>NC_080066.1:107366231-108629662 GCF_949987535.1 Balaenoptera acutorostrata | reverse complement strand
TCTGCAAACAACAAAAAAAAGCCATTTGGGTTAGAAATAATCCACTAGAGGAACACAATAGTGACCCATCTAGTATCTCCATGTCTGTAAAAATAAACATAAAATTGATTTGATACTAAGGAGAAGGGAAACAAACTGTTTGAGACAGTAACTTTCTTATAGATTTCAAAATGAGGATTTTTTTTTAAATTTATTTATTATTTATTTATTTTTATGTCTGTGTTGGTCTTCGTTTCTGTGCGAGGGCTTTCTCTAGTTGCGGCAAGTGGGGGCCACCCTTCATCGTGGTGCGCGGGCCTCTCACTATCGCGGCCTCTCTTGTTGCGGAGCACAGGCTCCAGACGCGCAGGCTCAGCAATTGTGGCTCACGGGCCCAGTTGCTCTGTGGTATGTGGGATCCTCCCAGACCAGGGCTCGAACCCGTGTCCCCTGCATTGGCAGGCAGATTCTCAACCACTGCGCCACCAGGGAAGCCCCAAAATGAGGATTTTTAAAAGTATAATGTTTCAAAATCATTACAGATTGCTCCCTCGATTTGTTTAAAACATTAAGGCATTTATCACATTGGCACCAAATCAAGTCAATCTAATCAATTTCCCCTTGGATACTTCAGTAACTTAGAATTTAAATGTTAATCAGTTCCATTCGGATTATTTACATACAGGTGCATAGGAAATAATCCAATGGATTGTTGCCCAATATTTGCTAGCTAAAACTGCAAAGACAAGAATTATTTTTTCTTCCTTCCAGAGCATTTGCAGAGGATGAGTGAACTTCCTTCAGACTCAGCAGGACTTCCTCAGTCTGGCTGTGTTTCAGCTCAAAATGATTTCCTCCTCAGAAACAAGCACACGGATGCCAGTTCATCTCTCACTAGAAACAAGAATAGAGATGTATGTCTCATGGCTAAAGACTCAAATCAGGAAAATGTCTAGAGAGCAGCTGATAGTGGGTCCAGTTCCTTTAATGGAATCACTATAAGCTAAAATAAACAGAGGGAAACAGATCAAACACTGAGCCAAGAATCAGAAGTGTTGGCCTAATATTGCCACTAACAAGCTCTGTGCCTCTAAGCTAGTCGCGTTAAGTTCTCTGGGCTTCAATTTCCGCCTGTGTAAAGGAAAGCAGTTTGAACTGGCTGCTCCTTGATTTATTACAATATATCGCACGCTTGCAATTTTCCATTTCCTGTGATAACCACTGGGATTCCTACCGGAGAACCACTTCACAGAGCCTGTACCCTGGTGCACTAAAGTTGGTTTTCTGGCTCTCTTTTTTAATAAATCGGCACCACCTTGGTTGATTACTCTCAAAACTGTGAAGAAAAGACTGCCGCAAGTCAGCACAAACTACCCCTTCTAATCTTTCAAAGCTGGGGCCACTCTTGCTTAAATAGTTTCCAAAGGCACATGTAAATAATTAAGGAATTTATAAGGATTGGCCTATTTTCAGTATCTGTGGCTTTTATTAGCTAATGATTCCATATCATCTTAAAAATGGCATTTCATAAAAAGTTCCAGTATTGCAGATGGGCTGACCAGTGATCATTTTAGAGATGTTAGCAACACTTACCTGCATAGGGTACGTACAATGAATTTTTGACCTCTTGGTTCCCCATATAATATGATTTTTCTCTACTTAGATTGCCTTCCCTTGGTAATCTTTATCCATCCTAAACCAACCTCCTCTCTTTTTTTTTTTTTTTAGATTTTTTGATGTGGACCATTTTAAAAGACTTTATTGAATTTGTTACAATATTGCTTCTGTATTAGTTTTTAATTTTTTGGCTGTGAGGTATGTGGGAGCTTAGCTCCCCGACCAGGGATCGAACCCACACCCCCTGCATTGGAAGGTGAAGTCAACCACTGGACCGCCAGGGCAGTCCCTAAAGCAACCTTCGCTTGTTGACTCAGGAAGTTTGCTACTTCCAACACAAATAATTTTCCAATAATATTAGTTTCCATTTTAAAAAATGAACAGCTACTATTTGAGCAATTATATTTGACAGACATTGAACTGGATTCTTTATATACAAACATTCTTCCTGTCCTTAGACTTCTATAGCCCTAATGTTGTTTCTCATCTCTCTATTTCATTCATTCATTCATTCACTCAGTCCTTCATTTAAGACATATACACATATTTTTTGACCATTTACCACATGCTTGGAGTTATTCTAAGTGCTGGGCATACAGTGGTGAGCAAAACAGTCACTGCCTTCATGGAGTTTAGCTTCTGAATAAATGACAAGTTCCTAGGAGATGGGTTTCATCTTATTCTTTTCATTTGTTTTGCACACAGTAGAAAATAATATTTGTTACAAAACTAGATGTTTTTGTTGAAGAGGCAAAAACATAGGAACCTGGAAGCAATAAGACTAACTTCAGCTGTGTTACAGGATGATTAAGAATTGTTGTGCAGCAACTCTCTAGATAATCTGATTGAAATCAAGTTCTGTTTGCATCACTGTCACTGTATCCACATTGAAAGTGCTATGGTCAAAACTAGTCTCAGGAATGACTGAGACGTGCTTTTCAGAGCCCAGCTCAGCTGCCTGCCTCCCTCCCTTCCTCCTTCTCTCTCTCCCTCTTTCTTCCTTTTCCCCTTTTTTCCTCCCTCCCTTCCTTCTTTCCTCCCTCCTTCCTTTCCCTTATTTTTCTTTTCTTCCAGAATCACCTAAATGTTTTTTATAATAACATTTGTTGTAAATTTTGCATCATTCATCTTAAAAGTATTAGCGTTTAAGAGATGAGAGGTAGAGGGATGTAACATTAAATATAAAATTAAAGTATAAAATTTCAAATACTGTGATTCAGGAGTAGGGAAGTTTTATCAAGGCAAATGGTCTCAATAAAGCTTAAAGTTATACTACCTACCAGTGATCAACCCCTTGTAAAGAAAGGCTCCATCATTCTTAGCAATAAAGGTTGAGAAGTGGCATGATAGTGAGAGTGTGGTCAAAACTTTACTTTTTAGCATAAGAATTTCTTGGCAAGCATTTTCTAAACTCAACATACATTAACTTTTTGAAAGTTATTAGGTTCTTCATTAATAAGCTAATAACCTAATATTAGGTTCTTCTTAAAATCAAAAACTAAAACAGAAGCACTATTGTAACAAATTCAATAAAGTCTTTAAAAATGGTCCAGAACCTAATAACTAAGATAGCCGAAAGCCTATTGGCTGGAAAGTTTGATAAGGACAACTGAGAGAAGGGGAAACAAATCTGTTTTTCTAAGGATATATCTAACCGATCAAGCTTTCCTTCCCAACAGCACACAGATTTTCCTGGCTTTCAATCTGACACCCATAAATATTCCCACTCAGTAGGTCTTTGGGTTCCCCGGTCTCTATAAATATACCATAGCTTTTGATTGTTTTATGATGGAAGTTTATTTTATTTTATTTTTGCCTGCACAGTTGGCTTTGTTTTTTTTTTATGCTTTATAGACCCTTGTCTTTTTATTAGTTCAGTGTTCCCTGTTGATTTTGTGTTTTATATTCCTGCTGTCACCACCAGAACCTCACTGTAAACAAGAATGTTGTATCTCAGTGGGTTATTTTCTGTTAATGACCTGTGATACAGTATATAAATAAACCAGCGAGTCATCCACAGGTGCAGTTTATTAGAGTTATTGCACTGTGGCTTGGGTAATGTTCCTCGGTCCTTTAAAACTTTGCTGCTTTGAGAAGCAAAGAGGCCAGCTAGCTGGCAGTTTTGAAGAGAGAAAAATGAGCCCATCACTTTGCAACGGATGGGAACCCAGCCTAATGGTCATCATTTTAATTTCTCAGTGTCAACATCTAGGTTGCTGTATGACTTAAAAAATTCCACAAAGCTGAATTACCCAGATAAAATGGTCTGGTTCTAATAGCTGTCTTGGGCAGGAGTAGAGGGGGCACACAATGGTCCCTCCCCACACATAAAAAATAAAACCACAGGAAAAAACACACACTCTACTGCTCAATTAGAACAAGAGGGATTGTTTGGGGTTGCACAGAGGTGCATAATGAAGACTGATAATGATAGCTTATTAATGAATTCTCACAACCCCTGGTGAGGTAGGTGTTATTAAGACTCAGGTTCATGAGGGGCAATGGAGGCTAAGTAACTTGCCCAGGGCCATGCGGAGAATCAGTCCCTGCGTGGGAACCAGAGACTCCAAATGAGCTCCTGCCACAGCTCGTGGTCTAACCACTAGATCATGGTCTGTCTTTGTCCTGGGATGAAATTAGCAGAAGCGAAATTGGAGCTGAAGAGTCAAGAGATAGAAGGAATATTTGGTAATGATTTCAGAAGGGAACTGAAAGGTAATAAAGGACTCTGAGGACACTAACGTGCTTTAGCGAGCAGATATGTGCTTCTGGCTTTGAAATACATTACGAACAGATTCTGCCACACATCAGAAGCATTCAGGACTTGGGGAAGACAAGGAGAAAAAACAGAGGTAAAGTGGAAAGTGCAGTAGAGGAGACTGATGTCCTGGACATTCTATACTGTTATGTAGTGTACTTACAACATAATTTAGCTCCAAACCTTATCTTGTTGGTCACACTGTGTAGCAAATAAGGCTGCAGGCTTCTACGTTACTAATTTTGAGCAGAATATTAGTAGATGTTCTGTTATCTTTCCTGTTTTCTTATTATTCATAGTAATAAATGTTCACTTATAAATATTTAAAATTATCTATCACTGGTATTAGAAAAAAAATCTCTAAGTTTTTGCCATAGGTATCCAGGATGACTCTATTCTGAACTAACAAAAGCAGCCAGTGCATAACAAATCCCCAATAATTTGTTTAACTAGTGCATGCACAGCCATACCTGTCACCGAAATGATGAGTTTCACTTTGATGCATCTCAATCTTCAAATTTGTTACAGGTCCTTAATCAGACAGACAGACTTATTTCTCTTTGCCGTGTTTGTTCTGGAAATATTTCTGCTCAGTGGAATCTCATGATCAGTTAACTCCACTGTTTTTATCAAATATACCAAAAACATGCAATCTATGCCACTGCACAAAATTAGTTTGGTGAGTTAGCATTCCAATACAATTTATTCAAATTTACTAATTCAACTGAGAGTGAACTATCGATGCATAATCTTATAAGCAAGATATTGGTACATAGGTTTTACAATAGCCAATCATGACTATCCCATTACATTCTATTTCTTATTTGCCATTCCACAGTGTTGTCATTATTTAATTCTTGAGGCATCATTACTGTTCATCTAGAGAGCACCTGTTACTTGAGGTGCATGTAGCAGAACAATGCCATTTTTCTTTGTTGTTGGCTTAAATAAGAGAAGCAGAGCTGCCACAGCGTGAAAATCATACCTGAGTTCTCTGTTCATACACTTTATCTCTCTAGTATTTCTCACCAACACTACTTTTTGGAAACTGATGGTCAAGTACCAAAGACCTGTACCCATAAGCACTTCTCTCTATATGGATTGCTTAAGGAGTTTATATCTTTATAGTCTCCTTATTAATACATACCAAGACATGGTTAAAATGGTAAGAGAGAGGAAGGCCACTTACAATAATGACTTCAGCCTTTCTCACTTTATGGAAACTCTCAAATCATTATCTAATATTAAATCTACCAACTACTTGGTATAGCAGTTTTTTGCTTTTTCTGTAAAGAAGAAAGAAATACCTATAATACTTGTTTACTACCAGGCAAGCCATTTTTTAAAAAAGGACAGGAACATCAAATACTAATTGTAATACTTCTTTGACACCTAATATTTTTAAATTATTATAAATCATATTGACTGTTAGGTACATGAGTGTTTGTTAGGACTTTTATTCTTCACTGGCCTACCCAATTTATCATCTGCTTAGAATCTTACATTTTTATTATTTCATACCTAACTTCCATTTTTACTAATTCAATTTCTAACTTACTAAATAAGAACAGAGAAGTGAAAAATCTTACCTTTTGCCTGCTTTGAGAAATGACTTGAGAATGACATTTGAAATAAATGTTTGTATATGCTTGATTAAATGCATGTCTGGATGTATATTAACATACATAATTTTCTTAGTGATTTAAATGACCTCTAATATTTCATCAAAAATTATAACTTAATATAGAAAAAACACTATCAAAAGGGTCTCCAGAGGTTAGAATGTAAGATAATTAATGGAGGGAATTAAATCCCTCCTCCCTGTTGCTTCTCGCTGTTGAAGCTTCTGGGAACATCAGACACCAGGAGGTTGGGGCAGAGTGGTCTGAAGTCTCAGAAGAGTTTGGTAGGAAATGACCTGCTAGAGTTTGGCATCATAGTGGACCAGGGGAAAGGATGGGCTAATGCTACAGACAAGCTCTTTTTCTTTGTCTCAAAGGAGCGTTGCATGATGCATATATAGCTTTCGTTTTCTGCCTCTATGTCACCTCACTACCAATATACCTGTTTTTTTTCTTGAACTGATGGGAAATTTTGGTATTAGAAATTCGAGAGGCTTAGCTTTTGAAGGGAAATTAGAGATTTACTCAAACTGTCATCTAATGTCTGAATCCATAACGCATTATTCTTGCTAAATAGAAATCCACCTCTATCTGAATACTTGCAGTGACTGTGAATTTACCACGTCAAAGTACCTATTCTAGATCCTGCTTCCCTGTAGCTTTCACCCATTTGTCTAGTCTGCTTTATGGAATGACCACAATAAATGACTCTCTTCCAGGTGTCGCGCTTCAGAGTTTTGATGGCAGCCATCCCTGGTGAGTTCCTTCCTGACCTGAGATGCCATGCTACACCAGCAGTTCTTCATGTCACCTGGTTAGGAGACTGCCCTTATCTTCCTGACTACTGTTTTCTGAATGCACGCTGGTTTGTCAAGATCCCAAGAGTAAATATTTTCTAAGAATGGAAACAATATTCCAGATATGGTATAATCAATGCAGTGTGTAACAAGGATATTAATTTCTAAAGTCTAGATATCATACCTCTACTAATGCCATTGAATTTGCTTAAATGGTTGATCAGCTGTATCACAGAACTGGCTCGTAGTAAGCTCGAAGTCAGTTAAGAACCTCAGACATTTTCTCATATATATATGTATATATATATATATACATATATATATATACACACATATATATACACACACACACACACATACATACATATACATATATATATGCATACATATACACATATATATACATATATATGTATATATATGTGTGTATATATATGTGTATATATATATATCCCAACTAGGTGTTTCCTACCCTACCTTTATGAATCTAAAGATTATATTTATTAATAGATAAAGTATTCAGAAAAAAGGAGATAAAATAACTATTCTATTATGTGCTTATAAGCTCCCACCTGAAATATGTGTGTTGGTTCTCAACCTTTAGAGCTTTCCAGTGAAATCTGAAACTGGTTCACATACACAGACAGCAAGAGAGACCCAAGAAAGAGGCAGACCACTCCAGATTGGTAGGTGGCAGTTTCAATAAGAAAGGGAACTTATGTACAAGGCTTGTCTTGAGCGGCCACAAGATGAGTAGATCTCTGCATCAACCTGTCAGAATTTTAGAAGTTAATAGACAAGCCTTAACTAGGGTCAGTCAGTCACAGTTCAGATGGTCTCAACAACACCTTACTCTCTCAGGGCTGCACCCTTGAAACAGCTCTGACTATGGGAACAGTGGTCAGAACACACATTCCAAGGACAGGGGAGGGGGAAGGAGACTCCCATTGTCCAGGTCCAGTTCGTGGGTCAACTGGCAATCATGTCCTCTTGATGTGTTAATTTCTGTATCCTGCACTTTGAAACATTTTGATATACTGTAGTAATTCTGGGGTGAAGGACAAGAATAGTTAGGAGATTTAAGGAGATGTCTTATGAGGAACTGTCAAAGGAACTGGAAAGAAGCATAAAGAACAAATGATGTGATAGCTATTTCTTTTGAGAGCTCTCTTCAAATGTCTGAATAGCTGCTATCGAAAGGTAGAAGTTAAACTAATATATGTTAAAACAAGGTGAAATTTAACCCCATAGTAGGAAGAATTGTCTTACCATTAGATTTTTTCAAAAGTGGCATAGGCTATTTTGGGCAATAGTGAGCTACCTATCAGCAGTGGTTTAAAAAGTAGAAAAATTACTGACTGAAGATACTGTTAAGGGCATTAACTTGTCTGATGGGGCCTGGGCTAAATTATTTTTTCATGTTAATGAGTTTATACATATTTTTGGTACCAAATAACATTAACATTTATCCTCACTAAATGTTATTTTATTACTTTGGCCCAATCTTTACTTTGTCATGTCCTATAATTCGTATCATTTGCATACTTTATAAATGTTGTTTTTATGTTCCTGTTTAAGTTATTGATATAAACATGGGCAGCAACATATTTAGGAGTCCAGTTGTTAACACTGGACAGCATGTGAAAGCCCATAAAGGAAACAATTATTGAATAACATTTTACTATTTCATTCTACAAGATATTGTGGACAAATTTGTACCTTGATTTTGATCACAGTTCTTTGATCTACCACCTTATAATGCCATAGCAATCCAAAAGAAGGAGGCAGGGCAGAGGGAGGAAGGGAATTTGGTATGAGTACCTGAGCACACTTGTGCTGACTGTCGATGTGTTTACTTTCTGACATAGGACCAACTGGAAGCTGCAGCCTAGATTGAGGGGTAGGCTCAGGGTACAATGGGCTTCAAGTCTTGGTCTGCTAATGGGAAAAAAATCATATAAGAAGAGTCCTGGGGCTAAGCAGTGATCATTCAGGGTGAAATGCATGAATGGTAAAGACAGGAATAGCCTGGACTGCAAAATGAAGCAGTGGTTTGAAGGAGGTTGAAATTGTAGGAGAATAGAGCATCCATATCTAGAAAATGACAGAAGCAAAATAGTGGGCACAGGGGGAAATGAACCAATTGGTCAGCTACAGAGTAGACAGACTGAAAGGAGTGTTCAGTTTGGGAGCTGAGTCCAAAACAACCTCATGAGCAAATCAACCTCTGCTCCAGCAACCCCTGAGATATGGACTTGTTGGTCCTTAGAAGACTGAGAGTGTGGTCCATGGTAGACACTCAAAATTCTTTTCTGTAATTTTTGTCTGCAATATACTTTTCCTCGTTTTGGAGACTGATACTTTTGCATATTTCCAGTCCTAATTAACATCTTAAAACACTATAATTTTTCAAATATCCTAAACAGTGACATAGATTGTATTGCAAATTATTTCAGCCCATGAGATATAACTCATATGGACCTAGACATGTAAACAGTTTGGTTAAAAGATCCCACAGTATCCCCAAATCCCAAGACCTAAAAAGCTTTGAACCACTTAAGTTTTTTCTTAAAGTTTGTGCTAACTTCCTCTTTTAACCTGAACTGATGCAAGCCATTAGTTATGTCTCAATGCCACTACCACATCCCAGATGCCTCTGTTGAGAACAAATATTTTGTGGTATTTTTTTTTCTATTTTGTGACTTTGAGTGTTATTGCACTAAGAAGTGATGTGATTAACGGTGAGAAGAAGAAAGGGAGCATCTGTCAATATCAGTCACATAGAGTTGTAGTTACTGTAGATGCTTCAGTGTGGTACAGCTATTAAGCATATTTTTGAAGGGTAGGGTAGCACGTAAGACTTAAAAATAGAGAAAGACAAGTTGTTGAAGGATTTTAGTGACCATGATAAATAAAAAACAATAAAACATAAAAATAAAATGCACATGGCAAAACCTAAAATAACCATTCACTTATTAAATGAGTTTGACATTAGGAAAATATAGGTATTAACTGGTTTGTTGGTCATGAACAAGCTAGAATGCAACAAGCAAAACAGAAAACTGAAGATGAAAGGACGATTTAGAAAGTTGTCTACACAAAATTTAAGGAGTATTGTGGCATAAAGTTTCAGAAAATCTGTTGGAAAGGGGTTTACATAAATTATGATGCAGCTGAAAATTGCATTGATGGATTTGACAGAATATCTGGGGGGAAAAAACCTGCTTCCTGAGCAAGTTTATAATGCTAATGGACTGGTGTTCTGTTCCTACAAAAAACTTAAACATAGCCCATGAGAGAACATCAACAGGATAAGATATGAGTGATAAACTTCCTAGAAGGCAACACTGTGGACACACACCAACTGAAGATGGTGAGAATTGAGAAAGCCAGCATGAGATATTTGGAAGAGGTACACAGTTAATCTGTGTGTTACTATGTGGACAAGAAATATTTTCTAGCAGCATAAGCCCATTGCAAGAAAGCTATCATGGAAAAAAAAAATCTGAAATGTTATCATTTTTGGACACAAATCTCTCTCTTGAACTTCTTGTAAAAAGAAATGTTTTGACATTTAATTTGTCTCAATGAGTCATTCAGCCCTGTGACTACAGAGTTGTACTCTGTCCCACTCCAAACTAATATAAATGACAATTGTGATACTTGTAGGAGAGGAAAAAAGTATTTTCTCTCCACCCATCTTAGATTTATTGGCTGGTGCCCTGTAAGTTAGACTGGCAAAAGACAAATTAGCTAGAGAAAAGCAAAGAGGAATTTATTAACATGTGCATAGCACGGTACACATGGGAACACTCAAGAGATGAGTAATTCAAAGGCGTAGTTATAACTCGGGCTTATATAGCACCTTAACAAAAACAACACAAAACACAGTAAATTTTTAGAGAATTGCCATGACAAAGGACTTTGAGTTTCTAAGTTGGCAAATTGTGGGAAGGTAAATATATGGGGGAACTAATCAAAGATAAGGGCTAGTTACTGAAGTTTGTTAGGCAAATTCCTTTGGTGCAGTCCCTGTGCTGATAAGGGTAGATTTGTTTTTCCTGGTAGAGAGGGGAGGGAGGACACCTTTACAAATGTATGTTCTGCTTTTAGGCAAATAGAGAGCAGAGAGCTTTTCTTGTATCTTTTTCTCCTCAATTGCCTTCAGCTCAAAATAATCCTTATGCCAAAATCACATATTTTGGGATGGCATATTCCACTACCCTTCACACTGATGTAGCCCTTTCTTTGAGACCCTCATGCAAACAGATATTGTAAACATTTATGGAATGTATAGCACAAATCTAATTAGTTTGTATCTGTATATGTTTGAAACTTCAAAAAAATTAGAATTAAAAAGCAACAAAATGCTTATCATCTCTATCTCTATTTCATTTATTGTTTATTTCTATATACATAAACTGTAATGATAGTCATAGTTTTTAGTCTCACTTTTGGTGATTATTCCTACATTTTACTGGAGAAATTTTAATGTCATTGATTATGAGGTGTTGTCCCAGGCCCTGCTGTTGTTTTGTTTTGTTTTGTTTTGAATACATAGTATATACATATAGTGCCTTTATAAAATCTAAAAAAAACTGAATTTTGAAATATTTCTGTCCTGACAGTTTTCAGACTTAAGCTGTATATATTTATCTATATAATTTTTTATTTATTGTCTTCCCACTAGATTATAAGCTCCACAAAAACAGGAACTATAATTGTTTCAATTTTATTACCAGCATATCTCTACATGCCTGGTAGGGGATAAATATCTACTTAAGTTAAAATGGGATGTTACACTTCAAGTTTTTCCTCTCTTATCCTAAGGTATAATGCCTCTTTATCCTGTTTTCCCACACCTAGTGTGAAGGCCATTCACATTCCTGAAGGTGATTATTGGTTTGCTTCCTCTCAGACCTCTGATGTCCCAAGATCCTTTTCCCTAAGCATCAGGCACATCCCTCACTTCCTTGTTAACCATCCTGCTGAGAATGTGAATTTAAAATTCTTGTTTTCTTTTCTCTTTGAATGCTTCACCCACCAAGTCTCAGATCATTTTGAGTGTTCTCCTTTTTAAATAATTCATAGGTTAATGCCATTCTTTTGTATGTATTGTTGGTTTTGTACCCCTCTTCCGAATTACTCGTATCAGTAAAACATTTAAACTAATCATATACCCTCTGAGCAACTGCAGGATTTCTTTGAATACTTTGGTTTTTTTCATGGACCATTTGCAACTGTGTAATCTTGATGCTATTTTTCGGAATCTTTTGTATGAGCCACATTCTTTCCCAAAGTCTCTTATCATGGTGCCATATTAATCTTTTCTTTAAACTATTTGAAATGTATCTTCCTAACCTGTAAAGAAAGCAGAGTATATTGAGTCGTTCGCATTTACTAGGTATTACCTGCTTTTACCAACAGTATCTCCTTTAATCCTTATAATGACCTTAAAAGTTGGCATTCTTATTTTGCTGATGAAGAAACTAAAACGCAGAGAGATTGAATAAATTTTCCACATCTGTCTAACTCCAAAGTCACGTACTTTCACTTCCTTACACCATTTATACATCTAACCATATCTAGCTTTATCTGCTCATTATCATGAACTCCTACCCAAGATTAAACCTGTTTTATTTTGCTTGTTGAACAAAAGAATATCCCATATAAGGGGGTTTTTTTGCATTATTTCTTTTCTCTTCTGTGAGATTGCAACTGTGAAAAAGTTATGAATTTCACAATTTTTTGTTTATTTTTCCAGTAGAGTTGAAACTTCTTGCCTCTGTTCAAGTTTTGGAAACTATATTTGGAATCCAGAAAAGGGAAAGTGAAGGTAGGAAACTTGTTGATTGTTGTTGATTGTCTATTATGGCAAATGCTATGTTAAGTACTTAATTTTTACTAATTCCTTCATTTTTTAGTAAGATATTATTATATTCAACTGATGGTTCTTTTTCCTTTTCTTTCCACTTAATTGAATTAGCATTCATTTTTCAAATAAGCATCATTAGTCAAATTCTCTTCCCACCTTACCCCCACTTCCTCCTCCTCACACACATTCAATAAACAAGGCTACAGGAGAGAGAGAGAGGTATCTTTTACCCTATGTACCAAATATATTTAGAATTTCTGAGACTTGGGATGGAAAATAAAGGATTCTTGCTATGGATTATTTAGAATATTAAAGGTGATTTTTCAGGGGACTTGATGGCAAGGTGGTGCAGTAGAAGGATGAGAGCTCACCCCTTCTTACAAAAACACCTAAATCACAACTAACTGCTGAACAACCATCAACAAAAGAAATGCTGGAACCTACTAAAAAAGATACCCTACACCCAAAGACAAAGAAGAAGCCATAACAAAACGGTAGGAGGGGCACAATCACGATAAAATTAAATCTCATACCTGCTGGGTGCACGACCCATAGATTGGAAAATGATTATACCACAGAAGTTGTCCCACAGAAGTGAAAGTCCTGAGCCCCACATCAGACTTCCCAGCCTGGGGGTCTGGCAATGGGAGGAGAAGCCCACAGAGAATCTGGCTTTGAAGGCCAGCAGGGTTTGATTGCAGGAATTCCACAGGGCTGGGGGAAACAGAAGCTCCACTCTTGGAGGGCAAACACTCGAGTGTGCACCAGGACCCAGGGAAAAAAGCAGTGACCTCATAAGAGACTGGGCCAGACCTACCTGCTAGTATTGGAGAACCTCCTGCAGAGGTGGGGGGCAGCTGTGGCTCACTGCAGGAACAAAGACACTGGCAGCAGCAGCTCTGGTGTGAGCCCTCCTGGACCATTTCTCCCCCAGGACCTAGCCCCACCCAACAGGCTGTATGATGCAGTGCTGGGAAGCCTCAGGCCAAACAACCAACAGGGCAGGAACACAGCCCCACCCATTAGCAGACAGGCTGCTTAAAGTATTCCTGAGAATGGCTCTGCCCACCAGAGGGACAAGACCCAGCTCCACCCACAAGCAGGCAGGAACCCGGCCCTCCCACCACAAAGCCTCCACAAGCCTCTTGGACACCCTCATCAACCAGAGTGTAGACAGCAGCAGCAAGAAGAACTATAACCCTGCAGCCTACGGAAGGGAAATCATAATCACAGAAAGTTAGACAAGATGAGATGGCAGACGAATATGTCGCAGATGAAGGAACAAGATAAAACCCCAGAAGAAAAACTAAGTGAAGTGGAGATAGGCAATCTACTACAAAAAGAATTCAGAGTAATGATAGTGAAGATGATTGAAGATCTCAGAAAAAGAATGGAGGCACAGATTTAGAAGATACAAGAAATGTTTAACAAAGACGTAGAAGAATTAAAACACAAACAGAGATGAACAATACAATAATTGAAGTGAAAAATACACTAGAAGGAATCAATAGCAGAATAACTGAGGCAGAAGAACAGATAAATGACCGGGAAGACAGAATGTTGGAAATCACTGCCATGGAACATAAAAAAGAAAAAAGAATGAAAAGAAATGAAGACAGTCTAAGAGACCTCTGGGACAACATTAAATGCACCAACATTCGCAGGGAACCCTTTTTATATCACAGGTTCTTATTAGTTATCTATTTTATACATATTACTGTATATTTATCAATCCCAGTCTCCCAATTCATCCCACAGCCATCACCCCCTGACACCTTCTTTCCCCCCTTGGTGTCCATATGTTTGTTCTCTACATCTGTGTTTCTATTTCTGCCTTGTAAACCAATTCATCTGTACCATTTTTCTAAATTCCACATATATGCATTAATATATGATATTTGTTTTTCTCTTTGTGACTTACTTCACTCTGTATGACAGTCTCTAGGTCCATCCACATCTCTACAAATGACCCAATTCTGTTCCTTTTTATGGCCGAGTAATATTCCATTGTCTATATGTACCATTTCTTCTTTATCCATTCATCTGTTGATGGGCATTTAGGTTGCTTCCATGACCTGGATATTGTAAATAGTGTTGCAATGAACATTGGGGTGCATGTGCCTTTTTCAATTATGGTTTTCTCTGGGTATATACCCAGTAGTTGGACTGTTGGGTCATATGGTAATTCTATTTTTAGTTTTTTAAGGAACCTCCATACTGTTCTCCATAGTGGCTGTATCAATTTACATTCCCACCAACAGTGCAAGAGGATTCCCTTTTCTCCACACCCTCTCCAGCATTTATTGTTTGTAGATTGTTTTGATGATGGCCATTCTGACTGGTGTGAGGTGATATCTCATTGCAGCTTTGATTTTCAATTCTCTAATGTTTAGCGATGTTGACCATCTTTTCATGTGCCTCTTGGCCATCTGTATATCTTCTTTGGAGAGATGTCTATTTAGGTCTTCTGCTCATTTTTTGATGGGGTTTTTGTTTTTTTGGTATTGAGCCACATGAGCTGTTTGTAAATTTTGGAGACTAATCCCTTGTATGTTGCATCATTTGCAAATATTTTCTCCCATTCTGAGGGTTGTCTTTTCATCTTGTTTATAGTTTCCTTTGCTGTGCAAAAGCTTTTACGTTTCATGAAGTTACATTTGTTTATTTTTGTTTTTATTTCTGTTACTCTAGGAAGTGGGTCAAAAAAGATCTTGCTGTGATTTATGTCAAAGAGTGTTCGTCCTATATTTTCCTCTAAGAGTTTTATAGTGTCTGGTCTTACATTTAGTCTTTAATCCGTTTTGAGTTTTTTTGTGTGTGTATGGTGTTAAAGAGTGTTCTAATTTCATCTTTTTACATGTAGCTGTCCAGTTTTCCCCACACCATTTATTGAAAAGACTGTCTTTCCTCCATTGTATAGTCCTGCCTCCTTTGTCATAGATCAATTGACCATAGGTGCATGGGTTTATTTCTGGGCATTCTATCCTGTTCCATTGATCTATATCTCTGTTTTTGTGCCAGTACCATACTGTTTTTATGACTGTAGCTTTTTAATATAGTCTGAAGTCAGGGAGTCTGATTTCTCTAGCTCCGTTTTTTTCCCCTCAAGAGTGCTTTGGCTATTCGAGGACTTTTGTGTCTCCATACTAATTTTAAGATTTTTTTTGTTGTAGTTCTGTAAAAAATGCCATTGGTAATTTGATAGGCATTGCATTGAAACTGTAGATTGCTTTGGGTAGTATAGTCATTTTCACAATATTGATTCTTCCAATCCAAGAACATGGTATATCTCTCCATCTGTTTGTGTCATCTTTGATTTCTTTCATCAGTGTCTTATAGTTTTCTGAGTAAAGGTCTCTTACCTCCTTAAGTAGGTTTATTCCTAGGTATTTTATTTTTTGTTGCAATGGTGCATGGGATTGTTCCCTTAATTTCTCTTTCTGATCTTTCATTGTTAGTGTATAGGAATGCAAGAGATTTCTGTGTGTTAATTTTGTATCCTGCAACTTTACCAAATTCATTGATTAGCTGTAGTAGTTTTCTGGTGGCATCTTTAGGATTCTCTATGTATAGTATCATGTCATCTGCAAACAGTGACAGTTTTACTTCTTCTTTTCTAATTTGTATTCCTCTTATTTCTTTTTCTTCTCTGATTGCCGTGGCTAGGACTTCCAAAACTATGTTGAATAAGAGTGTTGAGAGTGGACATCCTTGTCTTGTTCCTGATCTTAGAGGAAATGCTTCCAGTTTTTCACCATTGAGAATGATGTTTGCTGTGGGTTTGTCGTATATGGCCTTTATTATGTTGAGGTATTTTCCCTCTATGCCCACTTTCTGGAGAGTCTTTATCATAAATGGGTGTTGAATTTTGTCAAAAGCTTTTTCTGCATCTACTGAGATAATATGTTTTTATTCTTCAATTTGTTGATGTGGTGTATCACACTGATTGATTTGCAGATATTGAAGAATCCTTGAATCCCTGGGATAAATCCCCTTGATTATGGTGTATGATCCTTTTAATGTGTTGTTGGATTCTGTTTGCTAGTATTTTGTTGAGGATTTTTGCGTCTATGTTCATCAGTGATATTCATCTGTAATTTCCTTTTTTTGTGGTATCTTTGTCTGGTTTTGGTATCAGGGTGATGGTGGCCTTGTAGAATGAGTTTGGGAGTATTCCTTCCACTGCAATTTTTTGAAATAGGTTCAGAAGGATAGGTGTTAACTCTTCTCTAAATGTTTGATAGAATTTGCCCATGAAGCCCTCTGGTCCTGGACTTCTGTTTGTTGGCAGTTCTTTAATCACAGTTTCAATTTCATTACTTGTGATTGGTCTGTTCATATTTTCTATTTCTTCCTGGTTCAGTCTTGGTAGGTTATACCTTTCTAAGAGTTTGTCCATTTCTTCCAGGTTGTCCATTTTATTGGTGTATGGTTGCTTGTGGTAGTCTCTTATGATCCTTTGTATTTCTGTGGTGTCCATTGTAACTTCTCCTTTTTCATTTCTAATTTTATTGATTTGAGCCCTCTCCCTTTTTTTTCTTGATTAGTCTGGCTAAAGGTTTATCAATTTTGTTTATCTTTTCAAAGAACCAGCTTTTAATTTTATTCATCTATGGTATTGTTTTCTTTGTTTCTATTTCATTTATTTCTGCTTTGATCTTTATGTTTTCCTTCCTTCTACTAACTTTGGGTTTTGTTTGTTCTTCTTTCTCTAGCTCCTTTAGGTGTAAGGTTAGATTTTTATTTGAGATTTTTCTTGTTTCCTGAGGTAGGATTGTATTGCTATCAACTTCCCTTTTAGAACTGCTTTTCCTTCATCCCAGAGGATTTGGATTGTCATGTTTTCATTGTCATTTGTCTGTAGGTATTTTTTGATTTCCTCTTTGATTTCTTTAGTGACCTCTTGGTTATTTAGTAACATTTTGTTTAGCTTCTATGTGTTTGTGTTTTTTACGTTTTTTTCCCTGTTATTTATTTCTAATCTCATAGCATTGTGGTTGGAAAAGATGCTTGATATGATTTCAATTTTCTTAAATTTACAGAGGCTTGATTTGTGACCCAAGATGTGATTTACCCTGGAGAATGTTCCATGTGTACTTGAGAAGAAAGAGTAATCTGCTGTTTTCATATGGATTGTCCTATAAATATCAATTATATCTATCTGGTCTATTGTGTCATTTTAACCTTGTGTTTCCTTATTAATTTTCTGTCTGGATGATCTGTCCATTGTTGTAAGAGAGGTGTTAAAGTCCCCCACTATTATTGTGTTACTGTCAATTTCCCCTTTTATGGCTGTTAACATTTGCCTTATGTATTGAGGTGCTCCTATGTTGGCTGCATATATATTTATAATTGCTATATCTTCTTCTTGGATTGACCCCTTGATCATTATGTAGTGTCCTTCCATGTCTCTTGTAACATTCTTTATTTTAAAGTCTATTTTATCTGATATGAGTATTGCTACTCCAGCTTTCTTTTGATTTCCATTTGCATGGAATATCTTTTTCCATCCCCTCACTTTCAGTCTGAATGTGTCCCTAGGTCTGAAGTGGGTCGCTTGTAGACAGCATATAGATGGGTCTTGTTTTTGTATCCATTCAGCTAGCCTGTGTCTTTTGGTTGGAGCATGTAATCCATTCACATTTAAGGTAATTGTCGATATGTATGTTTCTATTACCATTTTCTTAATTGTTTTGGATTTGTTTTTGTAGGTCCTTTTCTTCTCTTATGTTTCCCACTTAGAGAAGTTCCTTTAGCATTTGTGTACAGCTGGTTTGGTGGTGCTGAATTCTCTTAGCTTTGCTTGTCTGTAAAGCTTTTGATTTGTCTGTTGAATCTGAATAAGATCTTTGTTGGGTAGAGTAATCTTGGTTGCAAATTCTTCCCTTTCATCACTTCAAATATATGGTGCTACTCCCTTCTGGCTTATAGTGTTTCTGCTGAGAAATCAGCTGTTAACCTTATGGGAGTTCCCTTGTATGTTATTTGTTGTTTTTCTCTTTTTGCTGTTAATAATTTTTCTTTGTCTTTAATTTTTGTCAATTTGATTACTATTTGTCTCGGTGTTTTTCTCCTTGGGTTTATTCTGCCTGGGACTCTCTGTGCTTCTTGGACCTGGATGGCTATTTCCTTTCCCATGTTAGGGAAGTTTTTGACTATAATCTCTTCAAATATTTTCTTGGGTCCTTTCTCTCTGTTTTCTCCTTCTTGTACCCCTATAATATGAATGTTGGTGTGTTTAATGTTGTCCCAGAGGTCTCTTAGGCTATCTTCATTTCTTCTCATTCTTTGTTTTTTTTTTTTCTGTTCCACAGCAGTGAATTCCACCATTCTGTCTTCCAGGTCACTTATCCGTTCTTCTGCCTTGGTTATTCTGCTATTGATTCCTTCTAGTGTATTTTTCATTTCAGTTATTGTATTGTTCATCTCTGTTTGTTTGTTCTTTAATTCTTCTAGGTGTTTGTTCTTTAATTCTTCTAGGTCTTTGTTAAACATCTCTTGCATCTTCTCGATCTTTGCCTCCTTTCTTTTTCTGAGGTCCTGGATCATCTTTACTATCATTATTCTGAATTCTTTTTCTGGAAGGTTGCCTATCTCCACTTCATTTAGTTGTTTTTCTGGGGTTTTATCTTGTTCCTTCATCTGGTACTTAGTCCTCTGCCTTTTCATTTTGTCTGTCTTTCTGTGAATGTGGTTTTCATTCCACAGGCTGCAGGATTGTAGTTCTTCTTGCTTCTGCTGTCTGCCCTCTGGTGGATGAGGATATCTAAGAGGCTTGTGCAAACTTCCTGATGAGAGGGACTTGTGGTGGGTAGAACTGGGTGTTGCTCTGGTGGGCAGAGTTAAGTAAAACTTTTATCCACTTGTCTGCTGATGGGTGGGGCTGAGTTCCCTCCCTGTTGGTTGTTTGGCCTGAGGTGACCCAGCACTGGAGCCTACAGGCTCTTTGATGGGGCTAATGGTGGACTCTGGGAGGGCTCATGCCAAGGAGTACTTCCCAGAACTTCTGCTGCCAGTGTCCTTGTCCCCATGGTGAGCCACAGCTCCCCCTGCCTCTGCAGGAGACCCTCCAACACCAGCAGGTAGGTTTGGCTCAGTCTCCTATGGGGTCACTGCTCCTTCCCCGTGGGTTCTAATGAACACACTACTTTGTGTGTGCCCTCTAAGAGTGGAGTCTCTGTTTCCTCCAGTCCTGTCAAAGTCCTGCAATCAAATCCTGCTAGCTTTCAAAGTCTGATTCCCTGGGAATTCCTCCTCCCATTGTTGGACCCCAGGTTGGGAAGCCTGACATGGGGCTCAGAGCCTTCACTCCAGTGGGTAGACTTCTGTGGTATAATTGTTCTCCAGTTTGTGGGTCACCACTCAGCGGTTATGGGATTTGATTTTATTGTGATTGCGCCTCTCCTGCCATCTCATTGTGGCTTCTCCTTTGTCTTTGAATGTGGGGTATCTTTTTTGGTGAGTTCCAGTGTCTTCCTGTCTATGATTGTTCAGCAGTTAGTTGTGATTCCGGTGCTCTCTCAAGAGGGAGTGAGTTCATGGCCTTCTACTTTACCATCTTTAACCAATCCCTCTAGAAGATGTGATATATTTCCATTGTACTATTATAGACATAAATCTCATGTCACTAAGTTTAAGAGGATATAAGGTAAAATTTGCTTTCTTCTTCAAAATTTCAAATTGACTTTGTTACCTCATCATTGATTGACATATAGTCAAAGACAATAAAAAAAATCTATTTTTTTCCTACTAGATGTCTTAATAGTGTTACCTGATAATATATGGAAAAATACTATACTAGTATATTCTGTCACAGGTATTGTCCTCCATTGCATCTAATGTTTCAGGTTTATTTATTAATGTAATACATTTTTCCATATACCAATCAACTCCCTTTAAAGTCTTTGATCAATTGGGCAACTTGCTTGGCAACCACATATTCCCCAGTGCTCCTTCTGTGCTTTCTCTCATAGCTGGGAAATGATTTCACTTTTAGGAAGATAAAGCTCTAATGAGCCCTTAGGAATCTTTGTTCAAAACTGTCCAGTCTACCAGAGATCAGCTAAGAAGGTGTCTGAAATGTGAATTACTTACTGATTAGAAATCAACACTAGATTTTTTTTTCTATTTCTTGAGGTCACAAATCAAATTCAAGCTATGTTTTAAACTCCAACCAACACCAAAGCCTTTTTTTTAAACAAGGCCATGTTTTTCATTCTTTTTTGCTGAGAAGAATATTTCAGAATAATGGATTCATGGCTTTCAAACTCTATGGTGAATGAAAAAATAATGCTTTAATAAACCTTGATCATTTGCAAACAATATGCCATTAGATGGTTTAAATAATGCACTTGGTGACTCCCTTAGTCTAAGATGTGTTTTATAGACAACGTGATTATTACTAAGGGTACCTAGATTATTAGAACTTAAAAGATTTCTAAGCATTTTATAAATACAAATTTTTAAAGCATTTCAAGCAGTTTGAAAGTATTTTAAAAATACAAAGAATACAAAACAGTGGTGAGTTAACCTCTTTAGTTCTTCCTCTCATTGAACTGTAGAAAAATTTCAGCTTTTAATTAGCTGGCAAAAATATGGGAAAGTCCATAACCATATATACCTTGAAATTCTTTCTCATTAGACAGAAAGCAACACCAGCTGAGATGCTATTTAGACAAGATGGATCTTAGTTTGAATGAGCAATTGTTTCTTGTGTTTGTGAGGATACATCACCAAATCTATATCCTGACTTGTGCCTCCACTCCTGGAGGGAGAATCCTTCTTAGGAAATCTTCAATGCTTAATGGAAAGAAAGAAAGTAAGGGAAGGAAGGAAGCAAGGAAGGAAGGAAGGAAGGAAGGGAGGATTAAATTAATTAAACTAGGAAGCCATTTGATTGATGTGGCTCTAATGCCTTGCAGCCTTGTAAGAAGCCCAAAATCTAGACTTGTGCCAATGAAAAATTGGCATTTGCCGTCTACCTCTACAAGGATTAAATAATGAGCTGCTGCAACCACTGACCTTCAACACACCCTGAAATGAGTTCAGGGTAGAGATCAGGAATGAGGCACTCTGTGCTCTGAGAAAAACTGGCAGAACAGGTCTTTAGATAGTTAGATATTTTCAGGAGAAGATTTTATGAGCCCAATGCTTGCATCTCCTCATATCTAGAAAAGCACTAAAATCATTAACAGGGACATCTGCTTCTCATGACTAGCAGCAAGCCTCTGCCAAAATGTGTACTTGACTGCATGTACCCCCTTCACTAAAATCATATATAACGCTGATCTTCCCCCCTACCTCTCTGGAGCAGTTTCTCAGAGCTATCTGAAATGTTGTCTCCTGGGCTATAGTCCTCGTTTTGCCCCAAATAAAACTTAACTCGCAACTCTCATGTTGTGCATTTTGTTTCAGTCGACACTTGTAAATGGCTCAGGATTAAGAAATTGAAACCCGTAAGGACAACCAATCACAAACAGCCAACTTGGCTTTAAGCTACAGTCAATCAGTAATTTCCTTACTTTGCTTCTACCTTTTCTTTATGGAAAGTCTCTCCCTGAGCCTGTATAGGTGGTGAACTCCTAACCACTTCTGGTTTGGCACTGCCCAATTAGAATTGATATTTACTCAAATAAACTCTTAAAATTTTTAATATGCCTCAGTTTATCTTTTAACAGAAGTTAGGAAGGAAGGAAGATAGGTAGATAGGAAGGATGAGAGCTCAAGAGAGAAAGGGAGAGGGGATGAAGGGAGGGAGGGGATCATTAAAAAAATAACAAAAATCCTAATGTATTTTGCTCCTCTGCATATTCTAGGTAGAAAAGGATTGTTACCTGTGTCATTAACAAAGGAAGTCTCCATTATTTAGTCAGTTTCATTTTCATGTTAATGGCTGTTATTTAAAAGTTTCAGGGAACTCAGAGAGTTTAGTGTCATCTGAGTTTAGGCTGAAATACCTTACATTGACTAGTTTGTAAAGCTACTGCAGTTTAAACTAATACTACTGGTTGGTTCATCATATGCAAAAGAGATACAGATCTCCCTGAAAGCTTCCATTTTTCTTTCCTCCTTTTGCTTAAGGAACTGAATAGAAACTTTAAAGTTTAAATTAAAAGAATCTTCTCTCTTTCAATTTGGAGGTGGCAAATTGGAGATTGCTTAGTCTAGAGAACTTTCAAAGGCTTGGTACCCAAATGTATTCTTTGGGTGGATTTTTCTCCTGATGATGTGACATCATTTGAATACACTGAAGCCTCATCAGTTACCAGGTTGGTAATAATTTTTATACAAAAATAGGCCTCCATAGGAATGAGGCTTGAACCAATAACAAGCAGCAGTGCTTCCTTTGTGATAAATTGACACTAAAGCCCAATCCTGAAAATCTCTTATATTATTTAGAGGAGCAATGATCAAAGACAGAAGAGAAAAAAGAGCTGGCAGCCTCGTATATCCTCCACTGATACTGAGATAGTGTCAGTAATAGGGAATGCGGTTACTACCGGGGAGAGCTGGAGAGCAGCTTTAAACCTCACATTCATATATCTTCTGGAAAAGTCAGGGGTAGGAGTGAAAAAAAACAATCAGGACTGTTTCTTTGTGAAGTTCTTTAAACCAAGCTATGCAAATTGCTGCTCCCCAGTAGGACAGAGGCAAATACAAATTTAGGTAGAATAAAACTATAGAATTGGAATGTCCCTGGAATGCTGATGGGAATGATAAGAAAATGCTAAGGGTTGGCTAATGAGGGTGGTTTCAATCCAGGGAGAATCTAGTCACTCCTATTTCCAATATATACAATATATACAACATTTCCAATATATACAACATTCTGTTGTCAGGCTAATCTTCCTGAAGTCCGGTTTTCTCCCCATCACTTTTTGTTTGAAATTCCCTGTGCTTCCCCATTGCTTATAGGCTCTCGTGTTGCAGGACAGCTCCACCAAATCACTGGACACATTAAAAACTGATGACCAACCAAATTTAAATCCCATGATATAAAAAGTTTATTGACAACTATCTATACTACAGCTTCCTAAAAAATTAAACAGTTATAGCTAATATAACATATACTGTTCTAGCCGATCTTAACCATTATCAATAAAATATTAATTCATTTATATATATGCATTTTTCATTATAAAACAAACACTTTCTTTGCGGATAAGGCAAAAAATTCAATGATCCAACCCTCCATAGTATGTATATGGCAGTGCCTCAACTAAAACACATATTTCCAGTTTATTCTTCCATATATATTGCTGCTTGATGATTATTTGCATTAAATAGATCCATTCAATTACATGTTTTCTCAGCAATCTTACAAAGGTTTCATCCATGTTTATGATTCTTAAGCCTTTTAAGCATTCAAATAAATAAATAAAAGTTCAAAAATGTATGCAGTTTTTATATATGCTATTAAGTTAAATTTACATAAACATATAAATAAAATAAGGTCAGAGAAATCCTAAGTCATAAATTGGAAGATAGATCATTTTGTTTAGACTGTATTGTGCCACTTTTGTGCTTATATCATAACATAATAACTAAGCTTTTACTAAAACAAAGGGCAGAGGAGCATACATATGTGTGTATGTGTATACATCTGTATCTATCTAACTGTGGGTAGATAATGTATATTCTACTTTTCCTTCCTTCCTTCCTTCATTCCTTTTTGTCAATTGCACTGAAAGTGAAAATTTAGGATGATTCATGACTTGCGATTTGTCCTTAAACAATCTAGTCCAAATATGTCTTTCCAACTTAATGCTACTACTTTTTTTTTTTTGCATATTCTCTTATTGTCTGCCAGGGGGAATAAACATTTTCATATTGATCTCCTCTTTTTTAAGTATAACTAATAACTGTATAACTTTCCCCTCCTCACTTCTATTTTTTTCTTTTTTTTAAATGCTACTACTTTTCTATGCAAGACTTTGAGTGCACTATCTCATCACTACAGGACAATCTTCCTGTTTCTCCACCTTGCTTATATTGTTTTTCCCGTAACAGTACCTAACCCTCCGTTTACTCTTTCCAGAACTACCTGCTCTATCTTAGTCATGTTTGTCATGCTCTAGTCTCATATAACCCTTCTTTGATCTCCTGAAACCACGATATCCAACCCATCTTACACTTAATCAGAATCACGAGAATGTCTTTTGCTTGTGGCTTGCTCTGTCATGCAACTATCCATGCCATTACCTCCTGCCTCCTCGACTATATTATAAGTCTCAGGAGCACAGAAACATGGGCATCCCACTTTCATAGTACCTAGTGACAATTTGATAGCTTGTGCGGAGTAACTGTTGTAGGAGTAAATGACTGATACAGCAGAAATAAACTTGCCAGGTCATCTGGGGGATAATCAGAGGTATTAGATTTTTTTTTTTTGATGTAGTTTTTGGTTTTGTTTTGTTTTGTTGTTTGTTGTTGTTGTTGTTTTTAGAATAAGGAAAAAGAAAGCAAAAGGAGAGGACTACTGCCTCTGACATCATGAACATGTTCTAGGGCTTTGCTGGAGGTAATATCCAGGCTCCTAGCTGAAACACCTGTCAACATAGCTATATTAATCATACCACTGTTCTGGATTTTATTTTCTTATACTGAAAGCTGAATGAGAGCATGGTCCTCCTAAGAGGACCATGTGAAGGGTATTACTTTGCAAAGAGTAAGGAGAAAGAAGGGATGTAGAAGGCTCAAAAAAAACTAACTTGACAATTTGGGGTTCTTTGTGTAAGGCATAAAACCACTTTCCTACCTAAATTGAGAATGTTCAAAAGATTTCTTTGCTTCTCTAGTCAACTTGAGCTCCCTTATAGAGTATGAATACCTCCTATTACCTGCTGTGAATATAGAATTGCCTTCTTAGCAATAGGTAGACCCACCAGAGTTATAGCCCTGAGGATATAAGAGAGATTGTGGCACACTTGGGAATCCAGAAAAAGAATCTTCTGAAGTTACTGCTCTCCTAGTACAGAAACAAACTTAGAAGGTGACTGGGTGAGAGCAGCCCTCATAATGGATTTTCTCTTCAGTCAAGATAGTGCTAATAGTAGGAAGGTCTTGGTTGCTTGGTTTTGCTTTGTTTTTGATAAAAATAAGTATTTGGGGCACTGCAGATAGTGGAAAGGTGGTTGAAGGAGCTCAGCCACAGTAGCGAGGTCGGCTGAAAAGGGCAGCAGGGACTGCAGTTCATTGTAGGCAATTTCTAATGCCCAACAGGCTCCCCTGGTGTCCCTGTTTTGTTGGCTTTGAATGAGGCAGAACATTGTTTTCCCAAAATACTCCTACTTTCATCATGATCATCATTGTCATTATCATCATTATTGCTATTCTCTGAATCACCCATCAGAGCAAACTTTCACATATTGATAGTGCCCAAATATAAGCACTTTAGTTACTTTCTCAAAACAAGAGTCTGCAGGGTCACCCCGTCTTTGTAACTTTGTAGGCAGGGGCCCTCCAATTACAGACAAATGTTCTGAAATTACCTTTGTGCTCCATTCACAAACCACATAGATGCATTTTTCTCATTAAATGTAATTCCATGGTGAGAGAAAGGCAAAGTGGCATGTATATATTAGCCCATAAAAAAATAAAGCCATACTCAGAATGTCCTAATTCACTAGAAAAAAATTGGATAAAATTGTCAAAAGTTGGGGTATTATGGGAGCAGATATGTTCCACTGAAGGCCAAGGTGTTTCTGTGCACCCCAACATTTCAAATCAGGTGTTTATTGCTTAAAACATGTCTGGGAAAATTAATGAGGTAAGTTATTACCCACCATGTCTGCAGTTTTCCCATTACCAGCTGTAAAAGCAGGTAGCAATCTCACTCTACCTTGCAGGCATCATTCATTATAAATTATTTGCTTTCAATCATGAGTGGAATACAGTGATAGGAAAAGTACCAAAGAAGGTCTTCATTGTGTTTTATTAGGACACAAAAACGGGAGCATTGAGCATCCATGTTACATTTTGAATTCAAATGATTAGTTGGTGACAAGATCCTTGGTGTTATCTGAAACCAGACTGGTTTCTTTCCTTTTCTTATATTTTTTAAAACTAAGAGCCTGAGGCATATTCTCCTATCTAGGACAGTAACTCATATTATTTTATGACCTCTTAGGTATCTTCATTTGTGTCTTGCCTCAGCCCTACTTTTGTTCCAACCAACTGTTGTTGAAGATAAAAGGTAGGGGTGGGGAGAAAGTGTTCCTTGTGATTAACTCTGCTCCTGACCTGTCAGAGAGAATCAAAAGATAGATTTATGCTCCCTAGTACCATGCTTGGTCATAGATCCAGATGCCTTTTGGAGGACAGCAAAAATCACCCTCTATTGATGGCTGTCTGTGATCATGCAGGAGTCTTTAAGATGGCCAGTCTATGACCATGAGTGAAAACTGCAGTGACCCATCATGTAGGCACCTCAACTTAGATCCAAATAATATTTGTACATATAGATGAACTTCATACATGATTACCGGATTTCTTACTTATCCTTGTTATTTAAGTCTAGACTTAAACTTTTGTATCATATTTGATTAAAGTACTTGATTGTTCCGCATAGGACTCCTAGGTGAAATAGGCAAGACTCTGAGACCAATAATTAGTCATATGGAGATAACTGAGGAGGCTGCAGAGATCATGGAGCACAAACATTCCTCAGGATACTGCTTGTGATGTGTTGTGAAATACTAATGGTTTGGCATTTTTTAATTGGGGAGAAGAAATAATTACTCAAAGAGCTTACCAAAATTAAGTGCAAGACTAATTAAGCCTAGCTTGACTGTTACTGATATAATTTCCTCTTAGGTGAATATAACCCCCGCAGGCCGTAGGGGTGCCTGATGGATGTTCTCTTTAGGAAACGTGTGGTCATGTCTGATAAGCATAGGCAACACAATATCACTTATTCTTATCAAAGCTCCCCAGGCAGGAAAAATTAAGAGATAGGGATTACCATTTAATCTGCAAGAACTTGGATCTCTATTCAGCAGTACTTATAATTTATGTACTTGAATATTTTACTATGCTTAAAATCTTGAAATCTCCAAGTATAAAAATTGCTGCTAGTTTTCTTCGAGTACCAATGGTAGTAGCAACTTACTCTTAAATAGATCTCCACCTTGGAACTGTATTCTTAACGACTAGAATATATTATATCTCTGTACTAGAGGTGGTTTGTGAAGGAGTAAAATATTGTGATGAACAGAAATGCATTCTAATGTCTCTTTTTCTGGTTCATTTGCTCATTCAACAAGTTATCGTCATCTTTGCACCATACATTCTGCCAGGATTTGAGGTTATATAGCTTACCTTAGTTAGCTTAAGGTAGATTTCACTCTAATAACATGAACCACCAAAAATCTTAGATGCCTTTAATTGCAAAGGCTTATTTGTTGCTTATGTATTTTTAAAGGTTGGCTTTGACTCTGCTCCATGTCAATCTTCATTTTGCAACTTATGCTGAAGGAGCAACCCCTTTCCACTCATGCCGGTCTCATTGTAGTGGGGAAATAGCAATGGCAGAATCATGCGGTAGCTTTTAAAATTTCTGCTTGGAAGTGGCACATGTTACATTAACTCACATTTCATTGGCCAAATTAGGTCATATCTACAAGCCAATTGTCAATGAGGTGGAAAGAATAATCCTTCTGTCAAGAGGTCCTGGAAATGAGGGGCGGGGAATATTTTTGACAATAATATGATTTACAACACTGCCTAAGGGAACTTATAGTCTAGATGGAAAGCTGAAAGTTATGACACAGAAGTGCTACAGGGCATGCAACAAGCAGAGTTCTGTATTAGCATCTGTTAAGGTTCTTCACCTTGTTCCCTAGTAAACATTGCAAATATGTGCTCTGTTTGTAAATGTTTCTGTTTTTCTCATACTGAGTGAAGGCAGACATTTGCCAAAAGAAAACCAATTTAAGCCAGATTTCATGATACAAATATAGGGTTTAGAAATGTGGATCAGATGAATAGTGACTTCTCCATTACCAGGTCACATTGACTGAATGTCCAATTCAATTGATTGTGCAGATATTGACCATCTGGATCACAGGAGGAAAAGCTCTAATTTAATGGAAAAAAATGACTGATTCAATAGTCACATATCAATACAACCTCTTGGTCATCCAATAACTATAGATCTCCTTAAAAACCAAATGAAAAGGGCAAAGAAGTGGAAGCATATTAAAATTTTCATGAGGTCCCTCCCTGACCTTTATTAGGCCAGTGTTGGTTTGCTTTTGGCTCAGGCCTTTGTACCAGTTCATCCAATTCCAGATGGATACATATCACACACTCAAGTCTAAACCTCATCTGAGAATTTTCATCTAATTTCATTTAACATGAAATGCCTCTAACGTCTAATAATATTTGATAATATTCAGTTGCCCAAAGGGGCTGATTGTTAACTTCTCTGAAAACTTGTGATTCAGCTTAGTCATCCTTAGAATTTATATTGTCAGTAAGTATATCATATAAATAATTCAACTGCTAAGAAAAGATAGAATCTGTGAAAATGGTGGAATTTGCAAAACTTTCATTATCATGTTTAACATTTGATGAGCTTTTAAAACTGAATACAAAGCACAAAAGATTCATTGCTTAATGAAGGCTATTTTAAAAAATAAGTATAATACAGTTCTTACACTTTGCTTGAAACTAAAATTGCAAGTAAAATTCAGGTTTCCTATAGGAGAGGAAATTGAATGACCATTCTGATAAACTGATTAAATAGATTTAAAAGGTAATAGGTATATAGGGTGACCCTGTGTTATTATTGAAGGAACAGTGACTGAAAGACAGGGGACATGAACTACACACAGCTCCTCCTTCAGTGAAATGTGCCTCAGAGCAATAACTTGCTGCTGCCAGATATTCTGAATTTTGAAACTGAATGATGTGGGTCAAGTCCTGGTAAATTTGCTGGAAATCATATTATTTTCTTTCTTCTTTCCTTCATTGATTGAAATATAATGATTGAACTACTAAATTTTTAAGAGAAAAAGTAGGTACTAGATAATGTATTAATAAAACAACCCTGCTCTCAGGAGTTTGGTATCAACTAACAAAGAAAAAATGAACAAATTGTTGTAGTGGGTTCCATGAAAGAAATAAAGCCCTGATACCTAGAAATCTACATGGGTAGTGAAGGATGTCTTCTCTGAGGAAGTCAATTGTCCAGGTCTAAAGAATGAGAATTGGGGACAAAGAGTGTTGCAAGCAGAGAAAATAGCTTCAGCCATGTAAAGGGTCTGGGTTTTATTCAAGTGCAATGGAAAGCCATTGACAAGTTTATAGGCAGGGAAGTAAGAGGAGGTGATTTATGTTTAGAACAATTGATCTGGCTGTTGTTGGAAGAATGAGTTATAGAAGGGTAAGAGCGTAGGCAGGGAGATACAGTGGGGGAAACTGCACTGGTCTGGGCAAGATGTGATGAGAGACTGGACTAGGAATAATGAGAGTGGAGATCAAGGCAGGCAAATGGATTTCAAATACCTTTTGGAGGAAGAAACATCAGTATGTGCTGATAGCTGCATATACAGAATGATGCAGAGGGAGGCATTAGGAGTATCTGTGGCCTTCTGGCTTGAACAGTTGGGTAGATGGTGCCCTATAGTGAAAAGATGAGGGCTGGGAAAGAAATCAGTGGGAGGGTTGATGATAATCAAGAAATCCATTTCAATCTGTGTAGTGGAGATTATGGTGAGTCTTCCAATTGGAGATTTCAAGGTGTAGTTGGATATGTGAACTTGGAGCCCAGAAGAAAGCCTTGGGATAGAGATAAAACATGATACTCAAAGCCACAGGAATGGAGGAGGTCACTGATTTAAAAAAAAAAAAAAAAAAAAGGCTGAGAGAAGTGTAGAGAATCTGGGACCAAGCTCTGGAGTCATCAGAAAAACAAATAAAAAACTGAGAAGATGAGGTCAAAAAAGTCAGAGACAAACCAGGAGAGAGTAGTGTCCTGAAAGTCAAAGGAAGGCAGTATTTTAAGAAGGGGGTGTTCTACCCCACCCCTAGATACTGATGAGAGGCAGATGAAATCAGAACAGAAAAGAAGCCTTCTTCTTAGCCGTGGAGACATCATTGGTAACCTGGGAATAAACAGTTTTTCAGTGGAGCGAAGATGGGAAGATGTAGCCCAAACTGGAGTGGAATGAGGAGTAAATGTGATGTGAGGCAGTGGAGACAGCAGGTATAAACAATTCTTGAGAAGTCATTCTGAAAAGGGGAATAGAAAAAAGGGGATATCTGGACAGGAATACGAGACTCAAAGAGGATTCTTCTTGAAGGGTAAAGACTAAACAGGTTCATTGCAAATGGGAAAGGTAAGGCAGAGAAAGACTTTGACAGTGCAATTAATCAAGAGATGCAAAGCCTATGAGAAAGTTAGGAGAGGTGGGGAGTTTGATCTTCAACAGACAGAGGGATTTCTTCAATAATAGGGAACGAGGTAAAGACGAACAGAGATGCAGGAAAGTGGAAAATGAGGACATGTAGATTTTGTCATTTAAAAATGATGCAGAATCATGACCTGAGAGGTAGAGAAGGTGTGGGGCAGGAATTTTGAGAGAGGAGAAATGTCTAGCAAGGTGTAGGAACCTTTAGAAAGCATTTACACATATGGGCATTCCTAACATTTGGCAGAGGATTGATACATGTTGACAAATAAAGTATGGCATTTTAGTTTTAAAAGCATATTCACAATTAATTTTCAGACGGAAACCCAAGACAAATTTTTGCATATTACCAAATTTAGTCCAAAAACACTTTTTGTAAAAATCTCTCAAAGCCTCAAATAGAAGACCCACACTTGCCAATTTGCTCCAGCCATGGCCTAGAGAAGATGTCATCACGATCCCAGGTTAGAAGAAAAACAGTCAGCATTATATATCTTCTAATCGCCCCAGTCCTCTGATTTGTGTGAAAAAAGCTAGTAAAGTCAAAGGTTTTGCTCAGTAGAAGTTTTGGATGTTTGCATATCAGAAATGCCATAATTATATGCAAATAACCATTTGGACCATGTTCTATATGGATAAATAAGATGCTTATACCACTTACTCTGTATTTTTAAAATATCTTTTTCTGTGATCACCTTAAAAAAGTCCCTTTTACTGGTTCTACTTGAGACTGTTTTCCAAAACCATTTCCTAAGTTCGGCACTCTGAGTAAAAATGCTCAAAACCTCCTGGTAAGCCTGAGTATTGATTACTTTCTAATCTAGTTTCGACTTTGCCTTGAAACTTCAGCCATAAAAGATTTAAAAGATTCTGCCCTTCACTAAGAGCTATCATCTGTAATCCTTGCACTTACCCATTTCAGAATCCAGATGACTGAATGTCTCATTCCGTCACCTTTATAAACCCCCAAATCAAAGTTTCTAATATCAACACTTGCCTCACTCATCACTCTTGTTTGTCAACTTCCAATTTATTGGTAATTGTTTACCGCCCCTTGCCACTTACTGTCTGCAGGGTTTGAGTGGTCAGAGCAGCTAAGCAGGCTCCTGGAGTCAAACAGCTTTAAAAGTTCCACAAATTTCATACTGGAAATGGGAAAGCACAAAAACAGTGCATGTCAAGATGTCATCCCATGTTGACAGTAAATCATTTAGCTAACATTTAGTTTGTCTTTGGTGTGCTATCAGGAACCAGTAGCCGCTGCTATGTGTGTGCCGGTATGTGCATGTGTGCTTCGGTGTAATTTCTTAAGCGTTCAGAAAATGCTGCAGCTTTTGCCTCCATTCTTCTTTTTTAACCTTTTACAAATAGCCAAAATTATGTATGGATGTGCGATTTCACTGTCCTTTTCTCTCAAATGCAGGCAATAAAAGTTGATTTGCACTAACAAGCTAAAAGCTCTGAGTGCTACCAGAATGTGATGCCTTCGAGGAGGGAGAGCAGCTATTAGATCCTATGATGGTAGAACGTATTTTCACAATAGACATCAAAAAGATTTAGAATCCACAGCTGGGATCCAACCTATTGTTCAGAAGTCAGCCAGTATGGAAGAAAAGATTCAACTGCTTTTGATTTCAGTATAGTCCAGGTAGACTATAGCTGCTGCAATTTCAACCCTCCCTACTCTCTTCCATACTCTGCAAGAATTATGATTATGGTAGGTTCATGGGATTAGTAATAAGGTATAAAAATGTTTGTGAGAAAATACATGCTAGAAATTCTATGTTTATGCCACTGGTTGGTAGTCGAAATTTCCATTAGTTACTAAGAAAAGTAGAAAATATAGTCAAAGACTATGTTAAAAATGAAAATATTCCTCTGATTATATGCATCTATCCTTCCCACTTTATATTGAATCAGCACATTTACTAAATTTGAAAAGATGTTACTATGGTCCTGCACAGAATTGTGGGCTAGAAATACACAGCTGCCAATTTGCTAAGATAAATTTAGCCTAAAATAAATATATATAGTGCTTCTTAAAAGGTGAAAGTATAACTGGATAGTTTCAAATCTCAACCACTATACAGAATAGATATATGACCACTATGTAACTATCATGATTGTGCTAGTCAGGCAAACAAAAAGGTGTCCCAAGAAAGGACGGAGCTTCCATGATGAAAAGAATGTGTCTAGAAGGATGAATATAGTTCATATTGACAGATGGGCTAACCCATTTTTGCATCTTGGCCTTTCTCCTGTCTTTCAAAACCAGAAGGACACAAGTGGAATATTACAATGAGTTAAAAAAAATGTTTGTCAAACCATTAAGTCACTTCATACAGTATAGACAGGAAGTAGGATGGTAGTGACCTAAGAGTTTGGGCTTTGGACAAAGCCAAATAAATACTCTCCATGTTTTAATACAAGCTGCCATTTGTTGTAGTGGGTTCCATGAAAGAAATAAAGCCCTGATACCTAGAAATCTACATGGGTAGTGAAGGATGTCTTCTCTGAGGAAGTCAATTGTCCAGGTCTAAAGAATGAGAATTGGGGACAAAGAGTGTTGCAAGCAGAGAAAACAGCTTCAGCCATGTAAAGGGTCTGGGTTTTATTCAAGTGCAATGGAAAGCCATTGACAAGTTTATAGGCAGGGAAGTAAGAGGAGGTGATTTATATTTAGAACAATTGATCTGGCTGTTGTTGGAAGAATGAGTTATAGAAGGGTAAGAGCGTAGGCAGGGAGATACAGTGGGGGAAACTGCACTGGTCTGGGCAAGATGTGATGAGAGACTGGACTAGGAATAATGAGAGTGGAGATCAAGGCAGGCAAATGGATTTCAAATACCTTTTGGAGGAAGAAACATCAGTATGTGCTGATAGCTGCATATACAGAATGATGCAGAGGGAGGCATTAGGAGTATCTGTGGCCTTCTGGCTTGAACAGTTGGGTAGATGGTGCCCTATAGTGAAAAGATGAGGGCTGGGAAAGAAATCGGTGGGAGGGTAGGTGGTAATCGAGGAATCTATTTGAATCTGTGTAGTGGAGATTACGGTGAGTCTTCCAATTGGAGATTTCTAGGTGTAATTGGATATGTGAACTTGGAGCCCACAAGAAAGAGATAGATGGCACTTTATAAATTCTGCTCAAATATGGTAACTTTGAGTTATGATTCTATACATGGAGATGAACACAGATGCCACATACATGAAGTCTATTTTTTATTTAATTTTAGTAGATCTCTACTGTTCCTCTATTATAGAATGGATAAAAAGTTAATTTGGATTTTATTCTTAGAAAAAAATTTTAAGCAAGTCTAAGTATTTTAATTTTAAGCAAGTCTAAGCTATAAGTCCATTAAAAGTAATAGAAGGAGATAGAGATTAGCTCTAAGTAAATCCTGTGCAAAGAAATTTATCTTCCAAGTATTCACTTCTTCTGGAAGATAAGAGAGATTTTCTTAACCAATTAATTGAGACTGTTAACTAAATGTCACGACAAACAAATTCAAATTTTACCTCAGGAAGCCACTTTTTATTGCAAACTTGGCAAGAACACTGTAAACTTGTGTAAAGTGATGATATAGCTCTTCCAGGATCCCTGCTGTACTTCATGATTAACATATTTAAATACATGGCTTATTGGAAAGAAAAGAAATGGTGACTGGGAATCAGTGGCAAAACAGCTACTGATTCAGATTCTAAAGCAGCTATCCCCAGTCTCCTGATGAAAGATGAGACTGGTATCTGGCTCTATGACATCATTACTACTCATCAGGTTAGTAGAGCTGATAACAGGGGGTGAAGAATTTGTCAGTAGGTTTTCCTGGGAACTATGAGGCCAACCTGAGGTCAGGATAGCAACATCCTGGAAGGAATCTGGAATTTACCTAGTTTGTTACTCAAACTCCACTCAGCCATTAATTGACTTCAGTTATCAGTATACATATCGCTTAGACCTCTGGATATTAAGCTCTTAGAAAGAGTCTTTTATTTTATCTTTGTTTCTACACAGGGACTAGTAAGATGCTTCACACATAGCCAGCATTAATTTATTAGATAAAAATAACACTCTGATTTTGTATAGTAAATTTCAGTTCCAACATTTCCCACTAAAAAAATCTATATATTTCAATCAGTCAGTCAAAAGGTATTTATCGAACATTGACCATGTAGTCTTTGTGCTTAGTATGTGTGTGCTTGTGTGTGTAGTGTGTGTGTAAATTCTCAATGCTTTTTCAGTGAATAAATATGCAAAAAATTCAAGGATTGTTCATTATAGGCTAAATTTGTCAATGGATGCTCAGTGGAAAAGGTGAAACTTGAGCCATCCTTTGGGAGGAAACAGGTAGAGAAATAAGGAGCCAGCAACAGCCTCAATATTTGGATAAGGACAATCACCAGTGAAAGAACTTTGCCTTGACAAGGAGCTCATGCAAAGTGTTCCCACTGTCATCTTAGTAAACAGCTTGGTCCCCAATGCACGGAAGGAGAACTTTGACTAGTTGTGGCTCCCAGGAAAATTGGTAAACTGGGTTCAGATTGGTGTTTTTCTTATATTTGGAATCACCCCCAGGATTTTAAACATCATAAGATGTGTGTGAAACTGAGGGAATCTGAGTAGTTGAATGGGGATGTCAGCTGTCCCTAAGAGGTTCATGTCAGTATCAGAGTACGAAAACTGATCATGTATGGCTGCTATTACTACTACTACTAAGTCTGGTGAATTTATATTTTGTTTTAATAGACAAAGCATCCAGCATCCAACTTGGTAACTGCATTTTCTGAGTGGACATCACTCTTATTGCTGCTGGCTATTGTGGTCCATGTAAAAAATGAATATGGTTGGTTGAGTTTCAGCTCTAACACTTTGAACCAAACCTATTATAAAACATTGGCAACAAATTTTAAGACCTGAAGTCTGATTCATCACTAATTGATTAAATCTGTCAATGTGTATAAAGTGCAGTAAAGACAGGAGGGGATGTAGATATGTATCTATAGGATAAGCTTCATTCTATGTTTCTGTACTATCCACTGTAAGGGGCAATTTTGAAAAACTTTTTATTATGGACATTTTCAAATATATGTAAACCTAGATAGAATAGTAAAATGTATCCCCATGTACCCATCAAAAACTTCAAAAATTATCAATATTTGGCAAGTCCTGTTTCATCTATGTGTGCCCCCACTTCCTCTCTCTCCCTCAAGGATTATTTTAAAGAAAATTCCAGACATCATGTTATTTCATCTGTAAATACTTTCAGTATTTATCTCTAAATCATTAAAACTCTTGTTTATATAACAATAAAACCATGATGTGATTTTAAAGATTTCAGGGATATTCCTCTGTCCTTAACCTGTTTATTTACCAATGTCTAAATTCTACAAACTTAATGTTCTTTGTTGGAAGATAAAATATTAACACCTCATCAGAACTGTCACAACTAAAACCTTTTTAGTTATGATTTATTAAAGAAAAGGTATCTGAATTTGCAAAAGATAATGACTGGCCATTTTTGAAATTATATCTAGAATAGGCACAGACATACTAGAAAGTTAGAAACTGTGAGAAATTCCCCCAAATCCTAAGGTTATCTGTTCCTCGAGGGTATAATAATAGTCACAAATGTCCAAGGTCACAGAATGGTGGGTGGTAGAGGCAGGATTGCAAGCCAGGTCTCCAAAGACTACCATTTTAACTTCTGGCTTCTCCCCACCCTCTATCCCTTTCTTGGATGACTTTCCTGGGACTGATGTTTAGTCTTCTGTAATCATGCCTGTAAGTGTATCACCCAAGCATGTTTCTCCTTTCTAGTCGTCCCTGCTCTAAACCCCCCATGTCAATCAAATGTGTTGGATTTCTTTAATGCAGCACAGAGAATAAAACAGATAGATATAGTTATGTTGCATATTAAAACAGATTGAAGTTTCAGTTCCTGCTTCAAGTGCATCATGATTATTATCAGCTGTAGAGTATTAGAATTCTGAAAATTCCTTCCAAACTCAATGGCTTCCTCAAGATTCCCTGAGTTCATTTCCAGTGTGTACTGATGACTGACCTTGAAGGAAATAAACTAGAAGACATACAAATTATTACAGACTGCAGCAACCTGAAGAGCACTATTGAAGATAAAATTTGAAGTTTCTATGCCAAACTGAGCAGCCCATCCATCCTGATGGGTTAAGACAAAATTTACTCAATTTTATAGGGAGGGCTTCCTCTGCTCTTCACATGAAAACTTTTCATTTATCGCAGGAAGAAAATACTGTGCCCATGAAGCTTATGAGCTACGGGAATGTTGAGAATAGAGGATTCTAATAAAATCACTATCCACTGCAGGTCACCTACTCCTTCTCGTCACAACCAGGACTCAACAGGGTGCAAGGAAGGACATGCAAATTCTGAGCTATCGTGGTTTGGTGAAAGGAGAACCTGAGATGAACTACATGATTCTAATGAGTTTTCTGATAACTTAATACAAATAAGCAAAGTGGATTACGGTAGTCAATGTCCTTCCAGAGGCTGTAGTTGTAGAGCCTCATAAAACTTACAGTAGTGATTACTCCCCAGTGCCCCCTTCTCCCTGCTTAACTAAATTACTTCCTTCCTTCCAAGTCTGGCTCAAGTTCCCCTTCCCTCATAAGCTTTGTTCAACTTACCATGGCCCGCAGAGATTTTTCCCTTATCTTCATTCTTGTTTAACTTATGGTCTTTTTCACTTTATTGGGAAATTAGAAGATGTCTTAAAATTAATTTCTAAGAAGGTACAGTCAGAGAGCTGACTACACATAAATCTCAAAAATATACTTTGTATGTCTCTGCTTACAGCTGTTTATTTTACATATGATGTAAGAATTAAGTTATAAAGAGCTGGGTATAATAAGAATTCCTAGAAGAATGTGTAAAAGTGGGCAGCATTCCAGAGAGATGTAGCTCTCATATTCAGTGGGACCACCCTCTAGCAAGCTGTTTACTACTGCCCCAGGAAATGTGACTGAGTGGGGCAAAGAGGCCACAGTGAGATTCCCTAGGCACCAACAAGAACTCAGCTAATTACTCCAGCACCTGTATCCTTACACAGTAAGTAATAGCTGTATCTTTTGTTGCACTGAAGACAAGCTTTAATCATAGACTAATAAACTAGTCATTGTTTTCCAGTGACATAAAATTGTGACAATCATTTGACATTTAACTTATATATTTAACTTATATTTTTCCATTGGCTTTTTAATCTTATCTTTCTCCTTAACTAGGTTGTAAACTCCTCTGAAAATACAGACTTCCTATTTTTGCTATTCTCAATGCACAACTCATTGTTCCAGGCAAAATAGATTATCAATACAGTATTCATTTGCCATTGCTGATAACAGTCTAAGCAAACACTGATTGGAGTGCTAAAATATTTGCAAAGCCTCCTCTTGAGGAGAAAGGTGGTTTTACCTGATAATTCCCCTGTAGCTCACAATCACACAGAGGTAAAACAGATTTCTAGATGAACAAGAATACTAACTTAAAATGTCTAATGTGAATAATAGGATATTAAGACTATCAGTTATTCTACTGTGATTCAAAGTATTTAGATCTATTCTAAGTTATCACAAGTTATCACTATCCCAGACTTTTTCTGGAGATTTTAATCTTAGATTATCTTACAGCTATTGACAGTCAGTAGCTCAAATGGTTGGAAGATAATTCAAGTCTTATAGCATCTTTTACTACTTCTAGGTTTTCCTAGAAAAACCTGAGGAAAATAAGAGAGCTAAATCGTTAAGCCATATTTTCCCTCAAAATAATATTTAATGAATTGTTATATCTAATTTTTGTAAGGTAAATATAGACAAATAGTTGCATAACTTTTGCATTTACTATGACATTTCTATGGAGGATGTTGTATATCATACCATTCAATGTCTGCTGTACAGTATCCTAACATCAGACATTTCTTTCAAAGTTTGGGGCTAGAAAAACTTCTGGTTTCCCTAAGGAAATTATATGCATTTTACTCCTGTACACATTCTTGACTTGGATACAAGGAAGCTTATGTGGTTTTTTTGCTCAATCCCCAAAACCATATTGAGCTTTCTAATTGGTATTTTTGTCTTCTCTCCTTAGCTATGTTTCTGTATTCTTTAATTTGTATTTTACTACTTCTTTTACATTTGTCATTTTAGGAACTGACTTAAATCCTTTCTGAAAGGATGTGGTGCACAAATGTATTTAAATTGAAGTCACACTTAGCATTAAATGGGAAAGCAAGCTCTAGGTGAAGGCTGTGTTGGTACCTATGTGAGCAATGGCATGAACACTTACCTTGTCTGAACTCCACTGGGAAGGCCTCTGAAAAAGTTGGATAAGAAGCTGTTTAAGAAAGCTCACCTAACCAGGCTAGAATAAGGAGTTGTATATGGGCCTAATAGAGTAAATGCTTTCAGAAAATGTTGAATTTATTTCACTTAACATGATACCCTCAAGGCCCATCCATGTTGTTGCAAATGGCAGGATTTCCTTCTTCATTTGTGGCTAAAATGCACACACATATATGTATCTCATTTCCTTTATCCATTCATCAACTGATGGACACTTAGTTTGTCTTCATGTCTTGACTATTGTGAATAATGCTATAATGAAGGTGGAGTGTAGATATCTCTTTGAAATAGTAATTTCACCTTCTTCAGATATATACCCAAACTGGGATTGATGGATCATATGGTAGTTCTATTTTTAACTTTTTGAGGAATCTCCATACTGTTTTCCATAGTGACTGTACCAATTTACATTCCCGCCAACAGTGCACCAGGGTTCCCTTTTCTCCACATCCCCATCAGCATTTTTCTTATCTTTTTGATAATAGTCATTCTAACAGCTGCAAGATAATATCTCATTGTGGTTTTGATTTGCATTTTCCTGATGATTAGTGATGTTGAGCATCTTTTCATGTACTTGTTGGATATGTGTATCAAATCATCACACTGTACACCTTAAACTTATACAATGTTACATGTCAATTATATCTCAATAAAGCTAGGGGGAGAAAAGAATATGTTGAACCTCCGTGTGCTGCTAGATGAAGGAAAATAGCAGCTGAAAGGGATCTTGGAGATTGAAACTTAGACAAGGAAATGTAGCTTGCTCAAGAGAGCCCAGATAGGTAACGCAGCATTGATTGTGGAAAGGGTTTCTTGAATACCAGCATGGTTTTCTTTGACTTACTCCCAAGTGACTTTTGAACGTCTTGTGACTTCTTAGGCAATGTTGCCTGAAGGTCTGGGCCAAGACAGGCTAGGCACAAGCTCAAGATTTGCTGGAGCCAAGGAGAAACTGTTTGCAGCCCTGGATAGGGGAGAAAGCATCAGGCCTCACTATTTCTGTGTCAGGGACCTTAGGTAATAATAATTCTTTCTACATGTTCAGTGACATCTCTGAGTGCCCAGTAATGTGAGCGTCAAAAAGGCAAAACCACAGATCGTACTTACTTGCCATCATTTTGAGCTCTAGCTAGATGGTCATGACTATTCATCAACCAGACAAGTTTGGACAGGAAAGCCCAGGACCGAGACTGATGTTTGGCCATGTGGGAAAGGGCTGGAAAGTCCCCAGGGCTGTCAAGCAAAATATCCATTTCTGGAAGTCAGTATAAAAACAAAGGCCGAGGTTGTCAAGGACAGAATTTGGGAATTTAGACATTTTTAGTGCAAGTGGGCATCTGATCTTAGGGAAGAAACTTCTCTATTTTTAAAATAAATTTTAGTTTTTAGAGCAATTGTAGGAATACAGAGACATTGTGCAGAAAATAGAGTTCCTATATACCCCTCACCCCCATAATGTCTCCTATTGTTAACATTTTACATTAGTGTGGTATAGTTGTACAATTGGTAAACCCATTGATACCATTAACTAATGACCATAGTTTATATTAGGGTTCACTCTTTTTCTTGTACAGTTCTCTGGGTTTTCACAGTGTATAATCTCATGTATCCACCATTAGAGTATTATACAGAATAGTTTCACTGCACTGAAAGTGCCCTAAGATCAAACTATTCATCCCTTACTCCTTTCCCCTTAACTCTTGGTAACCAGGAATCTTTTTGCTGTTTCTACAATTTTGCCTTTTGTAGAATGTCATGTATATTTGAAATCATACAGTATGTATCTTTTTCAGACTGGTTTCTTTTACCTAGCAATACGCATTTAAGTTTCCTCCCTGTCTCTTCATAGCTTGATAACTCATTTCTTTTTATTGCTGAATAATACACATTGTACAGATATACCAGTTTGTTTATCCATTTACCTATTGAAGGACATTTTTGTTGTTTCCAATTTTTGACAGTTATGAATGGTATAAACACTTATGTGCAGGTTTTTGTGTAGATGTAACTTTTCAGTTTATTTAAATAAATACCAAGCAGTGTGATTGCTGGATTACATCGTAAATCTATGTTTGACTTTGTTAGAAGCTGCCAGACTGTCTTCCAAAAGTGGCTTTACCATTTAGTATTCCCATCATCAATGAATGAGAGTTCCTGCGGCTACATATCCTCATCAGTATTTGGTGTTTTCAGTGCTTTGGACTTTGGTCATTCTAATAGATGTGTAGTTGTATCTCATTTTATTTTATTTTATTTTTTATTTATTTTTTTAATGAATCATAAATTTTGTTTCAAAAGGTAAATGTCACTAAACATGCATACACGTTAAAACAATAAAATTTACAATTTAGTTAATTTTTTATCTTTTTGCATAGGACATCATTACAATACAGAATCTATACCTTACAAAATACATACAAAGTTTTATCCGAGCAAGCCAAGGACAGATTGGGAACTGTACAACTATAATACTTCACTGTAGTGATCCAGGAAAGACAAAACATAGCCTTCGGAAGCACAGTGTGGTGCTGGTTAAAACAAACAACAAAAAAAGTTCCTATAGAAAAGGAAAACGTGTGCTCAATGAAATGGTCTTGGACCCTAGGATTCTACCTTGGGATTTTGGCAAACAATTCCAGAGAAGCTCCATCAGTGGCTTTGGGAGGAGGAGGGGCCCTTTGTGCAGAGTCCAGGGACGGCAAAGACCCAGCATGCACCCAGCCCACCCACACAGCAATTCCCAGCCCTGTGGGAACCACAGTGGCCCGTGCCCAATCCCCTTTTATGGCTGTTAGCATTTGCCTTATGTATGGAGGTGCTCCTATGTTGGGTGCATAAATATTTACAATTGTTATATCTTCTTGGATTGATCCCTTGATCATTATGTAGTGTCCTTCTTTGTCTCTTGTAATAGTCTTTATTTTAAAGTCTATTTTTTCTGATATGAGTATTGCTACTCCAGCTGTCTTTTGATTTCTATTTGCATGGAATATCTTTTTCCATCCCCTCACTTTGTCTGTATGTGTTCCTAGGTCTGAAATGGGTCTCTTGTAGACAGCATATATACGGGTCTTGTTTTTATATCCATTCAGCCAGTCTATGTCTTTTGGTTGGAGCATTTAATCCGTTTACATTTAAGGTAGTTATCGATATGTATGTTCTTATTACCATTTTCTTAATTGCTTTGGGTTTGTTATTGTAGGTCTTTTCCTTCTCTTGTGTTGCCTGCCTAGAGAAGTTCCTTTAGCACTTGTTGTAAAGCTGGTTTGGTGGTGCTGAATTCTCTTAACTTTTGCTTGTCCGTAAAGGTTTTGATTTCTCCATCAAATCTGAATGAGATCCTTGCTGGGTAGAGTAATCTTGGTTGTAGGTTTTTCCCTTTCATCACTTTAAATATATCCTGCCACTCCCTTCTGGCTTACAGAGTTTCTGCTGAAAGATCAGCTGTTAACCTTATGGGGATTCCCTTGTATGTTATTTGTTCTTTTTCCCTTGCTGCTTTTAATATTTTTTCTTTGTATTTAATTTTTGATAGTTTGATTAATATGTGTCTTGGCGTGTTTCTCCTTGGATTTATCCTGTATGGGACTCTCTGTGCTTCCTGGACTTGACTATTTCCTTTCACATATTAGGGAAGTTTTCAACTATCTCTTCAAATATTTTCTCAGTCTCTTTCTTTTTCTCTTCTTCTTCTGGGACCCCTATAATTCGAATGTTGGTGCGTTTAATGTTGACCCAGAGGTCTCTGAGACTGTCCTCAAATCTTTTCACTCTTTTTTCTTTATTCTGCTATGCGGTAGTTATTTCCACTATTTTATCTTCCAGGTCACTTATCCGTTCTTCTGCCTCAGTTATTCTGCTATTGATTCCTTCTAGAGAATTTTTAATTTCACTTATTGTGTTGTTCATCATTGTTTGTTTGCTCTTTAGTTCTTCTAGGTCCTTGTTAAACATTTCTTGTATCTTCTCCATTCTATTTCCAAGATTTTGGATCATCTTTACTATGATTACTCTGAATTCTTTATCAGGTAGACTGCCTATTTTCTCTTCATTTGTTTGGTCTGGTGGGTTTTTACCTTGCTCCTTGATCTACTGTGTGTTTCTCTGTCTTCTCATTTTGCTTAACTTACTGTGTTTGTGGTCTCCTTTTCTCAGGCTGCAGGTTCGTAGTTCCCGTTGTTTTTGGTGTCTGCCCCTAGTGGCTAAGGTTGGTTCAGTGGGTTGTGTAGGCTTCCTGGTGGAGGCAACTGGTACCTGTGTTATGGTGGATAAGGCTGTATCTCATCTTTCTGGTAGGCAGGACCACATCTGGTGGTGTGTTTTGGGGTGTCTGTGACCTTATTATGATTTTAGGTAGCCTCTCTGCTAGTGGGTGGGGTTGTGTTCCTGTCTTGCTAGTCGTTTGGCATAGAGTGTCGAGCACTGTAGCTTGCTGGTCATTGAGTGGAGCTGGGTCTTAGCGTTGAGATGGAGATCTCTGTGAGAGCTTTCGCTGTTTGATATTACGTGGAGTCGGGAGGTCTCTGGTGGACCAACGTCCTGAATTCAGCTCTCCCACCTTAAACACACAGGCCTGACACCCGGCTGGAGCACCAAGACCCTGTTAGCCACATGGCTCAGTAGAAAAGGGAGAAAAAAAAGAAAAAAAGAAAGAAAAAAAGAAAGTAAAGTTATTAAAATAAAAAATGTAAAAAATTAAAATATTAAAAAGTAATAAAAAAAGAAAAAAGAAAGAAAGAAGAGAGCAACCAAACCAAAAAACAAACCCACCAATGATAACAAGTGCTAAAAAACTATACTAAAAAACAAAAACAAAAAAAACGAACAGACAGAACCCTAGGACAAATGGTAAAAGCAAAGCTATACAGACAAAAATCACACAAAGAAGCATACACATACACACTCACAAAAAGAGAAAAAGGAAAAAAAATATATGTATCGTTGTTCCCAAAGTCCACCGCCTCAATTTTGGGATGATTCATTGTCTATCCAGGTATTCCATGGATGCAGGATACACCAAGTTCATTGTGGAGATTTAATCCACTGCTCCTGAGGCTGCTGGGAGACATTTCCCTTTCTCTTCTTTGTTCGCACAGATCCTGGGGTTCAGCTTTGGCCTGTCTCTGCGTGTAGGTCACCTGAGGGCGTCTGTTCTTCGCTCATACAAGACAGGGTTAAAGTAACAGCTGATTAGGGGGCTCTGGCTCACTCAGGGGTACGGAATGTGGGGCGAGCCTGCAGCAGCAGAGGCCAGCATGATGTTGCACCAGCCTGAGGTGTGCTGTGTTCTCCTGGGGAAGTTGTCCCTGGATCACGGGACCCTGGCAGTGGCCGGCTGCACAGCCTCCTGGGAGGGGAGGTATGGATAGTGACCTATGCTTGCACACAGGCTTCTTGGTGGCTGCAGCAGCAGCCTTAGCATTTCATGCCCATCCCTGGTGTCCGCACTGATAGCCACGGCTCATGCCTGTCTCTGGAGCTCATTTAGGCAGTGCTCTGAATCCCCTCTCCTCGTGCACCCTGAAACAATGGTCTCTTGCCACTTAGGTAGTTCCAGACTTTTTCTTGGACTCCCTCCCAGCTAGCTGTGGCACACTAGTCCCCTTCAGGCTGTGTTCACGCAGCCAACCCCAGTCCTCTCCCTGGTGTCTGACCTCCGAAGCCCAAGCCTCAGCTCCCAGTCCCCACCTGCCCCTGTGGGTGAGCAGACAAGCCTCTCAGGCTGGTGAGTGCTGGTCGACACTGATCCTCTGTGCGGGAATCTCTCCGCTTTGCCCTCTGCACCTGTTGCTGTGCTCTCCTCTGTGGCTCCGAATCTTCCCCCCCTCCCACCCCCCCATCTCCACCAGTGAAGGGTCTTCCTAGTGTGTGGAAACTTTTCCTCCTTCACAGCTGCCTCCCAGAGGTGCAGGTCCTGTCCCTATTCTTTTGTCTCTGTTTTTTCTTTTTTCTTTTGCCCTACACAGGTACATGGGAAGTATCTTGTCTTTTGGGAAGTCTGAGTTCTTCTGCCAGCATTCAGTAGGTGTTCTGTAGGAGTTGTTCCACATGTAGATGTATTTCTGATGTATTTGTGGGGACGAAGGTGATCTCCACGTCTTACTCCCCTGCCATCTTGAAGGTCTCCCAGTTGTACCTCATTTTAATTTTCAATTCCCTAATGATATATGTCAAGCATCTTTTTATATGCTTAGTTGTCATCTATATTTTCTTTGGTGAGGTATCTGTTCAGATCTTTGTTCCATTTTCTGCTTGGGTCTTTTGTTTTTTTATTGTTAAGATTTAAGAGTTCTTTGTATGTTTTTAACACAAGTATTTTATCAGATATTTGTTTTGCAAATATTTTCCCTCAGCCTGTGGCTTGTCTTTTCATTTTCTCAGCATCATCTTTCACAGAGTAGAATTTTTAAATTTTATTGAAGCCCAATTTGTCAATTTTATCAACCATGAATCATGATTCTGATGTAATGTGTAAAAAGCCATCAGTAAACTCAGATCATCTAGATTTTCTCCAATTTTACCTTCTCAAAATTGTATATTTTTGCATTTTCCATTTAGGTTTTTGATCCTTTTTGAGGTAATTTTTGTGAAAGGTGTAAAAGTGTAATGTCTGTATATAGATTCTTCTTCTTTTTTTTTTTTTTTTGGCATGTAGTTGTCCGATTACTCAAGCACATTTGTTGAAAATACTATCCTTTCTTTATTGAATTGCCTTTGCTCCTAGTCAAAGATCAAAGACTATATTTATGTGGGTCTATTTCTGGACTTTCTGTTCTGTTCCAGTGATGTATTTGTCAATTCTTTTCTAAGATCACATTATTTTGATCATTATAGCTTTATAGCAAGTCTTGAAGTCAGGTAATGTCAGTCTCCTGACTTTATTTTCTTCAGTATTATGTTGGCTATTCTGGGTCTTTTGCCTTTCATATAAACTTTTGAATTAATGTATTGATATACACAAAATAACCTGCTAGGATTTTGGTTGGGATTGCATTGACTCTATAGATCAGTTTGGGAAAACTGATATCTTGATAATGTCATCCTGTTCATGAACATGGAATATCTCTTATTTATATCTTTGATTTCTTTCATCAAAGTTTTATAGTTTTCCTAATAAAGATCTTATACACATTTTGTTACATCTATACCTAAGCATTTCATTTTTTAAAAAATGAAATGTTCTTTCATTTTAAATTTCAAGTTACAAGTTTTTGTTGCTAGGATATAGGAAAGTAATTGACTTTTCTATATTGACCTTGTATCCTGTAGCCTTGCAATAATTGCCTATTAGTTCTTTTTTTTCCAACTATTCCCTAAGATTTTCTAAATAGACAATTATATCTCCAAAGCAGAGAGAGTTTTATTTCTTCCTTCCTAACCTATATACCTTTTATGTCATTTTCTTGTCTTATTACATTAGCTAGAACTTCCAGTATGATGGCAAATAGCAGAGGTGAAAGAGGACATCCTTGACTTGTTCCCCACTTTATGGGCAATGCATCTATTTTCTCACCATTAAGTATAAGGTTAGCTTCAGGTTTTCTTTAGATGTTCTTTATAAAATTAAGAAAATTCCTCTTTATTCTTAATATTCTGAGAATTTTTATCACGAATGGGTGTTGGATTTTGTCAAATCCTTTTTCTGCATCTATTTATATTATGTTTGATTTTCCTTTAACCTGTTGATGTGGTAGATTTTATTAATAGATTTTCAAATGTTGAACTAGTCTTGCATACCTCAAATAAATACCACTTGGTCATAGTGTATGATTCCTTGTATATATTGTTGGATTTGATTTGTTAATATTTTGCTGAGGACTTTTGCATCCTGGTCATGAGAAAAATTAGTGTGTAATTTTCCTTCTTAGTAATGTCTTTTAGGATTTTGTTACTAAGGTAATACTGGTCTCAGAATGAGTTTGAAAGTTTTGCTTCTGCTTTTATTTTTGGTAGACATGTTAGAGAATTGGTCTCTATCTTTTTTCATTTCCCTGCCAGGCATACTTTTCCCTGAGCCCAAAGGTGCTGATGAGGGGTAGGGTGAGGCAGAAAGATGAGACTTGTAGACAGAGGTAATCCTCCAATGGGAAGACTAGTTACAACGAGAAGACCTCATAATTTCTAAGTTGTTGCTATTATAGTCTATTGATAGTTAATCATTACTAGTAATGGCTCAGCATGCAACATGTTTGTTCTAAAGAGTTTAACTAGCTTATGAATAGAGAAGGGTCTTGAAAACAATTATTGCAGCTGTAAACCAAAGAAACAGTGTCCACATACATAGTGGGTAATAAAATATTGATTCCACATTGACTTAGTAAGCTCTGGTTGCAAATGTAAAGTACAGCGCCATCAACAAATTTTCTTAAAATGTAAAGGAAATGTTGTATTCAATGATGTTTGAAAACAAAGTAAAAATACATACTTTTTAATGTATTTGAATAGCATTTTAAAATCAGCTACACGGTAGAATAAGACAAATCACCACTTTATCTTACTTCACTTCCAGATGTGAAAGTTAAAGATCGTAATCTTATAGGATTTTTAAGAGAATCAAATGAGACCAATTAATTTATTAGTAAGTTTTGATCATCTATTGTTTTAATTACTTCAGTGAATAAAAAAAATAAGTCAAACACAGGTCTAGCCTTCAAGTTGCTTGTACTGTAGAAAACGATAGTACAATTACAAATATCATTAAGAAACAAAGGCTATTAAGATAAGTGACTTAAAGAGGGTACCAACACAGAGCTGCAGGGCAAGGCTTAGCTAACTTTTACTGTAAAGGACTAGATAGTAACAGCCACAGATGATATGTAAAAGAAGGAACATGGTTGTGTCCCAATAAATATTCATAAAAACTGCTGGCTGGCCAGATTTGTTCTGTGGCTGTAATCTGTCAACCCCTGCTCCAGGGTCTCAAAATGAAAAGAAAGAATATTGTGTAAAATAGGTTTCAAATTATAAAGCTCTGTTCAAATGTCAAGTTATTATTCATTGAGGTTATTGAAAACTGATACAGTGTCTAACTTGATGTTAATGCACAGCTGCTGCACAGACGCCTGCAAGGGGTAGCAAGTTGTTTCTGATTGAAGTCCTCGTCGTCCCCAGAGAGTTGGCCCAGCGTAGGATAGAAAGGGAGCTGCTATTCCTCAGGGTCCGCAAAGCTCAAGATTTGCATCATCTCTGGTTCCTGGGACTCCTCGGAATCCCAGGCCTTGCGCACACAGCGGAGAAAGTTCTGCTCCATCACTTCGGCCCCTGAGAGGAGGAAAAGTTTTCAGGGATCACTTCCTTGCGAATTTATACTTTCCTGTCCAACTGTTTAGCTGTCCAACTAGAGGATATTAGGATGGGTGGTGTCGCTTTTCTCAGGTTTCAAATTGGTCCCTGGCTGATAAGCCCATTTGTTGCCAGGTGAATCAAGGGAGTTATAATAATTAAGGGTAATAAACCAGTCATCCTTTTCTTAAAGGAAAGGGAAGAGGAAATACATCCTTCACATTTCTTTTATCTTTTTCGAAGGGCTTTATGTTCCCAAGAGTTTAGTGAATTTTAAATACATCTTTGTCACTTCTCCTTGATGAACTTGGGGATTTAATCTAATTCCCAACTTAATATGAGAAACTCCTATCCCCTCTACCCCTCCCCACCTCTGTTAATTGCACTTGAATCCTAACCTTTCCTGGTGCTAAATCAGGAGATATGAGTTTTGAAAGTTCAGCCAATAGCACCTCAGTTTGGCAAGTCTTCCCATGTTCTAACTCTGCTTTTTTTCTCTTCCTCTTTCTCACTCAGTGATGTAAGCTCATTCAAATCTGCCTCTCTTTAAAACTAAATTTCCATTTTTCTGAGTTCAGAAAGTAGGTCTTTTGTTTCTCACATTTGGAGCCAAGTAGATGACTTTTAGTTGCTCAGTGGAACATTATATTTTATCATCATGAGACTAAACAGCTGCAGGTTTTTGAACTTGAACAGTTTGCCCACCACAGTGGCCTCTATGGCAATCCATTGTCTAGCACTCTATTCTCAAATTTGACTCCTTGGACCACAAATCTGTCTTAACAGCTTAGATATCTTGACAATTATTTCTTGTAACATATGTGGAGTAAAAATGCAAAATGTTAGCAACTTATTTACCCCACAGTGGAAATCATTAGCACACAAGTGATTTCAACTGAAGTTACTCATGTTTTTTACTCACTATAATCGATTACCATTATTTAATCGTTTCTGTCCCTTTAGATGTAGCTTATTTGAAAGTATGATTACTATTGTTCCAAAACAACAAAGGCTTTGCAGGGAATTCATATGTGAACAGTAGCAGAAACTTTCATTGCTATGCTAATTACCTCTACGAAGAATCTCAGGATTCAACAAATATTTTCATCCCGTTTTTAAAAGCATCATATTACTAATAGGTATGTTTCACCTCTTTTAAGAAGGTCCATCTGCATGGATCTTTATATTTATTGCTTATTTTTATCATCTTCCCAGATTCATTTCAAACATCAAATGTTTTCAACTAACATAAAATAAGAATCAGTAACCCATTTTACAACTTTATACTTGGTGATTTTTCACCAATATTTTCCATTATTTTAAGAACTTTATTTCTGCCAGACAGTTAGGTCAAGTTCTGCGATCCATACCTCATACCTGACATTCCAATTCTGCAGAGTAAATTTAATGCCTACTCTCATATCAGTAACTGATTATAATCTCTTAGTGGGTAGGAACCAGACCTGTTTAATTTTCAATGTGCAGCTCTCAGATGGCAATAAGTTCAGAGATTCACCAAACATATTTGCAGAATGATAAATAGTTTCTGTAGCAAAATACCCAGTAAAGCGAAAAAGTATTAATTTTATCCTATCATAAGTTCAGAGAGAGAAGGAACTAATAGAAGATGCATATGCAGTTGTCTTGGTCCTGAGGCAAAGAGAGTCTCTTTGCCTGTACAGATTATAAAAAATAATCATGAGGGCATCTCCCTGGTATATGCACCATCCTGATAATAAAATTTGAAATCATGTTCCACAAGGAATATTTACTGCTCTAGCACAGGAATATTGAACTTCTTAACTGGAAAGTAGGCTCAAAAAGCCTGTTAAAAGTTTTTCAAGTCTTAGCTAATGAGCCACATTTAAGTAAAGGATACTCTTATCCTCACTGTAAAAACTAGAAGATGCTTTGAATTATTAACCTTGTGACTGTGGGCATGTTTGCCAGTTCTCTCTGGCAGAAACATTCCAAATGCATATGGTGAAAAGCAACTGAAGTATCAGAACTGGCAACACAACCCAGGGGCTGTGAGGAAAGAAATGGCTAGAGGACTTTGTTTTAAATGATAGGTTATTTATTTGCGGGGAGCGGCTTGTTTTTCACATTTTCCTTTTGTCTCTGCTTATCTTTTAGTTTATTTAAGAATTTACACATTTTAAGTGAATGTCTCTAAATAGGAAAATGATGTGAGGAATAGAATTTTATCACCATAAAATTATAGAATTTGGGGGGAAAGTAGACCAAAGAAGCATCCATTAATAATTTCATTTTTGATAAATACAAGTTTGTGTATATTAGGATTACAATAAATGGCAGAGTGATTTAGACATGTCATTTAGCTCTGAGAATTTTTATCCTAGTACAATGATTAGAGACATAAATTGGTCTACTTGGTCAGAATTGGCTAGTTATTAACAAATTATAAACTTTTTAGTATTAAGTTTCATAAATATTAATTAACTTGTTACTAATAAGGACAATGAGCTGAATTAGAGTTATATACTACCCTCAAAGAGCTTATAATTATAATATGTGAGTTCTAGTTTCTCCATATTTTTGCCAACACTTGGTATGGTCAGTTTTTAAAAAATATAAATATACTAATAGATGTATAGAGATATCTTATTATGTTTTTAATTTGAATTTCCCTAATGATTAATGATGATGAGGATTTGGGGTGTGCTTATTTGCAATTATTTTACTTTCTTTGGTCTGTTCATATCATTTGCCTATTTTTTATGTTGTTTGTTTCTTATATATTACTTATATAAGTCCTTTATCAGATATATGGTTTTAAAATATATTCCCCCAGTATAGAACTTGTCATTTCACTCTCTTAATGGTGTCTCTTGAAAACAGAAGTCCTTAATTTTGATGAAGCCATTTTCTAATTTATTTTTATGGATTATGCTTGTGTCTAAGAAATCATTTCTAACTCAAGGTCACAAAGAGTTTTTCCTATGTTTTATTCCAGAAGTTTTATAAGGTCTTTCATATATGTCTGTGATCTGTTTTGAATTCATTTTTATAGAGGATGTGAGGTAGTAATCAAAGTTCTATTTTGTGTATGGATATCCAATTATTCCAGCATCATTTGATGAAAAGACTATAATTTTTCACTGAGACACCTTTGCAGCTTTTCCAAAAGTCAATTGACAATATAAGTGTGGGTCTGCTTTTGTACTTTTTATTAGGTTCCCTTCATCTATTTGTCTCTATTGATGTCAGTACCACCCTGTCTTGATATTGTAACTTTATAGTTTATGGAGTCATGTAGTGTAACTTCTCTCACTTTGCTTTTCTCTTTCTAAGTTGTCTATTTTAGTTCCTTTGCCTTTCTATGTGAATTTTAGAAAAACTTCTCTGTATCTAAGAAAAAGGCTGCTGTAATTTTATTCGGAAAGTATTGAATCTATAGATCAAATCAGGGAGAATTAACATCTTAACAATATTGAGTTTTCTAATTAATGAACACAGTACATTCTCTATTTATTTAGGTCTACTTTAATTTCTCTCAGCTATGTTTTTTCATTTTCAGCAGATAAGTCTTGTACATCTTTCATTAGTTTTTACCAGAGAATTGAAAACTTTGAAACTATTGTAAATGGTATTTTAAAATTTTTCATTTCCAGTTTTTCATTGATTTTGGTATATAGATCTTATATTGTACAGTCTTGTTAAAATCTCTTATTAGTTCCTACAGTTCTGGTAAATTTAATTGGATTTCCTATGTAGATGGTCATATCTGGGAAAAAGGCTAGTTTACGTCTTTCTTTCCAATCTTGATGCCATCTATTCATTAGGCTTACCTATTACACTGATTAGAACAGCAAGTACAATGTTTAATAAAAGTGATGAGAGCAGACATCCTTGCCTTGTTCCTGATCTCAGGGTGAAAGCATTCAGTCTTTCATCTTTAAGTATAATATTATCTGTAGATTTTTCACCACCGTTATCAGGTTGAGCAAGTTCTCTTCTCTTCTTAGTTTGCCAAGAGTTTTTATTAGGAATAGATTTGGAATGTTGTCAAAATCTTATTTATTGTGGTGGCCAAAAAGTTCCTTTGGTTTTTAAGTAAAAATAAAAGACACATTTTTTATTTTCACCAAGAATTTATTGAACAATGTATTCACCGTTTTGTTCTACTACCTTCTGCCATTTTTCAGGCAACTTCATAATTCCATCTTCCCAAAACTTTTTACCTTTTTGAGCAAAGAACTGTTCCAGGTTCCTTTTACAGTCTTCCAGGGAATTGAAATTTTTTGCATTAAGAGAACTTTGTAAAGACCAAAATAAATGGAAATCTGAAGGTGCAATGTCTGGTGAATACGGCAGATGAATCAGAACTTCCCAGCCAAGCTGTAACAGTTTTTGCCTGGTCATCAAAGAAACATGTGGTCTTGCGTTATCCTGATGGAAGATTGTGTCTTTTCTGTTGACTAATACCAGACACTTTTCGTTGAGTGCTGCTTCCAGTTGGTCTAATTGGGAGCAATACTTGTTGGAATTAATCATTTGGTTTTCCAGACGGAGCTCATAATAGAGGACTCCCTTCCAATCCTACCATATACACAACATCACCTTCTTTGGATGAAGATCGGCCTTTGGTGTGGTTGGTGGTGGTTCATTTTGCTTACTCCACGATCTCTTCTGTTCCACATTATTGTACAGTATCCACTTTTCACCACCTGTCACAATTTGTTTTAAAAACGGAACGTTTTTCGCTTAACTTATGTAGAACCCAAATACCCAAAGCGATTCACATATCCAAACTGGTACAAATGACTTTCAATGCTTGATTTGGATATTTTGAATATGTCGGCTATCTCCCACATGGTATAACATTGATTGTTCTCAATTAATGTCTCAATTTGATCGTTATCAACTTCAACTGGTCTACTCGACCATGGAGCATTGTCCAGCAAGAAATCTCTGGCACGAAACTTCTCAAACCACTTTTGACACGTTCGATCAGAAACAGCGCCTTCTCCATATACTGCACAAATATTTTTTTGCGTTTCAGGTGCGTTTTTACCTCTCTTGAAATAATAAAGCATAATATGCTGAAAATGTTGCTTTTTTTCTTCCATCTTCAATATTAAAATGGCTGCACAAAAATTCACCAATTTTGATAAGTTTTTTTTTTTTTAATGCACACTGATATGACAGCTGTCATGATACAATCTAACAAAATTGTTTCAAATGAAGTTAAAGACAACTAAGCGCTACTAGAGCCATCTGATGGAAAAAACCAAACGAAACTTTTGGCCAACGCAATAGCTTCTATTGAGATGATCATATCTTTTACTTTTTTAGACTGTTAATATAGTGAATTACACTGATTGATTTTCTAATGTAAAACCAACTTTTCACTCCTAAGATATATCACATTTGACCACGATATATTATCTTTTTGTATATTGTTGTATTTATTTGCTAATTTTTTAAAAGAATTTTTTCATCTGTGTTTATGAGGAAAATTTTCTTTCCCTGAAATATTTTTGTGTGTTTGACATCAGAATAATGCTGGCTTTATAGAATAAATTGAGAGGTATTTCTTCCCTTTTGATTTCCTGGGACATTGTGTATAGCACTGTAGAAAAATCAATAAAATCAAAACTATTTTTTCATATATTAAAAAAAAAATTGACAAACCTGTAGCTGGACTGACCAAGAAAATACGGAGATGACTCAAATGATTAAAATCAGGGCTAAAGAGGGGACATCATGACCAACTTTTCAGAAATAAAAAGGATTATAAGGAAACTACAAACAACTGTATGCCAACAAATTAGATAACTTGGATGAACTAGACAAAATCCTAGAAAGACATAAATGATTGAAACTGACTGAAAAGAAATAGAAAATCTGAACAGACCTGTAACATGATTAGATTAGTAATTTAAAAACTTCCTGGGGAGGGTGGGGCAATATAGAAGTTGGGGAGTGGAAGGTAAAAACTACTGTGTGTAAGACAGGCTCAAGGAAGTATTGTACAACACAGAGAATATAGCCGATATTTTGTAATAACTGTAAATAGAAAGCAACCTTTAAAAATTGTATAAAAATTTTTTAGAATTTTAAATTTTTAAAAATATTTTAAAATAAATAAAGGAAAAAATATAAATTATAATCTAAGTGAATCCAAAAATTTAAAAATAAATAAATAAATTAATTAAAAGTTCTCAGAAGAAAATCCCAGGCCCAGGTAATTCTACCAAACATTTAAAGAACTAACACTAATCCTTCACAAACTCTTTCAAAAAATAAGAGAACACTTCCCAACTCATTCTATTAGCACAGTAGTTCCTTAATACAAAAGCAGACCACAATATTACAATGAAAGAAAAATACAGACCAACATTTCTTATGAATATAGTTAGAAGCAAGTATCCTGAACAACATACTAGCAAATCAAGTTCAGTAGTATGTAAAAGGTATGCACCATAAGCAGGTAGAAATTATTCCAGGAATACAAGATTGGCTTAACATCTGATAATCTATCAGTGTAATATACCATATTACTAGAAAAAGGACCAAAAACATGTGACCATGTTAATAGATGCAGAAAAAAAAATTGACAATATCCAACACTCTTGCATGATAAAAATGCTTAACAGCCTGTGAATAGAGGGAATTTTAACCAGATAAAGAGCATGTATGAAAACCTCACAGTTAACAACATAGTTAATGGTGAAAAAAATGAATGATTTTACCCAAGGATCATGAAGTGACACGAAGTGACAGTTATGTCTGTTGTCAACACTTCTTATTCAACATTGTATGTCCATTGTGTGGATATACTACATTTTATTCATCCATTCATCAATTAATGTAAATTTGACTTGTTCACATGTTTTGCCTATTATGATCATTTGTCCAAGGCTTGGGTGACCTGTTTTCATTTCTCTTGGGTTTATAGCTAGCAGTGGAATTGTTGGCTCTTATGGTAAGTCTATGTTTAACCCTTTGAGGAACTGGGAAACTGTTTCCCAAAGTAGCTGCATCTTTTCACATTCCCACCAACAATGTATGAGGGTACCAATTTCTCCATATCCTCACCACATTCTGGTGAGTGTGAACTGGAATCTCACTGTGGTTTTGATTTGTACTTGCCTAAAGGCTTATGATATTGAGCATCTTTTCATATGCTTATTGACCATGTGTGTAGTTTTTGAAAAAATGTCTCTTTAGATTCTTTATCTAAATTGGAATATTTATCTGTTTATTATTGAGTTGTAAGAGATTTTAAAAAATATATTGTTATATATTCTCATACATTCTGGATTCAAATCTCTTATCAGATATGATTTGCAAATACTTTCAATTTGTTAGTTGTCTTTTCACTTAATGGTATCAATTGTAGCCTGAAAGTTTTTAGTTTGTATGAAGTCCAATTTATCTATTTTTTTCTATTAACACTTTTGCTGTCGTATGTAAGAAATCATCATCTAACTCAAGGTAATGAAGATTTATGCCTCTTTTCTTCTGACTGTTGATAAATGAACTAATAACAATTTAGGTCAAATTGTTATTTGTGGAGATGGAGGGACTAAATGGTTTTTTTTATAGTAACTAAGTAGAAAGAAATTGTAAGACTAATAAGTGATAAGCCTCTAAGGAAGGAAAATAGATGAGTCAAAGAAAGTCCTACATTAAAAGGCAAATAAAAAAACATAAATATATGTTGGAGGATAATTACTTCTATAAGTTGGGCCAAGTTTTATATTTAAAATTAGAGGTAACAATATTAAGCCTATATTATGTTTATTAAGTAAATAATTTATTTAATAATTTATTTTAAAAGTCTTTTTTTTAACAAATGGCTAAGGGTTCCAAGCGGGGAGAGACCACATCAGGTTGAGTGAGGGAGTATTTATTACAATTATTATTATTTTTTAATTAATTAATTAATTTATTTTTGGCAGTGTTGGGTCTTTGCTTCTGTGCGAGGGCTTTCTCTAGTTGTGGCAAGTGGGGGCCACTCTTCATCGCGGTGCGCGGGCCTCTCACTATCGTGGCCTCTCTTGCTGCGGAGCACAGGCTCCAGACGCGCAGGCTCAGTAATTGTGGCTCACGGGCCTAGTTGCTCCGTGGCATATGGGATCTTCCCAGACCAGGGCTCGAACCCGTGTTCCCGGAATTGGCAGGCAGATTCTTAACCACTGCGGCACCAGGGAAGCCCCTAAAAGTTTTTTTTAACGTAACTTAGACAAAGAAACTGGTTGATAGGTATGTTTTACTTATCAACTGGGAGCAGAATATAATAATTAATAGGTACCAAATAAAACTGACATGGATAATTATTTTTTCCCAAAGATTATTTCATGGAATCAGTTGACCCAAATGACCAGTTGCTTTGCAATCTAAAAGACTGTGCTGCGCCGGAGGTATGTCCTGCGCAGACTCCATTGTCAGGGGTGCCACCTGCAAGGGCCCGCCATTTACGGGGGGTGGGGGCCCCTGTGCAGAGATCATGCGCCCCCCCGCGCCCCACCCCTACCCCGCCTCTGCTCCAGGCACTTCAAAGACGGTGGGCAAGCTCACTCCCGCCCTTCCGGGAAGGTCAGAGGTACAGAGGTCAAAGTGGTCCTTTCTGAGCATGCGCGAAAGCCGAAAGCCGAAAGCCGAACGGTCTCTGGCGGCAAGTTGTCTTCTCGTTAAGTGAGGAAGTTTCGCCGCCTGGTTGTCTGTGGTGAGTCAGTTTGCTGTTTGTTTCGGGGGCATTGTCCAGGGGCAGTTGTTCTGGCAGGTGACTCCAGCTTCCTGCCTATCTCAGTGGAGGGTGCTGAACTGTACGCTCGTGAGTCTCCTCAATGTCGCTATCTAGAAGTTCAGGCAATTTTCCTACCTCAGAATTTCTGAAAAAGTAAACACTTGTTTTCCTCTCCTCTCTGGACCCTGAAACCATATATGCATATGTACGTATAATTGTGTATATAGAGAATTTCCTAGTTTCAGGTTATCTTGAACTCTTTCAATAGTGACACACCAGGGAAGAGAATGGAAAAAAAGATGAAATAAAAGAAAATGAAGTCATAACAACGAAAAAGCAAAAAATCATTTCTACGTAAAGGAAAACTCATTTTCTCACCTAGAACACCTGTTGTGAAATGGTGATGTCCAGGCCCAATCTGTCCTCCAGTATGTTTCTATTCTTTTTTTTTTTCCCCTTTTGGTGTGCAGAAGTTTTTAAAATATTTTAAGTTGGTTTGCCAGCATTTGAGAAGCAGAATGTTTCACATAAAAACCCAAGTTCCTGGCATCTTTTGAAAAACTGGAAGATCTGGAAACAGAAACCTAAATCCCTTAAGGCGCCCACGGGCTAGCCAGCTCTCCGCAGCAGAACCTCCTTAGATAAGGCCTGAGCCTCACTGCTCAGCTTACTGCTGAATCCACCCTGTCTGCTTCACTCGTTTCTGTTCCATGCCTGACCCCTGTGAGCATTTTGGTGTGCATCCATGTTTTAGACTCAAATGAACTGTTTTCCTCTGTTTTACAGCCAGCGAGTCTCTCAGCATTCAATTAAAATAAATTAGAAGCCTAGGAGCAGTCAGTTTTTGAGAAATGAAATTTTTAACATTGCTGCCACAGTTAATATGTAATCACTGAGTAAATTATTGCCATGCTTAAAGCATCTTTAGGACCCTGTTTAGGAAGGAATGTAGAAAGTAATTCTTGTTTTCCTATGAATTGCTGAAACAGAGCCTCTGTTTAACATACTGGGCAAAATGAGAAAAGCAATATGTATTTTTGTTGTTCTGAACAGGATGACAAAACAAGTGAAAACAGGTGTATAAACAGCAGTAGGAAGTAATGAAAAACAAGATCGTTGAGATCACAAAGGCCAGTGTTACTTTCTGATGGCCTGGAGCAGCAACTGGAAAACTTCTCTTGTAGTCCTTGTATCTGTAGGCTTCAGTATTCATTTTCCCTGATGAATTAATTTCTTAAAAAGAGTATGAAAGGCTTTCTCCCTATCCATGGACACTTTGAAGTAGCTTGCACAGAGTATGGGGCCTAACAGAGCATCCTGGTTGAAATGTAAAACCAAAACCAAAATCAAAACATGCTTTTGAAGGTAACGTAGTTTTAAAGGAACTGTAAGCCATAAAGTTGAAAACTCCTCTGTTTATGGAATATATCTTTCACATTGAAGAGAAATTCTAGATCCCAGGAAAATCTTTGAAAGATATCAAATTTAAAGACCCTAAGCTCTCCTCAGAAGCTTTACAACATCAACCTTTTTCAAAGTTTTGATCTGAAATCAGTTAAACCTCTTGAGAAAGAAATTTCATTGAAACTGAAAAAAGCAAGCAAAATAAAATGCAGGTAGGTAGGTGCTAATTGAGTACAAATGTAATTGAAGTTCACTGACCTTTACTCCTGAAAGTCCCAAGGATGCACAGCTGTGGGCATAACCATACGGAATACTTCGTTAGTGAGATTGCCTTGGGAGAGCTACAAGTAAAACCTAGGCAAGGGTCATGAGAATGGGTTTTAAAAGATTCTCCCTCTTTGGCATTATAAACATATGTCTTTGCTTGTTTCATTCTTTTGTCATTTAACTTCTAAGATTCAAAAAATTCCTTCGTTAAATCAATATAATGATAATAAAATGCTTTCACATGAACTGAACCTTTAAAGAGACATAAACAGAGGGGGAGAGACAACTCACTCAACTCCTTACATTTTCATCTAGGAAAAAGACCTTCAAATTTTTGACCAGATAGTGTTAGGATATAGGAAGAAAGCACTAAACTTGGATGAATTTATGCCAGGAATTTCCATATTATTTCACAGCCGCTACAATTAAGCATGGAGACAAATGAAAAATTGGATTGGTGCCACATGACTGGAAATGGAAAAATATCCAAGTCCTCAAAAAAGAAAAAAATTAGAAACTCAGGCACATAAATTTAATATCAGTTGGGTAGCAAATAGCTTTCAGAAAGGTATCTGATGATAATTACTAGTAAACACATGTAATCTGAGTCTAAGACATGATATAGAAGGATCTCAAACTTGGTAGTTTGAGGTAGAACAACTAGAGTTTCTCTTCAAGAGATAATTAGTAGATATTTCAGGAAAAAATGTTGTAGAATGATTAATGTCTTCAAACATTTGACAAAATCTGCCATGAATTCTCTGAAGAAACTGTATAATTCAATACTATCGTATGATAAGGGTATAATAATAACAGAAAGTGATTACAAGAGAAGATAATTGGCACAAGGAAGGAAAACAATATTTAGTGACTCTAATGTCTGTAAATTATAGCACAAAGTATAGCCAATAAAGAAAGTGAACTTGAGATTGTAAAGTAATAAAGAATATGACAGCATAAGTAAAATTGAGTCTTGGTAACATTCTGTAACAGAAATAGCTCAAGCAGAAGAGGTACTAATCCCAAAGATTCAGGCATTTTAGAAAGAAAGGCAGAGAAGCAATATGAGTTTAGAAAATTTCCTGCAGGGAAAGGTACAAACCGAAGCTGAATCCTATCTGGGCAAATTATGGGTGACAATAAGAGGATGAAAGCAAAACTACTGATATGGTTGTGTAAGTGTGTTAAGACTACCCAGTCAGTGAGGGAAAGAGGGTGGGTGCTGGTGCAGGCACTCGGACTACTACAGAGCTGAGGGGACCTCATCTTTCTGGACAGCTGTGAAAATATTTTAGTCAAAAATAGAGCATTCAAAAGGTTATTTTTCACCCTTCAGAATAATAGAAACGACAAGGGGAACTTGTTACCCCAACTTTCATTTTTGCCAACATGGAACAATCAGTTCAATTGAAATGACAGAAAGATGCTGGTGGAAAATGTAGTTACTTCAAAGTGCATGAGAACTACACTGTGTCTAACCCTTCTAGGGATTTTTTTTTTTTTAAATTACTATGGATGTAGTAGAAATCTCCTTTCTGCATGACCTCATTCTCTGTCTATATTGAATTCTTTTTAGAATTTAATATTTAAATATCTAGGCACTAATAACAAGCAAAGTTTAACACTTCAACCAAAACGCATCCTTTTGCTTTTCACAAATGTGCGCCTATGTCAAGGTTCAGGGAAAGCAAAAGAAAACATTCTTAAAAGTTCGAAAGAAAATAATTTTTGTTGTGGTTCGTTTTGGAAGAAATAGTGCAAGCTCAGTTACACTGGCTAGAGTAGTAGTAGCTGCTGTATAACTAAAAAAAAAAAACCCCAAAATATCAGCAGCTTACAAAATAGAAGCATGTTTCTACTCATATAAAGTTCAGGCATTAGTGTTTGGGGGTGGGGTAGTTTGTTTAGGGAGTGGGAAGGAAGCTCAGCCCGCTGTAGCTCCAGGCAGATGGAGGCTCTGTTATCTACATCGTGTGGTTTCTGAGATTGCTCTGAGTGTCAAGAAAGAGGGCATGAAGAATTATATGGGAGTTTTGTATGGGCTAATCCTGGAAGTGATATACTGTATATCCTTTGTGCTCAAGTTCCGTTGGCCGCAGTTGAATGGCTTTATTCTATTGGCCACATAAATGTAAGGGGAACCTGGACTTGTATATGCCTACTGTCTGGGCAGTTAGTTCCTAGCAACAGCTTTAAAACCATAGATGGGAAAATGAGTCTTTGATTTAAAACCAGTGGTCTGCACCACACTTACCTGGAGTTATCTTGGTATAGATCATTCAAAATCTGTTAGTGTAAATATAATGCTTTCCTTTGTTGACACGTATCACTTTTTATTGTCTGAACAGTGGAGATCCATTGAAAAACACTAAATGTAATTATCTTTGATGGGGAAATTGGTTTTTAATGTTCCCAGAGCCACTGTTATCAAATAATATCAAACATTTAAAATATTATTTTATTGAATTGTAGAACTTCAGAACTAGAAGGAAATTTGCAGAATGACCAGTCCAACACCATTGTCTAACAAACAGAATCACATGTTGTATATTATGCAGTTAGGCTGTAAATTTTGTTGAGTGCAGGAATATATGAAATCAGTCTTTTTCTTGTGCCTAAATGAAACCCACAGAAAAAGCTAGCCACTTAATGAGTCATGTTAACTGTTTCAAGCTTCTAAACTATTAGACATATCCTCACTCTGACGTGAGGTGTGCAAAGGGACAATGATAATTTTGCAGCTTGTCCCATGTGCCAGTATTATTTGATTTATATGCTGTACCTGCCTCCTGTGATGCTGTGTGAATTCATAAATCTGAGTAAAAGAACAGGGACCCATAACTCAAAGAGGATGAGATGGGCTAAACCCTGAGGCTGAGAATGTACTGCAGAACTGGAGCTCTGTTCCCTCATGAATACCCATGGGTATCAAAGTTGCTGTAGGTTAGCATTCATCGTAAAGGGTCGCAGTCAAGGTACATGGCAGGATTCCAAGAATAGTTTTTTGTTTTTTGGGTTTTTTTTGTCTTCAAACTTTTGTGTAGTCCACATCACATTTTTTTGTTGTTTTTGCCTTTTTAAAAATAAGGTAAACTTGATGCAATTTAGTGTTCTACTAATGTATATCTCTGCATCATGCACACCTATTTGTCAGTGCCTACTGTGTGCAAGATGTTGTCCTATACAGGTATTATGGGCAGATAAAAAATTATAAGGCACATAGTGTAAGCTCTCAAACTTATCGTCTAGCAAAGGATATGACAGAGCTCATAAAAAACAATGACAACATATGGGCATTATATGAAAAGGATCGTAGGGATATAAAACACTCGGTAGTACAGAAATTCAGAAGAAAAAGAGTTCCCTGAGGATGAAGTAGTGAAGGACCATCTAATATAAGTAAGATAAGTAATAAATGCATGCTGCAACCAAGCTGCTTTATATTCATAAAAGCTTTTGGAGTAGCCAAGTCCTATCACTTCTCCAATCTTTGGTCTGCCTTTACTTTGTACTTATCATAATTAGGTCTGTATCTCAGTGTTTAGTAAAACTTATACTAAAATTTTGAGATTTTTGTCAGATATTTAGGGTTTTAAAATTAACTAATTAATGATTGACGTACAGACATTTAGTTTTATTCTGTCACAGACAGTAACCTCATCTCTGCCCAACCACAAATGGATGCTCTGGCTTTTAGTATATGAAGGTTAGGCATGCCCTTAATTGGTTCATTCAACAAGTAATTTGAACATGAAATATTCATTAAGCTGTAATTCTGTGTCAAACACCATTCGGGTGGAAGGAGTACAACATTGAGAAGGATAGAGAGAGAAGTCAGGATGGCCAAGCAGTCTAAGGCACTGTGTTGAGAGGGATAGAGACCCAGCCCTCACCATCTTGAGACTTACAGTCTGTGAAGTAGACAGATATTTCCATCAGCAATGACATGAAATGACAGTAAGTACTAGGAGGAAGAAAGCACAGTGAGTGTTCCTTCAAAACTATTTAGCAAAGATTCTGACTTAGTCTCCTGGAAGTCAGGAGAGACTACATTAAAGTGAAAACATAAACGATATAAAGGAAGTGGCCAACTGAAGATTAAGTGGAATTGTGTCTTAGGCTGAGAAAACAAGAAGAAAAGGCAAATGTGATTTTGCCAGTTTTAGGAGGCTCTGTGAAGTAGCTTTCTCCTACCTAAAAGTAAGGAGATGATATAATCCAGCAGTTTTCAAAGTGTAGGCAGAGAGTCTGCAAGGACAAAATTATTTTCATAATAATACCAGGGTTTATTTGTTTTTTTTCCACTCTCATTTTCTCATGAGAGTGTTCCAGAAGCTACATAACATGTGATATCACAACAGATTGAATCTTGAAGCAAACCTGAGAATCCAGCTGTCTTCTATTAGGCCAGACATTAAAGAGATTTCCAAAAATGTAAAACAATGTCACCTTCTGCCTAATTGGTTTTAGAAAAAAGAGTTTGTAAAACTATGTTATTTATGTAAGCATATAATGCATTTATTTTTATTTCTAAGTGAATTAATAAATACATATTTTTTAAATGTCTCAGTTTTAATTTAAACATGTAAATGCTGAGAGATATAATCCACATAAACAAAGGCTATTTTGGGTGGGTCTTAATTAATTTTTAATAGGGTTAAGTAGTTGAGACCAAAAAGCTTGAGAACCACTAACTTAATCTCTTGCTCAAAATGGGGACATTTTGAGAGTGAAAGGAGATACTCTTTTCTTTCTTTTTTTTTTTTTTTTGAGATACTCTTAATAATTATACCAGAGAACAAAGTGACATTACATCCCAGCTTACCTAGGACAGTCTTAGTTTATATATATTTTCCTAGTATATATTATTAATAGCTTTTAGTTTCACTGTCAAAATATCCTGGTTTGGAGGATCAGCTGTATGGTCACCCTACCTATGGGACTAATTAATGATGGCCTTGTCTTACACCCTCCTAAGCTTGCTATCAAAGAGAGCTCCAGAACATGAACTTTGGTGGGGAACTATATATGAGGGACCTTGTGGGAGCAAATATGCCTATCACAGACAAACTGGTGGAAAGAAGCAAGGGCAAACTTTATGTTTGTTGTTTTGTTTTATCTCAGAGTATGGCATTATGGGTTTAGACATCTTGAGTCTGAGAAGAGCACTGTTAATCTGTGTTTCAGAGGAACAGATTTTTAGAGTATCCTGCACCAACTCCAATAGTTACCTGGACATCTGAAGAATAAAATCTTTCCTTTTAAGCAACTTCAGCCTTTGAGAGAATGTTGAGAGGAATGAATAATTCCTGTGCTGCATTTTATAGCAGGTCACTCCCAAGTATGGATGCTTGTTATGAAAACTGGAGAAATTCACATATTCAAATTGAAATAAGGTCATTGCCTGAACAGAATCCTTCAGGCATTAAAAAACAACAACAACAACAAAAAAACACCTGCCTAAAGCACCATAAGCAAAAGGTATTGTGTTGAATATTTTCCCTGTTTCCCAAAGGTTGAGATAGCTAACATTTATAGAACAACAATGCACCAATCTGTAATGAAATACATCACTGAATCACAACTAAAGATTTTGAGGTCAGATACATCCTTTGGAATATCTGCCAGCCAATAACATGGATACATTATGCATTCTCTTCGAGTATGTTTGAAGAAACAATAGAAATGTTACAAGCAGAATGGAAAAAGAGAGAGAGAGAAGAAAAAAAAAAAAGCCAGGGAGAGGGAGAAAAAAAAAAAAGAGAGGGCAAGAGAGCCAGTGATAGGCTTACGTGAGCATACATCTTGTTTCCTGGGCACATCAAGGGCTTCTAGCCAAGGGCTGTGATGTTATTCTAGACAATTTTACTGACATAAAATAAGGAGTCTAAATTATGATGAAATCAGAACCAGAAGCCAACCACTAGGGAAGCCATTAACAATTTAACATGAGGGAGTGTGGATTCTACTTGTCAAAGAGAATATTAGAAGACTGTTTGATATAAAATGCAACTATCACAGCACTGAGGGTTGGGTACCTCAGCTGGGTTTTCCTTGAACTCCTTGCCTTACAAAGTTAAACACAGACCTGGGTGTTTCACAAGGACAGCGTATCTTATGCCAAAGCAAAAAATCACATCAACCGAATAGGATGAAAGTTTGATTGGATACCTGTCTATCAAGTAGTTGTTTGGCAAAGGCAAAGACCACAGGGAACAGTAAGAGGTGAAAGTGGACCTGAGTAAAAATTCAGAGTTCTTTTTTTAATTTTTAATTTTTATTGAGGTATAATTGACATACAACATTATATTAGACGAGAATTCTAAATCTAAGACACATTGAGTCAAATTCTAGCTGGGTTGTTTCCTGTCTGTGTGATCTTGATACAGTTGTATCCTCTAGAATCATAATGAACTTCATCTTAAAATAAGACTAATAATATCTACCTCATAAGAATGATGTCAGAATTAATGAACAACAACAAAAAAGGCACCTAGCTCAGTGCCTGGAGGGAGTGGGAACTCATTAAAAATTACCCATCTATCCTTACTTTTCACCCAGTCTTAATATTGAGGTCTCTTTCTCCTTTTCTTACTTCTCCTTCTCCATCTTGTTTTTCTTTTTTTTTTTTTCCTGTTCTTTTAAGACAATTTTATTTTGATATAATTATAGATTTACAGAAAAGTTGCGAAGATAGTACAAAGAGTTCCTGCATAACCCTCACCTAGTTTCTCTTTTTTTCTTTTTTAAATTCATTTTTCTTCAGTTGGTTTATTTGAATGAATGTTCTCAGCTATCTTAAAAATAGATTGTACTCTAGTATAATGTAGTATCACTCACTTCACTTGTACCTTCTTCATCCCTTCATTACACAATTGATGAAAATTAAATGATTGCCCTAGAGTAGAACAATGTTAAATTTTCTGGGGCTGAGTATGATTATTATTATTATTTTTAATTAATTAATTAATTTATTTATGGCTGTGTTGGGTCTTCATTTCTGTGCGAGGGCTTTCTCCAGTTGCGGCGAGTGGGGGCCACTCCTCATCGCGGTGCGCGGGCCTCTCACTGTCGCGACCTATCTTGTTGTGGAGCACAGGCTCCAGACGTGCAGGCTCAGCAGTTGTGGCTCACGGGCCCAGTTGCTCCGTGGCATGTGGGATCTTCCCAGACCAGGGCTCGAACCCGTGTCCCCTGCATTGGCAGGCAGATTCTCAACCACTGCGCCACCAGGGAAGCCCTGATTATTGACTTTCTTTTTGGATGCAGAAAACTTTGGAATAATCTAGCCTATAACTTGGGGGGAAGACAGTCAGGTGGAGGCAAAAGAAAAAGTTGATAAAACCCCTATGCCAGTCTGATGGTGCAGTTATTATATGTATTTGCATATATATTTATAGATGTATATTATATATATTTATATATGTGCCCTAACATCTAACAATATGTCTGGTGGTTCTAATAATTGGTAAATCCTTTCAAAGATGTGATGGTTAGGTTATAAGGTTTAAAAGGCCCAGGATAGAAGGTTTAGTTTAAGGGTATAGCCACAAGGACTTTATGTAGTGTCCTGATGTACCCTCATGGCCCTGGGTAATAGAAGGAGGAACTGAGCTTCTTTAGTTTCATCTCCCATCTCATCTCCTTCCTGGGTCTCTTTTGTCTTTGCTTGCAAACGTTATCTCCATAATCCTTCTACTGTTCTCATGGAGGTTTTTCACCTAACAATGTTTCCCCCTGAGAACGTTCAATGCTCTGAACTAGCCACAATAGCCTTGCTAATTTTTACCAATAACAAGTACACTTCCCTTGATACTCTGTTTAAGCTACATGTCAGGGGAAGAAAATGAGTTCAAATGTAGGAATTCACCTAGACTATTATAGATAACTAACTTAATGCCTTTTTCCTCCCTGGGTCAGTTACATTTTAAGAGAAGAAGCCTCACAGTTAAAAAAAAAAACAAAAACTATCATACCCAAGAATGGCCTGTAACATTGGAAGTTTAGGCACTGTGGCAGGGAGAAGGAAAAGAGATCTGAAAGCATAACCTTTCTTGGTCCTTCTCCAACTGAGGGCTGCTGGAGACACTGAAAAAGTATCCAACTTTTCCTGATAGTTTGAAACCTCTTCAATTCACTACATTCAAGATAGCAGAGGTAATAATATTTATGAATAAAGAAAAACATGCTATGAGAGGGTAGGAGAGGACTAGGAAATGAAAAAGAGGATTGGGTGCCAACCGAAGGGACTGTCAGGTCATTTGGAGAAGGTGCTATTATCACACTATCTTTATCTCAACATGAAAATTAAAACTGTCTGTGTTGGTGTCATGAATCCAGTGCCATTTAAGCTTCCAAGATCCAAACCAGTGTAACGCAAAAACTCACCTAAAGCAATTTTGAGAAGAATCTTGCTTAGTCCACTACAAGCTCTTCCTCTAGCTGTAGACCTAGGCATAACAGTTTTGGAAGCAAGAAATAATGAAGTGCAATGCTAAAGAGTGGAAAATGAAGAACGATTTGAAGGTGTGAAAGGATTTGGAAAAAAGATAAAATGTAGTGACAGAAGTTTATTTCATTCCCATCATGGATTTGGCAATGGTTATATTGCTTCTTGCCTTCAGTTACCAAGGCCGCAAACCATTATTTTCAGAGGCTTATTGCCCTGTATGTGCATCAAAATTTGATGGAAAGATAAAGGTGTTGTGAGCGAAAAATTGCCTGGCTATTTCTCTTAATAGATTTTCTTTTTCTTTTTCTTTTTCTTTTGGAGAGGATATCTTGAAGAAGGAAATACTCATAAAATAATAATAGTAATAATAATAACAACATTAATCATCATCATCAAATCTTTGTTAGAAAACTGTGCTCAAATCAGATCCCTCCACCCTTTACCTTCCCGTGCTCCATCTTCACTGACATAAAGAACATGTACGAAATACTGATAATTCTCTGGAAGTACTCCTGGCTTGCCCACCAGTGAAACTTTTATTACAATTTTAATAGACACGTAAAAAGAAGTAAGCTTACTGACAGAACAAATTCACCAGATGAACTATACAGTTCACAGACAATGCAGTTTAAATTATATAATGAAATTGCAAACAGTGGAGTAAATTAAATGAGAAAAAATATATGCTGAGATATTAACCAAGGAGGCTCACAAATCAAGCTTAGGTTTTCTTGGAGACAAGATGAACGCACTTGTATGTGGATAGTATAATTTTCCATTTCTTCCTCTGATATCACTCTAACGGGCTTTTCAAATGCACTGACAGAATGCAGTTTTTACTGGAGAGGGATTCAGAATGAGAATTGCTTCTGCTAACCACTAATAAGCAATGCTAGCAAGAATATATGATATTTTTAAGATTTTGTGCATAGTGCATGAGATTAGCTGAGAGTTCATTATTCTAATATGGTTGTGCAAACCCAATTCAGTGTTAGTTCAATAGGAATTGTACTTTGCTGGGAGGTATGCATTTGTTCCTATTACACTGCACGTGCAGCAAATTTTCAGGCTTTCATTTGGCTCTCACATTTGGTACTGCAGGCAAAATGCCATTAGGCAAAGGTAAGTGGAAAAGGCAGACAGAGAAGCCATGAGACCCTGGTCCAGCCTCTGACTTCTGCTCAGGAGGTACAGTTACAGCCAAATTATGCTATCAGGATTGTTCATTTCCTACATGATCTGAGTTTTATGCTCCACGAGGAGAAGGAGAGGTGACTGAATGGCTTGAGGTACAACCTCCCCATTGACTGCATACTGACAGTGCTATTTATTACTTAGACCCTTATCTCAGAGCTGAGATGTGCAAGAGTGCTCCGTGTGTCTGAGCCAAATGCTATTTCAAATGCCATATTTGGCTTTTATTTCTTTAAATGTGATCAGATTACTATTAAAAATATTATTTCTCATTCTGTTTGTGTCCGTCTCTTCCCGATGCCTCCAGTGAAAAGGTTTCTTATCTATTTTGACAAAAATTTAAACCAAATTGACTCTGCCATAGAAAAATGGACACTGAATCTTGAAGGGTTAAACAAGCTTCAGAAAGGCTGAGATTTTTCTCTCCATAGAAACTGCATGCTTGAACGATTCCTAAGCTGTTAGGGTTACCATGGTAATTATTATTCTTAAATGGAGAGGTTTATTTGTGAAGCAAAAAGACCAACAAACTTGTTGCCTGTATCTCTAAATCAGAACTACTCGCAGCCATCTTTAAGGAGGGGCGAACTTTTTTTTGGAAGAATTGAATAATGCAGATCAATCTTTATCAGAATGTGTGACAGGCTTGCATAAAAGAAAGGTGGGATGTGAATATATTAGGGATATTTACTGAAGCCCCATTTATTGGATGGGCTTTACCAATTTTACCTCTTGAAGGTAAGCTAAGGATATAAACAACCTCAGAATCAATTGTATTTTAGGGGAATCAGTTTGTTAGAGCATCTGATAGATTGTTTATATATGGCTGATCATAATGGTCTTGAGGTCAATTCATTTTAATGCAAAAATGGCTCTAAGAGCTTAAATTAACTATTTAAAAAATTTTTTTAAATCCTGAAGTTATGGCCTAGTGAACCTATTTCTCCTGATTTTAGGGGAAAGAAACCTGACTGGCCATAACAACAGAGTTCATAGCCGACTTTAGCAATGTAGAGCACTTCTGCAGAGTGTAAGAGTGGTGTTATGAAGTGGGAAGGCTAAATACCCTTCACAAGTGTACAGGCTCTACTCTGTATAAGAACAATACTATCTCACAAATTTGGGACAAATTGTATAGGTCTAAAATTAACTCTGTGCTCTCTCTGTTACACTCAGTTTGACCTTAAAACCAGACATAAAGATTTGAAAGCAGTCTGGAAATTCCTGATGGACAGGTGTATCCCTGTACTCTCTACGTGCGTTTACTGTACATGCCTTTACTCTTGCCCTTATCAGCATGTAACTGTGACTCTCTTGTTGGTCACTCCTGGTAGATGCTGGGCCTCAGAGCCTAAGGAAGAGGAGGCAGGAGATGGAACATGAACCCAGAGTCAGGGTGCCTATGTTCAAGCCCATTATCATTTGCCCTCTATGTGACTTTGGTAAGTTTCTGAATCTCTCTGGATCCAGTTTACCATCTATAAAATAAGTATGATAAGAAGACCACCTTCATAGGGTTGTTGTTAGAATTAGATGAGTTAATACCTGTAAAGCTCAGAATCGCTCAGAACAGCTCCTGGCACAGAGAACATGTTATGGGAGTGCTAGTAGCTTCTCAAGGGATATTGTCTCTTTATTATTGTATGCTCAGTGCCTATTCTCAGATTAGTTGCTTAATAGAGGTTTCTTGAAGTAATGACTGAATGAGCATTTGATTCAATTAAGGGACCCTTTTGTACCTTCTGCCATGATTGGTCATCTTGCTTCTCAGTGAGGACTTCCGGTGACCAGGACTCATGGCATAGCAGCCCATTCTATTGTTGGAAAGCTCTGCTCGGGAACTCTGTTGTCTTCCTGGTACCTCTCTTCTATGGGCAAAGGAAGCTTGAGCAGGCTGCCTTCTGGGGAAAATGTGTCTCTTTAAGCCTGCATGTCCTGACTATAAAAAGCCTGTGGTGTTGGGCAGGAGGAGTGTTGGTTTCTCTCTTCCACACATCAGTGGTCAAGCTGCATATGCCTGACTGTATTCAACAATGAGAGGTGAGTTATAAGATTGTTTTTCTGAAGAGAGATGGTTATTTCACTTGGCAATTTGATCTCTAAACAAGGCATCTTGCCTATTTTATGGAGTTATTGTTCACTACCCCATTTTACAAGGGGTATTCGGAGAAGACTTCCTTGACATTTTTAAGCTACTGGGATGCGTTTTAATTTGTTTCTAGAGTATTTAATCTATAAGACATACCAGGCTGAATAATTTATGTAACAAAACAATGACAACAAGGTCAAAGCAGAAGTATGACTTTACAGTGGGGAATATTCATGACATGATGCTATTTGAGATATGCTTCTTGAATATTAAAGAGTTTTTCCTAATGTTATGTTCCAATTAAACAAGTGGAAAGGTATAAGAAAGAAAATTGGATTCATTTTGAATTAAGCAAATTCCAGCATAGCAATCATCATATTTCTAATTGAAAAATGTCAACCACTGTCTGTCCACATAAAGTTTAGAGATGATAGCTGGGGGTGTTTTCTCTTGTGACCTAGTTGTGATATAAACCGTAGAGTACCAGATATTCTGCATCAATAGATCAGATACTCATAATCTGATTTATTCAGTGATATATAACCTCAATTATTTATTTTCGGTTGCATTTCAACTTAAAAGGAGAAAGCCAAAGCAACAGAGTTTGCTGCTTAAGGTAATTATAAGATGGCTTATAGATGGAGTTCTGACAAGATCTAACTCTGTTCTTCCTTTTCTAGCACAGTAGGATTTATGCTCTGAAAGGGATAATGGCTTCTTATGTACAGTGGACAAAAATTAGATCATCTCATGCATAGTGTAGAGAGGATTAGGGAATGAAAAACCTGAATGTTTGCTGACCTCTATCATCAGTTAATGCTGTGGTCTGGGGCTAATAACCACCTTGATACTGATATTTAACATTTATTAAGGACTCATTGTATTAGCTAATTAATTCTTGCACTTTTAATAAACAAGCCAAGAATCTTAGTGCCTTAATGTAAATAAAGGCTTGTTCCTTGCTTACATCAAATCAGAAGGGACCCATTCTCATTCCAGTAAGTGCCTCTGCCATCTTCTAGGGCCTCAAAATCCTCCAGTGCATCCCTTGCTGGCAGGATGATGAGGGAAGCAGAAGAGAGGAAGAATGTTACAGAAGTTAGAGGGGGCCAGGCCTGGAAGTGGTGTTTATCACTCTGCCCATTTTCATATATACAGAACTCACTCACATAGCCATACCTGTCTGCAGCCACAGCTGGGAAATATGGTAAGGCACGTGCCAAGGAAGAGAGAGCATAGGTGGTGTTGAGTAACTGCAGCTAGGCTCCACCACACTGTGATTAGCTTTCTAAAATATTTCACTTAATTCTCACAATAACTTTTCCTTTTAATTAATTAATTAATTAATTTTGGGCTGAGTTGGATCTTTGTTGCTGCACGTGGGCTTTCTCTACTTGCTGAGAGTGGGGGCTACTCTTTGTTGTGGTGCACTGGCTTCTCATTGCGGTGGCTTCTCTTGTTGTGGAGCACGGGCTCTAGGTATGCAGGCTCAGTAGCTGTGGCTCGTGGGCTCAGTAATTGTGGCGCACGGGCTTAGTTGCTCCACGGCATGTGGGATCTTCCCAGACCAGGGCTCGAACCAGTGTCCCTTGCATTGGCAGGCGGATCCTTAACCACTGTGCCACCAGGGAAGCCCTCAGAATAACTTTTTGAAGATTAAGAAACTTGAGCTTAGAATGGCGGAGCTGGACTCATTCTTTTGTCTTAGTCTGTGCTCTGAGCCCTTATGCTTCGTTGCCTCCTTGTCTTTTGAAAATCTCTAATAATTTTCTTCACTTTCATTATGAAAATGATAGTATTTGCAATCCCTGTTATATCTCATGAGATACTGGAAAATTGTGAACATGTCCGGACCTGCCTGCTTTCTGTTACGTAGATAAACTGAGCATCTTTTTGTGGCTAACTCATTGACTTGCATAGTATCTGCCATCTCCTCCTACCCTGTGCAGCAATTCTCTCCCCTTTTTTTTGGCATCATAAAATCTTCCCCCTCTACTGGGTCATTCTTATCAACATACAATATGTTACCATTTCTCCAGTCTTGAAGATAAAAACACCTGACTCCACATATCTAATTAGCTATTGCCTCATTTCTTTATTCTTTACAGCAAAATATTTTGAGTGGTGTATATTTGCCATTTCCAATTTTCCTCTGTTTCTTCCTGAATTCCCTCCAGTCAGGCACCTCCATCACTGCAGCAAAACTGAAGTTTGTAAATTCACCAATGGCTTCTTTGTTGCCAAATCCAGTCAATTCTTATTCTTCATCTTATTAGACCTATCAGTATCATTTGACATCATATTATCTCCCTCCTCCTTGAAAGTCTTTCTTTACTTGGTTTCCAAGACACCAGCACTTACCTGGTTTTCTTTCCACTTTGCTGGATAGCATTTATGTGTTTGTTTCCTTAGTTCCTCTTCATCCCTCTAGCCGCTAAATAGAGAATTACTTCAGGGCTTAATCCGTAGATTAACTTTATTTTCTCTCTTTACACTCACTCCCTTGATGAGCTCATCCAGTCAGATAGCTTCAAATACATACCATCTAGAAGCTGAAGGTTTCCAGTCCTGATTCCCTGATAGAGAGTTCTCCAGATTTGTATCACTACCTGAATGCATGATCAGTATACCTCAAGGTAAAAATGCCCCAAATTAAAGGTCTCAGTCCTCCATCCTAACTATCCTGATTCAAGCCACCACCATCTCTCATTTGGATTATCATAGTATCTTCCTAAACAATCTCTTTGCCTCTTCTCTTACTTAATTCCTACAGTCTAAAATGATCCTCTTAAAATAGAAGTCAGATTATATCACTCCTGTGGGCGAGCCATCTAATGTTCTTCCTTCTTAGAATCGAAACCAATGCCCTTGTAACGGCCCAAAAGGCTTTTCAAGATCTGATTCCTCCATTATTGCTATGACCTTACCTCTTAGTTTTTTACCCCCTCCCTTCAGCCCACTCTAGTTGCCCTGGCCTCCTTGCTATTTCTTGACCTTTTCAGTCATTTTCCCCACCTTGGGGCCTTTGTACTTGTTCTTCTCTCTCTTTAGAATACTCCTCCCATACTTATTTTCATGTCTCAGTCCTCAGCTTGCTTAGTTCTTTGCTCAAACATACCTTTTCACTGAGGCTAATTAGCAGTATCCCATGTGCTGGTTTAAATGAGCTTCTGTTCATTTCAGCATTTACCCTATTTAAATTTTAACTGCCTATCATGGCTACCCTAATACATCTCTTTTGGATAACTCAGTTTCTATAGGCAAAATGCTGTGAGTGTCTCAGATTTTGACTCCTTTCTCTGCAAAAACAGTATCTGAGTTCATGGGGAAGAAGACTATACGACCTTGTAGAAGTAACAGAGGTTGACCCGCTAACCTGGTGCTGCTCATGAGATATGTTATTGGCTGTGCCCACTGAGGAGCTGTAACTTTGTCTAGTACATGGGACAGTGTTGTGAAAGGTAACAGAATATGCCACCTCAAAATATGCCTCTTTGGCATAGGGGTTATTTTGAGCTGATTATTTTGAGAAACAGCAGACACTGAAGAAGCTCTGAGAACAGAATAGAAGTTACCCTTTCGTAAGGGATATTTACATTTATAAAGGAAATCTCCATTTGTACAGGTGTCTCCCTTTTTGTACCAGGAAGAGAAGGATGGCTCTAAATCACAAGAGAATCTTATCAATGGAAAAGGCACCAACTTAAATCTGCATAGCAAACGTTATTCTTGTTTACCATACTTTCTCTGGTCATTTCCCCATAAGTGACGTCCCAACATCTTTCTTTCTTTTATCTGTCTTTAGCTGAAGATAAAAATATTTAAGCTGATGGTTTGAGCCACCTCAGGGAGTTACTCATTTTTCCCTGGAAATCTCCACCTGTACACGATGTATAAATGTGCATAAACTTCTATTTGCTTTTCTCTTGTTAATCTGTCTTTTAATATAAGGGCTTCAGCCAAAAACTCAGAAGGGTAGAGGAAAATTATTTTTCCTCCCCTATAGTTACCATCCACCAATGACATCTGAGGATAGTCAGCTCTTGACCTGTGTTGGTCAGGGCCTAATGACCCCACCATGCTTCTATAACCTTTTCTATTCTCTTGTGGCCTCCACAAACACCTTTGAGGCTCTTCCATGTCATCTGTCTGGCACAAGGGCACAAGGCTTAGCCTGTCTGCCTCATAGACTCTGCCACAGAATCACCTCACCACTTTCCCCCACACGCTCGTCAGTTGGGCCCTGACTCTTTTTTTTTTTTTTTAATAAATTTATTTATTTATTTATTCATTTTTGGCTGTGTTGGGTCTTTGTTTCTGTGCAAGGGCTTTCTCCAGTTGCGGCGAGCGGGGGCCACTCTTCATCGCGGTGCGCGGGCCTCTCACTGTCACGGCTTCTCCCGTTGTGGAGCACAGGCTCCAGACGCGCAGGCTCAGTAGTTGTGGCTCACGGGCCTAGTTGCTCCGCGGCATGTGGGATCTTCCCAGACCAGGGCTCGAACCCGTGTCCCCTGCACTGACAGGTGGATTCTTAAACACTGCGCCACCAGGGAAGCCCGGTCCCCTGACTCTTGACTTAAAGTCCACACCACCTAGAAGCCATGTTTGACACAGGTATTTAAACCTGGACTATCTTTCCATTTTACCTCTGTACACTTCTCTCTTTACTATACTGAGACATGTAGGGTTGCCATATGCAGCAGTCATGCTCTTAAGTCCCAAACAGGGAGCAGGGCAAGAGGCTCTCTTTCCAAGGAAAACTGGAAAGGGAAAATCAGAACATACATATGACTATGACTATGTCATAGGACATATGACTATGTCCTTTCTTCTATATCCATTTTTGTCCCAGAACCATTGCACTAGAAAAGGTAGTTTTTCCCCTTCCTTTTGCCTTTTGCTGAATGCAGGGTTGTTCCCCTGATATTGTACTGCTTATTGAGATGGCATCTGCCTCTCCCCTTTCCCTGAGATGATAACGGTAGCCAGGGAGTGTGGAGAAAATCAGGTTTATCAAATAACAACAGCTAATCATCGGGTATTTCAAATATACCCAAGATACACACTGTGCATTTTTTAACGCAATTTTCATTAATTCCCACCATCCAAATTAAAAGAAAACTTAGTTCATAATTTGGGATTCTCAGATAAACTTCAAGTTTAGGAGAGATGGAACCAATTTTTTCACTGAGAGATGTAGCAAAAGGGTTGGAAGAGAGCATGTGAAGGGTTGTTCTTAGAGCAAGTAATTGGAGGAGCTCTTAGTACAGAAAGTGAGTCACTGGCAGGGCTAGTGTAATCATTTTACTACCTGTAGAGTCACACAGGGCCCAGCACTCAGAAGAAACTTGGTTTGATACTCTGTGGTAGCGGCCTGGATGTTCTTAATCATTTTTTTAACAAGATGTCCTGCATTTTCATTTTTCACTGACTCTCTGGGCACTTGACATATATTCGTACAGTTTAGAGCACTCGAACATAGACGCTAGTGTTTGCTTCTTGTCTGAAGGCTGGGGACTCACTAGCATACACCACTGAGTAGGGCATGAAGGAACAGTAGGAGCAAAATTTGCCACCCCCAAAGTCTCTTTGGCATGTGTCATTTTGAAAGTCGAGGCCCAAAAGATGACTCAGGAAGAAACTTTGACCTTCCCCTTAACTGCCTAAAAGAATTTAGTTAGAGGACCTGTTCCAGGAAGGGAGCTATCACTGTAGATAACTATAGCATGAACTAGGTGGGGTAGACAGGGAAGACCCTAGCAAAGTCTGTTTGTTAAAATTTCTCTGTGTTCCATTGTCTCTGCATGTCCCAGTATATATTTGTTTACCAAACATTTGCTTTTCCACCTTCATATGAATTGCCTTCCTCCCTTTTAAAGTCCCAAACTACCACCCCCAACATCCTCTTTTGTCTTTAGCTGAAGATGGTATTTAAGGTGAGGGTTTCAGCCATTTTGGTGAGTTATTCATTTTTCTGGGTCTCTCCTATGTATACATATTATTAAACTTTTGTTTGATTTTCTCCTGTTAATCTGTCTCATGTCAATTTAATTCTTAGATCAGCCAGAAGAACCTAGAAGGGTAAGGGAAAAGTTCTTCCTCCTCAGTAGGAGGTACTGTTCCCAAAAAAGAATGGGGGGAAATGCCTACTCCAGTTACCTCTTGGCTCTCAGAATTTATAGAAGAGGAGGTCAATAAAGAGGACAAAGTCATGTGGCTGACTTACTGGAGGTTTTCTCATGTCATAAGATGTACACACTGTGATGAGAATACGGCATGGCTCACCTTTGAGAGGTGATAGTCATTAAATGGATCTAGACCAAGAGTGAGATGCCCCTCTACCACCAATGTTAATAATGCAAGTAGGATTTTTCCTCCTTTGCTGCCCTTGCTTCTGGAGGAATGAGCACAGGTAAGGCTGCTTAAGGGTTTTAGGCTCAGACAGAGACGAGGGGAAATTCAGAAAGGAGGAACATGGATTGTAATCATTGACTAAAAAGTGATTATAATTCAAATTGACTGAATACTTATTCAGAAAAAAACAAGATATTCAGAACTAAATTGTATGACAGAAACCATCAGTTTAGATGAATGTTTACTTGGGAAATGACCAAATAAGTAAAATATCTCATCTCAGCAATTTGGGTGTTCAGGGGTCGTAACAGTATTGTACAGTTTCGAGAATAAAGTCAGTTCATGTAACACGTGTCTGTGTAGAGAATTGTCAGTTCCACCAGTTACAAACAGACACATGACTAGTAAGTAGTACATAAAAGTAAGTAGTACATATATATACAGCAAACGCTGTATATATACATATATTTCCTATTGATACTTTGAAACACATTGGCAGATCCACATTCTCCATGAATACTTGAGAGTTTAAGTTAATGACAATAAGTTTGATCAATACCTGATTTCTCTGTTGGCAGATACTGCTCGCCAGGGATAGGGACCCCACAGAGAATGAGAGTAATCTCATTGGGGTTTTTCAGTCAAGTATTGTTTATTTAGTATCATACTGACCCCTGACATCCTAAATACACGAAATAATCTCCAGATTGATGGATGGCAGCACTTTAGGTCTGCTGGAAAAGCAGAAGACAATTCATCCTTCTTGTCACAATAAGGCAAATAGCCCACAAGACAAACTGAAGACCACCATAGCTTTAAACAAGAAAGGCATTGGGCTTCCGTGGTGGCGCAGTGGTTGAGAATCTGCCTGCCAATGCAGGGGACACGGGTTCGAGCTCTGGTCTGGGAGGATCCCGCATGCTGCAGAGCAACTAGACCTGTGAGCCACAACTACTGAGCCTGCGCGTCTGGAGCCTGTGCTCTGCAACAACAGAGGCCGCGACAGTGAGAGGCCCGCGCACCGCGATGAAGAGTGGCCCCCGCTCGCCACAACTAGAGAAAGCCCTCGCACAGAAACGAAGACCCAACACAGCCATAAATAAATAAATAAATAAATAAAATTAAAAAAAAAAAAAAAGAAAGGCATTGATTAGAGGGAAAGCTAATGCTGAAAGAGAATCCTAGAGATACTGAGATGGAGTCAAAGAGCTACCAGTCAAAAATAGAAAACTACAGATGAGAACCTGTGGGACTAGAGATAATAAGAACAGCAGGAGGAGAGAGAGGAAAACATATAAAGAGAAGAAAAAAAAAACAATAAAAAGAAGATACATAAAAGGGAATGAAAAACCAATAGAAGATGCCAGAATTTTTGACAGTGAGGGGTAGGATCTGAAAGAACTTCTGAAGGAAGCGACTGAACTTCCCTGTGGGGCACCATCCTTGACAGTGAGATATTAACCTAGAGGGATATCTGTACACCACCAAGGCCAACAGAAATAAAAGACACAGAATAACTAAAATGCATGCACTAGATTGCATGTGTATACTCAGAAACACTCTATTTTAGCTATTTCAAAGAGAAGGTAGTTGGAAAAGCTGCATGTTTTAGAAAATGTAATCAAAAGAATTTTTTTGTTTGTTTTGGTTGTTATTGTTATTTTTCTTTCATTTTTTTTTCTTTTGGCATGGCCGTCAGTCCCCATTAGGTAAGGCTGCATTTAAGAACAGTTTTAAAATAGAATTGGCCCCTCTATTTCTCTATTTATTTTCTTCTATCCATCCTCTTCTCTCTTTATTTTAGAAGCTTTTGGCATTGAAAGTATTTCTGCCTTTGATTATTGATCACTCAGTAGCACTCACAGACTAAGCTGCAGGTCTTAGTATGGGGGAAACAGAGTAACTTCTTTCAGAGAACGGATATTCGGTTTAATTGAGCTTCATGTTTTCCCCTGCATTTTGATTTCATCTATCCATTCCCGTTCATTAAAAATCACATGCCCATGATAAAACCTGAGTCTGTTGCCTTGTCTAGCTAAGAATCAGGAGTTCATTATTTACTTCATATTGTGTAAATTCTAGTCAGATACCAGGGAATCTTGGTTCTGTACCACATTGTCTCCTCAGGCATAATGCCCTACAATTTTTAACACCACAGAACAACTCCACAAGAGAGCTGATTCCCTTGGATTCTTCCTCAGCCGATGCAGATAACATTTTGAATAAGATAGGGCTCCATTTATTTTTAGCAGTTTGCTTTTTTATTTACTTTCGTGGTGGAGCCAGATAAGAGACTGACTGAGTTCACACCCAGTGGTGAGCATATTGGGTGACCCGTTAATGCTGGTGACTGAGCTCTAGCTCAGGCCCACAGGCAGTTCTGTTCAGATTTATGGCAAGACATGGTGATGGATAATATAAATTCTTATTCATACGAAAGCAAATGAATGCATCCCATGTAAAAAATAAATTGCAGATAAGCTAATTTAAGAGTAATCAGAAACAGTCATTCACTCTGGGTGGGAATAATGCCTGAGAAGGGCCTGATAAGTCTCTGATCCTTTGACATATAGATAGCACAATAGAGATGGAGATAAGCATGTTCCTCACCCATATATAACCCCCTGATGTGATCCCTAATGCGTTGTGAATTCATTGTGGGTTTTTAGGCAGCTGGAAGACATTAATCAATGCAAAAGAAACTTTGCAGTGGTTTCCACTTGGAAGTAAGTATCAATCAAGTCACAACTGTGCTTTAGCTCAGATGGTCTGAATAAAACTTGCTGAGACAAAGTTTGCCAGAAGGAAAAAAAAAAGTTGTATTGTGGAGGTCTTAGGAGATTTCAAAGCACACTGAATCAGATTATTTTCTGATTTAATATTTTTCTTTAGTTCAGTGTAGCTTAACAGAGTCACCAGTTCTTACATCAAGGGGGATTCATACATTTGGGAGATGTCTGTGTAGGCCAATTGATTCAGATATTTTGGTCCCCCAAAAGTGATTGTTAAAATTCATGATGTAGTGGCTAGAAGTCCAAGATCAAGGTGTTGGCAGATTTTGTTTTCCTTGGGGTCCCTCTCTTTGGCTTGCAGATGCCCACTTTCTCTCTGTGTCCGCACATGGCCTTTTCTCTGTGCTTGTGCATTTCCTGGTGTCTCTCCTTCTTCTTATAGGGACACTAGTCATATTGGATTAGTACCCCACGCTAACAGACTCATTTTAACTTAATTACCCCTTTAAAGGCCTTATCTCCACATATGATTATATACTGAAGTATTGGGGTCTAGGACTTGAACATATGAATTTGGGAAGGGCATCATTCAGCCCGTAATATTCTGCCCACTGGATCCCCTGAAATTCATGTCCTTCTCACAGGGAAAATACATTTGAAAATAAACTGATGAAGAGATTTTGAATCAGCCAACAGATAGAAGTCTGAGATGACTCTTCGCATTCCCAGGGGGATCTGTAGTTTGAATTCTCTGGCTATGCAATAAAATGAGGATACTTTGGCTTGGGAAAAAGAGGAGCACAGAAGCAAAGAAGGTGCCGTTTGGGTGCCGCTCCCGGGAATGCTTGTGTCCGTCTTTAGAGTAAAATCAGAATTGGAAATCATTTTACTGATCGTTTAGGACAGTCCCTTCACGTTTAGATGGGGAAACAAAAAGGTGTGAAACGGCCGAAGGAACTCAGCTATTTCTGTAGCCATGTTTGGTTTAGAACGTGGATTTCCTGATCCCTGAACGAGGATACCTCTCTATAATCATGGACCCTAGAGGGAAAACTATCCTCTCTTAGAGTGGCGTATGTGGCTGGGGAGACAGCATCCATCTTCAGTGAGACACTGCTGAGAGAATGTGGCTTCCTGATGGTCCCAGAATGTATGTATTGGAGATAACAATATCTAATAGTTGTTCCTTTTTAAATTGACCTTTTTGTTTGTTATTGTTGCTAATCGTGCTTACAAGTGGAGAACACTGGGATATCTCATCATATGTTTCCCAACTTTCTCAGTAGTAGCTTAGACAATATTACAGAATGCCTTCCTCTTTCCCCTTTGGGCTAGCAGTGCCCATAGTGTGGCATGCCATATATTTCACTATATTATAAACTTTTTATGGGCAAGTGTCTTATTTTTATCCTTTGAGCCCTAGCAAAGAGCTACCCACTCAGGTGCTTAATATATGCATATGTGTATCTACTTAATATATATATATATTATTTACTTAATATACATATATGTCTGTGTACATACATGTATGCATATGTACATTTATGTATGTGGCGGTGTGTGTGTACCTGAGTGTGTGGCCCCTTGTGGCTCTAATGACTAACTGCTCAATAGAGGAAAAAAGGTTGCTTTCAAAGCAATAGTCCTGGAGAGGAGACTATTAACTCTTCAAGTGTTGGTGGCAAAACCAAGGCAAAGGGTTGGTTCAGTTGGGGAGGATATGTGTGAATAGATAACCTTGTTGGGTGCACTATACTAGGAGAGGGGTCATCCATGGGCATATATAGTATTTGGTCTTTGCTCACCTTGCCCTTGACTTCACTCCCAGTGGCTTCTAGAGGTATAGTGGCATTGCAGGGCAACACAGGTTTGTTCATGAATCTTTCCTTAAACCCTCAGGGAGAATTAATTACTTCTTCTTCTGTGCTCCTAAACCAATTAGTTTCTGACTCTACCACAGCCATTGTAACATATTATAAATGTCTGTCTCCCATTAAACTTTGAGTTGCCTAAATGCATGGATTATGTCTTAGCTATCTTTGTATCCTTAGTGCTGCTCATGTAGGAGATGAATAAATGAAGGATAAATGCCAGACTTTGACTACACTCCCCAACTGTCTGTCTGTCTGTCTCTCTGTCTGTCTATCTATCCATCTACACTGTTCTACGTACTTTAGAGATATTAACTTATTCAATTCTCCTAACAGCATTCTTCTGCAGAGAAGGAACCTGAAGTTCAAAGACATTAAATAAATAACTTACTCAAGGCCACATACCTGAAAAGACAGAGCAAAGAATTCACACATCAAGTGTGGCTGCAGGGTCCCTCCTCTAACTAAGCTCACTGTGCTGTGCCTATCCTGGCCTGGACGTTCAACACTGGGGCAATCTCCCCTAAGATGTTAAGAGATTAGGGCTAGTAATAATGGGGAGCAGGACGAATCATTTTGACTAGGAATAATAGGAATGTCTGTAGCAAGAGGCTTCTGTTGGCAGTTGGGAAATCACAGGGCTTCTCTTTGGAAAGCCACAGGGAAGGGATAGACTGATGCAAAAATGGTATTTGGGAACTGATGGTACAGAGGTTGAGGGATGGATGCCTCTTCTCCTTCCATCAGTGTTTAGGTATAATAGAGGTGGTTTTCTCTGTTTTATGAAAGTGGTTGTACTTTGACCTGTTCTCCCCTCTGAGGAAATAACTAAGACAAAGCCTCATTAATTTTAAGGGATTACAAATGAATATTATATCTTTATTATTGCTGTTTACTCATAAAATAAGCCTACACTCCACAAATAACTTCAGCAAATATTTTCAGAGGCTGCCAGAAGTTTTGCTCTTGGCTGGTCTTGTGGTTCACCACATATAATAGAAGGTCAAAAATGCTGAGACCTCTGAGGTGTCAACCAATCCATTGTTTGCAAACCTCTCATTGAATTATAAGCAGCTATCCCAGTCAGGCCACACAACAACCCCAAAATTGTCTGCTTCTCATTACAAACTTAGAAAGGCAGAGAGCAAATTTGCAGTTCCTATGTTGAATCCATTGTTAAACCCACAGGAATGTGTGACTTAAAAGCCCATTTGGTGCCTTGGAGAAGCATGGTGCACAGTTACATTTGACATTACTCATGTCCTTCGGGGAAATGCTCTTGTTCTTGCTGAAGTAAAGTTCCTGGAGGGAACACTTTGCATTATGTATTCTTTCCTACTCACTCTGATTACTTTTCTTGATGTTCCCTGGGGTTCTTCCAAACTAGACACAGTCTCTAAATTCTTAGTGATGCTCTTCACTTCTAATACATGTGCTGTTCCAGCCTCATTGCCCTAGTCATTCCCAGATTTAGAGGAATTTAGAGGGGAGTGATACAGGATGCTTGTTGGGAGGCTGTAAGGAAACAGCTAAATGAAAATTAGTAGATCCAGGTCTAAGCAACTCATTGGTTGCAAAAACTCTAACCTCCCATATAGGTGAGTCTCCATACTCGTATGCCTTAAACCCAAGACAGCCTCTTAAGATCACGTGCTTAGGAAAGTGTGCTTCTCTAAACATATTATTCACATGACTCTCAGAGTATCTAAAGCCTGGAGGAAAAAGTCTCCATCTCAGATCTGCAGTTTTACTCTTTCAATTTTTTTTTCTTTTCCTCTTTATCTTTGTTTTTCCTTCTCAGTCTTTATCTCCTCGTTTCCCCAAAGGACATGAGTAATGTCAAATGTCTCATTTCTTTGCTTTTTTTTCTCCCTCTATATCTCTCTGTTTCTTTCTCTCTCTTTTTTTTGCACCTGCAGGCCTTTCCAGTGCGTCCAATAGAAGCTTCCGTGGTGCTGGAAATGTTCTCTGTGTGCACTGTCCAATGCAGTAGCCACCAGCTCCACGTGGCTGCTGAGAACTTGAAATGTGGCTATTGTGGCTGAGGAATGGAACTTCAATTGAAATACATTTAAATCAATTAAATTTGAATAGCCACATGTGGCTAATGGGTATCAAATTAGCCAGTGCTGCTTTAGACCAATTATTTATCTCTGACATTATTCACGTGTTGGTGAATGAGAGTTGATACCCTCTTTAGCTGCTCTCTTCTTTTCTTTCTTTCAAAATCACTTATCACCAGGGAAAGTTGGTCCAGCTTATGAAGTTTGTTTGCATCTCTGCCAAACCCTTCCCCTCAACTTTAGAGAGCTTTCAGGGCAAGAGAGCACTTACTTAGTACCTTTTCTGAAGACAGAATGTTCCTCTCTGGTTGCCTGGAGACCAGATATTCTCCAGCTAGGGATGCAGGGCACCCTGGTGTGATTGGAGGTTCAGATAAGCCTCATTTGCAAGGCATGGGAGCAGGTGTGTTTGAAAATTTCATGAGAGAGGGTAGAGGTCAGCAACCTTTTTGGCCATCTTCAGGAATAAACAATGTTGGTACAAGGGTCTTGAGCCAGGGAGGCATGAAGAGAAGGCAAAGGAGTGAAAAAAGAGACATGGGGAAGGAGAAGGAAGATAAAAAAGGAAAGGACAGAGTCAGAATATTCATGTTCAGAGTGAGACTGTTACTCCCAGTGACCTTAGTTGCAGTTCTGCCTCTGGCTGTCTACACCTAGAAAGCCAGGCCCTCTTACCAGAAAACCTGTACTTGAATCAGCCACAGATGCTGCGTCTCAAAATTTGGCATGAGCCTGTGGGCGATTGTGCTTGGGGGGGGGCAGTCTGTTAATTCTGTTTATACTTTTCCAGTCTATCTGAATTCAACTCCAAGTGAGTTTAATAACACCCTAGATAGACTGGCTACTATTTTGTGCCCTTCTTTTTCTTATTTTCCCCTTTATTTCTGGTTACCTTTTTTTTCTTTTTCTTTTTTTATTAGCTTGACAAATGTGTCCTCAGTTCCTAGTGAACCTTTTGTTTTGGTCAGCATCTATCCTAATTAATAGAAGGAGAATATGAAATGACATTTTAAGACCAGGACACTAATAAAAGCAAAGACATTTCTTGTAGGTCTAAAATTCTGCTAAATCACAGATTTTTTTTTTTTTTTCCTGAGCAGTTTGCTTGCAGTCCTGGAACCATGTTCCTCATATCTGGGAAATCTATTTCACATTGACTTCTTGTATTTGCTACATTTTATATTGACTGGCTTTGCTGTATTTTAAATGTATTTGTGTCTAGACTTGCGGGACTTTAGCTACAGCCATTTTCTACATTATTAAGAGGGTTATTTTGAGTGGCCCCTGTGAATAAACCTAATTTTCCCCTCTGATTAGTGTTTAATTTGAAATTGTTTGTGCAATGATGAAATCTTTCTTGAGTTTCACTTCCAGATTCCAGTTTCCATTCCCAGAGGTTGCTTTTGATTACATAAATGCTTTCAGGGTGATTATGTGGGCAAAATTGTATATTAGGTAGTTTTGGTGCTTTCTGTAAGAAATTGTGTTGCTTAGAAAGAAAAGCTGTTGAGTTGGATTTTGAGGTTTTAGGTACTTTACAATTACATGATCATTCCTTCTGTTCACTGCAGAAATATACCCTGTATCTGCAGGTCCATAATTTTGTCATCCAGCCTTTGATCGGCGATTCACTTTTTTTGAGACTCCACATTCCATAGCAGGAAGATTATTCTATATATACACATCAGGCTTTTCAGTATATAGTTTCCTGTATCTCTCTTTTTAACTCCTACCTTTGATGTTTATAATAAATGTCTTGAGGGGAATAAAGTAAGATATTCATGCTATTCCCCAAATCTGACCTAGACATCATACCACATGACTTCCTATGGGCCAGTGTTTGCACCTTTTAGTTTTTGTACATGTACTCTGACCCCTGACTGTATAACTTGGTTTTTGCCTCACAGGTTCACAGCTGGAGAGGAATTTTACCTCAGGATGAATCATACCTTGAGTTTCACCCTTACCTGATTTAGATGATATTAAATGAGATTTTAGACTTAGAGTTGATGCTGGAATGGGTTAAGATTTGAGGGGGTGTTGGGTGTGATGAATATATTTGCATGTGATAAGAATATTGAGGGCCAAAGGCAAAGTATTATGGGTTGAATTATGTCTACCTCAAATTCATATGTTGAAGTCCTACTCTCCAGCACTTCAAAATACTACCTTATTTGGAGATAGAGTCTTTACAGAGGTAATCAAGTTAAAATGAGGTTATTAGGGTTGGCTGTAGTCCAAAAGGACATGTGGACCATGTAGACTTGAAGACAGTCATCTAGATGCCAAGGAGAGAGTCTTGGAGTAGACCCTTCACTCACAGCCCTCAGAAGGACCTACCAACATTTTGACTTTGCACTTCTAGCCTCCAGAATGGTGAGGCAATACGTTTCTATTGTCTAAGCCACACAGTTTGTTATGGCAGCCTATAGCAAACTAACATGGGAGGCCAGGCCCCAATCTGGTCAGACTGCAACATAGAACAGACAAATGGCATATAAGACTCAGTCACCACTCCAGACATTTTCTAGATATGCACATTTCCTGTGTCCCTTTTTTCCCTTGTCTTAAGTTTTTCTAATTTCTCTCATTCTCTGTAAACCCCAAAGAATTACCAACAGCCAGTCCAAGGGTTATATCCATAAATTTTCAGTAATGTCAGATGTTATCATCACATTTAAGAGATATTAAAAGTTATTTTTACTATTACTAAAAATATCAATTAATATTTATTGACCGCCTGCCATGTTCCAGGTAATATATTGAGATATCAACTTCTTCAGTCATTACAACATTATATAAGGTAGTAGGTATTATTATTTCCTTCATTTTAGAAAGGAGAAGACTGAAGCAGGAGGTTCAACAACTTGACCAAGCCCATGCAACTACAATTGACCCTTGAACAACCTGGGTTTGAACTGCAAGGGTCCACTTATATGGGTATTTTTTTCAATAGTAAATACTACACTACTACCTGATCCACAGTGGGTTCTGCAGATGTGGAATATGACACAGAAGAACCATGGATTTGGAGGGCCAGATAAATTATATGCGGATTTTCCACTGCTTGGGGTTCAGCACCCCTACCCCGCTGTGTTGTTCAAGGGTCAGCTGTAGCTAGTGGCAGAGCTAAGAATCATGAGCATTTGTATGGTCTTAAGTCTCTACTCAGAGGATCCAATTCTAAGACTGAGAAAAAAGAATCAAGGTAAGAGTTAAGCATAGAGGCTATGGACAAGCAGTCACTTTTACATACTCAGAAGGCATCCCTTAAGAAACAATTTACTTCACTTTAAATATTTCCAGTTTTTCCCACCGAAGACTTTTCCAACAGGAAAACCCTAGCACAGGTCGTCATTGCAGCAATTCACATTTCAAGCCACAAACAGACCAAAAACAGTTGCTGCATCAGCTCAAAGGAGTATTCTTCCGTAATCAATTAAATTCATTGTACTTGATGGTTCAATTCCTGCCAAGAAACAATTTAAAAAACCTGTTCACAACAATTTGTTTTACGATTTCCAGGATCCCTAAAATGACCTCCTGAGGACCTGGAATTTTTAAAGACTTTTCCAGTGTTGCCTGAGGACAATATGGCAGTAAAGCAAACAAACAAAAGCCCGCTTAGATTTTAATGATATCTGTGTGAAATATACGCCCTTCATTCATCAAGATTTAGTGCACACATTATAGCTGTTATCATGGGACATGGTTTTTGCTGTAAATAAATAAAAGACTTTGAAGGCCACAGAACTGGGCTACCACTGTGGCCCCACCACGCTGTTGCTGTGTGTACCTTAGCAAGTTACCTGCTCTCTCTGAATGTCAGTGACCTAATCTTCAAATGGAGAAGGCACTGCTTATCTCACAGGTGCGTGTGAGAATTAAAGAGAATGGTGAGCATAGAGCATCTGGCACATTATTGAGATCATTAATTTTTACTTCCATTCCACCTTTTCTTCGCTCTCATTCCGTCAAGTGCCCAGCATGGTTCTTTGCCCTTATCTCAGCTTGCCAAGGGTTGACAAGCAGAACCATGGTAACAGCTACGCAAGTTGTTTAAGGCTTGACTCAGAACCACTTTGAAGTCAATTTCTAGTTTGCACGTCTTTTGGGTGGAGGAGGTAAAGAATACACAGGTAATGTGATTTCTGGCCTCCAACTGCACAAAGGTGTTCAGGAGATTTCAGGAGAGACAAAATATTTTCCACATTTTTCCTGGAGCCAAGGTAATTATCACCATAGTCTCCACTTTGTGTGTGTGTGTGTGTGTGTGTGTGTGTGTGTTTTAAGTTTACTCTCTGTAGCTATTTCCTTTCTAGGGCCTTGGATTTATTTTTTGAGTCTCTGATCTGACCTTCCTCCTTGGATGGGCCCTTGTCTACACTCAACTTTTTCAGTCAGTTAAAATTCTGTAGGCCATCAACAATTGGCAGATGCCAGAGGGCAAAATCCTGCTTCAGCGTTTTCACATCTCTCTGGATTCTCCCTTTAAGATTTCTGGTATCTAAGGATTTCTTTTAATTTCTTGATATCAAATCAATGAATTAAAATTATTAAAAAAAATATTTTCTTCCACATTTTTTTAGCTACTCTCTACCATCTTTTATATTTTGGGGAATAGAATTCCAGTCCTACAGGTTATTTCTAACTCTTTCTAAATATAATGCCAAGGAAATCCCCTGTCCACTCGGTCTGACGTAACAAAATACCATAGACTGAATGGCTCAAACAACAGAAATTTATATCCTCACAGTCCTAGAGGCTGGAAGTCTGAGATCAAGATACCAACATGGTTGGTTTTGGGCGAGGCCTATCCCCTTGAGATGTAGATAGTGCCTTCTCACTGTGTGCCCACATGATCTCTTCTTTGTGGGAGCATGAGGTGGAGGGGGTGGCAACGGGGGAGAGAGAGAGGGAGAGAGGACTTTCTTATAAGGGTACTAACCCCATCATGACCTCATCTAACCCTAATTGCCCCCAGTGGCCCCATCTTCAAATGCCATTAGGGCTTCAACATATGAATATTGAGGGGACACAAACATTCAGTCCATAGTATCCCCTTTCTGAGCCTAAACTAATGGCTTCATGCTACGGGATTTAATATCACACAGACCTGCCTGATCTTGAATTTCATCATCTATACTATGAGTATAATCTAACTTTAAGCATATTGTAAAAAGACTAAATATAATACCAGATATAAAACAGAGATCACAATGCCTAGCGTAGTAGGAACTTAACAGATAGACCTTCCTTTCCCCTTTGCTTCCACAACCTCTGCCCCCAGAGTGCTGTGTGCAACCAATGTCCAACACCAAGTTCTGTTCAGAGATGCAGGAGGTGGTGCAGTCGTGATCCCGATTGCATCATGCCATCAAGAGTTTTCATCATTTGTATCACTAAAAAGGGATAGAGGTGGGTGCAATAGCACAAAATAAAGACAATTATAAATTTTTACTGAGGAAACAAGCAAAAACAAAAAAAAAGAGATGACACCTGGATACTTTCTCTTTTAAACTCACACTGGAGCAAAAAGTTGTAAGTTGTAAGGCATCCAGATGGTGAGCTTGAGAAAACAGAAATTAATCACCTATTTGTACTCAGTTTGAGGATTTAAAGATCTTTGGGGAAGATGTTCAAAAGCTTCACTCCAATTAACCTTACCCTATTAAGTGTGCCCATCCACAGATCAGAAGCCAAAGAATGGATTTCAAGGGTGAGAGAGAAAGCTCAGGGAACATGCCTGACCTCTGCAGTCATTTCCCCAGAATGGAGGAACCTCCAGAGAGAAAAACGAAGCAGCTCTGACAGACAGGATGGATCAACGTGCATCTAGGATACAGTATAATTCTTCTCAGAAAGTGTTGAAATGGGGACAACCTTCTGATTTAATTTTAAAGGCTATTTTGAACTGTGTGACCCCGTTCTGAATTTGATCTGATAACTGAAATGGATTTCATGTGTCAGTGATGTAGTCTAGGCAGAATCCTAACCTAGACCATTTAGAACCCATTTCTTCCCCTGACACTTCTTTCCCTTGTGTAAAAAGGGGGAAAAAAAGAAAATGGTATTTGGTGTTTCTTCTTGTGGATAGTCATCAACTAAAAAGTGTGGTGATTCTGGTGGAACCTCTGAGAATTAAGAGATTTTAATAGTCCTAAAATATGGCCAAGAAGCATTATTTTAAAATGTCTTAGTGACCTTTCTGGCTAAATTGAGGAGACAAGCACATTTTTTCTTATTCAGGAGAAGTGGAAAACTTTCATTAACAGACCAAGAAAATGAGGAAGAAGGAAGAACAGAGGGGAGAGAAAACGGGAGTATAAACCACAAAGACTATGTCTGTACTCAAAATTTCATTTTGTGAGCTCTCTGTGGGAAACCCCTGGAGATTTCATCCCACCTCATAGGGCCCTTTCCCAAGTGCTGATCCTCTTTTTTTACTATTAAATTTTAAAACTAAGGAGTATCTTTTGCCAAAATTAATAACTATTGGGAAAGAAAATGAAAGGATTTGACCCCTCTCAATATCTCATTTTAGTAGTAGCTCCCCAACTGAGATTGCGAATACTAAAATCTACAGAATTTGTAATTAGTCACCAACAAAATCCCTCCTAGTAGGTGGTATGTGCCTCTTTCCAAGTTTCTGTCTTCTAGGAAGGATGTCATCACTCCTACTGTCTTTAGAACTTCCACTTGGTTTGGCCAGATAGTAATACACACACACACACACACACACACACACACACACACACGCACACACGCACACATACACACAGTATTAGGTAGAGTTAGGCCAAAAATCATATTGATTTATTTAGGTCCTCTGGTAATAATTCTGTGTGTTTATTGGGTGCAAAGCAGCTATTTTATTTACATTTATTGCAAATAATTATTTTAAAAAGCAATTGTGTTTTCATGGAACTAAGTGGATTTAACAACATGACAGAAAAGAATAGCAGTATAACAGATCTGCTTAAGAGAGCAAACGAAATTGCCAGATGCTCAGTAGGTTAGTACTGAAATATTAAGAAAGGGAATAGCTCAACACGGCAGTGAGGGATATGGATACATACCTCATTCAAAGTGCAGCTGATGTTCCATGTAAGCAGCTGCCTTAGCTTACTTGCTATGGGGATGGAAATGCTGCTAATGCTGAACAAGTCTCCACTCCCATGAAAGGTTTATGGAAAAACCAATATCAATAAAGTTCTCTGAAAATAGAAATTAACTTGCCCATGTACCAGCTGATTGGTAAAAAGATGTGTGGAGAGCATGTACCGTCTTCTGAAATTACTTTAAAATTTATTCCTCTGTGTCATAATCCTGCAGAGTAGATTGAAAGAGAGAAAATGGAAAGAGAATGACACCATTGAAAGGAAAACCAGTAATGATCTCCCACAAATGAAACAATTCTTCTTGGGCTATTTTTAGAATTCACTAAGATTTCTTTCGTAAGAATATATTATTCCCTCAAGTTTGCTTTTATTTACAAATGCCTCTGACAAACAGTTATTCAAGTCCATATTTCTGGTGTTTTTCTCTCCTACATTAGCTGGAGGCATAATAGGTGGCCCATGTGCTCGACGATGGTGCTTGAAAACATTCTAAGAGAAGAAAGGAATCTTACAATTGGTTTATATGGTATATGATTGAGTATACTATGCCTTTTTTAAAAAAAATGAACATTTGTAACTTTGCATCAGAGTGTTCTCTGAAGTATCAAATCACTGAAAGTTGATGGGAATAAGGAGGAGGAGCACAAAAATAACTGCATATTTGCTCAGAAACAAAATGTTTTCTTTCTGGTCTTTCAAACTGAGTGTTGCTTTAAGGGGTATCTCATACATGAAAGTATTCTGCTTTATGTTCAGAAGTTATTCATGAAAGGAGGCTTCAAGGTTTGGGTATTTTCTGCCAGAGGGATGTATAGACTTTTTACTAAAACTGTTCAAGTTTCATATAGAATATTGATATGGAAAAGGATACAACTATAAGCCCCTTCAGCGGTTTTGTATGCTTTTCTACTTGAACTTAAATATTTTGCAGAAAGTGAGGCAAAGCCAGGACCATTTTGGAAGATGTTCCTTAAGTTGCAAGAAGAGACAATACCCAGCATAGCAGATTTTTCTTCTCAGGTCTAAACAAAGAAATCCAGCCAAATTCTCATCCCATGTCTACCATGAAGCTATAATTATGGCCCTGCGGCCAATGCATGTGCCTCTGGATATCTTACTTTATAGCACAAAATGTTAAACATCTGGGGTAGCACAAAACACACTAGATTGGGAGGTAGGAAATGCATATCCTACTAGTGATTCTTCTAATACTAGCTATGAGATTTGGGGGAAATCACTTAATTTTCTGTGTCTCATTTTACTTTGAAAATGGAGAGGTTATTGTAGAAGATCTTCAGAGTCACTTCTAGCTCTACCATAGTGGGTTCTGTGACTCAGAAGAAAAAAGAAAAACAGAAGGGCATTTACATTTGTCTCTCAGTCTATCATGATATAGATAATCCTAAATGGGGAATACGAAATTCAGGCTTTTTTTCTCTCAAATTTTATTTTCCTAAATATTTTTTATATTCACATTAGGATCTTTTTTTTTTAAAACTCCTACATTTATCTAATCATACAGAATTAAGGTCAAACAAGCTGATTCTGCGTATTCTATCATGCAGGTCAGCTTCCTTCATGGAAGATAATAGCTATCCAAGTTTTAAGTTATTCATTTATTCATTTACTCTCTGAAAGAAATTAATTAACAAACTACACAGATAGTTAGGGGGAGAACCTTTTAGGCAGAGGGAACTACAAGTACAAAGACACAGAGATGGGTGTGTGCTCGGTATATTTGAGGAAAGGTAAGGTGGTAAGTTTGGGAAGGAATGTTTGTGGAAATAAAGTTGGGGGGAGGGCAAGGACTGGGTCATATATATATTTGTAGCTCATGGCAAAGGTTTTGGTTTTAACCCTAAGCCATTAGAGTGTCAGACTATATGCTTGACTTACATTTTAAAGGAATACCTCTGGCTGCTGTGTCAAGAATAGATGTTAGGGAGCAGCAATGGAAGTCCAGAAACCTATGAAGAGACTATTGTTGTATTTAGAAAAATGATCATTGCTTGGCTTAGAACTGTAGTGATGGAGGTAGCAAGAAATAATCAGATTCAGGATGTATATTGAAGGTCAATCCTGCAAAGAGAGAAGAGAAAAACAAATTTTAAGCTACTCTAAACTGGGAAATGTCTCAAACTGGGCAGAAACCTGTTGAATGAGGCATGGAGACTCGGTCATCTTTGGACACTTGGCCAAGTGCTCTTTCCTGATGAACATCTAAAACATTCCCTTTTAATGTTCCTCAGTCCACTTTTCTCTCCTACAACTCATAGTATTCTTACTATGTCAATTGGTAAGAAAATTGGAAAACAGAAATGTTGTTTGAAATAGCAAAGATGTATTTAGACCAGTATATTCCAGAATAATCAGTTCTATAGTGGAAGGATAGAGTATTCTGGTAAATGGCTGGAGAAGAGGAAGTACTGCATCCTTTTTGAGATTCAGAGTGAATCTTATTCTATTCTTATTTGTTCTTCTTCTGTTATTCCTTTAGTGGCTCCAAGAAGTATTGTACTATTGGTAAAGAAGCAAGTCATTTGTTAAACCTAACTTTATGCTAACATATGTGGTCAAAAGTCCCTATTTCGTATGGTTCCCTTTATCATCCTAAAGAAGTAGAGCTACATAGGACAGATACTGAAAAGCTTGGGCTTAGAAAATGTTATTGTGTAATAATCTGTATTAAAAATATTTTTGGTGTTTTTGGACATCAACATATGGCTCATAGTGAGAAAATTTGCATATTGGTGACAGGATAAAGTGAAAAAACCTTATAATATTGACATTGACTCAAGGTTTATAACAATCATGAAATGCAAAGTATACTGTAACAAAGTAACAAACTAAATGCAGTGTAATATCTTTTGTAAAAAAATACTGCGTTACTTTTGAAACAATGCATATTTTGAAGTACATTAAAATAAAAAAATTATTATGCAAATATAGATGCTCCCTAAAATTAATGTAGCTCAATTACATCATTAGATGTCAGAAAGGCATTTGAAAGGGTAGGGTGGAAATAATTCTTCCGAATGTCACATAAATTTTCTTCACAGCTGATCTCTGAAAAGAGGGAAAAAATTCTCTCTACTCAGGCATAGAATAGAAGCATTAACAATGGAAAGGTCAGTGCATAATGATGCAAGAGAGAAAAGGCCTAAAGTGCCATATTGATGAAATGGGGGAAGTTATATAGAAATATTAATCAATCAATCCTTAATTTAAGACCTTTCAGTAACTTGCTGAAATCTTCTTCACTATTTAATATCAAAGAAATGCTAACCAGTAAATCTCTTCCATGGGGAGAAAAAACCCAACAACTGTGTGTTTAGATTCAACACTTCTCTTTCCCTTTAACTTCTCTATATTGCAGATGCTACTTGACAAACTAGTTATCCTAGAAGATATTAGATAGCCATCTCATTTTCAGTAGAACTTATCTCTCTAAGCTTAGAAAATCAAGAGTTGATTATGCAAATTCCACAAAGGAAAATTATGTATTCATTAAAATTTATGTTTGGAAAGATATAGGAAAATGGTCACAATAAAATGGTAAGTAAATTTGCAGGATATAGAACTTTGTGCATAGTATGATCCACACACTGTGAAAAATAAGTACACCTGCATACATGCAAAGACCAGAAGAAATTATATTAAGAGAAAAATTGTAGTTATCTCTGATTGATGAAATGCATTTAGAAAATGCATTTTTGTCAGCTTTACTGATTTTACAAGCGTGGTGGTATTTAAGACTTGCATTGATATAGCAGGCATTAGCAATAAGAGTTTTTCTCTTCTTGACCTCATTCTTACCAACTAATTTACCTGTTAACTATTTCACTTGCTCTGTTAACTTATATATGTATCGTAAAGGCCAGTAGGAGCTGGAAGGAAAAGAAAAATGAAGAAGCAGAAAAGGTTAAGTTATCATTGTATAGAATCAAACCCTTAGAAAGATATTTGGAAGGACAGTGTATTTGACTGCCTATGAAACTTATTCTAAATATTTACATAAAGATTTCATGAGACATATGGAGTACATTTAGGTAAAGATAAAAGGAAGAAAGTCACATTAATTCACTAGTTCACTCACTAATTTTTTTTATTTATTCAGCAAACATTCATGAGCACCAAATAAATGCCATGCACCGGAGAGTGACCGATGAATAAGATATGGTACCTGCTTTCAAGGAATTCATGTTTGAGCTTTGGATATAGACAAATAAATATGAAGACTATATCATTAATATAGATATGCACCAGACAAATTGGTAAAACAATGCATAAAGTCATCTCAGCTGCTTGAGGGTATCCTGAGTTTGAGCTGGGTCCTGAAGACCCATTAGGAGTTCACAAAATTGGTGATGGGAGGAAGGAGTTTTCTGGTAGAAGGTTGTGCATGTCAAAAATCTCAAGAATTGTAAAAGAACATGGAACTGTTGAGTGGTTTAAAATTTGGCTGGAATGTAGGTGCAGTTGGGAGAGTCTACAGAGATGGAATTGTGCAAGGAGATAGAAACTAGATGAAGGTTTTCACGTCATGTTGAGTTATTGGAGTTTATCTTATAGGCAGTGGGGTGTCACTGAACAAATGTGAGTAGCATACAGAGGATTTGCACTTCAGAAGGATCATCATGGTGGCAGTGTGAAAGCCAGACTGAAGAGGACAGAGATGAGTAAGGAAGAGCAGACTATCACAGTATTTTAGTAAACAGATAATGAAGGTCCAATCTATGACAGTTAGGGGAGAAAGGAAGGAGAAGACGCATCAGAGATGTAAGAGGCAGTGAGTAAGAACATAAAATGAGATTAGTTCAAAATCTATATCCACCACCTGCCTGATAAATGACAGTACATGCTGTGCTGTGCCACCCAGATGCCCTCTGCAGCATCCTATTTTCTCAACTGGCAGAAATGTTAGTTGTTGGAAGTTCTTAATTGAGTAATTTCCTGGGGATTGACTTCAGCAAAAGGGAGCTGCCTTGCCCAAGGTTATGCTTCTCCTTTCCAGGAGCAGCCTGCATTCAGTGACTGTTATATATGGAGTACCAACACCCATCCTCCAGGGCTCAATTCAGGAGAATTATAAAGAGCAATCCTAGCTCCAGACCTCCATTATGAATAGCTTAGATCTTAACTTGTAAATATGTCTCAGTTCAGTGTCCCCCTCTGCCCAGCCATGCTTCCCTCACTCCCTCACAGCATTGTTCCACATATCATTTAGTAAATGTCCTGTGTATGCATCTCCATCTCAGAATCTGCTTCCTGGAGAACTTGACCAAAGGCAATTCATGACAAGAGTGGTCCTAGGAATAGATAAAAAAGTGGGATTTGGAGAGTGGATCAGCCACAGTTTGGCAATAGGCTACCCATTATCGGTGGTAGGTGGAACTGTTATAGCCCTTGACATGAGTCTCAGTCAGCTCAGACTGCTATAACATAGAACCATAGACTAGTGGCTAGAAATTGTTTGCGTACAGTTCTGTAAGCTGGAAATCTGAGCTCAGGATGCCAGCATGGTCAAGTTCTGATGAGGGCTGTCTTCTGGCTTGCAAACTGCTGACTTCTCATTGTATCCTCAAATGGCAGAGATCAGAGAGAGAAAGCAAGTTCTCTTGTAACTCTTAAAAAACATCAATCCCATTTATAAGGGCCCCACCCTCATGACCTCATCTAATCCTAATTACCCTCAAACGATCCACCTCGTAATACTAACACATTGGAGGGTAAGGTTTCAACATATGAATTTTGGGGAAATACAGACATTCAGTCCATAACAGCATACCATAGTGTTGGAACTGTTAAAACTTACACCAGTGGTGAATTGGAATGGGATACTGGTGTGGGAATCCATTGACAGGCGCAGTATCTCAAGCATTTGAGAGGTTTTAGGGTAGTAGTAATTGTAAGAATACTAGGAACCAATGAATGTTGCTTAATACTATCAAAGCATGGAAGAAGGACAATGAAAGGGTAAGGATGATTAATCACCAATTCAAGGCAAAATGTGAAAGTCAAAGAGCTGCTTTGGAAGTGTATAAATTATTATCTCCTGCAGCCTGAGAGGTGAAAAAGCTGAGGATTAAGCTCAGGATTCAATTTTAAGGGTAGAATTCCAAAGAGTGTTGATTTGCCATCTCAGCAGATCTGCTCTGTCCAGGTCAGGGCCCTGGTTAGGAGTGGAATCCTAAAATATAAGATGGGATGTTATTATTAATGCACTCAAAAAGCTTAAAACCCCTTAGCCTCTGAACTTGCAAAAAGTGACCCACTCCTCCCTTGCTTGGAGATGATGGAAAGTTATGTGACTTACAAGGTAGCACACACTATCTCAGGATATATTCCACCTACCTTCTTGGTTTCAGACAAGTAACTAGGGTAAAGTCACAATGTAAGCTATCTGAGGAATTGCTGGGCCTGCCATAGGAGGGAAAATCTACAGAACGTATCTAACATACCAGCAGGAGCCAGGAGAGTATGTGTGGAAGTAATAGCAACAAGTTGAATGCCACCCAAATGTCTATCAACAGATAAATGGATAAATAAATTGTGGTACATCCAGTCAATGGATTACTGCACAGCATTAAAAAAGAGTAAACTGTCAATATGTGTTACAAAATAGATGACTCAGAACAATTATGCTGAATGAAAAAAGGGTACATACTGTATGATTCCATAAATCATAGAAAATCATAACAAATCATAGTTGTTAGAAAATGCAAACTAATTTATAGTGATAGAAAGCTGATCTGTGATTTATTGGAGATGGGGGATGAGAGGATGTTCTGGAAGGGTGAGAGAGAGGGATTTCCAAGGGGACATGAGATTTTTGTGGGTGATAAATATGTCTGTTATCCTGATTGTGCTGATGGTTTTATGAGTATACACATATGTCAGATATGTCAACTTGTACACTTTAAACATGTTCAGTTTATCATATGTCAGTTTTATCTCAATAAAGCAATTGAAACAAACAAAACAAACCAAATCCTTTGAAATTTTACAGGTTTCAGGTCTAGACCAGTCCTCTCTGCACTAGTCGCTATGCCCTGGTCATAGTAGATACTATACAGATTAAAAAACAAAAACAAAGGGCAGCTCAAAGTATCACCTTTACCCGGAAGCCCTGCCCCGACCTAGAAGAGGCTCTCTGGCTCCCTCCTCTGACCCCTCTCTGTCATTCCTCTCATTTTTGGGAATCGGAACTCCGGCCCCCTGCCAGTCTCCCTCGCAAGTCTGGGAACTCCTGGAAAGCAAGAACCACCTTAGATTCATCTTGGTATCCCCCGGACCCCACATAGAATCAAGCCCTCAGGACTCCTTTTCAACCACTGTTTCTGCATCTCCACTGAGATATAACTCTGACCTTTCTGATAGCACAGGTGAAAAATCCAGCTAGTGTTCTTTCTCTCTGTTCTAACTAGAACACAGGAGGAGACCCATTAATAAGGCCAGTGTGCCCTGTGACGTACCTGGGACTCCTCTTGATGGGAAGGGGCATGATGGAACCCACTTCTGCTTTCTCAGAAAAGTAGAGAAGTTAGCTTCAACTCCACAAACTGAGCAGTGCTGGTCTATCTTTGTGGCCTTCTTGTTTAGTTTTAACCTGTCTAATCTCATCATCCGCATTGTCCTATTTGCTCATGTAGCCCCAGCCACAAAACCACCTACTTATCAAACTAGATAAATATTCCGGCTCCTCACAGTCTTTAAATTTTTTCTTTCTTTTGCCTGATGGAACTCCCCCCCACCCCCCCCACACACACATCCTCTGGTATGTTACATTAAGTTCTTGAATTACTGACCAGGGGGTATCGCATTCTGGGGCTCCTTTCTTCACACTATCAAGGACTACTTCCTTAGTCAAGACAATTTTTGAAAAAAGAAAAGACTCATTAGCTGTGATGACACACCCAATGCTCTTTTATCCAAAGACTCTCTTATCTCCTGTTCCTTTTAGGGGCTTATATCAATAAGTCTCTGGGATTCATTTCACTTGATTCTGTGTGTGTGTGTGTGTGTGTGTGTGTGTGTGTGTGTGTGGTATTGTGACCATACATGGAGATGGTTGCAGACTGGGGGCGTGGAGATGGAGAAGGAAACAAAGGAATCTGAAACTAGATACCAAGTCTATAACATGTTTGCCAAAATATGTCCCAATTTGTCAACATTTAACTCATATTCCTAATGAAGTGGTCTTAGATTTTAAATATTATATGACCACACTCTGTTACATATCCCTATTTTCTAAGAGTGTGGCTTTGGAATTAGCCTGGGTTTAATTTATTACAATGCCATTTACTAGAAAATACCTTGAGAGAGTATCATACAAACCAATGATGTACTCTGTAAAATGGGATCTCACTTGTGTGTATTAAGATATGATGTATAAAGCAGAGAGTGTAGTGGCCAGAACATGGAGATGGTTGTTGCTGTATAATTGCTCATATGTTGCTGTAATATACAATTTCCAAGAATATCAGCCATTTTTCAAACTTAAAGTGCTATCTACTTTAAAATTATACACATTATGCATTCATACACACATATGTACAACACATTTATATATAGTTAAAATACATTTAAAATATATTTATCATAGTATTAGAGACAGACTGTTTGGATTGAATCCTGGTTGTGTTGCTTAAGTTACTTAAACTCTCTGTCCCTCAGTTTTTTTTATCTGTAAAATAAAGCCAATTACAGTACCTCCAATAAAGCTTATATGAGAATTAAACAATATTGGGCACTTGGTAAAATTATATGTGTTGGTTGTTATAATTATTACCAATTTATCAAGTGGTGATGCAATGAATAAAAAAAATCGAATAAAAATAGAATTTAAAAACTAGCAAAGATTAAAGATATCAGCAAATACATGTACCTCCTTTACTTTAACCTAATTTTTACAACAGACGCTCCTCTCTTAATCACAACAGGGGACAGATTTCACAGCCCAGGAGCATAATTACAGAAAACACCAACTCCTGTGGTCACAAAGTTATACTTGGGGCATACTGAGTAACTGCCAATTGAGACCTCAGTGGGTGACTGGGGCATATGGTGATAAAGGATCAGTCAAAAGTACACTGTAATGCTGAACAAATGCCAGCAGCTTTGTGAAATTAAAAATAGAGGTCACTGTGCTGCTTCATCAATAAGAAGCAACAAAATCTAATATATATGTTTTCCTTTGCTGTGCAAGAGCTTTTAAGTTTCATTAGGTCCCATTTGTTTATTTTTGTTTTAATTTCCATTTCTCTAGGAGGTGGGTCCAAAAGAATCTTGCTGTGATTTATGTCATAGAGTGTTCTGTCTATTTCCTCTAAGAGTTTAGAGTGTCTGGCCTTACATTTAGGTCTTTAATCCATTTTGAGTTTATTTTTGTGTATGGTGTTAGGGAGTGTTCTAACTTCATTCTTTTACATGTACCTGCCCAGTTTTCCCAGTACCACTTATTGAAGAGGCTGTCTTTTCTCCATTGTATATTCTTGCCTCCTTTATCAAAAATAAGGTGACCATATGTGCATGGGTTTATCTCTGGGCTTTCTATACTGTTCCATTGATCTATTTCTGTTTCTGTGCCAGTACCGTACTGTCTTGATTACTGTAGCTTTGTAGTATAGTCTGAAGTCAGGGAGCCTGATTCCTCCAGCTCCGTTTTTCTTTCTCAAGATTGCTTTGGCTATTTGGGTCTTTTGTGTTTCCATTACAAATTGTGAAATTTTTTGTTCTAGTTCTGTGAAAAATGGCATTGGTAGTTTGATAGGGATTGCATTGAATCTGTAGCTTGCTTTGGGTAGTATAGTCATTTTCACAATGTTGATTCTTCCAATCCAAGAACATGGTATATCTCTCTATCTGTTTGTATCATCTTTAATTTCTTTCATCAGTGTCTTACAGTTTTCTGCATAGAGGCCTTTTGTCTCCTTAGGTAGGTTTATTCCTAGGTATTTTATTCTTTTTGTTGCAGTGGTAAATGGGAGTGTTTCCTTAATTTCTCTTTCAGGTTTTTCATCATTAGTGTATAGGAATGCAAGAGATTTCTGTGCATTAATTTTGTATCCTGCTACTTTACCAAATTCATTGATTAGCTCTAGTAGTTTTCTGGTAACATCTTTAGGATTCTCTATGTATAGTATCATGTCATCTGCAAACAGTGACAGCTTTACTTCTTTTCCGATTTGGATGCCTTTTATTTCTTTTTCTTCTCTGATTGCTGTGGCTAAAACTTCCAAAACTATGTTGAATAATAGTGGTGAGAAAAGGCAACCCTCAGAATGGGAGAAAATATTTGCAAATGATGCAACTGGCAAAGGATTAATCTCCAAAATTTACAAGCAGCTCATGCAGCTCAATATCAAAAAAACAAACAACCCAATCCAAAAATGGGCAGAAGACCTAAGTAGACATTTCTCCAAAGAAGATATACAGATTGCCAACAAACTCATGAAAGGATGCTCAGCATCACTAATCATTAGAGAAATGCACATCAAAACTACAGTGAGGTATCACCTCACACCAGTCAGAATGGCCATCATCAAAAAATCTACAAACAGTAAATACTGGAGAGGGTGTGGAGAAAAGGGAACCCTCTTGCACTGTTGGTGAGCATGTAAATTGATACAGTCACTCTGGAGAACAGTATGGAGGTTCCTTAGAAAACTAAAAATAGAACTATCATATGACCCAGCAATCCCACTACTGGGCATATACCCTGAGAAAACCATAATTCAAAAAGAGTCATGTACCAGAATGTTCATTGCAGCTCTATTTACAATAGCCAGGACGTGGAAGCAACCTAAGTGTCCATTGACAGATGCATGGTTAAAGAAGATGTGGCACATATATACAATGGAATATTACTCAGCCATAAAAAGAAAAGAAATTGATTTGTTTGTAGTGAGGTGGATGGACCTAGAGTCTGTCGTACACAGTGAAGTAAGTCAGAAAGAGAAAAACAAGTACCATATGCTAACACATATATATGGAATCAAAAAAAAAAAGTTACGAAGAACCTAGGTGCAGGACAGGAATAAAGATGCAGACGTAGAGAATGGACTTGAGGATACGGGGAGGGGGAAGGGTAAGCTGGGACGAAGTGAGAGAGTGGCATGGACATATATACACTACCAAATGTAAAATAGATAGCTAGTGGGAAGCAGCTGCATAGCACAGGGAGATCAGCTCGGTGCTTTGAGACCACCTAGAGGGGTGGGGTAAGGAGGGTGGAAGGGAGATGCAAGAGGGAGGAGATATGGGGGTATATGTATATGTATAGTTGATTCACTTTGTTATAAAGCAGACACTAACACACCACTGTAAAGCAATTATACTCTAATAAAGATGTTACAAAAGAAAATCCATGCAAGAAAACCTCAAAAAAAAAATCTAATATATAACCGGATAAATATGTCTCATTGTTTCCCCTCCTTTCCTTACTTCTGTAATAGTATGCTGAGAGTCTTTTGAGTACCCATCATGTGTCAGACAATGCGCTAGGTAGTGGGGGAAGAATAAAAACAGACACATCCCTGCCCTCTGAAGCCCACAGTTGAGTGGGATTTTCCAGTGAGATTTTCTCTGTGGAGAAAATCTATAGAGTGGGTCCCCTTGTAGGCTGAATGATCCCAGGACATCAGATACTGCAATATACAGAGTTCAGTCTGTTTTGGATAACATAGCAGCCAATCGTTCTCTGTGCAAATACTCTTATTCTTGGGACTGCCTACCTCTGAGAAGTTCTCATCTCTCAAGATCTTCCACCATATGGTGGAATAGGAGAGATTACCTTCTGTCAGTCACCTTGGCTTTCTTCTGTTAAAGGCCTTGGTAGGAATTATTGACTACAGTTGGTTTTGAGAACTGTCCATATGGCAATGCTCTATTTTCTTCCTTTCTTCAGGCACATAGAATTGGATGTCTGTGAAAATAAAGTCATAAAAGTCAATAGGTTAATTCTTAGGTCAAAGGAACCAATATTCTTTGTTAATTTTAGCCAGGGCACTTCTATTTGAAAAATAGTGCACTAATTGAAGTTTCTTCTGCTTTTCTGTCTCATTTTTGAGAAGTGTCAGTTATAGATCACAGTGGGAAACAGTAAGAATAAGCGTTGAAATATTGACTGGAATAAGAGAAAAGAACCAACTCTGCTGTAACAGATTCGTGGATAGGTTAGTTAAAGAGTAGACACCTTTAGGTGCATTCTGCCCCACTGAAACACATGTCCACAGAGCCCAGAGCACCTCTGTGGTGAGTGAATTCCAACCAGACTGCCTCCTGGGGAAGCAGGGCCTATAAAAATAAGCTGGCCTATTCTTATCACAGCTGCTTTAGGGTATCATTTAAATTAGACAAGGACTAGTGAAGCACAGTATGGGGAAATACTGGATGTAAAGTGTGCAGCCTAGAGAATTCCCCCTGGATGTCTGAGACCCACCTATGGTCACTGACAGTCTGAGAACTCAGTTCCAGGTTTTCTGACGCCTGCTTACTTTGTTAGTTACACCCCACCCCAGGTTCTTCCTGTAGCATGCAGCACAAAGTGTTGGCTCTTCTAGGGAGTTTTGTGGGCTTGTGTGTGTGTGTGTTTCTATATATATATAAAGAGTATATACACACATACATACACAGTTTAAAAAATATTCAGTCACTATAAATTGAGCTCAGTGATGAAGTGATGAAAGAGCGAAAGAAACAATTCAAATACTGCTTTGAGGATGAACAACAACATGATTCTTGGGTGTCCAGAATCAGCTGTGTATTCCAAACCTATTTCTTCCTTTTTGTCTTCTGGTAGAGACAGTCAGTAATATACATTAGGGTATATAAAAGGGCAAAGAAAGCTCCATAAAAATCCCTTTTGAGGTCTCTTTCCCCACCAGGTTAGAGAGTAATGAAGCCACTAGACTCAGAAACTGTGTCCTTAAACAACATCAGAGCTGGGGAAGCAATTTATTATGCTTCCCTCTAGGCAATGGTGTTCACCTTGAGAAATTTAAGACAGACAGTCCTTAAGGAGAGCAGACTCACTCCCCACAGTCTCTTCTCTCCAGAATGTGCCTCGTTTTTAAAGTGCCTAGCATTGGTAATGGACAGGCAACAGTCTTCTGGTGGTAAGCCATTCTTTTTTCATAAAACTATAGAAGAAAGCCAAGGGCAGTGAGTCCATCTCTGGAAAATGTACATTATCTCATTTTTCGTAATGTGCAGTTATATATTAGTGCCTTCTATATGGTCCTCTTTATGTAGGCAAAATTGGGGATGTAGAAAATGTAGATATTGTTCCTAATATCAAGGATTTACTTAAGCCCCCAAATTTTGGGAAACCGAGGCATACCACAGGTAAGTGAAGTAGTCAATGTTGCTAAGTTAGAAGTGACACTTTTAAAATAAAAAGTAACAAAGCACCATCAAAAACTTGAGGAATAAAACTATGTGTTATTAAATAAATATGTAGTATTTTGGTGGTCTGATCAGTTCATCAACACTAAATGTACCTACAAATATTTTGCTGTAAACAGTGACTTGAAATAGGCAGGAAATTGGTTGGGGAGATGCCTCCTTAGAAGAACACTCTTTGACATAAATCACAGCAAGATAGTTTTTGACCCACCTCTTTTTTAGAGTAATGGAAATAAAAACAAAAATAAACAAATGGGACCTAATGAAACTTAAAAGCCTTTGCACAGCAAAGGAAATGATAAACAAGACAAAAAGACAACCCTCAGAATGGGAGAAAATATTTTCAAACGAATCAATAGACAAAGGATTAATCTCCAAAATATATGAACAGCTAATACAGCTCAATATTAAAAAAACAAACAACCCAATCCAAAAATGGGCAGAAGACCTAAATGGACATTTCTCCAAAGAAGACATACAGATGGCCAAAAAGCACATGAAAAGCTGCTCAACATCACTAATGATTAGAGAAATGCAAATCAAAACTACAATGAGGTATCACCTCACACCAGTTAGAATGAGCATCATCAGAAAATCTACAAACGACAAATGCTGGAGAGGGTGTGGAGAAAAGGCAACCCTCTTGCACTGTTGGTGGGAATGTAAATTGATACAGCCACTATGGAGAACAGTATGGAGGTTCCTTAAAAACTAAAAATAGAATTACCATATGACCCAGCAATCCCACTACTGGGCATATACCCAGAGAAAACCATAATTCAAAAAGACACATGTACCCCAATGTTCATTGCAGCACTATTTACAATAGCCAGGTCATGGAAGCAACCTAAATGCCCATCGATAGATGACTGGATAAAGAAGAGGTGGTACATATATACAATAGAATATTACTCGGCCATGGAAAAGGAATGAGATTGGGTCATTTGTAGAGACATGGATGGACCTAGAGACTGTCATACAGAGTGAAGTGGGTCAGAAAGAGAAAAACAAATATCATACATTAACACATATATGGGGAATCTAGAAAAATGGTACAGATGAACTGGTTGCAAGGCAGAAATGGAGACACAGATGTAGAGAACAAATGTATGGACACCAAGGGGGGAAAGCGGGGGGGTGGGTGGGTGGGGTGGTCGTGGTGATGGTGGTGGGATGAATTGGGAGATTGGGATTGACATATATACACTAATATGTATAAAATAGATAACTAATAAGAACCTGCCGTATAAATTACCCAGAATGAAGCAACAAGAGAATAAGAGAATGGAAAGAGAGGTTATATGAACATGGAGGATAAAAGGAGGCTCAACATATGTAGAGGAGTTTCATCACAAGGCAATTGCAAGGTAATATTCCAAGAGAAGAATCTAGCTACACATTTCCCAGAATTGATATTTGAAAAATAAACAGAATTAATACAAAAAAGTCAATACCCAGACCCATTGTGGTGAAACTGCAGAACACTAAAGGCAGAGAGAAAAAATTCAAAGCAACTAGAGAGAAAAGACAGATGTTTTACAAAAGAACCAGAATTAAATTGACAGAGTATACAATAGAGGACAGAAAAATGACAGATATTTTGTCTTTAAAGTACCAACCAAAAGTAGCAATCAATCTAGAATTATATGCAGGAATAAAGTACCACAGTGAAGGAAAGGTGAAATAACAGTATTGAAGATGGTGATGTTTCACAGAAAGAACTGCAGAAGACTGATCTCAAGAAACAAGAAAATTGATCTCAGTGGAAATAGTGGGATACAGTAAGCTCTGTGAGCAAAGAATCAGTAAATTGTTTCAGTCAGTAAACTAACAAAACACTTAATATTTAAGACAGTCACCACCATAATAATAATTAGTTTGGGAGGTATAAAAAAAAAAACTAGGTAGAAAATAAAATAATAGACGAAATAAGACAAGATTGGAGGGCTATAATTAGAGATCAAGTGTTTTGTGGATGTTTATTTTACAAGAGGAAGCCAGAATTATTAATTAACTTTACATTTGATATCAAGAACCCATGGTACTAGTTTAAAAATAATCACCACACGTATAGAAATAATTGTAATTTTTCAATCAGTAGAAAGAAGCAAATGAAGAAAAAAGTCCTACAGAAGGCAAAAAAGAGGATAGCAAACTCAAACAAAAAAAACCCTGTGATGACTAGAAAAGAACAGTAGAGTATTACAAAAATGAATCCAAAAGTATCTATAATCTCACCAACTATAATTTTTAAATGTCTTACAGTTAAATGACATTCAGATTAAAATTATTTAGCAATATCTTGCTTATTAGAAATATGCCTAAAACATAATGATAAAAATGTGGAATTTTGATAAAATTAAGATGTGTAAAATGTTTTCTAAACAAATAATAATAAAAAATTATCATCTACAATATTATCAAATAAAAATATTTTAATGCAAAAAATATTACTATAAAATGGTCAATATACATGATATTTTATTACTATACATTTTATTATATATTTTATTACTATAAAAAGGGTCAAACATACATTATTATAAAATGAGCAAATAACAAGAAAGCTATAAGTACTCTATACTTAAATACATGTAACAATTAAAGATATTAGATTGAACCATATAAAACTGAAAAATTTTCAGATTAGAAAATGATGAGGGCTTCCGTGGTGGCACAGTGGTTGAGAATCTGCCTGCCAGTGCAGGGGACACGGGTTCGAGCCCTGGTCTGGGAAGATCCCACATGCCGCGGAGCAACTGGGCCCGTGAGCCACAACTGCTGAGCCTGCGCATCTGGAGCCTGTTCTCCGCAACAAGAGAGGCCGCGATAGTGAGAGGCCTGCGCACCGCGATGAAGAGTGGCCCCCGCTTGCCGCAGCTAGAGAAAGCCCTCGCACAGAAACGAAGACCCAACACAGCCAAAAAAAAAGAAATACTGGTAATTTCATATAGCTTAGTCCACATATGAAGAAAATACTGTTACCAAAATAGGTAAATCTATAATTATAATACAAGATTTTAACAAACTTCTTTATATTGAGCAAAATTTAATAAGTATATTATAGAACTGAACAATATAGTTAATAGTCTTGGTCTTTCTTTCCAAGCATACATGTAGTAATTATAGTAACAACCCATGTGCTAGATTTACCATGTCTGAGGCCAAGAAGGAAGGCTCAACAAACAGCAAAGATTTTTATAATATAGACCACAATTAAATAAAAGTGACAAAAAATAACAAAATAAGAACATTCTCTCCCCATTTCTTTCCAAATGAGTTTGGAAATTCAAAAATTCCCTTCTAAATAATTTACAGATCAAAGAAGAAATTATAAGGGGAATCACAAAAAAAGTTAGAACTGAAAATTACAGTAAGAAGAGTGCATATCAACCTTATTTTCTATTTATTGATTATTTTCCTATGAGAAACTACTTATGACCTTTATATGCCTTAAAAAAAAAAAAAAGATTCTCCCAAGATATCCTCACTCTCCACCTTGTTGCTGTTGATTCTAAACCTACGCTGTCCAGTATGGTAGCCACTAGCCCAATGTGGCTCTTGAATACTTGCAATGTGGCAAATTTGAATTGAGCTGTGATGTTATTTATTATATACCATATATTAGGTTCTGAAGACTACGAAAAAAATGGAAAAAATCTCATTAATGATTTTTCTATTATATATTGAAGTGATAGTTTGGATTTGTTGGATTAAATACAGTATCTGTATTATCAAAATTAATTTCACCTATTATTTTTTTACTTTTTTAGAACTGTGACAACTAGAATATATAAAATCATGTATGTGATTTGCATTTGCATTCTATTTCTCTTGGATAATGCTGTTATAGACTGTTCTCTGGCATGTTAAGTTAAAGATCTCGTCAGTGATAGAGCAGTTTACTGAGGAGGTGAGAGATTTGGAGCCAAGAGCAGCCCTGGCATGGAGACCATGTCCTTGCATTATTGCTTCTTAAGGCTGGAATGATGGGACTAGTTTTGGTTTCTGACCTTTTGTCATGTAAGAGATGATCCACTGTGTTAGGAAGAATCCCTGCCATAACTTTTTGTTTGCTGTGGTCCCTTGGACCTTTGTGCCTCCTCATACACTGTAGTGACCCGAGAGATCCTAAGGAGTGTTCCCCTTGTGCTGTACTGTCCACCTTCCCCTCCAATATGCATCTTTTCAAATTAAGGAATTTGATTCATGTCCAAATATGGTCTATTATTTTCTAATTATCATGTAGTTTTTTCAGAGAAGCATACTGAGGCAGTTTTTAGAATCTACCTTGTTCCAGTTCCATCTGCACAATATGTAACATGCAATTCTGTTTCTGGGATGTGAATGATTCTGTCTTTTAATTTCCAGGCTGATCCCATTTGACAGTTCTTCTTGGCATTTAACTAATGGTCAGGAAAACAGTGTGGATGGCATAACTAATCAGTAACCTTGATAAAATGTGACCCTATTGTTCAGTTACTTTAAGGCAGTGGTTCTCAACTGGGGACAGTTTTACTTTCCAGGGAACGTTTAGCAAAGTCTGGAGACACTTTTGGTTATTATGATTTTGGGAGGTTGCAGGGAGGTGCTACTGGCCAGGGATGCTACTAAACATCCTACAGTGCACAGGACAGCCTCCCACAACAAAGAATTATCCAGCCCCCAGATTTCAATAGTACCCTAATTAAGAAATCCTACTATAAGATAATCTGATAAAATATAGAATTTTTATAAATATAAAGATATAGAGAATAATTTTAATATAAATTTATTTTGAAGTATAATGTACAAGCAGAAAAGTACAAAAGTCCTAACTGTACATCTCAATAAAATTTCGCAAAGTTAGCACATCTGTGTAACACGGTAGCCAGCTCAGGAAATAGAGCATCATTGATACCGAAGAACCTCTCTCATGACCTAGTCCAATTACCCTTTCTCACTATAGACAGTCGCTGTTGTGAATTCTAATACCACAGGTTAGATTTCCAGTTTTCAGATTTTATGGAAATTGAATCAGAGTATGTGCTTTCCGTGTCTGCCTTCTTTTATTCAACTTTACATTTCTATGATTCTTCTGTGTTGCTGCATAGCAGCAGTTTGTGGTTTCTTGTTGTATAGTGTTCCCTTCATTTATTCATTCAACTATTAAAAATCACTTGAATATTTTTCAGTTTTTTATTATTAAAAATAGTGATCTGAAATTTTTATACGTGTAATGTTGTGAAAATATGTACACATTTTTGGGGCATATTCCTAGGAGTGGAATTGCTGGATATAGGACATACAAATGTCCAGCCTCAGCTGATATTGGTGAACAGACTCCCAAAGTGGTTGTATCAATTTACACCCCACCAGCAGTGTATGATCCTTACACCAGTCCAGGAATTTTATGTGTGTGTGTGTGTGTATGTATTTCCCAAGCTTAAAATCTGCATATTGAGCACCAAGCTAGTTAAGAAGGAGAAAGATCATAGGTAGGCATAGTTTAACACCCATCCCAGTCATTAGGTGACTGAAATATGTCCTAATCAGTAATTGTGCTGACCTTATGGATCCCAGGGAAGCAGCGTCAGGTGTAGAAAATGTGTATGTCAATAAACCATTTGGAAGAAGTAGTTCTTTAAAACTGTTGGTTTGTTCTCACTGCCTTCTTGCAGCCAATTTAGACAAGCAAAATCAAGCACTGCAATCCTGTTGTGACAAAAATAACTGTAAGATTTTGATATGCTTGCTTTCTGTAAATGTCACCAAAATGTCTTGCCTCTGAAGCCAATGCTCTTCTCACTATCCTGGGCTATTTCACTGTACACAGCATTTTCTACGGCACAACTCTATTACCTTATGTTAGAGACCCTCAGACTGTAATGCACTTGTACATAAAAATTCTTTTGAATTATTTAGATAAGAAAACCTAGAGAAAATAAAATATATAAACATAATAGCAATATTGAGATTATTTTGATTCCTCCAACTATTCTTGATTTCACATTTCCTTTGTTAATTTTTTAACACTGGAAGTTTTCCAGTCTCATGTAAATTAGCATCACAGTCTTATAAACATGTTTCTATTTATTGAATCCCAGGTCAAAGTAATTATACAACAAAGAACAACAGTTTTCATACCAGACTGCCTGCATGCATGTAAATTGGGGCTTGCGCCAGGAGGTAATGAATACAATCTCAGGTTTCATGCGATGAATAAACAAATGGAAAAACTAATAACAGAGCTCTATACCTTAGATAACCTAACTCAAAGTATCTTTCTTCTTCTTCTCCATAAAACTAGCTTCTTAAGTTTAGACATGATGTATTAAGGAGTATGAAAATAAATCACAAGGGAAAAATCCGAGGCCATCTGAAGGTGAATTTTCATTTTTTAAAATAATTTGAATGGCCTCATTATACCATGATGATTCACATCACATCCCATCTTCTTGGAATAACAGTTACACTGAGGAGGTAGTATAGTATAGTGGTCAAAAGCATTGAGTCTGAGATCTAACTACTTAGTTCAGATTTTTGGTTCTCAAACTCAGTAGCCACTCAGCAAATTACTTAACCTTTCAGAGACTCAGTTTCCTATTCTGCAAAATAGAGGACAATAATAGCACCTATTCCATGGGCTTCTGAATATTAAATGATAGCGTTCATTGTATGCAGTCAGCTCAATGCCTGGGACACAGTAAGAGCTCCACAAACAATAGTTGCTATGCAGGCGACTGGCTATAATAATACCCGTAAGGGGGGCACAGAAGTATCCATGTCCCTCCTACCATGGTGTGCTGCAAACTTGTGTTAGCATGACTCTAAAACCATATGCAGAAAATAAATGAAGCAGGATATTGGCTGAAATATTTGGCCAACTTTTTAAATTGGGAACTTATGAAAAGTAGCATGATATCCAGTCTCATGAGGCAGTGGAATGGAGTGATTAAGAGATCAAATCTGGAGCCAAATGAACCCCTCTGGCCTATAAAATGGGCAGTCACTCAGGGCCTGTGTGTGTGTGTGTGTGTGTGTGTGTGTGTGTGTGTGTGTGTGTGTGTGTGTGTCTTTGTGTGTGTATAAGTGTGTGGTACATATTAAACAGAGTTGTTTTGAAGACTAAGTCATATATGTGGCATACTTGGTACACAGTAATTGTTATTAGGTGTTTACTATTATTATTATTCAACTGACATCAGATTGAGTGCTTTCTAGAAAGGTCACTTGCTGACTATATAGAGAAAAGAAAGCAATTTGTAAAAGAAGATATGAGAATGACTCCATGGCCATCACCTGTGGGCTGAGTTCCCATTCTTGGGATAGCTTCTTGCAGAGACTGCTGAAGGGAGTATAGAAAAGCACATGGTATGGTACTTTGAGCTTGAACTTGGTGGACATTTGGTCCCCAACTGTTGGAAACATTGATGGAAGTGACAGAACTTGGGGAAAGAGTCATTTCAAAACTGCAAGCAGCTTTTCTGTTTTGCTAGAAGTTGGGACTTGAACACAGTGTTGATGTAGACTGTTTATTTTGAGGAAAATCATCACATGGGCCTTTCAATTATGCAAATCTAAATCACAGGTCATAATTAGAAAACGAGGTGTTTGAGAAGCTGTAGATGTAAGGAGCTAAACTGTTCTGGGTGATCCTGGAAAAGGTCATCCATATGGTAAACAGACATGTGGAACTATGTCTTGAGTCTTGTATTGAGTAGCTTCTTGGAGGCAGTCAGGCTCTGAGACCCTGAGACTTTGGAAAAGATACTCAGGAATCGTTTTCGCTAAAGGAACATAAAACATGCCTATATGTGATATGCTCAAGACTGAAAGCCCAGAATTGCAAAACTTTAAAAACTAAAGGGGCTATCAATTTTTCATAGTAATTTGGAAGCAAGGGATATAAAGAAGCAGCTTCTCCTGTGTCCCCAGCCTCCCACCCTCTCCATCTTCTGTGTGGAATCACCTAGAAGTAGGATGGAGACCCAGTTGCCTATTGGCAATATGAATATGAAGAGGACTATTTGATTATGCCTCTACCTATCAGATTGTCACTAAGGTAGCCACAAGGACAAGTCACTTTTAGAAATTCCTGCGAGTATAGTGTGTGCAGTAAATGAGTTTTCAAATTTGAAGTCGACTAACTGAAGAATGACTCTTTTGCAACAGCACCTAGTAGCCAGGGAGATCCAGATCTGAGGTGCTAAAGTAGGTCTTGCTGAACACTTTATGCTGAAAGTTTTTGTGAGTGGAGAAATATTAACCATGTCTCTTGGAATTCTAAAAGACCTGACACATAAATTAGAATTTTTTCTTTTACAGTTTTGATTTATATTTTTCCTGCTTTTTACCGTTTTTACTTTCCAGTTGTTCAGTCTCTTTTATAATACTCTTACCTTCTCCCAATTTAAGGGTATTCCATTCTGGAGACAAATGCGCTAAAGGGGGAAATCTTGTTAGTGAAATTCTTTTTTCAGTATTTTTATACCTACTATTACTCAAAGGCAATATTTCTTGGGGCTGTATTTCCCTACACACTTCTTTCTCTGCCCTTCCAATATTCCCAACAACACACACATACTCACATCACATCCGTTTGCTATTTTCCTTTTGGTCTTCGGGGCTCTTGTAATTGAGCTGTAATCACAGAAAAGATTTTATTAATGAGCTGACATCCAGGCTTTGGTTGGGAGGTGAAATATCAAAATTATTGATTAAAAGGAAGTTTGGTGCCTCCATACAGTTTCGTGATACATGTGCCTCTGTGTCTTCTATTTCCTAGTTAGAGCTGGAACATTTCTAAATGTTTTTAAACTGAGGAACGAAGTGACATGAAGAACCTCTTTGAAAATATTGCTACATACATTAAGAGGGAAATGTCTTCACCCTGTGGCTCTGTGATGATGGGGAAACAGAAACCTAACAGCTGATAGAATGTAAAGCATTAGGTTTTCTAGAGCTATTTGGGCTTTATTTGCAGCTAATTAACATGAAGTCTTCAGTGGGCATGACTCTTTTCTCAAATACAGCTAGTTTTATCACTTAATATTCATAGTAAATATGCTACAGTATAGAAATAAACTCTCTAGAGAGCAGCAGGAAAATTAAACCACCAATCTAAGTGAGCCAGGTTTGCCACGTAGCCCGTACCCTTCGGCATCCAGGGTCCAGTAAGCATGGAGGCTGACACACTAAACTGCAAGTAATGACGCGGTCACTCCTGTGGAGCAGACAGGTCAGGGCCGCTGGCTGGATCTTCCGAGACCAGCGTACACCCTCATTCCAGGCACATCATCTCCCACGCTCTTGAATCTTGCCTCGGGTCCCAACACCTGTCTTCTCTCTCTAGGTTTTTTCAGTAACATTAACCTCTCTTGCTGCTTATTTTCTCACATACGAAGAGCTGCAGAGCTCCATGTTTCTTCCTGCTTCCCAGCCCCTCTCTGAGCAATCTCTGTCTTTCTAGGGCATTGAAGGGCCACTCTGGCAGTAAAGTAGATAGTTTTAATTAGGTTTAATAATTTTTAAAATAAATCCTGGAGGATTGGGGAAAGCAATAGCTAAAGAAGCATAAAAAGCTTTCTTTAGAATATAATCTTTGCAACCGGTGTGGATACTCACATAAAACAGGAGACACACACACACACACACACACACACACACACACACATACACACACACGTTTCTCTTTTAGGTCAAACTGGAATACCACCTTGAGTCAGGTAATTGTAGATGAAATAGACAGGCTCTGAATTTTGCATCCAGTTAGAATTTCAATATCTGATTTATTAATGCTTACTTCGTTTGTTCTCAGTGCAACCTGGAAACTCTTAGATAGTGCCATTTGTTCTGTCTGTGAAGAGGAGCCTGTGAGATCATTTACAGCTGAATGAGGAGAAGCAAAGCAAGGATATTAAAGGAGTTCTTGGTTGATGGAAATGCTAGTTCACACAATAGGTGTGGGAAGGATTTTCTTTTCCTCCATAGATTACTTTAAGGAAGGTCAGTTAACCCTCGTATTGCAAACTAGGATCAGTGTTTCCCAAATGTGTAAAAGGTTGAATAAGTAGAATTAATCTGAACAGCAAATTTCTCTGTCTAATTAGTTTTATCAATGAAATTGCTATTTGTCTTTAGCCATAAACAAGTTGGAGTGTTTGGAGCAGACATCTTATTCATCCTTATGGCTGTATTAGTATTTCTTGCCTTCCAACCATGATGATAGCCCTGATAAAGTAGGCCAAAGAGTCAAGTTGTGTTCTAGGGACTGAACATTCAAGTTGAAATATATACTTTATCAAAGCCCTCTTTTGTTTGGTATGCAGAGGAGGTAAGAGGTAAACTGCCCAGGAATGTTCCCTGAGTAGACCATGGCTTTCTGAACTTGAATATATCTCCCTGCCGCCTCAACTCTGCTAGCACTAATATTCTGTGTTTGAAAGAAATTAGGTCTACAGGGAAATCAAGTTTCTATATCTCACAGAAATGAAATATTCAATACTCTGCTTTTTTCCATATTCGTTATACATTTCTCTGAGAACATGTAAGGCGAGTTTTAAAATTGTGAAAGATGTTTGGATTATTATTATTATTTTACTCATTATTATTGGGAGCCTTGGTAGCAATAGAACAAGCTATACATAACTTGGAGAAGAAATAGCAATGTTAGTAATTGTTGGGGTTGGTAGACAATAAATGGCACACTTCCTGTGTGTTTAAGAATTATTTGAGGAAAATGCACAAGATTCAGACAAATAAATAGAAAAATACAATCTTTATTGATGGTAGAATTGAATTAGCAAAGGTAGATTGAAAATATGACCATATAGGGCTTCCTTATACATTTATCTCAGAATTAAATAGCTCACCAAGTCACATTCAGAACCACAGGCTTTCCTATCCCTACGTTTATATTATCCCCCTAAGGTTGGGAATTCTAAGAACAGATTAACCCAAACCAGAGGCTGAAGCCCAAGGCCATGCATTTGCAGACCCTTTTTCTAATCTTACTAGTCAGAAAAGTAATGTGAGGAGTACGTGAACTGAATGTACAGAGGCATGAGAACTATTTTCCCAATATTTCCAAGAACAGGAAATATCTGTTTCATTGGCCTGGTTGGGCATTCCAAGAAAGGACAAAACTGGTTCTTTTAACAGTAAGCCTCTATGAAGATATATGAATTTTATGGAGGGGCTAGAAATATTACAGAGTAGGTGATGTTTTAGACTTTATTTGAGGCTGATTTATGAGCCTTCAGCCAAAGGTAAAGAGTTTTCTGTACTGACCACCACATAAAGTTACTTAAGAGAAACAAACAAACAAAAAATGGTATCCTAGACCAGTACACAATCTTATTCTTTTTACTTTCCATTGAGCTTCCCAACCTAGAAGAAAACCTGAACTTTTTACTTTCCTACATCTCTTGGTCCTGAAGCCAGTCCTCCTAAGAAGTTTTTTGTTTGTTTGTTTGTTTTTCTGCTTTGCTGCTATTCATGCTTCATCCTGGAACTCTACTTAGAGAGCTAAAGATACTCTCCCGGCAAAAGATACTCATCTGCCACTAATCTTTTCAAATTCCCTCTGCTTCACTCTAAACCTCCGAGGCCAGATGCCCTCAGGTTCTCCAGATTTTCAAGCCTATAATCCTCACGCCTAAAGCACGAAAGATCCAACTTTGAATTCTGTGATGTCTCCACATAAGGACTATGTGTCCTTTTGTGTGGCTCAGCATCAGCCAATATGTACGCTACGCCAATCACAACTGAACTCTCTGCTCCACGCAGGCATCATTGATTGGCCATGTTGTGGCAAGTATGGCTAGCTGACCACAAAGTCCCTTTCTTGGACCGGCTAGATTGAATTTTCCAGATTTCTTTGCACTTAGCTATGCTTAGCTATGACTGTGTGACTAAAGTCTAGAGCTAATGGAGTGTACAGGGAGGTGATGTACTTTACTTCCGTTCCTACCACAATAAGACTACCTATGTGTGAGCCTCCATGCTTTTTCCCCTTTTGATGAGCTAGAATGAAGGTAATACCAAGGGGAGCCATGGAAGAAGCATTTTGAAGGTGGATGAACCTCCATTAATCTGGGCCCTTCAGTGGCTTCATGGAGCAGAGCGTGCCCCATCCTCTTCATCCCCTCAAGCAGGAACACCCATGTTAAGACTTTACAATGGCAGTAAACAAACTTAAGTGTGCCAAGCCACTGAAAATTTGAAGTGTATCTGTTAGAGTCGATAACAGTACCTTAATTAATACTTATGAGTCTGAGTATTTGTTTCATTTCATAATGAGTCCCAAATCTCTTTCAGCCCTAAAAGCCAGGCAACTGCCTCCCATCAGAGTTGGCACATGGAACAGAACTACTTGCTATTCTTGCTACAGGGACATTATTGGCATCTTTCTTCCCCCAGCCTGGGTGTTGTTCTGACCTTCTCTTCCTATTGTTTTCCCCCAATTTTAATAAGTTTATTTCCTTAAAAATTATTTAATTTGCTGTCATAAATATTTAAGAACATAATCTATGAGCAAGTTACTCATTGTGCTGATTAAGAATATGAGTAAGTTTTTCCTCCCTCACCCATCTCTGTCTTTCTTCAATGTGATTATTGGATGCTTTCTAGGTCTCCTCTCTATGATGAGAGAAATGAATTCGGCTAGGTTGTCAGGTAACTAATACATGTCAGATAACTGTTGTATGCTCAGTCTTTTGCTTGACGATGTGGCGAATTTAGAAGTAAAAGAAAGGATCTTTGACTTTAAGAAATGTAAAATTTGTTTAAAAAAATTGTTCACATATTACTATCAAGAACTATATAAAATCAAAGAGACAAATATTTTGATTACTTATCTGCCAAATATTGTGTTAAGTTCTTTCTATATTACCTTTTTAATCCTCATCAAAAAAATTGTTTTTAGAAGAGGAACCAAGACTCAGAATTCTAAGTTCAACATTTGTGCACTCACATAGGCAGTGAGTGGTGGAGCCAGGACCGTGAACTCGGATCTGATTGGAGAGAACATATTCTTAATCACTGTGTTGTACTGCATTGCACACAGTGACAATTATAGCTATTAATTTAAACAACAAACTTATTTTGCAATTATTCGGCTAAACTTTTAATAGCCATTATCTTGTGTAATTATCACAACAACCCCATTGGGTAAGCACCATTATTTATTGTTGTTTTACAAAGGAAACCGAGTCAAAGACAGGCCTTGTGCAAGGACACACAGCCAGTAGATTTGAGCACTAGCATTTGAAAACAGACTGTCTGACATAAGAAATTTCTTCCCCAAACATTTGAAAAATTTTTAAATTTGCAGGGAAGTGCTAAGAATAACCCAATAAACACCCATATACCATCATCTAGATTCACCAATTGTAACATTTTCTACATTTATAGAACCACTGCCTACCACTATAATTATGTAGCTGAATTATTTGATCAGATTAAATGCTAGAGGAATTTATTTAAAAATTAAATTAATAGATAAGAAAGGCTTCATAGAGGTGGGTCTTGAACTAGTTCTTGAAGTTTTTAGATGAAATAGAAAAAAAGAAGGTGTTCTGAAATAGAGACACTCTGAACACAGCGGGATGATCATGTAGGCATATGTGGAGGAAAGATTTGGGGTGAATAACAGTAGAAAACAAATTTGGGACCAAATTATGAGTATCTGGAAGCCAAGAAAGGGGTTCAGGCTGATTAACATAGAAAAAAGGGGGCCTCTGGCAGCCTTTTCATCAGGAGAAATAGCAGCTAAATATTGGCATTTGTAAATAATTAACTTCTCATTGTTTTTTAAGAACTTCCATACAGTACCACTGCTCTGAGGGAACATACCACTCTTCTCATTCAATTCCAAGAGCTCAGGACTCAGACAATGCTTTTGAAAATCAGTAACCTGAAGAATTATTGCAATGACATTGTATTGAGTGGCCCTTGCAAAAATTAGCAAAACTGTAACAGAAGGAGAATGTGGGTTTTTTTTCATGATTTCTCTACCCACTTTTAGCATCTTCTCTTTGTTCTCCTTAACTAGGACAAGGAAGAGAACAATTGTATTGACAATACAATATTGATTGTATTGTCAATACAATATTGTATTGACAGCAATATTTGCTTGCTGTCATTGAGACTGCAGATATACTGCAGAATGGCACTTTATATTCCAGAATGTTCCCTTTCTCTCCAACCAAAAATTTACCTGACCTGTACCCTATGTTCATGTTCTTAGGGCCCTCTTAAGTCATATTATCCAAGCTAGCTAACCTAAAGAATTTAGGTGCTAGCTTATAAAAGTGTAATGTATTCCTCTTAACTGATGTGTAGGGGTGAAGAGATTTAGGAGATAATAAAAAGCTGAAGATATGGAACCCTTCATATCTTACCACATAGGTGGCAAAAAAATGGGCCAATGCTGTGTTCATCCCTGAATGTGGCCACTGGTTTTAATAAACGGGGAAGCAAAAAGTATGCTGAGCTGTAACACTGAATCACTGAAGGTTTTAGAGTTTTACTGCATTCTAGAGGTGTGGATTCATGGTCACTGAGCAGAGGAGCTGGAAAAGGAAAGCTCTTTTACCATCTATATCTGAAAGTCATATTGCCTGTACTTCCCATGCTTGACAGGAAGAACTGAGATGAATATTGCAAAACGAATATGCCAGCCATGTGTGTGATATGCTACTAACATTTCAAACATGTTGCAAATACATGACACGCCTGTCATCCTAACCTTGTAAATCCCTCTGGTTTTCAGGGTGGTGAGTTGTAAACAGTAATGTTTCCAAGTCAGTAGTATTCTCTGCTATTTCAGGGTCAGAAAACCTTGAAATAAACAATAAACACAGAAGTTTATTTTTCAATATTAGTCAAGTTGAACCAATCTCATGCAAAGATCTAAATGGTAACGCTTTCCCTATACTATCCTTCACCAAAACAAAAGCCCAAGGTAATTTAACTTCTGTAATTATATTGGGTGATGTTTTAAAAAAATGTTTATTTTGTTCAAAAATTAACCCAAGGCAATCTGAATAGTTTTTGATATCATGACTGCAGTTTTTTCCTATTACTTGAAAGTTGATGGCATGCAGGAAGCCTTAATATTGAATCAAGAAAAAAGAAATGAATAATCTGAAACTGTTTCACTGCTGAAGGATTTCAATCAGTTTTCAGGCAGTCTTGAAGTTGAAGCAATGATATGAAAGTGTAATAGTCACTGCAAAACTGTATTGTCCTTGTGCCACTTTCCCTCAACTTTGTCTACAATTTCTTTACTGAATTACCATAAATGGTTCTTTACAGGGTAGTGATTCAATGGTCATTAAGAAGTTTACCTTAATACTCGATTTAAAAGAAACATAGTCATAAATATCATTGTGTAAAGAATTACTGTCCTAATTTTACCTCTAAAATATTGTCTATAGCTAGGTAGATAATAATGGAGAAAACATTGTTTTTTTATTGTTAATAAACTTTTTATTTTTTAGAACAGTTTTAGAGTCACAGCCAAATTGAATGGAATGTACAGAGAGTTCCCCTATTTCCCTGCCACCACACATGCACAGCTTTCCCCACCATCAACATCCCCCACCAGAATGGTACCTTTATTACAATTGATGAGCTTACATTGATAAATGATTATCACTCAAAGTCCATAGTTTACATTAGGATTCACTCTTGGTGTTGTACAGTCTATGGGTTTTGACAAATATATGATATTGTAATATGTATCCACCATTGTAGTATCATAGAGATAGTTTCCCTGCCCTAAAAATCCTCTACACTCTACCTATTCATCTCTCACTCTATTCTAATCCCTGGCAACCACTAATCTTTTTACCGTCTCCATAGTTTTGCCTTTTTGAAAACATCACAGAGTTGGAATCTTACAGTATATTACTTTTTTAGACTGGTTTCCTTAACTTTTAGTAATATGCATTTAAGTTTCCTCCATGTCTTTACATCTCTTGCTAGTTCATTTCTTTTTTAGTGCTGAATAATATTCCATTGTTTGGATGTACCACAGTTTACTTATCTACCCACCTACTAAAGGACATCTTGGTTGCTTCCAAGTTTGGGTAATTATGAACAAAACTGGGATAAGCAACCATGTACAGATTTTTGTGTAATCCTAGGTTTTCAATTCTTTTGGGTAAAAATGAAGGAATGCAACTGCTGGATTGTATAGTAAGAGTATGTTTCATTTTGTAAGAAATTGCCAAACTGTGTTCCAAAGTGGTTGTACCATTTTACATTCCCAACAAAAATGAGTGAGAGTTCCTATGGGAAGAAACTTACTGTAGGGAGGAAGAGTGACTTCTCTGATAAGCATGTAGGATAAAGAACTAAACACATTTGGCTCAGTTTCCATTGGGGTCTTTCTCTATTTCAAAGGTATCCTATCCATACAGCACAGACCTTTATTCTCAGGCTCCTGCAAGGGAGACCTATGGTTGTCCAGTGTTGTCTGTGATTGAATGGTTTAGTGTATCTATTTCAAGGGTGGGATGACAGCAAGACAGTTTGTCTATAACCATAAAGCCAAATTTTCCATTTGTCTATCTTATTTCGTCTCAAACTCAGGTAGGCAAATAGAATCAATACCGTATATTGCCCTTCCCAACACCAATAGTAGTAATTTTAACTGGAAAAAAATAATACATGGTATAATAAAAGATGATATAATATAAAAGGTTATGCACTGAACAGTTAGTACACTTCCCACTCCTGGTTCTAATCAGCCCTCCCAGAGTCAAAAACTAGGTTTTTGGGTTTTTTTTTAAGAAATATTCTATGTATAATCACGCACATGTGGATGTGTGTGTGATTATTCTATATAAATTGTTTCTTTTTAAAATTTTATTTATTTTAAAAATAAATTTATTTATTTATTTATTTTTGGGTGCATTGGGTCTTCGTTGCTGCATGCGGGCTTTTCTCTAGTTGTGGCGAGTGGGGGCTACTCTTCATTGCAGTGCGTGGCCTTCTCATTGCGGTGGCTTCTTTTGTTGCAGAGCATGGGCTCTAGGCGCATGGGCTTCAGTAGTTGTGGCACGTGGACTCAGTAGTTGTGGCTTGCAGGCTCTAGAACACAGGCTCAGTAGTTGTGGCGCACGAGCTTAGCTGCTCTGCAGCATGTGGGATCTTCCCGGACCAGGGCTCAAACCCGTGTCTCCTGCATTGGCAGGTGGATTCTTAACCACTGTGCCACCAAGGAAACCCTAAATTGTTTCTTAATCTTGCTTGTTTCACTTAAATATGTAACTTGGTGATCATTCAATACAGTACATTTGAGGGCTATTTCATTCGTTTTAATGGCAGAAATGTATTCCATGTTACAGCTGTACTAATGTATTTGGCCAGTACCTTATCTATTGACATATAGGTTGTGTCCATTCTTTTGTTACTAAAACATTGCTTCACTAATACCCTTTGTGTGAGTTAGTACATTTGTAGACTATATTCCTAGAAGTGAATATGCTGTATGAAAGGGTAAGTGCAATTAAAATTTGTTACTTATAATTATTGTCAAATTGCTTTCCAAAGGGAATTCTCCTACCAATAACATTTGAGAATGCCTGTTTCTCTGTATCTTTACTAATATTGCATAATATCAAATATTTTGAACTTAACAATTTTGCTTTTTATAAAGAAGATTAGACTTTCTCAATGTTGCTACAAATACTATCAGGATATAGCTTATTTACTTTATTGTTTGGTATGAAAAAGCAACAAGAATGTATCAGTTCCCTTTAACTCTCGATGAAAGTAGTTTAAAGAAAAAGGTGTGTGTGTGTGTAAATTCTCTGTTCTTACCCTCATACTTCAAACCCCAAATTCAAACATACTTTTAGGTTTCTTTAAAAAGCACGCACTTGGATACAAAACATTATTCTAATTTCTAGTGTGAGCAGCCCCATCTGCAAAGAGCAAAACTAACTATACAGGTATGTAATTTCATGGTGTCTTATATAAGTGGTCATATTTTGTGAGGAGAAAATGCCAATGAGGCATAGTTAAAGGTCACCTATTTTAATGAACCGGTTTATGACTCATGGTTTTACCCTTACTTTTCTTTTGCTTTTTTCGTAGATTATACTTTGATTAGCATATAGATTGTCTAATAATTGTAGTATTTCAAGTTTAAATAATTCCTTATCCAGTGTGCTTCCTCATCCAGAATTAATGGTGAATTCTTACAAGCTGGGGGTGGGGTGGGGGTGGGGAAGACAAAGGAGGGAGGGAGAGGGATGAGACAGAGAGAAAGAGGGATTACAAAGGTGAAGTGGGAAATGGCTTAAGGAGAAGAAAGCTTAGGTCTCTATTTTGTTAGATTCTCTGTTGCTAGCATCCTGCTGAGGTAGGAAGCTTTCTCAGAGAAAAAGAAATGAATCCTGTGTTCCAGGCTGAGTTGATGCTATATTTTTTCATGTGACTTCATTTTATCTGTTATATTTACTTAGATTCAGTTTATCTTTACTCCTGACTCTGTCGGTGATAGAACGTGGATATCACATAAGCAAAGTAATAACCAACTTAATTCTTCCTAAATGATGTTAGTCTTCTGACTCATTCTCCAATCCCCATGTCCAGCTCCCCCTCCAGACTTTTAGGTGGCATTGGACCTCTGCTCTGATGATTTTAAAAAATACTGTATTGCTGCCTCGAATTATATTTAAACAACTCGAAATTCACATTTGCCCAGGAGGGACGACAGCAGAGTTTCATAGTCTCCCTGTGGGTTTCTCTAGGAAGGTATGAGTTAAGCTTATACTAGTTGAGAGCCTTCTATATACAGGGTCAATGTGCTATTTTATTGAATCATCACAACCCCTATGAAGTAAGTATTGTTATTCTAGTTTTATAGATTAAGAAACTAAATCATAGAGGCCAAGGACATTGTCTAAAATCACAGGGCTGGGCTCAGGTCACCAGAGCCAAGTTTTGAGCCTGCTCTAACTTAAAGCTGCATGTTTTTCTACCACGCTACTTTGCCTAAATGTGTTGACGTTTGTAGGTCCTGTAAGATAATGTACACAAAAGTATCTGTAAAGTATTATGTTAGCAAACTGTGTTATTAATGCTCAGGGATAGTTTTCCTATGTGTTTAATGGCTTTATATTTCCTGTAACATAGAGTAAACAGAAGTGCACGATTAAATAATTTAAAACTTAACAGACCTATGAAAAGATATAATAAGTAATATATACCCATATCCCCACAACTCAACCTAAGAAGTGAAACATTTCAGGACAGTTAAAGCTGTGCCCCATCCTCTATACTTCTCCCCTATCATTTACATTCCTTCCCACCCTTTCTTTTATCTTCCTGAAGAGAAAACCACTATCCTGAATGTGGAATTTATCATTCTTATTTATTTCTCTAATCCGTAACTAATAGAGGTATCTCCTACTTTTCGAAAGTTTGCTTTACACCACTTCACTTTTACGAAAGACCTACATTAGTACCTGTTTTCGCTAACCAGAAGAAATTGAAGAGGACTTTTGCTTTTAGGAAAAAAGGTAAAAAGTGGAAATAGCATTCAGCGATGGTTTTGCAGTGAGCCCTTATGGAGGCAGTGCACCCTGAGCAGGGAGAATGGCACTGCCAAGCTCCTTCTCTGGGAATGACACTCAGCATCTGAACATCAAACTGCCATAGCTTTGAACTGTGTCTGTGTGCATCTGTCTTTGTCTCGATTTATTCTGTGCATCCGTTAGCAAGATGTGTCCTGAGGTAATTGTTTCTTTGCTTTATGCCATTTCACCTTAACAAAAGTTTTCATAGGAACACTGTACTTTCAAATAGTGGGAGAAACCTGTACAGTTGACCCTTGAACAACATGTGGGTTAGGGATGACCCCCCCTTCATCCCCCCTTCCTGGCAGTCAAAAATCTTCCTATAACTTTACATTTGGTGGTCTGCATCCATGGGTTCAATCAACCACGGATTGTGTAGTACTGTGGTATTTACTATTGAAAAAAATGCGTGTGGAAGTAGACCCATGCAGTTCAAACCCATGTAAGGGTCAACTGTATATAGTAGTATATTTGTTTTTTAAAATCTCTGTATACATTCTGTCATGCTTTATACAGTCATAGGCAACTTGCTTTTTTCATTCAAATTTATGTTTTTAGATTCATATACGTTTGTAAGTATACCTCTAGATTTTTAAGTGAAAACTTTTAAAATATTTTTCTGAAAAGTGGATAGTAAAAATAATAACTTGATTCAATGAGCTAGGCCCTGTAACTGAGCACTTTACGTATTAATTTATTTAATCTCTACAGTACTAGATTTTATTATCCTTATTGCTGAAGTGTAGAAAGTTTAAATTATTCACACAAGGTAACAGCTAGTCAATAGCAGAGCTGGAATTCCAACACAAATATTTATAACCCCAGTTATGTACTTTTTCTCTTTTACACTGCACTGACTACCTTTACTGAATTCCAACTTTAATCTCATTCAGTTCGCTTCAAGATCAAGGCTCCAAGCTCCTGGCCCAGGGCAAGGCATAGAGCAAGAAACAGTGACCCCCAAGTGTGCAGAAGCTGCCTTGGTAATGCAGCCCCCAGGGTTACCACCTCCCCACTGCCTCTCATTTACAGAGGCAATTACCCTCTACTGTTACTGTGCTGTGTAGTGACATTTGGCATCACCTAGGGCACCTGTTTCCTGAGACATCCTACCCATAAAAGGAAATAACTACTCCAGGAACCCATCCCCCAACTAAAACCTAGGCCAATTCACTACCATGCACCATGATTGAAAAGATGCCATAGAAAAATGTAACAGGCCTTCACAAACCAACCAACAGAGCAATTGTTAAGCAAGATTGCTGGGTCTACAATTACTACTATTACAAACTATCTATTAAAGAGCAGCCTCTGTCTCCCTCTTGACTCTTTCATTAGCACAATACTCCCACATTAGTACCCAATTATAAACAAGCCCTGTCCAAATTTACACTGCTCTCCAAATTACATACACAGACTGATTACTGTTTCCTTAAAGAGCAAAATCTATGAGAGCACTAAATACTCCTTTCGTTTCAGAGTGTGGTGGCTTTATAGTTGGACCCTTTTGAATACATGTGGTAACAGCCTTTTAACGCGGTCTGCAGAAACAGGCACTGTACTTGGAATGTTTCTTCTAAAGCAGAAATCAAGAACAGCAGGACCCTGCCTACTTCTCACATCATCTAGGAGCTTTCTCCTCTCTCATTGAACATGCTCCAACCACGTTGTCCTTAAAAGTTCTCAGACTCACCACATTCACTCCTGCCTTAAAGCCTTTGCTGTTGCCATTTGCTGTTTCCTCTGCCTAGAAGATGGTTTTCCCAGATTTCAGAAAGGCTGACTTCTTGTCAATCATATCTTAGTTCAAGTCTCATCCACCCCTTTGCAGGTCTTCCCTAGCATATATTATATGCTCGATAAATACTTGTTGAATCAATCAATTAAAAGTTGCCAGTGCATTTAATTTCTATATAGCATACATTTTGTATCTGTTCACCTTGATGATGTCATCTGATGTGTGTTTCCACTGAAAGCAGGGGTCCAAAAGTTTCTGGTGGGAGGAAGGAGAAAGGCCATTCTATATTATTGTCCCCTGGCTCCATCAGATCTTGCACTCCCTCTGTTGTTCTTTTATTGGGAGGCTTCAGCCTCATGTATAGTATTAAAGTTTGATAAAGAGATGCATAAAATGGCATAATCTTTTTTTAAAACATAACTAACACCTGATCAAATCAGTGAAGAGGATCAGGAAGAGACAGTTAAACTTTGATATGCAAGTATCGAGTATTTCTTGATATCAAAGTATTTCTTTGTGTATTTTTCACAGTCATATAGCTTCTACCCTACCCATCAACAAGTAGAAAGCAGATATTCACTGGACAGACAAGGTAATCTATCATGATATCATCATACCTTGCTTTCTGCTGCCCTATTTAAGGTTGTTGATCAACATTTCTTCAACTTCCACCACTTTAATTCAAGAAAAAACTAAAGCACATTTTGTATATGCAAAACATACTTTCAGCTGTTCACAAGTGCACCATGTCTACCAATACTGCTTGGAGGGTGGAAACAGCACAAAAACAACCTTTCACTTATCCTTTTAGATATGGTATATCTAGTTTCTTCTACTCGGGTGCAAACCTGACAAGTGGTAACTCCATAAGTTCTTGTCTCTTTAACTCTTGTCTTCTATATGAGAATGAAACTGATCAATGTGACCACAAACTTATAATAGGATTTTAGGTACATTATCACTGACATAGTAAAAACCCTCTTCCCTCACTGCCATGAGATAATTCTTTTGATCCAGCCCAAAATAGAATTGGCCTTTTCTTTCCGGTTTCTTTGTCAGCAGCTATTTTTGCAAGGTTTTCATTACTTCTTAATTGTTCAAATTTCCTATCTTCATTTTTCTTGTTAAGGACCAATTTTACAAATGAGTTCATTATCTCTACCATTTTAGACTCATCATTAATTTCATGCTCCTCATTTATTAGTGGACCTATTTTCTCTTTGGTACTTCTTTTCTCACTGCAGTATTTGTAAAATGCTGTTGTTTTCTTTGAGTCCCCTTTACGAGCTTTATTAAGTTGTCTTTATGCAACTGGTATCTTTCCTATGTTTAACTGATGTATCTTGTTATTCCAAATTGCAAATTTTTTTCTTCATTGACTTTATTTTTTTTTAGCATTTTAATATATTATCCCATTGCTTCTTTCTTTCTATCTATCTATCTATCTATTTATTTTTGGCTGCATTGGGTCTTTGTTGCAGTGCGCGGGCTTCTCATTGCAGTGGCTTCTCTTGTTGCGGAGCATGGACTCTAGGCACACGGGCTTCAGTAGTTGTGACATGCAGGCTCAGTAGTTGTGGCTCGTGGGCTCTAGAGTGCAGGCTCAGTAGTTGTGGCGCACGGGCTTAGTTGCTCCACGGCATGTGGGATCTTCCTGAGCCAGGGATTGAACCCATGTCCCTTGCATTGGCAGGCAGATTCTTAACCACTGTGCCACCAGGGAAGTCCCTCTTCATTGACTTTAATATGAGATGTTAAAATACATTTATATTTACACTTCATATTTGCACACCTCATTCTTCAAATACATTTTAAATCTGCTGTAGTCTTCCTAAAATATCAATAGAAGAAGTACTGGCAGAAAGAAAATTGAGACAATTCCACATCTTATAAATGTGTTACTTTATACAATAAATTTCTTCATCCTTAATTAGTGAAGATATTCATAATAGTTTTATCTGTTAGGCTGATACAGAACATTATTTAACAATGCCCTTGGCCAGGGCACATAGCAAAGCCAAGGTATAGAATTTCAGTTGCTAAACTTGTGGGCATCTGAGGAAAGAATGTGTAGGGTAGAGGTAAATGGCATGGACCAAGATATGGAAGACCTGGTTCTAGATCATGAACATTCCTAAATACTTTTAACCAAGTCTCTTGCTCTTTCTGTCTGCTGGAGTTTCTGCATCTCCATTTTGATCCTCACCTCCCTGTATTTCTTAGAAACATGGGGATAGGGGTGGGAAAGGGAGAGGATGTATTTGCAAGTAGAGCACGCTGGCAGAATCTAGGCAGAAAAAAATACTGTAATCCATGATTCCTGCCGCGATACTACAGAACATTGGATTAGGAAACAGGAGGCCTGGGGTTTTATTGTAGGTTTCCTATTTTATGACTTCTTGGCAAATGAGCTTTCTCATTTGTAAAATGTGGGAGTTGAATTGGATGATAGTTAACATTCCTTAAATTTGGAGTTTATTAGGTCATTCACTAGGAGGTTTATTTATGTATTGGAATTATTAGGCTCCTATTAAGTTCTTCAGTCTCTTTCTTGGAACTCTAAATGAGCCTGACTGTTTCATACACCACGTATGTGCCAGCCCTCAAAAGCAAGTCCTGGATACCAGCCTATGTTTGAAGTTAATACCCAGGGTTCCTGTTTGCCTAATCCCCCAGTGATTTTGTTTATACTCCAGTTTCACTTAGCTTTGAACTCTTGGTGTTGAGGTCTCTGCTGCATATGGCCTCAGTGTTCTCAACTGAACTAGGTCACATCTTTGACTCTAAACTTACTACTCAGGAGGGAGCGCTCAGCCAGCTGTAGATCTAAACAACTCAGTTTCTACAAGTTCAAACAAACTAGTCCCTGACTCTCACTGACCTTTGTATGGTTGGGATCATGCATCAGATAATTATTTATTAAATATTTTGTCCTAGGAAAATTTTTCTCTGAGACATAGCTGTGCCATTTGTAAAATCTACTTACCTACTTTATCAAATCTGCTATGAAAATCTAGTGAAATAATTTCTATGAAGTTTCTTTGTAAAATATCTTGTGCATCCCTGTGTGCAAGTACCTAAAATAATAACTTCTCTGACACTGCTCCTTATTCTTTTTAAACTTCCGTGTGCATGTGTTTGTGTTTTTGTTTGTTTGTTTGTTTGTTACACATATTCCCACATCTCTCCCACTCCTTGAAAGAATCTCTATCTTTTTTCAATCTGGTAGACTCCTATTCATTTCTCAAGACCCAGCTCAAAGGTTATCTCTTACGTGAAGCATTCCTATCTCTTCCAGGCAGAGAAAGCCATGTTCTCCTCCACAGTCATTTTGCACTTTGTTTACATCTTTAGTCATAGTTACAGCAGAAGCAGCAGCAGTCCCATAGGTAATAGGCTTTGAGCACTTCATACAAGATTGCATTGTACATGTCTTATTTCATCCTGAAACAACAATATCAAGAAACACGTGACCTTGTAAAGCACTATACAATTTAAAGAATCTTCCATTTAATAAAAACAAAAATAGGTAACTTTATTAAGGTCATTATGGGAAACTAGGGTCTGATAACTTGCTGAAGATCTACCAATGTAAGTTCAGAAAGGGTCTAAACTTAGACCAGAACCCAAGCCTTAGTCCTCTCACCCCACCATATGACCTTTCAAAGCATCATCTCACGGGAATTGGTAGACTCTACTTAAGCAGTTGTGACTAAGGGTGATGACTCTGCCCTCATCCAGAGTTTCACTTTATTCTCACTATCACAGCTTTGCAGTGCTACATTTCCCTGCTCTGTATCATTTAATATTCTATACTACTTTTTGCTATTCTACTTTTTATAATTCTTGCTTTCTTATAATTGGCAGGACTTTTTAATAATATTCACATTAAAGCTCTTAGTTTCTCTGTTTGGAATTCCTCCAAGTTTATACTATGTTCAGAATTATTTATTTTGTTCTTCTTTTTATTTCCAAGGAAGTTTGCCTTCCCTGTAAAATCCCTTCCTTCAAGTCTAAACATCTTGATTTGACTATTATCTGTCTAATTTAGTTCAGCACTGTGTGAGGGCATCTCTCTAATCTCCAGTCTTGGTGGGAGGAGTTATAGAGTCCTCTGGGTTTGTGGCAGAGAGAAAGCAGCTTCCAGGTTAATGCTGATCTTCAAAAAGAAGCCTTCTGCACAAAAGTCCTAGATGTTCTGATACTTCCCATGAAGTACTGTAGTATTATGAAACAACAGTCATTCTTCCCCTTACTCTCAGTTACAGCCATGAGATATTTGACTAAATCCACTTTGTATCCACTTTGCAGAGGCTCTACCTTCATATTAATACTTTTATTCCCATAACTTTAAAACACTTAGATTGTGTCTCCACTTAATGCCAAATAGCTACAATGTTCAAGGCATCCTGTGTGCCTCCTTAAGTGTTACTCAGCTTCCAGGGACTGGCTTATCAGGCGAGAATGAGTCTGTTACTAATTTCTGAGAATATTACACAGTAAATCTTGATCAACTAGATAATGCAATCCAATTATTTATATCAAATACTCTCTAAGGAAAAAAGGGTGAAAAGCCAGATTAATAAACTTGTAGAGACATTATGAAATCCATAACTTGCAACATATATATTATAATCTTCTTAATTTTGTGTATTGGAATTTATGATGATCCTAGGTGTTCACAATGATAATTCCATAATTTTCAGTGATCAAAGAAAAATGCATTTCTGATCCCTATGGTATTAAGGAAAGAGAAATCATGTATTTGAGAAAGATTTTCGGTAATAAAAATTGAACTAGAAAGAGGTGTCTGTTTCATCACAGAATTAAATTAGCCAGAACATCCCATTTCTCAAGCATTTCCATTAATCAAGGTTTTACTCTACTTTTAGATAGGAAGTCTAATCAAGACTATCTGAGAAGTCAGTGTATTGGAATGTCACTTACTAAAGATTTCAAATATACTTTTCAGAGCTTTTAGACCATGACTTTTAGGGAAAGTTCTCTGGTCAAAAGACCATTTGCCTGCACAATATCTCATAGTACCTTAAACAATTGTCACTAAAATCTCATTTCCTTGTCAAACAGAGGTGGCTTTATTTCTACGATTGTGTGTCCAGATACATATAAAGGCACAATAAAATGCAGAAATGTGTTGATATATTCAAGGCATGGCTTAAAAAATGAAGAGACCTTCCTGGAATCAAGATAGCCTTGTTTACTGGATCCAATTGCTCTTTAGACACTTGAGCGATTTAGGCAGAGATGCAGTTTTTGGATCCTTTTGTTTTAAATTGTATCATCCATTACCTAAATGCATTTTTACCCAGCAAGAAATGGCAGAGCCCAGGATTTATAACAACAGCACTCCCAGAATCAGAAAAATGGTGATTCGGCTCATGGTTTCTGAAAAGGTATTAACATGCTTATACATGTCTGTCCTTTCCACATTCCCCCCCAAATCTCAAATATAATATGAATATTTTATAGTGATGTTTAGTAATGAGCACCCAATCCAACCTTAAAATGACTCCTCTTTTAATTAGCACATTAGTCACTCAGTAAAAATTGAGTTGGATGAATTATTCAAATAGAATTCAGCAGAGATTCAGGAGCAAATCTGAAAGACAGTGGAAAGAAGAAGCAAGGCTGTCTAGTATTTTTCACTCACAGAAGGTTAAAGAGGGATCCTGCAAAGCTAAGGAGAGGGACTCATAAGGGCTATTTGTTAACAGAAGAAGCTGTAGAGTGTGTCTGATGCTGCCAGTATCTGAGGATGACCTTGAAGTACTGATAAACACCAAGCAAAGGAGGGGAACACATGTTGGTGAAGTAATACTTCTTTATCTTTTGCTTTCATAGCTTAAATTAAACCCTAAAGAATACTTCTGTGTACATTTTGGGATGAACTCTCACTAGGCATTCACCTAGTGCCTAAAATACTTTGAACTGGAAAGAAACATTCACGTTGAAGTTTTGTTGCCTCAGGATAATTCTGTAATTTAATGTAGAGAAATGGTCCGTTAGCAGTTGGGACCAGCAGGGGGAAGCTAACTGGAGTAAAGAGGTGAGAGAGAGAGTCAGAACTTTATTCCTCAAGCGCGCACACACACACACACACACACACACAAAACAACTGCTCAAGGGGAGAGGAAGTGGGAAAAAGCTGAAGGAAGTAGAATTCAGTAAGTCAGTGGCAGTGATAATTGGAAACAAAAATGACTTTTAAAATACTGCAAGGCCAAAGTCCATAAAAACAAGCAGGGAAAAATTCCCTCCAGTATTTAGATTTTCTCATGAAATTGTTCAGACGAATGGACAATAAACAAAGCATGAACCCTGCAAGATAGATCCCTATCCCATAGGTTTGGGTGAAGACAAGAAATGACAGGGCTGAGAGGAGAGTAGCCATGAAAATCAGCCTGGCTCTCCAGGTAATTTATCGGCAAAGGACATTTGCTTGAACTATTTGTTTTTGGTTGATATTCTCTTTCCATTTCACGTTGCTTTGGTCAGAGAAAAACACTTGAAGGCAGGAAGCCTGATGGGTTGTACTTTTTTCATGCTGAGTGAGCCATTTCCCTGGGCTCAGTAGGAGCTAGTTTGACTTTAGCCTGATGTGCAACCTTAAGGAGAGATCTTGACTTCAAGAAGCCAGGACTCTGGGACTTCCCTGGTGGTGCAGTGGATAAGAATCCACCTGCCAGTGCAAGGGACACGGGTTCGATCCCTGGTCTGAAAGATCCCACGTGCCACGGAGCAACTAAGCCTGTGCACCACAGCTACTGAGCTCACATGCTGCAACTACTGAAGAACACATGCCTAGAGTCTGTGCTCCGCAACAAGAGAAGCCACTGCAATGAGAAGCCCGCACGCTGCAACAAAGAATAGCCTCCACTTGCTGCAACTAGAGAAAGCCCGCGCACAGCAACGAAGACCCAACGCAGCCCAAAATAAATAAAATTTAAAAAGAAAATTCCAAAACAAAAAAAAAGCCAGGACTCCTTCAGTGGCCATTTTCATGAGGTAGATTAATTTATGACTTCCTTGGCTGGTTCCAGAATATTTGGAATAAATACGGGTCCAGACATCATTACCGAGTGGCCAAAATCCACATCAGTCTCCTAGAACTGACCCTGATTCACTTCCACCCTAAGAATGGTCATCCATTTATCTACATGCCCACCTGAGCTGTCAGACCCAAATTTAATCTATAGGCTTAACCCAGAAATAACCATCATTTTACTCAAGCGTACTCTGCTTCCCAGTGATCATTTTCTGTAATTGTTTGACCCCAGAATAGCCTTGGCTCAAAGAAATCTGTTCCTACCTACAGGATACCACTGAAAGGCTAGCAAAATGCTACACAGACCAGGGAGTCTCTTTCTCCCACTTGGCCCTCACAGGAAGTGAAATTCTATTCCCAGCTCCAGCCTATGAGGGACATATGGAAACTAGTTCATTTTAGTTGAAATTATATTGTCTTTTAACTTGTTTATTTGATCCATGCTAATGTGTACTAATGTGTTTGTTGCTACCCTTGTTACCCATCAAAATGTTAAGCCGCTCTGAGAGAATGGGAAACAAGATTTGGTACTTGTCATCCTGGGTACCCTGCACATAGTGAAACAATAAAGTGTCTAAAATTAAAATAAACAGTAAACGTTTTTCTCACATTCTCCATAGGTAACCACAATTAATATTTCTGGTAGCGATTATTTCAACTTTTATTTCTTGACAAACTTCAGACAGTTCTAGATATATGAAGATTTGAACATCATAATCCTACTTCTGATTTTTGTTAACTATATTATTATTGTTTCATTGTCAAGTTATGTAAAATTTATATTCTGACTTATAAATATAAATAATTCTCATTTTCTTTATTCATAGGTCGTCTAATAGCTTAAACAGAGTAAAAGCATTATTTTCAGTTTCTTGTTATATACGTGTTATTCACTCTAGATCTATTTTGTGTGACTGAACTGATAGAGAAAGGAATATGATTCTGCCATTAAATCTCTGCTCAAATGAGAATGATTTGTGTGCAGAGATTCAAGGCATTTCTTTTTAATTTCCTTTCTGCTCTCTTTCTTTCTGTCGAGATCATATTTTGCTGCCACTGTTTCTTCTGTATCACATTACCCTTTCTCTTGTATTACTCTTTTGCTGCTTTGGAATGTTGTCTTGAGAGGTCGTATAATTTAGAAGTCCATGCATGCTCCAAAATGACTTTATGTTGCCTTCATATTGGTTGTTGAGTTCATTTTAGCTAGAATTCTTTTACCTTTTAGATTGTTTATTTGATTCCTACTAATGTATTTATTGCTATTCATGTTACCTAACAAGATTTAGGCAGCCCTGAGGAAACAGGACATGGGATTGTATAAATTTGGTGGGGGGCTGGGGGGAAGTAGATTAACCTGAATGTAGTTTGAAAAACAAAGGATCTAAAATAAGTGTGGCCAAGAAAGATAGACAAGGTGAAAAGGCAGAGGGCTATGTACCAGATGAAGAAACAAGATAAAACCCCAGAAAAACAACTAAATGAAGTGGAGATAGGCAACCTTCCAGAAAAAGGATACAGAATAATGATAGTGAAGATAATCCAGGACCTCGGAAAAAAAATGGATGCAAAGATAGAGAAGATGCAAGAAATGTTTAACAAAGACCTAGAAGAATTAAAGAACAAACAAACAGAGATGAACAATACAATAACTGAAATGAAAACTACACTAGAAGGAATCAATAGCAGAATAACTGAGGCAGAAGAACGGATAAGTGACCTGGAAGACAGAATGGTGGAATTCACTGCTGTGGAACAGAATAAAGAAAAAGGAATGAAAAGAAATGAAGACAGCCTAAGAGACCTCTGGGACAACATTAAATGCAATAATATTCACAATATAGGGGTCCCAGAGGAGAAGAGAGAGAGAAAGGACCAGAGAAAATATTTGAAGAGATTACAGCCGAAAACTTCCCTAACATGGGAAGGAAAATAGCCACCCAAGTCCAGGAAGCACAGAGTCCCATAAAAGATAAACCCAAGGAGAAACATGCCGAGACACATAGTAATCAAATTGGCAAAAATTAAAGACAAAGAAAAATTATTGAAAGCAGCAAGGGAAAAACGACAAATAACATACAAGGGAACTCCCATAAGGTTAAAAGCTGATTTCTCAGCAGAAACTCTACAAGCCAGAAGGGAGTGGCATGATATACTTAAAGTGATGAAAGGGAAGAACCTACAACCAAGATTACTCTACCCGGCAACAATCTCATTCAGATTCGATGGAGAAGTCAAAAGTTTTACAGACAAGCAGAAGCTAAGAGAATTCAGCACCACCACACCAGCTCTACAACAAATGCTAAAGGAACTTCTCTAAGTGGGAAACACAAGAGAAGAAAAGGACCTACAAAAACAAACCCAAAACAATTAAGAAAATGGTCATGGGAACATGCATATCGATAAGTACCTTAAACGTGAATAGATTAAATGCTCCAACCAAAAGACACAGGCTTGCTGAATGGATACAAAAACAAGACCACTATATATGCTGTCTACAAGAGACCCACTTCAGACCTAGGGACACATACAGACTGAAAGTGAGGGGATGGAAAAAGATATTCCATGCAAATGGAAATCAAAAGAAAGCTGGAGTAGCAATACCCATATCAGATAATATAGACCTTAAAATAAAGAATGTTACAAGAGACAAGGAAGGACACTACATAATGATCAAGGGATCAATCCAAGGAGAAGATATAACAGTGATAAATATATATGCACCCAACATAGGAGCACCTCAATACATAAGGCAACTGCTAACAGCTATAAAAGAGGAAATTGACAGTAACACAATAATAGTGGGGGACTTTAACACCTCACTTACACCAATGGACAGATCATCCAAAATGAAAATAAATAAGGAAACAGAAGCTTTAAATGACACAATAGACCAGATAGATTTAATTGATATTTATAGGACATTCCATCCAAAAACAGCAGATTACACGTTCTTCTCAAGTGCGCACGGAACATTCTCCAGGATAGATGATATCTTGGGTCACAAATCAAGCCTCAGTAAATTTAAGAAAATTGAAATCATATCAAGCATCTTTTCTGACCACAACGCTATGAGATTAGAAATGAATTACAGGGAAAAAAACGTAAAAAAGACAAACACATGTAGGCTAAACAATATGTTACTAAATAACCAAGAGATCACTGAAGAAATCAAAGAGGAAATCAAAAAATACCTAGAGACAAATGACAATGAAAACACGATGACCCAAAACCTATGGGATGCAGCAAAAGCAGTTCTAAGAGGGAAGTTTATAGCTATACAAGCCTACCTAAAGAAACAAGAAAAATCTCAAATAAAGAATCTAACCTTACACCTAAAGAAACTAGAGAAAGAAGAACAAACAAAACCCAAAGTTAACAGAAGGAAAGAAATCGTAAAGATCAGAGGAGAAATAAATGAAATAGAAACAAAGACAACACTAGCAAAGATCAGTAAAACTAAAAGCTGGTACTTTGAGAAGATAAACAAAATCGATAAACCATTAGCCAGACTCATCAAGAAAAAGAGGGAGGGAACTCAAATCAATAAAATTAGAAATGAAAAAAGAGAAGTTACAACAGACACCGCAGAAATACAAAGCATTCTAAGAGACTACTACAAGCAACTCTATGCCAATAAAATGGACAATCTGGAAGAAATGGACAAATTCTTAGAAACGTATAACCTTTCAAGACTGAACCAGGATGAAATAGAAAATATGAACAGACCAATCACAAGTAATGAAATTGAAACTGTGTTTAAAAAATCTTCCAACAGGGCTTCTCTGGTGGCGCAGTGGTTAAGAATCCGCCTGCCAATGCATGGGACACGGGTTCGAGCCCTGGTCCCGGAAGATCCCACATGCCACGGAGCAGCTGGGCCCGTGAGCCACAATTACTGAGCCTGCACGTCTGGAGCCTGTTCTCCGCAACAAGAGAGGCCGCGATAGTGAGAGGCCCGTGCATTGCGATGAAGAGTGGCCCCCACTTGCCACAACTGGAGAAAGCCCTCGCACAGAAACGAAGACCCAACACAGCCATAAATAAATAAATAAATAAAATTTAAAAGAAATACGCAAAACATTCTCTCTATAAATTTGAAAAAAAAAGAAAGTCAAATGGCACAGGAAATCCTTTCAACCTCACTAAACTCACTCAAGGATTCAAGTTTAAAAAAAAAAAAAAAAAAAATCTTCCAACAAACAAAAGTCCAGGACCAGATAGCTTCACAGGTTAATTCTATCAAAGAGCTAACTTAGAGAAGAGCTAACACCCATCCTTCTCAAACTCTTCCAAAAAATTGTGGAGGAAGGAACATTCCCAAACTCATTCTATGAGGCCACCATCACCCTGATACCAAAACCAGACAAAGATATTACAAAAAAAAGAAAATTACAGTCCAATATCACTGATGAATATAGATGCAAAAATCCTCAACAAAATACTAGCAAACAGAATCCAACAATACATTAAAAGGATCATACACCATGATCAAGTGGGGTTTATCCCAGGGATGCAAGGATTCTTCAATATATGCAAATCAATCAATATGAAACATCATATTAACAAATTGAAGAATAAAACCATATGATCATCTCAATAGATGCAGAAAACGCTTTTGACAAAATTCAACACCCATTTATGATAAAAACTCTCCAGAAAGTGGACATAGAGGGAACCTACCTCAACATAATAAAGGCAGTATACGACAAACCCACAGCAAACATCATTCTCAATGGTGAAAAACTGAAAGCATTTCCTCTAAGATCAGGAACAAGACAAGGATGTCCACTCTCACCACTCTTATTCAACATAGTTTTGGAAGTCCTAGCGATGGCACTCAGAGAAGAAAAAGAAATAAAAGAAATACAAATTGGAAAAGAAGAAGTAAACCTGTCACTGTTTGCAGATGACATGATACTATACATAGAGAATCCTAAAGATGCCACCAGAAAACTGCTAGAAGTAATCAATGAATTTGGTAAAGTTGCAGGACACAAAATTAATGCACAGAAATCTCTTGCATTCCTATACACTAATGATGAAAAATCTGAAAGAGAAATTAAGGAAACACTCCCCTTTACCATTGCAACAAAAAGAATAAAATACCTAGGAATAAACTTACCTAGGGAGACCAAAGACCTGTGTGCAGAAAACTATAAGACACTGATGAAAGAAATTAAAGATGATACCAACAGATGGAGAGATATACCATGTTCTTGGATTGGAAGAATCAATATTGTGAAAATGACTGTACTACCCAAAGCAATCTACAGATTCAATGCAATTCCTATCAAACTACCAATGGCATTTTTCATGGAACTAGAAGAAAAAATCTTAAAATTTGTATGGAGACACAAAAGACCCCAAATAGACAAAGCAGTCTTGAGGGAAAAAAACGGAGCGGGAGGAATCAGACTCCTAGACTTCAGACTATACTACAAAGCTACATTAACCAAGACAATATGGTACTGGCACAAAAACAGAAACATAGATCAATGGAACAAGATAGAAAGCCCAGAGATAAACCCACGCACCTATGGTCAACTAATCTATGACAAAGGACGCAAGGATATACACTGGAGAAAAGACAGTCTCTTCAATAAGTGGTGCTGGGAAAACTGGACAGCTACATGTAAAAGAATGAAATTAGAAACCTCCCTAACACCATACACAAAAATAAACTCAAAATGGATTCGAGACCTAAATGTAAGACCGGACACTATAAATCTCTTAGAGGAAAACATAGGAAGAACCCTCTTTGACATAAATCACAGCAAGATCTTTTTTGATCCACCTCCTAGAGTAATGGAAATAAAAACAAAAATAAACAAATTGGACCTAATGAAACTTCAAAGCTTTTGCACAGCAAAGGAAACCATAAACAAGATGAAAAGACAACCCTCAGAATGGGAGAAAATATTTGCAAATGAATCAACGGACAAAGGATTAATCTCCAAAATATATAAACAGCTCATGCAGCTCAATATTAAAAAAACAGACAACCCAAGCCAAAAATGGGCAGAAGACCTAAACAGACATTTCTCCAAAGAAGACATACAGATGGCCAGAAGCACATGAAAAGCTGTTCAACATCACTAATTAGAGAAATGCAAATCAAAACTACAATGAGGTATCACCTCACACCAGTTAGAATGGGCGTCATCAGAAAATCTACAAACAGTAAATGCTGGAGAGGGTGTGGAGAAAAGGGAACCCTCTTGCACTGTTGGTGGGAATGTAAATTGTTACAGCCTCTATGTAGAACAGTGTGGAGGTTCCTTAAAAAACTGAGAATAAAATTACCATATGATCCAGCAATCCCACTACTGGGCATATACCCAGAGAAAACCATAATTCAAAAACACACATGTACCCCAGTGTTTATTGCAGCACTATGTACAATAGCCAGGTCATGGAATCAACCTAAATGCCCATCGACAGACGAATGGATAAAGATGAAGTGGTACATATATACAATGGAATATTACTCAGCCATAAAAAGGAATGAAATTGGATCATTTGTTGAGACGTGGATGGATCTAGAGACGGTCATGCAGAGTGAAGTAAGTCAGAAAGAGAAAAACAAATATTGTATATTAACACATACATGTGGAACCTAGAAAAATGGTAGAGATGAACCGGTTTGCAGGGCAGAAATTGAGACACAGATGTAGAGAACAAACGTATGGACACCAAGGGGGAAAAGCAGGGGCGTGTGGGGGTGGTGGTGTGATGAATTGGGCGATTGGGATTGACATGTATACACCGATGTGTATAAAATTGATGACTAAGAAGAACCTGCTGTATACAAAAATAAATAAAATAAAATTCAAACAAAATAAAAATAAAAATAAAATAAAATGAGAGTGGCCACTGTAAAGGGCCAGAGAGTAAATATTTTAGGTTTTGCAGGCCATAGAGTCTCTGTCACAATTCAACTATTGTAGTGCAAAAGCAGCCATAGATGATAAATAAATGAGCATGGCCTTGTTCCAATAAAACTTTAGTAGTGAACACTGAAATTTGAATTTCATGTGGTTTTCATGTGTCATGAAAGTGATTTTTAAAAATTATTTAAAAATGTTAAAACTCTTCTTAGCTTTCAGACCATACAAAAACAGGCAGCAGGCTCAATTTGGCCTGCAGGCCATATTTGCCTACCTGTGGTCTAAAAGGAAAACAAGAGGTTTTCCTTTCTCTCCCCATTATAATTTAAAAAAAAAAATTGAAACCTAAATGTGTTTCAATTGATTTTTTCCTTAATACTTTGAAGACTTAGTTCTATTGTTTTCTAGCATCCCAGGTTGCTGATGAAGAGTCTGATGGTGGTGTAATTCTCAGTCCTTAGTAGGGAACTCTGCCTCCTCTGTATCTTCAAATGCTGAAATTTCACCAGGATCCGTACAAACGTGGATCTTTAAGGTATATTTTGCTTGATTCTTAATGGTTGTGTTCTATCAGAAGGCTGTTACTGTTCTCCAGCTCAGGGAAATTATTTTGTATTTATGTGATTTTATTGCTTTTTCCTCTTCCTTCCCCCTGCCCTTCTATAATTCCTAATAGAATGTTATTAAATCTCTTCTGTATATCATTTGTGAATCTTAAATTTTTTTTTTTTCGACTCATTCTCTTTTAAACTTCTTTCTGGGAAATTTCCTCAATTTTATCTTTTAAGTTATAAGTTTCTTGCTGCTCTTCCCATTTGATTATTTTGTCTATTCATTGGCTTTTCAAAAAAATATGTCCTCATATTTTTAATTTAAAAGAATTATTATTTACCCACAGTGAAGTTTTGTTGCGTATTTTGTTGCTTCGAGTTTTTGGAGCCTTTTCAGAGTACAAGGATGACCCACTCGTATGTCAGTTGTCTTCCCCAAAGGTTTCTCTTTGCTGTTTCTTTATTGATCCAGTTCCTCTAGGCTGTCTTTCTTTCAGTAAAACTTGTGCTTCACTTCTGATTCTTTTTTAGTCCTTCTTCTTACTCCTCCCCTCACCTCCCACTGTCCTAGAACTGTTACAGTTTCTTTTTATTTGCAGATATTCTTTTTGTCATTTTCTTCTTGAGAAGGAAGAAAATAGATGTATGTCTTCAGTCTGTTATCTTGAGCAGGTAGATAAGGATGAGGACAGCATATAAGTTGATGGGAGTATAGGAAAGAGGAAAAGATGTTGCTTGGATTCCTGTGGAACCTCATTTGGGACAACATGGGAGGAACTGAGTACACTATAGTCAGGAGGGAACAAAATCAAACTTGGACCCCTTGACAATTTGGGGAAGAGGGCAGAAATGCAAAACCTTTCCTAAAACAGAACCTATAAAATTTCAACTAAAGTTGTGTAGCTAGTAGATCCAAATACTAAGTAAGGAGTTTTATAAGTTAAGGTGGTACCATTGATTTGTTATTGAGATATTGCAAACATGTTTGCACCAACCCGTGACTTCAGTTGTGCAGAAATGGCCAGTCTAGTTTTATTTGATTTCCTGGAGACCTAACCAATTGACTATGGATAAGAGCAAGATGACAACTATGACAGATTCCACTAAGGTCCCCTTTTCTGTATGATGAAATAATTAATGTCTGTTTAAATATGTTAGCAAATTTCCCCAGTATCAATGCCTGTGATGTTCTCAATTAGTAGATAGGCCCACCCATTTTAATGCTTTCTTGTCTATAAAAGCATTTTAATCTTTATCTTCTCAGTGAATATCAGGTGTACATCACAGTAAGACCACATTTTGGTGTCAAAACATTTGTGAGAGTGGCTAAATGTAGACATGGTTTAATCCTGTTCCCCAAATTCCTTCATGTCATTAATAACCACCCTCAGAGTGCAGTTTTCTGGCCATATCACCTTTATGTTCTTCCTTTGAATGGTCCACAGTTTGCACGAATGAGACTCAGAAGGGTACTCTGTCCAAGTTTTAATGTTGTTCATGAACTGAGTAGAACTTGGGAAGAAAAGATAAAGAACATTAAAAAACCTGCCTAACCTAAAGTGTGGAGCTGTTCCCAGAGTGTACAGACCATGGATGTTCATTTTGTGTGCAAATAAAATCTAATCTTTTCCTCTCTCTCTCTCTCTTTGTAATGTAGAGCAGCTGTAGCAGTTTGGTCTTTTCCTCTGAGCTCTGTGTTGCTGAATTGAATAGTAACTTGAAAACCAATCTGTAGCCCAGAGAAGGAAAACAGAAATTAGTTCTTAATCCCCTACTCTTTATACTATATGTGTGACCCTTAATTACGTTCACAGGGTCCTATTCAGAATGTGTAATGCAGGCCTAGGAGACAATGGAGCTACCATACAAAATCAGACAAAAAAGATAACCCTGCAAAGCTTTTGTTTGTGAAATAATACCATGCTGGGTTATAAGTTTTACAAGAAAAAAATACATGAGAATAATAGGGTTTTCTAAATCAATTTGGGCTTCAGAGTTTCCATTTGGGGCTCACCCACATAAATGAAAGCAATGATATTAAATTTATTTCAACCTTTTCATCAGTACTGAATTTAAATAGGATCATACATGTAATAGAAAACACTGTGTTACCTCCTCAAGCTGATCTTATCTCTCAGGATGAGGTCATACCTAAACCTGAAACCACTGTTACTGATTTTAAGGCCAATGTGTTAATTTATATGTATCCAACATTTTTTCTTTTTAATTTGTGCATATATCAGACATTTAAAATGAAACATATTAGGAAATATATAACAATCTAGTATACCAAAATCACTGTATGTATAACATTTCATATGTGCATGTATTAGCAATTTTAATACATAAAGGAAGGAAAAATGGCTAGGGCAATGATTCACTGATCATTAAGAACTTTGATACGACTGCACATTTTTTCTTGTTAATATAAATAAATAAGTTTGTCTACTACTACTTGCCAGTGGTACCTTGGCTGAAACCTGATTGGTGTGTAACAGAAAACATTAAAATGTGTTAACAATGTCACTTTACCTTTCTGTACCTCAGTTTTCTGATCTACAAAATGAAGGAGTTGGGATAGATTATATCTAAATTCCAACTTGGCACATAGAATTTTTAGTAGTACAACTTAGTTTGTTCACTCTCAACCCACCAGTTGGCATAATTTACAACAAACTTACCTTTTCTCATTGGAAATCTTAAGACTTGAGAAATCAGTATTGAAAAGGAAAGGAAATCAAACTGGAAAGAAAGAGGATGCATCCTAGTTTCTTACTTCCTTAGATGACTGGTTTTATAAATAGTCCAAAATGTGAATGCTTAAACTGTATGTATATTTCTCTCATAATACATTCCTTCCTCAATTCAAAAATCATTATGATTGCCCACTATATGCTTGAGTCTCCAAGTATATTTCCCATTTGCTTGCTAAACCCTGGTGCCATGTTAAAGAAATTAAAGGCCACTGTTATATTAGAAGGAAGTTTTAAAAAGCAATTACCCTAGAGGGGCAACCATTAATTTAAATTTAGAGTAGAATGTAAAGTTTATAAAATTATTTGTGAGCACAGGTTTATATTTTACAATGTAATGGAGGTATAGTTGACATAAAATGCAATTTACATATTTAAAGTATACAGTTTGATGAGTTTAATATATGTTTATACTTCTGATACCATCACCACAGTCAACACACTGAACATTTCTAACACTCCTAAGAGTTCCCTTATAGCCCTTTGTAATCCAAGCTTCTTTCACCTGTCCAGCTATCCCCCAGGAAACTATTGTTCTGCTTTCTGTCGCTACAGATAAGTTTACATTACATAGAATTTAATATAAATGAAATCATACTGCATGTACTCTTTTTTAATTGGCTTCTTTCAGTCAGCATGATTATTTTAAGATGCAGTCTATGTTGTTGTGTGTATTGATAGTTTATTCCTTGTTATGGCTGAGATTCCACTGCATGGATATACCACAATTTGTTTATGCATTCATCAGTTGATGGAGATTTAAGTTGTTTCCAGTTTGGGGCTACTACAAATAAAGCTTCTACGAATGTTCATGCACAAGTCTTTATGAGGTTATATGCTTCCTTTCCTCTTGGATAAATACCTAAGAGTGAAATGGCTGAATCATATAGTAGGTGAATGTTTAACTTTTAGAGAAACTGTCAAATTGTTTTCAAAGTGGTTGTACTATTTTCAGTTCCCATCAGCAATGTGTGAGAGTTCTAGTTGCTCCATACCAGAGATCAGCAAACTATGTCCCATAGACCAAATCTGGCCTGCCATCTGTTTCTTTATGGCCCGTGAGCTAGGAATGGGTTTTACATTTTCAAGTGGTTGGGAAAAAACTCAAAAACCACTTCGTAAAATGTAAGAATTGTGTAAAATTTGGATTTTAGTGCCCATAAATAAAGTTTTATTGGAACATAGCCATATACATTCATTTATGCATTGTCTGTGGCTGCCTTTGTAGTACATTGTTAAATAGTTGTGACCAAGACCACATGACCAGTGTGCTCTTGATGTCTTTCCATTTTTATATCTTTTTAGATTCAGCTAAAATTTTGTTGCTAATTTTACATCTATAGTTATGAAGAATATTGGCGTATGGGTTTGTTTTATTGTAATGACTTTGTCTTGTTTTCATATCATGGTAATGCTAGCTTCACGGAATGATTTGTAAAATGCTCCCACTTCTATTTTTGAGAAGAGCTTGTATAAAAGTGGTATCACTACTTCTTTAAATGTTTGGTAGGATTCATCAGTGAAGTCATCTGGGTTTGCACTTTTCTTTGTTGAAAGATATCTAACTAGAAATTCAGTTTTTCTAATAGATACACAAATATCCAGGTTTTCTATTTCTTCTTGAGTGAGATTTGGTGGTTTGTCTTTTTCAAGGCATTTCTCCATTTCATCTAAGTTATCACATGTATTAATATAGTGTTGTTCAAAATATTCCTTTATTGTCTATCTATTAAATGTCTATAATATCTGTAATGATAGTTTCTCTTTCATTTAGATGTTAGTAATTTGTCTTTTTTTTCCTGTTAAGTCTGGATAGAGGTTTCTTATTTTTGTTAATTTTTTAAAACAATGAGTTTTTGTTTTTATTGATTCTCTTTCTTTTTAGTTTTATTTATTTGATTTCTGCTCTTATCTATATTACTTATTTCTTCATCTTACTTTGGGTTTAATTTGTTAATCTTTTTCTAGTTCTTTAAGGTGAAAATGCAGGCAATTGATTGCAGACCTTTCTACTTTATTAATATAAATGTTTGATGCTATAAAATTTTTTAAGCACTGAATAAGATGCATACCACAAATTTTGACATATTATCATTTTTATTCAATTCAACATATATTCTAATTTCTCTTGTGATTTCTTATTTGAACCACAAGTCATTTATAAATTTGTTTTCAAATTTATGTTTGGGAGTTTCCAGAGAACTTTTTGTTATTTATTTCTAATTTAGTTCCAATTTGGTCAAGAACATTCTTTGTAAGATTTGATCATTTTAAAATTATTAAGAGCTGTTTATGGACTTTCAGAACACAGTTTGTCTTAGCTTTATGTGTATTTGAAAAAAATGTTAGGTGGAATTTTTTACAAATATCTACTAGGTCAACTTTCTTGATAATAATATTTGTGCCTTCTATATGCTTACTGACTTTTGATTTAATTCTCCTACATATCATTGAGAATAGAATGTTGAAATGCCAACTATAATTGTGGCCTTCTCTATTGTTCCTTGCTGTTTTTTCAGTTTTTGTTTTTATTTTGAAGCTTATTATTAGATGCATAAATGTTTAGAATTTTTACATCTTATTAAAGAATTGACCCCTTTATCATTATGAAATAATCCTCATAACCAATCCCTAGTAATATTCATTGCTCTGAATTCTGCTTTGTCTGATATTAAAATAGATACTCTAGCTTTCTTTTGATTAGTGTTTAGCATGGAAATTTTTACTATCCTTTTATTTTTAACCTATCTATTTCTTTATATTTAAAGTGAATTTCTTGTAGACAGCAGATAGTTGAGTTTTTCCTATTTATCCAATATGAACATCATTGCCATTAATTGGGGTATTTAGACCATTTACATTTAATAGGATTATTGATATGATTGGGTTTAAATCTATCATTTTGTTTGATTTGTTTGTTGGTTTTTATTTGTTCCACTTGTTCTTTCTCTCTCTTTCTGCCTTCTTCTGAATTAATTTGGTAGTTTTCATAGTTCTATTTTATCTTCTTTATTGGTTTATTAGCTATACCTCTTTTTTTCTGCTTTTTTATTTGTTTATTTATGGTGGTTACTTTAGTGTTTATAGTATATGTTTTCACAGAGTCATGAGCACCTTCAAACATTCTTCTTCTTTTCATGTAGTATAAGAATTTTACAGTAGTATCCTTCCATTTCCTCCCTGTTGGCTTTCTTGTTATTGTTGTCATACATTTTGTATCTACATGTGTTATAAACTACAAAACATTGTTATTGTTTTTGCTTTAAATAGTCATTTATTTTCCAAAGAGGTTAAAACATAAGAAAAATATGTCTTTCATATTTATCTGTATATTTGCCCTTTCCATTACTCTTCATTCCTTTTTTTAGATCTGGTTTTCATCTAGTGTTATTTTCCTTATGCTTGAAAGAGTTATTTTAATATTTTTTATAGTGTGGGTGCTTCTGGTGATGAATTCTTTCAACTTTTGTATCTTTAAATGTCTTCATTTCAGCTTTATTTTTTCCTTGGGTAGATAGTTTCCCCTGTATTTTAAAGGTAATATTCCACTGTTCTCTAGATTGCATTATTTCTGAAGAGAAATTTGCTGGAATCCTTATCTCTGTTCCTCTGTTCTCTGCATTTAGAATTATGCCTGTCACTGTTTTAAGCAGTTTGATTACGATGCATCTCACTGTAGTTTTATTCATGTTTCTTCTACTTGGGCTTTGTTGAGCTTCTGGGATCTGTGTGCTTATAATTTTTATAAGCTCTGGAAATTGCTCACAATTATTTATTTAAGTATATTTTCCTGATTCTACCTTCCTACTCTCTCCTTCTGAGATTCTAATCACATGTATGTTAGGTTGCTTAATACTGTCTTCTGACTCACTAATGCTCGATGCATTTATTTTCCTTTCTTTATTTCATTTTAGATAGTTTCTGTTTATGTCTTCAAGATGATCAGTTGGTTCTTCTGTGGTGTTTAATCTTCTGTCAGTCTCATTTAGTGTATTTTCATCTCAAGAAGTGTGATTTGTATATATCTATATCTATATGCATGTATGTATCTATAGTATAGTATATATGTATGTGTGTGTGATATCTCTCTTTGCCCTGTTCATTTTCCTCTACTCTCTTGAACATATGAAGTATATTTCTAAATGCTACTGTCATATACTTCCCTACAAATTAAATTATTCATGTCATTTCTAGGTCTGTCACTATTGATTGGTTTAGCTCCTTATTTGTCAGATATTATGAATTTTGGTTTTTGGAATGATGGGTTTCTTTTATTCTTTTAAATTTGTTGGGGCTTTGTGCTAGGATGTCATTAAGTTGTTTGGAAACAATTTGATCCTTTCAAGGTTTGCTTTCGGGCTTTGTTAGGCAGATCCAGAGAGCCCTTAGTAATTTAAGACTTAGTAATAAGACTAATTTGGGCTTTTACTGAGACATTACCATTTTGAGGACTCTGTTCAATTCTCTGTATATTGAGAGGTCTTTCCACACTACTGTTTGAAAATCAAACTGTTTCCAGTTCTGTGGGGTCTCTGCGATTTGCTCGACCTGCTCCTTTTTGGTAGTTCTTTCTCCAGCCTTACTAGTTTCCTCCTGTGGATGTGTTGATGAATATTCAGCTGAAGGTACAAGAGGAATCCTCTACAGATCTCTAGAGTTTGCTCTCTCTCTCTACATAGCTCTCTTCTGTCTGGTATTCGGCCTTGTGAATTCTGGCTGCTTGGCCTCCTTGAACTCTGAACTCTGTCCCTTCTACCCAGTAAGACCAGGTCCCTGTTTCCTACCCCCCATCTGTGACCTAAAACCTGCTTTTATGCAATAAGCTGAAACAATGATAGAATGCACCTCATTTATTTCCCTTCCTTCAGGGATCACATACTGCCTGCCTATTTTCCAGTTGCTGAAAACTGTTACATATATTTTGTCTGAATATTTTTGTCATTTAAAGTACAAAGTTTCTGTGGGGAGTGGTCACTCAAAATAAACTATGCCTGCTGACATGTGTGCCTACAGCTTACCCTATATCTGAAGCTTACCCTGTATCTGAATTCAGCTTATTTGAAACTTTTGTGAAAAATGTTACCTTTCGGACATAATCCCTTCTGAAGTTATGCCCAAGATTTATGACTGAGAACATGAGTATGTCTGCATAAAAACAGGGTGAAATAGAAATATGAATAGGAAAATGAGGTGTGAGAAACTACGTCTAACAGCTTTACTTCTAGGGACTTCTACAAGTACCAGGTGCTTTAGTTTGATAGATGAGAAGTTATAATAGCATAATTCCATCCTTTAGCTCTTCAACTTGGCATCCTCTGCTGTCTTCAATTTGAGAGTCCATGACAATATACATAAACACTAGAGGCTTTATCACCAGGATAGGGGTCTCACAATCTATTATGGATTCAGCATTTATATTTATTTCTTATTTTTATTCATGGGTCCTCAAGTAGGTGTTAAATAATACAGAGGGAATGGTAGAAATGTTTTATGTTGGTATGCCAATCATAGCAAGAGAAAGCCAAGGTTCAGTACCAAAGAGCATGTCTCTTGTTTTCATATCTATTTTTCTGCAAAATTGCTGGAAAACAGCCTTGCAATTCCTGGATTTTTTTACAGAATTTTTACCATATGTTCATCCCAAAGAAAAAACTACTGTACCTCAGAATTGCTTGATTCTATATGTCAGTTCCAGGAGGACATACGTTTGTACCATTGTGAGTATAGAATAAAAAGTATCACCCTTGTACATTTCCTAGGCTCCCTCATTATGATGTAATCATCCAAAAACTTATATTTAACTTTTGCTCTTATCTTATCAAGGATAGATGGGGTTCCTGCATTCTGAAAACATATAAAATGCATATGTATACTATCTATAAAGGGTGGAAAGTTAGAAGTCTTGATAAGGGATCAAATTTAAAAAAAGATGAAACCAGTAATTTTGTGTTTAATAGATAGTATTTACAAATATTTAAGAAACAGAAATTGCTGAACTTTGAGAATATTTGTGGCAAACCATGCCCTCTTCAATTTATGTGATATTACCTATATTTAGGAGGTAGTATTTTCCAGTTCATAACAAAATTGGGACATTCTTTCCATATTCCTGTTTGTAGGAGTAAGGAATTCTGGATGACTAGAAGTTGACTCAACTTAAGATTCTCTTGTGATTAGATCAATACAATTCACTTTTATACACTTGAATTCAAAAATTACAGTCTTTGACTGATTGGCTAACTTGTTGATAGTTCAGGAAAAGCTCAGTAACTCTAAATCCAATAATAAAATTTTCCTGTCCCACCAGGACCTACAGTTCAATAATCCTACAACCTTTTTGTTGTCCCTCACCTACCTTGATTTTTCCCTATCTCTCTTAAGACCTAAGGCAAATGTCTTCACTTTCCAGCATGCACCTTCAACACATTCACCTGAAACAACCCCAACCTTTCTTGAACCTAAATCCCAGACATTTCTATTCTTAAATTAATACAAGGCAATGTGTACAAAAATATACATGATTTATTAGTTGATCTAACTTTTTAACTCATGATGACTAACTTCAAATGGAACCTTGGTACTTTCCAGATATATGATTATATTCAATCTACCACTATGATTTTAAAATTTATAAATCACTTCTTATTTCACTGAAAAAATTGAAACAATCAAGGAGAAATTTCCACAATTTCCTACTACCACCTTTATCACATACCCGCATCTTTATCTCTGTGCTTTTCCTGCTTGCCTCGTATTATGGATGAAGTATCCATGCTTTTGTCTGAGTGCAACTCCTACCCTTGTCCACTAGGTCCCATTCCTTCTTCCTTACTGAAAGACATCACAACAGCAATTCCATATTTGCCTTCTGAGTCATCACTTTTTCTCCCTTTACCAGATCACTTTCCATCAGCATTCAAAAGTGCTGAAATTTATCTCTAATTAAAAAATATCTCCTAATCTTAAGTCCCCCTCAAGCTAATGCTTCAGTTTTATCCTATATAGCAAGACTCCTCAAAAGAAGTATCTACATGGGCTGTCTCCCATTATTCTTCCTTTATCTTCTGTTGAATCCATACCAATAAGTCTTCCTCTCCACCTGATACGCTCTGGTCATATTTACCAGTTAACCCCCATGTTGCTAAATCCAATGGTTAACTCTTAGACCCCATCTAATATCACCTCTCAGTAGCATTTGATAGAGTTGATCATTCCTTTTTCTTTGAAAGACTTTTGTAACATGGCTTTAAAATGCCACTGTCTTCTTTGGAACTTCTTACCTCACCAATATATTCTTCAGTCTCCCACTAAACTTTTCAGGGCTCTGGAACCCAGTCCTCAGGGCTTTTTATGATCTATCTATACTCATCTGTAAGACAAACACTTCCAAAATTTATATTTCCACCCTGGACTTGTACTTTAACTCCAGGTTTATATATCCAGCTGTTCATTAAATACCACCACTTGCATATCTAATAAGCTTGTCAGATTTTATGGGCCCAAAACTAAACTTCTGATTTTCATCTCCAATCTACAGTCTTCTGCATCTTAGTAAGTGGTAAATCCATCCCTTGGCTCAGGTAAAAAATTTGGGAGTCAAATTCGATTTCACTCTTTGCTACATTCCTTATAGCCATTCCCTCAGCAAATCTTGTTGGCCTTACCTTCAGAATATGTCCATGTTCCAACAGGTTGCCACCACAACAGTGGGGCACTACTGAGGGTATATGTCATCATCAGTGCTCTCTTGAATGTCTGTAATAGTCTAATTACTTATGTCACCATTTCTACTCTGGCCCTCCCAATCCATGCTCTGTACAGCTGCTAAAGTGATTCTTTTAAAACTTAGATCAGATCATGTTCCCTCCTCTGCTCAAAACCCACTAATGACTTGCCCTTTCACTCAGAATAAAAGCCAATGTCCTTACAATCACCTCAGATTGCTTCATGGCTTTTTTCATTACACCTTTCAGCTTTTTTCAAATGTCAGCTTCACAGTGAGGCTTTTACTGACCACTCAATTTAAAATTGTAAAACATCCCCCAAGCCCTAGAACTTCCCATTTCTCTTCAATTTTTATTTATTTATTTTTTTCTGAAGAACTTACCAACCACACCATTGCATACCATATATTTTATCTCATTAGTTTTTATTGTCTGACTTTCCCAATAAAAAATGAACTCACTGAGAACAGGGCTTTTTCCTTTTTCTGTTTTGTTCCATGTTGTAATCTTAGCATCTAGAACAGTACTTGGTACTTAACGTTTGTTAAAAGAATGAAAGAAATAGGGTTTTTATAGAATCTAAACAATATATTGAGTTTTCAAAAATACCTTTATAGGGACTTCCCTGGTGATGCAGTGGATAGGACTCCACACTCCCAATGCAGGGGGCTCGGGTCCGATCCCTAGTCAGGGGATGCATGCCACAACTAAGAGTTTGCATGCCACAACTAAGGAGCCCATGTGCCACAACTAAGGAGCCCACCTGCCGCAACTAAGACCCGGCACAACCAAATAAATAGATAAATATTTTTTTTTAAAATACCTTTATAATTAAAATATTATAAGCTACATGAATATCATATTTTTTATCATACTCCTAGGTATCCATTTATTGTTAACCAAATTAAAGTATCAGGGTCTACTTCAGTAGTGATGTTGATAAAGGCATATGAGTTTATGTGCATGTGCATGTGCGTGTGTTCTTCATTCACCACTCCTGCCCATAATGCATCACTGCTTTGTTTCAAGGTTCCTAATGGCTCCAAATTTGCACACACACACACACACACACACACACACACACACACACTTTCCAGACTTAGGCATACCTACCTGTCTAATACAGTTCACATCACTTCTCACCAAGGACCTACCATTTTTGCAACTCTTTTGCCTCTGAGAGCACTGTGTTCTCTTTACACCCAAGCCATCACCTATGAATTTCCCTCCCCTTGAACACCCTGACATTTCCCCTCTATCTTAGGAAATGCTCACAGTTCTCTTTAACAAATGTAGCCCATACTGACTTGCCTCTTCTCCCTATACTTACAGACATGATTGTTTATATCATTCATGTAACATTTATCCTAACCTGCCTTATAACTGAAGTATGTGTGTCATATGGCTCCATTTTCCTTCCAGAACAACCACCTGTGAAAAGCTAATCTGACTGAATTTAACTACCTATCTTCTTTGAGTTTATACCCCTATTGCTGAGCACTAATGGGGATAAACTCAGCAGATTGATGCTACTCTAAATTCATGATATCCAAATTCAGCTGGGCTGCCACTGATTTCCTAATTAGTCCTCACCCCCATTTCTTTGCAACAGCTATTTTCTAACCTTCTCCATTCTCCTTAAACCTCTGTTCCTGCCAGTTTGCTTCTCACCCCTCAGCATATGTCCTAGCCTCCTACTTCAAGGAGAAAATAGAAGCCTACTAACAAGTTTCTCAAATTCATGCAACCAAAGCAGCTTATTTGCACCCACACTTACCCTCTCCTCGACTCTGTCCTTTCAGTGTATGAATTAACTGTCTAATGCTAATTTCTCCACCTGTGCTCTTGATCTCCTTCTTTCTCACCTTTTCAGCATTCTCACTCTACGAATCAGGGAGGATTCTTTCTCTGTATCTTCAACTCTACCATCATTTTTGGCTTCCTTTTCCATCAGTACCAAACGTACTCGCCTAAGTTTAAAAAACCTCCTCTTGATATCACATTATTCTCTAGCCACCACCTACTTTATCATCCTTCTTTCATAGATACAGACTTTGAAAGTGTTGACCATTTATGTGGTTATTCTTTTCTTCCCACTCATTCCTCCATCTACTGTATTCTAGCTTCTGTCCCTACCAATACACTGAGTCTGTAACTCTAAATCTAGGATGAAGTCTTAATTTGTAGCATCATTAATAAAATGCAGAAGGCTGCCTTTTGATTCCCACCTCTAGTCACACCTTCCTCAGTGTTCCCATGCCCAACCTTTCCCCCTCCCCCGACACGATGCACCACATCTTAAGCCTTAGAACATATAGGGATCTCTTTCCTTCTCTAACCTTTGAGATTTCACATCTTGTGACATTGATTGGTTAGCATTTGTATATTCTCCAAGTCACACTTGAGACCTTACTTTATTCAGAAAATGTTGCTGACCTTCGTCTTCCCCAAGTCTGAGGCTGAGGTGGTCTGTGTATGTTGTCACATAGCAAGTTGTACTTCCCTTCACATTGTAATTGCTCATTTAATTGTCTTTATCCACCACTAGATCACAAATTTCATTATGGCATGAGCCACATCTCCTTGTTTGTCATTATATCCTTGGTTGCCTACTATAGAGCTTGTAGTATACATACTATGGCATCAGTCATTGTGATATTTGAGATACACATATTAATTTCAACAATAAACCTGCCATGTTTTCCCATTTGCAAACACATTAGGGTTTGTAAGGCAACAGATACAAACACAGGGTTACGTTGTCACTGTAGATCATCACATTGCTTATCATTTTTGGAATTCTAGAGAATCATTTCCATACCTATCTTTAACTGCAAATATATTTTTCCAACGATATAGCCAAATTTCAATATAATATGCATGTAATATTAATATATGTTAGTACAATACAGATACTGGCTACAATATTAATATTAGAGTTCCCAGGACTTAGTTCTTGATCGTTATCCCTTTCTTGTCCATCATTCTTTTGATAAGTTTAATGAATCAGGTTGTTTAAATATTCTGTCAGTTATCTGTTGCTCTGTAACCAATCACCCCCAAAGTTGGTGCTGTAAAAAACAACAATTTATTATCTTTCATGGTTCTGTGGGTTGACTGGATGGTTATTCTCCTGGTGACACTTGGCTCACTCATGTAGCTGTGTTCAGCTGGAAAGTAGGCTGAAAGGTCCATGATTACCTCGTATGTAGGTTTGGCAGTTGGTTCTGGCTGTCAGCTGGGGTGCCTTGGTTCTCCTCCTTATTGCCTCATATCGTCCCACAGGTCAGATGGGCTTCCTTACATGGCAGTTTCAGGGCAGCGTTCTAAGAGAATGAAAGGGAAGCTCAAAGACCTATATAGACTTAGCCTCCGAAGTCATATTATCCCTTCTGCCACAATCTGTTGGTCAAAGCAAGTCACAAAATCTATGCACAAATAAAAGATGGGAAAATAGATTTCACTCCTTGATGGAAGGAGAACAAAGTCATATTACAAAGGTACAGGCAAACTGGGACAGGATGAATCTGTGTCTATTCACAGGGAAACATAATAATTTATATGATAATGACTCAAAATTTTATCTTCTGCCCACACATCTTTATCAGGATTAGACATATATCTGACTGTCAACGTAACATCTACATGGATATCTAAAATGAACATGTCCAAAACTGAAGCCCTCATCTTTTCTACTCTGGAAAACTGCTTTACCCACCTCCTTCACCATCCCAGTTAATGGCAAATCCATCCCTGTAGCTGCTCTGGCAAAATCCTTCATGTTGCCTTTGTCTAGAGTGGCTTTTAAAATCTATCATCCAAACCGGGATACATTTGGGAGAGAAAACAAAAGTGAAAAATAATTGAAATTATGTAATTTTTGAAGTAGGTCTTTTTCAACCATTTGATCTTATTATGGATCTAGAAAACATTTTATTCAAAACTACTTTCGAAAATAATATTTTTCTAAAATAAAATTTACATACATTCTTATATTTTAAAAAATACAAAATAGTAATTTTTGAATTGCTGATACATTCAATGGATTCTTCTCTGTACACTATAATATTTTTAAATGAGAAAAATACTATAAGTGCTGAGGTATCTAGGAAGCTCAGAGAAAATTCTGCTAAAAGGAGGACACCTCAATTCTAATTTTTTTTATTAAAGTACATACATAGTTCATTTCAAATATGCCACAAGTTCTTCCTTTTTGCCTCCATCAAGAGAACCTTTCTTTAATAAGTATTTTTACTTTAAAAATTTTGTCAAATAATTTTCTCCACATATGATTCCTGTGACTGTTTCATCAAATTTAGATGCTGCAAAACCATCGGACTTTGCAGCTTTATTCCATTGGTCAGAATATACGTATATACAATTAAAAATAGATCTATGAAAAGGACTTTTCCACACTTGGGATATTGCAGAGTGAAGTTGTTAAATTTCAAAATGAAATCATGTACATCATTTGACCTGTTATCACTTATATTTTTCTGTTATCTCTGTTTTTATAGAAATAAATTTGGAAGTCTTTCTGTTTTCAGGCTTTAGTTTTAATAATTAGCTATAATTTATTACAGTCTTTAGTAGCTGGAGTTTTGTTTTGTTTTGTTTTAGGTTTTCTCATTACTGAATACTTCAAGTAAAGATTTCCAACTGATTTGAATGAAAATCAATCAACATTTAGAAAACTCACTCTGAAAAAGTTCATTGCCATGTAGAACACAATAGTAACTCAACACTGTCTTGCTAAAGTTTATTTGTTGTTGTTGTTTTTTTTAAATGAAACACCAGCTTTGTAGCTTTATTTTTCTGTGTGTGTGTATATATGTTTTGTGGTTGTGTGTGTGTGTGTGTATATATATACACATATATATATATATATACTATTTGTAAATTTTGACAACTTCCATTTTCATTTGTAATATATCACCACAAATTTGGACTTAATTCTGAGTTATTTATGTTCCACAATCAATTCCAATATATTTCTACTACACAAAGATCTTAATTAGTAAGAACATTGTTCTTTTTATTATAATTATAATACTGTATTCCCCAAAATTTACATTCAAATTTTCACTACAAAACAAGCAATTTTACCTTTATTGTTGTACCTAACCAAGTGTCATTTGAAATAATATTAGAAATTTCACCTGCGAAGGAGTGAAATTTTAAAAGCTTTAATTTGAACTAGATGAATAAAGTAATCAAACCATTAGAAACTTAACTGATTTTCTATTTGAAGAATCTGATGGAACTCATATAGCACCAAAATCACTTAATTATTCACAAAGCTCTTCAACTGTTGGATCACAAGAAAACTTGAAATGGAAGATGAGCAAAAGTAATTTAAAATAATGAGCATTGATCTAAATGAAAAGTCTTTCTTCATTTAGTAATCTATTAACCTACATTTGGCACGTGCAACTATAAAATAATTTGGGGGGACTGTCTTCTTAAAAAAAACCTCACTGATGCTTCATCATTAGGGTTTTGTGTTTTGCTTTTCATGTGACCTATGGTATCATTAATACCACAATGGAAGATGGTAAATATCAAGGAGAGTTCGTGAAGTTTGCATATTTATCAACAACTTTCTTGAGAAATGAAAACTCAGTACTTTTTGTTATTATTAAACATGAATTTACTGTTTTATAGTTTAGCAAAACCAAAAAACTTTGTTGAAAACTATTATGAAATTGTTATAAGATAATAAACTGTTTTAGATTTATGCCATACACTACATGACATATAATAATATGTGATAAAACCACGGTAGCAAGAATGCTCAGAATCTTTTCTAGAAAGGACTAGTCCATTTCTGATTTCCCCTTATATTTCACAAGCCATTGTGACCATCAGCACTGATGATTGATGATCTGGTGGGATTGTGTATCTCACAGGCCCAGCAGGCACAACTGGCGAGTACACCGAGTGGTCAGCAGGAATGACAGTGCTGAATGGTCTATCCACTAGAGAGCATGAGAGTTTGTAAGGGAGCACACTTCATTTTGTCAAAGGAGTCTTCTCTTCTCTTCACCCAACACCCACTCCATTACTACATCCTGTTTTCTCTACCTTCAACATTTATTGAGAATCAAAATTTATTGGGAATCTTAACATATCTACAGCTTCGTTGGCTACCTCTCTGCTTCAAGTAACCATCATATCTAACCTGGATTCCTGAAATAGCCTCTTAACTGGTCTGCATGCTCTACCTTTGTCCCTCAGCAGTGTATGTTCAATACAGCAGCCAACTGATATTTTTTAAATTTAAGTTAGCACCCTTCCTTCCTCTATTAGAAACCCTGCAATGGCTCCCTAGTTAGCTCAGAGTAATAGCCAAAATCCTTATTCAATCTCCAAAACCCCACTCCATCTGGCCCCATTACCCCTCTGAACTCATCTCCTGATACTCCCTGCCTTTTTTACTTGCTCCAGCCATGGAGGTCCCCAAATATTCTAAGCATCTTCTCACCTGAGGATCTGTCGTCTAGCTGGTGCTACTGTCTGGAGTGCTCCTTCTCCAGATATCCTCTTGGCAAAATTCAGTCACTTTATTCCAGAATGCAAATTCAAATCTCATCTCCTCGGTAAAGTTTACCTGACTATCCTATTTAACACTGCTATCCGAACACACCCCTATCTTACTGTTGACCTTCTGCACTCTGTTCTACATTTTCCCTTTTTCCCACAGGACTTATCAGGGTCTGTATACTATATTAATTACAGTACTGGTCAGCTTAGCCTATCATACTTCTATCATACTATGGTAACAAAAGACCGCAATGACTTACAACACCAACTTTTATTTGCATGGATTGATAGAGGCCGTGCTTCAGTGTCTTCTTCATTCTGAATATTCCATGCTCAATTGCCTTTCTCCTGGTAGAGAGAAAAGAGAGACAGCAGAAGCTTCTGGCATTTCATTAGCTAAAACAAGTAATATGGCCAAACCTGAGGTCAACAATGTAGGAAGTAAAATCCTCCACAGAAAGGGGCTTAATACTAGTTAATGTTTATGATTTATTGCATGTTCCTCCCACTAGTAACTCAAGGGCAGGGCTCTTTGTCTATTGTGTTTGTTTGTTTTTTCCCTGATTAATATTAACTACCTAGTACAGAGTTTGGCACATAGTAGCTAGTTAGTAAAATTTTATTGAATGAATGAATGAACGAATGAGAGAAAATACACTGTTCTTTTATATGGTTTTGCATTTCATAATCATCCAAAATCTTTTAGAGTTGCCATGGCTAAGGTGAATGCTATGTCTGTTATTAAAAAATAAGGATTATAGGCTTATCTGGTAATTAATTTATTATTGATATTTAACTTCTAGTGAGGATATAAGAGTATGGTGGAGGATAATGAATGACTTTCCAGTGGTCAGGAGATGAGGGTTCATAGCTGGTTCTGTAGCTTTGTCACTGGCTACTTGCCCTTGAGAATGTTTCCTTTGTTATCAGAATCCATATAGCAATGTGCCTCACACAAAGGAATGTGTCATGATTGGTCTAGGCCAAAAATGGCACTACTTTTCTTCTCTTAGCCCTTACAGAGTTTGTTCTGGGATGATTTCCTAAAGAGGAAGTTTGCTGAGGGCATCTGGCAATTAATTTCCTCCCTAATCGAAGAGAGTGTTATAGCGAGAATGTCTTTTTTAGCCCTCCTCTCCTTATCTGCCATCTTGGATGCTATTGGGTGAAGATGACATGCCTGGAGTTATGGTAGCCATTATGTGACCATGAGGTGACAAACATGAGGATAAAAACAAACACATGGAGAATGAAAAATTAGAGCAGTGGAAAAAGCCAGTGTCCTTTATCACATTGTTGAACTGCCAAAACAACCTTGAAATTGCCAGCCTACAAAATTCTTAGTAAGTAAACAATGCATGCACTTAAGCAGTGGTTCAAAACACTGTAATTTGGGTATTTTGTTCTGGCAGCTAAATGCATCCTAACTGAGACAGATCAGTTGGGTCAAAAAAAGATCATAAACAAATATTATAATATCTCATAAAACAATAATATGTTTCAAAAACATCTGAAATAAGTAAAGAATACAAATTAAAAGAATAATTTTGGCATATTGCCAGTATATTTGATATGGTCAAAATGCTAGAATGGGGAAAAATTTTAGAAAATAATTAACTTGATTTTTACTTACATTGACTCAAAGAAGTAGTTTGAATATTTTTTTATCTGTCAACCAGCTGTTTTAAAATCACATAGATTCAGTCATAAACTGAAACATTCTACCCATGGTTTATCACCACTTTAATGTGAAAATACAAAAATATGTAGTAATTATTTTACTATTTAGCTAGCATACAAGCTTGACTTTGAAAGGGTCTAGTACTAATTTGGAGCTAAATATGGTTTTATAATTTTAGAGGCAATGAGACATACCTTTGGAAGCATCTGGCAATCAATATGAGACTTCGGGTATTAATGTATCAACTCTGAAAAATGGAAATTTTGCTCCATATTTAGGAAGACACTGTGGGTTTCAGAAGGAAACATAAGCTATATTTGGCCCTATGGAAAGAGGTCAGTGACATGAGCAAGGGAATAAAAAAATGGCATTCCTATTGAATTGAAAGGTGTATTAGTTATTAATCCATTTAACAGTAAATAATAGATAATTCTATTACCATGGCTTAAACAGGTTTTTTTTTTTTTTTTCTCATGAAGCAGGAAGTTAAAGGTGGGAAATTCAGGACTGCCATGACGGTTCAGTGATGCCATTAGGAACTAAAGCTGTTTCCATCCTCAGCTCCTCTATCCTTATTATGCATTTATTAACCCTTATATTTCCTATCTCAGGGTTGAAGAATGGAATTTTCACTTTATATTGGCATTCCTGGCCAGCAGAAGGGGGAGAGCTTGGCCTCATTAGGTTTTGCCTTTTGATTTGAGGAGGAAAATCTCATGATATCTCATTGGCCAGAACTGTGTCACAAGCCTGCCTCTGGCAGCAAGGTAGAGTGGGAAGCTATTTTAACTTTCTAGCCTTTATAGTAGAATAATGCAAGGGTGAATAGAATCATAAGTGGGTTCTGGACTCAATAAAGAGTGTAATTATGTGGAAAACATTTTTTTTGGGGGGGGTCTCTCTTGTCTGGAGCTGAGAAAGTACTTATGAATCTTCATAAATACAGAAGGAAGAGGCATCTCTACCATTCCAGTCCCATTCTCCCTGCCTGCAATCCATTCCCTTCTTCCATGTCTATGATATAAACATTACTCATCTTCAGGACCAACTACATAATTTTTGGTGTCCTGGGCAGAATGAAAATGTGGCGCCCTGACCAGTGGTTGAAAAGTCAATCTCCCATTCTGATGCGACCATCATGCCAACCCATGGCAATGGGTGAACCCCCCCCCCCCCTCAAGGGATTGCAGCCTCTGTGCCGGGACACACTTCATACCTGGATCTGGAGTGGATGAGAAACCTCTACTGAGCTGCCACTGAATGTACCTTTCCCGACTCTTCCAGTTCCGTTTAGTCTCCACTTGTGCTCTGTATGTGATCATAATTCCCTAGCCTGATGGTAAGCCTCTTGGGTGGTTGTAGCTGTGCTTTACACTATTCTTAGTTTCACTCCAGTGCTGAGCCCTTGGCAGATCCTCAGCGCATCATTAATTGTCCTTGTCCTTTGTCCTTAACAGTAGCAGGTAGTCTCGTAATGGTAGTCACAATCCTGCTATCCAGTGGCCAGCAGTGAAGTCCTGCCCTATACTGCAGAGATAAATGTTTGCACAGATAATTTTCTGAAGGTTCTTACCATGCTCCAGGTCAGTGTTCTTCCTGGGGGCTCCATGGCCAAGGCTTCACAGAGGACCTAAGGCCACGTGCAGCATCCCTGATTCAAGAAGGGCTATAGAGACAGAACTCATTTTTGCCCTCCTGGATTTAGATTTAGTTTCTTCTTTAATTCCTATTATAAGCTGGGGCCTGACATTGTCTATTCTTTGTGCAGTGTCATATTCAGAGAAATAGCTCAGCCATCAAAAAGTAATTAAAAGCAATCCCACCTTTTACTGATATTTCTTGAAGAAGGTCCAAGAGATTTAATGTATAATTCATATCAATATCTTCATACTCTGTCACTGCCCCAAAATCTCGGTGTCCACACCTTATAATCCACATCCTACAAAAACTCTTATAGAGCACATTTTATTTGGCTCTTGGAATCTTCACGGTCTCCCTCACTCTATCAGATCTTCTCTTTTATTATTATTTTTTGGTAGAAGTGTAGTTTCTCCTGATGTCTCCACCCCAATATTTCCCCTACCCCACAAGATGCATAGAAAGGCTCAGAGGCTTCTCTGACAGGCTCAAAATTTCCATTCAGTGTTTGGAAACAGAGAGACCGAAGAGGCAATGAGAGACTTCACTTTGTGGGGAGAGGGAAACATTTATAATTAAATATCTTTTAAAATTCCCATTTCTCTGAGAATCACTACCCGTGCCTGCCTGGACTCCCTTCCCCCAGGCAAGGAAAAGATCCGTCTCACTGAGTACACACAGGACTGTGCTCGGGGGCAGAGAGCCAAGATTGGTTTCTGTTTATCATGGAAAAGAGCTCAAGGTACTTAGTTTTAAGCTGCACTGAATCTAGTATCATTCATCTGTTTACGTTCTTTTAAAAAAGCCTTTAAAGATTCAGTGCAGAACAACCACCACAGCAAAAAAGCAAATTGTCCTTTGATTCCATAATGGCTTTTATTCCCCAGAACTGCGGTGTGCAAATAAAGGAAAGCAAATTATGTTCTGAATTAAACTTTCCTTGCTTCAGCTGGGCTGAGTCACCTTTGACGTTCCATATTTTGAACAGAGCCAGCCGTACGTCTAGAGCTATTTTAAAAGATATCACGTACAAACCTGCAAACTTTAGGATGTTCTACTTCAGGAAAGTCACCTAAAGGAAGGTAACTGAGCTGAATTTACCCATGTATTTCCCTAGGCTTCAGTTCCCTCCCAAATCTTTTGGTATCTATAGAGCATCCAGAATATTAAAGTACAGTCATTACAGATGCAGGCCTCTCTGGTCCTCTTGGATGCACCACAGATGGTAAGATGCAATCAGAGGGAGAAGATAAATGCATTAAACTTCTCCTTGCATATATCCCATGGTAGGGAGATAAGCAAATGGTAAGCAGTTTTTCAGTAAACAACTTCAGAATGTTTCTTAGGTTTTCAAATAGCCAAGAACATAAACGAGAGCCTACAGTCCTAATAACTTAAATACGTCCATGGTAGATTCAGACAGAATGTTATCTGTGGAGGGTGAGAGGAGAGTGAAATCAAATGTATATAATCAACATCAAGCAGAAGACCTAAACATTAGTATTTTATATCTCTGTGTTCTTTCTATAGAATTCGTTTTTTCAACCAGAACTGGACATGAAGGCATCCTTAGAGCCTGTACAATCAGCAACAACTCCTAAATTTCTCTACAGGAGGGGCTTGGGCCATCAGTCTGGTGAAAGGACAAATGCAGCTAGAGCAGAAGTCTGGAAACGATGTTCATTTACAAGTACACTAGTTTAATTTAGATTAAACTAGTATGTACATATTAATGTAAGTATTCAGGGTATCTAGAGGAGAGCTGATGGGAATTATTTGAGGAGGGACGGGCTGACTAGCACCCTTCCAAGCCACACCTGCCTTGATGCCGTGTCTACGTACAACCCAATCTTCCAAACAGTGAGGTTAGCGTTCTAAAATATTTCTGAGAAAGAAACTCTCACTTGGCAATGATTAGAAACAAACTTTCAGAGGAAGCCAGGGACTCAATTAGACACCTCTGATTTTTTTAGAGGTTTAAAGGAGACAGTTTGATGTATGGCCTCAGGCATGGATTTTAGAGTCAGAGACTTGTTTTCAAATCCCAGTTCCACTGTTTATTTGTTGTTTGACCTTGGGCAAGCCACTTTACCCCTCTGACTTTCACATTCTTTATTTGTAAGTAACCTACTGCCTAGGGTTTTGTGCATCAAGATGGATCACGATGGTACATACAGACTTCCTAAGACATTGCTTGGCACCTTCTAGATGCTTAGAAATGGTAGCTAATATTATTAATGTCATCATCAATGTTATCGTTGTATTGAAACAATATCTGCTCCCACGTGTTGCCCCTCAATGCATTATCCTCATTCATTGACTCAACAAAAAATAATTGAGTCTACCTTGACTTATGCCTTGCTGTAGGTCATGAAGACACCAAGAAGTTGAAGATTTGGGAAAGTGGACTTGCACATGAATTTCTAACAATAACCTGGTAATTATGTACAAAGTACTAGGGGTGTGCTGAGGAGAAGGCCCTGAATCCTGACTGTGGGGAATGGGGTAAGCTTCGTAGAAGAAGTGACATATTTTTGCAGGTTCTAAAGGATGAATAGAAGTTCATTAGCTGGGGATTGGGATATGGGGGTGGAGAATTCCAGATGGAGAGAAGGAACAGTGTGTGTAGAGGAGAACGGGTTTAGAAGTACAAAGTCCTTTCACGTGAGTAGTCCTAAGAAACCGGAACACAGGTTTAAGGAAAGGGAGATGCTTGTGAGTTTGGGATAGGAGAGGAGTGGCAGGATATGAATGTGAATTATAGTCGGAAACCTTGTAAGGCTGACAAGTTCACGCTTACGCTGTGTGCACCGCAGTGCCACAGGGAGGTTTTGAAGCCAGGAAATGTCACAGAAAGATTTGTGTTTTGGAAAGATAATTCTGGTATGTTGTGAAGGGTTTATGTGGGAGAAATATGAGATGAGATGCAGGGACACTAATTAGAAAATTTTTGCAATAAGGAGGCATTTTAGGTCAGAGGCAGTGGAAATAGAGAGATGAAGGTGTATTTCAGAGACAGAAAGGCAGGACCCTAAAGTGAAAATATTTATGCCTTACTACAGAGTCTCTTTTAACTATTCTAAGACAACTGTTGTCTGTTGTGAGTTTTCTAGATCTTCCGTTTGTCAAAGCAAACATTTCCCAGCCCTTTAATTGTTTCAGTTTAGAGCTGCTTTGTCTTGCCTAGCATGCTTTTTTGTGAGTGATCTAAATCTGTCATTTTCCTCCTTTAAAATGAGACCCTAAATTGAAACCCATACTTCAAATGTAGACTCATCATCCCTTGCAAACCAGACAATGTACATCTAGTAAATTATTATAAAATGCCATTGTCTTTTTTTTTAGTCTGTCATAATCTTTTGAACTCGTGGTCAACTAATACCCCCAGATCTTTTTCTCTTTAATAGTTGCTAAGCCACCTTTTAGCATTTGATTTGCAAGGTTTCCATTTGTCCACATAATCTGTCATTTGACAGGCTGAATTAGTTGGGCAGGTGTCTGGGAAAACCCCTGGACAGTTACATTTTAAAAGAGCCTATGTTGCTATATAAGTGAGAATGATTTATGAATAACCATATCTATTAAGCTGTTTGGTAAGCTGTTGGTGTGGAATTCTATAGAGTCAGCCATGGTTCAAAATATTTATCTTAAATCTGGAGTCCAAGACACCTAGCTCTGAAATACCCCATCCCCCAGCTATTTTACAGCAGAGGAATATGGGGGGAATGAGCAGTCTGTCTTAAAAAAATACATTTAGACTTCATTTCATTTGTAGATCATCGACAAGTTCACCCATCATTTCCCATAAACCTAAATCATCTGTATAAATACAATAAGGTATAATGATAGTTCATGTGAAAAAAACTAAAGATTTTTGTTGATAAACTCATCATGTGGCCTTCAGCATATCATCTTCTTAGATGTGCCTTAGTTTACTCATCTGTAAAGTAGGGAAGACAACAATAAAAATAATAACAATAATTCATGGGGGTCATTATAAGGTTTAATCATATTTATGAGATAATTAGAATTCTTCCAGTCTTATAAAAAGCACTATATAGTAAGCACAGTATAAAAGTTTGTTAACTAAGAAAGTGTCATTCTCTCCCGTCACTACCACAGACATGCAGCCAACCTTCCCCCACCCCTTTCATAGTCTATGTTCTTTAGCTTACACTCATTGGAATGAAAATATTTGATCATTCATCAAGAAACATTTATTAAGCACCTACTATATTCCAGACACTGTATTTACCTTGTGCTTATACAAGATTAAGAAAGCATGATCTTTACTTAAAAGATTTAGAATCCAGTGGTTTTTAAAAATGCTTAAACCATCAATTATAGCATAGGCTATATGGACAAATCAGTGACTTCCAACCTGTGAAGTTATTGTTAAGTATTTGAGCATCTATATCCATTTACATATTTTTTTTTAAAAATGGTTACTAGATGTATGACTGTTGCATGTGATAGGAAGCTGGGGACTGTAATGTGTTTTATCCTAAAAATAAGTCCTTAAAAATGTAGGCACTGTTGATCACTTAGAAACAGATGAGAATTCTCTGGTGCAGAGGTGACCAGAATACAATAGGGATAAAGCCAAATTAATGTTGGTAAGTAATTATGGGCGTATTTATGCATCATGGAAGTTATCTTTGCTAGACTGTTTCAGACATTGTCATCTCAAGCCTCTTTTGCAATGAGATAATAAATATCATAACCTTATCCACATTTAACTGTGCATATTTGACACATAGATCAATAAAATACCTTTTCCTATGTATACCTTCCAGCACCCCACACATAAACCAGAGGTCAAATGGCATTGTGAAAACATTGATCTTTCACTACCCTACTATGGTCATTTTAAACATTTCCAATCATTCTTCACTGACAGTACTATTATAAGTCAATTCTCCTTGCAGTAACCTATACTTACTAAACTGACAACTGAAATGGTCAGACTAGCTGTATAGCATTCTTTCCTGTCTATATCCAAAGTCTAATTTACTTTTTTCAAACATAACAGAAGTTGAAGCTGGCATAATAAGACTGTATCCAATCACTCTCCCAGCTCAGAGGAACTTAAACTATTTCAATTCATTACCACTCCCTTTCCTCCATCATTCCTCCTTCTCTTGGGATGACAGGTGTTCCGGAGTATTGCAGGATGAAATTGCAGTGATACACTGAAAAGGACCAAACTAGATCTGCAAGCAAAGAAGGACACCACATCCTTTGGGACTTTACTGAGTGCACTGGGGGCTTCCCAGGAATGCCAGTGCTCCCCTGCAACAGATGGGAAGGCAGCCCAGTTGAAAACTTGGCTTCAGGCTTTGGACGGGCCTCACTGGAGTGAAGGCTGGATGTTCTGCAAATTATGATATAGTGTCTACAGAGCTTTTGAACACACCACAGGTTGCCCTGCTGGAAGTAACTTGGCTGAGCCATCTCTCATTCCTGTACGAATCCTACAGATTCACCATGTTTCTAAAAATCCTTATTTTCTATCCTTTTCCCTCTCAAATGCATTGCCTCCATTTTTATGCTTTTGACACAGAGGCATCTAAAATAATGCATCTAATAGAATTTAAACATTTGAAAACACTAAAGGCAGATTGGCAGGCTATTTCTGCTTCCTACTCTGGTAAACTTGAGGACACGCACCAGGAACCTACTAACAGCTTGAATAGAGGTATTTAGGGGAAAGAAGGGGCAGGTTGAGAGGGGTGAAGACTATAAGCTAGATGAAAAAAAAATTGATTAGTATTTCAAATAACTCTACAGCAGCTCAATTATGCATAGAGGCCTCCCACGGTTCATGGACCCTGGACTGAAGTTGCAGGGATTCGATTCCTGTTCAGGCACTTGCTCAGCAAGTCAATTTCAACAAGTGATTTGATCTCTCTAGGCCTCAAGGATGTCCTCATGTGCAGATGAGGATAACACAAGCACTGTTTCTCATGGGTTGTTATGAGGATTAAACGAGTAGGAGCGTGCATGTAATAAACACTCAAAAATTGAAATGCTTCAACAAACTTAGAACTCTTATTATAAGTGAACTCGTTTTATAGACTCTCATATTTATAAACCTCAGAAAATACATTTTACCAATCCTAAAATCACCCACCTGTTAGGAAGGGTTAGACTAGTAATCTTGTTATTATGGTCTCATAAAGGGTAACTACTAAGGTTCTGTAAATATGCAGACAAAAAGAGCTTTGGGACTGAGTTCGAGTTGCAGTGGATGTAAAGACAAAGGAGAACTTCTCAAGTTTAGGGAAGAAGAGTCAGGAACAGGATGGAAAAGAGATTTCAAAGCTGAGCTAGAATCTCTTAATTAGCCTTAAACTCAACCACCCTCTAAACGACTTCCATGTTGGCAGGTTATTTTTTGCTTTTGTTTTGTTTTTGTTTCTAATTCTATTGGAAGATATTTTCCATGGGAACATATTTCTGGCTATAAATAGGAAATCATGGTAAAGCAGGTTTCATTTTGCTGAACTTATCGATTCTATAAAATGAAAGCAGCACATATATACATCTGGCCAGGGCAAAGGGCACTCTGCGAGGAGTCAGGCTTGTTTCTTTCTAAACTGCCTTTCTTGGCCCTTTCAAACCCAACAGGGCTGAAAAGGAAAAGGGGTGTTCTTTAGCTTCACACAAACTCACAGCCATTTTGATGACAAGAAAGCAGTGTTGCTTCCCAGTGTGTCTTTGTTCAAGTGATAGCAGGCCCATTGAAACCTCTGATGGAGCTCATTGAAAATAATAGGCCCCATTATCTTCCCTGGCAATGCTGCCATGAGAGCTTCAAACACTGAAATAATGACAGCACATATTGGACGTACAGCAGAAAGGCAGAGCGTGATTATGGGCAATTTCTGGCTCTCTTCTACACACCTCTGTGTCTGAAGAGGGGGGCAGGGGAGCAAGGCAGGAAGGCACAAAGAAGGGGTGTTTCGTCTCTATGCCCTTTGGGGATGTCTGTATCTTTCAAACTTAAATGTTTTGTCTTAACATAATTTGTAAAAGTGAAATACCAATTTCAGAATCGCTGAAGAAACCAGGGTTTGGGAGTAATGGATTCTTTAATTTGGTATTGAAATTCTGTCATATTTGGTTACTCCTAGGGATGGCCACTGCAGAATTGGTATGAAATTTCTATCTGAGAGACAGCAAATGCAGTAACACAGGGTGACCCGGGGCGCAATCGATAGAGGACGGTTCCGGTGAGATCACAAAGGCCTTCGTTTCCCCAGGTCAGCTCTCTGTGTAAACCCTGGTGTTCCCAGCAAATCTGATTTTCTGGAGTTGGAAGGAACAAACGGGAAGAGGCAGAAGCCTGGAAGGGAGGAAAACATTAGCTCCCAGGAAAACACACAGAGCGGGAACAGGACTCAGGCTGTGAGAAATTACCAGGAGGAACACTGTCCCGAGGGCTCAGTGAGAGCTGAGCAGGAAAGCCTCTCCTCCCGCCGGGGAGAACTAGCTCTATTTCCTTAAAGGGGGCAGGGGAAGGAATATTTGCTTTGGGGGAAACTCTCTTTTTGTCACTTGTTATTATCTGTCTGTTTTCAGAAATGAAGTGTCTGAAAACCACCACCCAACACACACAGACATTATTTTTTTCATTTGAAACAAGTCTAAAGAACACAACGTGCCATGTACATCACCCCCGAGGCTCGTGTTTAATATCAGAACAAGATGGTCTCCCTGCTTCCCTTGTGCCTGACTAGATCTGGGGAGAGGCCCGTGGCAGTAACAGCATCGTCCGGCTGCTGTGGCAAAATGATGAGAAGTGACAGGAAGGAAAAGGATATCTAATAGAAACTGCCCGCAAATCTATGCAGTGGTTGAGGCTGGCAGTCAGATTCCCCCAGTCCCAGGTAGGGAGTATTGAGAAGCAACTATAAGGGTTTATTGGGACTTAACGTCTATACGAGAAGTCAACTTCCTCTCCACCCTCATCCTTCTTCCGTCATATGCCTCTCTATATTCAGTCTGGCGTATGACTACTTCCTTCAAGGGGCACAGTCCAAGTGACAGTGTTATTTTATTTGAGAGCTGTACCCCTTGGGAAACGTGTGCCAGTCTACCTTACCAGCATGTGTGATCGCACACGTGCACGCTGATGCCACACATGGCCCCTCCATGTCACACTAAACCACAGAGAGGCCTGAACCAGCAAAAGGCAAGTGAGGATTTTTTGGGTGGCTCAGTGTCTGCATAGCAAGGTGCTGGCCAGGTCTCTACACCTTGATGCATCCATTTCTTCAGCTAGACTAAAAGCTCCTTCAGAGTGATGACATTTCTGTCTCCATGTCTGGCACCTAATGGATGGTACAGAGATACTTCTGAATTAAACTCTCAATCGAATATAAAAATCATTACTACTAAAAGTAAAATGTAAGCAGGTTTTAAGAAAAAAATTAAATATCTTGTTTATAGCTTCTTAAATTATGTAATTTTTGCCTTTCTAAAATCTCTTTGAAGTGGAATTCAAGGCCAAAATTTCATTATATTTATTAAACTCTGTCTTATTCCCTTCAGCCTTCTATACCAAAACACTAGAGGCTGCGTAGCTTAGAAACAACAGAAATTTATTTCTCACAGTTCTGGAGGCTGGGAAGTCTAAGATCAAGGTGTTGGCAGATTCTGTCTGGTGAGAGCCCACTTTCTGGTTCACAGATAGAGGCTTTTTTACTGTGTTCTCACGTAGCAGAAGGGGCTAGGAAGCCCTATGGCGTCTCTTTTATAAGAGCACTAACCTCATTCATGAAGGCTCAGCTTTTGGGGGTACACAGACACTCAGATCACAGCAAACTCCAAATACGATGTCTTCTCTTCCCTTTGAATCTGGCAAGGCATTTTACTCTCAGACCATTTCACTATTACAGATGCTTTCCCCTGAAATAGCTCTCTCAACAGCAATTCATCTTCTTGTCTACCATGCTTGTTTTGTCCTCTTATTATTGGGGGGGGGGGGGTTAATATTTGTTTATTTACAATACTTTTTACAAGTTTGTTTATCCTTTAAACAAAAGTGCTGACTTGGTGAAATCAAAGTCTTAATAGTCAATAGGGAAAAAATTACAAAAAGGGTTCCACTGTTCTGAGATCTATAATTTCTTAGTATTTATTAAAGTTTAGTCCAAGAATAACTTAAATGGGATTGCTGGTTATTTAAAAAACAAATTCTAGGCTCTACTCCAAATCTTCTAAATTGGAAGCCTTGGGGATGGCCTTCCGGAGTCCTGCATTTCCAGATGTCTGTCCAGCTGGGAACATCCCAGACAGTTCATATCCAAACAAGTACATGAGAACAGTTAGATTCAGGCCTCAGAAAGCATAGCTGGACCCATGTTTCTAGGTGAAACCTCACAATTATACCTTCCAAACAAAATGAATAAGTTCTGTATCACCTCTCAAAAGCAATCTCTCAATATTGCACTGTTTTCTGTCCATAGTGTAAATAACAGTATTGAAGAACTTTCCAAAGCCATAGATTTTGTTTTAAGGGGCTGGAAGGAAGATATGGTACAATGTATCAGAGAATGTGTTTGAACTCTTAGGGCATGTCCTGCTGTAGAATTGGCTGTGAGTTAAAATCTGTGGAGTGTTCAATAGTGTGGTCTGTTAATAGCACACACAAAGCACTAACCCTCTTTCAAAAAACAGTGCTTAGGGAACTTTTTAATCTCTCCCTCTAGCATACCTAGAGTATTTAACCCTCCGAATGGACCAATTAAATTATTTTCAGTAATGATCATGTAATAATCAGTGATAATCATTAATTTCTTGATTTATCTCTTATTTTTAAAGCAAAACAGTAACAACTTAAAAAGAATATATTTCAACTTTAAGTTATTCAAATTTGTTGTATTATTTCATGTATAATCTACAACTTGGGGCTTCCCTGGTGGCGCAGTGGTTGAGAATCTGCCTGCTAATGCAGGGGACACGGGTTCGAGCCCTGGTCTGGGAAGATCCCACGTGCCGTGGAGCAACTGGGCCCGTGAGCCACAACTACTGAGCCTGCGCGTCTGGAGCCTGTGCTCCGCAGCAAGAGAGGCCGTGACAGTGAGAGGCCCGCGCACCGTGATGAAGAGTGGCTCCCGCTTGCCACAACTAGAGAGGGCCCTAGCACAGAAACGAAGACCCAACATAGCAATCAATCAATCAATCAATTAATCAATAAAAAAATAAAAAAAAATCTTTAAAAAAAAAAAAAAAAAAACTTGCACTTGCCAGCAATATACAGTTCACTTGTTTCACTCTTGCAAATTTTAAACACACGTACAAACTTCAAGTAGTCACCTAGAATAACAGAACTAATTCATGTTTTCTTTCTTCATTTTACAATCATGTGCAATCATTGTTCATCTCCTATTTAAACCCAGGAATATGTGGACCACAGCATTTGAAGACAAACTTGAAGGATGTCAAACCATTTTGAACTACTTTTGAACTAGACTTGTATAGGTGGGTCCACATGTATCAGGGGCTACTGTATGACTGAGAGTTCTCTAAAGTACATTTTACGTAGAATATAGTGTTTATTAAGGAATAAGTAATAAAATGGGCTAATTTGAAGGTCACATATATATTATTAGAATTCAACGGTAACCTCAGTGACTGTTTAGAAATTAGATCAACAAGAAATTTTTTTTCAGTGGAATATTTCATTATTCGACATTGTTTAGAATTGCTGGTGCACGGCGGTAATGAAAAGTGGACAGTTTTTTGGTAGGTTTTATAGTAATACATTTATAGTAAATACATTTTAAAATCCTTTGCGAACAGTGCACCTTCTTTCTGTCTGCACCTGGGGTGGTAGATCCCATTGCACAGCTATGGTTGGGAGTGGGGAAAGTTCAGCGTCTGTGTTTGTCTCTCCTTCGATGGATGCTAGTAGTTTGCATAATTCAAGACATTGAACTGTGTATCTCACCTTGGTAGTTAAGGGATTCTTTTTCTGCTTTTACTGGTTGTGTTCCATTGGATGGTGGCAAAATAGCACTGGTGGTGCTGGGCAGCTCAGGCTCCCCTATTGATATCACTTTATGGCAGACGATACTGGCATTTCTTTGCCTGGAAGTAGTCACCTGGTTTTATACCATCCCATAACCTCATGTGACCTCCAGCTCTTCCCTCTACTCCAGCCAATCCAGTGTTCTTGCAGCCAGGAGAGCAGGGTTTTGTGAAACAATTGAATGTTTGTGATTTAATTTCATCCTCACTGAAGTCACTGAAGGGATATTTTTTTTTTCCTATTTTGTGGATGAAGCAATGGAGTTTCAGTGAACTAGGAAGTGGCAGAGTTATAATTAGTGCCCAAGATTTTTGCCTGTGTCCTTCACTTTTGCTTGTATTATCTCCCTCTTAGGAAACATCACTCTTATATCCTGGACTATGTAAATCCTTTCTAGTTTTTCATTCTCTCCCCCTTTTTCCCCATAAAATATTCTCCCATTACTCCGACATCATGGAAATGATAGCATATAATGTGTGTCTAATATTTAACAGTTCCAAAGGTCTTCCATATTTTCTTATTTTGTCTTTCTAAATTAGCTCTTCCCTGCAAGGCAGAGGTTAACATGACCTTTTGGTCATATGGGTCATAGAGTTGCAACTGGAGTCAAGGTCTCTGATTCCAGTCCTAGACTCTTTCTACCATACACCGCACCTTTCCAGTTTTGAAACAGCTTTTTGCATCTTATCTCTTGGGATTGCCTTCTCTGCCATTCGAATATTATTTACTTTTTTACGTATGTGTTAGTCTTTTCTCTTTTCCCTAACTGATTGACTGAAAATATCTCTTTGCCATTATTAGTCCTTTGGCTCTTGGCATGATTTATTTTCTGAATCTCTTCTTCATATTACGGGTACTTTTATTAGCATATTCTTATCATTCTCCACGGTACAATATTTTTACCTTTATTTAAATTATTATTTGAGCCCAGCATCTTTCCATATTTTGCAGCATCATCTTGGCCTAAATTCCTCTACCTACATGTTCAGTCCTTCTCTTGAGCTGTACCCTGTGATGTGTCACTATGCATTTGGTTTCCCAGCTCCAGACATGTGACTGCCTCACACTCTCTCACTGCAACAGTCATCCAGATGAAGCATGAGAGAGAAAAATTAGTAGAAGGAAGGGTAAACTGTTTGGAAAATTCTGACTTTGAAATTCTGCTGGAAATTTCCATCCATGACCTAGTAACAGATGAAAGATATATCTTCAGATTAGACAAATGCCCTAGAAATCACCTGAATTTGGATTAAAAAAAAAGAAAGCCTTGCTCACATGACTGTAGCTATCATCAAGACAGTAGATGGATACAATTAAATACCACTGAACTAAGAGTTCAAAGACTATGAACTCACTAGACTTTGAGGTCCTTGAGAGCACAAACTGTCTAATTATTAATATTCATATTCCTGGTGCACAGGTATTTTTGCCTTATATACATCCTCAGAAGTTTGTTAGTTGAATGAATGAATGAACAAAGTAAGAATGACATCAAGCACAGCTTCAACTCTGGCTCTGCCACATACTAACTGGATAACCCAAGGTGAGTCAATAATTTTCACCGTGACAGCTTCCCTATACATAAACCTGGGATTTGAAGTGAATAGCTACCTTAACCTTGGTGTTATTATGAAAATAAAATACTGCATGCTTGTTAATGGTAACTAGGTAATGAGCTTGTTAAATGGTAGTGCCATATATTTCGTATCAGTTAGAAATGGTTTTGGCTGAAAGTAACAGAAACATTTCAACAAAGAGCAGTTTATTTTTCCTATATACTCTAAAGACCAGAGGTTAGCTAATGCCGGTGTTGGTCAGCAGCTCAGTGATGTAAGGGTTCGGTCCGTGTCTCCTCAACTTCTTTCACTTTTTATGATCACAAATGACTGCAGCAGCACCAGCTGCCATACTGTGTTCTAGAAAAAGGCAGGTAGGAAGAGGAAAAGTGACGCCAGTTGTGTGTTTTCTTTTATCCAGAAAGCTAACATTTCCCTAGAAACTTCCCTAGCAGACTTTCTTTAAGATTTCATTGGACAGAACTTTTTAATGACTACTCCTAGGAGTTTTTAAAGTAACAGAAGGGACTGTCATGAATGGCTTTAGCCAATCATGTTTCATTACCTAGGGTTGGGCAAGCTCTGCTCCAAACAAAATTAGGACACTGTAAGCCAGAAAAAATGCTATGAGAGGTTCTTGGGAAGACATCCAACCATGTCTTCCACGTACATATCTGGAGATGTTATGAAGAACAAGATTTTAGGAGAGAAAAACAATATGCCAGTGCTTGCACTGGGCGTGTGTGTGTGTGTGTGTATGTGTGTGTGTGTCGTGATAGTGATGGTGGGAGTTTAACGTTTTTCTTCCTTGATTGCTAACTGCCTAGTTTGGGAAAGGACTGGCAGAAATTCATCTAGTATGTGATGTCTTTAAAGTGATGGATTCTCTTAGAATCAGTCAATTTTGATGCTGCCCTGTGGAAATCCCTGCTTTTCTAGTTTTGCCAAGATAGAGTAATGGCCACAGTCTGTCTTTGCAAGAGCAGGAGCTTTAGCTGACTCTCCAATCTGTCATATACTTTACTCTTTAAGTTTTAATACTGAAAGGAGAAGGCATTCCATATCATCAGTGTGAAGTGCCTATCGAAGTGAGAATCATAAAAGTAATAATTATAGTGTATGGTAGAGAAACTCATTTGGTCCGAGAGGCTTCTGACTTATGTCTTCTCCCTTAATTATGGGATCAACCCAGTATGCCATTCCTGTAGTTTCTGGTGACCCACTGCTTCTTTTACATGATGATGTGTGGCATACTTAAATAGGGTATTCATTCCATCATCTGCTTGACTGCAATCCTAGCGCCCCCTCCTTCCCCTCTCACATCCCCTGGGAAATTCTTCTGCCTACCTCCCATTATGGAAGTGACTGGAACCTAGTGCTCTGACTCTCTGCTTATTTATGAAGTCAGTGTTTACTTTGTTGACCCATCAGTGTTTAAAAAGGAAAGGAGGGAGACATCTGTGACCCAGCCAATGACAAGAGGTCTCAATTTACGACTGCCAAATTGCCGAGTGATTTTATTAATACCAGCCTCTGAAACACAAGCAAAAGGTGCTTTTAAAGCCTTTTGGTCACATGGCAGGAATACAATCCTATATGAATTATCAGCTAAGTTTCTTTTTTTTTTTCTGCACACACAGTAGAGCCTGGATTATTTACAGTTCATCAGGATGCTTCAGGGTTATACCGCTGCCAACCAACAGATTTCTTTGTTTTAAGATTGCAATAGATACTACATATTTTACTATAGTAAATTTCTCATTTCTCACTATAGCCACATAAAAGCCAAAGGTCCTTCAAATTATCTGGAGGGCACTTAGTAATAATTTATATCTACCACAATAATGATAGCCCCATCTTTTTATTAATTATACAGACTCCCTCAAGATATTTTATTTGCAATCTTGATGGAAGTTTTCACTTTATTAGGCTTCTATAGATTGCCTTCTGGATTCATATAGAAGCTGTTTAGAAGCTATCTTTGCTTCTGTTTTATCAGCCCAACAAAGTAAAATCATTCTGTTCTTGGCTATTCTTCCAAATTTGATTCTTTACCTTGTGGTCCATTTGGAATTAACATGAGTTGAACTATTCATTCCACATGAATTAGTAGGTTTTTTAAATTATTGTCTATTACTTGCTCAGATACTGTGGTTTATTTGAATCCAGGGCAAGTCAAACTATACTACAAATTCACATTAGGGAGCCTCAGTTGATATATTAAAGGTAAAAGCAGCAAGGCTTTTTTTTTCTTAAAACTCATCAATATTAATTGAGCAAATAAGGCATTTAGAGACCCAATATTTCAGAAAGATGGCTGATAATCTGCTCAGGCTGCCAAAATATGATAGACTGGGTGGCTTAAGTAAAAGAAATGTATTTTCTCACAGTTCTGGAGGCTAGAAGTCCAGATCAGGTTGCCAGCATGTTCTGGTTCTGGTAAGAACTTTCTTTCTGGCTTGCAGACAGCTGCGTTCTCACTGTGTTCTCACCTGGCAAGGAGAGACAGAGAGCAAGCTCTGTGGTGTCTATTCTTATTTATTTATTTATTTATTTATTTATTTATTTATGGCTGTGTTGGGTCTTCGTTTCTGTGCGAGGACTTTCTCTAGTTGCGGCAAGCAGGGGCCACTCTTCATCACGGTGTGCGGGCCTCTCACTATCGCGGCCTCTCTTGTTGCGGAGCACAGGCTCCAGACACGAAGGCTCAGCAATTGTGGCCCACGGGCCTAGTCGCTCCGCGGCATGTGGGATCTTCCCAGACCAGGGCTCGAACCCGTGTCCCCTGCATCGGCAGGCAGACTCTCAACCACTGCGCCACCAGGGAAGCCCTGTGGTGTCTATTCTTATAAGAGCACTAATCCCATCTTGAGGGTACCATCCTCATGGACTTATTTGCCTCTCAAAGGCCCCATCTCCAAATGCCATCATACTGGGGGCTAAGGCATCCACATATGAATTTCGGGTGTACATAATTAAGCCAATAACACTAGCTAAAATAAGTAATATCCTCCAGCAGAAAACATTTAATACTGCTAATTTTGATAGATCAAAAAAAGTGTAGGGCTTCCCTGGTGGCGCAGTGGTTAAGAATCTGCCTGCCAATGCAGGGGACATGGGTTCGAGCCCTGATCCAGGAAGATCCCACATGCCGCAGAGCAACTAAGCCCGTGAGCCACAACTACTGAGCCTGTGCTCTAGAGCCCACGAGCCACAACTGCTGAAGCCTGTGTGCCACAACTACTGAAGCCTATACACCTAGAGCCGGTGCTCCGCAATGAAGAGTAGCCCCCACTCGCCGCAACTAGAGAAAGCCCGCGTGCAGCAATGAAGACCCAATACAGCCAATAAATAAATAAATAAATAAATAAATAAAATCTACTAAAAAAAAAGAAGTGTAAATGTCAGTTGAATTAGCAAAAAAGAAAAGGAAATCTTCAGATGCTAAAAACAAAGAACTTTAAACAGAGAAGGTAAACTTACACTTAGGTTGACTAGAGTGGGTTATTGGCCAAGTAACATAACAGATTGGGTTTTAGTTCCCCATCAGAGAAAGAACATGAGGCTCTGGGCCCATACTAAGCAAAGTGTTGGCACTACGATGTATGCGTAAGTCTTAAGAACTTGAAAGCGTGGACAAGAAAAAAAAATCAAGATATGAGGAGATGTTTGTGCTCTGTAAAATAAATCTGAGGAAATTACCAGAAAGAAGCAAGAGAAGTAAAAACACAGAAAACACGCAAAGGAGCTTAATAAACAGATACAATAAGGTTGTCCAACATTCCACTAATAGGATTCCAGAAATAAAAAATAAACAGGCAGGTAATAAATTTTGAAAACAAACAACAAACAAACAAACAAGCAAATACATATATATATATATATATATATATATATATACACACACATATATATATATATATATATATACACACATATATTTATTTATATACCACACCTAGGCACACTATAAACCAAATACAGAATACAGAAGACAGAGTAAACCTGAGAAGCTAATAGGCAGATCATAGTCAAAAAGCCATTTGACTGACAACAAACTGTTAAACTGCAATAACAGAGGTCAGATGACAATGGAATGATATCCTCAAATTGCCAAGTAAAATTACCTTTGAGACTAGAAATTTATATTTCGTTAACCTAGCCTTCAACCATGAGTCCATACTAAAATTAGTTAATGAATATATTTCTGGAAGAAAGAAAATTAACTTAGAAGTAAAATGGGAGATGCAATAGGCAGTGGAATGTATTTTATTATTTTTTATACTTTTCTGTATGTTTGAAATATGATTAAAAATAAGAAATTATAAAGACCTTTTTAACTAGTAATGAAAGCATGACTTTCTGACTCCCCCCGTCCCCTTTCCCTCTCTCCCTTTTTTGCTTTCTCTCTTTCTACTTTTCTGCAGAACTTAAAACTTATGCAAGACAGTTTAACCATTATGTAGTATAGGAAGAATATCTGGGATCTGTGAACTTGCAAGAATTTTCAAGAATATTTGCAACCTGTATACAAACTTTACTGTCTCCAAAATAATTTTTTTTAAAACTGCAGTCAAATTTTTAAATGTTTATTAAACTGTCTACTACACAAAATATTGACAACCTCATTAAACATTAAATTTAAATTCCATAAAAATTCTACTTCATAAGAAAAAATTTAGATTTTCTTTTTTACTTTTAAGGAATTCCTAAAATTCCAATTCAATAAATAACAAATTACTATAGAGCCAAGTAGTTTTAAAAGCAAAATTATTTTTAAAAAACTATCAAAACTGTTTACCTTCTGAATTTGTCTTTAATGTGGGATTTGATTATATTTTAATATGCTTGATATGATGTAGAATATGGTCTCCAAAAACAGAGAACACAGGGTCTGTGATGGTTCTTCAGTGGCCTCCTCACCAGGAATATTCATTGTGCAACATGTACAGAGTATGGATGGATTTGGTCTGAAAACTATGCTTTTTACTGTAGCTCCTTTTCTTCTTCCTATGGCTATCACAAGAATAAAGTTTATTGAGTTATCATATGTCAGACACTGTGCCCAGAGTTCCAAATGCTCTAACTCCTTTAATCCTCATGATAGCAGTAGGAAAGAGGCTCAGTTATCTTTAGTTTATAGATATGGAAATTGCGGCTTAGAGAGTTATGAAACTTGCCAAAAATCACACTGATAGAAAGTGTTGAAAAGAGTTAGGAAATGAGGCTTTCTGACTTCAGTGCCTTGCTCTTGCCCATTATGCTATGTTGACCTCACAATCTCTACAGAAAGTAAGAATATTGTTGGCAGGCCTAATATTTGCCAAATGAATTCAATTCACTTTCATTATAACTTCTAAAGCTTTGGACAGAAAAAAATTCATATAATGATGGTTTGAAATTTCTAGTGATGGCCAGAAGGCAGGGCCTTTAGAGGTCCCAAGCACTAAAATATTATGGTGATTATGGAGATTTTTTTGTCCCTCTCCACCCTGCGTCTAATCAAAATATTAAAAATACTAAACTATAAAATTAAGGGTAAGATAGCCAGAGTCCTATTTTTGTCCATGGTGATTGTTCTTTCTGAAATATCACATATCAGATTATTTCAAAAAAATTTTTTTCTATTAAATTACCTTATTTTGCTGGTGTCTTAGGTATAAACTTGGTCTGTGTGATGGTTAATTTTATGTGTCAACTTGCTGAGCATTTTTGGAGGAAATGAACATGAACATTTAATTGGGGAACTGTGAGTAAAGCAGACTGCCCTCCATAATGTAGGTGAGCCTTATCCAATCCCTGAAGACCTGAATAGAACAAAAAGACTGTCCTCCCTGTTCAGGAAGGAATTCTCCATCAGACTGCCTTCAGATTTCATCTGCATCTGCAGCTCTTATGTCTCCAGCCTGCAGGCCCACACTGCAGTTGGACTTGCCAGCCTCCATAATCAACATGAGCTGATTCCTTTAGAATAAACCTCTTTTTATATATATATGCATCCTATTGGTTCTGTTTCTCTGGAGAATCCTGAATAATACAGTCTGTCTGCTGGGTAATCCACATTTCCAAAGGCCTGCCCTCAGTCAAGTGTCCTAAATCTGTATTTTCTTTTTTAATGTTAATGTTTGAATTCTCAGCTCTGTACTGTCTCACTTTGCAGAACATGCAATTGAGTATTTACTGAAAAAAATGGTGTTTCTCCCTCTTACTTCTGTGGTGCTGAGGACACGCTCCACAATTTGTCTTTTTCCTCAGGTCTCCTACTGAAATTTAACTTTGGTTTAAGAAACAAGGTAACATAATTGTGAACACGGGCTTTGGAATCAGTCCTTCATTTCAGTCCCAATGTCCTGTGACCTTGGGCAAGTCACTTTGAGCCCCACTACCCACATTGGTAAAATATGAAGCTCAAAAGAGATATTGTTTGTAAGGTTGTTTCACAAGGCTGTGCTAATGCAAGTGTTCGATAAATGTTGATTATTTGGATTATTCTAGGTATTATATTATTAAGCATGTAAGCATGTATGTAATTCCTCACCTTTTTAGCTATAGTTTTTGGCCATTGGTGAAGATGGATTTAAAATCAACGAATTAAAATGTCCTTTTGAAGTTGTCCTATGGGCCCATAGTGGAAGGGATTTGAGAGCCTGCATATTAACTGAGAGACCCTGAGTATGAACTGGGCATAGATACTGCTTTTCAACTATCCCCTGTCCTAAGTATGGCAGCGGTTTCCAAACAACTTAGAACTCTACAGTAACATATTACTCCTTGTTCTCCAGCTACCATTTTACTTAGCTCCACTGCTGAAAAATCAAGGCTATTCTTTTCTTGCCTGCTATCCAGCTACCGAAGACTCTGTGGGTGACTGTGCCTGATATCATTGTTCCCTTTTCTCATCTCCTCCTTCGACTGGTCTCACAAATACAAGTTTGGGCACTGCCTACTCTACACAAAAGATGCCCCTCTGAGCATTTCTTAAGAGTCCAGCCCACCTGCTTGTGGGTTTTCATATAATATTCAAGCTCATGAGAGACACATTTCCTACTTTTTAATATACCAGATATTGAAATGGTTCCAACTGATTCCATGAGATCCTCCTACCTTTCACCAGGAAAACATCAGAATATGCAGTACGGTGCACCTGTTAAATTTCTTTTTTGTGTCCAGATTTTTTTTTTTTTTATTTTAATATAAAAACAACTTCAGCTTAAAAAAAATTGGCTGCTTTGCAGACGCCGACACCCCGGAACCTCCCGCGCAGCCCAACCATGGTCAACCCTACCGTGTTCTTTGACATCGCCGTCGACGGCGAGCCCTTGGGCCGCGTCTCCTTCGAGCTGTTTGCAGACAAAGTTCCAAAGACAGCAGAAAACTTTCGTGCTCTGAGCACTGGGGAGAAAGGCTTTGGTTATAAAGGTTCCTGCTTTCACAGAATAATTCCGGGATTTATGTGCCAGGGTGGTGACTTCACACGCCATAATGGCGCTGGTGGCAAGTCCATCTATGGGGAGAAATTTGATGATGAGAATTTCCTCCTGAAGCACACGGGTCCTGGCATCTTGTCCATGGCAAATGCTGGCCCCAACACAAACGGTTCCCAGTTTTTCATCTGCACTGCCAAGACTGAGTGGTTGGATGGCAAGCATGTGGTCTTTGGCAAGGTGAAAGAGGGCATGAATATTGTGGAAGCCATGGAGCGCTTTGGGTCCAGGAATGGCAAGACCAGCAAGAAGATCACCATTGCTGACTGTGGACAAATCTAATAATAAATTTGACTTGTGTTTTATCTTAACCACCAGACCATTCCTTCTGTAGCTCAGGAGAGCACCCCTTCATCCCCATCTGCTCAAAATATACTATAATCTTTGTCCTCTCATTGCACTTCTTTGGGTTTCATATTTTCCTTACTCCCCTCCAAGTTTAGCTGAATTGCAAAGTTAAGATTATGGTTATGAAATAAAAACTAAACAACCAAAAAAAAAAAATTAAATCCCAAATCCAGCAAGTTTTAGCACTGGTCATAGGATTTTCCTCCATCCTCAAGAACAGGGAAATCAAGGGAGTTTCCATTTAAACCCTTCGAGAATCCCATGCTATTTGAGTGGAGGCCTTGAGAGCCATGACTTATCCTGTGTTTGCTGCAGTGTTTGGTTCTCAGAGACAAGGGTCAAAAAGACTTTCTAAAGGCTGGCTTTCCCCAGAGGCTACTTTTTATGTAGAAACCCTCATCTCATAAACAATTGAATTAGTTCACATTAACCACTATCAATAGCAAGAGTACACAAAACATAAAGAAATCACCTAAAATAATGTTTTTGAACCAGCTGCTAAATTAAGTAACGTATTTGTTTTATTGCACATTTGCATAATAGGGCAAACTAGAAACTCTCTGTAACAGATGTGCTGGTGGCAGGGAGATTTGATTACTGGCTTCTGTTATTAATCACTGCACAAATCTTAAATGATTTGTTTCTACAGTTTGATCAATTTACATCTCAGAACGTATATTTATGTACACAATATAGAGATAAAACATTTGTTCACACATTTCTGGAGGCATCAATATATTTACGGAAATTGAAGTTTTGTTAACCTAGGCACAGGAAACTTGAGCCAAAGACTAACAACTTTTGGAAAGATCCCATTATTTATTCCTCATCTAACTAGTTAATAAACAAAAACCATTTTGCTACTTCCAGAACATTATGTTCCAGTGTCTATTGTTTTGTCTCATCCATGATAACAAACAAAATATGTGATATTTGGAAGTCACAGGATTTGAACCATGGACATTTCTGTTTCCTACAAATCACTCCAGAATTTTGAAGAGTTAGAGGGTACCATGGTATCATTGAGAACTACTGTATAGAATTTTAAAAATTATCCTTCTCTTTTTAATTTTACATTTGACATTTCATAATCCTATATCTTTGATTTCCATCAGCATTTTAAATAGGTGTAATATATTTTAAGATGGCATGCCTAAATGAGAAAAAAAAGTAAAAACATAGGCAATATAAATACTGTCTCATTAATTTCCAGTTAAGCATGATAAATGTATTAGTTCTACACATAAGTGTTTCCCCAATAAGTCAAAACACTAGATAATATGATTTTTTTTCAGTTGTGAGTATTGCAGTTATTTTGTAAGCAAAATTTTTAAAAATAGTTAAAATACCCGTAGAATGAAGCTAACGTTTCAGCCTATTGGTTCCAAGGGTTGATTTACATTATAAGGACTTGCTATAATGATTTACCATTTGGATTCTAACATTTCTCGTAATATTTTATACATTTTCATATATATCTAATTTGATTAATTTTGACCTCTTCCAAAATCACAATAATCAACTGGTATAGAAGAGAAAGCTTCGGGAATTTCGTTTCTCATGCAAGTCTGTTTTCCTAGCTTGACCTCCTATTTCTACATGGTAAATAAAGAGTGAAAAAAAAGGAAAAAATATAAGAACTCAGGACTGAAATTAAATGCATCATTTCTGAAAACTGGATGAAATGTCAGATACAGGCTTTGTTTTTAATGCCTAGGAAAAAATTTAAATGTATATATTTTTCTCAGTCAGAGGCAAGACTGTTATGGTTGCATCCCCTGCCTTTTTATAGTTCATCCTGGGAGCTAATGAAGCATTGCATATTGGTTTCACATTCAAAGCATATGTAGTCACTGAGGCTTTTTTTTTTTTTTTTCTTTATATAGCGTGATTTCAAAAGTAGCCCCCAGATGTAGTCATCTTACAAAATGTAATTTGGTTGAGTACTAAAGAACTTTTTCCTAGATGACAAAAACCTTCCCCTTTCAGTTGCCTATGAGAACACAAACTGGCTGTGAAGTACACTCACAACTCTCTGTGAAAAATGTACGGGAGCTGATGAAAATATATTAAGGGACTGGCATGTCAAGGCCATGAAGGGCATTGGGCAAATTTGGATAAATGTGTCCAGGTTTCACAGAATTGGAATCAGAAGTGAGTTAGAGGACAATGTAAAAAGATGTTGAAGAGGATAATGTAATCCACACAACAAACTTAACAGCATTACACATCCAGAGCCATCTCCGAAGTCATTAACGCTGTTACCAGGGGTGTCTGCCAAAGAGCCAGATGTCATTCTGCCATGACTTGGCATCTGATGGTTGTCATTTATGAGAGAGAATCGAGTGAGGACTGTAATTAGGTGTGTGTGAATAGAACCCTTCCTTCTGACTCCATTGGGGGCTTTTTCTAGTTCTGAACACGTGGGGAACAAAGCAAGGGAGCTGATCTGCCCTTCAGACTCCTGAAAGTTCATGTGTTGTTTTTCCCCTGGGGAAATGTGTGGCTTATAGTTTTGTTTCATTTTTTTTTCACACGTTAAGCATTTATTGCACTCTTTGGAGACGACAAAGACATGTTCCTGGATCCGCGCCACCCTCCCCCCCCAAAAAAAATGATCCAGTGGAAGAATCGTCATGTAAATAGATCAGTTACAAATATACCATGGTAAGTGCTATGTTAAAGATACTGGTTTAAAAATGGTGTTGTGGGAGTGTAAAGAGTGGAACAACAACTCTTTGGGGATGTGGGAAAGGGCTCCATAGAGGAGGAGATATTAAAGGATGAGCAAGCATTTGGCAGGTGGGTGAAGGAGGGGGTGAGCATTCTAGCAGAAGAAATCACGAGTAGACAAGTGATTATGAAATCACTTATGGAAAGGTCTGTTGTGCTCTGGGAATAGTGAGGATTTATACATGGTAAGAATCTGAGGCACGTAGACATTCTAGAGGAGAGTCAATTGAGTGAGGCACAGGGGAAAAAACTGCCTGTTTAATCCTTCCTTAATTCCTACTTTTTTGGGAGGATAGTTAGATTAAAGGAGGTAAGTATCAACTCATGGTAATGTTCCTAAAACTTTGATGATAATAATAAGCATAGCTAACATTTCAGTGCTGTGTATTCAGAATTATGCTAGTTCTTACTGCAACCTTAGGAAATAGATTTTATTTTTATTTTCATTTTACAGAGAAGGAAAAGGGGAATTAGAGATGCTAACTAGCGTACGTAAGTTCATCTCAAAGGCAATCAGCAAAGCAAGGGGGAATCCAGAAAGCCTGTGGCTTTGCTCTCAAGTACTGCACGATGTGTATCGCCACAGAGTTGTGTGTTCAGTACCTATGGACTGGCATCACGTTGGCTACAAAAATGTCCTGTTCTTAAGTAGAGAGAATGTGGCCTAGCAACTAGGCCTCCAGAATCATCAATCCACTTTTCTAGATTAAATCTAGAAATGGTACTGAAAAATAATTTTTTTTTAATTAATTAAGATAGGACATTATCTGCCTCATTCCCAAATGCCCTCAACGAGTACCAGAATACCTTGGAGGCATTGCCAGACCAAAGGGCATTTTTTTAAGCTTTCAAAATGTATTTAGTAATAGGTAGAGATGCTTATAGTTATGAGTTCAAATAAGGGGATATAAAACCTTATATACAGTATGATGATCAAATTTTTGAAGGGGTAAATATGAATCAGAAACACATACACATATAGAGTATATATGCCAAGATAATATTAAACATTGAATGCTAGGATTGCAAGTAATTCTTTAAAATGTTTGCATCTTTCTCCCATTAACAGGTAGAATTTGTGCAAGGAGAAAACATAAAACACCAAGAAAGAGAGAGTGCGTGTGACAGGACACACTCCAAGGTCAGAAGGCACTTCGAGAACCATCAAAGCAGCAGCCCCGGAACTCACCTGAGAAGGGTCGAGGCCTCCTGCAAATCAGCCGAGGAATGAGGTACCATCTGCCATGGGAACACATTAGTTTCACTGGGAGCATCCCTCAGGGCCTTGGTCCCTCTACGTTTTAAAACTTTGAGGTTACTCTTTTAGTTGACTCCCAGGAGCCCAAAGCCCTTCCAAAACACTCAGGGAATCTTCTCTCACCCACTCAAGCAGGTAGAAAACCTGAAGCCGAGGTAACAACTGGCTTCAACAGTAAGATTTTCTCACATAAAAGGAGTATCTCCAACCCCCAGCCAGAAAAGGAGTCCAGTAGCTCCTAGATATCCTTGAAGACACCCAGAACCCTAGTCTGTGTGCCTTTCTAATCAGCTTCAACTTTCTTCTCAGCACTGAGGCTGCTATAACCATCCCAATCACCATGTTCAGGCAGGATGTCCAGAGGCATAGATGTAGGTCCACCTCTTTCTTACAACTTTAAGAATGAAGAAACCTTTCCTGAAAAACCCTGGCAGCTACCTTCTCATATTTCATCATGTCCATAGGGGGCAGTTTTTGAATTGAATGAATTGGGTTTTGTGAAACTGCAGTTTCCACTTGCCTTCCTTTTGGACGTGAGCTATGTTACATACCTCTTGGAGGCCCAATTTTTGAAGCAATTGACTAAACAGAAATATGCTCATCATTTTAGAGAAAAACAAGAGGGCAAGGATTCTATTCTCTGAACCCATGTGGCTATAGTCATTGTGTTAAAAGCTTAGTAGGCAGTTTCTCTCCTATGCTATACCAGGTACAGCAGGTGATAGTAAGGATAGGGTAAAACAAACCTCTGCCACAATATTCTACTGAAACAATGAGCCTCTTATTCTAAAAACATCTGCACACAGTTAGTTGGGTTTAACAGAAGGTTTCTGGCCCAGCCCTGCTGCTTATGGTTCCAAGGCAGCTGGTGAACACTTTGGACTAAGGTTGGGCTTGAAGGAAATGAAAGGATGGGCTTCAAGAAAGCGGAAGTGTGGACTTGGACATGAATGAACACCCTTTATCAGTAGGCCAAGGTATTTCCCAGCTGTAGGGGCAGCCTCATGCCAAGATGTACATCCTTTTAGAATTGTTACTGCTGAAATGACAGTATCGTGTCAGGGGAGGGGGCAGTGTTCCCCAAACTATGAAATTTATCTCTTTTATCCATCTAGGTGTGCCTAGGTATTCAGCTTGCCCTCCAGCTATACATGGTGAGTCACCGTCTTGACCAGATTTCTTGCCTTTGATAAGGAAGGGATCCAAATGGTTTTTCTTAAGTAAGCATTACGCTGAACTAGATCCTGTAGCACAGTGGTCCCCAACGTTTTCAGTACCAGGGACGGGTTTCGTGGAAGACAGTTTTTCCATGGACCGGGGGATGCGGGGATGGTTTCGGGATGATTCAAGCACATTTCATTTATTGTGCACCTTATTTCTATTATTATTACATTGTAATATATAATGAAATAATTATACAACTCACCATCATGCAGAATCACTGGGAGCCCTGAGCTTGTTTTCCTGCAACTGGATGGTCCCATCTGGGGGTGATGGGAGACAGTGATACCCGAAGTATGTTGCTTATGTCCAGTCCACTCCATAATCTCATTTTGGCTGCTGTCACTGCATAAAACACTGCTTCACAAAGATAGGCTGCTGGAAATGGAAGCAGGCTTTTCAGTGCTTTTGTGGTAATCTCAGGATGTTCTGCCTTGACTTTAATCCAGAATGTATGGAGATTTGAGGTTGTCTCAAATATACTTTTAAGGCCACCGTCATTTGCGATCTCAAGCAGTTGATCTTCTTCTAGCACGGACAAAGTCGCTTCACCTGGCTTATTCACAAATGGGTCGCGGATCCATTCCTTCCCAGTTCGGGGGTCTTGTGTGGTTGGGAAATAATGCTCAAACTCCTTTGAAAGCTGAAATAGGTGATCATGCAGCAGCTGGAAGAAAGAAGGCCCTGCCTCAGTCTCTTTCAAAATCTCTGCGAATGTTTAAAACATGTCAAAAATCCCAGTGATCACTCGTCACCCCCATAATTCCAGTTTGGCTTTGAATGCGGCCACCCTACCTGCTGACTTGAACACAGTTGTCATTCTCCCCTGAAGTGACAGACTGAGTTCATTGAGCAGGTTGAATATGTCACATAAGTAAGCAAGTTTTGTGACCCATTCTGTGTCACTGAAATGTGCTGCCAGAGGTGACTGTTTTTCTAAAAGAAATCTCTGGAGCGGCTCTCGTAACTCAAAAACTCTGGCCAGTGATCTACCTTTAGAAAGCCACCTCACTTCTGTGTACAAGAGAAGACGTGTATGTTCTTTGTCTATCCCCTCACAGAGCTGTGTGAACAGACGTGAGTTAAGGGCATGTACTTTAATGTGGTTGATAATTTTAATCACAACCTGCAAAACGTTGTTAAGTTCAGGTGACATTTTTCGGCTAGCCAGCATTTCTCTATGGATGACACAGTGCATAGACTCACATTCAGAAGAGACCTCTTTGACCCGAGTAGTGAAAACAGAAAGCTGTCCAGTCATGGCAGCCGCTCCGTCCGTGCATATACCGACACAAAATGACCAATTCAGTTTTCCTGATATGTAATCATTCAAAGACTTGAATAGGTCTGCAGCTGTGGTGTTGGTTGGCAACAAAAGTGCACATAACATATCCTCATGCACATCCTCCTGAAAAATATATCACACAAAAACAAGCATTGTTGCCTTGTTGTCAACATCTGTAGACTCGTCAACCTGGATTGCGTACCACGGTGACTCAGTAATCCTCTCTAACAATCGTGCCTCAATATCCTCTGCTATTTCATCAATTCATCTAGTTATGGTGCTAGCTGAAAGAGGAACACATGCCACCTTTTGAACTGCAGCCTCTACTAAAAGTTCACAACAGATGTCCTTAGCAGCAGGCAGGATCAACTCTTCACCAATAGTAAAGGGCTTCTTAGCTGTAGCAATGCGTTTAGCCACTAAGCATGATGCTCTCAGTGCAGACACATTTGATGAAGTGGTGGCCTTCAATAATTGCTTCTGTTCTTTGTGTTCACATTTTTTTCTTTTGAAAAACTCCAAAGGCTTGTATTTTAATGCAGGGTACTTGGTCTCCATGTGGCAAAGCAGTTTGGAAGGTTTCATGGCTTCATTGGATAGCTGGTCACCACATACTATACAAAGCGGGCTTGGAGAATGTGAATCACCTGTTGCAATGAACCCGTAATTTAAGTAGTACTCTTGGTATTTTCTTTTAATTGCAGCTTTCTTTTTGTTGGCAGTCTTAGAGTCCTCTGCTGTCTCATCATTGGGTCTCTCCCCCTTTTCAAAGAAGCTCTCCAGCGACATTTGTTTTTTACTCATTTTGGCTAGGGTTAGCTTGTGGGCTTACCAGAACTGTGACTGAGACAAGTGCGCAGTGCGGGAAAGAGGCACGGATGGAAGTGGTAAATAAAATAATGGGTGGGCCAGGCGCAGACTAAAATAAGTGTTGGATTCCGACTTAAAGCCCGCCACCAGATGCAGCTTAATTGTCACTGATAGGGTTTTGGTATTAGTCTGCAAGCAGTTGATTTATTATGGTCTCTGTGCAGTCAAACCTCTCTGCTGATGATAATCTGTATTTGCAGCCGCTCCCCAGCGCTAGCATCACTGCCTCAGCTCCACCTCAGATCATCAGACATTAGATTCTCATAAGGAGCGCGCAGCCTAGATCCCTTGCATGTGCAGTTCACAGTAGGGTTCCCGCTCCTATGAGAATCTAATGCTGCCGCTGATCTGACTGGAGGTGGAGCTCAGGCAGTAATGCGAGCGACGGGAAGCCGCTGTAAATACAGATGAAGCTTCCCTTGCTCACGGGCCGCTCACCTCCTGCTGTGCAGCGCGGTTCCTAATAGGCCACAGACCGGTAGCGGTCCGTGACCCGGAGGTTGGGGACCCCTGCTGTAACGGTTAGAGCTCCTGGACATTGCAGAGGAGCAGGTCGCATTGCTGCCAGTGCAGCAGATAGCTGTACTGGGGAGGGTCGTCCGAGGTGTCGTCAGTGCTTGGCTGATGGAGACCTGAGGCATCCATAAACCTCATTCATCAGCAGCCCCCTTCCAAGCCACCATAAATAAAACAGCATCCAAATAGAGAACAATGTATTTCCTAGGCAAAAAAAAAAGCATTCCTTTCAGCCTGGATTTGAGTCTAGAAGAGCAGAATGCTGATATTCTTAAAGCTCAAAGGGCTGCTTAAATCGGCCACATCAGGTTGCAAAATGAAAGATTATTGACTTCTCTCCAATTCTGCTACCTCAACTGTGTTTAAGAAAGTATCATTTCTTCTCTGGGTTACTGCTAACTGCCTTCTAACTCCATACTCTTGTCAATCCATTTCCCACAGAGCAACCAATGTTCTCAAAAAATGTAAACTACCAGGTCATGTCACTTTCCTGCTTAAAGTCCTGTGACGTCTTCCCTTATGCTTAAAAGGAAATCTGAACTCCTCCCCATAGCCTTCAAAGTCTCACACAACCCAGGCCCATCTACCTCTCCGAGATCATCTCATCCACATCTCCCCTTTTCCCACCAGGCTGTAGGCACATGACCTTCTGTTCATTCCTGGTAAAAGCTAAGGCCATTCTCACATGACAAGTTTTGCAGAAGCTCTTTCCTCTGCCTAAATGTACCCCAACTGCCCTGCTCCCAACACTGTCTGCATGTCCATTTTATCATGTTCCAGCCTGTCAGTTGCTCAGAACATCTGTTCCTAACCATGCTACATAAAATTAGTCTCTAGTTTGTTTCCTTAATCATTTGTAAATCCTTTATTTATCTGTGTATTTGTCTTTTTACTTATTTCTATAATAAGAATGTAAGTTCCTGATTCGGGGAGCCATGTCTGCCTTGTTCTTTTTTGTATCCTCAGTCTTTGACAGGATGTGACTTAGAAGTCATCAATGAATATTTATTAAGAGACAAAATGTATCAGTGAATCAGGAGAGAAGTAGGAGGTAAAATTCCACCTCCTCTAAAGAACATTTTCTAACTATGCCACCTGAAGTTATCATGATAGTCTTTTCTCCCTGATCTCTTTTATGCATTATTGTCGTTATAATAATATTAGCTCCCATTTATTGAGTGCATGTTGTGAATATTATTCTAGGGATCAGACATACTTAGAGATGTAAGACTTATTTTCTTTCCTGATGATCTAACTGAAGTGTAAACAATCAATGAGGAAAGGGAATGACCACAGAAGACTAGAATTTTGAGGGGATCTTCATGAAGAATGTTCTTGGGATTTAAGACCAACACTGAAGGAGGAATTAGGAATTAGAAACTATATAAAGGAGAGGAAGGGACACTCAAGACAAGGCAGATAGGAATTTTGAAGAGAAGCTGGAATGTGTGGAAAAAATAATAAAATTACATTTATATAAATTTGATTGACAGAAAATGTCTGAACAATTCTTGCTGAATATATGATTTGTCCCATTTATATAGCCATTAATTCTGTCCCATTTTGTGTAAGTATCTTCATTTGGTATCTTGAACCATAATTAGAATTGCGTTATTTATCTGTATCATAAATCTATTTTTCTTTCTGAGGAGATTGTAAGCAGAATACAAGCAAAGGCCTTGTCCCATTCATCTTTGTAGATAAAGAATTTCAGATCATCCAAATTGGTAACCACTCTGTTAATCCTTTAACTATGTCTTCTACCTGAGTATGATGCCTCTTTATAGTATACCTAATGAAAGATTATCCAGCCTCTTGATAAACTTTTCATAGCAAGATTATTATGAGGCAGTTTGTTTCAATATCAAATATTTTTTTGTGGCAACAAATGCTTAAATTTCTCTCCTCAACTTTCCACCACTAATCCTAGTTAAGCCCTCTGGAATTATACAGGAAAAAAAATCTCTTTCTGCTGAATAGTCCCTTGAATATTTGACAGCATAATTATTTTCCCTTTGTTATTTTTTAGGCTAAATATTCCTATTTTCATTAGCTATTCCTTACCAATATTAGCACTCATGTTTAAATACATCTGTTTTCTTAAACAACTGAATGATTGTTATAAACTCCATGACAACATGTACCCACCCTCCTTGTCTCATTCACACTGAATTCATCTCACTTATAACCATGGCTGATATATAATAGGCAATCAAATAATATTTGTTGAATGAATAAATGAAGGGGTAGGAGGACAAGATAAGCTGATGCAAGAAAGCAAGAAAAAGACATAGTAGGCATCTAATTGAAAAGGATGAAGTGAAACTCTATTCACAGACAACATTGTCATCTTTGTAGAAAACGTACAGAATATCTAAAAAGACACTAGAACTAATAAGTGATCTTGGCAAGTTTGCAGGATATAAGATCAAGCATACCAGTTGTATTTTTTATATGCTAACAACAAACAAAAGGAAATTATAATTAAAAATACCATTTATAATAACATCCAAAAATATTCAAAACTTAAGGATAAATTTGACAAAAGATATGTAAAACCTCTAAACTAAAAACTGTAAATCATTACTTAGTGAAATTAAAATGAACTTACGTGGAAAGATAACCACCTTTAGGGTTGGAAGCCTCAATATTGTTGAGATGTCAATTCTCCTTAAATTGATCTATAGATTCAACAGCATCACAATCAAAATCCCAGCAGGGGGGGCTTCCCTGGTGGCGCAGTGGTTAAGAATCCGCCTGCTAATGCAGGGGACATGGGTTCGAGCCCTGGTCCGGGAAGATCCCACCTGCCGTGGAGCAACTAAGCCCGTGCGCCACAACTACTGAGTCTGCGCGCCTAGAGCCCCCGCTCGACGCAACTAAAGAAAGCCCACGTGCAGCAATGAAGACCCAACGCAGCCAAAAAAAAAAAAAAAGTCCCAATCTGAGTTGTGTGGTTTTCACCAGCATGATGCAAATTAGCCATCAACTCACTAAAATATGCAATATAAACTCCCCCAAGCTGTGTTGATTATGTACCTAATGTTTAAAAAAAAAAAAAAAATCCCAGCAGGTTTTTTTTTTTGAGGAAAGTGATGAACTGATTCTATAAAGTCCTATGGAAATGCAAAAGATGTTGATTAGCCCAAACGACTTAGAATAAAAAAATCGAAAGGCTAACAATACCTGAATTCAAAACTTAATAAAAAGCTAATCATCAAGACAGTGTAGAACTGGCTTAAATACAGGCAAACAGACCAAAGGAACAGAATAAAAAGTCCAGTATAGACATGGATAGATAGATAGATGATAGATAGATGATAGATAGATAGATAGATACATAGATAGATATAGACAACACTAAAGGCAAATTCAATGGAGTAGGGATAATCTTTAAACGAACTGTGCTGGAACTAAAGAATACTCATAAGCAAAACAAATGAGCATCAATCCATACCTTAAACTAGAAACAAAAATTATTCCGAAATGGCTCATATACCTAAATGTAAAACCTAAAACTGTAAAACCTCTAGAAGAACACGTGGGAGAAAATTTTTGTGACCTTGAGTTAGGCTAATTTCATTGGTTAGACAAAAAATATGATCCATGAAACAAACAAAACATCTATAAATAGGACTTCATCAAAATTAACAATTCCTATTCTTTGAAAGACATTGTTAGGAAAATGAAAGTATTTAAAAGACACCATTTAAAAAATGAAAAATGAAGGCACAGGCTTTAAAAAATGAAAAATGAAGGCACAGGTAGAAAATGTCTGTAAATTAAATATCTGATTAAAAGAAATTGTATTCAGAATACAAAATCTAGTAATAATAAAAGAAACATCCCAGCAAAAAGTCGACAAAAGAACTGACACTTCTCCAAAGATACACCGATAGCAAGAAAACACACACAAAAAGATGCTCACCATCAGTAGTCACTAGGGAAACACAAATTAAAACCATAATGAGACACCTCAACAAAACTATTAAAATAGTTAAAATACTGATTATACCAAGTCTTGGTGAGGATGTGGAGGAACTGGAATTCTCATACACTCAAACTGAATGGAAAATGGTAGAAACCACTTTGAAAAACAGTTTTGAAGTTTCTTAAAAAATTAAACATGCACTCACAGTATTGCCCAAGAGAAATGAAAGCATATCTTCATACGAAGACTGCACATTGCACATGAATATTCAGAGTGGCTTTATTTGTGATGACCCCAAACTGGAAACAATTCAAACATCCATCGGCTGGTGAATGAATAAGTAAAATTTGGCATATCCATGAAATGGAATACTATTCAGCAATATATAAAAATAAACTAGAGTGCACAGAATGCTCTGAATGAACCTCAAAATAATTATGCTGAGTGAAAAAAGTGAGAGAAAGAAGTCCATGCTATAAGTAATCATTTATATAAAATCCTAGAAGATGCAAATTAATCTATACTGACAGAAAATAGATGAGTGGTTGCCTGGAATTAGGGTGTCAGGGAGAGGCAGAAGGGAAGTATTACAAAGAGTCATGAAGAAATGTTTGCTGGTGACATGTATGTTCATTTTCTTGATTGTGGTGATATTTTCATTGGTATATATGTTCAAATTTTATCAAAATTTACACAGTAAATATGTGCAGTGTATTTCATGACACCTGTACCTAAATAAAGCTGTTCTTAAAAAAGACTACAGCCTTGAAGTCAGTTAGGTCTAGATTTGTTTTACCTTGTCCACTCATGTGCTGTGTGCCTTTGGACAAGTTATTTAACCTCTCTGAGGCTTATTTTTGTTTTAAATTGATTCTATGAGAATTCTTTCAAACTTCATAGAAGTGATGTGAATGTATGTAACAAAGTGTCTTAAATGGGTGAGGGATAGAGTTCTTATGCCAATGAAATTATACAGGCTCCACCCTCCCCATTTCTAGCCATTAATTTGCAAAGAAACTGAAGAGTCCATTGAGCTTCCTGCTATATTCACATGTGTCTGATACACTGGGAGGGCAGTGAAAGAAGCCGGATAGCTGGAAGGACAATGAGAAGTCCCTGAGGTGGAACTTCCCAAAAGGAAAGGAGGAAGCTAGATGGTGGTGCATAGAGGAATAGTTTGCCAGCTATAGCAATGGACAAGCCCATGAGCCACAACTACCGAGTCTGTGAGCCATAACTACTAAAGCCCGCCCGCCTAGAGCCCGTGCTCCACAACAAGAGAAGCCACCGCAATGAGAAGACCGCGCACCGCAACGAAGAACAACCCCCGCTTGCTGCAACTAGAGAAAGCCCGCACGCAGCAACAAAAACCCAACGCAGCCAAATATAAATAAATAAATAAAATTTAAGAAGCAATTATAGGAAATTTTCAGAGAATCATTCTAAAGTGTTCTGATATATAGTAAATAGTCTCTCACTTCTATTTCCTCATTCCCCTATTCACACCCACTGAAACATTTAGAGTTTTTATTTGTTTAGATCATTTATCATAAATACTGAATGTGTCATGCCACTTACATTGGATCTTGAACCATTTGTGACCACCCGAGGCATTTTCTTTTCTTCACTCCTTCACTAGCAACCTTGATAAACCTGCCTATCCAGGACTGCAGTTTCACTCCCAGAGGTAGCATTACCTTTAGTCAGTGTGGCCACTGGGGAGTGAACCAGGATAAATGGGATTAAACTGAAACAGTAGGAGGTTTAGGTTAAACACTAAGAGAGACATGTCGAGAAAAGGTCACTTAGACACAGCACCAGTTTCCCTTGAGAATTTAGGAATATCTTCATCCTAAGTTTTTTAGCATAGTTAGACTGAAGCTCAATAAGAGTCCCCACCTCATAGTGGGCAATTCCATTGTTTTCCCACCTTCATGAAAAGATGAGAGGAGTCCATATTAGTGGGCATGAGATTTAATACCCTATGAAAAGGAAGCATTTCATGGTACATCTTATGTAAAATCTCCCCTTCTATTCTCCTTAAGCATCTTCTTGTGACTCTGGGGAAACAAGGTTTAAGAACCAAATTTATCACTAACGATGAACTCCATATCTGTGTTCAATCCTGGATTACACATTTGTTTTGAAGAATTTGTTTGAAGCTATTAGTCTATGATTGTTTTATAAGGCCTAGTGGAGTCATCTATACACACCTAGCACTTAGTTTCTGTTCATAATGCTGTTAAATGGAGTTAGTTCTCTAATAAGTTTAACAATGAAATCAAATCTCTTTTCCCTGCAGGCTAAGGCATGATGCATTCCGCTAGCAGAATGGTGGTGTCTATCAGTCAAGGGATTTGTAATTGGAGAGAGAATCCAGTGTGATAGGATAGAGCTCTATATTAGCGGCAGGCTACAAAGTGGTGAAATGGGAACTTGCCTTATCATGAAAACCCTTTGCTTTCCATCTTTATTGGTCAGAGGCCCTGTGCAAATCAGATCGATTGACTACATTCTTAATTGTTTTTCTTTTAACCCATCAAATCTTAATTTGGCATCCCCTCTATTGACACATGTCACCATCACTGAGGACTAATCATGTTAGTTTTAGAATAATGAATATATCACTCTGACATAAACAAATTAACATGTTTAATAAACTTCTCACAATAACGCAATTCCCCAGCTTTCCGTGGCTCCACCTGTGGATTTGTAATGCAGTTCATTTGAGGTGTTGGGGAGGGAACAGTCCTTTTTCATAATTTTTATAGATGTTGAGTGGCACTGAAATAAACGTTACATGCTGGTTGCCTGTGGGCAGGATTGAGTCTGCAGATATATTTTGTTTGGTCCACATAATGCTGTCAAGACATTTGATGGAGAACTTTGGTTCTACTGGTAATGGCTCATGAGGTTGAATTCTCCATTGAAACATTTTGATAATCTCTCTCTAACAATAGTGGCTGGATTGTTGGAATGGATTTTTGCAGAGGGCAGAATTATTTTAAAAACTACAGATTCTGAGCTAGTTATAACACAACTTTGGGTCCTCTGTCACCATCTATTGTTTACTCCTCTTTGATTTCATCATATACTTCTATCAGTGTTTTTTCTAACTGGTTGGTCTCTTGCACTTTAAATCTCAGTTATATCCCCTTGTTTCAGCTATGATTTACCCACCTTCTCTTTCAGAGATGGATCAAGGCATCTTTTGGGAGCTTACCCAATTTTCTCTTCTCCACTGCATCATTGCTCTGTTTCTTTAAGATTTGTTTTATCCTCTTTTAGTTGACTCCTTCCATTCTATAACCATGCTTCAAATTCTTGTATCTGCTTTGTGGGGGTTTTTTTGACTATTATTTATCTCATCACATATTTTTAATTAGTCAGTTTACTAATTCAAGAGAAAACATTTTTTGAACATCTACACAAAGGTGTAAGTTTCATCAGTTACCAGGTTCTACATCTTTATTAACTGAAACAAAATCAAGAGCTTACAGACAAATGTTTTTTAAACCATAAATTATACTATAATAAGAAAGTATTTATAAAGAAGAATCTTCAAGAATCTATGAGAATACAGAAGAAGAGATGGGGGACTAATGCTGTTAGGTCTGGGGGACAGGAGACACAAGGAGAGCTTCTAAGCTGAGGTGATTTGAATAAACCCGAAGTGGATTTACTGCTAGAGCTTACACTCCAGGGCCTTGCACTTGCATGGGTCCCTTCCACTGTGTTCTCATGGTCTTGTGTTTTGTACAATATATTTTAACCATTGATACTTAAGATCATTTTTCTTTCTTTCTTTACCCCAACATCCCCTCCAACATTCTTCCTCTTGGCTCAGGTGGCCTTGGAGAAGCCACAGGGTTTTATAGAATATGATTAGGAGAAAGTTGACTTGGAAACAGTTTGGGTTAGTGGGATGCATTGCTGTGGTTTGCAGTCATTCCATATGTAAATAAGTTATTGCTAGCCATCTGGAGGTAGATGTGCATTTCAGGATACTCCTCTGATACACTGTTTCAACTCAGTCAGGGTTGGAACACAGAGGTGCAGGGTCAGAGTTCATAACTTTATATGAATATTTCCTACGGCATCTGACACTACAAGAATGTGGATGGAGGAAGAGAAACGAGACTTAAAATGTGCAGAACCAGAACTTAACCTGTGGAAAGTCCTTCCAGTCATTTGATATATAAAATTATAAATAAATAAAAGAGGATTTGATCTCATTGATTAGGGGTCAAAATGAAAGTTCTCTCCTACCAGGAATGCACTCAATAATGCCTTAAAATCTTAGAGAACACACACGCATGTGCACGCGCACACACACACGTATATGTATATGAATGATATTAGAGAGAGGTTTTCCCAAATTTAGCATTCTTAAAAAATGACATGATCTTAGCATGTTGTGAAGCTTAATGAACTTTTTTAAACTATCACAATATTTGTCATCCATACTGGAGGAAAGATCAACTTATCTTTGTATTTTCTCTACTGAAAACAAGATTACAAAATTGTTGTCATATAAAGAAGCAAAGAATATGTGGGCAACAAATGTTGGAAAAATCATATTACAGAGCTGTGTCAGAAGGCTGATTAATAAAAATATTATCCTATTTTTTCCGATTTGGGAAACTTTGTAATGTAGTTTTTAAAATGTATAGTATGTTATCATTTATTTTCTCATTCTAAATAACTATTACTTTTATACCTAGATTTATATTTATAAATTTGTATTATTTTTCTTAAAGAAGGCCCCTAAAATTGTATAAACTTCTAACAGCACAAACCAGACTAAATGAATTAAACTTGTCCAGGCAAACCTGGAATTTTCCAAGTAGAAGAAATCGTTTGTATAAAGATTGATGTCACAGATCATTCAGGGTCCCACTCAAATTAGGCAAACTCAAGTCGGACTAAATCAAAGAGTTCAATAAAGAGATAATTTTAAAGTGTAGGCAGGATGTAGGGGAACCATAAGGGATACTGCATCATGTCTATTACCTATCTTTTATCAGCCCTGAGCCTGAAGGAGTGAGGGAAAATAGTAGTACTAGAACTCAGGAGCAGAGAACCTTGGAGAGAAGAACCCAACATGGATAGGAGCTGAATACTTCGAGGAATGCAAGGAGACCAAGGTAACAACACTGAGATGGAGTTGGTGAATTACATATGCAAACCTTCACTCCTTTCCCTCCCACCTCCAGTCTCCTGCCTTAGTCTCCCATTGTCCTAACCCTACCGTAGCACAAGGGAGCCTACCAAGGCTATCCAAATATATCAGAGCAGGAGGCAGAAAATAAGGTAGAGATGTGTATAAAGTGGGTTTGATGAGGCAAACAAAAATATCTGGCTATATTTTATATATATATATATATATATATATATATATATTATATATATATAATTTGTATATGTGTGTGTGTATGTGTGTGTATTACACTTAAATGTATATACATTTATATATATATGGTATGTTTGCGATATGTAGAGTTACATTCAAAAATGGAATAACACCTTGATTATAACCTTATATAACAGGTTTTATAACCTGTTTAACTCACTTAGTAACTGACAAAAATTATAAACTCTTCTCTGTGTCATAAGTTTTTTTTTTTTAACAACAGATCTTCATAGGGCTGTATAGTTCTATGTTCTATGGCAGATGTATCAGAATTCATTTAGGTTACTTCAAATTTTTCACCATTATATAAAGACGTGTAATAAGCATTCCTGTAGATCATCTTTTAAATCAACAATATATGTTTCCTTAAAATAAATTCAAATAAAATGTAATTGCTTTTGTAATCAAAGGGGATTCTCATTTCAAGTTCTTACTGCCAAAATGCTCCCCAGAAAGATTGTGCCCCTTTCCACTGCCATTATCCACATATTAATGCTTATTTTCCTCACATCCTCTCCAAGTTACAGGCCAAAATATTTTAAAGACAGAGCTGTGAGTAGACTCCTCTGCCATCTCTCACCCCTTAATGTTTGTAATCTGAAATTCTTCTCTTGTCAGTGAACAGTGACTTCCCGATTTTGAATTCCAGTATCTATTTATCATTCTTATCCTTGACCTTACAGCATTTGATATTATTGACCTCAAGCTCCTATTTGAAAAAACAAAAACCAAAAAACTCTCTCCTTTTAGTCCCTTCACGTACTCAGTACTTATTTGAATCCTCTCTTTCTGCCCTTTCTCTGCCTTCCTCTTTTGGTTCAGCCTCCTTCTGCTTTCTGTTAGGCATGGCCAACCACTCCAGCTCAGGGCTCTGTGGGCTGTGTTCTGGCACAGGGTCCAGCAAGCCTTCCATGCCTCTCATGTTTGTCTCCTCTTTCTCTTCTCCAATACTCCCACTCTCATTTGAGCCCTTATTATTTTTACTGGTCTCCCTGCTTCTAGTTCCAGATGTACCTTCCTAAAAACATTGCTTTGCTTATGGCACTCTGCTGAGCAAACAGCCTCCAAGCATCCTCTATTCCTGTTAACAATCAAGTGAAATACAAGCTTGCATGGGTATCCCCCTTCCCCTACTCCTGATCATATAGCCTACAGTCTAGCCTAGATGCCCAGTTTTCTTTTCTTTTCCATCCACCTATATAATTCTTTTCCTCATCTCTGCCCTTCAAAAACTTCTACCTTTTTATTAAGACTTAACTCAAAGGCACCTCCTATAAGAATCTTCCTCTAGTCACCGCCATTAAAAATGACCCCAGTCTTCCATGGTCTGTAATTCAGACCTTTTTCTATCGATATTGTAGCCAGTTTGGGAGGCTTAAAACCTCTATGAGATTGTAAACTGACTGAAAGTAGAATCAGGTACTGTTCATCTTCTCCTAAGCACCCAGCATAGAGTTTTATTGCTGGTAAGTGATTAATAAATATTAATTACGTGAAAGAGCCGGCCCTAGAGCAATTGTACGGAGCCTTTGGGTTTAAGAATAGAGGAAGCTCAGAAATAGTCCTCTGTGCCATAGATCGTCTCCAGATTGAGTCTTACGGAGCATCTGACTTGAGGATACTACAGAAATATACATTTCGTGTCTCGGGTTAAGCAGTGAATATGTCTAAAATGCCTGGATTGGCTGCCCCAGAATTCTGAGAACTGTAACAGGATTTCTGTTTCATTATGAAAACTTTAACAGTTTCCTCCCATTCAGACCACTGGACAGTTCAAAGCTGAACACATTCTTTGAAGGTGCGTGGCAGCGTCTGCCACTTGCAAACATCAGGGAGACACTTCTCTGTCTCCATTGCTACATTTTGGCCTTGCCCAGAGGGGACAAACTTCATTTTTCCTTTTCCCCCAATGGTGTTGCAGGGGGGCAAGTTAAAAAAACCACCATGGAAGCATATATTAACCATGGGATCAGAAAGGGGGAAGCAAGGAGAATCTCCTTCCTGTCATGAACAACATACAGCCATTTTGCCACTTTAACAAAGGAGTAAAGCTGCAGCGGTGCAAGGTGGAAAGCACACATATGATTTCTGTTCGACTTCTCTCTGTGCATGCCTTTCCTTCCTAGGTGGATTCAGGCTAGTCATTTCAGTTATTTGTGCATGGCATGAGGACAGTACCACCTCCCCACTCCTATCCCTACCTCCCAGGCTGGAGGAGCGCCAGTTGCTAATGCTGTGAGATCTTCCTGGCCTGGCCCTGACTCCCACACAAGGAGATATCCCATGTGCAATTTGTACAGCACCTTTCCCAAGCGTGGAAACGTCGTACAACCCAGCAGTGAACAATGAGGCAGCAGGAGACAGCACCAACGGGGCGACATCTAACATGTTCAGGAAAAACAAAGTTAAGCAGCAAAGCTCTTTAGAGCAAAAGAGGCTTTTAAAGAGAGTCCTCCCAGGTAATGTAAGCAGCTGCTTTCTCACCGCTCTCACAAGGGCACGCCACAGGGCCAAACAGGCAACCCCTCCAGCCCTGGGAGAAAGACCTGAGTTGCAGTGGGGACCAAATCCATTTATTTTCATGTCGCAATAAAAATGCTGGATAGTTTGTAAATCACACACGCTCTGATCGCATTCCTTTTAAGAATACACAGCAGATTTTCTTACTCTGGGCGCAGCCAATTTATTCACATAGGGGAGGCGTTTGATCAGCCTCCCTGCACAGGGATTCTTAGATGAATGCGGCTGCTCGGTTTCTTCCTAAATTAGGAGCTGCAGAGGAAGTGTGACCAGAGACGGGGTGCTGGGAAGGTGCAGGGATTTTCATGTGGAAAATTTAGCCTGTGTACTACAGGGACTACGCAGGTGGGAAACAGCATTCAAGTCTGGTCAGTTTTAATTTCGGAACCCAGCTTACAACCTCCAGTTCAACCACATGTTGACCCCCAATTAAACCATGCCGTGTAAGGCCCCGATGGCACGAATACAGCGAAATCCCATTCTCCACAGTGCTGTCAGGAGCAGAACAGAATGGTAATTTTGCATTTGGTCTTGTTTGTCAGCCTGCATTTTAATTCATTTTCTAATATGACCACCTGATCCAGAACCAAATACACATTGTTCTCCCTGATAAGCCTGGAGGAAAAAACTCCTCTAAGGCATCTTTGCAAAGGGACTTATCTCTTAAAGTTTGCTGAGATTCTGAGGGGGTGGAATAGGTTATGCTTTGCATTTCAAGAAATAGAACGAAATGCCACCAACAACACAGAATTTAAATAGTGCGTAGCTGGAGCTCAGAGTGTGCTCTTCAAAGAAAATGTAAGATTTGACCCACACCTGAGATGTTTGTTGTTATGACTATTAATTGGATCCTCAAGTCATTTTAAAATGGCCGTCAACGCGATGCGTGTTTACTTAGTAGCTGTGATGGTTTTTAGTCGGTAAACGACTGGGGTTAGGTAATGTTAGCTTTGTACATGAGAACAAAAAGGACTATTTTTAAAATGTTAGGTTTCTAATCTACTATGAAGGCAGCATTACAACTATAGAGGGTAGCAGTTAAGAGAACAGGCTCTGTAGAAAGACATGCTCAGTTCAAATCCTGGCTCTGTCACTTGGCAGATTACTGCCCCTCTCCATGTCTCAAATTCCACCTATTTGAAATGGGGTGATAATAACCTCATAGGATTGGCGTGAGAATTAAATGAGATAACTTATCTTAAGGGCTATGCACCATGCCTTACATAAAAAGTACGCATACATCAATGTTTATTTTTATTATGATTAAGGTTCAGATTAATGTGATTGAGTGCCTGATAAGTACCAGCAACATTGCCAGTCTCTGTCTTTGAAAACCTTACATCTAGGAGGGTAGCACACTACCTTGTGGTCTTATCACTAAAGAAGATTTTACTGTTGGAGTTCCCTCAGCCCTCCCTGGTCTATTTAAGAGCTGTCCTTGCCTTACTGCCTCTCCTTCTGTATGTAGCCTCCTTCAGCCGGGGTTACTGTCTCCTTTGTAGGACCCGTGACCCTGTTACTCATTGAACCCCTGATACTTATAAACTTTTGTTACTATGTATTTTTTACTTCCGCATCCCTCTTTCCCAACTAGAGGCATAAGCTCTTTGAGGGCAGGTAGCATATCTATATATACCACTTTAAAGTTTGTTAGGTGTATTTTCTCTTGGAATACAAGAGGATAGGAACTAGCTCTCAGAAAATTAAGTCTGTTGCTGGCAGTATCTTCCTAAAGTTGGAGAGAAATTAGAAAACCTTGCATGCCTTCCACACACGCAGCCTGCTTCAGCATCGGTAAGGCCTTAGCCACTCTGAAAAGATTGTCAAGACAAAAAGACTATAAAGGTGAGAGGAATAGAGGATTAGAAAGACATATCAGCTCTTCATAATTGTACTTTAAGCGTCTCCACAAAAGGTCTCATTCTCTACACATGGAAAGAGAGTTAAGCTCATTATATTAATTTATGAATTCAAGGCAAAGAAGCCGTGAGCTGACATGTAAATTTCCATCTATCTATCTATCATGAATCTATCTATGTATGTATCTATGTATCTATGTATCTATCTATGTATCTATGTATCTATATATGTATCTATGTATCTATCTATCTATGTAACTATCTATCTATGTATCCAACATCAGTGCCTCCCCTTGGAGTGCATGCAAGAACACAGCAAATCTGAGGGCATGTCCTCTTTTGTACTATTCTGATCATCTTAATGAGAAAGCCAGTTGGCCATAAAAATAAGGCTCCGATTAATACAGCTTGGGTTGTTGCACTCAGCAGTCCATGCCTAGCCTTCTGCACGTACAGGTGACTCTGCTGATCTCTCTCTCACTATTGTGCTGCTTGCACAATCATTGGGAAACAACTGCAGCCTTGTGGCTGACGGACCAAATGCCAGGGATGAGGAGTGCATTTCCAGTATGTCTGCCACTGTTTTCTTTAATGATTTTTCAAATGAATACAGTCTCCATCCTACCATCCTTTAGAATGTGTATGTTGAGCTTCAATGATTTCAAAGCTAATGGTAAAATACGCACTATGCAGCACTGCTCTGTCCAGAAGATTTGAATCATTATTTGTCCTCTTTCTCTAGACAGACTGTAGGGTTAAATGGCTGGGGTTTTTGAAACAAAAGATTTATACTCCATTTTCTTTCGTACTATCCATCCACGCCTCCTGTAATAGGAGCAGGTTGGAAAGCTCTGTGTCTGGGTTGTCATTTCTCTTGCACGGTATATATTAGAATCCAAATGACCTCTACACCGTCAAGGCTCCACAGACCTTAAATTTAAGCTACCTGCTCCACCAAAGTACCTAAAACAATAACTTTTTTTATGTTGCAACAAACATTACATTTAATGAGTACAGTGCACATGTAATGATACAGTGAATCAGTGTGAAGCCTCAAATAATGATTTCTGTTGGCACTATAAAAGGAATGTAATTTTTCTTGTTGAAATACCATTTTTCAGTTACTGCATGAGTGATGTGGTAATTATCCCCTACACCTGGGATTTAAATCCAATCCTACAAGCCCATTTTCTGTTTGCAAGCTGTCAGGCTGATGCATAGGCTTTGTTCTTATCTGGCAGTAGGCAAGGAATCGGTAATTCAGAAACAACAAAGCCACTGATGGGTCATCATGTAATCTGCACTGAAAATTGCAATCTGTAATGAGATTGGAAACGCAGATGAGGTGACTAAAATTGATTACCTACCATATCTGAAAATTTCAATTTTATTGCACAAATATGATCAAACTAGTCCATAAGTTTGGGGATTAGTTGAGAAAGAATAAAGATTACTTTTAAATTAGGTGAATGCAGATAAGTTATTTAGATGTAAATTATTTGCTTTATAGCAATATGGTTGGTCTTCAGGGTGATTCAAACGGCCACATATTGTAAGTTCCCTGATGGCATCATTTCTGCCTGGGAGTTCCAATTAGAGATGACATATACACTCTCCACTCTTAAAGGGAGTACAGCAAAGCAGACAGTGAATGAAACTCACACCAATCCCCAGGCCACAAAAATTCACCTTTCATATGCTTATTATGGAAGAAAAAAATTATCTAGATGTCTTGGGAGCTTCAAGAAACAAGCAGCAGACTGTGCTTGGAGTATCTGTAAACATTTTTTTTTTTTTTTTGCCCCACTTCCACCATCTTCCAAGGGGTCAGGCTTTGTGGGTTTAGCTCAGGAGCCAAGATGACAGGTTCACAGTCCTCTGCTTCCCATAGGAAGCACAGACTTCATATAATCTTAGAACTATAAGAGATACTGATGATGTTCTGGTCCAGCCTCCAAGCTACTATGAACCTCTCTCTACTTCTTGTCTGTAGCAGGTGATAAATCCTACTACCAGAAATTTGGCAGAACTTCGTGATCTTGAAACAAAAGGTATACCTAATAAGGAATCATTATCATGACATGATTTCAGAAATGAATGACAATGGCAATATGTTCATATAATGCCACCAAAATATTTCACCTCTTTGTCTAGCTTCCCAGAAAGTATCCATTAGAGTGGCAAAAAAGTGCATTGAGAGATCAATTTCTGTTTGAGGGAATATCATTTTTAAGAAAAATATCAAAACTCAGCCTGCCTTAACTTTTTGGGGTACCAAGGCAAAAAATGTTTTCATCCTGTGGGCTATAGTTGCTGTTGCAACTGCAAGAGATTCTCCTACTTTTGGAAGTTTGTTTGTTTGTTTTAATAGATTATGAAAAAAGAGAGTTCCCCTCTGACAATTGTATACATGATCTTTACTCTCATAAGCATAGTTGAGGAGCTGGAAGAATGCATTAGTGAGGAGTTGGGTCACATGCTCTAAATTACTTTCCAGCATGAATTTTATATTCAGAAGTGTCTTCAGAGTTTCACTGGTCTCCTGCCCAGTGAACAGTCTTCTTAGGACTTTTTCTATAAACCAGTCCTATTCAGAAGGGAAATCCTTAGTAAAAATATTTATTATTGTTATTTATATTAGTAGTAGTAGTAGTGGTAGGAATAGTAGGAATAGTAGATCTAGTAGCAGCAGCAATAATAGTATTGTTTTACTTTGTTTTCGCTTTGGACTGCTTACATTGTGACTTTACTGTTCAGTTCTTCCGAGACCCAGAGAGGGTTCAGTGGCAGCTGATACAAGAAGTAGGCATTGACGCTGATCTACAAGTTCCAGAATAACTGAGGCTCTAGCGGTACTAACTGACACTTGCTACGTTTTATAGCATTGTCATCTATCTTAACCATTTTGTATTTTCTTCTTCCAAAGGAGAAAGGAAAGAAAGAAGGGAGTTGCTTGTTCATTTATTAAACTATGAAAAGGTTTACAACATTCCAAGAATCATCTACATTCTTGGAACAACTTTCTTTATTCTTGCTCTATCTGTTTCAAAAGTTAAACCCTTTCCTTCTACAGTAAACTCATTTTCTCCTTTACATCCATTTTGTTCTCTTCTGAATATCTCAAGATTCCTTTACATGAAGAAAAAAAAATTTTTTTTTTTTATACAGCAGGTTCTTATTAGTCATCGGTTTTATACACATCAGTGTATACATGTCAATCCCAATCTCCCAATTCATCACACCCCCACCCCCACCCCCCCGCCGTTTTCCCCGCTTGGTGTCCATACGTTTGATCTCTACATCTGTGTCTCTATTTCTGCCCTGAAAACCAGTTCATCTGTACCATTTTTTTTATATTAACATATTTCCATACAAATAACCCAATGAAAGTTTAGTATTAGTTGTTTTGTTTGTTTGGTTCTTTTTAAACTGCAGGTTCTTATTAGTCATCAATTTTATACACATCAGTGTATACATGTCAATCCCAATCGCCCAATTCAGCACACCACCATCCCCACCCCACCGCAGTTTTCCCCCCTTGGTGTCCATATGTCTGTTCTCTACATCTGTGTCTCAACTTCTGCCCTGCAAACCGACTCATCTGTACCATTTTTCTAGGTTCCACATACATGCGTTAATATACGATATTTGTTTTTCTCTTTCTGACTTACTTCACTCTGTATGACAGTCTCTAGATCCATACACGTCTCAACAAATGACCAAATTTTGTTCCTTTATATGGCTGAGTAATATTCCATTGTATATATGTACCACAACTTCTTTACCCATTCGTCTGTCGATGGGCATTTAGGTTGCTTCCGTGACCTGGCTATTGTAAATAGTGCTGCAGTGAACACTGGGGTGCATGTGTCTTTTTGGATTATGGTTTTCTCTGGATATATGCCCAGTAGTGGGATTGCTGGATCATATGGTAATTCTATTTTTAGTTTTTTAAGGAACCTCCATACTGTTCTCCATAGTGGCTGTATCAATTTGCATTCCCACCAACAGTGCAAGAGGGTTCCTTTTTCTCCATACCCTCTCCAGCATTTGTTGTTTGTAGATTTTCTGATGATGCCCATTCTAACTGGTGTGAGGTGATACCTCATTGTAGTTTTGATTTGCATTTCTCTAATAATTAGTGACGTTGAGCATCTTTTCAAGTGCTTCTTGGCCATCTGTATGTCTTCTTTGGAGAAATGTCTATTTAGGTCTTCTGCCCATTTTTGGACTGGGTTGTTTATTTTTCGAATATTGAGCTGCATGAGCTGTTTATATATTTTGGAGATTAATCCTTTGTCCGTTGATTCATTTGCAAATATTTTCTCCCACTCTGAGGGTTGTCTTTTTGTCTTCTTTATGGTTTCCTTTGTTGTGCAAAAGCTTTGAAGTTTCATTAGGTCCCATTTGTTTATTTTTGTTTTTATTTCCATTACTCTAGGAGGTGGATCAAAAAAGATCTTGCTGTGATTTATGTCAAAGAGTGTTCTTCCAATGTTTTCCTCTAAGAGTTTGCTAGTGTCTGGCCTTACATTTAGGTCTTTAATCCATTTTGAGTTTATTTTTGTTTATGGCGTTAGGGAGTGTTCTAATTTCATTCTTTTACATGTAGCTGTCCAGTTTTCCCAGCACCACTTATTGAAGAGACAGTCTTTTCTCCATTGTATATCCTTGCCTCCTTTGTTATAGATTACTTGACCATAGGTATGTGGGTTTATCTCTGGGCTTTCTATCTTGTTCCATTGATCTATGTTTCTGTTTTTGTGCCAGTACCATATTGTCTTCATTACTGTAGCTTTGTGGTATAATCTGAAGTCAGGGAGTCGGATTCCTCCAGCTCCGTTTTTTTCCCTCAAGACTGCTTTGGCTATTCGGGGTCTTTTGTGTCTCCATACAAATTTTAAGGTTTTTTGTTCTAGTTCCGTAAAAAATGCCATTGGTAATTTGATAGGGATTGCATTGAATCTGTAGATTGCTTTGGGTGGTATAGTCATTTTCACAATATTGATTCTTCCAGTCCAAGAACATGGTGTATCTCTCCATCTGTTGGTATCATCTTTAATTTCTTTCATCAGTGTCTTATAGTTTTCTGCATACAGGTCTTTTGTCTCCTTAGGTAGGTTTATTCCTAGGTATTTTATTCTTTTTGCTGCATTGGTAAATGGGAGTGTTTCCTTAATTTCTCTTTCAGATTTTTCATCATTAGTGTATAGGAATGCAAGAGATTTCTGTGCAGTAATTTTGTATCCTACAACTTTAGCAAATTCATTGATTAGCTCTAGTAGTTTCCTGGTGGCATCTTTAGGACTCTCTATGTATAGTATCATGTCATCTGCAAACAGTGACAGTTTTACTTCTTCTTTTCCAATTTGTGTTCCTTTTATTTCTTTTTCTTCTCTGATTGCCCTGGCTAGGACTTCCAAAACTATGTTGAATAAGAGTGGTGAGAGTGGACATCCTTGTCTTATTCCTGATCTTAGAGGAAATGGTTTCAGTTTTTCACCATTGAGAATGATGTTTGCTGTGGGTTTGTCATATATGGCCTTTATTATGTTGAGGTAGGTTCCCTCTATGCCCACTTTCTGGAGAGTTTTTATCATAAATGGGTGTTGAATTTTGTCAAAAGCTTTTTCTGCATCTATTGAGAGGATCATATTGTTTTTATTCTTCAATTTGTTAATATGGTGTATCACATTGATTGATTTGCATATATTGAAGAATCCTTGCATCCCTGGGATAAATCCCAATTGATTGATTTGCATATATTGAAGAATCCTTGCATCCCTGGGATAAATCCCACTTGATCATGGTGTATGATCCTTTTAATGTGTTGTTGGATTCTGTTTGCTACTATTTTGTTGAGGATTTTTGCATCTATATTCATCAGAGATGTTGGTCTGTAGTTTTCTTTTTTTGTAGTATCTTTGTCTGGTTTTGGTATCAGGGTAATGGTGGCCTCATAGCATGAGTTTGGGAGTGTTCCTTCCTCTGCAATTTTTTGGAAGAGTTTGAGAAGGATGGGTGTTAGCTCTTCTCTAAATGTTTGATGGAATTAACCTGTGAAGCCATCTGGTCCTGGACTTTTGTTTGTTGGAAGATTTTTAATCACAGTTTCAATTTCATTACTTGTGATGGGTCTGTTCATATTTTCTATTTCTTCCTGGTTCAGTCTTGGAAGGTTATACCTTTTGAGAATTCGTCCATTTCTTCCAGGTTGTCCATTTTATTGGCATAGAGTTGCTTGTAGTAGTCTCTTAGGATGCTTTGTATTTCTGTGGTGTCTGTTGTAACTTCTCCTTTTCCATTTCTAATTTTATTGATTTGAGTCCTCTCCCTCTTTTTCTTGATGAGTCTGGCTAATGGTTTATCAATTTTGTTTACCTCCTCAAAGAACCAGCTTTTTGTTTTATTGATCTTTGCTAGTGTTTTCTTTGTTTCTATTTCATTTATTTCTGCTCTAATCTTTATGATTTCTTTCCTTCTGCTAACTTTGGGTGTTGTTTGTTCTTCTTTCTCTAGTCCCTTTAGGTGTAAGGTTAGATTGTTTACTTGAGATTTTTCTTGTTTCTTGAGGTAGGCTTGTATAGCTATAAAGGTACCACTTAGAACTGCTTTTGCTGCATCCCATAGGTTTTGGATCGTCGTGTTTTCATTGTCATTTGTCTCTAAGTATTTTTTGATTTCCTCTTTGATTTCTTCAGTGATCTCTTGATTATTTAGTAACGTATTGTTTGGCCTCCATGTGTTTGTGTTTTTTACGTTTTTTTCCCTGTAACTCATTTCTAATCTCATAATGTTGTGGTCAGAAAAGATGCTTGATATGATTTCAATTTTCTTAAATTTACTGAGGCTTGATTTGTGACCCAAGATGTGATCTATCCTGGAGAATGTTCCGTGTGCACTTGAGAAGAATGTGTAATCTGCTGTTTTTAGATAGAATGTCCTATATCAATTTAATCTATCTGGTCTATTGTGTCATTTAAAGCTTGTGTTTCCTTATTAATTTTCTGTTTGGATTATCTGTCCATTGGTGTAAGTGAGGTTTTAAAGTCCCCCACTATTATTGTGTTACTGTCAATTTCCTCTTTTGTAGCTGTTAGCAATTGCCTTATGTATTGTGGTGCTCCTATGCTGGGTGCATATATGTTTATAATTGTTATATCTTCTTCTTGGATTGATCCCTTGATCATTATGTAGTGTCCTTCCTTGTCTCTTGTAACATTCCTTATTTTAAAGTCTATTTTATCTGATATGAGTATTGCTACTCCAGCTTTCTTTTGATTTCCATTTGCATGGAATATCTTTTTCCATCCCCTCACTTTCAGTCTGTATGTGTCTCTAGGTCTGAAGTGGGTCTCTTGTAGACTGCATATATATGGTCTTGTTTTTGTATCCATTCAGCAAGCCTGTGTCTTTTGGTTGGAGCATGTAATCCATTCACGTTTAAGGTAATTATCGATATGTATGTTCCTATGACCATTTTCTTAATTATTTTGGGTTTGTCTTTGTAGGTCCTTTTCTTCTCTTGTGTTTCCCACTTAGAGAAGTTCCTTTAGCATTTGTTGTAGAGCTGGTTTGGTGGTGCTGAATTCTCTTAGCTTTTGCTTGTCTGTAAAGCTTTTGATTTCTCCATCGAATCTGAATGAGATCCTTGCTGGGTAGAGTAATCTTGGTTGTAGGTTCTTCCCTTTCATCACTTAAATATATCATGCCACTCCCTTCTGGCTTGTAGAGTTTCTGCTGAGAAATCAGCTGTTAACCTTATGGGAGTTCCCTTGTATATTATTTGTCATTTTTCCCTTGCTGCTTTCAATAATATTTCTTTGTTTTTAATTTTTGCCAACTTGATTACTATGTGTCTCAGCGTGTTTCTCCTTGGGTTTATCCTGTATGGGACTCTCTACGCTTCCTGGGCTTGGGTGGCTATTTCCTTTCCCATGTTAGGGAAGTTTTCGACTATAATCTCTTCAAATATTTTCTCAGGTCCTTTCTCTCTCTCTTCTCCTTCTGGGACCCCTATAATGCGAATGTTGTTGCGTTTAATGTTGTCCCAGAGGTCTCTTAGGCTGTCTTCATTTCTTTTCATTCTTTTTTCTTTATTCTGTTCCACAGCAGTGAATTCCACCATTCTGTCTTCCAGGTCACTTATCCGTTCTCCTGCCTCAGTTATTCTGCTATTGACTCCTTCTAGTGTAGTTTTCATTTCAGTTATTGTATTGTTCATCTCTGTTTGTTTGTTCTTTAATTCTTCTTGGTCTTTGTTAAACATTTCTTGCATCTTCTCGATCTTTCCCTCCATTCTTTTTCCGAGGTCCTGGATCATCTTCACTATCATTATTCTGAAATATTTTTCTGGAAGGTTGCCTATCTCTAGTTCATTTAGTTGTTTTTCTGGGGTTTTATCTTGTTCCTTTATCTGGTACATAGTCCTCTGCCTTTTCATCTTATCTATCTTTCTGTGAATGTGGTTTTTGTTCCACAGGCTGCAGGATTGTAGTTCTTCTTGCTTCTGCTGTCTGCCCTCTGGTGGATTGAAGAAAATTTTTAACGCTCCTCATTTCTGGTCTCCAAATCTCCCATTCAAACATGTAAGAAAAGACAACGTCTGCTGCCCGTGATCCCACATCACCGATCTCTACTTCCTCCCACACAAATGTGACTCCCAGCCTCTCTTTTTGTATTGAAACTGCTTTTTTCATGAACCCTGGTCCAAGCCACTACAGTTTCTAGCCTGGAGGGTTGCTGGGTCCCAAAGGATCTCTTTGCTTCCCATCATGCATCTCTAAAATTCAGTTTCCTTAAAGCTGTCAGAGTTATTCTTTTCAACTGTAAACCTGATGATGTCACTTTCATTCTTAAACCCCTCCAATGGCTTCACATAACACTGAAAATAAAATCCAAACACCTTACACTGGTCTAGAATTTTATGGTCTCTGTCAGTCTCATCTCATACAATTCTCAGGCTCATTCACTGCACTATAGGCAGGTTCTGCATCTTTGAACTCAACCAGGTTGTTACTGCAATAGGGTCTTTGTCATAGCATAACTGCTTTTTATGGCTGGCTCCTTCTGGTAAGTCAGATCGCAGCCAAACTATCCCTTCTTTGGAGAGGCCAATCCATCAAAAATATTTTTCCAGTCACTTTCTATTGGAACATTCTCTTCAAATTCCTTGATAGCATCTATCATTTCGAACACTTCCTTTGCTTTTTATTAGTATTGTTATTTTATTTTAATTTTTGCCTCCTTCAACTCAATGTAAGTTGCATGAGAACAGGGATCTTGTTTATCTCACTCACCTTTGAAACCCCAACTTTAAAAATTGCATGGAACACAGTATGCATTCAGTAAAGATGTTAGAATAAATATGAGCGCTTACCTCCTACTCATTTTGTCCAATTGCTTTTTATTCATTTTTTTAGTAATCAGTTTTCCAGATCTTACTTTAGAACTGATATTGTTTACATCTTCCTTCTTGAAATTCTCTTGGCCTTTAAATTCTGTGTTACATATTGTGTGTTTTCTTCTTGCTTCTCCAATTCCTTCTCTAGTCCTCTAATTAAATGGTTGAGTTTCCCCAATTTACATAATTGTCCTTCATCTCTTTCTCATTGTCTTTCTTGGGTATTTCAAATACCCCCATGGTTCCAATGGATGTGACAAAGAAAAACTGCACTGGATAAGTTAAACAGAAAACAAAGACTTTATTCAAAACCATTGCAATAGAGGAGAAGTATTGAACTGAACTCTGCTGAGACAAAAGGCAAGAGAATTTTAAGCAGTGGGGTGAGCTAGTGGAAAAGTACTAGAAAAGAGTACTAGGGGGAGGTTGAACAATGGGACTCGGCCATCTGTGTTTGCTAATTGGCGCTTATTGAAGTTAGGCTCATACCCTCCCATAGAGACTGAGAGATAAAACACTATCTTTCTTGATGATTACATTTCTAAGAGATGGCTCCCAGGTCCTTGAGAAAGACATTCCTGGGTTATAAAAATGGCAGGAGGCTGGGAGAAAATTTACATCTCTAAGAAGCAGAGAAAGAATTTACAATTGCAAGTTTTCTAAAGTAAATGCTCTAAGAAAAACGAGGTTAGAGAATTTAGAGTAAAGAAATCTGTCTAAAGTTTAGTCAAGCTGAGGGGAACATTAAGGTCATCTTAGCCAGATACATTTATCAGTTTTCTTTCCATATGTGTATGCTTAGACCTGATGCCCCTGACAAGCTTAGATCCTGCATTTTCAGTCTCTTGTTGAATACATCTAGCTGAGTATCCCATTTTCACATCCAACTCTTCATGTTTAAAACCAAATATTACCTTTCTTTTTTTAAGTTGAGATATAATTGACATACACTATTATATATACTAGTTTTATGTGTACAGCATAATGATTTGATATATGTATATATTGTGAAATGATTATCACAGTAGTTCAGTTAACATCCATCACCACACACATAGTTATAATTTTTCTCCTGTGATGAGAACTTTTAAAGTTTACTCTAACTTTCAAGTATGTGGTGCAGCATCATTAACTATAGTCACCACGCTGTACATTACACCCCCACAACTTATTTATCTTTTAACTGAAAGTTTGTTCCTTCTGATCACCTTCACCCATTTTGCCCATTCCCTCATCCCCCTACCCCCACCTCTAAACCACCAATCTGTTTTCTGTATCTATGAGTTCATGTTTTGTTTTTTTGCCAGTTTTATTGAAAAATAATTGACGTATGTCAATGTAGAAGTTTAAGGCATACAGCATGATGGTTTGAGTTACATATATTCTGAAATGATTACCACAGTAGGTTCAGCTAAATCCATCTTTTCAATATAGATACAATTAAAAAAGAAAAAAGGAAAGAAATTTCTTTGTGATGAGAACTCAGGATTTACTCTCTTAAAAACTTTCATATATATCTTACTGCCACATTAGGTGTAATCATCATGTTGTACATTACTTCCCTAGTACTTAAATATCTTATAAGTTGAAGTTTGTACCTTTTGATCATCTTCTTACAGTTGCCCCTCCCACCACCCCTCTGCCTCTGGTAACCACAAGTCTGATCTCTTTTCCTGTGAGTTTGGTTTTTCTGTTCTTTTCTTTTGTAAGATTCCACATATAAGTGAGATCATATAGTATTTATCTTTCTCTGTCTGATTTATTCACTTAGCATAATACCTTCAAGTTCTATCCATGTTGTTGCAAGTAGTAGAATTTCCTCACTTTTTATGGCTAAATAATTTTCCATTGTGTGTGTGCGTGTGTGTGTGTGTATACCACAACTTCTTTATCTATTCATCCATTGATGGACACTTAGGATGTTTCCATGTCTTGGCTATTATAAAAAATGCTTCTATGAACATGGGGTGGCAGATATCTTTTTTTTTTTAATTTTTTTTTAAAGGAACATTTATTTATTTATTGGCTGCGATGGGTCCTCATTGCTGCACAGGCTTTCTCTAGTTGTGGCAAGCGGGGGCTACTCTTCGTTGCAGTGCACGGGCTTCTCATTGCAGTGGCTTCTCTTGTCGTAGAGTGTGGGCTCTAGGCACGTGGGCTTCAGTAGTTGTGGCGCATGGCCTCAGTAGTTGTGGCTCTCGGGCTCTAGAGTGCACACATGGGCTTAGTTGCTCCGCGGCATGTGGGATCCTGGACCAGGGCTCGAACCCGTGTTCCCTGCATTGGCAGGTGGATTTTAAACCACTGAGCCACCAGAGAAGTCCCACAGATATCTTTTTGGGTTAGCATTTTTGTTTCCTTTGGATATACTCCTAGATGTGGAACTGCTAGATCATATGGTAGTTCCATTTTTAATTTTTTGAGGATCCTCCATACTGCTTTCCATAGTAGCTGAACCAATTTACAATTCTACCAACAGTGCACAAAGGTTCCCTTTTCTCTACATCCACTCCAGCATGTTATCTCTTGTCTTTTTGATAATTGGCATTCTAACAGGTGTAAGGTGATATTTTATTGTGGTTTTGATTTCCTTTTCCCTAATGACTAGTGATGTTGTTTGAGCATCTTTCATGTACCTATTGGCCATTCATGTATCTTTTTTGGAAAAATATCTGTTCAGAATCTTCACCCATTTTTAACTATATTATTTGTTTTTTTGCTCTTGAGCTGTGTGAGTTCTTTATATATTTTGGATATTAACCCCTTATCAGATTTAAGGTTTGCAAATATTTTTTCCCATTCCATAGGTTGTCTTTTCACTCTGATGATTTTTTTTTATTTTTTTATTTTTTGCTGTGCGTAAGCTTTATAGTTTGATGCAGTTCCACTTGTTTATTTTTATTTTGTTGCTTGTGCTTTAGGTGTCATATCCAAAAAATCATTACCAAGACCGATGCCAAGAAGTTTTATTCCTATGTTTTATTCAAGGAGTTTCACGGTTTCAGGTCTTACATTTAAGTCTTTAATGTGTTTTTAGTTAATCTTTGTGAGTGGTGTAAGATATGGGTCCAGTTTCATTCTTTTACATGTGAATATCCAATTATCTTTGCACCATTTATTAAAAAGTCTGTCTTTTCTCCACTGAATATTCTTAGTTCTGTTGTCAAATATTAGTTGACCATGTATGCTTACGTTTATTTCTGGGCTATCAATTTTCTTCTGTTGGTCTATTTGTTTGTTTTTATGCCAGTACCATACTGTTTTGATGACTATACCTTTATAGTATAGCTTGAAATCAGGAAGTGTGATGTCTGCTGCCTTTTTCTTCTTTCTCGGGATGCCTTTGGCTATTCAGTGTCTTTTGTCATTTCACATAAATTTTAGGAGTGTTTTTTTCTACTTCTATAAAAAAATTTCATTGTAATCTTGATATTGCGTTGAATCTATAGATGGCTTTTGGTAGTATTGACACTTTAACAATATTAATTATTCCAATCCATGAACATTAGATACCTTCCTAATTTGTGTCTTCTTCGATTATTTTCACCAATGTATTGTAGTTTTTGGAGTAGAGATCTTTCACTTTCTTAGTTAAGTTTATATCTAAGTATTTTATTGTTTTTGATGCTATTATAAATGAGATCAATTTCTTTATTTCTTTTTCAGAAAATTTGTTGTTAGTGTATTGAAACACTACTGATTTTTGTTTGTTATTTTGTATTCTGCAACTTTACTGAATTCATTGATTAAATTTAAGTTTTTGTGGGGGGTTTGGGGGGTAAAGTCTTTAGGGTTTTCTGTATATAAAATTATATCATCTGCAAATAAAGACAGTTTTGCTTCTTCCTTTCCAATTCTGCATTTCATTTCTTTTTCTTACTTGATTGCTCTAGCTAGGACTTCTATGTTGAATAGGAATGGAGAGGGTGGGCACACTTGTCTTATTACTAATCTTAGAGGAAAAGTTTTAACCTTTCACCATTGAGCAGGATGTTAGCTGTGGACTTGTCATATATGGTCTTTATTATGTTGAAATCTGTTCCTTCTATGCCTAATTTGTTAAGAGATTTTAAAAACATATGAATGGGTGTTAAATTTTGTCAAATGCTTTTTCTGTGTCTATTAAGATTATCACATTTCTTTTCTTTCATTATATTAATTGGGAAGTATCACATTGATTGATTTGCATATGTTGAGACATCCTTGCATCCCAGAGATAAATCCTACTTGATCATGGTGAATGATCCTTTTAATGTGTGACAGAATTTGGTTTGCTAGAATCTTATTGAGAATTTTTGCATCTATGTTCATCAGAGATATTGGCCTTTGCTTTTCTTTTCTAGTAGCATCCTTTTCTGGTTTTGGGATCAGTATAGTGCTGGCCTTCTAAAGTGAATTTGGGAGTGTCCCGTCCTCTTTGATTACTTGGAAGCGTTTGAGAAGGATTGGTGTTAATTTTTCTTTGAATATTTGATAAAATTCACCAGTGAAGCCATCTGATCCTGAGTTTTCCTTCATTGGGAGATTTCCAATTACTGGTTTAGTCTCCTAGCTAGTAATTGATCTATTGACATTTACTATTTCTTCCTGATTCAGTCTTGGTAAGTTATATGTTTCTAAGATTTTTTTCCATTTCTTCTAGTTTGTCCACTTGGTTGGCATATATAGTTGTTCATAGTAGCCTTTTATGATCTTTGAATTTCTGTGGTATCTGTTGTAATGTCTCCTTTTTCATTTATAATTTTGTTCATTTGGGTCCTTTCTCTTTTCTCCTTGGTTAGTCTGGCTAAGGGTTTGACACTTCTGTTTATTTTTTCAAAGAACCAACTCTTAATTTGGTTAATCTTCTCTATTGTTTTTCTGTTCTCTATATCATTTATTTCTCTTCTAATCTATTATTTCCTTTCTTCTGCTAACTTTGGGCTCATTTTGTCTTTTTCTAATTCTTTAAGGCATAGAGATAAATTGTTTATTTGGGATCTTTCTTGCTTCTTAATGTAGGTATTTATTGCTCTGAACTTCCCTCTTAGAACTGTTTTTAATGTATCCCACAAATTCTGGTGTGTTGTGTTTCCATTTTTATTGTCTCAAGATAATTTTTTATTTCTTTTTAATTTCTTCTTTGATCCATTGGTTATTCAGGAGAGTGTTGTTTAATTTCCATTTTTTTTTTGAGAATTTTCCAGTTTTTGTCTGTTATTGATTTCTAGTTCCATGCCATTTTGATCAGAGAAGATACTTGGTATGATTTCTCTTCTAGAATTTGCTAAGGTTTGTTTTGTGGCCTAACAAGTGGTCTATCCTAGAAAATGTTTCATGTGCACTTGAGAAGAATTCTCTGTGGATGAGTTACCTATGTACCTATGAGCTTTTTATTTTTATTTTTATTTTAAGATTCTACAAATAAATGAGATAATATAGTATTTGCTTTTCTCGTCAAACTTATTTTACTTAGCATAATGCCTTCAAGGTCCATCCATGTTGTCCCAAATGGAAGAATTTCCTCCTTTTGGTAGCTGAATAATATTCCATTGTGTATATGTAGAGAGAGACCACATTTTCTTTATCCATTTTTCATTAATGAACACTTTTGTTGTTTCCATGTCTTGGCTATTGTAAGTAATGCTGCAGTGAACATGGAGGTGCAGGCATCTTTTCAAGATAGTGATTTTGTATTTTTCAGATAAATACCCCAAAATGAAATTATTGGATCATATGATAGTTCTATTTTTAATTATTTGAGGAAGCTTCATACTGTTTTCCATAGTTACTGTACCAATTTACATTCCCACCATCAGTGCACAAGAGTTTCCTTTTCTCCACATCCTCACCAACAATTGCTATTTCTTGTCTTTTTTGATAATAGCCATTCTAACTGGTGTGAGGTAATATCTTTTGCAGTTTTAATTTGCAATTATCCTTCTCTTCTTTTGAAATGTTTGTTACATTTATTATCTCTTCATTTCATTTCATATCACTGCTTTTATTAAGTAAATGCCATTTTAACCATTTTCCCACCTCCATTCTTTCCTACTCAGTGGTCCTCTAGTAGTCTTTCTAAAATACTACTTTAGGAAATCCGTATCCTACAAAACCTTCAATGACTCTCCATTGTCTGCATGGTCATAATAGTATCCATTCTAGAACTGGAAAGGCTCCTTAACACTCAAGTTAGCAAGACTTCATAATTTTATAAAAGACCCTACTGGTTTTAGCCACTTAACATGACTGGAGAATTTTTAAAGTTGAAATAATTAAGTAAGAAAAATAGTAATAGGAGAGTGTGGCCCAGATTTATTGGAATGGAGGCTTGACAATGGCATAAGTGATATTAACAAAACCAAAGAAAGAATTTAAGAGAGGAAGGGAATATCTCCATCCATGGTCTTTAAAAAGCCCCCATTAAATCAGATATTAGAATTTAATCTTTTTGTTGCCCCCAGTCCATATGGGCTTACTCATCTTCCAATGTTTCCTACTGCCTAAACCAAAAGCAACTTCTATCAGTATATATATATATACAAACAAAACTGGGAGCCTATCTTGCAAAATGACTCCTAGAAATTTATTCATTGGTCAGTCTATCATATGACTATGAGATAAAATTACTCACAGACTTGCCTGCAAGCAAGGAGAGGGTGGTAAAAATCAGCTACCTATGCTTCAGTGAAGAGAAAATTCTAGGATTACTAATGTTCCTTGCAGCATCAATTGGGATCACAGATAGTCATGGAAGAAAACATGTAATTCAGAGAGAAAAGTACTTCTGTTTTTCTGCTGAGCTAACTCCTCTGGTTTTTTTGTATTTTAACCAGGGCATTTTTTTGGTTACAATATTAATTTTTATGGTGAAAATCAGGATGGACATGCCATTCTAGGCACTCAGAACACAGAGGCCAAGCTTCTCCATATGTTTTTATGTATATGGGTTAAATATTCAAAGTAGGCCTATGGATAGTCAGCATAAGGAGAAGGATTCACAGAAACTAAATTGGTCAGTGTGTAACTACGTAGCTCCATTTAAGGACGAGAAGCCCAGTAGATCTGGAAATACTCCCAATTCTGGCAGTATAGAGGAGTTATCTATTCTGAAATACAGACATAACCTCATTTTATTGTTTCACTTTATTGCACTTCCCAGATATTGAGTTTTTTACAAGTTGAAGAGTTGTGGCAACCTTGTGTCAAGCAAATCTGTCAGCACCATGTTTCCAACAGCATTTGCTCACTTTGTGTCTCTGTGTCACATTTTGGTAATTAGCACAAAATTTCAAACTTTTTCATTATTATTATATTTATTATGGTGATCTGTGATCAGTGATCTTTGATGTTACTGTTGCAAAAAATTTCGACTTTCTGAAGGCTCAGATGGCTCATTTTTAGCAATAAAGCATTTTTAAATTAAGGTATGTACATTGGATTTTAGGCATGATGCTATTGCACACTTAATAAACTATAGTATAATATAAACATAACTTTTATATGCCCTGGGAAATCAAAAAATTCCTGTGACTCATTTTATTGTGATATCTGCTTTATTGAGGTGGGTGATCTGGAACAAAACCAATATCTCCAAGGTATACCTATAGTGATATTTTATTGAGTTTTTCTAGATATGGAATCAACTATAATATCTACACCATTTTGCACTCATTAAGCAGTGATATATTTTAATATAATATATTAGGCACATTTAATATACTATTATATTAATTCAGTTTTTCCAGTCTCTACACATTTGTTCAGAGTTTCATTTTCATAAAACTCCCCACATTTTCTATCTGAACAAAATCCATGCTTTGTCACTCTACATCAATTATTGATAGGAGGTGAATTATATGGGAGAACAACATTCATTGCAAAGTCTAATGATTGTAGCAGTCACCTCCAGGATTTCAGTATTTCAAATAAAATGTGCTATTTTTAAATACTAAAATACCAGTAACATATCACCAAAAATATCAGGAATTTTTTTGTTTTTGTTGTTTAATATTTTATTATTGAATAGTTTAGGTAATGTAACTACCCCAACAAATAAAGCCTTAGTCTTAGTGACTGAATTCAATAGAAGTTTATTTCTTCATCAGGTAAAACCCATTTGACAGTAAGAATGTCTTCTAAGGTCAATCCAGGCATTGAATCCAGCTTGCTGGTTATAAGAGAGAGGGTGGAAAAAGCACACCTGATTCTTAAATGTCCTTACCTGGAATTAACACAAAGCAGTGAGAACTAGTCCCATGATTCCATTGGGTTTCAAGGGACCTGGGAAGTGTAGTCCCTGTCCAGGCAGCTGCTGCCCATCAGCAATTCTACAGCATGAAATAGGATCATAGATCTTTGGTATCCAGTTAGCTATTTCTGCCACAAATACCTTTATTTAGGTGTTTTAGCAAAATGTGAAAACTCAGTTATTTACAGCTTAAAATCAAAATCAGTGACTCGGGGCTTCCCTGGTGGCGCAGTGGTTGGGAATCTGCCTGCTAATGCAGGGGACATGGGTTCATGCCCTGGTCTGGGAAGATCCCACATGCCGCAGAGCAACTAGGCCCGTGAGCCACAACTACTGAGCCTGCGCGTCTGGAGCCTGTGCTCCGCAACAAGAGAGGCTGCGACAGTGAGAGGCCCTGCGCACCGCAATGAGGAGTGGCCCCCGCTTGCCGCAACTAGAGAAAGCCCTAGCACAGAAACGAAGACCCAACATAGCAATCAATCAATCAATCAATCTTTAAAAAAAAAAAATCAGTGACTCATTGGAATTGTGCAAAAGGATACACATTTGCATAGATTACAGGTTTAGTTAGATGTATAGTTACCCCTGTATAGTTGTATTACTAAAAGTTTGTACTGGAAGAATAGAAGCCTTCCAAAACTAGTATTGAAATTGACATAGGTTATTCTGCAATAGAATTTCCATCTACATGAGATAAAACTGAAAAAAATAAAGAAATTTAATTTTCAAAATAATATGTACAATCTATTATGAGTTTAAAAATGTTTTTCAATAAATATTTCATGCAAGTTAAAAAATAAGGGAGAGGTTATTTAAAGATGGAATCAAAAGAAAATATTTGGACCTAGAGCAGGGGTTGGGAAATTATGGCCAACAGGAGGAATCTGGCCCATAGGCTGTATTGTAAATAAAGTTTTATTGGAATAGAGCCATGTCTATTCACTTACATACATTGCCTATGGCTACCTAGCAGAATTAAGTAGTATGCCCTGCAAAGCTGAAAATATATGCTATCTGACCCTTAATAGAAAAATTTTGCTGGCCTCTGTACTGCAGTAATAATAGCCTCTTCAGCTTTCCACCGACTCGTGTAAAGTCAGGAACAGGTTTATCAGTAGCTAGAAGAATTTGCACAAAAATACTTTTAATTGAATAATGACATTTTTGACCCACTTTGTTTTTAATCTCACCCTTAATAAAAAGATCCAACAATATTATTTTCAGTTTTAATGACTGATTAAATTTCCTTCATTTTAGATAATAATTATCATGTTATTTGGAAAATACATTAATTATTTTATCTGCTAACAATTTGTATTAGAAAGATAACATACTTTAATATATATTGTAAATTTATGCTTTATTTTAAATGTGTAATGTATTTATCTATTTTGTGTTTAAATTGTATTAGACATGTGGGTCAATAAAATATTTATAAGCTCTAGTCAGAGTATCTATTATTCTCATTAAGCTTCATTATTTCTAACACTGGAAAATTCCCATTATTCCATTGATATGGATGTTCGAATTAAAGGAGGATTAATCAAGTTACTTCGAAGTCATCTATCCGTTTATACACCGAGTCTCTGACAAACATACACACCTCCTTTAAGAATCTTCTGGACATGATTAGTAAATAAAAGCAGTGGGCACTGAATGAATGAAGTGTCTCTGAGTCTGGGGATAGAAACCAGAGTAGAGTTGTCACTGTCTTCCCTTCTAGGAGGTGGATATGAGAAAAGCTGATCAGTAGTAGATGTTACTCACAGTGACTACAGGGACACGTGGAAGTTCAGATTTGGATTTTAATTAACTAAACAACTTTGGAAAGGTGTTTCAACTCCTCTCTCTGAGCTTTCGTTGTATTCAACTATTAAAGGAGGAACAGACTAGTGGTTTCTCATATACTTTAAATCTAATGTAAGTTTTTAGATATGTATATTTCAAGGCATGTTTGCTCTTACAGGTGAATAACATAGATGACAGACAGATAGATACATAGATAGATCTTCCCTTATAACAGATGACTCTGAGAAAGGGTGATCAGTAGTGAGTGTTATTCATAACAACCATAGGAAGAGGTAGAAAGAGAACTGGAATGAAAGGCAGGGCTTTAGCTTTCTAAAGTTCAGATTCTGACTTTATGTAGAAAGAAAGAAAGAAAGTAAGAAAGAAAGAAAGCAGGCTTCCCTGGTGGCTCAGTGGTTAAGAATCCTCCTGCCAATGGAGGGGACACGGGTACGAGCCCTGGTCCGGGAAGATCCCACATGCCGCGGAGCAACTAAGCCCGTGCGCCACAACTACTGAGCCCACGTGCCGCAACCACTGAAGCCCACGTGCTTAGAGCCCGTGCTTTGCAACAAGAGAAGCCACCACAATGAGAAGCCTGCGCGCCACAATGAAGAGTAGCCCCCACTCGCCGCAACTAGAGAAAGCCTGCGCGCAGCAACGAAGACCCAACGCAGCCAAAAATAAAATATAAATAAATAAATTTAAAAAAAAAAAAAGAAAGAGGAAGGAAGGCAGGCAGGCATGGAGGGAGAGAGAGAGTCGGGGTAAGAAAGCCTTAGAACCCCACTTTTCCACTCCACAATCTTATAGAATATAAAATACAAATCCAATGATTGAAGTGGAGGATGAGAGGTCTAGGTGTGCATTTTCTAGTCCATTTTTTTTTCAATTGCTCTTAAGACTCTTTTTAGGAATCTCTAATGGAAAACAGCATTTGAAAAATTACTTTCAAAAACAGTATCTAACCTTCTACTTTCTACATTGTTTAGAGTCCCTCTTTGTCAGTGAAGCATTTCTTGACTTTTTAAGTTCGTTTTCATCTTCTACCCCCTCCCCCAGTTTCTTCAGTACTTCTTCTTCTTCTTCTTCTTCTTCTGGTTTTCTAACTCTTTCATGCCCTGCATTTTGAAAGCTCATCTCTGATTATACTGATTTCTTGAATTTTTATTTACTTTTTAATTCATTTGGTCTGGTCCTAGCAGCAGAGCATAAGGCTCTCATTTCTCCCTGCCCCTACCACAGCACCTAGTATGGTGCCTTACTAAACACTGTAGTATGTTGAACCTTACAGAGATTGGAAGGAGGTATGGCTTGATCCACCACTCTGTACCATATCTCCAACCTGATGTTTGACCTGTTTGGTTTTTTTTGGTTTTTTAAAATAAATTTATTTATTTATTTATTTATTGGCTGCGTTGGGTCTTTGTTGCTGCACGCAGGCTTTCTCTAGTTGCGGCGAGTGGGGGCTACTCTTCATTGTGGTGCATGGACTTCTCATTGCGGTGACTTCTCTTTTTGCGGAGCACGGGCTCTAGGCACGCAGGCTTCTGTAGTTGTGGCACTCAGGCTCGGTAGTTGTGGCTCGCGGGCTGTAGAGCGCAGGCTCAGTAGTTGTGGTGCATGGGCTTAGTTGCTCCGCGGCATGTGGGATCTTCCCGGACCAGGGCTCGAACCCGTGTCCCCTGCATTGGCAGGCAGATTCTTAACCACTGTGCCACCAGGGAAGCCCCATGACCTGTTCTTGAGCACAGGGAGTAGTTTAATTCCACACACTTAAGTGCTGTGAAATATACCTCCCACCCCCACCCCACCCCCGCCAGTAATCCTGTAAGATTTCACTTTCCGTATTACATTTTACTTTAGTCAGAGAAATGGAGCTGTAATCAAATTGTTTAATGCCATGGTACCCTGTACCATTTGCCCCTTGCCTAGTACTGTCATTATTTTTTGGGGTAGTTATTTGGCTTACAAGAACCTTTAACAGTATCCATTGCAGTCAGGCAAATAAAATTCTTGCATTCTGCTACTATAAAGAATTCTGATAATTATCACTCATCCCTGAAAAGTGAATGACCCAAATCGGAGTACTCTAGATCTTGAAATAGCAATTTTGTAGTATAATAGGATTGTGCTGGAAATGTACTCCTAGCTGATTGTTCAACTAGGATACCCTTCAGCTAAAAATATTTCCTATTTGGGTATTTGAAAGAGATTAAATAAGATCGATAAATATAATGGCTATTCAAAATTTGGAAACAGAAAAAATGTGGGTACATATGTGTGTGTCATTTGAAATGATAAATCATATTTATGCTGGAGAAGATAAATGAGCTTCAATCTCAAGATGAACCCAGCTAAGTTACATAGATGCTGTGAAAGGTCTACTAAGCTGTCCTGAGTCTTATTTGTGCATTACTGTCAGGTGAGGCAAAGAAGAGCATATTTCAGCATTTGAAATCCCTCTAGTGACTAAATTGCTTATCTATAGTCATTTTTCAAAAGCCATAAAATCACTCGACATATTGAAAAAAAATGCTCCATTTTGGTAGTCTGGAAATATTTGTAGGGACCTAAAAGTTAAAATAAACTGTTGTCTTTATATAAGGTTGTTAACAATGCCTATTCAATAGTGCAGTACTCTGCATTTTTATTTCAGCGATGAAGATACATGATCCATCCACAACATCTCACTAGTTGTTCCTTAGTATGATGGCCTTTATTTATAAGTGATTCTGAAGAGAGCTATCGTCACTGACTAGAGAATTGGATAAGCTACCAGGCCCTTATGATGATAAAATGAACCTTGGCTACATTTAAAAAATTCTTATAGTAAGAGATTTATATTTCTGGCTATGGTGAATTAATTTGTAAAGACTAGCCTTTCCTCCCATAAGAATCAGAAAGGCTGAATAAAACTAAGAGAAATCCATTTGAATGTATTGGAAAAAATACAAAGTCAGCAAGGACTAGAGAGGCCAAGATCTTGGAGAAATACTAGAGAGAAGGGAATTACAGAGAAATGAGCCTAATAACAGAGAGGTGAATTAATTTGTAAAGACTAGCCTCTCCTCCCATAAGAATCAGAAAGACTGAATAAAACTAAGAGAAATGTATTTGAATGTATTGGAAAAAATACAAAGTCAGCAAGGACTAGAGAGGCCAAGATCTTGGAGAAATACTGGAGAGAAGGGAATAACAGAGAGGTGAGCCTAATATTCAGTTCCTTCCCAATGTTTACTCATTCATAGATGTGGCCAAGGAGTTGAAAAGCTAAGCAGAACTTTATTCAATCTCCTAAAGCTTGGGAGACCATAATTGGAGTTAGGGACTGTCAAAGTGAGATGGCTGGGCTTCTAGTTGGGATTTCTAAAGGTGCATCTTATGACAGAGTGAGCGAGCCATGGAATATCTCATGAGAAAGAGCAAATCAGAAAATTTATCATCCTTCTTAAAACTGATACCTAGCTTTAATCAGCTCAATCACAGATTGGATTAATATGTTTTCTTCATAGCCTAAAAACACGTCAAAAAATAAAAACAAAAAATATTAAATCCTTGACAGAAGAGGACAAAATCTTTCAGACTCTCAAAATACTTCAACAGTTTTTCATACGCAGTGATTACTATTTGGTCAAAAGTTACCATACACAGCAAAAGACATTGCCAAATGACAAAAGATTATGGGAATAAAATTGACAGTTGGAAGACACCCACGGGAGATACAGATTTTGCAGTTATTAAACAGAGTTTTAAATAACCATGATAAATATGTCCAAGAATATAGATGACAAGATGGGGAATCTATTAAAAAGAATCAAATGAAAGTTATAGAATTGAAAATTACAGTAATCATAACTAAGAACTCAATATATGAATACAATAGAAGAGCCAACAAATCTATCTTTGTCTCTTTTTCTATCTTCCACCACTAGAATATAAGTTTTGTGAGAACTGGGACTTTATCAGTTGTTCCTCTGCAACATCTAAAACAATACCCGATAAATGATAGATATTCCACAGGTATTTTTTTAAACGAAGGAATTAATGATAGCTTGGCAAGAGGCAAATAAAGTGACATACGCTTTTTTTTTTAAAGGAATTCCTTTATTTTTATTATTTATTTATTTATTTTTGGCTGTGTTGGGTCTTCATTTCTGTGCAAGGGCTTTCTCCAGTTGTGGCAAGCGGCGGCCACTCTTCATTGCGGTGCGCGGGCCTCTCACTATCGCAGCCTCTCTTGTTGCGGAGCACAAGCTCCAGATGCGCGGGCTCAGTAGTTGTAGCTCACGGGCCTAGTTGCTCCGCGGCATGTGGGATCTTCCCAGACCAGGGCTCGAACCCGTGTCCCCTGCATTGGCAGACAGATTCTCAACCACTGCGCCACCAGGGAAGCCCAACATACGCTTTTTTAAGGTCAGAGTTTAAGCAAGGAGGTAAGAAAGAAAAGACACGGGCAGAAATATTTGTTGGCAGATGGGCAGCAAAAGATGAAGATAGGAAAGAACTGCAGATTCAAAGACAAGCCTTCACTCAATTTGTTCTCTTATTTGCCACTCTCTACTTCTCTCAGCTGCCCCCATGATAATGAGACTTTAAGCTGGATATGGGGAGGAATGGTTGAAGGCCATCTGTGGTTATGCACCTGCTATACAATCATGGGCTACCCAGAAGAGAGAGTGAGTAACTAAGCTGGTTCAAACCTCAGTAGGAGAAGATAGAACCAGTAAGTGTCATGATAAAGCTTTCCTCATTCAGATGGTGCTCTTCTCTGAACCTCTTGCAGAGGGGTTGCAGGAAAATGCTTAGAATCCTCTACAGCCCGGGGGTTGCAGGAAAATCCTTAGAATCTTCTACATGAACTACTTTTCTTTCCAAGGACATAAGGGGTCTCAATTTAGGCAGCAGGCAATATAGTTTTGTAATTCTTGTGTTTTCAAAATTAGATGGTAATTTAAAGGAGCCATAATAATTGGGAAAGAAAGCAGGGGTTAAAAAAGCTGAGGAACACAGGCAGGAACCAAGTAGCCCAGGCAGTTTATAGGCAATGCTTCTAACTTCAGAGCTTCTAACTTCTATTACAGCTTCTCTAAACACCTTCAAGTTAACAGTAAGAGGGAAAGAAAAGGATTAGCTTTAGCTACAAAGTAGTTAGACTATAAGGAAATGTTGAAAGCAAAAAAATAAAAGGCCAAAGTTAAGTATCTCCAAAGAGCTTTTCCTATCTCTGTAGCACACACACTTTTTTGAGAACTTTCTCCATTGATGTATAGTGATCATTGTTAGATAGGCTCACCAATTTAGCTTGCTGTTTGGTTTCTTTGCTTTGATTATCAGATCAGTGTTAGTGTTGTCTCTGTGAGGCTGGTGCAAGACATCTACTCTGGATCTCAGCTAGGTCAAATTGGAAGAGTCTGAATGAGCACAGTTGAATAACAAATCCAGGTCCAGTGAAAGGAGAGATGTTGGGGGCCATTGGCCAGGAAGCCATTTCTAGAAGAGCCAAGAAGACACACCAGAATCCCAGCAATCAAATACATGAGGCACCCTCCCCTGGGCAGTCTGGGGTGAAGGCTAACTAGAACGAAAACTGGCCAGGGGCAGGAGCTCAGGTCATACAAGGGCAGTTTAGAGCATTCTCCTTAATTTACAGACACTAGCACTCTTTGTTAAGGTCTAGGAATGACCTCTTCAAACTCTGCTGAGAGGGCCCGCTTGCTCTTTAACTGTATATTTTACAATATAAAAGTCTTATTGGGGAGTTGGATCCTCTCTCAATCAGTCCCATTCCCAAAAGTGATATAGAGCAATTAAAAGAACACTTGGAAGCCTGTGAAAATATTAATGCTTTCCAGAGTTTGAGTAATTATTTTTGCTTAGTTTGTCTGTGATTTTGCATAGTCCCTGTTATAAGAGATGTTGCTTTAATAACTGAGAACAGGGCTCTCTTCATTGAAGTATGGCAGAGAAGGAGGAGGGAGAAGTTAGTGACAGTGGCTTGAAGGATCATGGACAATTCTCTGTTAAAATTATGCAAAAGAACACACACAACGCACACATATAAATACATACACACAGTGAAATACAAGTGATTCCACTAGAGCCCATTAGCTATTTATTTTATTCCTTTAAGTCATTGCCTTGCAATCCAGTAACACACTATGAAACTAGGTAAGGGGGCTGTTTTCTGTCACTCAGTGTGTCATGGTATCATTTTACCTATCATTATTTCAGCTGAAGGTGGCATTTAGGAGTTCATTAGTGATTAATAGAGCCCTCCATTGCTCAGAGATGATCCTAGATATTTAAGGAAAGCATTTAGTTTAGATTGACAGTTTTTCTACCCCTAGAATGTCTCTAAAACAAACTAAAAAGTTATAGTGATTTCTACTAAGAAATGTACATTTCATGTAAATTTGCCATAAGCGGTAAGCAGCCATGACAATAAGACATGGCTCTCTCTCTCTCTCTCTCTCCCAGCAAGCTTCATTTCCCTATCAAAAGAGAGCAGTGCTTGCAAGGTCTGAGTAGAAGACTCCTACCATTTTTCAGCACCCTCACTCTCTTTTTATGTTTTGTTCATAATGGCAACTGTCTGGCTTGATACATTGGTTCTGATGCTTTCACCTGCTTGTTGTCATTCAGGTGCTAAACGAGGAGGATGAATATGTATAATTCTTTCAAGAGTGCATTAGAATGACCCATCTTGGCATATTTTATGACATATCCCAAAATAATCCCAGACCCTGATTATTTTGTGAAGTTGGCATTCCAGTTATACTGGTTGGCTTTTGATAGCTTGCCAACTTCCTCTGAGCATATGATTAATCAGTACAATAAAATGGGACACTCTAAAATGCAGGATTGATGCATGGGTAAGGATTTTTAAATTTTCATTCCTTTATCAGTCATTTGAGACAGTTTTAGTGGCTCGTTACCGGAAAGTATTTTAGGAAATCTTCCCCTATTTGATCACTGTTGCCAGTATTGTAAGCCTCTCTGGGGAGAAACGAATCTTTAGATTTTGATAAAGTTTCTTCCAGAATGAGGAGGAAGTGTTTTCTTCTTTGAAACATTGTCAGGTGCCTTTTGATAGGTAATAGAAACCAATAGCAGCTGGGGAAACTTAGGCCAAATTAGTTAAAAGGCCTCTTGAGAACTAAGTGCAGGATTAAAATTGGAGAAGCCTCTTCTATATATGCCTGTAGCAGGCTACCAGGGTAAACACGTTTAAAGTTGGAAACCTGCAATTGTTTTCATTAATTCATTTATTTCATAAATTCTTAGTGAGCCCTATATGTCAGGGTCTATGATAGAAATGATGATACAAAGTCAATAGAGAGTCCCTGTCCTTAAGATACTCATAGTTTAGTTGTGGAGAAACATAATGAATATATGGAAAACATGCCTTCAGTCTTAGAGCATCAAGTTAAATACAATCTTTCTGAGTTTAAGGGGTGGAAGGAAAGTGTTCACAGAAATCAACTGATAATCATTCAAACCTGAAAACTCCACTTTCAGTAAATGCCTTAGCAAAGATCATGGCTTAGTATTGATGACTCTAAACTAAGAATCAGCAAATGCAGACCAGACCAGCTCGTGTAGAAAGAAAAGAAAATGTATATATTACAGAAAAGAGGAGTCAGGTTCGGACTCTTATTCTCTTAGTCACATCATTTAAAAGTTATTATCATTTCCTTACTGTGAAGAATTTGGAGTTTCATTTAAGGATACAATATATATCTTTCAAATTTGGTTTTCTTTAAGTATGTCTATTGGAGTCTATACAATTTTCTTTAATATTGTTAAACCATCTTCGGAAAATTATTTTTGTCATCTTTATACAGTGCCAAGTTAAAGAATCCTTTAGCTATCGTATGTACGTACTGGAACCTGGTGAACAGCTTTAACTAATAAGGTCAAAATTCTGGTTCCCAGTGGCACCTCTGGCAGAATCCCATCTCACATGGGGAAGGCCAAACATTGCCAAGGCAGGGACACAATCACTATGGTTTTCCATTCCTAACAAGTTCTCTTAGTGGGGGAGAAATGAAAGAGGATCCACAGGAGTGCAAGAAAAGATAGGAGAAGATTCAAAAGTTTCTGGAGTTTGAGGACAGTTTATCATATTTTGCTGCTTCTCAGCAGAAGTAGTAACACTGATTCACCAAGGCAGTGTTGTATGTCTCTTCCAAGTTCGTCTTTATTCCTACTATCGGCAACAGGAAGGACTGATTGTGTTGATGAAATTCTTAGCTCCCTCTAATTTCCATCTGTCCACAGAATCACCCCCAATAAGCATACTATCTGAGTAAAACCATATTTATATGCAAAGTTTCCATACAATTCTACTACCCATTCCTTTCCCTAACTGAATTTGGTCCCTAAGTGCCCCTTGGATATTTCTGCTTCTTACATTTTATTTTTTGTCCCTAATCAGAACAATGAATGAGAACTGGATAGGATAAAGCATGGAAGGTGCACAGTTACCTGCAAGGCATATTCTCTCTGTGCTCACCTTCCCTAACTTCAATGGATTTCATAGGATAAAATGAACAAAGAGAGCAGCCCGTGAAGGAAAAACAAGTCATCAAAAGACAAATTTTGTGAACAATAATAGGAGTTATTGTTTAACACTTACTAGATGCCAGTTACTTTTCTGTTTGCTTTAGTACACTAGAGCACTAATCCTTAGCTTATTTAATTCACCTTTGCACCCCCAGAAGTAAAGGAGCCAATATTTGGGCCTGGGTAGTCTGACCCTGGAGCCATGTTCTTACACCTGAAGAGCAAGATCTTTTTCATCCTACCATCTACTCTCTCAAGCAATTCAAAGGGGGTCCAAAGTGGCAGCTTCAGCTTTAGATGAGGGGATGCTTTTGGACCCCTTTCTCTCAGGGCTTTGAATTTGACTGATCATTTGATATTTAAGAAGGAGTCAGTGCTGGTGAAAACAGGTTGTGTCTAGGAGACAGGAAAGGCTCTATTTTCTTAATACTCTGTTGAATGGATTACAAAGTTAACTGTCTAACTGCCAATTTTATAGACCAAAACCAAAAACTCTGTGATGATTATGAAGTAGCTTGAAAATATGGAATAGGACTATATGTACCTTCACCTTGCCTTCCAGATGCCAGTAGATTTAGATGAGGAGCTCCTTGGGGACAGAGACTCACTCCCTGCTTGTCGAGGACCAGTTTATCAACACAAAATTAATTTCATCTACAGCTGTTCATTTCATGGGGAGACTGAGAATAAGCAGATAATCTCTGCAGACTTCCAAAGGTAAGATGCTGCTGAATGTTTGATTTTGTTTTTCACAAAAAGTAATAAATGGAGGTGCCTAAAATTAATACACAATGTTCGAAACTGAACCTTGGAGACACCTTTGATAAGCAGAGGCTGACTTACTAAAAGCAAATACATGGGGTTCCAAACAAAGCTGAGAAACAAAAGCCTGGGTTTCTCTGCCCAGTTAAACAGTTACGTTGTGAAAGAAGCAACCACAAGTAGTAAAACATTTTTTTTTTTTTTTAATCTATAGGGAAAAGACGTCTGATACCAACTATCCTCAGCTTTCTGGTCTTTTGAGTTCATTTTCCAAATCTATACTCTAAAGACAGCCGAGAATTCAGAGGAAAAATGTGTCCAGGGAAGAAATAAGTGCATTGGGGAATTGAATGAAAATGATAAAAATCAGTCACACTTCTTTATTGAAATAATTAAACACAAAGTGGAGTGGAGAGTGGCAGATGAATTCTAATAGTTATTGAATTGGCACTTAGGAGTAATCTTATCTGCATTGCCACAATTCAAAACTCCCACAGTGTTTTCTCTCAGTCCGCATCATGTTGATTACGCCTCTCATCCACCATCTTGTTGGTGAGCGAAGTAGTTAGTATGCATGGGGAGGCGCCCAGCTCTCCTAAAGGCGGTCCGTCAGTAGTAACGCCATCCCTCGTGAAAATGGCATCCTCGTCTCTAGTGCACTGCCTTCGGGGACCCTCCCTTCCGCTTTCTTGAAATGAACAAATGTTTCTATTTGATATGATGGACGGTCAGCGAGAAGGGGTGGGGCCGGAAGTGCCTCAGCCCCACCTCCTCATGGGACGCACTCGGCAGCCGCCATCTTGCGAGCTTGGCTTGCTTTCTCCATTTGAGAAAGTCTTGGAGCTCGAGTATTTTCAACTCCCCCTCCAAAAGTGTCTGGCTACAAGTCGGTTCTGTCTTGTATGTGTATTTTCAGGGCCCCAACTGGTGCGTTTTGTTTGCGCAGAATACATGCTGATAGCCTATCTGAATGTGGATGTTTGTGATAAAATTATTCCTCCTGTAATATTGTTTTAGTACATTTGTTTCGTTTCATAGAGAAGAGAACATTATTAACCCAGGTTTTCCAGCCAATCAAATTATTCTGCCTCTGGTCATCATCCTTTCTTTTCTGTTGGGGAAATATAATGAAAGGTGATTCCAACAGTATACAGGTTCTTTCCAATCTTGACTCTATGAAGCAGTTTTTTGTTTGCTTTTAGGAGTATCCAGTGGGAAGGCTGGATTTGAGGGGTGAAGATTTTGCTGGCTGGAATCCTTTCTGTCTTCTTGTTCTGCTTGAACAGCTCCGGCAAAAAAAAAGGGGGGGGGGCGGATATTAACTACGTTTAACCTAAGGCCAATTAGTAAATTAATCGCTAGGGGAAAAAAAAACAAAACAGCAAACAGAGACGATAATAAGAAACACCATCTATGGAACTAACCTATAGCCTCACCCACCCTTTCTGTGTGTAATTTAAGCGTCACCTGAAATTACTCTTCTTCATTGTGAAAGTATTGTCATTGTCCAGCAGAAAGTGATGAATGCTTAATCCTTTGGATCACAGTACTGAGGTTTCCTTTCATACAGTAATTTCCCTTTGAGGGTAGGGGATGTGATATAATTTTCAACCATTAAAATCGTAGCTTTGAATATTAATTATATTGTCTCTCCAGCCATCCAGCCGGTGATCCAGTAATACTCGGAGAGGCCATGGAAGGTTTTATTTTGTGAGGCATTGCCTCAGAGGTCAGTATAAGAAATCATAGCAACTGCTGGGGAGAAGATAGTCATGAACATACTGGTTGATTTTTCTCAACATCAGCTTTGTATGCATATCATTACAACTACTTTACTCAAGATGTCATTCTCTGCTATTGTTATTTGACATACAAATCGTCCTGTCTTGTCTATTAATCTTAGTTTCTGGCCAGACTAAGCTGGGATTCAACCAAGAATAGATTTTCAGTCGCCATTGAGACCCCAGACTTTGATTTCCATATTCTGATCTACCAAACTGTAACCCAGACTGAGAGGCTGTGCCTCTGCCACTCAATAAAATGGATATTGGAGAGATGTCAGATTGCCCAACAAGTCTTTTTAGAATGAGAAGCACTAATTTCAAGGTTTAATTTTTTTTTAATCTTTAAAATATCTCTTGGTATTTTAGAGTAGTGCCAAAATATGATACAAGGTATCAGTTTTGGCACTCTTTGACAAAAGGGCTAATCTGCCCTAAAGTAAAACTATGATCCTGAATTACTGATAAGATCGTCTATATTTATCAAATTAGTCAGTTATTTACTAAACCTACCTTCTTGCCTAGACTTGATGGACATGGCAGTAATTGTACAAGCTTCAGAGAGAACAAAACTGTAAATGTCGTAACAGAATGAAAGATTTAACACCAAATGGTGTGATTAACTAATGAAACTGCATTGCAAATGGCAGTACAACAGGAAAATCTTTGCAATATTGTGAGAAAAAATTAATATGGATAAAACGTATTAAATTCTACAAATGAGAAGGAAAAAAGTTGTAAGAAAAAACCTTAAATTCTAGTGCAGGAAAATCAGCTTAGTGAAAATTGAAAATGCATGTAATAAAACTAATTCAGACAGGATATTAATCTTGTGTAAAAAAGATAAAAGCATGTTAAAGCCTGATTGTAAAATATTAATGTGCTAAACTATCATAAAACTTCACATATGCCCTTTAGCGATAGTATTGTTAATGATGATAAAGACTTATTTGCAAATTCTTCTTTTATGAAGTCTGGAAAGAGAAAATCTGAAAAACGACTAATGTAGACATCTACTGTGTGTAAAAGATAGGAAATGGTGGAGGTTAATAAGGTTCAGGGTAACTGGTCTCTTGACATTTAAATGTGTGACCTTATCAAGGACCCTCTGCAATCTGTGAGTGAGGTGATTCAGGGTAAACAAGTAGGGTTTGCACTCTGATAAAACTGGAGTATTCTTAACTCTATTCCTAATATGCTGATGGCCCAGAATGCTCTTGGAATTACACTTACCTTGGTCCACTGTAAAACTATAAGGCACCTACATTCTTAGACTTTCTCTTTCCACTGAAGCCCTATTTATGGAAAGCAAAGAGAATTTGTATCCAGCCTTATTTTGCTTTTGTGTTATTATGTTACTGGTTCTGAATTGCAGGGCTGGATTTGCTGAAATTCTGTGATAGCTCAGGGCACTGTTTTTGTATAATAGGGAGAGACAGCATTATACAGCAGGAAGAACTGAACTAGATTGTGAAATCAGCTTCACCTGAATGCTTGTAGCACTTACCACGGGATGTTGATTAATTTATCAAACTTCTCTGGGTCATGCATACTTTATAGGAAAAACACATAAACACACAAAAATGAATAATAACCTATTTGCATGTTTTTTGTGAAGGTCTATAATGATGTATCTAAAGTTTCTGTCATGCTACATGTGCTCAAATGTAATACTAATTATTCAGATGTTTTCTATTACTAGGGTTTTGTCTGCTTAGAAAGTTCTACTATCTGACCTCCCACACAGTTCAAGATTCATTCATCCATTTTTATGTAACTGGAATATTTTCCCTCTTCCCCTATGTTTAAGTAAATTCTATTCATGTATTAAGGTCCAGATTACACCCCACTTCCTCCATGAGGTATTTGTTAACTGTTCCATCACAGAGCGATCAATTCTGGACTTTGTTCCTTCTCCGGACTTTTGTAATAATTATTGTCTCTGCATTTCTGGTTGAATCATGTTTTATTTTCCCCTTGATAGCAGGAACAATGACTTGTACTTCTCTTGTATCTCACCTTCCTCACAAACCCCTAAAATATTTAGCATGTTACCACAGTCTATAATCTCTTAATTAATTAAGAGATAAACCTTAATAAAACATGGTTAGCATGAATAAGCTTAAGACATGCTCCTATAATCATGTCGTTCTGAATACTATTTGGATTAAACCATCAATAAATATAAGCTTTTGTAATATGATAAGATGTTTCTAGATTAGATGAAGAAGCACCTTGGACATGATAGATTAATAGATAGAAAAAAACCCAGGCAATTAAATGAAGTTTACCTTTCTCATTTTTAAGACTTTTCAAACACTGGCTTTGGGAACACATGAACATACATTGGCAATGATTCAATTCTCCATTTCACATTATAGATCCATATTTTGGTTTCTTACCTAGGATGTATGTTCTCAGATACAATGAGATTTAAATAATCTGATTATGATGCCCAAACCTCTTTTTTGTTTTTTAGGAATGTTTGTTAGTGGAGGGCATTGGGAGCTGTATTAGAGTTCTCCAGAGAAACAAAATCAATAGGATAGATTAGATAGATGATAGATAGATAGAGAGAGAGAGAACTGGCGATAAGAAGAGATTTATTATAGAATTGACTCACTCAGTTATGGAGGCCGAGATGTCCCAGGATCTGCTGTCTGTAAGCTGGAGACCTTGGAAGGTTGCTAGTGTAATTCAGCCTGAGTCTGAAGGTCTGAGAACCAGGGCAGCCAATGTCTGAGGGCAGGAGAAGATGTCTCAACTCAGACAGAAGGAGCAAATTCACCCTTCTCTGCCTTTTGGTTCTGTTCAAGCCCTTAGTGGATTGGATGATGCCTACCCACATTGGTGAAGGCCATCTGCTTTATTAAGTCTTTACTACTCGATTTAAATGTTAATCTCTTCCAAAGACACACCAGAAATAATATTTTATCAGATATCTGGGCATCCCTTAGCCCAGTCAAGTTGACACATAAAATGAACCATCACAGGAGCCATTTTAATTACAGGAAGAGATCTTATACAACTGTGACACCAGTTAAGTCAGATTTTTATAGAATGAAGCATATTTAGCACTTGATTGTATATTGTTTGTATTGGTCTCTAATGTTTCACATGTCTGATCTTTCCAGCCCAGTTGTAAACACCTCAAGGGAAAAGTTTCTTTCACCGTTTCTAACAATGTTTGATGTTTACTATTGATGTAGAGTGGAAAATATTGGTTTAGTAATTAGGAGATCTGAGTCCTAGCCCAACTCTGTCTCTTACTAAACCCAGTGAGGTAAGACAAATTGTACAATAACATTGAACTTCAGCTTTGTTTTCTATTAAGTGACAATAATTACACTTGCCTTGACTAATTCATAGGATCATTCTAAGGCTTGAATGAGATATCAGATCTTGAAGTTCTTCATAAGTTGTAAAGTCCTATACAGAAATTAAATGCTGTTATTGTGATAGCTGACATCCAAAAGTAGTTTTTATTTTGTGTGGTATTATTATAATGAGGTGGGTAGCTAAATATTTGGTTCTCTGAAATAATATTTTATTCATGATATAAAAATAAGCAGTTTCTAAAGTATTTCATGTAATTCTAATTGTAGCTTATAGACCATGAGAATTGAAAATATAATTTTATATATTTCCTCATGTTAATGAGATAGAACTCACTTTATCCTCTGAAGAAGAAAACATTTCTTTAAGCAGCATATTTTTCATAGTTCCGTATCCAGATTCATGGAAGTTTCCATAAAGGTGAGAGATGGTACACTAGTATTTTCCCAAATCTCTTCCAGCACATATTTTGAAAAACTGAAAAATTCTTATTAAGACCATTAAAATTATAATTGCTAACATTTTTATTCTCTGTTCTTGTTTTCTGAAGGTAGTGAAATATTTATGACTCTTAATATGGAAATCTATTAAAGAATCTCTTCATTGCCTATAGGTGTGCAGAGGCAAATTCCAGTGACTAGATTGCTGAGTATAGTATAGCAAAAGGAAAGAAAATATATCGGTTTTGGGTTTTTTTACTCCTAAGAAGTCAGCACAAGAGTTAATGTAAAAACTTTTCTGTTCTTGGTCACTGGATGCTTAGTATAAAATCCCAGAACTAGAACTATGCCAAGGTAATGTGTCAGCCATTTGTGAAAAAAAAAAAAAAAAAAAGTTCTTCTTTGCCAGTGCTAGCCAATTTATTCCTGTATCAGTGAACCATAAATAAAGAACATAGAATATATCAGAGACAGAGGAAGGAAGAAATTTGAAAACGTTCTTCTCTTTCAAGTCCTTATTCTTCCCTTCAGAGTTAAACTTCTTAATCTTCTTAACAGAAGATTACATTTAATGAGACACTTTCCTTTCTTTCTCTCTCTCTCTTTCTTTCTTTCTTTCTTTCCACACCATGTGGCTTATGGGATCTTAGTTCCCTGACCAGGGATCGAACTCGTGCCCACTGCAGTGGAAACGCAGTGTCCTAACCACTGGACTGCCAGGGAATTCCCAGAGACACTTTTCATTATACAAAAAGCTGGCCCAGACCCATCACAGCACTGAAACAACTTCTACTGAAAGTCATCTATGCTTTTTTTTTTCTTTAAGTAAAATAAATGGAAACTTCATAGACTCCAACTTACTTGAAATCTCAGCAACATTTAACATTCTTGATGACCTCCACCTTTTTGAAATACTTTCTTCTTTTGACCTCAGTGACACCAAATTCCCCGTGTCTCGGGTCATTCCTTTTATAGGCATCCTTTTCTCTGCCTGAAGATCAAATGTTTTATTTTACGACGGTTCTGTTCTCTTCTTGAGTTATACAATTTTCCCGTGGGAAATCTCATTCAAAATTTATATGTTGATGACTCCTAGTCCAACAGAAACTCAGGAGTTTCAGACTCAGAAAGCCTAACTGCCTTCAGCTCATGTGTATTTTCCTGCCCTACTTCAAACTTAACATGTTCAAAAGTGAATTTAATATCTTTATCAACTCCAAAGTCTACTTTTCCTTCTCTGTTCTCTATCTCAGTAAATGCTACCATCATCCGCCTGATTGCCCAAGCCAGCAACTTGTTGAATTCTTAGCCTACACTTTTTCACTCCCTGCCCCATGTCCAACCTAGTATCAGTTCTTTGATTCTTCTGCCTGAAAAGTCTCAAGTCTCTCTGCTTCTCTCTGTCTCTAATTTTAGGCCTGTGTTTGAGTATTACTGTGACCCAGGGAAAGGAAATATGGAGAACTTGAGTCCCCTCACTCTTTGATATATCCCTGGGACCAGAAGAAGAGCATTAAAATAATTCCAGATTAGTTATACATATTTTTGAGAGGCACTGATCTCCTGCACAAATTGGGAAGGCTAACATAAAGCATTGGCCTAAATTTGAGAATCCTTTAGGTTTGAGGTAAAGTAGTATGGCCCAGCTACTCCATACTTTTGTCCCATTAACTGCCCCTACTGCAGATCTGACCATAATCACCTCTCACCTGGATCACCTTAATAACCTCCTAACAAGTATTTCTGCCTGTAGATTTACACCTCCAATCTACTATTCACACTGTAATTAGAGTGATCCATAAGTATTTGAGAATGAAAAAAAAGAATGATTGTAAATTTTTTAGAGGTTTTTAAATGTGAAATCCCATCCCCAAATAAGAAGGTTTAGTTACTTCTCAATTAGTTGATTGTAAAAATTTCCTGGATGTATAAGTGCCCATTAAATATCAGAAAATTCTTCTTCTACCACATTGTAAAACAAAACTCTTCTCCCCACTTAAAAAGAAGTGCTAGATACTTCCCTCTTATTTCTTAAACATTTTATTTCATTAGACCAATTGTTTATTATCCTGTTAGGTATACCACTTGTAAAGCTAAGAAAAAATTGACAATGACAATATTTTTTCAGTAGCCATGTATATGTGTGTATATATATAACCATATATGTAATTATAAATAATGTATAATTATTATACAATAATACAATATATTTTATATTATATTTTATATAAATATTTATATAAATACACATATTTATTTATAAGTATAATTATATATATAGCTTACATAATTATTAGGAATGTTCTCATGTGTATTTCTATGAATATTATATATTTATAATAATTATTCTATAATGTAGTATATGTAATTATATAAAATTATTATTAAGAACGTTGTCATAGTTCCTCCACAGAGAGGGTTACAATTACATCATCTAGTCTCCTCCATAAGTCTTCATGACATCCCATTTCTTTCCAGTCCAACAAAGGGTGTATTTGTGATGAAACTTACTCCAATTTAGTTTGGGTGCAGTCAACTTTACAAGTTTTCTGGTTTACCAGTTCATGTTCTCTATGGTTGGCACAGCCTGGGTACATGAAAGCAGACCCAGTGATACTCTTGAGAAATACAGCGTACAGTTTTCTAGCCATGCTCCATTTTTATAGGCTACAATGCTAATGAAATGGTTGACTTCCTGGGCTATATTAATTGCATTTAAGCCTTCTTAAATTTCCTACACCACCAAATTTTAATTAAGAAACTATAATTAGAAGATTCATAAACTAAACCAACTGTTTTACTTACTCTGAAACTGAAAAGAAATATTAATGACATTACTACTAAGGGATACTAGGGAATTGTAATTCATGAACATGGATATTGTCCATAATTCTCATATGATGAAGTAGGTGTGCAGTGGCTAACATCATAATGACTAACAAACTTTTTTTTGTTTGTTTTACATTTTATTTATTTATTTATTTTTTAACATCTTTATTGGAGTATAATTGCTTTACAATGGTGTGTTACTTTCTGCTTTATAACAAAGTGAATCAGCTATACATATACATATATCCCCATATCTCCTCCCTCTTGTGTCTCCCTCCCACCCTCCCTATCCCACCCCTCTAGGTGGTCACAAAGCACCAAGCTGATCTCCCTGTGTTATATGGCTGCTTCCCACTAGCTATCTGTTTTACATCTGGTAGTGTATATATGTCCGTGCCACTCTCTCACTTCGTCCCAGCTTACCCTTCCCTCTCCCCATGTCCTCAAGTCCATTCTCTACGTCTGCGTCTTTATTCCTGTCCTGCACCTAGGTTTGTTAGAACTTTTTTTTTTTTTTAATTTTAGATTCCATATATATGTGTTAGCAGATGGTACTTGTTTTTCTCTTTCTGACTTACTTCACTCTGTATGACAGACTCTAGATCCATCCACCTCACTACAAATAACTCAGTTTCATTTCTTTTTATAGCTGAGTAATATTCCATTGTATATATGTGCCACATCTTCTTTATCCATTCATCTGTCGATGGACACTTAGGTTGCTTCCATGTCCTGGCTATTGTAAATAGTGCTGCAATGAACATTGTGGTACATGACTCTTTTTAAATTATGTTTTTCTCAGGGTATATGCCCAGTAGTGGGATTGCTGGGTCATATGGTAGTTCTATTTTTAGTTTTTTAAGGAACCTCCATACTGTTCTCCATAATGGCTGTCTCAATTTACATTCCCACCAACAGTGCAAGAGGGTTCCCTTTTCTCCACACCCTCTCCAGCATTTATTGTTCGTAGATTTTTTGATGATGGCCATTCTGACTGGTGTGAGGTGATACCTCATTGTAGTTTTGATGTGCATTTCTCTAATCATTAGTGATGTTGAGCATCCTTTCAGATGTTTGTTGGCAATTTGTATATCTTCTTTGGAGAAATGTCTATTTAGGTCTTCTGCCCATTTATGGATTGGGTTGATTGTTTTTTTTGATATTGAGCTGCATGAGCTGCTTGTAAATTTTGGAGATTAATCCTTTGTCAGCTGTTTCATTTGCAGATATTTTCTCCCATTCTGAAGGTTGTCTTTTCTCACCACTATTATTCAACATAGTTTCGGAAGTTTTAGCCACAGCAATCAGAGGAGAAAAAGAAATAAAAGGAATCCAAATTGGAAAAGAAGAAGTAAAGCTGTCACTATTTGCAGATGACATGATACTATACATAGAGAATCCTAAAGATGCTACCAGAAAACTACTAGAGCTAATCAATGACTTTGGTAAAGTAGCAGGATACAAAATTAATGCACAGAAATCTCTTACATTCCTATACACTAATGATGAAAAATCTGAAAGAGAAGGAAACACTCCCATTTACCATTGCAACAAAAAGAATAAAATACCTAGGAATAAACCTACCTAAGGAGACAAAAGACCTCTATGCAGAAAACTATAAGACACTGATGAAAGAAATTAAAGATGATACAAACAGATAGATATACCATGTTTTTGGATTGGAAGAATCAACATTGTGAAAATGACTTTACTACGAAAAACAATCTACAGATTCAGTGCAATCCCTATCAAACTACCAATGCCATTTTTCACAGAACTAGAACAAAAAATTTCACAATTTGTGTGGAAACACAAAAGACCCCAAATAGACAAAGCAATCTTGAGAAAGAAAAACGGAGCTGGAGGAATCAGGCTCCCGGACTTCAGACTATACTACAAAGTTACAGTAATCAAGACAGTATGGTACTGGCACAAAAACAGAAATACAGGTCAATGGAACAGGATAGAAAGCCCAGAGATAAACCCATGCACATATGGTCACCTTATATTTGATAAAGGAGGCAAGAATATACAATGGAGAAAAGACAGCCTCTTCAATAAGTGGTGCTGGGAAAACTGGACAGCTACATTTAAAAGAATGAAATTAGAACACTCCCTAACACCATACACAAAAATAAACTCAAAATGGATTAAAGACCTAAATGTAAGGCCAGACACTAGCAAACTCTTAGAGGAAAACATAGGCAGAACACTCTATGACATAAATCACAGCAAGATCCTTTTTGACCACCTCCTAGAGAAATGGAAATAAAAATAAACAAATGGGACCTAATGAAACTTCAAAGCTTTTGCACAGCAAAGGAAAACATAAACAAGATGAAAAGACACAACCCTCAGAATGGGAGAAAATATCTGCAAATGAAGCAACTGACAAAGGATTAATCTCCAAACTTTACAAGCAGCTCATGCAGCTCAATATCAAAATTACAAACAACCCAATCAAAAATGGGCAGAAAACCTAAATAGACATTTCTCCAAAGAAGATATACAAATTGCCAACAAACACGTGAAAGGATGCTCAACATCACTAATCATTAAAGAAATGCACATCAAAACTACAATGAGGTATCACCTCACACCAGTCAGAATGGCCATCATCAAAAAATCTACAAACAGTAAATGCTGGAGAGGGTGTGGAGAAAAGGGAACCCTCTTGCACTGTTGGTGGGAATGTAAATTGATACAGCCACTATGGAGAACAGTATGGATGTTCCTTAAAAAACTAAAAATAGAACTACCATACGACCCAGCAATCCCACTACTGAGCATATACCCTGAGAAAACCATAATTCAAAAAGATGTTCATTGCAGCTCTATTTACAGTCACCAGGACATGGAAGCAACCTAAGTGTCCATTGACAGATGAATGGATAAAGAAGATGTGGCACATATATACAATGGACTATTACTCAGCCATAAAAAGAAACAAAATTGGATTATTTGTAGTGAGGTGGATGTACCTATAGAGTCTGTCATACAGAGTGAAGTAAGTCAGAAAGAGAAAAACAAATACCGTATGCTAACACATATATATGGAGTCTAAAAAAAAAAAAAAAGATGGTCATGAAGAACCTAGGGGCAAGACGGGAATAAAGACACAGACCTACTAGAGAATGGACTTGAGGACACGGGGAGGGGGAAGGGTAAGCTGGGACAAAGTGAGAGAGTGACATGGACATATATACACTACCAAACGTAAAATAGATAGCTAGTGGGAAGCAGCTGCATAGCACAGGGAGATCAGCTCAGTGCTTTGTGACCACCTAGAGGGGTGGGATAGGGAGGGTGGGAAGGAGGGAGATGCAAGAGGGAAGAGATATGGGGACATAAGTATATGTATAACTGATTCACTTTGTTATAAAGTAGAAACTAACACACCATTGTAAAGCAATTATACTCCAACAAAGATGTTTAAAAAAAAAGAAAATGTACAAACAGTAAATGCTGGAGAGGGTGTGGAGAAAAGGGAACCCTCTTGGACTGTTGGTGGGAATGTAAATTGAGACAAGCTTTTTTTTTTTGTATCAAGACCTATATGGTACAAAGATGAAAAATAAAAATAATTATGGTCTCAGCCTTCCTGAAAGCAGACAACTTATGGGCATTTACATAGCATATACAGACATAACTACAATGCAAAGCAGAATCAAAAAATAAGAGCAGCCATTTATTGCTAATTCTTAATATATGCTAAGAATTACCAAAAGTTTTCATATGGATAATCACTAATATTCACCATAAACCAGATAAGGAAATGGATGCTTGGAGAAGTTAAATAATTTGACCAAGTTTGACCAGGTCAGGATTTAAACCTAATTCCATCTGCTTGTCTGTCTGTAAAATATTTGCTGTTTCATAAGTTTCAGGGAGGAGACTCCAAGGAAGTTTTGTGTGTGTTCAAAGTAAGTTGTATTTGTCCCTAGTTGAAGCTACAATGTAAGTCTTACAGTAAAGACTTTAGTGGTATTTATGTTGAAAGACTTAGTACTGGTTCCAGAAGAAGATAAGTATTCCAGGTAGAAGGAATAGCAGGAAAGGCACCAAGTAAAGAGATGAGTGTGTACGGAAAGCAGCAAATTATGTATTTTCCTTGTAGGTTAAGTGAAGGGTAGAAAGTTAAGTTGTGCTTTGTTTACGGAGGTACTAAGCAGTTGGAACTTAGCCCAGTAGGCTACAGGGAGCCATATACATTTTCTGAGAAGCATAATGACTGAAACATAATTGTACTCTAGGAAGATTTACCTGGCAACAGCATGTAAATGGATAGGTGTGTAGGAGGGGAGACTGAAATATAATGATAATTGTGAAAGTCTGTTGACGTAATAGGATAATGACGTGAGCTGGGACAATGGAAGTAGGAAGGAGGGATTGTGTACCACAGCTGTCTTATTGCTCATCCTCAAATAATAGATTGCAGTTTGAAGACGGCAAGTCTAGAAACTGCAAGCTGTAGGAATTGAATGGTTCCATTTAGGTCCAAAGTACTTTTAATTATTGACCTGCCTTAGATTCTGTAAGGAAGAAACATTTGGAAGAAACATTCTTGTGCTGCCTGAGAGGCAATTCACCACTAAAAATGCTTGGTTCTCTCTGAAGTAGAAAGGAAGAGTTTATTAAGTGGTATAATCAAACCCCTAGGTGTTTTATTGAGGTCCTGGCATTCCTGGTAGGGTGACTTAGACTTCCAGGCTGCAGGTTTCTCATTTGGAAAATGTGTATAGTAATAATTATCCTCCTAGCCTCCCTTGGCTTTTGTAGAAAATCAAATGAGATAATTAATGTGGAAGTACTCTAGATAATGCAAAATTCTGTTTTTAAGGGTAGGTACTATTTTGTTTATGCCTCTTTGTAGTTCGTATTGCACTGTATTAAACCCACAGTAGGGGCTAGAAATATCTGTTGAATGAGTGAGTATACACAGAAGTTTTGACAGGAGAATGACTCTTGTACCAGTGCTTTGATACTATGTGCTATGTAGTAAATATGGGCCCATGCTTTGATCCCAAGTCATAAGCCTTCATAGAAAGAAGAGGAGAGGATGCAAGGCATAGTGATGACCAGCTCCATTATAGAAACATGAAATACAGTGCAGTACTACTGGTTCACTTTCTGCTAGAGATCCTTTAATGCCTCCTCTAAAGATGTGAAAACTACAAAGAAAAAACTCCTTAGTGAAGAGATCACGTAGACTATAGACAGTATCTCAGAGATAGGAAAGGATTGGATCTCCTCCAGCAGGTGTTTCATTGAACTATCCCTGGGGGAAGATGAGCCAGAAAGAGTAGTATCTAATTAGTGTGTGGAGTGTGAAGGAGGAAACACCACTTCTTCCTGTGACATGACTTTAGTACCCTGGGCATTATTAAAGGGAAAGACCAAAAAGTGATGTTCAAGGGATGAGGGAAAGCCACATACTTTCACTCATTCAATAAATATTTATTGAGCATATAAAGAGGCACTGAGGGAAATACAGCGTGTGTGAGGTAAAGATGCTATTCTCCAGAACACACTGGCTACAACTCATGGACTTTGAAGGCAAAACGATGAGGAATTAATTTATACACAAGCACATAATAAATTATGTTTCTGACAAATATAGAACACAAATAACATGCAACTTTTAAGCTGTAAGAGGAATGTTTCATTTCTGAATATGTTTTCACTAAATCGAAACACATTTACTCTATAACACATGGAGCACAAAGGAAATAAAAATTAAACAAAAGATGTATAAAAATCAGTAAGCTTGCTTTTCATTTAGTTGAATTATTTCAACCCTAAGACAATTCTCCTTTGATGATCAGGACATTGGTTGAGTTTTGATTCTAAAAGGAAGGTAGCTACTGTCCAAAAGTTTCAATAGTGGGTTTTTGTTTTTCAAGGTCATGGCGAACACTATATTTAAAAGGTATTAAATTTTACATAAAGGGTGTGGATATGTGAAACAATCCTCTACAGAAATACAAATGGAATAAAAACAAAATCAGAGGAATCCAGCTGGTTCCACATTTGGACACAGAGCAAATAAAAAGGCACTGGCAATGTAGTTCCAAGTGGAAAACATTCACAAAAAAGGAAGCTAGGGAATATAAATTTTTGAGGGGAATTTGGCAAAAGCAAAGATCATCTGTTTCCCATGATCTAACAGATAAGATATAATTTTGCTTGTCCTTTCCATTTTCAAATGCTTTCTCATTTTTAATCATACATCTATTTCCAATATATGGGATTTATATATAAACATGTAGCCAATCACACAGGTAAGACTGAACAAGGAAAGGTGACATAGAAACAGAAAAAGACCAAAAGAGAAAGGGAAATAGGAGACAAGATGCATTAAAGGGGAGGATTACCCTTGGGTTTGTTTTTCTTTTCTTTTTTTTTCTGGTGACTAAAATAACATTTTTCTATCTTGAACATAAATCCTTGTCTGGGGTCACAGCTATATTTCCTTCCAGTTTAAATGACATATTCACTTGTATTTTGTATTTTATTTTACATTGATCTGCAATCTTGTATCATTCTTATTTACAGGAAATTGTAACTTCAAATAGCAAAGCCCTCTTGTTTGCTATTGATACAGACTTATCTAAAGCATTTGTTTGGTGGCATTTAAAAAATCAGTTGTGAATTTTAATATTTATAAACATGCTACCCTAAAAATAGTTGCTGTTTTGTTTTCTTTTTTTCCAAATTTGGAAGCATGTAAGATATTTACCTGGAACACCTTTGAGGGATATGTCTTGGCTTTCAATTTGATAATGTACCCACCATCATTCAGTGCATCTGCACATCACTAACAAAGGAAAACATTAGAGAGTTCTCATTTCAGCATAGCTCAGACTGTTGCCCTTCAGAGACATTTTGGAAACAGAATAATGGTCTCTAATAATTTCAGCCAAGCTAAGTATTTATCACAGCTCCAAACAGGCAGTAATTCACTTATATTTATTTTCTCAGAATGTAACACTAGTTTGAATTAAACATTATGATACATACCTGCACTAGTATAAACTATTTTTTCAAATTTTCCTAGTCAAGATTTCTTTCTCAGGGAAGAAAATTAGACAGGTGCAGCACACCAAATGAGATGAACTTTGTCCTCAAAGAAAATTGGTTTTTCCTTTTCAATTTCATTTCAAAGAGATCTGACAAGTGTGGCTTTGAACAAACTTTAACAGCACAATATCCTTTGTGTAAGTTTTCCCTTGTCAGCTTTTCCATTCCAGCAGGAACTTAGAACAAAGTGGATGTTGCCCTTTGAGTTGAGAACTTCATCAGTTGAATGAACACTAGTATAGTGCAATGAAATTGAGGGCATACTCTCTCCTCAAATCTCAACAGTGCAGTGTCTCAACAAATATAATTTCTCTATCTGGTGCAAGGAGACACCAGCTATACATTTAGTTTCATACACTCTCCTTCCTTTTTCATAGTAAAAGCCAAACTATTTTGGCAATATACCCACTTGAAACTTTTACAGATTATGCTAAAGAGCCTTCCATTGCGTGTGGAGCCCAAGCACATTATTTTGTGATGTTGTTTGGTGATACATCATTTTATACCAAAGTCATAGGGAGCCTCAGGTTAGAGGTGCGAAATCAGACTTTCAGGTGCACATTGTTTTTCTTATACATGAAAGAAAAAAAATAGGTTTTTCTATTTGTTTTGCTTTGTTTCATTTTTAACATGTAGCTTTGCAATCATTTAAAAGTAAAATTCAAAAGCGGAGAAAAAATGCAAGAAACTGCTTCACAGAGATTCTAATCTTTATTGCACAAAAGCTTGTGATGGCTACTCATTCCTTAGAGTTTTAGATTGTTTATAAATTGTGCTATTTTATGCTGGTTACTAACCTCTTTGACAAGTTTATTTTTCTTTGCATACTCTCCTAACTTTCTAAAGGTCTTTTATTACAATTGCCCCTTGCTATCTTTTACTTTCTCTTGGCTCCAACTCTTCCTTTCATCTTCTTTTTTTCCCTGTGCATTAATATTTAAAGACTGTACTTGTGTCAGACATTCATGTAGAGACAACTTAAATGGATAAGGTTACAGAATAAGTCCATGCCCAATTTAATTACAGCATTTTGATTAACACAGATTGTAAGTAGTTTGAACTAAGAATTTTAAGTTGTTCAGCTTGAGTATTACAAAAGCTAACCAGAGATGAAGTGTAACTTTGACTCAGAAACTGCCAGAAAACACACTGATTAACCAATTTAGATGCACTATCTAATTAAGGATCTAAGTATCTTGGGATCACAGAAATTCATGTTTATTGATAAGATAAAATATTTATTACTCAGAGAGCTGAATTAGCAAAAAGAACAGCTCTAATCAGGTGCTAACTCCCAGAGAAAAGAAGAATATTAGTTGAAACTGGAAATATAATACTTATGAGCAAAACTGGTTTGTTTATTCAAAGACAGTGCTTCTTGCCAGCAAACTCAGTATCCTTGAAAGGTTAGAGTTGATGAAGTCTGTGGCCAAGTTTCTAAATGGGTTCGATAGATAATGACGGCCCATAGCAATTGCTAATTGAGAATAATGACTGGGCAAGGAAGAAAGGGCACAGAACAGGGGTGGAAGAAAACTGCTGTAAAGCAGAGGCCTGAAAACACCTCCAAGGACAAGGTGAAAGAAACCCAAGCCTTTTATATTTACTAAACTGTCATCGGTTGACCTAAGAATTTCTTGGATAAATATTGTTTCTCTAAAAACTTACAAATATAAAGAAGGTGAGGATACAGTATAAGCTCCTACAATGTTATTCCTAGTTCTTGCCAAATGCCTACACAGAGAAATCACTACATTTACAACTTTTTCATGTAAAGAAACATGAAAATAGAGGCTACTCTGATTTCTCTTTGTTGTATTTCATTTTGTTTTTGTTGTTATTCAAGGCATCCCAAATGGAGATGAAATCAGGTGTAAGTTATGCAAAGACTGAAAGCAATGTTAAGTAAGGTGATTGTTCTTTAAGTAAGGTGATTGTTCTTTAAGTTCTAAAATTTTTAAAACATTGTGAATACAGAGTTTGTACTCATGGATTTTGTGGGTAGAATATGGTTTCTGATAGAGTAAAATCACATGAAGGAGCATGCTATATTTTACATATTTAATCATATTAAAGACAAACTAAGTTCCAATACCTTTTTAAAGCCAATACCTTTTCAAAATGGGATAATTAGCTAGGTAGAACCATTTGTTTGTTGGTAATTCTATTCAAATTATAATTAAAAATTAAAACACATGATTCACACAGACATACACAAGCCCCATTCTTTCTAGCTTTGCAGACTTATAAAAAGGATAAAGTCTAAGACAGATCAGAGTAATGACAAATATTTCTTGTTTGGATGAACTTTGCCTGTCCAGACTTACTAGAAAAAGTTTAGAAGGGGAGATGCTAGAACACTTGTACATCTCATGATTATAGTTCTTGGCAGGTATTACACCTTTGTTTACTCTGAAAAGGAAATTTTCTAAATACAGAGAAGGTGTATTCTGCATGTTAGATCCTGCAGTTAGTGTCACTGCTATTCTGGTCCTTTATGGTTTGCCAAAAATGTCAATTCAAATGCCAGTAAACACAATATTAAGAGAATCAGAAATTAAAAGTAGGCAGCTATTCAATATAAACATTAAAAATATGTGGTAATCCAACCATTTCTTAACCACTTTTACATAATTGACATTTACACATATTTTTAGTGAGACCTCTTTTTGGTTTCCTCTCCCTTTGTTTGGGCACAATATAGTAATTGCTGCCAGGGCTGAGTAATGTATTTATTCCCTAGAAATTAGAGTTCAGTGTATTATCCTATTAAAATAATATATTACAGCATTGCCAGCATCATTATTACAAAAGTGGATTCAGAGCGATAAGCCAAATTTGACCTGGGGACTGTGCTGTTGCTGTAAATCTACTGGCATTGCATGAGGTGTGGTATTGCTGACCAGAAGTTCTGGTGCACAGGCCTCTTGAGACATGTTAGATTCGTGGGCACAGGGCACAAAATTGTTAAGCACTTCTGTCTGAGTGCTATAGAGAAGACATTTAAATAGATAATATCCTTCAAGAGCCAAAAAAAAAAAGCATTTCTGTGTGAAATCAGAGTATCCACTGATTTCTATATTTGGAGGAACATCAAATAGACATTAAAGTAAGACTTCTAAAGTGACTACATGTAATAGTGACAAGCCTCACAATTAAATTTAGTGCCCGGAGTGATGACAAATTATAACCTATTGCCCATAATTGAGGTCTGGTTCTAGGCAAAATTATAACTCAAACAAAATTTATCTTTGTTTCCTGCACGACTTGCATTTCTATTCTCTTTCCCCACTGGCTACTTCATCTCTTTTATCCAGGCCCAGTCATCTAGGGTGCTTACTTTCTTTGTAAGAAAAAAATTTACAGACTATTGGGCTTGGAAATGCCCTTATTTTAGCTTACTCTATACACTACTAGTTGTTATAAGGAAAGACATCCTGACATGTTAGCTGAGTCCCTCAGCATCACTCAAATGCTTCATAGCAGGTTCTTGAATAGGACACCTCCTTTTTTGATTGACAAGGTGCAATATGTTTGCTTCCTAGGATTGTTTTCATTAATAGTAGGTAAATCATTAAGCCAAAATGTGTATTACTGATTGTGAAAATGTGCCCAGCACCAAATGCAGTTGTTCTGTGTATGTGTTGGGGGTCAGGTGGGGCTTAAAGTGGAAGCCTAGCAAAGGTAACTGCCTTTTGAAAAACCTCCACCAGTGATTCCTGTACATGGAAAGGAAAATATTTCTTATGGACCCATCAACATTTCGAAGAGTAGACAGAGCTCTTGGTAAATGCCTGTGTTTTCCTGGAGAAAAAGGCTAGTTGATGGATGCTATGGAATTCTTTTTAAACTAAGATATCCTTCTTTAAAAAAAAAAAAAAAAAGATTGAGAAAAAGTTTTGTTCTTTTGAAGTTCCATCAGTAGTTTACAAATTATTTGAAGAATATTCAAATTAATAATTCCCTTCCTCCTTGTATGAATTCTCTATGAAGTCTATCCACAGTTGAGTGCATGCGTGCTCTTAGCGTGATAGAAAGCAGCTCTTCACAGACACCAGTTTGTGTAGAAAGCTCCTGGGCCAGAGAGGCTGTAACTAAAAACTCCTAGGTGATGCCCATGCTGCTTCTCTGGGGGCAAGGTGTTGAGGACAGATGTTGCTGTAGACCAAAGAAAGGATGCCAGCCTAAGGGTCATAATGTTCGGATTCGAGTCTGTGTCCTAGTTCTGTGCTTTTAGGAATGTACAAATGTCCTCATGTGGCTCTTCTAACTACCTGAACAACCTTACATAAGTGCCTTCACCTATAAATGAGAATTATCTTACCTTTGCAGCTCCTAGAATTGTTGAAAGATCAAATGATATAATGCATTGAAATGCTTCATAAATTACAAAGTGCTATATGATTAATGTTAGTTATTAATGTGTTGTTTCAAAATCCTCTTCTTATTCAACATAACACTAGTCTGTGAGAACCAAAATCCCCTGGCAGAAAAAAAAAATTGGGCTGTCTACCCTTTATTAAAATCATACGATAAAATTATAGGAAAAACATGGGCGATAAGTGTTTGAAAAGGACTCCCTCTCTAATTACTAAAAATGTAAAATTAAATAACAAGAATAATAAAATCTGTCATATTGGCAAATTTTTTTTCTCACTATGATCCTTAGTGATGGGGAAAGTGCAGTGAGATGGGCACTATGATACACTGCTGAGGAGAGTGTAAATTGGTGCTCAGTTTCTATAAAGCATTTTAGAAGTATGTGTTAAGAGCCTTAAAAAGTGTTTGTTGTTAAACTCAGTAACTTCACTTCTAGGAATCTATTTTAGGGAAATAAAAAGAGGTGTGGTAAAAAATAGTTTATGCATCAAAATGTTCATTACAGAATTAGTATCGTAATGAACTTTTGCATGATCCTGAATGGCCAAGAACAGGCGTACTGCTAAATAAATCTGGTGTATAAAATATAATGGAATGTGGAGACAGAACTTTATTGAGAAACACCTGGACTTTCAAATTTTCAATTCAGTAGATAAAAACAAAGCAGCTATATCCTCCAGAGGAAATTCTGTGAAATAGAAGAGCCTCAGTATGCAGTGAAATCTCAAATGTTTTAACTATGTATTAATATTTTTGACTTTGGTAATATCACTTCTAGGAATCTGTCTGCCTGTTCCTATTCTCACAACTGAAGTAAACTATTTCATAACATTTTGCCTAGTCTTCAACAACTTGTGAGAAAATGAAGTTCAACTACCATTCTTTAAAATTCACAAGGTGGCATTTTTGCACTGCCCCTGCTCCATTTTTTGATAGTTCAGTAGATTCCTTTATTCAAGAGATATTTATTGGCACCTACTATCTATCCAGTATTATGCTGGGTATGATAGATAGGAATTCAATGATAACTATGGATACAACCTTAATTTGGATCTCCTAGAAAGGAGCTAATACAATTTAGTCATAGATAATGGAACAGGACTGCAATAATGTAACCATAAGGGAAACACAGAAAATCTGATGGAAGACCAGAGAGGGTGACTTGTGGTGAAGCAAGAATGGAACCGTTCTAGTGGAAAGTAGCCTGGAGAATGAGTAGGACAGGTGCAATGGGCCAGAATGCAGACAGAAGATTTTCTGATACAGAAAATTCTAAAAAGCAAGGTAACAAACAAATAAAATCATGCCATAGCCAGGAATATTGGAATCTCCTATTTGGATTACAACAATGGACAGGTTGGGAGAAAACTCAAGGAAGTTTACTGCTATCAGATCAAATCATCAAGTACTCTGAGTTTCAGGCCAAGTATTTAACTCATCTTAGAGGGAATGCAAAGTCATTGAAGGTCTTTAAGCAGCAAAATAACACAATTAAATTCATACTTTAGGAAGATGATTCTGATGAACTCTACCAAGAGTCTTATGGGAAACTGGATCTAGGAAGTTTATACAAGAGATAGACCAAAATTTCAAACCCATCTCAGTAAACTTCACTATTTATGTTGCCCTGAAAAAGTTCTTCCTCTCCTTTCTGAGATTTAGTCTACCATCAGCATAAATATACCTTTGTGTGAATTAGAAAAGGAGCCCTGTTGGGCAGGTGGCACCCAGAAGCACCCTACAGAAGCAGACAGCACCTTTGTGCAAAGAAAAAGCTTCTTGCAGGTCTCTGAGTAGATTTTTGCAATGCTATGCATGTGGTGAACATGTTGAGTGTAACCCAGATTGAGTTTTATCCCTCACTCCCCACTTAGCCAGGCATAGAATCATGTTTCACTTATCTGTGAATTGAGAATATCAAATCCTACCTTCTAGGCTTGTGGTTAGGTCATATACCCAGGGACTGTGGAAAGAAGGCTTGTAACAGATGTCCAGTGAATGGCAATGATGATTACGGTGGTGATGATGATGATGATAGTGAGCAGCAGTAGTATAGTAATATTAGTAGTAATGTCTACTATTATTACCTTGACTTGGATTCTTCTGTGTATTTGTTACAAGTTATCTACTGCTCAGTTTCAGGGGTTGCCACTCACAGCATAGTTGATGTGATAAAACTCTCACAAAGAGGGGGCAGTACATCTCCGTACAGTCATACATGATGGTTCTGTTTGGGGATTTCTCATGTTTAGGAAATGATGGAGGAATAAGCACAATCCATCTTGTCTGAAATGCAAGGGGTGGCCACAGAAATCAAAGGAAGGGGGGAACCTCCCTGTCCAATTGGTGGAGCTGTGGTCCCGAAAATATGAGATGAACCTTCGTTGCTTTTTTGTTCTCTCTCTGTCCATCTGCCTTTTGGCTCCTAGTGCACTCATGGAAATACATGGCAAAATGAGGCAACTAGAGACTCAGCTTTTTGGTTGGAGGACCAGACAGGGGAGCCCCAGAGAAGAGGAAACTCACAGAGAGATGGCAGAGAGGGAGAGCCTCAGGATGGCTACCCCATAAAGTTGTTTATGAACACCTGGGTTCACTCAAGCTGGGTGTGTATGGATCTAATCAGCATACCAAAGACTTTGAGAACCGAACTAATAGATCACTACTCATAGTAGTTCATATGTAGGAAAGATCTGAATAACACTACAAAGCCTTTGAAAACTGAGCTGCCATGAGAACCACAGTCCACAGAGGCAAAGCTGGTTGAAACCTTCAGATTGAACTTAACCATGCCAATTACCTACTAAAGCAAAAATGTTAATATATTCCATAAAATTTAAATAGACCCAGAGTCGCATAATATTCAAAATTTCCAGGACACTATCCAGTATTACTCAAGATATGAAAAAACAAGCAAAACCTCAACTCTCATGGGAAAAGACAACAGTTACCAGTGACAAGAAGACACAGATATTGGATTATCTGACAAATACTTTGAAGTAGCTAACATATAAGTGCTCCCATGAAAAGATGCTCAACATTGCTAATTATTAGATGCAAATCAAAATGCAAATCAAAACTATAATGACATACTACTTCACACTGATCAGAAATGACCATCATTAAAAAGTCTACAAATAATAAATGCTGAAGAGGGTGTGGAGAAAAGGGAACCCTCCTACACTGTTGGTGGGAATGTAAGCTGGTGCAGCCACTGTGGAAAACAGTATGGAGGTTCCTCAAAAAATGAAAAATAGAGTTGCCATATGACCCAGCAATCCCATTCCTGGGCATGTGTCCAAACAAAACTATAATTCAAAAAGATACATGCACCCCTGTGTTCACAACAGCACTATTTACAATAGCCATGACATGGTAACTACCTAAATGTCCATCGACAGATGAATGGATAAAGCAGAGGTGGTACATATATACAATGGAATACTACTCAACCATAAAAAAGAAAGAATGCCATTTGCAGCAACATGGATGGACCTAGAGATTATCATACTAAGTGAAGTAAGTCAGAAAGAAAAAGACATATACTATATGATATCACTTATATGTGGAATCTCAAATATGACACAAATAAACATATCTACGAAACAGAAACAGACTCACAGACATAGAGGACAGTTGTGGTTGCCAAGGGGGAGGGAAAGTGGGGGTAGGAATGGAGTGGGAGTTAGCAGATGCAAACTGGTATATATAGAATGGATAAACAACAAAGTCCTACTGTATAGAACAGGGAACTATATTCAATATCCTGTGATAAACCATAATGGAAAAGAATATAAAAAAGAATGTATGTATATGTATAACTGAATCACTTTGCTATACAGCAGAAATTAGCACAACATTGTAAACCATACTTCAATAAAAAATCCAAACTATTAAAAATAAAGCCAAACTAAAAAAATATATATATACATATATATATATATGAAGTGCTACAATAAGTAATTACATTCTTGAAATGAATGGAAAAATAGAAAGTTTTAGCAAAGAAGTAGGAGATATATACAAGAATCAAATGTTAATTACAGAACTGAAAAATACAATAAATGAAATAAAAATCTTACTGGATGGACTCAATAGTAGATTAGAGATGAACTTGAATCTCAAGAGTGAACTTGATTGATTAATAGAAATTATCCAGTCTGAGCAAAACAAAGAAAAAGAGATTTAAATATAACCAAGCCTTTGGACCGGTGGGGTAATATAAAAGTTCTAATATTTGTGTCATCAAGAGTCCTAGAAGGAGAGGGGAAAGAGTGTGGTGTTTTAAACAATATTTGAATAAATGATGACCGAAAACTTTACATTTTTGGTTAAAGATAAAGATCTCCAGTTTGGGGGAGCTCGACAAACATCAGTCAGTGTAAACCCCCCAAAAATCCAAGCCTCCACATATCATAATCAAACTGTTGCAAGCTAAAGACAATACAGTCTTGAATGCAACCGGAGTAAAATGATGGATTACCTGGAGGGGAACAATATTCAAATGAGAATGAATTTCTCATCAGAAACCATGGAGATGATGAACTGGCAAAATATCTTTAAAGTGCTAGCAGAAAGGAACTGTCAAGTCAGAATTCTACATCAGGAATGAAGGTGAAATAAAGATATAGCATGGAGAAATTTTTTTGGATGATGGAACTGTCCTGTATCCTGATTATGAAGGAACTGTCCTGTATCCTGATTATGTAAAGGATTATGATCCTTTCCACAAACGTATACATATGTTAAAATTTGTAACACTGTACATCAAGAAGTAAATTTTACTGTATGATCATTAAAAATAAAATTAATAAAGAAAAATAGTGAATAAGAACCTAAATCCAGAAATAAATGTGTCTATAGAAGCCTTGATTTTAATGTACTGTTTCCCTCTCACTACTGTATTTCTCTTCCTGACCCTTCACTGAGTTTAGAAAGAGCGACATCATGGAGAATATTTAGTGAGGAGGTGATATTATGGTTATTTTTACAATTGAGTAAGATAGCTTTTCCCCAAACAATAAATTCCTAGTGGCAACTTGGATACTATATTCAGTATTTCAAGTCATTAAGATATCATTTGTTGAATACTCCACAAACGCAGTAACTTAAAATGTGACAACCAATGGCTGATGAACCATGGAAGGCTTGTAAGACGGATCTCATGGATCAGTAACTTGGAAGCCATTTAGCGTTTCTCACCACGGAATGAATGGTGGGAGTGCCAAGGTCAGAGCTGCTAAGAACAGAACGGCAGCAGGAGTGAGTTAGGTAGGAACTGGTAGTAGAATTCAATTTATATAATCCTACACTTTGACTAATAATGTACTGGACTAATCCATGGTCATTTTGTGGTCCTTGGCAACATTTTTTAAACACTGTTTTGGAAGATCCACGGCTCAGTGTGGGTGTCCAAGTAGCACTGCTGGTGAGGCTGTGAGGAGACCAAGTAGGTGACATCACCCCAGCCTCAACAATGTAGGCTACAGTGTCTGGTTTCCATGAAATTTTTTCTTGAAAATGGGGTTGTATTTCTAGAGGGGGAAAAAGCATTGCATGCGTCATATTAAACATTGGCCCACATAAAAGCATTCAGCCATATTTGTGAATCGCTTCTTAGAAGAATGTGTGAGAGACTTTTAGGAGCAGCTAATTTTTTCGGGAGGTTCAAGGACTGCTTTAAAAGAAGCTACTAAAAAAGGAATAAAGAAAGAAAAAGAATGCTGAGGAAGCCTATTGGAGAATAATATATCCAGTGTTGAAAATCAGAGAGAAACATATAACAAGATTTTCAGATCTCCTAGTTGACCTGCATGCAAATGAGCCCACAGTGCAGTATTACCTTTCGGATTCTCAGCACAAGTGATTTCCAGCCACTTCACTGAGAATGTGAGAGAGGTTAAAAAGAATGTGGGGAAAGATAAGAAAGGAATAAGCATATCATGACAAGGAAAGAATAAGGTGGGCCTGTGGAGGTGAACAGTTTTTAAATCACCAAAGAATACAAAGAAAAGCCAGAGAAGATTTTAGAAGGTATGATTTGATAGCTTAAAAAGGGAGAGGATGACTGAAGGGAAGAGAGATGATTCTCATACAGCCAGAAATGAGAGTCAGCCATGACAAGGTGTGGTTGTCTAGGCCAAAGGAAAGTAGGTAGAATTTCAGCCTTATCCCATTCTCACAGGAGCAGGTCCATAACAGCCTGCCACAAGGTTAATAAATACTGCCACAGAACCACGGTTGGTCTGAGAGACTCCCATGGAATCAGGGCTACGACCTCTGAGTCCCACCTTTTCGAAGTGCTTTAAAGCATGAGGGCCAGGTGTGTAGCTAGGTTTAGGGGCAGTGTCAACTCACAAGAAAAAGTCCTTTGGTCTTGCTTTTGGTAGCAGAGAGAAAACATTATTTTAAGAATAGAAAAATGAGAGGTTAGAAAAAAATGAGTTCTTTCTCAGGTCATGTTAACTTATGGCAAGAGAAATAGCAAGAAGTGCCAGAGAAGGGCATTGACTATTTGAGGACAGACCACTATAGATTACTCCCATCTCTAGCAAAAAATTCATTCAGCAAGTCAAAAGGTAACAAGTTTTATGGAAGTTGAAAACTTCTAAAACTTTTTCCAAGAGTTGCTGGTTAAGGAGGACTTGTATTTAGGTTTACTTTTTGTCTTTGTTTATGTTTAAAAACAAGTTTTCTGAACCCAGTAACTTTCCTTGTGGTCTAGCAGGTCAGTACATGTTTTGGCAATTTTAGAAAGCATGTTTTATTTATTTCCCCAACCAACCAAAAAGCCCCTTAGAAACCATTGTAGTCTGTTGGTTAAGTATGTTTTCATTCATATGCTTCTTTAAAAGGTCTATTATTTACAAATAGACAGTAATGACTTTATCTAAGCTAATCCATTTCATCATGTCATTATATATTTAGGGCATGTCCTGCATTTAGAAAAATCCCTGTGAGAATCCTATACAGAGTGCCAAGAACCACAGTAGCATTCATTAAATTTCCTGATTGCAGAGTTATATGTGTTTTTTGTTTTTTGTTTTTTCCCCAAGCAAAGATTAGCAATTCACTTCTTGCTTCAGGAGTACTTAAACAAAAACAATTCAGATACCTGGTTTTGCAATAACCATCCAGAACTTGTTCCCAACTGGACAGGTAACAGTAGAGGTTCTTGGTCATTAAGGGGCTGTTGAGGGAGAATACAGACATATATCTGTCACTACTAAAGTAACTATCAACTGGTTAGTAGAGGATCTATGAAATACATCACTTTGGGGGCCCCCAGATGGAGAAGAGATAATAGGACTTGGGCAATGCTCATTTCCACTTAATCTCAACTGGACTTCTGAGATTGTTTAAGTTTTATTTCCTTCATATTAAAGTTAAAAAAAATGTTCTGGTTGAAAGAAATCTGATACTCCTCATTAAACTTTTTCTATTGTACCTGAAGGAAGGAGACTTTGGTAGAATGTTCAGTGTATTGGCTAGATGTCAATCTTTTTCGTATATACATCTAGGCAAGATCACCACCCTGTGGGAAGTGAAATCTAAGGCAAACTTAAAAAAATGGTTATGAACCCATATGAAGGAGCCCTTAAACAGACATGTGTAGATTATGGGGCAACAAGTAAGATGTACTCGTTTAGCATTGATGCAGCCCTTTAGACCCTTGCCTATCAGGGCAGTCCCCAGTGAGGTGCCCCTTCGGTTTTGGCTGCTTTGCTAGTCTCCATGCGCTGCTTTGTGACATTCTTCCTTAAATGATATGTGACATCTCCCATTATTTGTTGAATTTAGGGCATTGTCATTGGCCCTTTAAAGTGAATGAACTGAAGGAGAAGATAGAAAATGGAGAGATCTTAATCTTAACCTGAAGTGTGGTAAACAGACAAAAGCTGGTCAACAAAGCTCTGGTGAGAATGCCTTGAAGGAGGGAGACATAATGAAACTTCCCAAGACAAAGACAGCAGTAAGTTACTTGCACTGACTCTTCTGGCTTGCAGAGGAGAGGCGAGATGCTCTAACCTTTTAGGTCCTGACCCAATTCTTCAAAGCTACCCCAACATACATTCAAATACATATTTTGAATAACAACATCAAGGGGGCAAGAGCAAGTATGAAGGTCTTGAGGAGGATAGATGCTTAATTTTCCTTTTCTACAGTTTTTTTTTTGTTCCAGACAATTCCAGACTCCATTCCCAATTTTTTTCTCTCTATGTGTAAAAACAAAGGCTTTGTGCACTCTGTTTCTATGGAAACAGGAGAGAGAGAAACAGTTTATGTATTTCAAAAGCTGTCAGCCTATATGCTGTGGATTTTGATAACTAAACCTACACGCGAACCATCTTTACTCCCAACGCCCAACACCATAACGTTTATTTTATTTTATACGTGTGTGTGTTGCTTGAGAAAATTAAGGATCTGTTTATTTAGCTTTGGTGCAATCCATTTTATATTTAATGTCCAGGAGACAGAGAGAGGCTTTGGTGATGCAGTTAGAGAAATAGAAAACTGTTCTTAATAAATGCTTACTAAATCAGAACGAAGACAGAGTTAGCAGGCATCACAACTCAATCTATTGGCAAAATAAAAAAGATTGAAGCTCTATTAATTTTAAAACAGATCTGAACGTTGCCTGGCTTATATTTCATATAAATGTGATGTCTGCTATACCCTCTTCAGCTCTCTAATAAAAGAGCTATTTTGAAATTACAAAATACACTGTGTTCTCCCCCAGAGAACCCAATTCAGTAGCTTATTGATTTTCCCTGGCATACTTAGTCTGGTGTGAAGGGGTTTCTGGGCTCCTGGACCTGGAAGGCGAGAGTTTGTGATTTATTCAGATTCTATACAGCAGAGCACTCCCTACCACTCCTAACAAACGAATAGTCTTTACGATAGTCCAGCCCATTAAGTGCTTGCCTTCCTGCTATTCTCAGTTGCTTTCCAGCACTTCCTAATATTTTCAAGAAAATGACTGCCGTTTTAAGGAGATTTTTATCAAGTTTAGATGATGCAGTTAAGTGGACCAGGAAAAATACATAAGAACTTCGACCTTCAAATCTAGAGCACACTCCAGTAGTTAAAGGGTCTATCGGGCTCTCTGTTTTAAGGCCCACTTTCCCAGTCTTTACAACTAGATGATTCACCTGAGCCTGAAAATCAGGTCCTTGTCTAAAAGTGTCTGATTTTTTTCCCCTCCATGAAGACATACTAGCAGTAATTGATCTAAGCGTGTGTAAAGGGTAAGTGAAGGACGAGTGAGAAAATAATGAAGTTAGTGATGCTCCCCACTTTCTTTTTTTTTTAAAAGAAGAAAATGGAATGTCCTTGATCTTAACACACACACACACCTAAAGTTCAAAATCTGTTGGTCACAGTGTGAGTTTCAGAGTTGTAGTAGCTTAGTCTCCTTGTCCTATGTAGTCACTTACCCAGTAGATGATAATGATTACAGAAGGATTAGGACTCTCCACAGTAAATTAGTTTGTTATTAATAATCATAGATGCATAGCCCTTTTTCCTCCAAGGAACTTAAAGCATTCAATTGACCTTATCTCACAAATACTTACCCTGTTCCTGAGAGGTGAAACATTTTAAATTTCCATTAAATTGATGGTGGTAAATAAAACCCAGAGATATCAAACAGCCCCATCAAGGCATTTGTCAAAGTGTCTGTGATAATTTTCAGGTAAAATGGAGAAACAAAATCTGACTGATTGAATCTTAAGTATGCAGATTAAAATATCTCCATTAATTTGGAAAAAGGTTTCTACAAAGTGTCAAAGGATTCTGTTTCTGTGGTTTTGTCCTGCTCACAGATTTTGTCAGTACTTGGATGAGAATATCAAATGCATGATTATCAAATTTTCAAATGGTGTATGTTGTAAGAAATAGAAAATATATTGTACAATAGAATCAGATTCCAAAAAGATATAATATCTCGGGACAATGGCTACAGCCAACAAAATTAAGTTTAGTAGAAATGCAAGTGCCTGATCTTTGATTTTTTAAAAAAAAATTAGAAACAGGGACTTCCCTGGTGGCGCAATGGTTAAGAATCCTCCTGCCAATGCAGGGAACACAGGTTCGATCCCTGGTCTGGGAAGATCCCACATGCCGCGGGGCAACTAAGCCCCTGTGCCACAACTACTGAGCCTGCGCTCTAGAGCCCACGAGCCACAACTACTGAGCCCACATGCCTAGAGCCCATGGTCTACAACAAGGGAAGCTACCACAATGAGAAGCCTGCGTGCCACAACAAAGAGTAGCCCCCGCTCGCTGCAACTGGAGAGAGCCCACGTGCAGCAGTGGAGACCCAATGCAACCAAAAATAAATAAACAAAAATAAAATTAAAAATTAAAAAACAAATTAGAAACAGCTGTGAAAGAACAGCTTGGGAAAGATGTAAATATTATTTTTATAGATTTTTATAACAATAACATCAATATGAATTTGTCATGTATTGTGTCTCATAAAAGAGCAAAATGGTCTTGGGCTGCATTCATATAATTATGATATTCTGAATAAAGAAAGTGTTGGTTTGGCTGTAATCTAGCTGGTCAGACATCCTCTAACAGGCTTACCTCACTGATCTTAAGAATCACCTACATCTCTTGATACGGAATCCCCTGGGGAAGAGACTCAGACAAAGTGGAGGAGTTTATTCCAGAAATGTGAGGTGAGTGTGGAAGGAATTAAACCCTATCCCATGGTGAATATATGATGGAGCTGGTGATGCTTAGCCTAGAGAAAGAAGACCAAGGGAAAACATGATAGTTGTCTTCACTATTTTCTCAGAGGAAAATGAAGACTGATGTTTTGAAGTTACATAGGCCAGGTTTTTGTGTAAGATAACTTTTTAAACAATCTTGGAAGTCAAAGAGAAATGTTCTGCCTCTGTGGGTATTGAGTGCTCCGTGGCAGGATCCAATTATCAGATGGGTAATTGAATTATTTAAGTTTATTATTAAATCTATTATTTTAATTTATTAATTTATTTTATTATAAATTAAATTATTAAAATATATAGCTTTTGAGGTCCCTTCTGAATTGTGTTTATAACTCTTGTGATTCTAGAACTTGCTCAGGAACACATAATACAGTTGTCCCTGGCCCAAAGTAATAAAATATATAATAGATTGATACATTAAAACATAAATTTGTTTTCTGGACAACTGAAAGTCTGGAGCTTCAAGTTTATCTACCTAGCATGTGTAACGGGAGATTTTATTAAACTCATCTTCACTTCTAAAAAGTTGTAACTATGTATCTACCAAGGAAGGGAGGTCTTCATACCTACCACTTTGATGGAGGTGTGCTCTAGTAGAATCATCCTGGTTACCACCATCTGCCACAGTCCTCCTTCAGGTTGAATGGTAGACAAAAGAGAAATTCAAGAGATGGTTGTCAGGGGCTGGGAAAAGGGATAATGAGGAGTTAGTGTTTAAGGGGTATAGAATTTCAGTTGGGGAAGATGAAAATCTTCTGGTAATGGATGGTGGTACAACAGTGTGAATGTACTTAATGCCACAGAATTGTATGCTTCAAAAAGGTTAAAATGGGAAATTTCATTTTGTATATCTTAACCACAATAAAAAAAAAAATCAAAGAAAAGAAAACCTCAGATATTCTCACTCTGAGAGACTGGATTTGTCCCCCAGGGCAGTGTCAATAATTTGGTCATCATATCCAAAGTAAAATCATCATTCTAAAACCTGATTACCAGATCATCATCATCTCAGATCATCCTGGGTCTTCCCCTTTTTTACCCAGAATATGTCTCCTTCTGAAAGTATTCGTGGACACAGGGACACATATGTAGGTGCACTGAGGGTGTACATGAGTGAAGGAGTAAAGATCAGAATCTAGCTCTTAAATGCAGTTTTTGCATTCCATCTACGATAGGATAATCACCATTTACCTATGGGAAAGAAGTAGGGTTACAGAGTAGGGAGATTGAGGGAAGAGTACTCACAATGAGCTGTGATTGTTGTTAAATTAATTTACATATCGTGGAAAGTATGAACTTTCTGCTGTTTATAGTATAAGTCATCATACTTTATTATGCAAGAGAGTCACCCAGCAGAGCTTATTTGAAACTCAGATTTACTGGCCCCACCTAGTGATTTTGATCCAGTAGACCTTGGGCTGGGGAAATTATTATTATTATTATTATTATTTATTTATTTTTGGTTGCATTGCTGCGCATGGGCTTTCTCTAGTTGCAGTGAGCGGGGGCTACTCTTCATTGTGGTGCACGTGCTTCTCATTGCGGTGGCTTCTCTTGTTGTGGAACACAGGCTCTAGGCACACGGGTGTCAGTAGTTGCAGCACGCGGGCTCAGTGGTTGTGGCTCTCGGGCTCTAGAGCACAGGCTCAGTAGTTGTGGCGCACAGGCTTAGTTGCTCCACGGCATGTGGGATCTTCCCAGACCAGGGCTCAAACCCATGTCCCCTGTATTGGCAGGCGATTCTTAACCACTGCACCACCAGGGAAGTCCCTGAAATTAATTTTTTAAAAAGAAATCCAGATGTTTATGAAGAAGTTTGCTGAAGAAAATATTTTGAGAAACACTAGAGTATAGGTCAGTAGTTCTCAAATCTCTTTATCTCAGAATCCCTTTTTATTTTTAAAAATCATTGAGGACATCAAAGAACTTTTGTCCGTGTGAGTTATATATATCACTATTTACTGAATTAGGAATAAATACTGAGAAAAATTTTAAGATTTTCACTTATTCATTTAAAATAACAATAATAAACCATTAAAGGTTATAGTCAACTAATTAAATTAATAATTAATTTGAAAAGCAATGTTTTTTAAAACAAAAAAAGTTAATGAGAAGATTAACCTTGTTTTGCATTTTTGCATACCCTAATATCTGGCTTAATAGAAGACTTCTGAACTTTCACGTATACTTCTGCATTGAATTTGATGAAATATGTTGTTTCTGTTGAAATATATGAAGAAGATTGGCTTTAAACAAATATTTAATTGGACTAAAGAAGAGTATGTTAATAATCTTTTCATATATTTGTAGATATTGCTCTTTGGTGTTATACTGAAACTCAGCAAGTGGTCATTTCTAAAAGGTTAGTTGCCATGTGAAATCTGAAACCATGCCAAACATTTTGTACTCTATTACCTTAAACTACATTAGCCTATCATCTTATACTTTGCATCTTTACCCATGTGTGATTTTGTAATGGCAGGCATTTATTATTTGTAAAATCTTATTTTTTAGTTATACAGACCTTCTAAATATTGATACGTTTTTATCATACAACATCAAACAATCATACCACATTTATTATTTTCACCACCAGTCTTACGAGAAGTCTTAACATATTGAGAAACTGTCAGATTTGTGATAGTGGATAAACTTTTTCCACAATTCTAATTATTACACAAAAGCTTGAACTTCATAGCTTGCAACAAATACTGCAAGTTGTTTTCCTTGAAGAAACAAACTCACTCACTTAATTTTATAAAAATGAGTGCCAAATACGTAAGTCTGGTAACCACAGTATGTCTGTCAGTCATTCTTTGAAGTGTAAAAAAAAAAAAGTATTCCATGAAAATGGTGGCTAGTTCAGCTTGCAACTCAAAAACCAGTGCTTTTTCCTGAGGCAGCCATTGTACTTTAGTGTGCAGTAAAGGTGCTTTATTCATATTTCTCATTTCATGGTACAAATGTTCAGCAGATATGTATTCATAGATTGGGATTTAATAAAATTACTAATTTTTACTAATTTTTTAAAACTTTAAGTGTGTGGTGGTAAAGAATACAATAACTACTAGGGTATTTTGTCAGTGCTGTGTTGATCCATCATTAGAAGAACTGACAGCAGTTCTTGCCACCGCTGCTTTTGGTGACGCTATGCCTCTGGACTGTGAATTTCACAAGTGTTTCTCAGTTTTTTCCTCCCCCCCCTTAGGTGAGACAGGATGGCTAGAGTGGGCTGGAGTTGGGTATTTCCTTTCCCCTAGGTCAGTCAGGCTCTAATAAAACCCCATCTGGTTAGGTCCTCGTTAACCAGTTTCTCCTGAGGCCTTGTTAAGCAAAGAGCGCTCTGACCTATTTCAAAATGGTTCCTTTTCCCCTCCCCTCCTGCAGGAAGCGTAAAAGGATTTTTATTTACTCTGGGAACCTGGTTAAGGTAAAACTTAAACAACTGTGGGGGTGCCTGTATGACTTGGTGCTCTTGGAGTTTTAACTCTCAGACTGGTCCACCCTGAGCCTCCAGCAATTCATCAATTCCAGTCCAGGTTTTCCTACTCCAGCACTGGTTCCCACTGCAGTTTCTGCTCTGAGTCTCTGCTCTGTGACTCCTTGTATTCGCCTGTCTCTTCAGTCTTGGGGCTTGTGTCCTGACCTCTCTATCAGATCCAAGAAGAGTTGATATTTCAGTCTGTTCAGCTTGTTTTGTGTTGTCAGAATGAGTAGTGACTTGCAAGCTCCTTACATGTAGAAACAGAAAGTGGAAGTTCCCCATCACTGCTTTTGTATCATCTGTGCAAAACCAAGAAAGTGAAAAAGTCAAATACCATCTTAGTACTATTTTGAAAGAGTTTTGACCTCACAGACCTGAAAGGGCCCTGGAAATCTAGGAGTCTGCAGACTGTACCTTGAGAACCTCTGATGTACCCCATCCAGTGTTCATCTACGGAGGTGTTCAGGTTGAAGTTAATGCCGGTATTGACATGAAGAGAGCAGCTAACATCTTTGTACCACATATTTTTTGTTTCACGTATATTTCATTCAAGCCTCACCAGAAGGTAAGGGTGATAATACATAATATCATCTCCATTTTACAAGTGAGGGATATAAGGTAGAAAGAGGTTAAGACACTTGCCCAAGATCACAAAGTTAGTGTCAAAGCAAGAATTGTCCTTCAGACCCTTTCCTGGAAGTTAGGGATACATGCACTGGGAAGAGGCATCACCGATGAACTGAAGCTCAGTTCATCTGAGATGGTCCACCAGCAGGAATAGTGTACGGAAAGTTATCAAGGTTATGCTTGCTTGGATAAACACTATCAGCCTGTCCTAACGATACTTAGGTTTTAGTTATCTTAATGTAGGAGATACCTGTTCTATTAACATCTGTTTCCTTACTTCCATCATTTTCATTTTACCTTAGTTTGGTCGAGTACACTTAACCAAAACCACTGCTTTAGGTTTCTTAGTTGTCTGCCTTGCAGATGATCTTTTACAAAGAACTTTATCAACAGTCACTGCCGATTCACTCAGATATGTAAAAAATATAGGTACATCATGGAAAAGACTCTGACAAGTACAGGTTTCTGGTAACTGACTGTACTGCTGAACTGAATGAATAAGCATTTTCAGAACTCTAATGAAAAACTGATGAACTCATAAAAGTGCTAACAAAAGATCAAGATGAAAAAAAAAAATTTAATTACATGGGACTGAGTGAACTGATGAGGATGAGTATAATTTTTGTGACTTTCTGTCTGAATTAAAAAAAAAAATCCCACAAGGACTCAGAGGCAAAGAATATACAAATCAATTTTCACTGCAAAGTAAAGGAGCTGTTACAGTGGAGGATTACTGGACTGAATGTCAATATTATGACATAGTATGAGTGTGTTTCATGTTTGGTAATTGCAATCATTGTTGCTTTTGTTGTGGTCATCCATGTACAATGCTTGGTATCAGTCTATTTATCTCTTGTAAAAATAAAATACAGTGTGTGTGTGTGGAAAAAAAAAAAAAAAAAAAAAATATAGGTACATTTCTGTGTTCAGTATAAACTAGAGGAGAGGCTTTGCCACTAGACATTAAAAGATATACTGTATCAGAAGCTCTGTGTGACTCCAGAGAGTCACATATTTACTCACAAATATCAGAGTAAATCATTTATGTGCATGTGTTCCCATCATTAGAGGGACCTAGTCCACACATAAATGCCCATCTACAACTAAAATTGTTTGCTTTTCCATATATTTTGATGTTTCATTTTCATAAGGAGACTAGTAGGATTCAAATAAAACTACCATTCATTCAGTATCTACGTTATGCTCAAGCTAACTCCATCCTGTATTTCTCCTTTCCTATTTCACAAGGCTTTTGAGACTGTTCGTGTATAGTGACTTCTACTGTGACTTTATAGACATATTTTGTTTCATGTGTTCTTTCCATCAGCCTTCAAAGGAAGAAATTGAAGCTCAGAGAAGTTGAGGGACTAGCCCACAGCCATGCAATTTTAGCCTGAGTTTTAGCCCAAGACTTCTAACACCAAATTCAGAGAAATACGAGAACAGAACCAAAAAGAAAGCTGCATAGTATTCTGAATACTAGGTATGTCCTAATATGTTCAAACTGTATAGTATAGTTAGGGTAGGCTGGTAGCATTTATTCAGGCAAGCTGCTTTGGTTTATCCAGTAAGCCCTGTATCTTGAAATAAGAAAACACCTATGAGTTGATCAGAGCTAGCTCTCTTTCAGCAGTTGGAGATTTTCTTTTCCTTCCAAACAATAATGAATTACAGTTAGAATATGTATGAATGGTATAGAGAAAGCATGTAGTACAATGATGCCATACCCTTCTATGTAATTTATCGTAGTTTTCTGTTGAGCCCTGAGGTTGCTTCAATATTCTTCTCAACGCAGGACTCCCAAGTACCACTACCAATTGATCACAGTCAACAATTCAAGATGAAAGCAGTTTTCTTCTCTGGTTTAAAATAAGTCTTCATCGTTGCAAAGGACTCAAGAACTATTTTCACTTTTAGAGAGATTTACATACTGAAAGATCACATTTGTGAGCTATGTATGTTTAAGATTACAGAGATGCTCATTATCATAAAAGAAATAGTCTGACACTACTTAAGAGGTAACTCTATACCTACTCACACAGACTGGGTAAATTTTCCATTACCAAACAGCATCTCTGCCCTCTTATCAGAACCTAAATGTAGCCACTTGCCACTTGTTTTTCTTCTGTGCCCTTCAGTTAAGTCAAAGAAGGTGAGAGTCAGAACTCTATACCACCGGGATCCAAAGAAAATGAGTCATACACACCTGAACACTATGAACTCCAACCCAGACATCCTCTCTTGCTCACTCCTCTGCCCTTGCCTGCATACTCAGAAAAGGACAGAGCTGAAATCTTGGATGAGCTCCCCGGAAGAAATCCCTTAGCTATACTAACAGGACACTTAATCAACTGGCAAATTCCCTCAGGCTTTTCAGAAAAGTTAGGCAAGGTCTGCAGATAAACCTCTAATAAAAATTAAGGTGATTATTCATTGCGGTACAATAGGAGAATCACCATTTCCAGGTAGGCGGCAGGGAATGGTACAACCCAACAGCTGTGCACTAACATTGAAGCTCTCCCCCGGGTGCTTTCAAGCCTCAGTCAGGACAGTGATGAAGGAACTATATTGGAAATGTGGAGCTTCTGATGGCTCAGGTGAGTCAGTCAAAACCAAAAAAAAAATCACACATCAAAGGGTTGCCTGAATTAAGAAAAGCACAACAAAGGAGAAGAGAGAGGGCAGCTCCACACCCCCAACTCTATCATGGAGGCTCTTCTTATCATTCTGCTCCAGCCCCTGCGATTATGAGGAGGGAGTGAAAGCATCCACTAATCAGGGCAGTGTGGTGTGCTATTCACAAGCTCATAACTGGCAGTAAAACAGAAAGGCCTGTGTCTGCTCTGCCGAGTAATTTCCACACTGAGGCCCTGAGCAGAGATGTCATCTGCCCTGGTATCTAGGCGCCAAAGTAAGCTAGTTAGGGAGTTTCACTGCTTCTTTCTCCCTCCTCCTATGACAAGTCTAAAGGACTCAGGGTTACTTGTAAAGAAAACTAGTCCGAGCTCTTCAGAGAGTTGTCAGTTTGATGCAGGTGAGACAGAGTATGTATTGAAAGCTAGGGAGACACTGTGGCCTCCTATTTACCCAGAAAGGAGGGGAGAATAGCATCTGGTATATGTGGAGAAACCCTCAAGTATCAAAGCAGAAACAGGAAGATTAGAGGGTGTCGTCGTAACTGCACAGCAGGGAAGACCCAGTCTTTATGCTTCATCTGGCTCTTCATAATATCTTGGACAGCAAGAGTGAACGATTTTTTAATATGAGACTATGCCCCAGTAGTAATGATGGGACCCAATACTAACTGCTAACTGCAAGAGTACTTGGTTTTTAACTGTGGTGTTAACCTTTCCTAATTATCCTAAAACCTGGGTCCTAGACCAGTGCTTCTCACTCATAATGTGCATACAAATGACCTGGAGATCTTGTTAGAACAAGGATTCTGATTCTGAAGCTCTGGGTGGGACTGTATACAGCTTCCAGGTGATATCTATGCTGGTGGTCTGCAACCCCCGACCCTCCTCAGTAGCAAGGTACTGCATAACGCATTTATGGGCCATGGCAGCATTTATTAAACAGCCTTCACTTTCTCTTCCCTTCGTTACTATGACTTCTTTAAAAAAAAAAAAAATAGAGGGTCCAAAGTGCAGTCATAGCATATGAACCACATCTTATGGACGGCAAGTCTCATTTCTCACATGGATGGGAGAAACAAAGCTGTAAAAGGAGACGCCACTCAGGCCTGAACAGGTGTGGATGGTCACTTTCTGATGAGTTTAAGGGTGAGGTAAAGCAGTGTTGGGTGTTTGCCCAAGCCATACACCTACGCAACTGATTGCATACTTGGAGAGCCCAAAGAAGTTGGAAAGTAGAAATATAGAACCTCTTAACAATTTGGCACTTAGGAATTCTTGCCAAGAAACACAAGGAAAATCAAAGCCATTAGCCATTCTACCCAAAAATTAAAAGTTAAGTCCCACTGACCTTTCATTATAGTTTCTCTTGGCCTTGAATCAGTGAATCATTTCATGATTAGTGATTCTCAACTGGTAATTTCTTTGATGCAAAGCCCTAAAGTAGATACTATAGAACATGCAAAACATAAAGAAGACATAGAAAATGGCCTTAAGAAGCCTGCGGAAAGCTGAGGAATGGAGGATCTAATGCACACTTTTTGTTTGACATATTTCCATTATTGCCCTACAAAATCTCCACAAAGCAGTTATTGCTTCAGCAGTTCCTAAAAGGCTGGCTACACGTAACAGCCAATGCTATATTGAAGGCTTGCTGGACCAGTATTGCCAAACAGTAATAATTTTAACGACATTTATACCAAATGATCTCACACTGAAATGGTTTTAAACTTTGCCCCTTCTGTGTGTTAATCATGGATGGGTTTTGCCTTACAGCTTCTCTGAGGATTTTATCAGTATTCCTCTTTCCATTTTACAGATGGGAGGACAGGGCAGAGAGAGGTTAAGTGACTGCCCAGAGCAAGAGCTGGAATCAGTGACTGTGCTTGGGTCCTCTACTCTCCTCCTTAACCACTGGGGCATCCTGACTCTGTCACCCCGACTTCCTGCACACACCAGGCCTGCCAACCACTATAACAGCCAGTGACAGCCGAGTCATGATAAGCCGCTAGTAGGGAAAAGAAAATATAAGCCAGATTTTCATCCTATATAACTCTAAGGGAACTTTAAATTGCCAGATGTCAATCTGGAACCTTTCCTGAGTGCTAAGCTCTCACGCACAGATGGAAAACACGGTTCCCTACAGAGGATTGGGCTTTAAGGACACACTCAAGGCAGACCTCAGTCCAGAACACAGGAATAGCACCTGGCTCTCTATGGCTCCAAAGTGTCCCTTTGCCGTATGTGACTTAATCTTTCCCGACTCCAGATCTCATCTCTAGAGGGCGTTTATTTTCTCACTTGCCTGTGAGTCAGAGCATTGTGTTGGAAAGATACTAGGCTTTGTTACTGTCAGACTTGGATTTGTACTTTGTCCCCACCTCTCATTAACCGTATGTCATTGGACCAGCTAGTGAACCTTGCTGAACCCCACTGCTCTCATGTTTCAAAATTTAAGGCTTCCAGAAGCAGTCTTCACCATGATACTGTGAGGGTTAAATATGATGACATAACTAAAACATTGCTGTTGTATAACAGGCACTCAGTGCATGCCCTCTTTCTCTCATTCTTTGTTGATATTCATGAATAAAATATCTTGGAAATATTTGGTAAAGAGAAATAATGCTAATATATTAGTCCCATTTAATAAGCCTTCGCTCTGGGTCAAAAATGTATCAACAAGTTATCTCATAAAGAAGCAAGGTAATTGAGATAAATTAACTGGAAAAATAGAATACTAAAAAGGGGTTAGTTAATTGTCCTCAAATAAATGAACTGTTTTCATTGAATAAATTATGGTTTCTTATTAGTTTTCACCTCTGCTGAAAGACACAGTGAAATGTGTTTAGCATCAAGTAATGCATAAGGAAAAACCTCCTAATAATAATGGTTAAAATCTAGAATATTTTTCTAGGGGAGAATGCCCAGAGGTTTACGGAAAGACAGGTATATTCCCATTTTAGGGCAGCAGAATCAATGAAAACCTGCAGTTACACTAACATTCCTAAAATAATATAAGACAAATATGGGGAATTATTTGATTAACTAGAAAACTATTAAGAAGAAGAAAGGATTCACAGAGACCGCCTAATACTGAGGGGAGAGTATTAGAGTTATCATCTTATAACTATCCTTTTGACCTTATGTCCCAAAAAAGGGTATTTATAACTACCCTCTTTACCTTAGAGAAGTTACATGTTTAGTCCTCAGTCTCCTCACATGTAAGTGGAATTGTTGAATTAATTTAGGATAATTTTAAGTAGTTGGTTTCTTTCTGATTTAAAATGTCTCTAGAATTACAGAATAAAAGGACATTTTCATACTTTTTTTAGAATCAGACATATTTTGCAAGATGAGGTATGTCTGTAGTATAAATTTTCATCTGTCTAAACATGACCAAACTACTCTTCAGTCCAGAGGCAGGATGATGGATTCGAGGTCACAGTGCACAGCACATTGCATCTATGCCTGCCACGCAGATGTTCAATAAAAATTTTTTGAGAAAAATAATGCACGACCAGATAATCTCAGACCGTAGCTCTACAATCTGTTCAAACACTCATTCAGCAAACCTACTATGTGACAGGCAGTATATCTCTTATTTGCAGTGGTATTTGGATATTACATGAGCACCAAATTTAATTCTTTAAGAGTACCTCCACTCAATTTAAAAATTTCCCAATACTCTCAAAGGCAAATGAAATCAGGTGATTTTGTATTATAGAGTAAAAGCTGCAAAGGACAGTTTTCTGATCAAGTTTGTCTCTTCAGTGACAGAGGCTGTCAGGGAGGAGAGCTGGGATGAACTGGAGGATTCGTAAAATTCTGAGGGTAAAGGAATCTTCTCTTAGTCTTTAGGGAATGGAGTGATGGAGCAGTAAAGCAGTGTTAACTTGGAGAGAAAAATGAGTTTTCTGCTACATGTGGACCTTCTTAATGAATAATCACTAAATTGTTATTAACTGTCTATGCTGAAAAAGGTGAAATAGACAAAGATGAACAGGAAAGATGTGTGCAAGTAGGTTTTCATGGAGATTCGACATGCAGACTGATTTTCAAAGGCTTTGACTCAGAAGACTCAGAAAATAAAGTCAAGGAACAAGTAGGTGTATAGGGTGTCATTTTGGTGGGTGAGTGAGTTGCGCCATAGGTTTCTTTCCTGCAAATAGTATTGTCACAGTGTCTGCTTAAGTTATTTGATCCAAGCTTTAAAAAGAAACATAGCAAGTCTCCCTTTCAGAAAGGAGACCCTAAGGAGTTTAACAGAAATTATGGTTTCTTTTCATCAACAGTGCTACAAGCCTTACTGCCACCAGCACTAATGACTGTAGCTTACAAACCCTGTACTCCTTCTTCAAGTTAAGCTCTCAAGAATACTCAAAGCTAAACAGTGGAATTCCAACACTGATGTGGGCTTTTTGCTCTCATTTTAAAATGCATTATGTAAGAGGGAGAATCCTTATCTAGAACTACAGGTTTGAACACACCATAAGTCTTAAATTAGACCTTTCTTTGAAGCTTACTTACAGAAAGGTAGATGGGAACACAGAGAGAGCTGAAAGTCAGATTCTGGTGCCCATGCAGCAGTGCCTTTTGTGTGAGAGGGTTAGAAAAAGATGAACAAAAACCAAAAGACTATGGACACTAAACACCTGTGTTTATTCGAAGAAGAAACGTCCATTGCTGAGAACATTTCCTTGAAATTTATTCCCTGGAATTATGTCCATATGAGAAGTGAGATTAACTCTTCCTGGGAGGAAAATATTTCCCCTCATGAGAGAAATTAACTATTTTAATCACAATGCTGTTGAAGGTAGAATTACAGTATATGCTAAATGAAAGAACTGTCCTTCGTCTGAAATTTGCAATGATGTTTAGCCTTTTCTTTCCTCTAGGACAGCATGTCCCTCTCTCCATATAATTCTTACGCTTACCACATTCTGTACTCACCATCTCTTTACTGGTCTGCCCTCCCTCTTACTCATTATTTGTTACAACTTGATTATATAATACAGGGCATGGTTTAGAAAATATGTCCAATATATATGTGTTGAATAGATACTTTGCTGCTTTTCATTTTTAAAATTCATTTTAATTCTTAAGATGACAACGTACTACAGAGTTTATAATGTAGAGGGACTAAATCATCCATAACCTTACCACTCAAGCCAGCAAATATTATTTTGGGAAAGGAATACTTTTTGGAGGAAACACAAATCTAAAATTAAATATCATTTTACATCTTTAGGTAGAAAACATAAAATTATACTCAGAGTGTTCTTAAAAATATATTTCCTGTATTTAAATTTCCTTAAAAGCCATAACACTTCATCAAGACGTCTTAAGTGGGTGAAGATGATCTCATTTAGCAGATGAGGAGAAAGAAAGAGAGCTTCATACAACTATTTCAATGACAAAGAATGGATTAGATTTAAAATGATCCTCTCAGTTCAGGCTCAAATAGTGGTGACAGACTTTCACTGCATGGACTGGGAATAGGTTTGGAATTGTTTCTTGTATCGAAATGTTGTACTGAAAATTGCCTTGAAAATATTTTCTAAATTGTAGGCGTGATGAAAATTCTTTGAGGAATGTGTCTTTTTTTTTTTTTAATCAGACCCCAATCTTCCAAGGTGAATATAAGAACAAAGAATATCCAAGCAACTCCTAGACTATTGAGTTGAGATTCATATCCATGTCATTTTCTCTGTATTGGCAGGTGGGATCACAGGGCTCTGCTTTATGGAGGCTTTACAGGGCCCTTCATGGGCGGTATAGGCAAATGTAATTTGACTTTTCATTTTCTGTATAAAAATAGTGGATATTATAAAGCTAGTAGTAACCTAGGTATTTTAACACAAGATTTTTTTTTTTTGCTCTTGTACTCCTAAATGAAGCAAGGTATAATCACCAAAGTGAATTTTTAATGTAATTTGCCCATATCATTGTGGTTACTGTAAACAAAACAGTTAAATAGATTTGATTTCTAACCTCCTGGAGTTTGGGGAAGACACAGAGTTTGCGTTAGGATTCAAAATAACCCTTCCTCTTCACAGATCAGACAGTTGAGTCTCATGTTGCCTGTTGGTGTTGGAATAGATATGGGGATATCAAACCAACACAGCATGATTAACCCAAAAAGGGTCAGAGGAGAGAAACATTTCTTTTCCTCCCTTGAGTATTGAAAAAATTTGTTCTCCACATTACTCATGCAATGTACTCAAAGTGAAAAAAATTATTTAGCTAACCCATTTTGGGTAGGTTGAAAGGAAGTTGAGAGTAGGTCATTAACTGGTCTGAGAAATTTTTCAGAGCTAGAGTTACTTTTCACCAGATCTCTTTTCAGAATAGTTTTTTGTCTTAATCATGCCAATACCCACACTCTGAGAAAACTGCTCTATAGTCAGACAAAAGAGACTGACCACTGAAACCAATTCCTCAAACCATTGGCATCAATGAGACTTAACAAATTGGATGTCGTTGAAAAGTACAAGGAGGATTTTAGGATGAAGCTCAGATTTCTGGCTTGGGAACAGGATATAAAAAGTAGGTTTGATCATGAATTCCATTTTAGATGGATTAAACTTGACATGTCTATGAGATGTTCAGTTAGAGAAGTCTATTAGGATATATTATATATGGGTCCGGAACTCAAAAATGAGGTCTAGTCCTGAAATAGATAATTGTGAGTCATCAGCATATAACCTAAATTAAAGAGTCTTTAACAGGTTAAATGCGATGGGGCCAGAAGAGACACTTTAATTATGGTGGGGGGGGGGCAGGTACAGAGCTTAAGATACCACCCCATTGTGAAGGTGATCCATGACACTTCAGAGGTTGTTGCTGGAGTGGTTCTCTGGTCTCCATGCATTCCTTCTCACAACTGAGGCACAGGCAGGAGACCTCTTCTCTGAGTGGGGCAAAAATCTGAGACAAAAGCTGCAGGAAGGCCACCCCCTTCCCTTAAAAATCACTCAAGCTTGTCAATAAATAGAGGTTCTGGTTATCATGGCATCCCAAGGAAATATCCCCCTGAGTCAGGTGTCCCTAGTCCGGTGACTGAACAGTGAAGATTATGGATAGATTGAGAAGGTAGTGAAGAGCTCGCCCCTTCTATACGAATAGAGTATCTTGTACTGACCATTTACAGGGCTAAGATTATAATTAGGCAGTCTCTGTCCCAAACTTCAGTCTCAAAGTCTGCCTCTTTATTATTCTAACACTATTCTTTTAAATCTAACCCTTCTTTTAGTCTACAGGGGTATCTATTTAAAAACCCATATACCTGAGAGATGCCACACTTTAAGAAATTACTGTGAATTACCTGGATGTTACAGTGGCAAAAGTATTGAATTTAAAGTCAGAACATCTCACTTTAGTTTTCTGTCCTACCATTTATTAGATTTAGCACTTGGATAAGTCATTTTCCTTTTCTAGGCCTCTATGTCTAAGCTTATAATAAGTGGTTGGGTTTCATGAGATAATCTCTAAGATTTCTGCTCTAAACATTTCTGGATGGGATTTAGTTCATAGCCAAACACATGTAAATGTTTATTTATATACTAACTCAATTCTTCAGTTATTTATTCAGTGAACACACTAAACACACATTAGGTGCTCCAGGGATATACAGATAAATAAGGAGCTCAGAGACTGGTGGAACTGAGATATATATTTTTCCCTAGGTGAAAATGTATTTTCTCAAGAACCAATTCTTCAGGTTGTAGGTCCTTTTTTTATGAGTCAGTCTTGGCATGTGGGGTTGGAGGTTGCTGGAGAGGGGAAAAAACATTTATTGTCCAAAGTGATGTCCTGAGAAACTAATCTTGAAACTGTAGATGCTGAGGGTCACAACATAACCACACTTCAGGGGACTTTTAACAGAGTAGTGCCAATAGATTGCAGTTAAATAGACATCCTGGTAACAGAATCATCTAAAACAGCAAGACTCTACCTCTTAAGGTAGAATCAGCAGATATATACTCAAAGGTACGAGAGAAGGATAGCCATGTGGCTTTGGGGTCTTTCAGTGGGTATGGAGCTCTGTCTAATCTAGACAGACATATGTGTCTAATGTGTTTGGATCTGTCTAGTTGATATGATTTCACATAATATCTGGGGCCAGTATGTACCTGCTAGAGCATTCCTACTCTTTCCCAGACTCTTTCTTCTCTACTGTCCCATCAAATAGAATATAAGTCAAATTTCTGTGAGTTATAAGGGCAAATTTACTTATTTTAGGAAAAGTACGATACAGGGGAGAGGAGCAAGTGCTAATAAGAGAGATAAAGATCAGCTTTTTAAACCAGAATGATCTGACTGGGAGGTTAAGCTTGCTTTCTAGTGGCATTATTTCTCTTTTCTTATATGTCCATTTCTTGCTGTTCAAGATCCCCACCTTCTTCTTTTGGTAACAGTAGTCTTTTTTTCTTTCAGAGAACTATGCCTTCACCATTCCACGTGGTCCTGATGGCTATGCCCTCTCCAGCTTCATCCTCAGCTGGTGAGTGAGCCCATGAGTCATGTTAAGCCAGTTAGACTATATTTCCTTGGCATTTAGAAGTATCAGAGAGGAGTGACACATGCTTTGAAAACAGTTGATGCAGAGTCATCCCTATTGCAAACCCCAGTGAGAATGCCTTGTTTTGGCTATATTGGGGCAACTTTGGATCCCACTTTCCCAGAGCCCATTCAGTCCCTCTCTTCAGTTCTCTTTTTTTTTTTAAATAAATTTATTTATTTATTTTATTTTTGCCTGCATTGGGTCTTCGTTGCTGCCCATGGGCTTTCTCTAGCTGCGGCAAGCAAGGGCTACTCTTCGTTGTGGTGCTCAAGCTTCTCATTGCGGTGGCTTCTCCTGTTATGGAGCACGGGCTCTAGGTGCACAGACTTCAGTAGTTGTGACATGCGGGCTCAGCAGCTGTGGCTCACGGGCTCTAGAGCACAGGCTCAGTAGTTGTGGCGCATGGGCTTAGTTGCTACACGGCATGTGGAATCTTCCCGCACCAGGGCTCGAACCTGTGTCGCCTGCATTGGCAGGCAGATTCTTAACCACTGCACCACCAGGGAAGCCCTCTTCAGTTCTCTTATCTGCCCAGTATTCTGTCAATAAATTCCTCATTTGCTTATGCTAGACAGTCTAGGTTTCTCATACTCACATTGTTATGGACTGAATGTTTCTGTCCTCTCAAAATTCATATGTTAAAATTCTAACCTTCAGTGGGATGGTACTAGGAGGTGGGGCCTTTGGGAGGTGATTTGGTCATGAGGGTGGAACCCTCATGAATGGGATTAGTGCCCTAATAAAAGAGACCCTGGAGAGCTCTCTAGCCTCTTTCCACCCTGTGAGGATACAATGAGAAGTGTGCACATCAGAAGAAGGCTCTTATCAGAGCCCTATCATGTTGGCACCCTAATCTCAGACTGTCAGCCTCCAGCACTGAGAAAAATATAATTCTGTTGGTAATAAGCCACCAGTCTATGGCACTTTCTTAAGTATCCCAAACTGACAGAGACACATATTAAGTAGATAAAGCCTTCTCTATGTATTGCTCAATAAAATGAGCCCTTCCAATTCAGAGGAAGGTTAAGAAATATATTTGAAGTAGATTTGGGAGACAGAATTAATGATCCTGGATCCTCCCCCTTGACTATGTGTAAGGAAGAACAATGAAATTCAGATTCTTGAGGGTCTCTTTTAATTGAAACCTTATTTATGACATCTCTGTTCTAAAGAAATTGGTCCTGAAAACAGAAACCCCTCTTAACAACAGAGGGACTTCTTTGGAGGTTTTGACAGGCCCCTGCTCATGTCCAAGAGCTACTGCAAGCAGATTGATTTCATTTGCCCCAGCCCCTCTCTCTTTTCTGCTAGCTAAAGTGGAATGTCCAGAACTTTCCCTTAGCTTCTGCTTTGGTTCTTGAACAAAGGGATTCCATTATCTTCTACTCTTTCTTCAGGCTTGTCTACAAGTCATTTGTTATATTACAGCATTTCCAGAAATTTAGCAAATTCTTGAAAAGAAAGATTTAATCTTCTCAGCAGAAGCTGGAGAAGATTTATGTACGCCTATTCTTAACATGTCAAAATGTGGCTTGGCTGCTAAATTTACTGGGACCGCCTACACAGCTGAGGATTTCTGTGACTCTGCTGGAAATAATGGCTTTAGGAGGTAATCAAACAGCATTAGAGAAAAATATTTGAGAGAAAACAGATTTTTATGTTGCAGAAGGATTTCTCATTTTATAAAAGAACATTACATTTTTAGGAGCTCATTAAGTTGTTTTCCCCTATGTTTGACCCCAAATTAGAGTTTGGATTTCTTAATTTTCTCTTCTGAAATTGTCTGCAAGGTATTGGGAAACTTGAGTTTCCAAGTCTTCAAATCCACACAAAATGAAAGCATTAATTCTTAAGTATTATTATGGAATAAATTGAATTTTGTTAGGTTGCCTTTTGTAATCCTTATTTTTTTCTGTGCTTAATCATTATAGGTAATTTAAAATAAATACTTTTGCAAGTGAACCAATAGAAATATTTCACTGTCATTGAACAGAAAGCTAAAAGCCTAATTACTGTATGTATTGAATATTCTTCTGTAGTAGTAATTTCTTCACTCTTTCAATATCTTAATTTTCTTTATTTAACATCCACAATTTCTCCCTTTATATATTGGGTTTTTGTTTTGTTTTTTTTCTCCATTTCACGGAAGAAAATGGTACTCTGTTATACAAATGTGCTCCCTATTTCCTTTGAAACTGTATTCAGTCAGTCCCCACAGAAAGAATAGGTAACGAAATTCTATCTCTCAAGTGTGTGTAGACATATCAATCACTTTAAGTGGAAACAATCATTCCTCTGCCATTTGGAGCCAACATCTTTGAACACAGAAGCAGTACTGTTGCTTTCTGTTACTAAAAATAGTTTTTCCATATAATGCTTAGGTTTACATTCCATCCACATGCCCGCAGAGGTCAAGAAAAGCAGATTTCCTGATAACATTTGATTTGAGCAAAGGGAGTGATAAAAGGTGCATTCTGTAATCTGGGTTTAGAGCCGACTGAAGATGTGGAGTTCGGTGGAGGTAGTCCTGTGCTGTTTCCCTCCCACCGCTCCCAGATCGCTGCCCAGGCTTGGTCAGGAGTACAAAGAGTTGTAGCTCTTTTCCGTGCCTTTGACACCCAGACCTCCCTACTCTAACGTCCCCTTCACAATCCAGCATTTTTTTTCTCCCTCCTACATAAGCAAAAAGATTTCAGATTTGTGCTGCCACCTTTTTCCTCAAGAATCATCATACATGTTAAGCTTTTGTCTTGGTTTCAGTATTTTAGGAAGCTGACACCAGAAGATACAGAGGATAAGGCATTCGACCTCTTTTATTGCAACTGTTCCCATCCTTCATGCCTGCTCTACCTACCGTAGACGTTAAAACCCACGCGTGTTTAAAATGCTGCTGGCTAAAAAGCATGGTGCTGATGAACGGGAGAAATATCATGTTAGCACAGACCCTCTAGTTACTGTGAGGTGCTGCTGTCTCTACCCAGGGCACTGTTGCTGTGAAGCAACGAGCTTGTCGCTCCCAATCCCCAGATACAGAGCAGTATCAATGCAGAAATATTAAAGAGAAAATTAATAATTTATTTCAAAAATTCATTTGCAGCTGCACTTCAGTGAATTAATTACTTTTTGTCTTTCTCTTTTTATTCATTCCTCTCTCTTGCTAATGATCAAGTTAGAACTAGGAAGAGGAAGTAAGTGGGGTTGGAAGAGGTCTGGTGCTGCCAGAGCGGAAAGCACAAAGGAGACCGTGCTTTAATGTGGGTGCCCTAAGGGACCTGACAAGTGAATAGAGATAGGTTAAACTTAATCCTATCTTCTCTACCCCAAAACCTATAGGAAACCATTTTACCATGTTATAGATTCTACTTAGTATTTTAGAAGAGGGGAAAATTAAAATCCAGCAAGCCAAAGTCCCAAGTTATTAAGAAGATTAATCTGTTGTTTATCACTACATCTTCTATGCAATCCACTTCCCTGTATGCTCATTAAAATAGTATAGCCACACAGGCAAAGCGATTGTATAATAGTGCTTAAGTGTTAATGGAGCTTGTGTACTGACTTCCAGAAGGGTTAGGGTAGGCCCAGCCATTGTTACATAACACTGGCTTATCACAACTTGCCAGATGACGCTAAGGTAATGTATGGCAAGGTTCAAATTCATAGCCATTTTAGTCATTTTATGAACTAGAATAGAAAAATCAATCAGAGAAATTGTATTTGTCAAATCCCAGACTGAGGCAAAGCAGATACTTTCTCCCATGTTTAAAACATTCATGGAACAGGAAGACAGTTCCCATCATGCTACTCTAAGGTACCTTTTTTTTTTTTTTTAAATATTTGTTTTTTTATTTTATTTATTCATGGCTGTGTTGGGTCTTCGTTTCTATGCGAGGGCTTCCTCTAGTTGTGGCAAGTGGGGGCCGCTCCTCATCCCGGTGCGCGGGCCTCTCACTGTCGCGGCCTCTCCTGTTGCGGAGCACAGGCTCCAGACGCGCAGGCTCAGTAGTTGTGGCTCACAGGCCCAGTTGCTCCGCGGCATGTGGGATCCTCCCAGACCAGGGCTCGAACCCGTGTCCCCTGCATTGGCAGGCAGATTCCCAAACACTGTGCCACTAGGGAAGCCCCCAAGGTACCATTTTAAAGCAAGCAAAAAGATGTGCATCTTAATATACCTTATTCTAAGTAGCCATTTGATAGGAGAAATAACCTTTGTACTGAGATTTTGAAAACGAATGTAAAGGCAAACACTGAATTTTCTCCAGTAATCTTATTGCTCCAGCACAGGATCCATAGCCATTTACGTACCAAATGATCCCCTCAGGGATAAACAATTTCCATCGGTGCAAATGAATGTTCTGGTATGTGTATCAGCAGAATGGGAGATAAAGTTAAGGAAGAAGATGGAGAGAATTCAGTGTTTAATTTTGTCCCAAAGATCAGAGACTAGGAAAGGAAAATAAGGAAGTTCAGAGAGGGAGAAGGACTTCAAGAGTCAGTGTTAATGACATCAAAGGCAGATATTCTTCGCTTCTGGTCAGTGCAAACTATCACCAGGGGAGCCTGTTGAGTCCTCTCTGGCAAGTTGTCTAGCTTGCATCATAATGCTGTGCCCCAGGCTGGTATAGTCATTTGCCACTGCTTTCACATGACCTAACATGATCAGGAGCTCATCAGCTAATTCCAAGTTTGCTTTCTGGAGGTTGGAATGGGACATCACCATCTAAAAAGTGTTTCTTTGCTTAAATTTCTAAAGTGTGCCTAACAGATAACCAAAATCATGTATCCCAAGGGTCTTGGTAGAAAAGATTTCCTCTCCCAACACTGAAAACTCTTCAGATCAAATGAATGCATAATTACACCAATGTTTGTTTATGTAACTGTTTAACTTAAAGAGACCTATCTGAAGGAGACTTGTTCAATATCATTAAACCACCAATAACCTCCATGCACTAAATATACTGGTTAAATTCCACTAGCAATGAATGTACACTTACATTTCCATCTTCCCTAGAAATTCTTTATTTGAAAATTTATCAAAAAACAACTAATCATATCAGACAATAAGAAACTTAAAATCTATACCTAAGATATATCAATACCTTTACCGTTCCAAGCAAATATAGAATAGCATTTGATAATGTGATAAGAAATGTTCTGTTTGTCTCATATTGTGTATTGTTAAAAGTAGTGTTAAATGGAATAATCAGTCAAAACTTTCTCTAACATCTCCTGGCAAGTGATTATGCAGCAGCCGGAAATTTGGTAGACATCCTTCCTTCCTAATTCCTTCAGCAGGAACATTTAGAACAGTATAATGATTGGCTTTAAGGAATCTTGTACTTATGAAAAACTAACCTGATTCTGCTTTATACATTCAAAGTTCTTCTCCTGCCAGATTCTTCGCATACCCTGGAAGCTCCTGGAGGCTTTTGACTACCTAGTACTGCCCTCATGTGGGCCAAGAGTGTCACTATTACAAGGAGCTACCTTCTTTTCATATTTGACATTTGCAGAGGAAGTAAAAATTATGATTTTTAATACTTTTTATCCTATACATTGGTCTAAATTTTCAACTGAAATAGACTGCTTTCCAGTCTCTGAATTAGCCAGAAAAAACTACTAGGTGGGTATGCTTGGCAATAAAGAACAGGGGAGAGGAGATAGGAAAATCTAGGCCAATGTTCTCTCTCACCTGGGATTCTTGTTTTTCTCCTCCCACAAGGTCAAATCCCAGCTGAATCAGTATGCAGATCACATACACAGCAACCACAGTTCCAGACTAGGAAATGTGCTAATTGGCTCACCCGCTCAAAGAACCAGGGTACCAGGCGTCTGACACACAGCCTCTGAGAGAAGCAGGGCTTAATGCAGGACAAAATGTTCTTGCCACTCTGCACTGTCGCCTATCCTTGCTTCTAGCAAGCAGTCTGGCCATACACAGTGGTGACTGGAGCACTTTCATAATTATTTGCCTCTTTGTAGACTAATGTGTACACTTGGGATTTTAGAATGCAATCTAATTCAGAAGAAATTAAAATTAAAGCCAGTACCCCTTCAGCCTTCTTTCCTCATACGTCTCTCCCGTAGTGTTCCAAATAGTGCTCTAACTAGCGTAATGCTTTCGAAAGGTAGGTCAGAAACTTAACATCAGTGGTGTTAACACCCTTTAGATCTGTTCTTAGCATTGAGAATACGGTTAAAGCTATAGTCTCCTACCAGACGGTACAGTACAAGAAACAATCCCGTTGGTTACTACATATAATTTCCTCCACTATTTGCCTCATGATTCCAACTCACGTACTGTTCAGTTGTTTTCTGAGATCGTATCTGGAAGAGATGGAGTGCGTTCGAGAAGGAGCATAGAATTTCATGAGAGAGTGCTTGCCCCATTCCCGGAAGCCATAATATCCTTGGAGCTCTCTGAATCGGAAGCTATCTTCCTGAATCATGTGGCATCTGTGGAGCTGATGCAATAGGAATAGGAACAAACCACAGGCATCAGTTGTTGATTAACTCTGATAACTTACCCTGCCTAATGAGGTGGAGGTCTTTCATGCTTCCACTGCCTAACGGAGCTCATAATTGTGGTAGTCATAATAGTGGTAATGATAGCCACATGATGACATGATGAAGAAGAAAGCATCCTTGAACTGAAAAGGTTTCATTCTGCCAAAGAAAGTCAAAAGAGCTTAGAAGACTGCCATGACCCATGTGCAGAAGACATAAAGATTATTTAGTTGTTCCTTTGCTTTATAATGTTTTTATAAACTAAAAGTAATCATCTAGAAGATTTCCTGGGATCACCTGGCTGTGCAAAAATTCAACCAGTTCCCAGACAACATAGATAACTTTCTCTTGATTGGGGTTTGTATTTTGACCTGAAACTAGCAAAGAAAAACTCTGTCTCAGCATTGTAATTTACGTTCTGCTTCAGTTCCTTATTTATGATAGTTAGCTTTTGGGTCAAATACCCTTGTGGAGTCAACAACCTTATATTAAAGAGAGCCTTCAACCTCAACTAAATAAGACTTTTTTTTTTTTTTTTTCCTAAACAGGTCTGCTGCTGAAAAGTTTTTCTTGCTAGTATTTTTCAAATTTTCTGTTTCACAGAGCCTCCAAGTTTGGGGCAGGGTGAGATGTGAAGATGTCAGAAAATTCAAGAAAACTTCTATTTTGTAAGACTCGAAAGGATTTGATAAGAATATGAATTGTCAGTTTTGCTCATCACTCAGTTCTAAAAATCTATACTCAAAACCTTTCATGTCTGTCTAATCCCTCACTAGCATCAAACATAATAAAATCAAAATAAACTTCTGATAAAAATCAGGTTTCAAAATTTTACCATGGATTTCTTTTCTGTTTGATTCTTTTTGATCAGCACCAGATACACCAGAAACAAACAAGTTTCTCCCAAATCCCATTTTGTCTCAGCAGTACTCCTACCAGGTAGGAAAAAAAAGACAAATATGGAAATGATGCTAAGATATTTCTTCTGTCATCTCTTTTAACAAGTTCATGAAAGCAATACCCATATTGGCCTTATGAATTTTCCAAATTGAAAATAAGATAGAAATAATACAGTAAGGCTCAGCTTTTGAATTTGTGGTGATCTTTCTCTTACATTAGGAAATTTTACATCCCTGACAATTCAGTAGCACTATTTTCTCTTTTCTCTTAAGTCTAATGTAAGTCTAACGGGCTCATTTAAGCTTGTAATGAACAGCTTAGGAGTTTTGACTCTCGGGTTCCCAATCCTGGTAGGTGACAATAGCTTGTTTGCATTTGCCTTATGTATTGGATGCTGCATGGTAGTGAAATGCAATCCTTTGCTGTCTATACAATTATTATGATGCTTCTGCAACATGATACGCTCACTGACACTAGTTTACCTTTTGCAGCCCCAGGCTTGCAACCTGGTGGTATTTGAACGTACCTGCTCCAAAGAAAGCATAGGTCTAATGACAGCTTTGCGACGTGGAATGAGCTGAAAGAAGGCTTAACTGACCCGATTGTAACAACATCCCTGAATCTGGAGATTCTTCTGGCTACTGATGATTACTTTTCTCATATTTGGCTAAAAAAAAACAGAGAGAAACATCATGGTTAAAAAAACAGAGAAAGGGGCTTCCCTGGTGGCGCAGTGGTTGAGAATCTGCCTGCCAATGCAGGGGACACGGGTTCGAGCCCTGGTCTGGGAAGATCCCACATGCTGCAGAGCAACTAAGCCCATGCGCCACAACTACTGAGCCTGCGCGTCTGGAGCCTGTGCTCCACAACGAGAGGCCACGACAGTGAGAGGCCCGTGCACCGCAATGAAGAGTGGCCCCCGCTTGCCACAACTGGAGAAAGCCCTCACACAGAAGCGAAGAACCAACACAGCCAAAAATAAATAAATAAATTAATTAATTAATTAATTAATTTAAAAAAATAGCCAAAAAAAAAAAATTGTTAAGAGCAGACATAAAAAAAAAAAAAAAAAAACCAGAGAGAAACATCTTTGACCAAGTCTCTGAACTACAGGAACTTTTCAGAGATCTTATTATTTTTTTCTTTTGTCCTGAGCAAGAGAGCTAAGGATAGCAAACTATCAGGAACATATTTATGACAGTTGACTCTTAATAGAGTTCCAGCTAATGCTGATGGAAGACCAACAGTGGTACTTGCAAAATTTCTAGTTTGTAGTGATCGTAGGTGGCAATCTGATCAAGACAGAGAGCAGAGGAATTGTGATTCTACTGTTTTAACAGTAAGATTGTATGTCTATGAGGGACATTCGAGGGCCTAAAGGAGATTCTGAACAGTTGCAAAAGTCTCCCACTCTTACCCCTTGCCACTTCTAAAATCCACTGCTAGTTTGGCGACCATTTTGGAAGTTTATGTTTAATTGTTTTTATATTTCATGATATATAATATTTAGAGTAACATAAACAATAAAGGTTCAAGGACTATTCATTTAAAAGAGAAACATCCTGAACAAGTGTGGATCAAAGTAACCTACCTGATGAAAACAAACCAAACAAAATATTTATTTTGTACCAGTGGCTTTTGCTCCAGTTTCCTCCACGAGATCTAAATTAGTTCTATTAAGTCTATTTCCCAAAGAAGCTTTCATTTTCTGGGTCCATCTGCCAAAATGGATTGCCATTTGTATTGGACCCAGAAAGTGGTAAGCATGTTGAGCGAATTTGCTACAGATATGCCAGCTACTGCTGATATAGCAGTAGAAATATTGCATAAGATTTCTTTGAAAGGAAGAACAAACTAAAAACTAGCTGTTGAGTACATAAATTTCTCATCACTGCTGAGGTGCCAATGAGGCCCAAAATTCTTCCTTACAAAGCCACCCACCAGATAGAAGAGAGAAAAAAAAAAAGAATGACAATTCCAATGTTCAGAAAAAGAAGTCAAGAGCTGACTCTAGTGCTTTCCTTATGTTCTCTCCAGAGCTCCATGGAGCATGTTCTGTGCTGGTAATTGTTCCTAATCAACTGGATGAAAGAGAAAGCAAAAATAAGAACAACTCCTTGCTGTATATCTAGTATATGCTCAGTTCTCCTCCAAGATAGAGGACACCTAGGAGAATCTTAGAAAAGATCTTTCTAGACATTTCCTCCCACCTGTTACCCAGTTCTCCCACTTGCTCTTTTTTTTAGAGTGCTTTTAATACCTTCTCTGAAAATGTATGCAGCATAATAATCTGAGAATAAGGGTATAATCAGCATAATAATCTTTAATATTCACTGTAGTTCAACCTTCACCAAGTTCTAGCTGTGCTAGAAAATAGATTTTGAATGAGTAGAACAGCCCCATCTAAGTCACTCTACTTAGAAACAGAGAACTACTACCATGAGTGTGTGATAACACTTTGAGAGCTGGTTCTTTGAGCAAGGTAAGAGTTGAGTTCCATGATGTACACCAACAATCCCATATTTTATCTCTCTCAATTTGCTGCATTATAGTTGTCTTCTGACTTTGTCAGGATAAGATAGTCCAGTATTAATTACAGATAAAACCATGCTTCAAACAGTGCATAGATTGGACACTTCCAGAGATCTGACAGAACACGGTGCCCTCATTTTAAAATTTATTATGTCCCCTCCTTGCCCGAAGATAACACAATGTCCTAGACTTAGCACTTATGACAGACCCTACAATAGTACCAGGTAATTGTAGTTCAACTCTTAGTCCTTCAATTTTTCAAAAAAGTCATTCAGCTATAAGCTAGGTTTACTCATTCTGACTTCTTTCCATATTGCTTGGATAAGTGAAGACGATGATCTTAGCAGCAAATTAATTTTAGTTTCCCACAAATAAATTCTGAGAGAAATTGAGCAAGAGGAGAATATACACAAAAGCCACATCTTTGGCCCGTGGGCTATCCACTTATGTTTTTAGCTGACATGAATTTTGGGAGCATTTCCTTATATAGTTGTGACCAATAAATCGTAACCATCCTGAAGACATCAGCTATATTCTATGCATCTCTGCAACTCTCAGGTTATAGAATATCTGACCAGTAGTAGATGCTCAATAAATATCTGCTTAAAAAATTAAGTCAATGAGCCAATGGGCTCCTTGTTTTATCTCTTACCATGATACCATGATTTGCAGAAGAATGCAGAATGTAGCAATTAGTCACATCTACTGAGTATATAACAAGCTAGCAAGCTCTTCACCCCTGAGTTGGGAAAAGTTAACTTATTTCTTTCCTTTTTTCTCTAGACCTGCTTAACAGAGCTGCCCATTCATACCCCTTTCTAAGGGAAACTGGCCTTCTCAAATTTCTGCAGAAATTCAAAGTTTACTTATGGAAGAAACAATTCTATACCCCGAGCCATGGAGAATGGAACCAGAACTAGACATTTGACTCAGGAAATGTTTTCATATAGTAATATGCTACCTAGAGATCTGCCCAGGTGGACCCCTTGATTTCATGAGATTAGCCAATTATACTCTCAGTCTTTAGAACTTGAACGGGATAAGGAAAAAAGTACTTTCCAGTCAAAAGAGGAAATAACAGAGGAACAGACAAGGGTAACTTTAGTGATGGGGAGAGATGAGATTGGGTAGCTAAACATCATTAGTGGTAAATCACTAGGAGAAGACCCCCAAACTCCTGCCCCTGAGATTTTTAAAGGACATAGAGTTCAGAAGCACCTCCATGAGGACCAAATCTATTACAGAGCATGTACTTAGATATCTGAGAGCCTACTACTTAATCCATTCCAGATGTGTTCCTAAGCTGCCCTTCTTTGTTGCTAACTTGAGTAGTACTTTATTCCTTACAATATAAGAATCCTAATGAGGAGCACTCAAAATATTTTCACATTTGTGAATAAGTGAAAGTTTTAACCAGCCCTCTTCTCTCAAAGAATGATTGAAGGAGGTGGAGAAACAAGGAAAGAAGGATGTCAGAAAATTAGGGAAGGTTCTACTATTCTTCTAGGATAGATATGCCCAAATCAGTAATTGCAGGCTTTCATCTGCTTATCGGTTGAATGTCATAATGAGCATCAATCTTCTATTTGTCTGCGATAAGCTGTATAAACTAGGAAGTTTTGAAAAAGCCAGGAACCATGGTAAACCTAGGATAAACTGCACGTAATCGGTGCTTCTTTTTTTTTTTTAACATTTTTATTGGAGTATAATTACTTTACAATGGTGTGTTAGTTTCTGCTTTATAACAAAGTGAATCAGTTATACATATACATATGTCCCCATATCTCTTCTCTCTTGCATCTCCCTCCCTCCCACCCTCCCTCTCCCACCCTTCTAGCTGGTCACAAAGCACCGAGCTGATCTCCCTGTGCTATGCGACTGCTTCCCACTAGCTATCTATTTTACATTTGGTAGTGTATATATGTCCATATATACACTACCACTCTCTCAATTCGTCCCAGCTTACCCTTCCCCCTCCCCGTGTCCTCAAGTCCATTCTCTAGTAGGTCTGCATTTTTATTCCCGTCTTGCCCCTAGGTTCTTCATGACCATTTTTTTTTTTTTTAAGAAATCGGTGCTTCTTAATCTTTAATGCCCATAAGAATAATTTGGGGATAGTGCTAATAATGCAAGTTCTGATTTCATAGGTGTATGTTGGACCTAGGGTTTTGCATTTCTTACAAGCATCCAGGTAATGCCAGTGGCACTGATCTGTCAATCACATTTTGAGTAGCAAGGACATAAAATGAAGAGACCCTGTGTGCAGCTACACAACCATTTTAATTTTTTTTTTGTAGGATGGTAAATAGAAGATGACCATTAAAACCAAATCAGTTCACCATTTCTGATCTGTGTGACTTTGAGCAACTCATTTAACCCATTTGGTTTCCTCATTTGTAAAATGATGATATTTATCTTACAGGATTATTCTGAAAATTAAACGATGTAACATATGTAAATTTCACAATAGCTCCTAAGCAAATGATATTTATTTTTCATTAATTCACTGTGTTAATCAAAAAGCATTTTTAACAACATGCAATTTCCAATAATAAGTGTTAGAGGGGAAGAAATACATGATCTCTGACCTAAAGAGTTTACAAACCAATAGGAGTAAAAACCAAAATGTCCATAAATTGCTATAATATAATGTCAAATAATAAATGCCATAAGAGAGGTAAAAACAAAATGCTTTCGAGCTTAAAGAATGAAAGGTTTACTGAAGGATGGAAGAAAGAGAAAAAGATGGAGAAATAAGGGAAGATTTCAACAAGGAGGTTGCATTTGAACTAAACCTTAAAGGATGAGTATGAGTTCACCAGGCAGAGAAGATGGGGACTGTCATTTAAAGCAGAAGGTAATAGCTTGTAGACACCATGATACTGTGAAAAACAGTGCCCTTTTAATGGCAATTCCAGATTTCCACCGTGGCTAGAACTAGGTTGAATTGGGAGAAAAGTAGAAAGATGAAGCTAGCTGCACCCAGAAGGTAAAGACCTCATATGCCATGCTGAGTTCCTGGGACAGATGGCATCTCCTATTACAGATCTCATCACACATTATCATAATTATGCATTAGCTCAAACACGACTCTGTACCTCGACTACAAATGTCTGATCCATAACAAGTACTCAATGAATTCTTGTTGACAGCATAACTGTATAAATGTTTCAGGGAGAGAGTTTCTTGCAGTAGGGTAAAAGGCCTTAAATAATATTCCATAGATAGATCCCATACACAGTTGCCTGTTCTAATGTCTTGCAGTGACCCCAGCCCACATAGATGCTCCAGCATAAGTATGCTCCTTAGAGAGATACCAAGCATTTTTTATTTGGAATGATTGTTACATTATATAACAAAACAACCATCCCATTATATGACCCATCGCATGCATTCCATTTGGCCTCCCTGTGATGATTCAATCTCTTAGTGGTACTTAAGATAGTAAAGGTTGAGAGAAACTATTATACTCTAAGCAGATTGGGATCATCAGATGAAGACTATGGTGTGTCAGCATTGCATCCACCATCACTTGTAACACAAAGTTCAGTGTTATTTATAGCTTGCAGCTACTAGTTGATTAGTACAGCTTTCTAAGCTAGGACCTCTGCTTTCTTAAACAGAAGCATGGGCCAGCTTATTTCCCCACAGAAGCAGAATGATACAGTCTCCAGTGAATGATATGATTTCAATACAGAAAGTTTGCTTATATCTCACTTCATTTTTATTCCATCTATTGATTTCTTCAGGATTGTGCACATGTATTGGAATACCTTTATTAAATCCCTCAGGCATTCCAAGTAAACACAGATAGAATAATTAGGAACAACTGTAAGAGAACAATTGTAAGTAGATCTTGCCTTCATATTATATTAGGAATAGAAACCTTGAATTTATCAGATGGAATCATTTAAGGGCTGGCTCTAGGCAGAATGCTGATACAGGCAAAAGCTTTCTACAGAGGGAGGAGAGCACAGAGGTCAAGGGCATGGGCTGGAGGCAGGTTACTTGGATTTGAAACCTGACTTGAAGAATTCCTAGCTTTGTGATTTTGGGTACATTGTTCAATCTTTCATGCTTCAAACTCATCATCTATAAAGTGGGGATTATAATATCCATAAAGCTATGGAAAGTTAATCCATGAAATATTGCTTAGAATAATGCGACACACAGTAAGAGCTTAATAACTGTTAGGTATTCTTATAATCTCCAGGGTCTCCACCCCACTAATTCAATAAATATCCCCTACTTCCAGAGTACCTCATTCCACATTTCTAGTGCCCCCTATATCTTCCTTCTTCTCATTTCTAGCAAGAGTTTGAGTCATTTATGTTTGTGTAATTGTGTCCCCACAAAATGTTGCCCCTGACAGAAATCTTTTTATTTACCTTTTATCTCTTACTGTAGAAAGAAAAGTGCTTTTTTATTATTAGGGAATCCACAGCGTTAATAATCAAGTGGGAGGCCTATTTTCCCAGCCCATATCCCAAGCCCCTGAAGTTACAGCAATATGTATCCGTTTGTGCAACAAATATTTATTGAAGAGTTCTGTGTGTCAGATACTCCTGGATGCTGGGGGTGGTGCAAAGATAAACAAGACAGTGTAGATGCTCAGTGTTTACTGGGGAGCATGGGAGAACCAGGAAGGGGAATTTAATCCAATCTGCTGTAGGGGAGGAGGTGGTGGCAGGAAAGGGTTCTCTGCGTATCAGTGGAGACTTTCCTAGGGTTGTTTAATGACAAGCATCAGTTTTCATTTGTTATTTGACATCTAACTGGTTAGAAGACAAAGTCTTCTTTCTCTTCTCTTTAAAAACCCTAAAAAATATCCCTCCACACATTTTTAATGCTCAGAGGACAGGAAAAAAAAATCTGATTCCCCAACTCGGATGTTGGAGACTTGGGTCACAGGAAGGAAAGCTTTTCTTCAGACATTCCTTACACTATGGAAACAGCCTGAGAGCATTCATTCATTCATACACAGTCTTCCTGCGCAGTGCTTACTAAGCACACATGATCCATGTCAATAATGTTAAGTAAAATGGAGTTTATAAAAGACATTGTGGGACTTCCCTGGTGGGGCAGTGGTTAAGAATCCGCCTGCCAATGCAGGGGACACGGGTTCGATCCCTGGTCCGGGAAGATCCCACATGCCGCGGAGCAACTAAGCCCGTGCGCCACAACTACTGAGCCTGCGCTCTAGAGCCCGTGAGCCACAACTAGAGAAAGGCCGCGCGCAATGAAAACCCAACGCAGCCAAAAATAAATAAATAAAAGTTTAAAAAAAAAAAAAAAGACATTGTGTTTCTGTCCCTGTGGAAGTTAAAAGCTGTTGAAAGATAAGATGTATCCTACAACAGAAATAGTTAAATAACAGTGAAACGAAACATATGATTAATTCTCAATGAATTATTCTATCAATGATTCTTGATGTTCTGGAAAAGACATCCGCTAAGAGCGAACACTGCAAGGTTCACCTCAAGTGCCACTTCCTATCTACTGGAAGTAAATGCCTGGAAAAATGTGTAGCCAGTGATTATGTTACTTTGCCAGACTCAGAAGGAAATAGCTTAGGGACTAATGTTGGTCATGCCACAGGAACGGGAAGTGTGAGCACTTTGCCACTTCCTTTCCCTGGTGTGCTGGCTACACAGCGTGACAGTTAAGGAAAGATTTTGCAGTCTAAGAGACCTGGATTCTGCTGTTTGCTAGCTCTGTGGACTTGGGCAATTTATTTAACTTGTCTGAGCCTTAATTTTTTTCAGTTGAAAAGTGGAGATAACTATTGTTTACCGACCCTCCCAGGTTTGTCCCCAGCAAGGGTCCCTCTGCCTGGTGTCACTTGTGCCAAGAGAAGGAGACCGAGTTTCGTTCAGAAGCAAAAGGAAAGCTTTATTCTTTGACCAAAGAATGGAGAGATGCAAGATTGCGCTCTAGAGTACATGCTTTCCCCAAGAGACCCCGGGCCTGCCAGGCTGCTTTACAGGGTCCTTGTCGGCAGGGAGGGGGCAGAGTTCTCACGGGTTGTGCACAGGCATGCTGTTCGCACCTCCAGATCCCAGTGCCTGCCACTGCCACCTTGAATTGAGGTGTCGGGGGCGCAGCCCTTCTCTCACGGACCCCCGAACTGAGGTGCCAGGCACAGCCATTTCGCAGGAGGAACACTGGTCTGAAGAGCCGGGTGCAAGGCCTCTGCCTGCAGTTCCCTATGAGCAAGTGACACCAAATAAAGCACAAAGGAAAAGAAAAAGGTTAGACTTTATTTTGTTACCCAGATTCTAATTTTATTCCCCAGGAATTGTTAATGGGCTTTGCCAGTGACAAATCCCTCCTCTGTCTTTTGTCCTTCTCCTCATTCCTCTCGTCTTCTGTAACTACTTTCTGCTGATGTGGGGTGTCGTCACAACCCGGGTGGAGGAAGAGAGCTTCTCCCCAGCTGCCTTTACGTCTGTTGGATTGTGACCAGGCCTCAGCCCTGATTGTTCATATCCCTGAGCAACCACCATTTGTGTAACCTTTTTGGAGACAAAGGACGCCAGACAATTTAAGATACGTGGCCCAAATATTAGCAAGAGAATAATTGTCACATGTCAAATTTTTCCTAAAAATGAACGTATCTAGGTCTTTTGCCTGTAGGCACAAGTGTGCCCTGATGGTGAGGCTCAGTGCCATGACTGAATATCCCTGGTCACAGTTTTATTGTTTTTTTGAAAGATAAGCTTCAGGTTGGAGAGAGGTTCACACGAGTAGTCAAGGGGTCCATTGCCTCAGGTTGTCTCTCCAGAGGTTGGGGCTCAGGGGCCCTCCTCATTCAAGTGTGATGGGCCCACAGGGTGATCCCTGCAGCTTCAGGGCAGAATGTGTGGTTAGAATAAGCAAGTCGGGCCCATTTCACTTAGGAGTGAACTGACCTTGTCGGCTGCTGCTTTTCCAGGTTTTCAGGTTCACCTGGTGTCCTGGCCAGAAGGGGTGGAGGGCCAGGTGTGTGGGTGCGGTGCGGCAGTTACCATTATTGCCCTACCTGGAGGGCATACTTGAGTTGTCCTATTTCAAGGGAGCTAAGGTGTTCCTTCTCTCAGGCTTGCGGAATGGATCTACCATACATGAGTTCAAATGCTTTTAACTTTAACTTACCCCTTGGAGCTAACCACCGCAGAAGCAGGGCAATCAGAAGCAACATAATCCAATTTTCTTGAGTTCCCTGACATAGCTTGACTAAGGCCCCTTTCAAGGTCTGACTGGATCTCTCTTACTTTCCCTGTCGGTTGGGGTCTTCAGGCTGAGTGCCCGGTCCATTTTATGCCCAGGGCACCTGTTATCCCCTTTGTCACTTGCGACACAAATGCTGGACCATTATGACTTTGTAGAAATCCTGGGAGCCCAAACTTGGGGATTATTTCTTTGAGTAATGCCTTAGCCACTGCAGCTGCCATTTCAGTTCTAGCAGGGAATGCTTCTATCCACACAGAAAAATGTGTCTACCAGCATCAAGAGATACCTGAAATTGCCCAGTACACTTGGCATGACAGTGAAATCAATCTGCTAATCTTCTCCAGGATATGTCCCTCTGGTCTGAATGGGCCTTTTCTGGGGCCCGCTGGGAGGGAGGGGTGGTGTGGTGTTGGGGGTGTTCATTGTACAGATGAGGCATGTCTCAACTGTTCGACCGATTATATACCTTTCATTCCAGGAGTTACCATGACCTCAACCAACCAGTTACATAGGACTTCCGCCCTGTAGTGAGTTCCTTGATGAGCCTCCCTGATGGCTTGACAAGCCGCAGTTTGGGGAAAGAAGTATCACCCACGTTCATTAACTAGCCGCACATGGCCTCCTAGATGTCTACTGAAGCTCCATTTTCAGACTTTGTTTAATTCTTCCTTTGCGTAAATGGGGGAATAATTGGATGGATCTGCCTTTGAGGTATGAGGGGTAGTTGCCAAGTTACCAGTTCTGAGGCCACCCTTTTGGCAGTTGCGTCTGCCTTGTCGTTTCCCTTTATTCCCTCTGCATCCCCTTTTTGGTGACCCCTACAATGAATCACTGCCACCTTTTTTGGAAGCTGAACTGCTTCTAAGAACTTCAATATGCTTAAGCCATGTTTCACCTGTTTATTCTCTGCAGTAAGTATACCTCTTTCCCTCTAAATAGCCCCGTGTACGTGTAGGATGGCATATGCGTAACAGGAATCCATGTAAACATTTCAGATCCTCCCTGGCCTGAGCTCCAAGGCCCAGGTGAGGACCATCAACTCCACCTTTAGTGCAGAAGTCCCCGGGGGTAGGTTTCTAACTTCTATTATGACTTGGGTCTGGGAGGTCACTGTGTATCCCTCCAACTCTTCTCGCTCTCTCATAAAGCTGCTTCCATCTGTGAACCATTCCTCTTTGGTGTTTGGGAGAGGCTCACTTCCTGGGCTGGGGTGACAGGAATAGATCGTGTCTATGGTTTCTATACAATGATGCTCCAGGGATCCTGTTTCTGTGGGTAGCAGGGTGACAGGATTTAGTGTGTGACAGGTTTTTATGGTAGCCACTGGGTTGTCTAAAAGCATAGCCTGAACTTGAATCGACCTTCCGGGGTATAGCCACTGTGTTCCCTTAGAACTTACTAAAACCTGAACCTGGTGTGGAATCTCTATAGTGATTGGCTGACCAATGGTTAACTTTTCAGACTCCTTAAGCAGTGTTGCAGGAGCTGCTACTGCCTGTAGGCAAGGAAGCCATCCCTTAGCGTTTTGATGTTATTGTTTAGAGAAATAAGCAGCCACTCCATTAAAGGGTCCCAGTTTTTGAGCTGATACCCCAAGGGTGATTCCCCTTCTCTCATGAATGTAAAGGTCAAAGGGTTTAGCTAAATCTGGGAGGGCCAGGACAGGGGCCTAAAGTAATTGCTTTTTCAATTCTTGAAAGGCCCCTTCTCATTCTGAATTCCATTCAAAAGGAGTATCATTCTTTCCTTTCAGCTTTTCATACAGAGGCCTAGCTATTAGACCATAGTTAGGGATCCAGATGCGGCAAAACCTAGCCATCCCCGGGAAACCCCTAAACTGTCTTCTAGTTTTAGGAGGGGCAAGGTTGCAAATAGCTTCTTTCCTTTCCTGGGATAGGCTTCTCTGACCTGTGAGAATGAAGCCTTGGTAGGTCCCCTTAGTTTGTGATATTTGGACCTTTTTCTTGGATACCTTGTGTGCTCTATTGACTAGGTGGTTCAGGGTGGTTAGTATTTCTATCAGAGGTCTCTTTAGTTAGGGCTGGCAATCAGAATGTTGTCTCCATTCTAGGTTCCCTCCTCCAAATGTAGATCTTTTAGGTCTGTAGCTAAAGTTTCCCCAAAGATGGTGGGGGAATTTTTGAACCCTTGGAGCAGGACTGTTCAGCAGTATTGTTGTTTTTGTTGCATGTTTGGGTCCTGCCACTCAAAAGCAAAACTTTCCTGTGACTCTGGGGCTAATGGAGTACAGAAGAAGGCATCTTTTAAATCTAATACAGAACACCAGGTCCTGGTGGACAGTAGAATGGCCAGCAGTGTGTAGGGATTAGCTGCTACTGGATATATATACTCGGTGGCTTCATTGACTGCCCTGAGGTCCTGTACCATCTGGTATTCCCCACTGGGTTTCTTAACAGGAAGAATGAGGGTGATACAGGCTGATAGACATGGTCTAATAAGGCCTTGGTCAATTAGGCCCTGTATAACAGGGGCAATGCCCAAGAATGCCTCCCAATGGAGAGCGTACTGCTTTCTATTGGGCCATGTATGCCCAGGTTTTAAGTGGACTAACACGGGACTGGCTCCTGCAGCTCGTTCCTCCTGTCCCTGAGTCCAGACCTTGGGATTTATTCCAGGGAGATTGACTTGCTCTGTTGGGGAAGTTTGTCCTCAGACATTAACATTATCATGTTGTGCCCTTTGTCTAAGGGGATGCTAGTCTCCAATTTGTCTCCCATTAGGTGGATAGTAGCCACCAATTTATCTCTTCCTAGCAGGGGTATAGGGCATTCGGGGATATACAGGAAGGAAGGAATGGGTGAGCATGTGTTCATCCAGATTACATTCTAATGGCTGTATGAATGCCTGTTCTTGGGATTTCCCTGATAGTCCCATAATTTTACAACTTTCGTGACTGGATTTGCCTGATTTAGTGTTCAGAACTAAGTAAATGGCACCGGTGTCAACTAAGAATTCGACAGCCTTTACTCTTATGTCCAATGTCAGCTGAGGCTCCTTGGGGGTCAGTTGGAGTACCAGGTTAGGAGCCCCCTGGCCCCTTCATTCTTCATCTGTTTGGACCATCTGCCTTCAAGGGTGGTGGCCAGGATTTGCCATTTCCATCCCCCTTTGGGAGTGGCAAAGGCGTTCTCTCTTCCAGTGTCCCTCTTGTTTACATATGGTGCGCTGATTGGCTCCCAGTTTCCTTGGCTTGCTATCCCTCGATGGGGGCTGGGGGCCATATACCGGCATCGAGAGTCTCCGTGGGCGGTTAGTCCAGATTCCCATGCCAACCAGTTGATGTGAGAGGGCAACAGTCAATTGGTGGGCTGGCTTCCAGACCTTTTTATTCTCTGACTTCCTGTATATCTTGGTTATTAAACACCTGGTAGGCAACCTCAGCTAGGAAAGAAGTAAGGGGTATCTGGTTCTATTTCCAGTTTCTGAAGTTTATGCCTGATGTCAAGGACACTTTGTGAAATAAAATATCTCAGGATTACATTCCCTTCCAAGGATTCAGGGTCAGTGTAAGTATAGATTCAAAGATTCCCTGAGGCACTCTAGGAATGCCGAAGCGTTTCTGTTGGCTCCTGATTGATTTCCTTTATCTTATTCCAGTTGACAAGTTTCTTTCCTGCTGCCTGGATTCCTTTTAGGATCTCAGGATCATATTTTTATAATGGGTTAGCCTCTGTCTTTCACCCCCTTCTCCATTGTCTCAGTGGTCCCAATTGGGTTTGTTGTCTGGGACCTCCTGATTTCCCAGTCTGAAAAATAGCATGACCTGCATTGTTTCTGTTCTCTTTGTCTGCTTCATCTCAGGATTTTGAAAAGACCGTAGCCTTTTCTTTCCTCATTAGGAATACATTGAGGAGGCTCTAGATGTCAGCCCATGTGGGGTCATGGATCTGAAAGATTCCCCTAATCAGATTCAGGAACACCTCGGGATCTTCCCTCAGCCCCTTACTATGACTTTTCCAGTTATACAGATCAGAAGTGGTAAATGGAATATATATATGGGTGAGCCCTCCTTCTCCATCAGGGACCTGCCTCAAAGGGAGTGCTTTTCCTACAGGGTTGTGGGCCCTGGCTGGTAATGAGTCCCACTTTGTGTGCTTGCCAGATTGGGTTCTGGGGGAGGGGGCTTGTATGGAGGGAACCCCTGGGGCCTGGGGCCCAAATCGGGACATATGAAGGAAGAGGGTCGGGCAGGAGCGGTAGGAGGAGGGTTAAGGAATAGATCAAGAAGGTCCTCAGGGGAAGGGTCAAGGACCAGTAGAGAGCTCTTAGTCTCCTTTGGTATGTCCTCAGTGGAGGAGAGCCCACATCCCTTTTGAAGGTCTTTGTTCTGATATAAGGCCATAACAAACTAGACATAGGGAATTTCATCCCATTTTTTTTGTCTCTGGCATAGCAGGTCCAGTTATAAGATGGTGTTGTAATTTAGAGACCCATTGATGGGCCAGCTTTCCTCATCTCCTAGCCAGTACTGGGGCCAGACTGTATTACATAGGAAGATTAAAATGTTTGGGGGTCATGGGTTGATAACCGAAAAACTTCCATTTGTGCAGGATGCACTCTAATGGTTGGTCAGTCCTTCAGTATGGTGGACATTTGTTTCTCTGTCCCTTAGATGTTCTGTTATGGATTTGTTTCCAGCTATCAAGGGGCGTTGGTTAGAGTGATTTCTTGGCACACCAATGCCACAAGATTTGACCCAAATAAGATTTCTGGTTCAGGAAATTTGGAAACAGCACCAAACTGTTAATGGATTCCTCAAAAGACCAAAATAGGAGGCATCTATTTTTGGTGTGGACCCTGATATAACTGGGGTTCACCTTGAACTTGTAATGGCCTGTGCTTGAGAGTGTTAGTCCCTCCCTAGTCAGAATGTCCCACAGGAGGTTAGACGGGACCACATCTGGGCCAGAGCAGCTTAGCCGCATTAATTCCTGACCAACTTGGTCTGTTAGGGAGTGTCATATCTGTCTGAGGCAGGGGTCTTCTCCTTCCTCCTTTCAGCTGAAAAGGAGTTTTCAGACTTCCCACCAGATGAAAGCTAAAATCAAAAGGGATTCCCATGGGGTACTCAACAGATCGCTGGGGCGGCTGGTATTCTGTGCTGATACTGGAAGGAGAGCCCATGGAACCTCGGTCAGTAAAGAATCACCCAAGGTTCTCCTCACAGGCAGAGCGGGGAGGAGAGGTTGCGCGGTGGGTGTTTCCTGTTCTTGCCAGTAGCTCATGGGTCTTCCCAATAATGTGGTTTCTGATCTTATGAGTGGCTCACGGGGCTCCCCATCCCACTTCAGAGAAACTAGCGCTGACCAGAAGAGGTCAAGTTACCGGTTGCCTACCTACCTTGAGACCCTTTCGCACTCAGGCATCCCTCATGCCTTTTCCTGAACTCAGATCGCGCGTCCTCGTTCCGTTCTGTCAGGCAGTCCTCATTACCTGGGCCCTTCCCCTACCTCGCCTCTTGGCTCACAGGGTTGACCACTTTCCTTTACCAACTTGAAAGGGACTATGGAGAGTGCTACTGTTGACCCCTGGACATTGGTGAGGACGGCAGAAAGCCCTGGTGTGGCCACTACTGCCTTGTACAGGGGTCAAGAGGACAGCACTACTGGCGAGACAGTGGGCAAGACTCTGCGGCTCCCCCTTGTCCACAGGTCCCGCCCGTCCCCAGCATCTGGCACCTCGGGAAAGCCAGCCAGATGCAGCGGGCAGGCACATGTGAGTTTCGGTCTCTGATCCCCAATGATGCCACAATATGATCCATTCAAGGGGATGCAGTCCAGATTGCTCTGCAGGCTATGCTGTGTGTGTACCATACCTGGGTATCAGGTTTCTGGGACAAGTTGCTCTGAATTTGTCCAAAGGCTGCTGCCCTTCTACCGCATCTGAGTGAAGTCAAAGACTAGAGTCAATCATCCTCATGCAAACCTCCCAGAGCCTCTGCCATCCTCCATCTGAAGCTGGGGTGAGTCCAGAGCCTAGTGGGTACGTGCAGGTGGAAAAGGCCATGCTCTATCCCATCTGGGTCACTAGAAATTTTTTTACCAACCCTCCTGAGTCAGTCCCTAACAAGGGTCCTTCTGCCTAGTGTCATTCAAGCCAATAGAACGAGACCGAATTCAACTCAGAAGCAAAGGGAAGCTTTATTCTTTGACCAAAGAATAGAGACGTGCAAGCTTGTGCTCTAGAGTAAACGCTCTCCCCAAAAGGCTGTCGGCAGGACTGCTTTCTAGGCTTCTTGTCAGTGGGGAGGGGGCAGAGTTCTTGCTGGCCAGGCACAGCTGTGCTGCTCACAGAGCTCCAAATTGAAGTGCCGAGAGCAGCATCTCTGCACACAGTCTGCCACTGCTATCTTGAATTGAGGTGTCACGCGCAACGCTTCTGCACATGGTCTGTGAGCGGAAGTGTTGGGTGCAGCCATTTCACACTAGAAATTCTGGTCTGAAGTGCCAGGTGCAAGGCCTCTGCACGTGGTACTCTATGAGCAAGAGAAACTAGACTGAGCACAAAGGAAGAAAAAGTTAGATTTTATTTTATTACCCGGATTCTATTTTTATTTCCCAAGAATTTTAGTGGGATTTGCCAGTGACACTGTCATCTCAAAATATGTTCGCTATTGTCATGCAATTAAATTCAATGAAAGGCAGAATCAAGTCTGTCTCATTCATCTTTATAACCCTGGCATGTGTCCCAACACATATCTGCCCTGCCCACCTGACCTTACATGCAAACGCGCACACGTGTGTGTACGCACACACACACACAGATTGGGAAAGTTTATTGAAGGAATTGGGACTTGAGAAGAACTTTAAAGAATGGGTAGAACATTAATACATCAAGGAATATGAGAAAAGTTAACTACCTGAGCAAAAAGACCTGGTAAAACATGGAAACCAAAATGTGTATGACAGTCAGGGACTGAAGAGGAGACAGGCAAGCCAGAAGGAAAAATAAATAGCATCCAAACAACTTTAATTTTGAAAGATGCTAAAATCACCTCATCTATATTTCATTTTGTGAAGCAAGAAAACTGAAGCTCAGAGGAGTTTAAATAACTTATAGTGGTAGACATTGGCATTGCTGAGATTACAACCCAGATTGCCTGACACATACTTCAATGCTCATTTGAGAAGGGACTGGAAGAAAATTCTGGGAAGCCAGTTGGAAGTCATATGGTAGAGTTCTCCATTTGAAAAATTCACTCCTTAAGTAATGAGGATCTCTCTTATCTGTTACCAGCAGTGTAAACAAGGTTAGAATGAAATTGCCTGGACAGTCTCTTTGGGAGGCATGACCAGGGAAAGTGGGACCACAAAGCAAGCACCATTGATCAGCAAGCATGATTCCTGAGAGAGCATGGACTAAAAAATTCCAAACTAATTCAGAAGAAAACATCCCAATTGTGTTGGTAAGGGGAGACAGTATGGACCTATTGCTTGATTTAATCAGAGACTATATGACAAAGAGAAGAGAAGAACTTCCTCCGCCCTGAAAACACCATATTGTATTTGTATTGTGTCCAACACTAACAGAAGGTTAAAACTACACATAATACTATGATTGTTACTTTGGCTTTTCCATTTTTTGTTTTTTTGTTATTTCTATTACTCACAGAATCTATCCCTTTGTGTTTATGGCCAGATATATTTTTAGTCTTATTTTATAATTGAGCAACACTTAGTTAAATATAAATAATACTCTGGTTTCTGGACACCCATTGCTTCATTTATTACACCTGATACTGTCCCACCCAAAAAACGTGGAACCAGCACCTGACATCTTCCCCAGGAAGGTAAATGTTGCTCATTTTTTACTCGTCATCTAATAAGTAAAAGCCAGATTTGGAGGTGGAAACTTCAAAGTGCAGTTGCTTCATCCTGAGAAAATGCTGGTGTCTGTTTACATCCATATATTAATGAAATAATTTCCAGATCAGTCAGAGTACTTGAGACACATCAATGATACATATGCCCCCATTGTTCTTAATTAGCTCCTGATTAAAATGTCTTCTCATGCTCTTCAAGCTTAATTGTTGTCATTGAGATCCACGGAAGTACTCTTGCAAAGATTTCTGCATGGAGAGTTAGAGGCAGGGGATCTATAGTGAAGCACATATCCCCAGGAATTTCTTCAGGAATTTCTTCCCTCTTTCCTAATTATAATCAGTCTCTGACTGCCATCATACAAAACTTGTAATACCCAGGTAATGGACACCCAGAAAACATACTGTGGCTGTAATATTTGAGTTCTTTAGGCAAAGGATCCCTGCAGGGCCAGTCATTGTGTTCAGCAGCGCTCAGCAGTTCCATCCGGAAGTCTCTTCCATCAGTGGATAGTGTTTACTCCTCTTCTCCACTGGGATGTAAGCATCACAGAGCCGAAGTTAGGCCTAAATTCCAACATGGTGTTCCTTGCAGTGGACCTTGGGATAGCCTCCTCAACATCAATTCCACCCCTTAACCCACTGTGTAACAGCACTAGTTTTCAACCCTGGATGCACATCACAATCTACCTGAGAGATATTTTTAAAAACACTGATCCGTAAGGACTATCCTTGACCAGTTCAATCTGAATCTTTGTACAGAGGTTAAGAGCAAGGGCTGAGGAACCAGTAGCCTGAATTCGTATCCTGGCCCTACAATGCAAACTTGGGGCAGGTCTTTAAACTCTCAGTGCCTTAATTTTCTCAAGCATTAAATTCGGTTATAACAGTACCCATCTCATGGGAGTGTGATGAAAAGTATATGAGTAAATATTTATAAAGTACTTAGAATAGTGGTTGGCACATATAAACATAACTATTTGTTATGATAGTGATAAAGATGATCTTGATCTTGATCGTGAACATCATGATGGAGGAAATGGAGCTAGAGCTTGATCAAATTGTGTTTGATGTCCACCCTACCTCTGAAATTTTCATATTAAAGAGCCAACAAACTGCTTCTATTTTTAAAGCCTTTTTGAGTTTATCTTTCCTATTATTTGCAACTGATATGCAACCAATTATTTGCAGCTTCTTAGACTAGGCTGAGAAGCCTGTGGGTGGTCCATGAATACTATAGAAAGACCATCAGGCTGTGACTTAGAAGAAATGAGTTCTGGTCCAAGTGCTACTCTACCTAAGGAGCAGATGATTTCAGAAGGCTTTGGAGCATTAATTTTATAACATATGAGAGTTTGTGGATTTGATATCTGGTAACCCACCAGCTAAGACTTTTCACTCCTCAATTCTGTTTATCTAAGAAATGAGGAGACTGAGCTAGAAGAACTTGAAGGATGATCAGGCTTAATGAGCCCATGTTTTTATTATCTCCTGGAGGCCAGAGGCTGAGTTAACTCTTAGTATAAGAACATTAGTGGACTGAACTTTGCAGTGACTTCCTTTGCAGAAGAGTTTGTTTCCACCCCCTCCCTGAAGATAAATAGGAGGGAGGTGTTCAATGCTTCTGATTTTCAGAATGGAAACCAAGGCAACAGGAGAAAACAATTCCAGAGAGGTGGCGATGAATACAGAAATTACCTGCCTTTGTTACATGTTTGGAACAGAGCCATTCTACAATTGACCTATGCATCTCAAGAACCTATATACACAATACTGAGATATTTTCTTAAATAGAAGAGCCTTAAAAGCAACATTAAAAAAAAAAATTATCCCTTGCATCTGGCTGCCTCCCCTGTAGCTCATCCAAGATTGGTTGAGGTAACCTGAGTGTTCACATCAGGATTTTAGGCCATGGCCATGCAATATCTAAACATCCACGTGAGAATTGAATTTTAAAGCAGAGAATACAAACTGACCACTTACAAGTTTAATGTGGCTGACAGGTAGGTTTTGTTCAGCCTATAGTTTACTTTTATTTGAATTAGGAGCCAATTTTTTAAATCAGTAGTTTACAAATAAAAATTCTGTTTTCTGGGCTCTCTGGAAAAAATTGGAAGATGTGGCAACACTGGGCTGACATTTCCCCTGGGAACAATAAGCTATTACTGACTGGCAGCTGCCCAGAGACTTACCCAGTTTGCCGCAGTCCTCACCCCACCTAGACTTACCCAGTTTGCCGCAGTCCTCACCCCACCTAACATCAGTTGAACATGGAGGCTGAGAGGGTTCATCATACAGCTTTTGCTTTATCTGCTTCACTCACTTCTACCAATTGCTTGACCCTCATAGATATTTGAGTTTGCAGCCTTAGCTTGCCTTTAAATTTTGTCCATATCCAAGTTGATACACCTGAATTTAGCTTTTTAAAAACTGAACAAAGTGCAAATGATGCAGTGAGTAGGGGTGAGTAGTATTGGCTATATGATGCCATGCAACTGGTTTAACTGTTTTACTTTCCAAAAATTTCCACTGATGTTCTATAGACACAGAAATGTAGTTGATTGTATTTGAACTTCAAATGTGGTCTCAGACCTCTATGGGTCACAAAGAAGTGACAGTTCTTCAGATCACCTACTGAGATGAATTGAGGAAGAGTTTTCTGGCATAGGCCTCAAATTACTTTACAGATTAGCCTGAAGCCTTCTCTGCATTTTCCTCATTTCCTTTATGGAGCTTAAGTCAGAAATAGCTTTTCTAGTACCATCTATTAGAAGCACATGAAATGTCAAGCCAGATTTATGGATTAAGAAATTGACATTGGATCATAATTCAGTTTAGAGTAGAAGGAATGAGAATGCCAAAAATGACTTGGAGCCAATTCTTTTTGTGGTCACAACAAGAACAACAATAAAAAGAGAGTGTTCGTTTCTAAGTCAAAGCCCCTCCTCCCTCCATGCCTGCCCCCAACTCTCTTTTGATGTATACCAGCTACACAAATACTGTATATACAATTAAAATGGAGACCTAAAATCTGCTTACTATTTAGCTTTTTTTCCCAGATATCTAACTCTGGGCTCCTTCTCTATGACCACCATTTCCTTCCTTATTTCCCAGTTCTTCACTTCTAGTGAATCTCTCTGCCTTTGTACATAGCCATCTCTTTAACTAAATTATGGCTGCCAGGGTGGAAACCCATCTTGTTCAATATTGTTACCCCAATTCCTAAGCATGCTACTTGACACCGTAGAAGTTCAACCTATTTCTAGTTACATAAATAATCGGTGACCTCCAGTACCTCAAGCTGTTTCTCTAATTCCAAGATGCTAGCCTCCTTCTTGTTCTGTTTACCTCACTACCAAACCTGAACCCCATGGTCAGCCATGTTAGTGAATTCTTACATTTCGCTATCTTCCTTTTCCCTTGGCCAAGTTCCTAGACTGTCACTAGTTACTGGAAAAAGTTTTAAAGACATATTTATTACTTCTAAAGAAACATATGTTATAAAATAGTAACTGGTCCTTCACAGACATACAGTGATGAGAGTATTCAGTCAATTCTTGTTGACTCTGTCACAACATGTGTCCCCAAAATGTTCTAAGATCTTTAGTTTCCCCAACACTCCACACTCATCCTCCTCAGGCACATTAGATGACCTAACCCACCTGTGAAATTTAGATACCCCAACTCAAGCTCCCTTAATTCCCTATTTCCCTTTTCAAAATATCATTCCATTATTACCTCCCTTTATTTTTCTGTTTGTCCTTCTTTGTCGTCTAATTGATCTAATTGTTCATTAATTCCTTCCTAGCCCATAATCTCTAGGACCTTTTTCTGGATCTTTCTTTCTCTCTGTTTCTTTTATTTTTCTCTTCCCATTTTTCTCTTCTGTTTTTATTTGTTGTTTGTCTGTTGTAGTCTGACTTTCATCTGCTTCACATGTCTAAAGAAGCTCTTTTGAAAGTTAACAATGATGTCACAACTGTCAAAGCCAAACTTTCTAAATTCTTTTTCTCTTAAACATTTGCATTTTAGCACTATGTTTATCACTTTCTTTTTAAATTCGTTGTAACAAAAACTTTCATGATGCCATCACATTTTGGTTCCATTACTTTTTCAGGTACTTCTTACCTAAATCCTATTTTTGGCTTCTTGTCCTACATTCTTAATCATGCAGACCCATAATGAATTTTGATTCTTCCTTTGCCTTTGCACCCCTTGTGTAATCAGTGCCCAAGTCTTGAAATGTTCTTTAGGAGGCAAGATACACATTTAACTAGCCACATTGCCATGTGGTACTCAGTTTGAACATTTCAATCTCTTTTTAGGAGCCTAAGATGTTCTAGATGTATACTCTGGAAAACCTCAAATAAGTAAGAGATTAAAATCAGGAATGTGGCTGAATCTGTAAAACAGAAAAGCAGTTTTGTATTTGACATATGACAAGTGAGATGATACTTAAGCACATTTATCTTCCGCCTCTACTTCTGGATGAGCTCAGAGAATACTCATACCTTATGGCCAATCTTCCCTTCACTCCTTTCCCACTAAGAGGAGAGAAAGGAGAAATGAATTCTGTGTATTAGAGGGGATCATTCTTCCTTGCAAGTGAGATAAATACAACTCAAACAAGCTTAGGCTAAAGTGGAGGATTTATTGGCAAAAATAAGTAAACCTGGGGAAGAGAAGTAGTGACTCTGGGACAACCAGAACAATTGACTCATAGCACTGCTCCTTATCCTTGGCCCATACTTCTCTTTGACTTCAATTATATTTTCTCTGGTCAACTTTATCTATGATGCTTGAATCACGGCCACTGGAAGTCTGGGTTCACATATTCTCACTTTTTCCAGCAGAGAGAAGAGGATATTTTTCTCTGCTCCAATTAAAAAAAAATAGGAAACAGTTTGATGTACCAGCTAATATATTAATTCTTATATCATTTTGGTTGGTTGAGCATATAGGGCCATATATGAAGCTGGCAGCTCTCATTCACATATAATAAGATCCATAAGATATGGGCCTGTATAGCATCTCCCTCAAGCCAAAATCTGTCCAGATCTGGTACATGATCCCTATTTTAGCAGAATGATCGTTTAGATTTGCTCTCAAAATTTAAGTATCTTTTCTTTCAACCAGGACAGTTTGATTTTAAGCTTTACGTTCGTTCAGAAAATTTGACTTTTCCTAGTTTAAAATTTTGGTGTTTCATGCATTGTGGCCACTGGGTTGAAAGTTAAGGTTTAAGTGCAGACTTTACTAATCTTAGAATCTCAGAAATCAAAATTACTTTGACAGAATTCACCAAATGGATTATATGGCAATGGTACTTGTGTGTACTTTACAGAGGGTAGAAAATTTCATGAAAGCTCTTAGAACTGCCCATCAGAGCTGGACTGAGGTTGAATTAACATAGTGCCGGCACAGGCCTGACAAAAGGGCAGGTGTAGAGTCATGCCGTTTCTCTGCTATCTGCACCACTGTTGTAGACATTGTCATTGCTGCCCTCTTCCATCATTCTTACTCCTGAAGACCACTAGGAACCCCTGTTCCTCCATCCCTGGATTTGAGCTCAGGAATATGAAATAGATGAAAGAATATCTTTGTCGCACAGTCTAAATCCCACATAAAGTTTTCATTCACAGATTACAACTCATTCTGTATAATATCTGAATAATTAAAAATTATATCCAAGACCTGGATAATACACTGATAAATCTAAGGTCCTGTTTTGACAAGACTTCGTCAGCAAGATCCTGAAGGGAGAAAAAAAAATTCAGCATAACAGATTATAAGTAACTACATGTGTCTGAGAATAGATGTAGTGGAAACTTCAGACAGTCAAACAATCAAATACAGAGATGCTCTTCCCAAACAGAAATCTTCTTTTTTGGATGCTGTGATTGAAAACAATTTTCTATGTAAGACTTTTGCCACAGTTGAGAATAATAATAAAGGGTTACAGAATCAGAAAATTCTTTCCAAGCCATCTAAAAAAACAAACTGACAAAAATCAAAGCTTGGAACAAGCCGACACAGACCCTAATTCAAGAATTCAGCTTGCCTCAGCTTCTGCTGCAGCTTTTTTTTTTTAAATTGGATACTCAAGGTCAGTTGTTGCAAATCAGTAATTGGTGATCTATTGTGTTAAACTCACGTGAGCAACAGTCAATTCTGTAACAGCAACTGCTTTAGGAAGTAAGAAATTGTTAGTGCCTTCAGTATCCTAAACAAAAATAATATACTAATGAATGTGCTAAGTACTGATGAGAAGGATCGAATATGCATTTCCACAGAAATGTCTTGTAATTTAGGATTAATTAATGTCCAATTATTGTAAGCTGTAAGAGATTTTAAAAGCTCTATACTTCCATTTTGTAATGTTTTTATAAAATGGAACATTAGATGTTTTTAATCTTGTCTGTTCTTGCAAAATACCCCAGATAACATGCTGTTTTGCATTTCGAATAATATAAACTCATTTAAATGCAAAACCAGGGTCCAATCAGAATAAGATGGCAATCAAATTACAATATTCAATGACAAGTTTTCCAAGCTGACTTCTATCATGAATTTCAAGATCTTACAAGGTTTCTATTTGTTTGTACAACTGCAAAGGGCTCAATTATGGAGCTTAGAGAGAGTCTAAAAATAACATCAGACTAATTAAAAGATTCAACGGGATTTGGGCTAGCAGTGTTTTGAAACTCTTTTTAATCTGTTTGGCTTTCCAAATGGACTTTGGAAGCCAAGGCTCCCTTTTAAATATGTTTAAGTAAAAACACCTGGCAAAGGCAATAAAAAGGAATTTGTAGCCTTCCTCTTCCTGGTACCTAAAATGACAGAGACCAGTGTGCGGCTCTGTGTTAAGAAGATGAGGCCAGCCGTGAGGGTGCTTCCTCCAGATCATCCTGGACTCTTAAGGGGACTCAGCTCATTTTCTGACATTATTGTTCATGTTGAAAACAAGCTGGAGAGTCTGTAGCTTCAAGTTGCTGAATCTTTGAAAAACTCAGGCAAGAGTTTCAGTCTTTGAAGTCATTTTCCCTTTGGGAGGTAAGATCCAGGTAATCAGGAAAAACTCAGGAGGTGGGGCTATTATGATAATGTTCTGCCAGTGCAGTTTTGGCTCACAATGTTACATCACTTGGATCATCAAACTTGTGGAAACTCCCAGCAGGGCTTCCACCTCAACAGTTGGTTGCTTTGTTTGACAAACAGGGCAATGACAGGGTGGGGGATTAAAAGCACCTAGAGGGCTGAAACTTCTCCCCGTTCATCAGAGAGTGCAGTACTGTGGTTCATTGAAAGTGGTTTTTTTTTTTTTTTTTTTTTTTTAATTAATTAATTAATTTATTTTTGGCTGTGTTGGGTCTTCGTTTCTGTGCGAGGGCTTTCTCTAGTTGTGGCAAGCGGGGGCCACTCTTCATCGCGGTGCGCGGGCCTCTCACTATCGCGGCCTCTCTTGTTGCGGAGCACAGGCTCCAGACGTGCAGGCTCAGTAGCTGTGGCTCACGGGCCCAGTTGGTCCGCGGCATGTGGGATCCTCCCAGACCAGGGCTCGAACCCGTGTCCCCTGCATTAGCAGGCAGACTCCCAACCACTGCGCCACCAGGGAAGCCCGAAAGTGGTTTTTATTTCGTTCTTCTCTTTTACATTTCTCTGTTTGGACTGTCTTTTTTCTTTTCTTTTCTTTCTTTCTTTTCTTTTTTTTTTTTTAAATAACAGAGAGTTCTCCTGAGATTTTCCATAAGATATGAGGTAAGATGTTAGGAAATTATTGTCTTTGCAGAAATGCTAATTTCTCACTCTAAGGAATCACAGAAATGAATTTCACTGATTTCAAGGCTTCCAAAGTTGTATAAATACTATATTCATTAAACTCCTATTCTGGAGGTTATATAGGTACCAGGGCATCTGTCACTGTCACAGAAAAATATTAGAGTGAGCTAACAGCTTGAGGAAGAGTACAGCCTTGTAATTTGGTCTTATGTTTTGCTTATTAATGTGCAAACCACTATGGCAAATACTGTTTATGTTCTTGCGCCATTTAAATGAACAAAAGAGAGATTGTGACCAAGGCAATGACATCATCATTAAACCGAAGGAGGCAAGTTGTGCCTCTCAGATCTTCAATGTAATGGTTGTAAACCTCATTTCAGAGGTTGAATTTCCTTTAGAAGACTTCCTTTAATGGTTAAGTATTTTTAAGGGCAGTAACCCATGAATAAAATATCTGTGAGTGAGGGAACTCTAAACTCTTATAAAGCTAACTCAGTTATCTATGCAAATGGAAGCACGGGTTACATAAATCAACAATTTCCAAAGCGAATCCCCTAGTTTAAATTGAGCCAATAATTTCTACATTTCATCTTCTGTCTTAAACAAAACCTCTTTTTTCTCCCTAACCAGAGCTGCAGTTAAGCAACAAAACAAACCAGCTTGAATTTCATCTCACCTTCTTTTTCCACCCCTAGAGCATCTGATCAATGGAAATGGTCAAAGGATAGAAGCAAAAGGACGGAAACCCCACCAAATAATCAATCCTTGAAGAATCCAGTATCAGGTGAATTCATATTATTATTTTCATCAGACTCATATCAACAGTTAGCAAATTCCAATCTTAAGGCTATCCAGAATCTTGACAGAAATTAGTGGTCAGATTCACTTGAATAGGGTTTTCTATGTGACTAGATTTGTGCTGAGTACAATCTAGATGAGTCTTTACAAAAGAAGGTATCTTGAAGGTAAGAAAAAGGACTAGGTGATCAAAGAAAGTAATAGAGTCCCATGAAAAACACAGAGGCCCTTTAAAAAATAGCTAAATCCCGTGGAGATTGTTTGTAGTAGTGGTAGGAAAAGATAACATAAAGTTCAATAGGTGGACAGAAGTGATGAAAGAAAAAGATGCCAGACTATTTCTATCAAAGGGAAATCAGAAAGCATGTGAGAAACACCAGCACTTCGTGAAAGTGTTAGACATGGGATAATGTATGAGCCCATCTGGAAATATCACATAACAATCCTATTCTATGCTACCCACATACCATATTCCTTTATGCTACTTACAACTTGAGACCACCTTATGTATCAGTGTATGCAGTAATATCCTTAGGGGTTATAAAAAGTGCTATTTTATCAAATAATTTCTATTTTTAAAGGAAGTTTGCCTTTAACTTTTGAACATCTTAAATCTTCTGACCATAAGCAGAGAACAGATTTTAAACATGGTTACATAGCAGTTTTCTCATTGGAGGTACACCTGTACTTTTCTAAGAAAAACAACTATCCAGATGAAATTGGGATCATAGATGAAGGCAATTCATACTTTTAGAAAAGAAGTGGTGAGTAGAGAAACTAACCCAGCTTGTCAACAGAAAATGTGGAATAGGTGCCTATTCTTAGAAATAGCTTTGGGACTGCCCTGGTGGCACCATGGTTAAGAATCCACCTGCCAATGCAGGGGACACGGTTCGAGCCCTGGTCCGGGAAGATCGTACATGCCACGGAGCAACTAAGCCCATGTGCCACAACTTCTGAAGCCTACATGCATAGAGCCCATGCTCTGCAACAAGAGAAGACACCACGATAAGAAGCCCATGCACCACAACAAAGAGTAGCCCCCACTTGCTGCAACTAGAGAAAGCCCGCGCACAGCAACAAAGACCCAACGCAGCCAAAAATAAATAAATAAAAGAATAAATTATTAAAAAAAAAAACAGCTTTGCCATAACTAGGAGAAAGATACACATATGAACATACACGAGCATTTGTCCTTTTGGTATCTGCTTAGCATTTGCATGCCTTTCCTAACAGAACTCCTGGATCCTTTCTTGGAATTATCTTTTTCTCAATGAATACTGGAAGAACGTCTCTCCCTTACCCAATAGATGGGTATATGAGCCTAGCTAGGCCAAAAGAATGTTCACTCCCTGGAATCTAATGGGAGCAACATGATAAAGAGACAGAAAATGTTTGGAGTTCTCTTCTATCTGAGAGCCAGCCTCCTGATCAAAGTCTCTTGCTATTACAGTTGAGGCTCTTGCTATCACAGTTGGCCTTCCATATCCACAGGTTCCCCATTGGTGGATGTGACGGGCCAACTGTACTGTGCCATTTTATATAAGGGACCTGAGCATCTGTGGATTTTGGTACCCACGGGGGTCCTGGAACCAATCCCCCGTGGTGCTGAGGGACGACTGTATTGTGGTTCCTGCTGTTTTTTCCTAGCACTGCATTGGTTCCTGTCCTTTCAGAGCCCAGGTCTTCAGGCTTCTATACATTCTGTGAGCTCACTACATCTGTCCCATAAATTTCCTTCTGCTAAAGTTAACCAGACTCCATTTTTGTTGCTTTCAGCAAAAGAATTATGACATATGGCATCTTTAAGGCAGCTTAGAAGCTGAGAAGACATAAAATGTAGAGTGAAAAAGAAAGGATCAATGTCAATAACACAGAATTTTAAATCAGACCATTAAAAAAAGAAAGCTGTTGGATGTCGGTCCTCAGACTTGCTGCAGGAGTCATGGGAGGTAAAAGTGATGCTGAGAAGACAACATCTCCCTGAAGGGATGCTTCCTTTTTAACGCATATGCCTGACAAGCACTTCTGTCCTCAGAAAACACTCTCTGAAGGACTTAGACCAATGGTCCTCAATCTTTTTCCACCCCAGCACACCTGGGGGAGGAGAAAGAGGCTCATCAACACTACATCCCCTGGCAGCAGTGATTCTGAGTTCTGGAGGCAGATCAGAAAGGGCGAGGGGGCTGGAAAAGCCCTTTGGGTGATTGGAATTCGTCTCACCCCCACACCTGTCAGCTTTAAAAGACAACTGCTTTTGATGTTAGGAGACAAGTTGGAATAAATTTGAAAAGTAGGATTAATTACTGATAAAGAAGACCTAAAAAATATACCAGCAATAAAACGTAGGGTAATAAATTTTAAAAACAATTTAGTGTTAAGTTTTTTCAGCCTCCTTATTTTGTTTGAAGACAATGTGGCAGAGAACTAGAACTTTCCCAGGGTTATATAGCCAGTCTGGTAAGGCAGGACTTAGGGTTCTTGGTTCTCAAACCATGGCTCATTTGACTAAGACAACCTGCAGACCAATTTTTAAAATCTTTCTCCAAATAATATTGGTTCTTACTGTATAAGAGTGGTTACCCGTCAAAGATTCATCACGGTATATTAATAAAAAATATATAGCAAAAGTTCAAATTTATTTATATATCTATCAGAGGCTCAGATTCATTTTACATTAAAAAAAAAAAATCACCAGCAAGCTTTTTATGTGATAATTACTGACAAAACATTCAGGAGCCCATCTGGGTGTAAATTGAGGTACTTTAGTATAAAAAATGAACACCAATCCACATTAAAGAATATCACTTCAAATATACTTCAGATGCCCTTTGAGGTAAGAAAATATTGTGAAAATCTGCATTTGAAATTGACTTCGGTGGATGCTAGACTGACCACTATTTTATTTTCCACAAAAACCATTCTTTCTTTTTTTTTTCCAAAGTGAAAGTAGTTGTGCCATTTTGGACAGTCTTTGGAATTTTATTCGGAGTAATCTTTTGTTCTTCTATTTTTTTTAAGCATAGAGACGGCTGATAGAGTTATCAAGCAGTTATCATTCTATGCATTCCTATTTGGTTTTTTGTCTTTCTATTTCTTATCCTTCATTGATAATACAAACAGACTTGCCTTTTGACTGAAATTCCTTTTTTTATGGTTCATAATTTCTGAATAACATGGCCTTCTGTGATAAAGACCCATCAAAAGCATCATTATTCTGCATTTATCTGCATTGAACTGCCTGTTTCATCTATTAGTATTTAAAAGGTTCTGCCTTTTTTTTTTCTTTCTGTATCTGGCTGTAGTCCTCTAATTCATCTCATCTCTATTATCTGCTGGGATGAGGCTTTGACTTAGATTGTGGGTCAAAAAAAAATCACATTATTCAAATTCTCTTTGACAATCAAAAAAAAATTCCCATGCAGTCTTATTATTTTGGTGAAGATGGCAAATGAATATCATTTAGCACTTCTGATGTTTCATCTTATCTTTCATACCCATTGCCTCTGGTAATGCGTTGCTATACAAGATGTACTGAAATAAACGATTTGTCCTTGGGTTCTTTCAGTCCTGTGTTCTTTGTCTGCTAATGGGGTTCCACATGCTTTGCTTTTCAAAACTCCTGGAATTGCTACATAGAATGATAACTGTTTAGCTGATCTCACCCTTTCTGAACACTGGCCATTGTAATCTGCAATACAACAAATGAGTAAAAATAGTTGAAAAGGAGGTTGAGATTTTAAAATGAAGTTATGTTCAGTGTGGGGAAAACACAACTTGGATTGGAGATTGACGGAAGCGAACAAGCAAGACTTTTCCAGGTTCCCTGAGACCTCCACAAACTCCTATTCATTGGGGTTTAATATCTGGAATATGCCAGAGTGCTTTCAAAATCCTGTGCCCAAGCATGAAGAGGAATATTACATATTTTTATTCCTTCTCATTCCATTAATAGTGGTGCATGTATACTGAGCTCTTCTGGCTCGCTTGATTCTGCCTTCCCTGACCTCTCAACTTTGACTCATCAGTGCTAATTTCACCTTGTTACTCACATATTATTTACACAATGTCCAGGGAAAGATAGAACTCAGAGTTTGAAAAGTATTTTAAATATTACTTCAATTTAGAAGAGTACAGAACCAAAAGGAATCTTGAGACACATTTAGTTAATTTCTCTACTTCTGCAGAGCAATGCCTAGACCATGCCTGAAAGGCAGATATCAATCTTCCTTGTAAAAATCATAAAGGGAAGGTAAATGACACAACATACTTTGGTGACCTGTTCAAGGATATCTCAATCCTATTAGAAAAAAATCCTGTCAGACCTAACACCTTCATGTCAAACATTCTAACTTTATAAAAACAGACCTTATTTATCATGCTGTAATGGAAACAGCCCTGTAATCAGAATCTGAAGATTTAATTCGTTGCCTCTTCCTAGCTGTGGGCCTATTTCAAGCCATTGAACTTGAATGAGTCTGGATTTCATCTTCTGAGAGAATTATATCAGCGTAATTTGTTAAAGAATTGTGTTCACTTGTTTAAATTACTGTCATCACTGTCATCATCAAGGACAATAACACGTCCAACACCTACTAAGTAAAGGGCCTTTTGTTAGGTAATATGAAACACAGGTATATGTGGTTTCTGCCAAGAAGAAGCTGAGCACTTAGTAGAGAGAAAAGACATATCCACAAAACATGCCCTAAATCAATAAGGTAACAGATGCCACATGTTAAGTCATGAGTGCAAAAAGCAAGTTCTACTGAAATTCAGAGGAGAAAAAATATGTTCGCTAGAGCAGCCAGAAAGTCAGCATATTCCTAAAGACTGTCACATGAGGCTTCTGAAAAGAAGTTAAGGCCAAATTGAGGCTCATTCCTGAAACATGGTATTCTGACTGAACAGAACTTAATTGGAAGTAAAAAGAACTCTTCTGTTGCCTTTCATTGAAAGAAATGACATCACCCATTTATTCATTCAACAAATAATGACAATTCCTCTGCAGTGTGCCAGATTAAAGAATATAAATAAAATGAAATGTACTTGTATTCTGAAAGAATCTTGTAGTTATGTGGAAGGAAACTGACTGAAACTGAAATAAATTAAATGATTTTCTCTCTGGACCCAGATGAGAAATATCATAGCCAGGATTCCAAATAAGTTGTGACTGCTTTCACATACAATTCTCTTTCTATCCTGTACCTCACATTCATTCCCAAATTCCACTTTGTTTCTCTTTCACACACATACACACACGCGCACACACACACACACACACACACACAAACTACATGCACACACAGGCATAAATGTAGCATAGTAATATCCAATAATTAGCTATGTGTTTTTTAAAAACCCTTTTCCCCAATCTGTTTTCTCACCATTCAAGCAGAAGGAAGAGCTTACCGTATACAGTGAACTGAAAGAAGAGCTAATGTAAAAGAACAAAGGTTCGATTTATTGGATTTAAATTTTTTAGATAGATTTTGAAAATCTCTAGCAAAATAATGATCTTGAAAGTCATGGCTTTTATTATCAAGAGCCAGGCACTTAAGAAAGAAAATATTTCTTTTTTCATTTTCTTATTTCAAACACTTAGTTTTACATATTAAGAAACAATATTCAGAGCATGAGTTTATAACTAAAACCAGTGTTTCTCAAAGCATGGTCTGCAAACCATGTATATCAGAAGCACCTAGGATACGTCATAAAAATGCAGGTTGTGGAGCCGTGCACTGAGTCTTCAAGGACGAGGACAGAGAGATGAATTTTAACAAGTAACCTAATTTTCCTTGTCCATAATAAGTTTTGAGTAGCTCTACTTATATTACAGAGAAGACACCATAAAATAGTCATTCTTTTTCCTGCTCAAACAGAGATAAGAGTTTCCCCAGCAGAAAAGAGACAATTGGAGGCACATGACTGGTGTAGAGATGATTTTGGCTCCCTGAGCAGGGTGTAGAACTTCACCTGTCTTAACCCGGGGGAGGTGGTGGGATAACAGAAATACCACTGGAAACCTGGGTACCTTTGGGAAAGCTCCAGGGCAGAAGAGCAGAGAGGACCAAACCATGATCTGATTTCCAGACTGTCTCACCTCCAGGATACTGCAAACCTCATTAGAAAACAGCAGTTTCGGGGCTTCCCTGGTGGCGCAGTGGTTGAGAATCTGCCTGCTAATGCAGGGGACACGGGTTCGAGCCCTGGTCTGGGAAGATCCCACATGCCGCGGAGCGGCTGGGCCCGTGAGCCACAACTACTGAGCCTGCGCGTCTGGAGCCTGTGCCCCGCAACGGGAGGGGCCGCGATGGTGAGAGGCCCGCGCACCGCGATGAAGAGCGGTCCCCGCACCGCGATGAAGAGTGGCCCCCGCTTGCCGCAACTAGAGAAAGCCCTCGCACGAACCGAAGACCCAACACAGTCAAAAATAAATAAATAAATAAATAAAGTAGCTATAAAATTTAAAAAAAAAAGAAAACAGCAGTTTCACCGTCACTCCAGAGTAATAGAAGACCAATAGCCAGGGAAGGCATAGTTAGGGATGTGCCTTAGTGAAGCCTCACACTCCTGTGTACACCAGGAGGGTGTAGTAGTTCCTGAGAGGGTGAGCAGTCAGTATGAAGAACATGCAGTTAGACTAACCAAATGGTATGGGTTGAATTGTGTTCCCCCTCCCAAAAAAGATATATTGGAGTCTTAAACCCTAGTTAAGACTTTACGTGTAGATAGACCTGACTTACACATAGGTCTTTACAAAGGCAATGAAGTTAAAATGAAGTTATTAGCATGCGCACTAATCCGATATAATTGTTGTCCTTATAAAAAATGGGAAATTTGGACGTGGAGACAGACACACGTAGAGGGAAAACAATGTGAAGGGACACAAAGGGAAAACAGCTATCTACAAGCCAAGGAGAGAGATCTGAAATAAATCCTTCCCTCAGAGCCTTCAAAAGGAACCAATCATGCTGACACCTTGATTTCAGACTTCTAGCCTCCAGCATTCATGTGGAAATGGGACTTAGTTTGCAGTCTTCCAGGGGAAATACAGCCTGGAAAGTCAGACTATGATTCTTTCTGTTCTGAGATCCTCTCAAATTTACTCAGGGTTTCCACTGATCTTTCTGTCATCTAAGTACATCAGTAGTGAATATAACAGGGCCAGAGACTAAAGTCCAAGACCAGGTAAGAAGTGCTACACCTCAACTAAAGGCAGACAGAAGCACAAAAGGCATACAAATTCAATATCTCTCAGATGCCTGGAGAGTACATAAACCCTTCTGCTCTGCCCTGGGGGGAGGGAAAGTGGGTCAGGTAGAAAATCCTGAATAGACTGAGTAGTTTCCAAAATACTACTTCTCATACGAGAAAGTCACTGAGTTATCACACCAGTCACCATCAGCAGAAATTGGAACTTGAGAGGTTAGCCAGGCATAAAGAAACAAAAGAAGATATATTTTTTACATAGCCAAGTTTATAAAGAGTAAATACATATATTATTTTCATTTCAGGAAATAGGCTTGGCACTTAAAGGTTGACAATACACGGATGAACATCTCCGTTTATTGATTGATAAGTGGTGCTGACGCAGTGGGAAGCACTTTGCATACATCATTGCCATTTCTTACATCAGACCCATACGTGGGTATTATTATCAACCTTCAGCAAGTCAGCAAACTGGATCATCAAGATTGTATCAAGTCATCGTTACTGGCTGGTGAGTAGGCATCAAACTCAGTTCTATTTGCCTCTGTTACCTGCCTTTTATTTGTTAGGCCCTAATATGTTTTAAATAGAATAATATAAGAGAGGTATTAAATTGCAGTAAATAATTCCATAAATGTCATAAGAAATGCATGAACAGAGTGAGGTAGGAGCAGGGAGTCACTACTGCCAAAGGTCTCAGGAAATGTCATAGAAAAGTAATGTTTTTAGCTGTGTTTCAGCTAGGATAAGAGTTTTGGAAGCAGTGAATGGGAGGGAAAGTGTTCCAGGAGAAGGAAGTCATAAGCCAGGCCTGGGGTTATGAGAGGTTATGGCTTGTGCAGAGAAGGTTGAGAAGGTGGGCTAGCCAACCACAGCATGGGTCTGCCAGGGAGCAGGTCTACCCTGGGGAGGTGGGTTGAGCCAGAACGTGAAGGCATTGCAGAGTCATGCAGTTTTATAAGTACAGAAATGGTTGTGATCAGATTTTTTTTTAGGAAGAACTAAGGGAAAAATGGAGAGTCGATTAAGGGAGACCAGTATGTGATGGGAAGACCCAAGGTGGGGGCAGGGGTCCCTTTGCAAAGATCCGGGAGAAAGATGATAAGGCCATAGAGGGCAAGGCCCAGATTTTGGAGTCCTTTTTTTTTTTTTTTTTAATAAATTTATTATTTGTTTTATTTGTTTTTGGCTGAGTTGCGCCTTTGTTACTGCACGCGGGCTTTCTCTAGTTGCAGCAAGGGGGGGCTACTCTTTGTTGTGGTGCGCGGGCTTCACATTGCGGTGGCTTCTCTTGTTGCGGAGCACCGGCTCTAGGCGTGCAGGCTTCAGTAGTTGTGGCTCGTGGTCTCTAGAGCACATCCTCAGTAGTTGTGGAACACGGGCTTAGTTGCTCCGCAGCATGTGGGATCTTCCCAGCCCAGGGCTCGAACCCATGTCCCCTGCATTGGCAGGTGGATTCTTAACGACTGCGCCACCAGGGAAGCCCTGGAGTCCTTCTTGAAGTGGAATTAGCAGACGTTGGTGGTTCATGGTATGTTTGGAGTGCAGATGATTGCATATTTAGATCCTTATTTTGGAAGATGGGCATATTGGGATGACTGTAAACATTGCAGGAAATAGGGGCACAACCTCAGAATGGTCATCAGTATTTGTATGAGAGCTTACAGGGAGAATTGTATACAGGGAGAAGAGAAGCAGCAGAGGCCAAAAGGAGAACAACATTCAACAGCTTAAGTATAATGGAACTCTTGGCATGTCTTCACTCAGACTTTAAGCCATTTTTTTCCTTAAAATAAATGCTCTAAATATTCAAGAAATGTAAGGTTTTAGTGGAAAGAGCTCTGACGTACGTAGTAAGGTTCCAGTGCCAAATTTGCCACTACTTAATTATGTGACCTTTGGCACGTCACTTAATGTAAGTCAGACTTGGCATCCTCATCTGTAAAACTAGATCTGCAAGGTCCCTCTTTCTTGCTTTCAAATGCAATGATTCTCATTTGATTAGTTTCTTTGATTAGAGAATTTTAATTGGAGCATATCATAGGCTATTGTGCCATGTGCTTCCCAAATGTTAGTGATGGGAAAAAACATTTTAATGATAATCCTAACTTCATGACTATAGAACTTTCAGACTTTTGCACCTCAAAGTCATCAGTAATTAGACCCTGGCATTTCTCTCTCTTTCTACCACTACTGAGAACAAATTCTATAGACTAGAAAGATGATGCAACACACTGGGAATACAAGAAAAGTAGTCAGAACTAGGTGGAAGCTTTCCCAAATTGTCATTGTAATTTATTGACATAATGGTCATCATTAATAGTGTCTGTGAACAGAGATGCTACATAACGTAAAAATTTCTTCTTCATTTGAAGAGCTTGTGTTCTAAATAGGAAATAACATTTGGACATTGAACTCATACAACAACAATCTAAAATCTTACAACAATCCTACAAAAACAATCTAAAATCACTCAGTATGTGGGCTCTGCAATGAAGGAGAGAGATGATTAATCCCACAGCCTTGCCTCTGAGCTCTAGATCCTCCCATTCCAAGTATTATACATAATTTTAAAAAGCCCACCATCTTATACCAAATGTTCCTCAAGGAGAGAAACTGTTGTGGAGTTTGTCTTATGACTTATCATAATAAAATGACCCACTTTTTAAAAGATGCCCCACTCTTTCAGAACCCAGAGGAATTCAAGTGAAGCCTTTGCAAGGTGAATTAACAGCCCAAAGCATAGCCTTATGGCAAGCTAGTGAGTCAGAGAAAATCATTTCAACCTTCATCCAGAAATTAAATGGTTATTGATTAATGTGGAAGATACTGTAACCTTTCAGATTAAATTAAGAAATGTTGCTGAACACAATTAAAGTTTTTCTAATGTAAAGCTGTTTGCAGAGTACATTTTTGACTAAGTTCCATCTCTGAGGTTAATTACCATGTCTAGGGTCCAGGAATAATAGAGTAAGTGGAAAGTTGGCTCCAAAAGTTAAAGAATAGGAAGAAGCAAGAAGTATCCAGAAGTGATTTATGTCCTACTGATGAATTTGAGGGAGGAAAGCCAAATAACCACACCACTCTTCTATGCTAAAGGTTTTAGGCCAAAGGGATGGTCTAAAATTAAAGGGTTTCCATTTCCTCTAGTGGGGCAGGTGCAGCTCTACATTTTGCTCACAATTAGAAACTATCTCATTCGTGCTAGTTAGGCTGAAGGCAGAATGTCTTACTGAGTGTGCTGGAGACATCCTAGGCAGTATGAACAGCTTTTGTTTCTAAGGAGCTCACAATTCTTCATGGAAATCAATGTGGAAGTGATGCTGAAAACTCGGTCCCTGTACACCGGTGCTAAATCAAATCTTGGAGACAGACTTTTGGGTGAAGTAGAAAAGAATAGCTTTATTGCTTTGCCAGGCAAAGGGGGACATATCCCTTGAAACTGTGTGTCCCAACCCGGGGGAGTTTGGTGAAGAGTATTAAGGCAAGGGTGGCGTTGCTGATAAGATTAGGGTACGTGCAGGCCAATGCTCCTCTAACCTGGTCTCAGGTAATCTTCTTGATGGGCTTCTCTGGTTCCTTTAGTCTGGCCTCAGGTGGTCTTCTCTGGTATGAAGAATGCTGACATGTTCCATTTGCTGGGTTTTAATTCTATAAATGGCTTAAAGACATTGTCATATGTATCCCTTGAGTCGGAGCCAGTACCCTGCCCCAAGGCTACCCTATTGTTTCTTTGCTGTTGTTCCTCCCTTAACTCTGCATCCCGTCCCTTCCCTGATTAGCAACTGTTCAGAATCTGCCCTTTGGAACTCAGGGAAGTCACGGAAGCTGGAGTCCGTTCTCCACAAGAAACAGGGGACACTGAAGGGCTTTTGTGCCCAGGAGCCCCGCAGGATCCTGCTTGGTTTCAGAAGCCAAGTTAACTACTCTGTGAAAGTGGGCAAGAAAGGATTATAACCTCTCACCACAAAATCTGTTTCAAAGTGACAAGAGTAGGGTGATACTATAGAGAAGATAAAAGGACCTGAGTTTTTGTCTTGAATATACTATTAACTGGCTGGTTTTAGATAAGGTGTCCAACTTAACTCTGCCCTTTTTATCTCATCTGTCAAATGAGTTGGGCTAAATGATTTCTAAAGTTGTTATGCTTCTATAATAAATAATAAATATTTTTAAGTTAGAAAAAGTAAAATGTAAATATACAACTTTAAGCTCAACTGTGAGGGTCGCTGCTATGACCTTGCCTCATTAGAACCATTCTAGATAGAGAACATGCACTTTTGGGAAACTCCAACTAAACTTGTTTTCATATAAAGCAGGCTTCCAAAGAGAAAAGCCCAAGAAAGGCCCCTTTAAAAGCGTAGCTCACTGCAAAAACAACAAAGAATATATACTTAAAAAAAAAAGACTAAAAGACCTTCATGACACATACAGTAAAGAGATGCCCTCATAACTTTTACCAGTTAATTGATGCATAAAAGGTTGTGAAGATTAATGTACATCAAAATCAAAACTAAATTGAATTTTTGACATTTTTGCAAATAAAAGCCCCAAAGAATACATAGGTGCCTTTTGATTTGTCACAGCTGGAAGACTCTGAATCATGAAGCGCTCTAGGAAAGGCCATTAAATAACATTAGATGGTTTGTCATTGTGGAAGAAAAGTAATTGAAGAACCAAAGTCTGTGTATGGGCATTGCATTTTAAAATATTTACCAAACAGAGATAAAAGTGAGTCTTTTTCTTCCACAACTAAAGCACAAAGTGTTGATTACATAGTCAACAGGAAAATTTTATAATTTAAATCCTTTTTAAAAAAAATTCAGTCAGGTGAAGTAATCTTTGTTTAAAGATATTTCTGGGCTACATTTTAAAAAATATTGAATACTTGCCATATAAGCTATTTTTTTTCTTTAATTTTTATGAGGAGAGAAAGATTTAAAAGCCAACCATTTGTCTATGAGAACAATGTTTGAAAACAGCAACGTAGTATGGGAGAAGGTAAAATGAGAACCAAAATTCTTAGTACTAGTTCAATAAGACTATGAATTTGAAAACACCTTCAGATGACCTTATTCTGATACTCTTAGCCTCAGTCATAAGGGCAATCTTTTTTTTTTTTTTTTTTTTTAAGAAACAACACTGAAATAAGCAAGTGCTAGGATATCATTGTCAATGAGGTTCCCAATTTTATTCTTTGAAAAAGAATACTAATAATTAGGTAAGTGAAATGCCTTTTGTAGTACATATAAAATGAGGAACATGTAGATCAACACAAGGGCTATACTGGAATTCAAACACACAGGGCCCACAAGGGACCTAATCATGGGGTTCATGGGTTTCCACATGGTCTGACGGGCCCCAGGAAGAGGTCCGTTGCAGCGTATGAAAGCAATTCTGCCATCCAGATAATTGGTTCCATCTGATTCTACTCGTAAGCACTTAAGGTGTGTTTTTCTTCTTAGGTAGGATTTTTTTTTTTTTAACTATGCCATTAGTAGTAGACATGGCTGACAAAAACAAGCCAGAAAGGGTCTTGCATTTAATAATTCCAAAAAGCTCTTGTGACTATCTCCATTGTCTTTATTTCCAATGACTACTTTAGCAGTTGGCAAAGTACAACTGTTCACAAGATACACATGTCAAAAACAAAAAACAAACCTGGTTTTGAAAAGCTGACTTCCACATGGAACAGAAGGAAGGAACAGTTTCTATTCTTGGAAGGACCACAGTATTTTGTTTTAATCAGTTGCGAAGGGTCTAACACCCTAAAATTCTAAATGAGGTTAATAAATCAAGAAGAGTTAATATGAAAACAAGTTTCATAATCAGCTTGCAAATAAACACTGCTGCATATTCTATTAAGGCTAGTCCTAGGGCTGAGGCAGGTCAGAACAGATTTTTCATGTATTCCCACAGTTCAAAGCTTTTAGGCGGAAGTAGATCATGAGAAAACATTTTAATAAACAGCACCACTATTTAGTAAGAATGATAATAGCAGCAAGCAGTCAAAAGCTATCTAACAGAAAGCCCCCTTCTCCCTGTATAGAGTTTTCCTCACTCTCCAGAATAACTGTATTTTCAGAATCACCTGCAAAAGAAGTCTAAAACATCTAGTCATTACCCACTGAAGTCACTCCTGCTTCTCACTGAGCATGAAGTACTCACATCCCAGCTCTTGCAATTAAGAGTCTGACTAAGCTTAGGCTTCTCTGATGACTCCCCACCTTTCCCCTAAAGCTGATAATCTTTAGAATATGGACAGTCTGAAATAAGCTTTCCTACATACCTCAATAAAGATTCCACATTTCTACTTTTAGTAGGTAGACGGCTGAGTTAAAAGAGAAAACATAATTTTAGAAAACATTAATTATTTAAAGTTTAAATACAAATTGTAGGAAATTCAGGTAAAATTTTGGTTCTTGTAAATGCTGGTCAAGAGGTCAATGTAAGGTAGTAGCTGCAGCCACCCAAAGAGAGATTATAAAGTGAAAAGAAAGTTGAGAACTAAAACTTATAATCACAATATTTAAATTTGGAGTGGAGGGAGACATAAAAAAGACCATGAACAAACAGTAAAGTCATCAGTCAGGAGAAACTCAGAAGGAGATAAGGGACTTATCAACTTTATCAAACAGGAAGACTTTTTGAGTAAGATAAGAGTGAATAGTATCCATTGGATTTGGACAATATTGGTGACCCTAGAACATGCTGTTTCAATGCGAAGTCGTTGTAATAAATTGAAAAGAATGAGAAGTGAGCAGTTGAAACCATAACCATGATACTTAGACAACCCTGATAGGCATACTACAGGGGCAGAGAGACCTAGGTTTTAATCCCTCATCAAACATGGAAGCTATGGCCTTGAGCAAGCTAATTAACGTCAAAGAACGACAGCTTTTTCTCTGTACATTTGAGTATAATAATAGTACCACCTAGAGTTTTGTGAAAATAAAATGAGATATTGCATGTCATTTGCTAGAATAGCACCTGGCGTGTGGTAAGCACTCAATAAATGTCAGCTATTATTTTGAGAAGAAGATATAAAGTCAAGTGCGTAGTTTTTGTGTCCTTTGTGACTTTGTTTTGTTTTGTCTTGGAATTTGTGTGAATAGGTGTGTCTGCGTATATGGGCATATGGATGTTTTAGATGGGATTAAATTGAACCCATTTATAGGCTAAAGAAAATCAGCTAGTAAAGAAAGAAAAGGAAGTACTTGAATTCTGCTAAGTTAGGGAAGGAAATGTCTCCATTTGGAAAATATACTTTCACAAGCCTTCTAGGGATAAATGAGATAACTCTGGGCAGAGAGTTTAGCTGGTGTCAAGACCTTAGAAGAGGAAGGAAGCTTCTTTGAATGAAACAAGTGGAAGAAGGTGTGCTTTTATACTGAAATCGACAGATTGAATGTAGAATCTGTATCAGACTTGGGTACAAGTAGTTTACTGAAAGGTGGTCCCAGGGAGCAGAGGTGAGTGACCGTGGAGATTGAAACTGGAAAGGGAGAAAACCCAATACACTACTGTGCCTGAAAGAAATTTCTACCTGGGAATTGGAAAAAAACAATAAGCATTTCCTGATCATTTTCCAAACCCCATTAGTTCAAGGTTGCCCCTGTGAGCATGAACTCAACTCCCTTACATTTCAGGTTGTGCTTGCATCTCTCCTGAATGAGCTCCCACCAGCATCCCCATGGAACAGTGTCAAAGAGGGCTTGAAAGATTATGGTGCATGTTTGAGACAAGTTTACCAGTCAGTTCCATGTAAACTGAAGCCTATACAGAATTGATCTGCTGTAGCCATGACTGGAATCAGAGATGAGGCCAAGAAAATGTGAGCTGGTGAACGAGAGTCATCTGACACAGTTCACCCATTACAGTGTTTCTGTCTTTCATTAAGTCCAATCCTTCAAAAGACTTAGTAGGGGAAGGGTTTGTGAAACAAGATACAACCATCCCCTTTTTCTGCTATATTGGTCATAAGACGTTAATTGGTAGTTATCACCTCCTATCTTCCATCACCTATTCTAAATTTCCTCAAGCTAAACCATAACGTCAGGTAATCTGGCTGTTTCCTTATGGGGTGACATAAACATTTACCCCTGAAAGGTATGATACCTCAATAGCTTCGCCATTACTGAATGGCAATTAATGCAATTGCCCATTCACCATCATTAACTGGGGATAAAAGTACCGGGAAATGTTCCAGTTAATGCCTTGGGTTCCAGATATCCTCCTTCGTGTCCCTATACGTAGCAGTATTCCTAGTATCTCCTGGTAATCAGGAGCTCCTTTCTTTGTCTGCTGGCATGGATACTGGCATGAAGATCCTAAAGTGACCTGGAAATAGTCATAGGTTCGGGTGAGTAGAAACTTAAATCTAGCAGAAAATCTGAACTATGACATGAGATTCCAGGGGAAGCCCACTAGACCCACACACGTGCAAAGCCCATAAGTACAGGAAAGTTAACACAATCTTCAACCAATAGGGAAAGTATGGATAAATGTTACTCTTTGTCAGTTCTCTGTTCCCTGACAGAAGGAGTCACCTCTGGGAATGAAGACCTCTAGATCTACTTAACTTAAGGTTGAAAACACAAATTCTGCAAAAGGATTCCTGGAAATGGTGGTGAGGGGGGCCAATCTTATATCTTAGGCTTATTTTTCAACCTGGATATTCTGGGTTTTGAGGACACAACACCATGTATTGACTGTTGATTTAGCACCCCAGCACTCCAAGGTTTTGTTTGTAAACTAGCACCCAGATGATATTTGAATAGGCTATTCTCATTCTATTAAAATGACTGCTTCTGTGGAATACATATATTTATGCTAGGACCAGTCTACTCCACGGTCAACATAGTCATTGCTATAAAATGGGTCCCTTATTTGGAGACAGTATTGTAGCAAAAAATCATGCCAATATATAAAGCATTGTGTAAGCTCTTACATGATGATGGGGTGGAGGAACTTTTGGCAGAGAAGGTAAAAGCAAATCTGGAGTAGATGTCAATCCCTCTATAAACTCTTGCTGCCACTTCCAGGGTTGAAAGGTTTTGGCGAAATCTGCAAGCCACCCAAATGGGTGGCTGGTTTTCTCAAGGATGATATCGTATAGCGGAATCACCATCAGTCTTTGATGTTGACAGTTCAGGTATTCAGACGTGTAGTAGCTAGGTCAGCCTTGGGAAGAGAGTTCGGGTTTCTCAAACCATATGTAGTTTGCCCTCTGCCACCTTTGCCTTTTCTTTCATGGCCTACTGTGTAAGCACTGCGATGACTAGAGAGAAAAGCTGTAGCTCCACAAAACAAAGCATAGGAAACCTTTCAAGGCTAGACTTATGCTTTCTTTTGAAACTCCTGAGTCTGGTTTTGAGCAAAATCTGCCCTGCAGCTTCAGGAAATGAGTGTCTTTCTAGATGCTGCCTTGGAAGTCCTCCTGTGTTTCACAGCATGCCCTGAGATGGTAGTTGTCTGATCTAACATTGTCATTTTCTTTGCTCAATTCTTCCAAAGTGTAAAACATCAGCCAGTGAATTTCATAGTTATTGAACTCACCATTGCCCACTGATGTGTTAGAGGCACAGAATAAGCCAGCGCCTCACCTTCCATTCGGCCTATTCCACTGCAGGTGGGAGACTCAGTCGTGATGCTATAGCATACCTGGACTTCCTCATCACCCCACTGCCCACAACCAGTGGGTTTTCTGTTTGCATCAGACTGGTAAGTGATTCAGTTCTGGAATCCTATCCTATATGTCTGCTTTCTAGGTACCAACTGTTTTAGACATTGTCCCCCCAGAAAGCAAAGCCTCAAAGACTTCTGCACAGGTAGTTTATTTAGAAGGTAATCACAGTGAGCAGGAGTTAGCAATCAACAACAGTAGCACGTGCAAGGAGAAGAGGGGGTATGTTATCAAGTTAGTCACTGCTGTAGTAACAGCACTCCAGGAACTTTGCTGAGGAGCATATAGAAGACCTCTTACGATTGTCCGCTTGAAACTGACAAAAAGTAGCATTTACCCATCAGCTTTCTGTTGGTCAAAGATCGTGCCAGAAGGTGTTAAATTGATTTCACTTTCAGGGTTTGCCTGTGCATGGCCTTCCCCTGCATCCCATGCCACAGGTTTGGAAGGGCCTCATACAACTTTCGGTGTATGATTGAGGGGAGATGCTGTCAGAATGAAGTGAGTCAAAGCACACACAGAACTGCTCTCCACACCTGGAGTCAGGTACGTTGTAGAGACTGGAGAAGGTGCACAAGGGACAGCTGATTCAGAGGAAGGGAGGAGAATACACAGGAGCAATGATCGCATGAGAGATATGGGGTGAATCTGGAACTAGATTCCATAGTGGTGGGGTGGACAAAGAACATTTTCTTGAACAGTGATGCTTATTATGTTTAAAGCTATATACACTCCTACAGTATAAACCACTTTTCCATATACTTCCTAAATCTCTAAAAGCACAAAGGCAGAAGGCCTGGAGAAAGCGAAAATCAAAAGAATGTTATCACACCTCTCCCTAGAAATTTTAAAGAAATATCAGGAGAGAATTTTGGAATTCTAACAAGTCATGGGATTTTTTTTTTAAGTGAAGTATAATATCCATACCCAAAAGTGTACAAATCATAGGTGTATTTTCACAAAGTAAGGAACCCCATATAATCAGCACCCATATTAAGAAACTGAGTCTTACCAACATCACAGAAGCCTGCTTTGTGCTCCCTTCTAATCACCACCTCCTGCTCCTATGAGGGTTGTCACTTATTTCTCACACCATAGCTTGGTTTTGCCTCTTTATGAACCTTACTTGAATGCAAACACAAAGCTGGGGCCTGGTTTCTCTCACTCAACACTTTGTTTGTGAGATTCTGCAAGCCATGGAGTTTTCTGAAAATTAAGCTAAAGATCCTTGACAGCTGTGGCTTTGTTTCCCACTTGGCTGTGAGGACCTAGACTGTGTTTTATTCATCTTTGTCTCCCCAACACCTGGTGCAGTGCTTAAGATCATGATAAAATAGAGATATCTCTTTTTATCCACCATAGGATTGACTAGTACAAAGCCTGCCTTTTATCAGCACGTAATAAATGTGTGTTGATTCTTAGATGGCAAAATTATTTTAAATATCCATTGCTGATATCTCTCATATTGCTATTGACATTTCAATCCATAAATACCAATCTTCAGTATATAATCTATACATGCCTGTTTTTACTTCTTTATCTATTTAGCTTTTATGGAGAGAGAAGATTCTTAATTTTGCAAACAAGACCCTGAAAATAGTATTAAGTAATGAAAGGGACCTAGTCATGATGTGATGGAGAAGGAAGATTCTCTGATTTCTAATATGAATGAAGCAAACTGTGAAAAGGAATGAACATTCCAGAAGGACTGCATTTCCTATAGTTTCAATCTCTATTTACCAATGTACTTGTACCTTCATTTTTTTTTTTTTTTTTTTTGATAGAGTTTGCTTAGTTACAACTGTAGCCCACACTGAAATTATAGATTTGGAAATTCTGGTATCATGTTTCTCAAAGATAAAAGCAAATTTTATAAATTTAAGCAAAGAATACAAAAGCTAATCAAGACTTTGCAGTGACTGATTATAATTACTAATTAAAATTATAGTTTGTTTTGTCTTAGAATCTATATATGGGCTTAAAGATCAAGGAGACATTGTTTATAAGTTTTTTATTTTTCTGTAATAGAGAATATAGTCTAGCATGATTTGCCATGAAATCCCATTCTCTTCATTATTGTAAGTTTAATAGTAGTGTTGGCTAAAATGTATATAGCTATAACTTAGATATAGGAATAGCAGTAGCATAATAGCATGCAAATTATTACATAGTAATAGCATAACTAGCACTCATTCTGTGCCAAGGATTATTCTAAGTACTTTATATACTATATATTACAACTAAGTATTTATATATTAACTTAAATATAACATATTTAATCCTTATACAGCCCTATGAGGTAGGAACTTTATCTCCATTTTACAATTAAGAAAACTGAGCCTCTTAGAAATTAAGAAACAAAATCACATACTAGAAACAAAGCCAGAATATGAACTCAAGCTTTAGATTCTATGGTTTTAACCGCTATGTTATCCTGCTGCTGATTAAACTAAAAAGTAAGATTTTCCTCATTTGTGTCTAGTTTTTTATGAGAGGACTTCAATTATATATTCTCCCAGTCAGGTGTCTCTTTTACATGAACCTTATGGAATCCTGGTAGGAGAAGTATAGAAAGTCTGCAAGAGAGGCAGAAAGAAGAGGAGAGACAAAGAGAACAGGCAGAGTTGGTAGAGTCTGGCTTATAAGGCAGGGTGAAAGAGATGGGGAGTGCAGGTAAGCCAGGTAAGTGTCTTACACAGTGTGACTCTGGGTACCTGCCACAGCAGTAAGAAAATAATTCTGAATATATCTCCCAAAAGAAGGAGTGTGAAAAAAATCACATGATCATTAATAATCTATTCTAAAATATTAATTGTTTCCAAAACAACCCATATATTAAATCTTTGCTTGGCTATCAGATCGTTAGAATGAATATTAAAATATTAAAAATTAATACAACCACATTAATTTTTTTAAACAGGAGATTAAGTCACTCTAATGTTCTTAAGCATTAGAGTGAAAACTGAAGGAAATTAATAAAGCTAAGTGACCAATTCTAGGGTGATCAAATGATGAACAAAATATTAATCAAGAGAAGTAAAGAAATCTAATTACAAAAAAGAAAAAGAGACATATGCTCCAAAGTGCTAGTCAATATATAACAATTATAATTCTGTCCCTCCATCTCTCCCAACTCTTCTTTTCCTTTCTGCTTTAGAAACAAAGCTGGTAAAGAATTTAATTTCTTGGACGGTACATCTTGGAGTTAACTTGTCTGAATGACTCTCATCAGGGCCTATCAGACTCATATATATAGTAAGATCATTAATTGATATTTTATCATTAAAGAAAAGATATATTATTAATTAAACCAAACTAGAAGTTACGATGAAATCCCAGAGCTCCCAAATCCTATGTGGAATTAATAATACATTAACACTTTTAGGTAATAAACACAAATTGGAAAAGTGACTCCACATCCCAAGACACATATGTGGAATCACTTATGCAACATTAATGAGCATGTAATTTATTCAAGACAAGAATTCTTAGATATTATTCGGCATCTTTATGTAGTTTGCCAATATGTGATTGACCCGGAGCATGCACACAACATATTTTCTGAGGGCTTTAACCTTCAGAATTTGAATGAAATGTGTACAATTTGTACACACCTCAAAAAATGTCTGGCCGATTTTATAAAAAATGTTTCAGAGCAAGACTGGGAGAAATCAAGTTTCTTAGAAAAGCATATTATGAGTTTCATATTAGCGGGTCATATAAATTTAGCAAAATTTGATCTTATATTTGAGGGAAATATTTTGAGGATGGTTGAATCGAAGATTTATCAATCATTGTTAAAGAAATTTCAAATTAAATTTAACAACATCTTTTGGACACTGTCTATATGACAATTGGAGATTACAAAAATAGCATGGTATGATTATTGTCAAAAAGCTTATAAGTTTGTTGGAAAGACAATATCTAGAGCTCTACAGTACAAATACCACAGAAGTATAATGTGATATTTTATCTGATGTTAGAATGTATATTGGTAAAAACGGGAGAGATTTCCATTTGGCCAGAGTCTTTATAGAAGACTGAAGTATTATATAAAAGGCAGTTAGGCTCCTGAGCAGGGAAGAGGAGTAATAATGTGAAAGTAAATTAGGTTGTGGTGAGCTTGGATGAGAAAGTCTCTAGGAAGAGTGAAAAGCCCCAGTGGACCTAAATGGAAAACTCCTTAGCCCTGAAGCAAAGGTGGGGATAAAAGGAGTTTGCCCCCAGGGCTTAGATGTTCATTCAACAATTACTTATCATACTTGTACTGTGTACCAGGGAGAGTAGTAGGCAAAGATCCCTGACCTCCTGGAACTTACTTTCTAACTAGGAGAAACAAAATTACAGTCAGTGAATATATTATTAAGTACATAGTTCGATAATCCGGTAGTTTAGAAGTGATAAAAGCTATGAAAAAAAGAAAAATAGAGCTCAATAAGGGGAATTGAGGATAAAGGGGAGAGAGTGGGTTGTAAGTTTAAAAAGGTTAAGCAGGATAAGCTTCATTAATAAAGTGGCAGGTAAGCAAAGACTTGCAGATGTCTGGGGGGTGAGTGTTCCAGGCAGAACAGTCAACACGATGGCCCTAGGGCAAGAGAAGTGTACTAGCTTGTAGGAGGAACAGCAAGAAAGCCACTGGGAAAGTGAGTCTGTGATAGAGCGAGCTAGGGGACACTAATAGGAGATAAGATCACCAAAGTAAAGGGGCCAGATCATGCAGGGCCTTGTAGAAAACTGAGAGCTTTGACTTGTACTTTAAGTGAAATGCAGATCCCTTAAAGGGTTTGGAACAGATTATGTGGTATTATCTTAGATCTTAAAAAGGTCACTCTGACTGCTATGTTGAGGATAGACTGTGAGTGAAGTTGGGAAGGTACATACAGGCTGAAATAAATTATAAGACCATTGCAAACATCCATGTGAGTTATGATGCCTGGACTAGGGTGGTTCCAGCAGAAGTGGAGAGAAGTAGTCAGAATTGTTTACAAAGGTGTGGGGGGGGGGGGGAAACCCTGCAGATAGTAGAGTGACCTGGTGCTAATACAGTCTCTAGACTTGATGAGACAAGCAGGGGAACGTTTATTGTAGAGTCTACTCTGTGAGAGAAGACAAACAACCAGTTCAAAGTAGCCTTGGTGGCAGGGAGCCAGGGCATATGTACTTTGACCTCTGCTCCTTCCCTTCTCACTAGATGCCACGGGAAGCAGAGGGCACAACCACCTACTGATGTAATCCATACAGGTCAGCCTCATTGTGCCAAAAGCAGGAGTGGAGAAAGGTAAAGAGTGACTCTGGAAGAGCAAATGAAATGTAAATGGTACCCATATCCTGGAAGCTAAATGAAGACAGTATATCAAGGGGGATGGAGTGATATGTTGTGCTGAAATGTGCAGGTACCACAAATAGTATGTGGACAGAGTCCTGCCATAAGAGTTGGCAATGTGGAGTTCATTGAAGATCATGAAAAGCGGAGTTCTGATAGAACACTGGGGACCAAAGCTAGATTAGAGTGAGTTTAAGAGTGAATGGGAAAAAAATCGGGGACAGTGTAGAGACATCTCCTCCAAAGCACAGCAAGAATTTCAAAGCCCTGTGCTTAAATATTAAAGTTACTGAGTAGCAGAATTATCATTTTACATGATGAAGTAAGTTGCTTCTGGGTGCTGATGTGGCTGGGATATAAATGACAGTGCTATCATCATTCTTGGCCTCTTTCACCAAAGGAACATCTCAAACTATGTGAGCTGCCAAGTTTATGCTTCCACAAGATACAAAAGAAAGCTGGTAACTGCAACCACATATCATATTTGCATTGTTATCTTTTTAATACTCTTTACCCTGCTTTATACCTACTTCAAGAGTAAATCGAAATAATGAACCTGAATTGCTCATTCTTTCCTATCCTTGAATCTAAAACTGTACCCTATGTTCTAGCTAATGAGATTTCTAGAAAAGGAAAAAAAAAGAACAGAGAAAGAACAGTAATTGCCTGGGCTTCAGAGTGAGAGCAGAGATTGACTGTAAAAAGGCACAAAGGACAATTATGGTGTGATGAAAATGTTCTAAAACTGGATTGTGGTCGGTCAGAATGGCCATCGTTAAAAGTCTACAAGTAACAAATGCTGGAGAGGGCGTGGAGAAAAGGGAACCCTCCTACACTGTTGGTGGGAATGTAAGTTGGTACAGCCACTATGGAAAACAGTATGGAGGTTCCTCAGAAAACTAAAAATAGAATTACCATATGATCCGGCAATCCCACTCCTGGGAATACACCCAGACAAAACTATAATTCAAAAAGATACATGCACATGCACCCCTATGTTCATAGCAGCACTGTTCACAATAGCCAAAACATGGAAACAACCTAAATGTCCATTGACAGATGAATGGATAGAGAAGATGTGGTACATATGTATTATACAGTACATTTATACAATGGAATACTACTCAGCCATAAAATAGAATGAAATAATGTCATTTACAGCAAAATGGATGCAACTAGAGATTATCACACTAAGTGAAGTAAGTCAGAAAGAAAGAGAAAGACAAATACCATATGATATCACTTCTATGTGGAATCTAAAATATGGCACAAACAAACCTATCTACAAAACAGAAATAGACTCATAGACATAGAGAGCAGACTTGTGGTTGCCAACGGGAGGGGGGAGGGAGAGGGATGGACTGGGAGTTTGGGGTTGGTAGATACAAGCTATTACATTTAGAATGGATAAACCACAAGGTCCTAATGTATAGCACAGGGAATTATATTAAATATCTTGTGATAAACCATAATGGAAAAGAATATTAAAAAAAAGAATGTAAAAGAAAAAAAACTGGATTGTGGTGTTGGCTGCAGAACTGTTTACATTTACTAAAATTCATTAAATTGTACACTTAAAATTCTTGAATATTTATAGTATGCAAATTACATCTCAATAAATCTATTTAAAAACTTAAATAGATTTTCAACAAAGTTCTGCTTTGAGATGCCTTGTTAAAAATTTTTTTTTACTCCCTTCTTTACAACAAGAGTTGAGAACCTACAGCAACAATAAAAAGATGTAATTTTTTAATATTTTGACAAATACGTATCTGATTGAATATTTAAAATATCTCATTAAAGCCAATTAATCAGATATTTTTTACATGACATCAGCATCTATGATGTTAAAAGTGAATTACTTTTTTAAAAATGAAGTAGCCAGTTGATTGAGTCAAATACACAAAGCTTTAATATTTTCCTAGAAAATTCTTTTTTCATGCTATCTTAGAAAGTATTTTAAGATAATGATAAATACAAATAAAATATGGTACTAAAATTTCTTCTATAATTTCACCAGAATAGCAATTTATTCTTTTCAATTTCAATTGTGGTAAAATGCACACGACATAAAATTTGCTATCTTAGCCTTTTTTTAACCTGTGCTGTTCAGTGGCATCAAGTATATTCATGTTATTGTGCACCTTCCATCCACAGAACTTTTTCATCTTGCAAAACTGAAACTCTGTACATTTTAAACAATAGCTCTCCATTCCTCCTCCCCCAGCCCCTAGCAACCACCATTCTACTTTCTCTCTCTATGGATTTGATTACTCTAGGTCCCTCATATAAGTAATATCATACAGTATTACTATTTCTGTGACTGCCTTATTTCATTCACTTAGTATAATGTTTTCAGGGTTCATTTGTGTTGTAGCAAGTGTCAGAATTTTCTTCCTTTTTAAGGCTGAATATTTTAAGGCTGAATAATATTCCATTGTATGTATTTACCACATTTTCTTTCCCCATTGATCTGTCAGTGGACACTTGGGTTGCTTCTACCTTTTGGCTATTGTGAATAATGCTGCTATAAGCATGGATGTACAAATATCTCTTCAAATATCTGCTTTCAGTTCTTTCGGGTATACACCCAGAAGTGGAATTGCCAAATCATATGGTAGTTCTATTTTTAATTTTTTGAGGAGCCACCATACTGTTTTCCATAGTGGCTGCAGCATTCCATAGTCCCATCATCAGTGCACAAAAATTCTAATTTCTCTATATCCTCACCAACACTTGTCATTTCTGCTTTTTTTTTTTTTTAATAGTAGCCACCCTTAATGGGTATGAGGTAGAGCAACTTATCTTTAAATATGGCATTACCAATCCATTTTCAGTATTACTATACCTGACTGATAGTAAAACATTGCTGATCAAACTTTATATACTTGACCTAATGGAATATAATTAAAAGATTCAATTGTTCACATTCAGAGTAGTGTGTTAGGTCCTCCCATTATCCCTGTGGGATTTGCTGTGCACCAACTTGGAAACAGTATATTGGAGCAATACTTCACCTGGAAAAAACTTGAACTCTAAATCGGATCAACATGAAAGACTTGTTGAAACCAAATTAAAATAAAATCCAAATACTATTCAATGTTTTAACCATGAACTATTTCTAATCCCATATACAAATGAAGCAGACCCAGTCAAAACCAAATCCACACAACTCATAATATCTTTCTTTAAAAAACAGAGGCATTTGAAACATTTTTTGAAATAAATAAGAACTTAAGTAATATTTCATTCAGATCAAGTGTCTGAATGAAAGTCATATTGGCACTTAGAATTCCTGCTGCAAACCTTCCCATATTCCATCCCATTCAAGCAGAGCTACATGAACTAGTGTGTTTTCAGTTTTTTGCTGATTATGGTACATTTTCATTGAATTCCAGGGATTCTCAGTAAACATTCATCTTCTTTGTCAGCTAGTTTCCCCATATCGTTTCAATTGATCTTTATCTCCTTCAGCAATAGCTTCTCACCTAAATTTAATTTTGAGGGTTTCTGTTCTTTGTTTCCTGGTGCTCTGTATCTCTAAAATTTCTACCTTTTTTTTTTTCCTTACCAAAATAGAGGTACTTGTTTTGGGGTGGCAGGCAACAGATTCATACTAATTCATGTCACTGTCAACTGTCCCACCAACCTATGGTCTAACAAAAAGTTAGCAATAAGACTGATCCTGATGCCTAATTAACAGGTCACTCCCTAGTGCACAAGGCAAACATCAGCAGCAGACCCACTTCTCCCAGGAGAGTATGAACATGACAGTAAACAGTCTACATCAAAGACATTTCAATTCTGCAACAAGCCTTTTTGCTTCGGGTAAGTGATATATACCCAAACAAAACATTAATCAGAAGACCCATTTCATGCCCCTTGGGGAATCAGAGCTATAGCAGACTAATCCTGCTCTCTGTGATTTTGAACATTAAAAGAGTACCTTTAAGGAAATGTAAAGGCTGAGAGAAGCAACGTAAATTGAGTAGGGATTTCATGATAATATAAAGTCTTGCTGCAAGTAAACATGTGAACATTGTAAAAATTGAACTCTTCCTTTTAAATTATTAGGCCCATCAACTCAGACTGTATTTGAGGCCATCTCTGACAGGTCTCAGTTAACAAAGAGTTGAGAATGGTAGAGAATATGGCATTTACATTGTCTACATAAGGACCTTTTGACCTGTTTGAGTGGAGTAGTTTGTTTATTCATTTGTTTTTTCCTGCTATAATATGGAATTAAAAAGAAGAACCAGCAGTGAAGTCTGAAAGTAGGACATGCAGAAATAATATTTGCTTTCCAGGCATGTAGAGAGGGCTAATGTGGAATTTTCCACCTTCTCCACTCATGTTTGGAAATGTGGATTTTGAGAACGTTCATGGAGGCCACCTAAAATTGACAGTGCCTGGTCTTTGGTCTGTATGTTCATCCTAATTTTAACTCTTGTGAAAAACAATGACTTCAATCCATCCTGTATCCCACCCTTTATTTTTCTCTTCTACTGTTATCCCTCAATCTCAAAACCTGCATATACAGTGTAGGTCCCAAGATGGGTAGAGGCTGTAAAGATTTTGATAAGTTGTAATGATTTGGCCATATGCTTTCCTGACTCTTATATAAAAGGTGAGAATAAGAGGGTAGCATTTGGAGTAGCCATGCTTTTCCTTGACCAAATTAGAGGAGAGACCAGTTCCTGCTGAGGTTCTGACAACCCATGAAGAAGCTAAACCCTTAAATGCAAGTTCATTTTCCTGCTTTGCTTATAACAAGATGACAATCTTTTCGTTAAGTGTTATTTAAAATTTTAATATTTGTGCTAAACTAGTACATAGGAAGTAGATTGTTTTTTTAAAAAGGGATGGAATATTATTTCCTCACCTCTTTTGTAATTTGAAAATGAATGAACATATTTTACTCTAAATCTTAAAACAGATTCAAGTATGAAGTTGACCAGCTACGGAAGCAATCAGTTATCTTTGGAAATCATGTGTTAATAGAAACATAATAATGACAGGTGTCATATAAGACCATGAGATATGTCTTACAAAGCTAATAAATGTCTTTTCTTAAAAACCAAAACCAAAATCAAAACAGAAGTCTTTCTGGGGAGGTGAATCCTTATTCTCAGTAATTATATAATCTTCCTTTTCAACCATTTTCATAAAGAAGGTGCTCTGTTCATCCCATAGCAGTGTCCTTTACTTAGGATATACTTGAGCACCCTAGAGCCCTTCTCTTCTTCCAACCAAACAAATAATCAAGAAACAATTTGTGTTTTTGTTTGTCTATTTTGTTGTAGTGAGGAGGAATTTCATGAAAGGAGAGGAAAAAATAATCACTTAAATTTTTGCTTACCAAGGAAAGTAGACAGGCCCCTGACTTAGCGAACAACTTTCATGCTATGAGTTCTGTAAATATTAAATATATTGTAAAAGTCTGCATGTATGCATTAATATCTTTATTGCATCCTTAATAGTGGATCATTGTACCATATTTTCTTAATCTTATTTTTTTATCTTTAATATAGTAGGAAATTGATAACTGAAGTCTATAGTATGACATTTTTCTTTTATGAACAGTCCAAGTTTCCAAAAAATGCAAATTTGATTAATTTATATTTTTACTAGCTTATTCTATCTTATTGCAGAAAGTAGTGATTCCATTATATTCAGAGCTAGGCAGATACTCCTTATAATGTAGTGGCCAAGTTTATTTTTCATAGCTAAACATTTTTAGTGACAATTTTTAAATAACTCAAAAGAGAAACAGGAGATGTAAAGAGTCTGTTAATCAGATTTTAAAGAAACATAGGGTGACCTGCATCTTTTAATCTTGAAAATAAAGAGCTAAGGGAGATTTAATGTCTTTTCACTGTTCTAAAACAACTGATAAAATGTGTCCACTCTATGAAATACAGTTGAGCTAAATCAATTGTGTCATTGAATCAGGTTAGTACAAATGATTAATCTAGTAACTATACACAGATAATCTTAAAATGGTTTAAAGGACAATGAAATGAAGTAAGATTACTATTTACACTGAGAACAGAAAATGGGACACTAAGTTTACTGTAATAGTATGGGAAATGACACTGGACAAATTAGTCAAGATTTCACCTTGTTTGTAGAAAAAAAAGGAGAGTATCTGTAAGAGGAAGGAAGAATGTCTCATATGCTTGTTAGAACCCTTGATCAAAATCAGATAATACAGTTATGTATATCATTAACTCTTCTCATTATTGTAGAAATAAAAATATCCATTACAGTATTTGACATGGTATATTGATATGTCCACAGGTCTAGGAAATGCTTGGTTTTGATACAGTAGTGTTTATAGTCCCTGGGGGGGAAAAAAAGAAGCTATAAATAAGTTGTGATAAGTTGTGGTATCCAGTGTTCCTGACTCTTAGGAAATGGTATGCGTTCACCTTTTCTCTAATGTCATCTAATATGCTTCTTTACATCTTATGGGAGACTACAGAGAATAACAGAGTTGGAGGAATTAATTTTCTTTAAGATAAAATCCAAAGAATATCTACCTAACCATTTCAGTATTTCAATATGTTTCCTGAGCAACTCAATTTCTTTTCATTGCCTCTACTAAGCCACATAATAAGAAAAAATAGAACAGGATGAACAATATTGAATTCAATAGTATTGGAGACAAATTATAAAATATATTGGCCGTGGCATATGCCTACAGTATTGATGGGAGTATATATTACTATAATCTTTCAATGGGGAAATTTGACAATATGAAAACGCAGTTTCTAAAAAGTTCACATTTTTTGAAATAGTTATTTCACTTGAAAAAATAATTTCTAAGGATATATAATATACAAGTATGTACTGTAATTGACAACACTTTTTAGTAGCCAAACAAAAAGCCAAGTGTCCCAAATATTCAACAATAGGAAAATGGCTTTTTTAATTATAGTGTTTCCACCTGATAATGTTATACATACCTTAAAATTATTTTTCAAAAAAGATTAAATGTGTCGAGTAATACTTACAGAGTGATATAAATTGAAACACCAAATACAAAATTTTATAAACCGTAGGGTATAATCATAAATTTATAAAAATATAGTTAGAAGTAGCTATATCTGTAGGGTAGGATTTGGGTTTTTGTTTCTTCTTAATATGTTTCTGCATTTTGGCAATGAACACATATTAGTTTCTGGTCAGAAAAAAATATTATTTAAAAATATTTCCTCCATCAAATGGAATAATAAGCAAGTAATCTCACCTGTGATAACATAAACATCATTGCAGGTAAGGAACTCTGAAAAACTGTTTTAAGATCTGGTTATGACTACAGGCATGCCAGGTCAGGTTGGAGGCAAGCACAGGATTTCTGGATACGGACAGATATGAAAGAGGGCAGGCAAGAAATCTAAAACCAAATACCAAAACAACAGCAAAGACACACACACGATTAAAAACTTCCCTTAAAAATGAATTTCAAAAAAAATGAACCTCCAATGTAGACAGACAAAACAAAATGCCTGCAAAGGAAATATTGAAAACTTTTCTCAATAGAACAGAAGGCAGAAGTAAAAAGAAGCAGAAAAAGAATGATATATAAAAAAACCCACAAAATATAATGATGGTCATAACAAATATGTCCAATGGTCTGCTAAAAAATGTTTAACAGCTGTTCTCTTTAGAAGGAAAAAAGGCCCTGATTTGTAGAATTTGCAAATTTCTGTGGTGTAGATAATCCTACCATGCTACAGTGGCCTATTTCAAGTGACTGCTGTGATGTCACTGAAAGCAGAGAGATGTGCACAGTTTTTGTGCAGTGGTATAAGCTAGTTCCTGAAACTGTTGAATATATAACAGTCAATCAGTGTAATAAAAAGAAATGGAGGGCTTCCCTGGTGGCACAGTGGTTGAGAATCTGCCTGCCAATGCAGGGAACACGGGTTCGAGCCCTGGTCTGGGAAGATCCCACATGCCGCGGAGGAACTAGGCCCATGAGCCACAATTACTGAGCCTGCGCGTCTGGAGCCTGTGCTCCGCAACAAGAGAGGCCGCGATAGTGAGAGGCCCACGCATCGCGATGAAGAGTGGCCCCCGCTTGCCACAACTAGAGAAAGCCCTCGCACAGAAACGAAGACCCAACACAGCCATAAATAAATAAATAAAATTAAAAAAAAAAAAAAAGAAATGGAAATGGAGAAAATTTACCTATTCAAAGGTATGAAATATTAACAGGTATCTGCTTCCAATAATTTTTCATACAGCAAATGTGAATATTAAGAGTTAATATATATCATAAAATACTAATCAGAAAAAAACAGACAAAACACACACTGAGTTTGAAAAAAACAAATATATCAGAAAAAAAAAATCCCAAAATTCTACTGCAAAATACACCAAGGTATAAAGGCATTAATAGAAAAAAAAAAAGATATTACATAATAAAAGAAATAATTCCCAGGATATCAATATCACAAGTTTGTATACACCTAATAACACAGCCTCAAAATATACAAAGCCAACCCCATGGAAACTAAAAGGAGATTTTAACACATTTCTATCAGAAACTTATAGATCAAGCATGTAAAACAGCATCAATGAACTTTAATAATTATTTATAGACTCTTGAGCTAACAGAACATACAAATGTTTTGAAGTTCACATAAAATATTTACAAATTTGACCAAGTAATAGCTCAGAAAAAGAAGTCTTAGCATATTTCAGAGTCAATAATTATACGGAACATATTTATCACAATGCAGTTAAATTAGGAATCAACAACTAAAATGTGGTAACATTTTTATGTTTAGAAATTAATAGTGATCTTCTAAAAGAAAATGAATTAAAGAGGAAACCATAATAATATTACATGTTTTAAACTTAACAACAATAAAATAATTATAAATCAAAACTTGTGGGAAGGGCTTCCCTGGTAGTGCAGTGGTTAAGAATCTGCCTGCCAATGCTGGGGACACGGGTTCGAGTCCTGGTCCAAGAAGATCCCACATGCCTCAGAGCAACTAAGCCCATGCACCACAACTGCTGAGCCTGCGCTCTAGAGCCCACAAGCCAAAACTACTGAGCCCGCGTGCCACAACTACTGAAGCCTGTGCGCCTAGAGCCCATGCTCTGCAGCAAGAGAAGCCACTGCAATGAGAAGCCCGTGCACCGCAACAAAGAGTAGCCCCTACTCGCCGCAACTAGAGAAAGCCCGTGCACAGCAACGGAGACCCAACGCAGCCAAAAATAAATAAATAAATAAATAAATTTTTTAAAAACTTGTGGGAAGCATCTATTAAAATTTATTTAAAAGAATTACACTATAGGAAATTACTTATTGGAAATAAAAGAAGTTTTATAAAGGTAGAAAAGCATAGTGAGAAAAAGTAGGGATTAGAAAAATGCTTTAAAGAGAAGTTGACATTTGAGCTGCATTTTGAAGGATAAATAGAAATTTGTCAAGATAATTTTGGGGAGGACAGCATTTCAGGTGAAGGGAGCAACATAAGTAGTCAGCAAAATATTAAAGAATGTGATGTGTTTGGGGAAGCACAAGTAATCTGGTATTATAAGATGTGTCGGGATAAAATTGGAAAGTAAGTGGTGATCACGTTGTTGAACCTACGTTTGTGTGTCTGATGCACAGTGAGGCCAAACAAACTGAAACATAGGAGTTTGGAGCAGAGAAAGGTTTATTGCAGGGCCTAGCAATGAGAACAGGTGACTCATGCTCAAAAGACTCGAACTCCCCAGTGGTTTTCAGGGAAGAGATTTTAAAGGCAGAATTTGGGGTGAGGGCTGCAGCGTGTGTCACTCTCTTCTGATTGGTTGGTGGTGAGGCAACAGGGTGGTGCTCCAGGACACTTGTGTTTAGCCTGAAGTTATCATCCTACACCTGGGCGGGGGCCTTAGCTCCTGTAGAAGAACTCAAAGATATATAGTTATGTATATTCCTTGAGGAGGGACTAGGGCTCAGCTTTATCGCTGAACTATTGTTTCTTGACTGCTTTTCCTTTGTTTCTGCATTCCCTTCCCTCCCTAATCAGTAACTGATTGAATCTACCCTTTGCAACTCAGAGAAGGTCTAGGAAGCTGAAGCCTTTTTCCTACAAACAAGAAATGGGGGACATGGAAAGGCCCTTGTACCCAGGAGGTGGGGGTGGCCTATAGGATTCTGCTTGTTTTCAATCAGACAGTGAAGTCTTGTAGAAAATACTGAATTACTCAGGTTTTACCCTAAAGCTGTTGGTAAGACATTAGAGTTATAAACAGGTCAATAACATGGTCAAATTTGTATTTGGGAAGGATCACTATGGAGAAGCGATAGTTGAGGGGATGGGAGTGTTAAGGAGGTGGACAGGCTAAAAGCACAGAGATCATGAATGAGGAGGCTATTTCAGTAGTCGAGATAAGATATGGTATGGCCTGGGGGCTTCCCTGGTGGCGCAGTGGTTGAGAATCTGCCTGCTAATGCAGGGGACACGGGTTCGAGCCCTGGTCTGGGAAGATCCCACATGCCACGGAGCAGCTGGGCCCGTGAGCCACAATTGCTGAGCCTGCGCGTCTGGAGCCTGTGCCCCGCGACGGGAGGGGCCGCGATAGAGAAAGGCCTGCGCACCGCGATGAAGAGCGGTCCCCGCACCGCGATGAAGAGTGGCCCCCGCTTGCCGCAACTGGAGAAAGCCCTCGCACGAACCGAAGACCCAACACAGCCAAAAAAATAAATAAATAAATAAATAAATAAATAAGAAAATCCTTTAAAAAAAAAAAAAAAAAAAAAAGATATGGTATGGCCTGAATTAGAGGAGAGGCAGTGGAATTAGAGAAAGGAGGACATATTTGAAAGTCAGAGAGAAATAACAGTGAATGAGAATGTCGAACTTGATTAAATATGGAAGGTAGGTGAGAAGAAAGGGCCTGGAATTAATATTTGGTCTCTGTCTTGGGTGATTGGATAAATGGCATATTAGTCTCCTTGGGCTGCCATAACAAAATACCATACACTGGGTGACTTAAACAACATAAATTTATTTCTCACAGTTCTGGAGGCTGGGAAGTCCAAGATCAAGGTGCCAGCGAGGTAGGATTCTTTCTGAGGTCTCTTCTCTTGGCTTGTAGGTGGCTGCTATGTGCTCACATGACCTCTTATTTTGTGTACATGAAAGAGAGAGAGAGCAAGCTCCCTGGAGTCTCTTCTTTTAAAGGCATTAAACCCATCATGAGGGCCACACCCTCATGACCTCATCTAACCCTAATTATCTAACCCAAAGGCTCCACCTCCAAATACCATCACTTTGGGGTTAGAGCTTCAACGTATGAATTTTTAGGAGGACACAGTTCACTCCTTAGCAGATGTTAATGTGAAAAATGGGAAGAAAAATAAGGAGAAAGGCAATTTGCCCAGGAGGAATGGCGGAAAGCCTGAAGAGTATGAGTTTAATTTTAGATATGATGGTGTTTAATTTCGAGTGCCTTTAGGAAATGCAGGTGAAGATTTCTGGCAGACACTTGGTTATGTAACTGTAGTTTTCAGAAGGAGGGGGGAGAAATGTGATTTGGAAGTATTTATTTATTGCTTGTATACATATAAAGGAGTGGAACAAGTGTGATGGAAAGAGCGCCACAGATGGATCCCATGGGAACACTGAGACATGGCCCATACATAAAGATAGAGTGAAGGCGACTGAGAAGAGGCAGAGGGATGGGAAGAGAAACAAATCTGTGTTGTCATAGAAACAAAAGATGTTATTGTCATCAGACATAGAATGTTCAAATAAAGATTCTGTTCATTCGATTTGGGCATTAGAATGTTATTGGGGAATTGTTCCTGTGACAGTACCTCCATCTTGTATTAGCTTGCATTAGTTTAGTTCTGCCCATCCCTTGTTTCACCAGGCCTAAGAATGACCCAGAATAATTTGCCAGCTACTAGTTCTGGTGCTACAGAGAAGGGCCCTGTTTGCTCTCATTGGTTAGCCCAGATAGTAGAATCCCACACTAAATGAGTACCTTTTCAGACGCCCTCTGTGACCCGAGGTTGATTCTCTGTAGTCCAGACCACCTTTTCGAACAAACCTCCTATGACCATCTGCTTCAGATGCCTGCCCCCATTTCTCTAATTCCCCAGTGCTGTCCCCTCTGCGTCTGATATATCCTACTGCTTCTGGAAGGAGACTCCAGCTCCTTTCTGGATGCATTTTATGTTTGATACATTTTGTTTTCTGATCTGCTCCTTAATTCCTCTGTTCTCTATAGCTGTGGAAGAGCATTCTTTCAGCAGAGCCTCCTGATTCCTTAGAATTGCTTTTTTAAGGCAGTCATTGCTAGTGTTTGCAAGTCCAACTTTACTTTTTTAAAAACCAAAAGGGAAAAAAGATAAAAGAATTTGCTTAAGCTCAGAGGAAGCATTATGGGAAGAGAACGCAGGCTGTCCTGTGACTCTGCATTTTAAATAGGAACCTCTCCTCATGACGAGAATTACCTTGGCCCGGGCTGAGCCTTCCCAATGGACCCTTTCCACTTAAGCTTTTTATTAAAAAAGTAAATTGGGATTATTGTATTCCCTCACTTTACTTTGGAAGTAAAATTTTTAAATTAATTGTGGCCTAACTGATAGCAAACAGAGAGGTTCTGATAGCAGTCTGGCGGCCTCTTGTTTAGCCAGCAGAGATTTCGGTTATTGCTTCTGGGAATGGCTTGGCTGAGATATTTTTAATTTACATTTTTTCTTCCTTCTAATGAAGGATTGAATTATGACTTACGAGAAAATCCCCAGTGTATTGGAGAGAGAGATGTTGACTAACTTCCTCTGACTTGATTGGAGTGGAGCTATTTATTTGAAGCTAGGTTTTAAGTTACAGGGGTGGCATTCTGAAGGATTTCTGCATTTAGGGCAGCGCTGTCCAGAAAATGCTGTTAGCTCCTTTCAGGAGCCCTAACTTCAGCACAGGGGGCAGGGTTGTAAAAGACAGAAATGGCATTTCTGCACTAGTTGCTTGCACAACTGAGATGTCCATCCCGGTAGGATCAGTCACCATGGTTCAAAGGCAGAAACATCTCTGACCCCTGTGAGTCTGCCTCTGCCTTAGCAGGTAGGGAATTCCAAATGTCAGTCTCTCCATATAGCCACCACCTGCTAAGGGAACAATCGTAATGGACAGAACAGATTTGTAAACGGTAATCTCCGTGCTCTAACAGTAGTTCTCTGCCTGCTACATAGTGGGAATGGTCAAAATGTGGTTCTTGCAAAGCATAATCACTGGCCTGGAAATGCTCCTTCTGTGGCAGATGGTAGATGGTCAAGAGCAAAGACAGACATGTCCTTGCACAGGCCAAGGGTAATGGTTACACAATAGGCTTAGGTAATGCCTCTAGAGGAGACAGCTTTAGGTAAAACTCAGTGATGTATATTAAAAGAACTTTGAATCCAGACAGCTCAAGGGAAATGTCTTTAGAGGACACTGGGCTTGAATCCCACTACAAGCATGGGATACCCAGTTCATACGTCAAGGAACAGAGTGGATGTGTCAGGTTTGCCTGGGCATGCTGGGCATTTTCCTATTTCAGGGAAAGAATTTAAAAAGAAAGCAGCACCAAAACTGAGAGCAGAACTCAAGCATAACAACCTTGGAATAACATTTAGTCTGTGCCTCCAATTTTCTGAAAACAGCTTTCAACTGCAAAAATAGTTTTGAAGTTGCCTATTAGAGAAATCTGTCCTGAAGCTTATTTCACAGTTTCCTTATTGCTGCAGTGCCAACCGGTATATGGTATCTCAAGGTGCATGTTCATTTGTTTAATCCACCTTATATATAACTGCTGCACTCCCCAGCCCTTACTGCAAGGGTAGAGCATTTTCCTGAGGATTGGATGAGACATGCTGTGGAGTTCAGTTAATGCATTTTTTTCTAAATGCAAGGATTTTTTCCCAAGCACTAAGCCAAGTAACACATGGAAAAGAGCCTTTAATGTTTTGTAGAAAATAGTCCCCATTTGGTAATGTACACTGCAAGTTGAAAGATGGCGTTCTAGCTTTTCCAATCGCTTCAAAAAGACACACTATTTCCTATTTACTGTTTTCCGTTTGGTAAACCTCAGATTCTTAAAAGCTAGAGGGAGATAATTTCCTAAAGAAATTGAATTTTCTTTCTGATAATTAAGGCCTTGAGAGTCCAATATTTGGAAAAACTCCAACCAAAATAAGAAGAGTACAAAATAGGAAAATTAAAAAGAAACATTTTATTTTTTGATGTCGTACAATTCAAGCCTAAACGACAATTGGAAATTGTCTCTTTTCTCATATTGGTACAGCCATCAAATTATTTAGATCACATGGTACGTAAACAGATTTGTTCTTAGAATTTCCTGTTTCTTCAGCTGGACATGTTGGTAGACAATAACTACCCAGTAGAACTATTACAGGTTCCTCAACATTATAAACTCTACAGATGATTTGCCAACAAATGACAAAGCGTTGATAATCACTGCTGTATACATTCAAGGACTAAGTATAAAACCACTGAGGGGGCAGTTTTCTTGCTCTAGTCCTAAGTGGAAGAGGTATGAGTAAGAGCAGAGCTGAGGGACATGGGTCCACCATACTCCAAATGCCACACAAGAGATGCCTCCTTGGGGACCAGGAAGTGGTGATAAGCATGAACCTATGTCGCACTGATATCACTCAATGGTTGCTGTCAAGTGTGCACATTTATGAGGATACCCATACTTAGTAATCCATGTTTTATGCCATTTTTTAATGAATTGAGGGCCCTATATTCTTACTTTGTTTTGTTAAAAGTATTCTGCTGAGGATAACCCCACACAAAATAGATAATTATTTCCAAGGCTTAAGAAGGCATTAGATTTTAGATAAGAAGGTACTGTTCTCAGGAGCAGTCTGATTTCCTCAAATGTTGTGTCTTTCTGATATTTGTAGGGGGAGAACTAGTAATAAAGTAATAAGCATATTTTGTTTTAATAGTGTTCTACCTAATAATACTAAGATTCTTTGGACCATTCACGCATAAATGATGGGAGAGGAAATGGCTGTCTTTAAACCTGTAGTATGAAGCACGGTCAGGGTCACATATCATTTGGAAACAAAGATGTGCACTGGGATCTATACAGCCCCTTCACCTGTTCTGTTATTTTTCAAAGGTGGAAAGCATGCCTTTCTCTTTGTTCCTGTAAATCTGCGATGTATTCTGAGAGCCTGATCTCACTCTCATTCCTTTTGTTCCTTACAATCTTTATTTTGTGTGCTGAGCTATCCTTTTATATTATTAATGATATTTTAAAGTCTAAAGCTCTGGACACTGTGCTATATCTTACTCATCATGACAGCCCCAGAAGCAGGGTGATTGTGGGTGGGGAGTAGAAGAGGGTTGAGTGAGTTTCTGCCTGGATAAATGAGCATGAAAAAGGAAAAAAGCCTTTTCAAAATATAGTCGAAATACTGTCAGCAAACTACCAAACTTAAATTTACACTGTGCAATATCTGTGACTGACCCACTGTCTAACTGCTTACACATGGTTTCTCCTCCAAGCAGAAGTAGGTAATGAGAATTTTATTCTAGCAGTTCTCTATTTCAAACAGAATTCTGTAGGAGGTGCCGGTCTCTTTATACATTATTAAATCGCTCACTGATGATTTTTTTCCCCTGAAATCTGACCTAAGGTTTTCATTGGAAACTATTGAATTCTGAGTTGATCTGGAATGCGTAGCAACTTAGATGAGCTGCATCACTTTGAATTAGAATTCATGTTCCAAGTACTGAAGTGTGTTTCCAATATCTGCAAAAGAATCTGGGACCTTCTGTCCTCTGCCAGCCCCACCTCACTGTGCCATGGCCGTGCTTTCTTCAGCACCATCTAATGGGTGCCCTTGTTTCCAGCAGAAGTGAGTACTAAGTAGGAAGCCCTCTCTTTCCTTCTTCATGATTCCTGCCAGAATATACATGAACCTAAAGAAGCCTGTGGACTGTCCTTGCTCCATCTTGTCCTTCTCTGTCCCAGCTCACACCTGCTCTACAAGGAATGTGCTGCCAGTTGCCTAAATGCAGCAGGAGAACTAAATAGGGATTTTAATAAATAGGGGAAACAGATGGAGGCTAGAAGCTTTTGCGAAGTTAAAAAAACTGTGTGCTTAATAGACTAAATGCTTAATAGCAGTAATAGCTGCCAAGTCACTACATAACTCACTAATATGCATGAACTGTAGCCGCAAGAAAGTGACTGCTTTCAGTCTCAAGGACTTTCCTAAAAATTCAAGGTTGTAAGAACCTAACCTAGAGAATAATTACTTGTCCAGACGTGATAACAGACTCTGGCAGAACAAAAATGACAGCTTGATTCACAGACAAATATAAGTCGGTCTTGGATGTCTGGCTTCCATTTTTCTGTGGAGAGATAGATGTCTTTAAAAAGCCTCAGCAGTGAACATCCTGTCAGTTTAAAAGGTCAGACACTGAAGTGTATCAGAAGAGATGACACTGCACAGACCATTGAGAGAAAAGAAAATGATTTCATTGTCCTCGTTCATCTGCTATGGATTAATTCAGTTCCCATCATCGTGGCAATTAAGGCACTTTTGTATGCTGTCCTGACCGAGTTGAGGAACCAGGTAATAAAAAGCAACACCAGGCATGAGGGCAACTATGGTTGAGTTAATATTCCTTAGAAACAAATGCTGTTTGGAACAGAGTTCGGAGTTGACACATTCAACTGCAATTGATTGAGAAAAAAGTGCACAAACTAAAAACAACCCCTAGAAAAAATACAAAATAAAAAAAAAAATAAAAACAACCCCTAGAAACATTTCTTTGTATGTCAGAAAGTGAATTTGCATCTTGGGTAGCCAGTGAGCCACAGCAGGGCTTGAAAACTGTCCTGTAAGAGATATTTTGCTATTCACAGGGGACACTATAGAAGTGGCTGGGAGGATAGAAGAATGCTGGAGAGCTGCTACCCTCCCACGTCAGAGGGCTAATTTTTCTGTCAATCCAAACTTCTCAGTAGTTAAATGCAACATCTTGAAAGAGAGCACAGCAGATCCTCCTAAACTAGCTCCTTCTGATTTTCTATTTGCAAAATCACTTCAGCTCAGAATCTTCGTCATCATATTAAACTATTTGTCTATGACCCCTCAATTACTTGCCAGTTTATATTCATTCTACTTCCACTGCCTTCACGATGTCTTCGTTATCTCTTCCCTTCTTTCTGCTCCCGCTTACACGATCCTCGCAGAAGCCCTCATTATTCCTCACTTGGACAACCGTATTAGCTTTCTAATTGTCTCCTCACCTACCCTTTCCAAACCCTAATGCATTCTACTCACAACTGACATATTAATCTTCCTAAAGTCTATCTTTAATCATGTCAACCCCGTGCTCTAAAATGTCAAATGGCTTCCCAGTGACTACTAAATTAATACTAAGTTTTCACCCTAGCATTAAAGGCCTAGCATTCAAAGCCTTAGCAGCTCATTTGTGCCTCATTTCCCATTAGTCTTCCATGCCCCTTATGTTCTGGTCAATCCAGACTGTGGGTCGATCCTAAGCCACATTTCCTGAGCAGCTCCATTTGTGTTTCTGCTCATTCTTTTCCTTCTTCTTGGAATGTCCTTTTCCCTTACTTTAGCTCAGAATCCAACCCATCCTGCAAGGTCAGTCATGAAACGCTTCATAGAGCACTTCTTGACTTTACTGAACGTAATTTATCTCTGTTGTTTATACCTCTCTTAAGGCACTCATCATAACCCCATGGAATAGTTAAAGGATTGCAAGGACTTAGAATAAGAAGATCTGTTCAACTTTTGTCTCCTATGAATTGGGGCAAGATATGTAATCTTTTGAAAATCTCAGTTTAGATAATCAAATTCAACGAATATTTATTGAGTCAACCCTATGCTTGGAATGTGTCAATGAACAAAACAAATACCTCACATTCTGGGGGGAGGAGACAGACTCGCAAACATTTCAAAATGTACAAAGTAAGTAAATAAGTTGTATAGCATGTTGTAAGATTTTAAGTGTGATTTTTTTTTAAGTATAAAAGAATACAGAAGATGGGAGAGGCAGGGGCAGGTTGAAATTTTAACTTAGGTTATCAGGGTAGGCCTCATTACAAATATTGACGCAAAGTGTTAAAGGAGGTAAAGGAGTTCACCATATGTCTATCTGGGAAAAAGCAAGCGCAGCAAAGGAAACAGCTGGTGCAAAGGCCCTGAGGTCTGTGATATTCAATGAAGAGCAAAGAATTGGCTGTGTCTGGAGTGGGATGAGTAAGGAAGAGAGTAGGAAGGAAAAAGTTTAGAGCGATAATGAGAACAGAGAACAGACCTTGAAGGGCCTTGTAGTCCATTGTAAGACTTTATTTTCCACTCGAGTGACATGGGAACCACTGCAGGTTTCTGGCATATCCAAGTAATCTGACTTGCATTTTAAAAGAATCACTCTGACTGCTCTGTTGCGATTGTAGCAGACAAAGTGGAAGCAGGGAGACCTGTTAGGAGTATATTATATGCATATGGCAAGAAGTGATAATGGCATAGGTGAGAGTGATAGCAATGGAAGTAAGGAGAAGTAGAAGAACATCTGGATATATTTTCAAGGTAGAACCAATGAGATTTCCTTATGGACTGAATGTGATATGAAAATAAAGAGAGGAGTCAAGAATGATTCTAAGATTTCTGGCAGAATGGCACAATGGAGTCACCATCAATTGAGAAGGGGAAGACTGGGTAAAACAGTTTGGAGAGGAAGGCAAACATCAGTGGGTCAGTTCTGAACCTACTTCGACTTTGAGATTTCATCTAAGCATCCAAGTTGAAAAAATGTGTAGGCAGTTGGATGCGTACAACCATAAAGTGGGAATAATAAGTCTTACAATACCCAACAGAGTTGACCTAAAGATGAAATATGATTATGTGTGCAAATTTCATATTATTTATATATGCTATCCTGTGTTTCCTTTCTATTATTATGTAGTGTTTGTGTATATGATTTTTGTCTAATTGTATTCTGAATCTTCTTGAAGCCAAAACTATGATCATTTTGATTATTTTTCATTCATTTTGAAGAAAACATGTGGCGTTTGTCTCTTGTTATAAACGAATACATCTCCATTGGAGAAAATAGTAACAGATGTTAACTGAACTTAGTGTGGTGATCGTTTTGCAATATATACAGATATCAAATCAGTAACTTATATACATGAAGCTAACATGTTATGTCAATTATACCTCAATAGAAAAATGAAAATGTAGAAAATAAAAATAATCATAAAAAAGCAAGTTAAAAATAACTACCTGTCATCACATCACTCAGAGATAAAAACTGTTAACATTTGGAGTATATACTTGAACTTTACTTGATTATTCCTTGGTGGTTTCTTACTTTAGGTGTATCCCTCCCTCATAATATTTATTATAACCTGTTGCACTAACATGTTTAAAAATGTTTATTCAATTGAATTAAAATATATGTTTCACGTTTTCAAAGAATAAGTCTGTTTTAAAGAGACATACAGAAATATGTACTTTCCTGATTTCTTTACAACTTTCTCTCTTTCCTTGGTTAGTTACACTGAAACTTAAATGTAAGATTTTCAAGTACAGACAATCTTTCTTGACATCATATCTTCAATATTGAAAAAAATACATTTTTTTCCAAAAACCCCTGCAAAGGGTCAGAAATTGCTACATACACACTGATATCAACTGTGTGATTGTTTTTGTCATGAATTTTTAACCTCACTCCTGACTCTATTTTATGTTTCAATTCTCATTTTTCTTTGTTCTTTTGTTCCTATACTATCTAACTGCATTTTTGTGCCTTCTAAAATTTTAAAACAATCTTTTCTGGGACAAGGCTTCAACCAGCCAACCAACAAACAAGCATGTTTATACCATGTAAGCACATGCTAGATATGAATGACTGCTAATGGTCTCTGGCTCCCAGATGAGAAGGAGGAAATAATATGTATGCACGGAATGATGATTGTAAGTACTCTTTTAGGTCTATTTAGGTTGCATAGGTTTCAGAAGTCATATAATTTTGCTTTCTTAGATTTGTATTTCTTATACTGACTCATTATGGGAAAAAAATATATTCCACAATTCCTCTATTCTTTTCTAGTGGGAAGGGTAAAAATAATGATTAATCAAATGTTGCTATAAAAGCCAGCACCTATGTTTGCCCAAGCTTCAATGTATATATTTATTGCCATTATTAATCTGATCACATTTGTATTTTTGGTAGTCATTTTGCTCAGTATTAATATTTTAAGATAAAAGTGTCTCCAGTACTTTTATCCAATTTCTGTCTTCTGGCAGAAATTCTATTTATAATACTGGGAGTTTACTTCTAATAGTTTGGTTATCCAAATATTTTATACCAATAAAAGCAGGTGGTGCATTAGTGAAAAAATTAATTATCTTCAATCCTCCTGGGTTCTTTCTGTTCAGATATAAATAATTAATATTTATGAGGAAAATAATAAATAGGTGTGAGCATCTGCACAAAATATCGTATATGCTTAGGTAAAAGAAAATGTAATTCTAAGCCTAGAGTAGCAATAGATAAGAAATAAGCAAAGGAAATATGCATACAGAACACATCATCACAGAGCATTAAGGAAACTTTAATCTAAATGTGGGTCCATAGTTCTTGAAATTAACTCTATCTGTATAGTCTTAAACTACCCATCTTTTTGGTGCAGAGAAAATGGTCTTGATAAGGCAGCAAAATGTAATAAAAAAGTATCCTGTGATGAAGATTGTCATATTGGGTTTTATATTATTTAAACATGAGGAGTTAAAAGAGATTAAAGAGTGACATTTGGGAAAACAAAGCCATAAGAAGTCCATATTTTAAAGAGTAATGCAACTAGATCAAGTGTAAAGTGACAGTGTTATTATTTTTTGTCATTAAGATTATTACAGCAGTCGCTCTATGTTTTGACTCATACTATGTTTTTATTCATACTGAAGCCTTACTCTTTTGAGCACTAGAAATGGCAAGATAAGAGGACAAAAGAGACAACAGTGCCTGAACCTAAACCATTGGCACTGAACTAATGGAGACCGCTAATGGAACAGACAATTCATTCTCATTTCTAGTTGGCTAAATTACCTGTGGTCGACACAAGGAAAAAAATGAAAAGATATAACAAATGCCATCACTTATAATTTGGGGTCTGGCAAACAAAGAGTTCTGAGTGTCAAAGTAGCTGCATTCTGGCAACAGGCAACAACAGTAATGTGCTCCAGGTTTAAGAAGTTCCAGCTGTTAATTCAGTTGACAGCTCCCTTTGGCCAATGTGTACAGTCAACGTTGAGTAGGACTGCTGGTGAAAACTTTCCTCAGCATCCTTGAGACAAGTAAAAAAGAATCTCTCTAACCTGCTACCATCCTCGCCTAGTATCCAAGATCTTCTTCCATCAAGTTTGATTCTAATTCCCTACATAACTTTTAGAAGCATTTCAAATAAAGCAGTCTAAATATGCTTAACTGTATCTTCAATTTGGATTCAAAAGCAAGTTACTTAAAGGACAATGTCTATGGCTTCAGGGACATACAAAGAAGTAGAAATAAATGGCTTTTCCAGTAGATTAAATGCCAAAACTAAATTGAAGTATTTGATATGCTGGAGAAAATGTAATTTATTACGAATGTGCACAGATTGTGGTAAAACCTCTGGTAATAACTGTTGATTTTAATGACATATTGTTTCCTTTTTTATTGACGGTTCATATTTTTTGTTTACTGAATTTAACCTTTTTTTCCTATATAAGGAACAGATGAATCATAGTTCTACAAGTGCTGCCTGACCTAATAAATACTAATAATACCATTTGTAAAATGGCCAAATTTTTTTAAAAAATGATTTTAATACTATATGTCTGCTGCCAAATGCAATCACGTTTTAAAGCAAGCACTAGTTATGCCCTCCCTTCACTCAAAAGTAGAATGATAAAATTTTGTACCCCAAAGTGCACTCTGAAAATTAGACAGTGTATCTGGTAGAGCTGGATGTATTCAACGGGAGTATGCACTCTAGCAGATGCACTGGCTTTGTGCAGGGTTTGTAAATGTGCCTACTTATATCGCAGAAATAATGTCAGAAGTGGGCTTCCTGGAAAGATTTTCCTTATTTCATAGAGTGGGTGAGTATTAGGATGAGTATTCCAGGAACTGGAAGAATTCAGACTGCCATGCACTTGGCTGGAAATAAGTGCCTGAACACATCCACTCCCCCTAGCACTAAAATGACAATAAAATTATACAAAGAATTAATAAATCTATAACAGCTCTGACAACAAGAAAGACTGCCTGAAATGTCTAGGACAGTTTGAGGAATGTCTGGAAACAGGAAAGCAACCCAAAATTCATATAGGAAAAAGTTATCACAGAGCATAGGGCTGGTTCCTAGAATGCCTTAGGGTATAAAGAGGAAAGAACAAAAGAGGCAGAGTAGACATGTTTCCAGCAGTATCCTAGTCTGGTGATAGCAAGAAAAAGAATTTGGAAGAATGCAACAGGGATACAACAACATGTTTCAAATATGTTAGTACAGAAACTTTGGAGTGCTGTGATAGTGATATAAAGGCAGAAGCTACAGTTCTTTTTCTGACTTAGCAGTGCTCTCTCATTCTGATGAGGTGCATTGACCCCTGGACTTCAGGAAGCCTGAATGTGGAAGTTGTGATACAATCCAGAGCTGTATCCATTCACTTGTCTTCTCGATCTCTTGAACAATGACCTCTACACCTTCTGCACAACCCTTTTGCTGACAGATGGTAAATCAGGATAGAATAATTGCTAAAAGGACCAAGTCCAGAGTCACAATCTCTGGATTTGATCTAGATTTTGCAAGTCAGTAGCTGTGCAACACTTCATGGTTACTTAAGCTCTCTTTACCTCAATTTCCTTTCCTGTAAAATGGATTTATATTAGTATCTACCACTTAGGGTTGTTGTGAGTGCTCTGTAAACTAATATAGGTACCCAGCACATAGGTAAGCACTGTATGTGTTTTTTTATTATTATAATAAAATTGTGATTATTAATTTGAAAGAAAGAGTTGAGGAACTTAGTGTAAGAAAATATGGACATAAAAGAGAAATAATGAAATAAAAGAGATAAAAGAAAAGAGAAATTGAGAATGTTAAAAGATGTAGAAGATAGGTTCATCTCTCTAATCAGAGTTCCAGTAGCAAATGGAAGTGAGAAAATTATGTAAGGAACAGTAGAAAATTTCTCTGAGCTGAATATCTGTTATTAGGTTAAAAAACTTCCTGGGTACAAAGGAATAAAATAAAAAAGAAGACACAAACTGTCTTGTGAAATTTCAAAACTATAAGAATCAAGAGGAAAACAATCCTAAAAGTTTTCAGAGAAAAATACAGCTTACCCACACATGAATGAAAACCAGACTTGCTTGAGGCTTCTCACCAGCAACATTGGAAGCTAGAGGTCAATGATGCATTACCTTCAAATTTTTCAGGAAAATGACTTTGAAATAAAATACTATGTCTAGCTAAATATCAACCAAGCATGGAGTAACTATATATATATATATATATATATATATATATATATATATATATGTATATATATATATATGTATATATTTACAACCATAGGAAGTGTAGGTTACACACATTCAGACAAAATACTTATTTGCAGATAAGCTGAGGCAAAACAAAGAAGGAATTGAAAAAAAGGTAAGATATAAGAGACAAGGAATTGGGGAATAAACCTAGATCTCATGAAAGGATATTATGAACTGTCAGCTTAACAGTAGCAGTTACACGTAGCAGAAAGCCCTAACTCAACTGGTTTAAACAATAAAGAAAATTTGTAATTTCAGAAGTCAGAACATTCTGAGTTAGTGAACCTCCAGGGTTGATTAATTCATTGGTTCAGTTTTCTCACCAAGAATTCAATTTCTTTTCAATATTCTACTTTGCCACCTTCTGAAAATCTCCCCCCTAAGATCACAAGATGGCCAATGAAATTCAAATATCACATTTAGACATGAGCAAAGCCAGCAGGAGTGTGTGGGAGAGAGAGAGAGAGAGAGAGAGAGAGAGAGACACTCTTCCTCTCTGCTCATCCCCTTCTTTCCACGTTTAATCAGTAATTAAAACTATCCCGGAAGCCTTTAGCATACTCACTCTTATTTATCATTGGCCAGAATTGAGTCCATGTATATCCCTAAACCAATCACTGACAAGGAGAATAAGATTATCATGATTATTTAAGAGAAAACAAAGTTTCCTGAGTGTATGCAGCAGGTCCAAATTCATCAAATTGTGTACAATAAATATGTGCAGTTTTTTGTACATCAATTATACCTCAATAAATCTGTTAATTTTTTAAAAAGGCAAAACAAAAAACTGACCTTTTTCTTTGAGGAACATGGGAAAAGAATAGATGTTAGGCTAAAGAGTCATGCTTTACAATTGAAATTGGTACATTTACAAATTCAACTGGTACACGTTAGAACCAAAAGTCAAGAAGTCTTGACAATAAAGTTGATACCTTTACACAGATTTTGTGATTAAGATGATCATGATTAATGATGAAGAAAGGAAGGCATATGCCTTCTCTGTAGGGAATAAGAAGAGAAGTAGGGAATGAAAAATTCTAAGAAGAAGGAAAAAAAACTGTGTAAGGTCATGTTTCAAATATGAAGCGTAGTAAAATGTGGTCTGAATCTGAGCATGGGAAATGTCTGACTCAGAGTGTCCTGACCACCCCACTGGTTGGGTAACTTAGAAAAAACTGACAGATAGCTGAGTTAATGAGTAGTTATTTTGGATTTATCAGTTCTCCATGATGTATTTGTTTGGTACTCTGAACAGCATTTATCTCTTCTATAGGATATTTTGTTTACAGATTAATCTTTCTCAATTAATTTCTTTTGGAAAATCATCATGAAGGTAAATATAAGTTTTAAAAGCTCTTCTTTAAAAATCAAAAACAGGTTTCAAATTGTTTGATTTTTATATAGGCATAAGCACTCTCTTGTGATTCCTATGAGACATCCGACTCAGTTTTACTCCCTGGAAACCTAAGCTATTCAAGAAAAGTACAGTTTAGGGACTTCCCTGGTGGCACAGTGGTTAAGAATCTGCCTGCCAATGCAGGGGACACGGGTTCGAGCCCTGGTCTGGGAAGATCCCACATGCCACAGAGCAACTAAGCCTGTGTGCCACAACTACTGAGCCCGCGTGGCACAGCTACTGAAGCCCGCGCACCTAGAGCCCCATGCTCTGCAACAAGAGAAGCCACCGCAATGACAAGTCCACGCACCGCAATGAAGAGTAGCCGCTGCTCGCTGCAACTAGAGAAAGCCCATGTGCAGCAATGAAGACCCAACACAGCCAAAATTAAGAATAGATAAAATAAATGAATAATTTAAAAAATATATACAGTTAAATGAAAATGAACTCAGGCTATGATCATAACTTTAGAAAAAGAAAACTTTTAAGAACTAATATCTATTGTGTTGAAGAAACATTAAAGTTCAGACATCTTTTTCAAACTTACTACAGGTTCTTTGCTATAACTAAATTTAAGTAAAATTTAAAACATTATATTTTTGTGAAATTTTTAAAAATTGTCGGTTCATTGGCCAGCACATGTCTGCATACCTGTGGTATAATTTATTGAAATTGGGCCTCTCAACTAAACTGAGTAGCCTAATAAAGCTGCTCTTCTTTTTCAGCTGTGATTTTCCACCTGTGAGTGTGGGTTTGGCTCATTAAGTGATCTTGGGTATTGCACGGGATGATCCATAGAAGATAAAGCTGACTGGTTGACCTCATGGGACCAAGCAAAGGAGATACGGCCAGTTTCTGCTCTCTTGATAACTTACATCTACCCCACACGCATACACAAACATACACGTCCAGCAGATGAAGGCCTCTCCTGCAGTAACCAGGTTTTAAAGGATGAGTTAGACATCCTCTAGATAGATAGGTTAGCAAATAAAGTTTGAACAGCATGTTGTCTCTAGAAAAGTATAAATTCAAAGGTTTTGTTAGTGAATGAACAGAATGAGTTAAAAGGAAATATATGATAGGTATGTGAATATTAAGTAAGATAATTTAAGTGCTACACAAACTAAAAACATTTCTGTTTTATGCAAACTTTATGAAATAATCCATGTAAAATTGCTTTGGAAATTGTAGAAGAATACTGTTAATGTTAATTATCATAAGATATTTCAAATACAGCTAGATTGTCAGATCATTTAATGTATGAGAAAGTGAAAATATTTCTTAATTTATCTTGAAACCACATATTTAGAACTATATACCACAAAGTCAAATTAATGTACTTTTTTTTCACATCTTTTTAGGTGAATAGATTATAATCAGTTTCAGTCCCTATTGCACATACTAGCAATTAGACCTTCTTGCTGCAGGGAAGACTTGAAATTTTTTTCCTCTTATTTCCTTAATTCTTCACAGAGAAATATCTAAAATATTTCTCAGTCATGTCCCTTCCTACCCATTTCATTAATCTTCCTTCTAGAGTTCACCAGCACATCACACCAAAACTAACTGCATCCCAGTGTCCCACCTTCATTTCCATTGTTCTCTGATCCATCCTTGTCATGGCCAGTCAAAAAGCAATGCTATTTTTATCACTGCAACTACCTCATGAGTATTTATAACAGAACCAATGTGGTAAGAAGAAAATTGTAAACATAGGTACGAGAACTGGAATGAAGAAGGCAAAATTATTATTATTTATGGACGAACTGGAAAATATCAGTGGGCTGTGACCAGACAGTATTTAAAGTAAGAATGGAAGCCATATTCAGGTTCTTATTTCTGTTGCTACATTTCTGAAAGTATCCTGATGACTGTTATAGGGTGATTCCCTTTCATCTTCCTTTTTCTTCCAAAGATAATCCTGACCTTCCTACTTTCCACAAAAGGGTGGGTAAAGAGATAACTGTAATGAGAATTATTATTCAGCATTTAAATACATAGAATTGTTAGTTAGTTGTACATAAAATTAGGAAAAGCAAGTCAAAGTAGCAGTATTATAAGCTATTAAAAAGAGAAAGAGAGAGACAGAGCACTGTTTGTCCTTAGGTTTTCTTTTAAAGTTTTTTCTATGTAGTTGGTATATGATTCTTTTAATTAGCATTGCTTATACAGCAAATAACCTGCTTTCTTTTGAATTTATAAGCACGTCATTGCTTCATGGGGGTAACAGAGCATTCCTCTGGCGTTTTTAATTGTTTGTTTCTAAAACCTAATTTATTCTCCAATCTTATATAATGAACTGGCTAGCTACCTTCTCAAATAGCCCCAGCTAAGCCATAATATGAAATAAAACAGCATGTATTCCTTAGGGAGAGGGCTGAACAGGACCTGTAGACAATCACCAATAATGGTCATGACTGAAGTTTAATATGTGTGTATATGTGTCTGTGTGTGTGTGTGTGTGTGTGTGTATATAAAACATATCTTTATATATTTAAATTTATGTATATAAACTTCAGTCAGTCTGAATAAAACTTTTTTTATTTTCACAACATTATGATCATGTGCATATCAATAAAGAATCTTAATTGTAGTCAGCCAAAAAGAACTTTGGTTCCTCATTCAAAGTTTAGGGCAAATCTTCCTGGTAGTGTCTAGTTAAGTAGCCATGTCATTGCTGGAAGGGAGGCTGGGAAAGCAAGCTCATGGCATTTTTATTTAGTGTACTATTCTATTAGTCATGGTTCTCCAATGGTTCTCCAGAGAAACAGAACCAACAGGATGGATATATATACATACATATATATATATATATATATATATATATATATATATATATATATGTATATATATGTGTGTATGTATGTATATATGTGTATATATACATATATTCACATATATATGTGTATATATACATATATTCATATATATATTTCTTACTTCTTTACCCCTCATCTCCTGGTGGAAGCATTTCCTCTTTGGCATTAAGATTTCTAAGTCATTAGCACCAAGAATCATAGGCTTAGGAGCAAACATTTTTTGAGAATCGTGGGTTGTTAAGTTAATCAGTGACAGTAACTCTATCAAACACTTAAGTGAAATGAAACATTTCACTTGTGTGCCCTTCAAATCCTCTCAGCCCCGTGTCTTTCTCAAGCCACCTCAGTGGTGACCAGGCCCACACAGGCTTTGGTAAGCTTTGTGCAGGTGCGACCTGGAATGCCTCACCATGGGCCTGTGTCATGTCCCTCTTGCATTCTGCTCCAAGTCTCTCTGATGCTGTGTCACGAGCAGTGCAGGAACCTACTCAGCACTCACGCGTGTGCAGGCCAGAAGCTCATGAGCCTCCTTTGTCCACTTTGGGGTAGGGGGTGGGGAATGTTTTCCCCAGAAGGAACATCCTAAGATGCTTTTCATAAGATACAGGTCTTCGTACCATTTGCCCATATTGGTAGCTAAGTGGAAAATACAAACTTGTATCGGCTGTGACATTCATTCCACTTGATTCCTTCTGTTGCTCCTTCCTCTTTCCAAGTTCCCTTACCAAACAGATAACCTATATACAGCTTTTTCCACAAGCTGTACTTTTAAGGATACCCAGGTTAAGACATGAATTACTTGTATTCCCACACCTTGGTTTTTGGAGCTCTGTGTCTGGACCATAGGAATAAGTGTATTGGTTTCTGGTTCAGAGTATTTATCACTTTGTAAGATGATACCTCAGCCTCACAAGTTGTTTGCAGCTGACACTAAAATATACCTTAATAAGACATCCTACTGTTACATGCAACCACTTGTTTCTGGGTGAAGCAGAATGTGGTAAGACTAGAAATTCTGACAATAATCATTTTATTGCCTTTATTGTGTTTTAGACATAAGTCTAAGTAATTATCAGTGCTATGTGAGACACTACTCTGTGGTATAGGACATTCAGTAATTCCATGGATGGTTGTTGAAAGAAGCATGGTAGATGGGGGAAGAAAGTCCAAACCAATAACAGCTGTCTGTTCTAACACGGAAAAATTGAAGTTCTTTTCATAGTTAAATGCATCGCGTGTAATCAGCCTGATACCCAATATCTAGATGCCCCACCAAGAGTTCGGGTTGATTAGTTGGTGCTGTTGACAAATGGAAACTCATCCATAGCAGTAGCTTGATTGGACTAATGGAAATTTCCTAGAGGGAATCCATGTTATTGAACCCATGCCAAGTCTTCATTCTTCCCACCATCATCACTTCAAATCTTGTCTCTCCTTCTTCTGTTGTGGAATACCCACTTATGGTACCAATTTTTATATGGGTGTTCTTATTTTCAAGCCACAAACGCTGCCAGAGTTCCTGATTCAAAGTCAAAAACTTGTTAATCTAATGACTAGAATCTAGATCAATTACTTACTCCCAAGGTGGATGAGAGCCTGGGAAAGCGAGCGTCTGCTATTTTCAGCTTCTAGGGTGGGAAGCTGTATCACTAGTTTGGGAATTCCCCAAACATATGATGGGGTTCTCAGATGTTCACTAGCCAGATAAAATGACAAATTTCCACAACTAGGGTTTCCAGTTTCTTGTCCCTGACGTGGCTGTTGTTTTTGGTTAAAGTGCTACAACTTCTTTCAAAAAGAATAATCCTGCCTCAGGTTATCTAAAGTTGAGAACTCTGCAACTGCACCCCAGGGTGGGTAGCATATAATGAAGAGCAGGATTATCTTTCCTAATTGCATCATCATCATTCAACAAGTGTTTATTGACTGCCTCCATTGCCAGTCACTGCATCCAGGCTGAGAGCACAGTAAGACAAACTTGGCCACGGTGCTTGAGAACCTTACAGTCTACTAGGAGGGGATCTCACAATTGACTGAGAAAGTACATTTGTGACAACTTCTCTGAAGGATAAATGTGAGATACTGTGAAAGAAAATAATGAGAAAACATGGCTTGTCCTTCTGGGTCACAGCACGATCCTTGAGGAAACTACATTTATGATGAATACTGCAAAAAGAAAGATAAGGAGGCATCAACAAAGAGAAGGTACGTTTGTGCCAGAGTCACATAGTCCCTGACTATTATCCTCTACTCATCCAAGAATTTCCTATTTCTTTATGTTTATTTAGTAGAGGATACATAAAGGTATTTATAGATTATTGGTATTCATGCTGGGCTCAATTTAACTACAGTCTGTAAAAAAATAAAACAAAATGCATTTTATGCTAAAGGAATCACCCATATGGAGTGATGATATTTCCCTTGTCCCAGCATTTCTATGAAAATGGATAGCTCCAACTTATTGGACAGGAGATTTTGTCATCTGATGTAGTGTCAGTGCTTTCCTCAATGAGAGCCTAATGTACCATCCGAATCATTGCTTTGCTGCAAATAGAAAGTTAAAATTGTGCTGATATTTTACTCTCTCTACACTTTCCATTTTGGCAGCTTGGCTTTCTGGCTGGTTACTTTAATCATTTTAAGTGCTTGAACTAAGAACCCATTTAACACTTTCCATTAATAAAGAAAAATGTGGTCCAGGAATACCCAACTTAGAATCTTGGAGGTCATATAGTTCAACCTCTATCCAATTCAGGGAACTCTGCATCACTTGTCTGACAGGTGGTTACTCAGGATCGACTTAAAACCTTCCAGTGATGGAGAGTTCTGTAACTTCACAAGGAAAGAAAGAGTCCAGATGTGTTGAACAGAATCAGTCCTAAGATCTGGGCATTATACGTCTGTAGCTTTCAGGATAGGTTCATATATAAGTGACAAAACATCCAAATGAACAGTGACCTAAACACACAAATACTTTTTTTTTTTTTTTTTTTAATCAAAAAAATGTCTGGCAGTTGGCAGTGAAAGGCTATTATGGAAATTCCACAAAACCTTCAGGAACTTAGGCCCCTTTCAGGTCCAGGCTGCCAAACCTAGGCATTTATCTACATGGAACCAGATGGCTGTTTGAGCTCCAGCTATCGGGTTTAATTTCCAACCAGCGTGAAGGGTGAAGGGGCTATCTTTTAAGAAAGACTTCAGAAAGCTGAAACAAAATTCTTCTACACATGTCTCACTGACCAGAATACAGTCACATGAAACACCTGATGCAAAGGATACCAAGAAATGCAGTCTTTAAGCTGCCGTATGTGCAGATAACAGTTGTAGGTCCTATTACTAAGAAAGATGGGGAGAGTGAGATTTAGAATAGAATAGGTGTTGACAGACCTTTTCTGCAAAAGGCCAGAGAGTAAATACTTTCAGCTTTGCAGGCTGGATGACCTCAGATGCAAATACTCAACCCCGCTGTTGCAGTGCAAAAGCAGTCATAGCCGATACATAAGCAAATAAATGTAGTTGTGTCCCAGTAAAACTTTACTTGCAAAAACAAGCAGTGGACTGGATTTAGCTCAGTTGCTGACTTACCCCTGGAGCAGCAAACAGAAAGGTGTGCCACATTGATTCACGTATCTGCAGAGAACACTTATTTTGTTGACAACCTTTATCATATTGTTGGGTCACATTAATATGTTAGCAACTAGATCCTTGGTTTCGTTTTATATGAAATGCTGATTAAGCAGTGATTTTATTTTTTTGAAACCTTACATTTGTCTTTGATACACTCGGTCTTTTCTGCCATTGGTGAAATTGTTAAGCAGGCCTTCAACCTCTTTCAAATTGTTAATGAAATTGATGAACAGAATAGTGATAGGCATGTTACAGAGATTTTTCTCCCCAATTGAACAAATACATATTCATTGAACACATATGCCAGACACTAAAGCATCATTGTAGCTACAAAAGCATCGAGGATGGAGCTCTTTCCCTTTAGCGCTATGCGGTACAGTTCAGTGGTGAAAACTTGGCAGCAAATCAGATTCATTCAGGGAGCTTGATCAAAGAGTGGATTCCTGGAGAAAACCTGGGGTAATTTTAATTAGATTTACAGTGGGTCAAGGGTCAGGGCATCTTTGTTTTTAATACAATGGCCTGGTGATTCTGATATAGTCCATGATTTGAAACCTAATGGCTACTAAGTTTTGAGAAGGACGCCATAAGACCAATTCCTGTATCTTGCCTACAATGGTATTATGATTTCCTGGCCTCTGATTTCCAAGACTGGTATTCCATTTTTTTTTTTTTTAACTTTGTGGGCTCCACTTAATCTTAGTGAGTAGTGATTACTTTTTCCTTTCTAAGTAATCACAAATAATAAATGTTACTAGTTGCTAATGCTTACTCTATATCCTGGCACAGTGCTAAACACTTTACACATAATGTCTTATATAAACCCCATAACAATCCTATGCGGTACTACTATTATTAACAATATTTTACAAATGGATAAACTGAAGTATAGAGAGGTAAATAATTGCCCAGGGTCACAACTCTTGCAAGTAGCAGAAAAAGGACATAAACCTAAGTTCATCCAATTTTAGGGCACCTGCTTTAAACTATTCTTCACTACCATACCTTCAAATCAATTTTTCAACATTTCTTTCTGGGTTTCATTAGATTTACCTAAGATTTACTAATCCATGTGATCTACGCTCTACCTTTTCCCCCTTAAAAAGGCATCTTAAGCCAGACACAAAAGAATACATACTGCATGATTTCATTTATAGAAAGTAATAAACAAGCAAAACAAATCCATGCTGATTAATGTCAGGATAGTGGTTACCCTTGGGGTAGGGGACAGGAGGATGCCTTCTCAGATGCTGGTAATGTGTCTCTGATCTGGTTGCTATTACAGGGGTATGTTTAGTTTGGAAAACATATGGGCCTGTACATTTATCTTTATGTTTATTATACTTCAATAAAAAGTAAAACTATACCTCATGCGTCTCTATTATTAAGGTACTGAGAGAGATGTACTGAGGCATGTTTAAAATCATATATGAACTTTGGGAAGTACTATATCTGGGATTCTCAACACTTAATGCTCGTAAAAATCACAGGAAAATATTATCAGAGCCCTACCTCCCAGAGATTCTAGTATTAAGCGGGGTTTGGCATCTTTAGTTAAAAAGCTCACCAGGTAATTCTCAGGTGCAGCCAGGATTGAGAACCACTACTCTGGTCTATGGGGCATTCTTCTAACCTCCTGCACCTATAGGTAGACCAGGAGATAGGAAAGAGCTGAGCGGCTCAGGCTCTGGTCCTGAAGATCCCTGCAAAAGGGTGAGGGAGGAAGATGTATGGAAATCATGGGAGTAAGGGAGGGGAAATTAGTTGAATCAATATTCAGAGATAGTTAGGATATAATGTAGACACCTGAGGCTCTGTCCTGCCTACATAAATGAAAATAAAATGCCTTTTAAAAAATTGTATTTTATCTAAGCTTACCAAATTGAAGGCCTAAGATCATTGCATTTCTGCCCAAGGCTCTCTTCAGTGTGCCATTATCTTTAACTATGGTATGGAAAGTCATTTTTGCAGACTTTCATTCATTTATTTATTCCAGTATTGTATTGAGTGTGTACCTCCGATACCTTGATGAGCTAGACAATCAAAGCCTTTTTTTTTTGTCATAGAGGTTATGTTCCATAGAGGGAGAAAAAAATAAAGAAATAATAAACAAGATAAAATTTTATTCATTCAGTCCCCAATATGCAGGTGTTTTACCTGAAATATATTAATCCATAAAACTCAGAAAGAGGGCTTCCCTGGTGGCGCAGTAGTTGGGGATCCGCCTGCCAATGCAGGGGACGTGCGTTCGAGCCCTGGTCCGGGAAGATCCCACATGCCCAACTAAGCCCATGTGACAAAACTACTGAGCCTGCACTCTAGAGCCTGCGTGCCACGGCTGCTGAGGCCTGCGCGCCTGGAGGCCGTGCTCTGCGGCAGGAGAGGCCACCGCAGTGAGAAGCCCAAGCACCACAACGGAGAGTGGCCCCCACTCGCTGCAACTAGAGAAGGCCCAAGCCCAGCAACGAGGACCCAACGCTGCCAAAAATAAATTTTAAAAAAAAGACAAAAAAAAAAAACTCAGCGAAAGATGATAGTCACCTGCGTTACTGATGAGGAAACTGCAGTGCACACTGTAATCTGATGGAGTCCACCCCTACCCTTTCCCAACATACTTCCTCGCCATCCGGAGTTATAGTTAGTGCAGCTTTGTAGATGGAATGTGATGGAAGTAGTTGACAAATGGCAACAAACTGAGCACTTTCTAGACTCTAGTCAATGTTCTGCGTATTGAGAGGCATATGAGCAACCAGCCATTCATTTCTTCCTTCTTAGCATTTACAACGTAGTTTAGGAGATAAGATTCCGTTTCTCTCACACATGAAAACTAATTCGAGGCAGAATGTGAATGCTAAGTGCCAAATAAGAAGATCAGATAATAAAGAACATAAAATGTCAGAGGAAAGATGTAAAATGTCTGTCCCTGCTGGATAGTGTAATCTTTCTTAAAAGCAAATCTCATAATGTCCCGTATATGTTTAAAGTCCTTCAGCTGCTTTCAATCAATTCTAGGGTGGTCCACAGACTCAGTATAGAATAGGAGGCCCTTTTGGATCTCATCTGTCTTTACTGCTCCAATCCCATACCCCTCCAGCCTCATACTCCTCCAGGCCAAATCAGTCCATATGTTATCTTTTCCAGGAAGCCATCTCTGGTGACATACATGCCCAAGCTTCATAGTTTGGGTGCACTCTTGGTTATATTTCTCTCATAGCTCTCATAACACTGAATTAAACTTTTCTTATTATTTATGCACTCCCCTTCTCTGTGCAATTTGGTAACTTAAATTCTTCCAAAAGTCATTTTTAGTAGACACGGTAGACTGCCCACTCAATACTCATTAACTCAGTCTTCCTTGTCAACACAAACTAGCTTTATCTAAGTATTCAGCTTTCAAGGAAAGTGACTATATTCTCAATTGAGGAGTCAATCCTAGATTAGTACATTGGTTTACTGCCAGTAATTGGTTTAGGAATGGAAAAGTGACATAATTCTGGCCAACAAGACATGGAAGGATGTCAACTGGGCGGCAAGAAACTCCGGGAAAGATTTCTCCTCTTTTGAAAAGTGACACAGAGGAATAGAGTCTTTCTTTGGACATTGTTATGTCTGGAAGCTCTGTAGGAAAATGTGGCAGCAGAAATATATAAAGAAGCTGGATTTTCTTGGTCCTCATTAAGTGGATGAATAACAATCTCTGGAACCACCCTGGCTAGGGGCGTCTTGTCTTATAATCTGCACCTGCAGGTATCCAAAATGATACAAAACTGCCTCTCTTATTTTTTATATTTTGTTCTATATAAACACGCTGAGAGTTCAAAATGGTTGATTCCCCACTTAATCACCAGACCTGTGTTTTTCAAACAATGGCTGTGAATATCAGAGATTTAATATTATTCAGGGAGATGCTAAAGTCAGCAATGTCATCTGCTCTAGTTTCTAGTTTTTAAAATTGAACGATGGAAATATACATATTTTTATTTAAAATGGAATAATTGGAGAACCTCTGAATACTTTTAGATGAGGATTTCAAGTAGTTAATAAAGCCCAAATAAAATGAGGTGGCTGATGACTTAGTTATTTAGTAGATCTCTCATCCAATTTAATGTTAGTGCCATCGCGATAATTTTTAGTTTTATGTTGTTTTTGTTTTTAGTAATATATTATTTAATTTTTAGTTTATACCCATAATAACCATTTGGATAGATCAAAGAGAAATAAGGGATGCCAGTGCTGAGGTACAAGTTGATGGGAAGTATAAAAACAATACTAACTGCAAATTTGCCTCAGTGGGTTCTATACAAGATCCAGTTATCTGTTACATTTATCTGTTCAAAATTCTGCTCAGTATCGAAAGATGCCTCCAGTACTTTGAAAATTCAACAGATAAAATCTAGTGACTATTATATCTAATTTGGCTTTTCATTTGTGGGGAATAAAAACTCTCCACACCCACAATCTGTTACTTGAAGAGAAGAGCTTATAAATCACAGTTTAAAACCTTCCTTTTTTGTTTCATCATTTTTTAAAAATGGAAATTATAGAAATAAGCCCCTTGATTTTTGAAGTGTAAAATGCAGAATGCTAAACAAGGTCATGAAAAGCTTTGTATACTCGTATGTTGTATATGTTTAATGACATCTCTAGAATTGAAGTATAGAGAGGTTTTTTTGTCATTTTTTAAATGTTTTATTTACATCTAATTTTAGACTTAAACAGACTACCCAAGGATGCCCTCTACCCATCTTCTTACCCTTATCTAACCATAGAACAATTATCAAAGGTAAGGAATTAACATTGGCACAATACTATTAATTAAACTAGAGACTTTAGTCAAATTTCACCAATTTTCCATAAATGTCCTTTTTCTGTTCCAGAATCCAACCCAAGATCTCACATTTAATTTAGTTGCCATGTGTCCTTGGTCTCCTCTAATTTGTGACATTTCATCAGGCTTTTCTTGTCTTTCATGACCTGATGTTTTCTCATTATTAGATTGAGTCTGTGAAGTATTGGGAAGGATAACAGGGGTGCTCTGCACCTGTCAGGGGGTAGATGATATCAATATATATTCCTGGTTAATATTAACTTTGATCACTTAGATAAGGTGGTGTCTGCCAGGTTTCTTCACTGTAAAACTACTGTATTTCCATTCACAATTAAATATTGGGGACAGATATGCTTTATAATTAATAAATATGTGGGGGAAAAATAGTTTTTCTGTTTCTGTATAAATTTGCATTCACTAATTTTAGCAGCCATTTGGTAGATCTTGCTTGCAGCAGCTTATTACTGTGGAGTCCCTAATCCCCATTTATTTATTTATTCAGCTTTCTATTTATATCTGTATGGACTCCTGGGTACTTATGTTATTCTTTTGGGTTATAATCTAATACTGTTATTATTTATCTTGTTGTTGAAGCTGTACCAACTTGGGCCATCATGAGTGTATGCTGATACCTCTGACTCCAATCTAGAACCAACCATATGGTTCATTCTGGCCTTCCCTTTTCGCTTGGCTCTCATTATCACTGTGTATTTACTTATTTGTTAAGTTTAGTATATGCATAGTTTCAGAATTGGCAAACCATATTTCTGGGAAAAATACATTTACCAAATAGAATGTAAAGGTAGCATAAAATTATTTCTATCTATAGCTATACAGAAGCTAATCAAATCACTTTTTTCTAAACATACTTAGCTGAGTTCATTTCTTCCCCACCCTCTTTATTCAGTTGTAATGTAGTTTCCACCTTCCAACTCCTGCCATCCATTGTTCTGTCTTTGGTACTCAAGGATATGCCTTTTCCAAAGTACCTTATAAATGGATTCATGAAATATGTAACCTTTGAGATCTGGCTACTTTCACTTAATAAAGTGCATTTGAAATTAATCTATATTGTTGTGTGGAAAAACAGTTTATTCTTTTTAGCTGCTGTCCCATATATGGATGTACTACAGCTTGTTTATGCATTCACCAGTTGAATAAAGGATACCTGAGTTGTTTCTATTCATTGGTGATTTTGAATAAAGCTGACATTAAACATTCAAATAAAGATTTTCATGTGAAAATAACTTTTCATTTTTTTGTAGTAAATATCTAGGAGTGGGATTTCTGGGTCATAATGGCAAACGTATTTTTAAGTTTATAAGAAACTGCCAAACAGTTTTGCATTCCCACCTGCAATGTATTGGAAAACCAGTTGCTCTGCATCCTCACCAACACTTGTACTTTTAAAACTTATTTTAGCCATTCTAATTAAGTGTTTAGTTGTATCCCAGTGAGGTTTTAATTTGCATTTCCCTAATGACATCTTTCCATGTCCTTATTTGCCATTTGTATATCTTCTTTTTTGAAGTATTTGTTCAGATCTTTTAGACCTTTTTTTTAATGTTTTCCTTTTATTTTCTTATTCTTGAATTTTGAGAATTCTTTATATATTCTGGAAATAAGGGCTTTTCTTTAGATTATCTGGAAATAAGGACTTTGTCAGATGTTTAATTTTCAATTTTTTTTTCCCAGTTGTGCTTTCTGTTTTCATTCTTTTAACTCTGTCTTTCATAGAACAGTAGTAAATTTGGATAAAGTAGAATTTATCATCTTTTTCTTTTGAAGATCGTTCCTTTACTGTCACATCTAAAAACTCTCTCTAACACAAGATTTTCTTCTAAACTTTCTTCTTGGAGTTTGATAATTTTACATGTTAAATTTAGGTATATAATTTACTTTAAGTTAATTTTCATATAGGTTGAAATTCATATTTTTGCATATGGATGTCCAATTTTTCCCACCATAGTTTTTTGCAGAGACTAGTCTTTCTCCATTGAATTGCATTTGCACTTTTGACAAAAATCAGTTGACTGTATTTACATATATACATTTCTGTTTCATTGACCTACAGGCCTTTAAAAAAAGTCCTTTCATCAATGTATGTATTTTCAATATACAAATTCAACACATATGTTGTTGGATGTATAGCTAACACTTTGAGGGTTGTTATTTAAATTATTTTTTTAAATTTTGAATTCTAATTATTCATGACTGGTAAATAGAAATAATATTGATTTTTGTGTATCGATCTTGTGTCCTGCAATCTTGTTAACACACTTACTTGTTTGAGGACATTTTTATAAGTTCTTTGGAATTCTTTACATATTAATTCATCCGTGAATAAAGACAGTTTTATTTCATTTTTTCTAATCTTTCTGCCTTTTATTCCTTCTTATTGTGTTATTGTACTGGCTAGAACTTCCAGTACAATGTCAAATTGGAGTGTTGAGAGAGTATATCCTGTCTTGTTTCCAATCTTGGGGGTAATGCATTCAGTCTTTCACCATTCAGTCTGATGTTATCTGTAGATATCTTATAGGTATGCTTTATCGTCTTAAGAAAAGTCCCTTCTATTCTTAGTTTTCTGAGAGTTTTTATCATGAATTTATGTTGAATCTTATCAAATACTCTCTCTGTCTACTAAGATGATAATGAGTTTTATTTAGTAAATAATTTTTACTCTTATATTTGTTATTTTCTTCTTCTCGCTTTGGATTTACTTTGTTCTTCATTTTCTTGTTTCTTAAGATGGAAGCTTAGGTTATTGATCAGAGACCTTTCTTTTTTTCTAATATAAAAATTTAGAGAAGCGACATCATCATGATGGTGACATAGGTCACTCCTGACTTCAGTCCCCATCACAAAAAATCAGCTAGCAGCTATTCATAGACAAGACACCATTGTGAAAATCCCAGAACCCAAGGATGAGGCTGACATACCTCCTGGACAACAGAGACCAAGACAGACTGCATTACAAAGGTAAGAGAAGCCCCTCACCCAGGCCGTCACACTACTGCACCAAGAGGGCTCCCCTAGGCCCACAGCTCCTCTAGTGGGAAAAGAGAGCCCAAGGTGGACATCCAGCTTCCTCAGTGTTGCAGGACACTTGCCAGGAGGCTTGTTTAGGTCTCATCTCATAAGGATCCCTAGAGGAAACTGCAGAGCTTGGCCACTGGGGATCAGATAGAGACTGAGAAGAGAGGTAAGTCTTACAGTCCATCAGTGCTCAGATCTTTGCTGACCATGTTTCTGCTTGCACTGGTGCCCAAGCAGAGATCCCAATCCGCAGCTGTACTCATCCGCAGAGCCAGGTCAGTAGCCCCATCTGGCCCAGGGGCTCGGCTGTTAGTTCTGCCTGATTTAGATCCCTAGCCGATGGGCCATATCAGCTGTGGGACCCATTCCAGGTCCCTACCCGGTTAGGGGAGCAAATTTGTAGTCCCTTCCAATGCTAAGCAGAGCCTCCAGTCCTGCCCCAGCAGGAAGCATGGCCTGGCAGCCATGGAGCATATCCTAAGGCCTATGTGGCCAGGAAGACAAGCCAGCAGCCCTGTTAACTATTAAACATAGCCTCTGGCCCCACATAACCAGGGACTCTGAGCAGTGACCCCGAGCAGCCTTGGGGTCCCGCCGATGGTACCGCCCAGCTCTGGAGCCTTGCCTACAGCCCCATCCTGCATCAGAGCCCAGCCAGTGATACTCCCCACCCCAACCTCAGAGCCGTGAGGCTCTGTATAGCCTGTGACATCACCTGACCAAGGAGCCTGGACAGCAGCCCAGCCTGACTTTGAAGCAGTCTCCAGCCTCATCCAACTCTCGGGTACAACTAGAGACCTCACACAACCAAGGAACCTGGCCAGTGACCTCACCCAACAGAAGAGCACAGCTTGTGGCACCGGCTGATCACAGCACAGCGTGAAGTCCTGTCTGACCTCAACACAGAGTCCAGCCAGCAGCATCGTCCCCTCAGAAAGCACAGCCTGAGGCCTCACCCACCCGGGGGCAATTGTAGAACGTAGCCTGGAGTCCCACCCAATCACAGAATCCAACCAGTGGTACCACCTTGCCAGGGAACACAGCCTTCCATCCTGCCCAACCAAAGGTGACTGCACAGCCCCACTAGTAGACCCACCTGACCACAGAATACAACCAGCAACCCCACTTAAGTGCAAAGCCCAGCCAGCAGGTCCACTCAGTTGCAGAGCCCAGGCATTGCCAACTCCCTGCCACCAACTTCAGGGCACCATCAGTGGCCTTGCCCAGCTAGAGAGTCCAATAACAAGCCTGGCTTGCCCATGGATGCTACCAGCTGACCCAACCAGTAAATAAATAATAATCACATATATTAAGAAATTAGAAAGATCTCAAATAAATAACCCAACTTTATTCCTCAAGGGACTAGTAAAAGAAGCATATACCCTAAGCCCAAAGTTAGCCAAAGGCAAGAAATAATAAAGATCAGAGCAGAAATGAATTAAATAGACAATAGGAAAACAATAGAAAAGATTAATAACACTAAGAGTTATTTCCTTGACAAGATAAAATTGACAAACCTTTAGGTAAAGTAATCAGAAAAAAGAGAGAGAGGACTCAAATAAATAAAATTATAACTGAAAGAAGAGACATTACAACTGATACCACAGAAATCCTAAAGATCATAAAATACTACTTTATACTAACAAGTTGGACAACCTAGAAGAAATGAATAAATTCCTAGAAATATATTATCTACCAAGACTGAATCATGAAAAAATTTTAAAAATCTGAACAGACCAATAACAAGTAAGGTTATTGGATTAGTAATAAAAAAAGTCCCCCAAAGGAAAAGCTAAGAACCATATGGTTTCACTGGTGAATTCTACCAAACATTTAAAGGAGAATTAACACCAATTCTTCTCAAATTTTTTCCAAAAATTAGAGAGGAAAGAGCACTCCCCAAATCATTTTATGAGGCCAGCATTACCTGGATACCAAAGCCAGATAAGGACCCTACAATAAAAGAAAACTACAGACCAATATCCCTGTTTATTATAGATGTAAAAATTCTCAACAAAATACTAGAAAACTGAATTCAGCAGCTCACTAAAAGGGTCTTGATCAAGTGGGATTTATCCCTGGGATACAAGGGTGGTTCAACTTTCACAAATCAATAAATGTGATATACCACATTAACAGAATGAAAGATAAAAATCATATAATCATCTCAATAGATACAGAAAAAAAAGCATTTTACAAAACTCAACAAATTGGGTATAGGAGGAACATACCTCAACTTAATAAAGGCCGTATATGATAAGCCCACAGCTAACATCATACTCAATGGTGAAAGGTTAAAAGATTTTCCTCTAAGATCAGGAACAAGACAAGGGTACCCTCTCTCACCACTTATAGTGGTAATTATTTCACAACATACACATATGTCAAATGATCATGTTGTACACTTTAAACTTACACAATATTATATGTCAGTTTTATATCACTAAAGCTTAGGTGAGGGGAAGAATTTAATGCTATCAGTTTCCCTCTAAGCACTGCTTCCTTGCATCTCTCAAATTTTGAAATGTGGTATTTATATATTTAGGGATTTTCCAGATAATTTTTTGTTATTTATATTTCTAGCTTAATTCTGTTATGATCCAAGTATATACTTGGCATTTTTTTCTATTATTTTAAATTTTGTTGACGTTTGTTTTATGGTCACAATATGGTCTATCTTGGAGACTGTTCCAAATGCCCTAGTAAAGAAAATGTATTCTGCTGCCATTTGGTAGAGTGTTCTACAAATGTGAATTAGTTCTAATTGTTAGATAATGTTCTTCATAACTTCTGTATCTTTACCTACTTTCTGCATACTTTTTCTATCACAGTTTGTTGAAAGCCAGACATCTTATACAGACACTGGAGACTGGTGTAAATAGTTTTATGCCTAGAAATAAGCACGCCTTCCTCTCTGATAGGACTTCAGTGTGGGAATTTGAGTGTATTACATTTAGGAGTTGGTCTGGGTTGAAGGTCTTTTATTGCTATGGTTACCCTTAGAGCACCCACAAGCATCAAATTCCTATAGTGATTGTGTTTGGGGCCGAGGGAGCTGATTCGACAGGAATATCTGCTTTTCCTTTTAGGTCTTTCCGTTGAACTATTCTAAGACAGGGTCTGTTTTAGGTCTGTCAGCAGTATCTGGCTGTTACTTGCTACTGGAATCTCATCAGCGGGGTGGGGGAGGGGGGCAGCCATGGTATGTTGCAGAAGTAGTGGAAAGTGTTCTCTGTTGTTCTGATGAACCCCCATTCTTAGGCCGGCACCTGTCCCTTTTTTCCCCAACCCTACCACTTAGTCCTGGGCGCACCATGTATTCCTGTCTCTCCTGAGGGATAGAGATTTTTTTCTCCCTGTTGCCTTCCCCAGAGTCCGTGAATTTTCACCGAGGTCCTAAGGGTAAAAATGTTTTGTTGACCTTCATTCCACAAATTAAGGCTTTCTTTGTAGGGAAAATAGGGGAAATGGTCTAGGTGGAGTCCTGTACCTCTCCTACAGAAGCTGTGGTTCTCCCCCCAACAGGGTCTTCACCACAACAAAGGCTTTTTAAGGGCTCTTTCCTAATTATTCTGTGAAAGCATGATGAGGTCCATGAAGAAGGAGCCTGTCGGAGGGTGCTGAAGAACTTCAATTTCCTTCACACTCTCCTGCCAGCTACATTTGCCCCTCACCACATTGTGATCTAGTCTAACTGAACTCTCCTTCCTGATGCCTAGGGGCCTCTACTCCAGGTAAGTAAGTGTTCACATCTCTTTGCTCCCTTAGGTACCTGTGTCTCCTTGGCTTTGGGACTAGTTGATTGCCCTGTGCCTCCTTTCTCCAATGGATTTGAAAAAAGTCGTGAATTTGCACTTTATCCAGATTTTTAATTATTTGTTTATTTTTTTTAATTATCAGGGTGAGAGAGAGGCTCTCATATCCTTGAGCAGAAACCAGAAGCCGTTTAGGAAGCTTTTAAGGGGCAACCTGGTTAAAAGCAGGGACTATGGATCTTGTCTTAAAGTGACAACTGTATAGCATTTTATTTTAAGAGTAAGAAATCCTTTGTCCCAAATCAAAGAATAGGGAGAAGGGGAAGCAGCTGATAGAAACCTGGAAGCCAAAAGGTGAACTAATAGCTCCCTCCCACCTTATACCATCACCCTATACAGTTTGGTCACTGTGCCCAAACCACTTAAAAGTCAAAACGCCTCTAGCTTCCTCACTCTGTCTCTCTTTCTCGCTCTCACCCACCTTTTGCACTTTCTGTCTCTATTGTTGTGTCTCTTTATCTGTCTTCCTCTCCACCATACCCCTCAGTAAAATGGCTAAAACAGGGCCTCGTCCCTTTTTCATGTCACAGAGTAAACTTTCTAAACGATGGGAGCAAAAAGGAAATTCTGTCCCTGTCATGCCTCGGGGATATGGTTGACAGTGTTTTTTTGTTTTGTTTCATTTTTTTAAGCTTCAGCCATTAGCTGCCTTGTCTCCACTTGACAATCCACGCAAAAGTGGTTGTCTAATTCCCCCTTCAGCCCTTTCTCCATTGGAATCTTGCCAGATGATACGGTTCAAAACTGATGAAGTCACTTCAAAAATTTTTAAGGAGGTTCATGACTGTATATATAACTGGGGAAAGGTTTATGAGTCATAGGCTTGTATAGGCTGTAGGCAAATGTGTAGTGATTGTCTGCTAGTTTTGACTCCTGCTCACTTGTTCTGACCCTTTTTTGCAATAGTCTGATAACCTTATACCTGAATTTTATCTGCACTGCAAGTGGTTCCCCACTAGCCTTGCAGGACTGTGTGCAGGGTGTACTATTTTCCTTTTGCTTTGTGATGATTTCTCATTCTGCATTCATAGGTCAGTCCTGCCCTGCTCCATAATTGCACAGACCTCCAGGAACCTAGGTCAGGTTCAGAGGTGTTGCTTCTTATAGTCAAGGAGAAGAATTTGGATATCCCTGTCCAAACTTCTAGGAGAAGAATTTGGGTATCACTGTCTGCCTCATTAAGAGAGTAAATGTGTGAGTGAATAGAAGAACAAGATAACAAACTAGCTGGAGTCCCAGCCACAAAAGACTTCTCACAGAGAAGTAACTTAAACTAAGTTTTGAAGGATGTTTGTATCTGAGATTGGTAAAGAGGTGAAGCAAATGCCCTAAAAAAATACATAAATCATCCCTCTATACCAACACTCCCTTTGCTGCCTTTCCAAGATTAACACCATGTCAGTACATTGCTGGCAGCCAATGTCACCATCATTTTTCCTCCTCCTCTGATCTCTACCTTATTTCTTAGATATTTTAGTGTCGCTTCTGTTGATAATTCAATACTACAGCTTCCTCTGTGTTTCCATTCTGTGGAGGCACACAGCTCACTTTTGATTCTGCATCTGCAGCCCTTTCACTGATGAACGCCTGAGACCTTTCATATCCTTTATACCTGTTATGACTCACTCTCTTGGATGCATGATACTTGCTCTTGACTTTTGTGAAAGCTTTATTTTTTCAGTAATTCTCACTTCACCCAAACCATCTGTTTCTTCCAAGATTCTACCTTGAGGTGCTTCAATGCTGACTAACCAGCACCCTGATATCATGGATGCCTCAGTAAACTGGCTAAGGCAGTTTATCCCAGGAATACCCCCTTGCTGGACACTCTTTCAATATTTTACCAAGAGTCTCTTTAGCTAAGAAGTTTATTTGCACAAACTGCTGAAGAGACTCTTGGGGGTAAAATATTGAAAGAGTAGAGAGCACCCAGACACATTGGTTTTTTCTGAGTTCAAAGTTCTTGAAGCTGAGGAGTGGGGGGGGGAGGGGGGGAGGGGGAGGGAGGGGGTGTGAGCTTGGGGTGATTCTAACCATAACACTACATCTGTCATTCAGATTATCTTCTGTCTTAGCCCTAGGGACCCAAGCCTGAATCCTGAAGGGAGAGATCTGAACAAGAAAGCCAGTAAAGGCTCTAAATCATAGGGACGCTAATTGCAAATAGGCATCAGGTTTGCCAGTATAGGAGCCTTTGGAGAACCTTCATCATCTCTTCAGGTGATCATCATTAAGGCCTCTGACTTCATTTTATACATACAAGTGTTTCTCCCATTGTGGCATGGGAGAAAATGTCATAAAGTTTTCCCCTTCGAACTTAAAACAATTTTGTCTGGTTTGATGGTGTTAATCTTTTCACAATGTGTGCATCATCAAGTCATCATGTACACTTTAAACATATTACTACTTTATTTGTCAATTATACCTCAATAAAGCTGAAAAAAAATCTGATTTACACTTTTTAAAAATCTCTAAAATATCTCCAGCAAGGTAAAAAGGTAGGATCTCCATGTTTAAATTTGTTGCAAAAATTTACATAGACATTCAATTTGAATTTGAAGAGTATACTTTAAAAAATTAAATTTGTAAGTTCACAGCAACAAGCAACAGTGATATTTTTGTTACTACTATTTGTCTGTTTCTTTTTTTGTTTTTTGTTTAATTATAGAAATGTAGGTGTATTTTCCTTTATTACTCCAAATATATTTCAAAATTTGTTTTATCAAGTAAAATTTATACATAGTGAAATGCACAGATCTTGTAAGTACTGATATATATCTCAGCCTCGACCAAAATATAAAGTATTTCCATCACCTATCTCAGAAATTTCACTTCTGCCCACTTCCAGTCAATCTTGCCCCCTAAAGTCACCAGTATTCTTATTTTTATCACCATAGTTTGGTATTGCTATTCTTGAGTATCATAAAAGTGGAGATATATAGTGTTTACTTTTATGTCTCGCTTCTTTTGCTCACTGTAATTTTTTAGGGATTGTTTAATGCATCAATTAAACGTTCTTTTTAAAATTTTTGAACAATTTTTCATTCTAATAACTTACTACAATTTGTTTATCCATTCCCCCAGTGATAAGCATCAGAGTTATTTCTAGTTTTGTACTATTCTGAATAAAGCTGTTTTAAACAGTCTTCTGCAAGTGTATCATGAACATATGTTTTTATTTCTTTTAGATAAATACTTGTGGTAGGCAGAATAATGGCCTCTCAGATACCCACATTCCCAGAACCTGGAATAAATTAGTTAAGTTACCTGTGGAGGGGAGTTCTGGTAGCAGATGGAAGTAATGTTGCTAATCATTAGCTGACCTTAAAACAGGGAGAACTCACTGGATATCCAGGTGGGTCTACTGTCATCACTAGCGTCCTTAAATGTGGAAGATGGAGGCCAGAGAGTCAGTGCCAGAGTGATGTGGTGAGAGAAAGCCCTGACGGGATGTTGCTGGCCTTGAAGGTAGAAGGAGTCCGTGAGCTGAGAAACGTGGGCAACCTCTGAAAGCTGGAAAAGGCACAAAAGTGGATTTTTTCCTTGAGCCTCCAGAAGGGAAGAGAGCCCTGTCGTCACCTTGATTTTAGCCTTGTGAGACCCACTTTGGACTTCTGAATTCTAGGATGGTAAGATAATAATTTTGTTTTGATTTTAGCCACTAAGTTTGGGATAATTTGTTCCAATGACAACAGGAAAGTACTACAATATCATTGAGTGAAACACTAAGTCATATGGTAGGCATATAATTAACTTCATAAGGAATTACTGGATGTTTTTTGAAGCATACTAATTTGCATTCTCTCCCATCAACAGTACAAAAGAATTTGGTTGCTCCAAAACCTTGCCAACATTTGGTGTTGTTCATCTTTTAATTTTAGCCATTTCGTTAGAAGTATTATCACGTTGTAGTGTTAATTTGATGACTTATGATATTGGGCACATTTTCACGTATTTATGGTCCATTTCTAGGAAATATCTCAGTTCTGGGATATATCTGTTCAAGACCTTGGCCTGTTTGTAATTGTGTTGTTTGCCTTTTTATTATTTATTTGTAAGAGTATTTAGTATGTTCTGGATATAAATCCTTTATCACATATAGGCATTGTCAACACATTCCTCCCATCTCTGTCTTGTCTTAATGTTTTCTTTACGACATCTATTGATGAGCAGATATTTTAAAATTTGATTGAACCAAATCTATCTTTTTAGTTTAATATTTAGAGCTCTTTGTCTCATGCCTAGAAAGTCTTTGTCTAACCCAAGGTCATAATATTATTCTATCACTTAAGCTAGAACTTTTAGAGTTTTAGCTTTTAATTTTTATATGTGACATGAAATGGGAATCAAGGTTCACCATTTTCCTTACTTCAGCTGCAAACAGTTTGTTGAAAAGACTTTCTTTTCCCCATTAAACTGCATTGGCATCATTCAATGCCATGAATATGGCATTTTTTTTTATTTACATCGTCTTTAGATTTTCTCTTAACAAAGTTGTGTAATTTTTAGTATAGACTTAAATATGTCTTTCATTAAATTCCTAAGTATTTTGTGGTTTTTCAAGTGCTATTAAATAGTATGGCTTACTAATATCTTCCAATTATTTGTTGATGTTAAAATCAGTTGATTTCTGTAAGTTGACCTTGTATTCTAGGATCTATCTTATTCATTAGTCATTGTATCTTTCTAGGTTTCGTAGGATTTTTCTACATAAAAATAATAATTTTTTGCATACTCACACAACCATGTCATCTATGCATAAATATAAATTTATTTTTTTTCCTCTTCCAATCTTTATACTATTCATTTTTCCTTGCCATATTGAACTGGGTAGGAAATTTCATACAATGTTGGATAGAATAATAAGAATAAATACCCTCACCTTGTTTTTGATATTAGGGAAAAATTGGTGTGTATGTCAATTTCAACTATCATGTTAAAGGAAGGTTTTTCACAGATGTCATTTATAATTGAAGTGTTTTTCTATGCTTAGTTTAAGAATTTGTCATGAATGAGTGTTAAATGTTATCGAATGCTTGTTCTTTTGCTTCAGTTAAGGTAATTATGATTTTTATTCTTCTGTTAATGAGATTTTTTTTTTTTAAATCCTGTCACAACCGTACAATCCTGGGATAAACTCCATTTGATTCATTCTTTTTATATAATGCTAGAATCCATTTGGTTAAGGATTTTTATAAGTAGGTTCATAAGAAATATTGGTCTGTAATTTTTATTTTAATGTCCTTGTGTATTCTGGTTTTTTGGTTATGCTGGCTTCATGAAAAGACATAGAAAATATTGCCACACCTTATTTATCCTAAATGATTTGTGTAAAGTGTAAAATATTAATCATCATTAACTATCCGATAGAATTCACCAGTGAAGTTATCTTAACCTGATGTTTTCTTTCTGGGAAAATATTTACCTATGAATTATATTTCTTTTATAAGCGGGGAAGCATTCAGGATTTCTATTTTTATCAGTTTTAGAAAGGTTGTAATTCTACAATTTTTCTCCTTTTCATCTAACTTGTCAAATTTATTACTGCAAAGTTGCTCATAATAATAGTCCTTTAATTGAGTATGATGTGCTTACATATTATTTCTTAGACTTAGTCTACTTAGGATTTATTGAAATTCTTAGATCTTTGTGGGACTGCTTTCCACCAAATTTGGGGAATTTTCAGTTGTTTACTCAATATTTTTTTCTGATGCATTCTTTTCGTTTGTTTTTTGTTTTTTAATTTTTGAATTTTATTTATTTTTTTATACAGCAGGTTCTTATTAGTCATCAATTTCATACACATCAGTGTATACATGTCAATCCCAATCGCCCAATTCATCACACGACCATCCCCACCCCCCCATGGCTTTCCCCCCTTGGTGTCCATACATTTATTCTCTACATCTGTGTCTCAACTTCAACCCTGCAAACCGATTCATCTGTACCATTTTTCTAGGTTCCACATACATGCGTTAATATACGATATTTGTTTTTCTCTTTCTGACTTACTTCATTCTGTATGACAGTCTTTAGATCCATCCACATCTCAACAGATGACCCAATTTCATTCCTTTTTATGGCTGAGTAATATTCCATTGTATATATGTACCACTTCATCTTTATCCATTCGTCTGTCGATGGAAATTTAGGTTGCTTCCATGACCTGGCTATTGTAAATAGTGCTACAATGAACATTGAGGTGCATGCGTCTTTTTGAATTATGGTTTTCTCTGGGTATATGCCCAGTAGTGGGATTGCTGGATCATATGGTAATTCTATTTTTAGTTTTTTAAGGAACATCCATACTGTTCTCCATAGTGGCTGTATCAATTTACATTCCCACCAACAGTGCAAGAGGGTTCCCTTTTCTCCACACCCTCTCCAGCATTTGTTGTTTGTAGATTTTCTGATGATGCCCATTCTAACTGGTGTGAGGTGATACCTCATTGTAGTTTTGATTTGCATTTCTCTAATAATTAGTGATGTTGAGCAGCTTTTCATGTGCTTCTTGGCCATCTGTATGTCTTCTTTGGAGAAATGTCTGTTTAGGTCTTCTGCCCATTTTTGGATTGGGTTGTTTGTTTCTTTAATATTGAGCTGCATGAGCTGTTTATATATTTTGGAGATTAATCCTTTGTCCGTTGATTCATTTGCAAATATTTTCTCCCATTCTGAGGGTTGTCTTTTCGTCTTGTTTATGGTTTCCTTTGCTGTGGAAAAGCTTTGAAGTTTCATTAGGTCCCATTTGTTTATTTTTGTTTTTATTTCCGTTACTCTAAGAGGTGGATCAAAAAAGATCTTGCTGTGATTTATGTCAAAGAGTGTTCTTCCTATATTTTCCTCAAAGAGTTATATAGTGTCCGGTCTTACATTTAGGTCTTCAATCCATTTTGAGTTTATTTTTGTATATGGTGTTAGGGAGTGTTCTAATTTCATTCTTTTACATGTAGCTGTCCAATTTTCCCAGCACCACTTATTGAAGAGACTGCCTTTTCTCCATTGTATATCTTTGCCTCCTTTGTCATAGATTAGTTGACCATAGGTGCATGGGTTTATCTCTGGGCTTTCTATCCTGTTCCATTGATCTATGTTTCTGATTTTGTGCCAGTACCATATTGTCTTGATTACTGCACCTTTGTAGTATAGTCTGAAGTCAGGGACTCTGATTCCTCCAGCTCTGTTTTTTTCCCTCAAGATTGCTTTGGCTATTGGGTGTCTTTTGTGTCTCCATACAAATTTTAAGCTTTTTTTGTTCTAGTTCCATAAAAAATGCCATTGGTAATTTGATAGGGCTTGCATTGAATTTGTAGATTGCTTTGGGTGGTATAGTCATTTTCACAATATTGATTCTTCCAATCCAAGAACATGGTATGTCTCTCCGTCTGTTGGTATCATCTGTAATTTCTTTCATAGGTGTCTTATAGTTTTCTGCATACAAGTCTTTTGTCTCCCTAGGTAGGTTTATTCCTAGGTATTTTATTCTTTTTGTTACAATGGTAAATGGGAGTGTTTCCATAATTTCTCTTTCAGATTTTTCATCATTAGTGTATAGGAATGCAAGAGATTTCTGTGCATTAATTTTGTATCCTGCAACTTTACCAAATTCATTGATTAGCTCTAGTAGTTTTCTGGTGGCATTTTTAGGACTCTCTATATATAGTATCATGTCATCTGCAAACAGTGACAGTTTTACTTCTTCTTTCCCAACTTGGATTCCTTTTATTCATTTTCTTCTCTGATTGCCGTGGCTAGGACTTCCAAAACTATGTTGAATAATAGTGGTGAAAGTGGACCTCCTTGTCTTGTTCCTGATCTTAGAGGAAATGCTTTCAGTTTTTCACCATTTAGAATGATGTTTGCTGTGGGTTTGTCGTATATGGTCTTTATTATGTTGAGGTAGGTTCCCTCTATGCCCACTTTCTGGAGAGTTTTTATCATAAATGGGTGTTGAATTTTGTCAAAAGCTTTTTCTGCATCTACTGAGATGATCATATGGTTTTTATTCTTCAATTTGTTAATATGGTGTATCACATTGATTATTCTGCGTATATTGAAGAATCCTTGCATCCCTGGGATAAATCCCACTTGATCATGGTGTGTGATCCTTTTAATGTGTTGTTGGATTCTGTTTGCTAGTATTTTGTTGAGGATTTTTGCATCTATATTCATCAGTGATATTGGTCTGTAGTTTTCTTTTTTTGTAGTATCTTTGTCTGGTTTTGGTATCAGGGTGATGGTGGCCTCACAGAATGAGTTTGGGAGTGTTCCTTCCTCTGCAATTTTTTGGAAGAGTTTGAAGAGGATGGGTGTTAGCTCTTCTCTAAATGTTTGATAGAATTCACCTGTGAAGCCATCTGGTCCTGGACTTTTGTTTGTTGGAAGATTTTTAATCACAGTTTCAATTTCATTACTTGTGATTGGTCTGTTCATATTTTCTGTTTCTTCCTAGTTCAGTCTTGGAAGGTTATACCTTTGTAAGAATTTGTCCATTTCTTCCAGGTTGTCCATTTTATTGGCATAGTGTTGCTTGTAGTAGTCTCTTAGGATGCTTTGTATTTCTGTGGTGTCTGTTGTAGCTTCTCCTTTTTCATTTCTAATTTTATTGATTTGAGTCCTCTCCCTCTTTTTCTTGATGAGTCTGGCTAATGGTTTATCAATTTTGTTTGTCTTCTCAAAGAACCAGCTTTTAGTTTTATTGATCTTTGCTATTGTTTTCTTTGTTTCTATTTCATTTATTTCTGCTCTGATCTTTATGATTTCTTTCCTTCTGCTAACGTTGGGTTTTGTTTGTTTTTCTTTCTCTAGTTCCTTTAGGTGTAAGGTTACTTTGTTTACTTGAGATTTTTCCTGTTTCTTTAGGTAGGCTTGTATAGCTATAAACGTACCACTTAGAACTGCTTTTGCTGCATCCCATAGGTTTTGGATCGTCGTGTTTTCATTGTCATTTGTTTCTAGGTATTTGTTGATTTCCTCTTTGATTTCTTCAGTGATCTCTTGGTTACTTAGTAACGTATTGTTTAGCCTCCATGTGTTTGTGTTTTTTTCCCGGTAATTCATTTCTAATCTCATAGCATTGTGGTCAGAAAAGATGCTTGATATGATTTCAATTTTCTTAGATTTACTGAGGCTTGATTTGTGATCCAAGATGTGATCTATCCTGGAGAATGTTCCGTGTGCACTTGAGAAGAAAGTGTAATCTGCTGTTTTTGGATGGAATGTCCTATAAATATCAATTAAATCTATCTGGTCTATTGTGTCATTTAAAGCTTCTGTTTCCTTATTAATTTTCTGTTTGGATGATCTGTCCATTGGTGTAAGTGAGGTGTTAAAGTCCCTCCCTATTATTGTGTTACTGTCGATTTCCTCTTTTATAGCTGTTAGCAGTTGCCTTATGTATTGAGGTGCTCCTATGTTGGATGTGTGTATATTTATAATTGTTATATCTTCTTCTTGGATTGATCCCTTGATCATTATGTAGTGTCCTTCCTTGTCTCTTGTAACATTCTTTATTTTAAAGTCTATTTTATCGGAGTATTGCTACTCCAGCTTTCTTTTGATTTCCATTTGCATGGAATATCTTTTTCCATCCCCTCACTTTCAGTCTGTATGTGTTCCTAGGTCTGAAGTGGGTCTCTTGTAGACAGCATATATAGGGGTCTTGTTTTTGTATCCATTCAGCAAGCCTGTGTCTTTTGGTTGGAGCATTTAATCCATTCATGTTTAAGGTACTTATCGATATGTATGTTCCCATGACCATTTTCTTAATTCTTTTGGGTTTGTTTTTGTAGGTCCTTTTCTTCTCTGTGTTTCCCACTTAGAGAAGTTCCTTTAGCATTTGTTGTAGAGCTGGTTTGTTGGTGCTGAATTCTCTTAGCTTTTGCTTGTCTGTAAAGCTTTTGATTTCTCCATTGAATCTGAATGAGATCCTTGCCAGGTAGAGTAATCTTGTTTGTAGGTTCTTCCCTTTCATCACTTTAAGTATATCATGCCACTCCCTTCTGGCTTGTAGAGTTTCTGCTGAAATCAGCTGTTAACCTTATGAGAGTTCCCTTGTATATTATTTGTCATTTTTCCCTTGCTGCTTTCAATAATTTTTCTTTGTCTTTAATTTTTGCCAATTTGATTACTATGTGTCTCGGCATGTTTCTCCTTGGGTTTATCCTGTATGGGACTTGCTGCCCTTCCTGGACTTGGGTGGCTATTTCCTTTCCCATATTAGGGAAGTTTTCGACTATAATCTCTTCAAATATTTTCTCCGGTCCTTTTTCTCTCTCTTCTCCTTCTGGGACCCCTATAATGCAAATGTTGTTGCATTTAATGTTGTCCCAGAGGTCTCTCTGGCTGTCTTCATTTCGTTTCATTCTTTTTTCTTTATTCTGTTCCAGAGCAGTGAATTCCATCATTCTGTCTTCCAGGTCACTTATCCTTTCTTCTGCCTCAGTTATTCTGCTATTGATTCCTTCTAGTGTAGTTATCATTTCAGGTATTGTATTGTTCATCTCTGTTTGTTCGTACTTTAATTCTTCTAGGTCTTTGTTAAACATTTCTTGCATCGTCTCGATCTTTGCCTCCATTCTTTTTCTGAGGTCCTGGATCATCTTCACTATCATTATTCTGAATTTTTTTTCTGGAAGGTTGCCTTTCTCCACTTCATTTAGTTGTTTTTCTGGGGTTTTATCTTGTTCCTTCATCTGGTACATAGCCCTCTGCCTTTTCATCTTGTTTGTCTTTCTGTGAATGTGGTTTTCGTTCCACAGGCTGCAGGTTTGTAGTTCTTCTTGGCTTCTGCTGTCTGCCCTCTGGTGGATGAGGCTATCTAAGAGGCTTATGTAAGTTTCCTGACCTGATGCATTCTTTTTTTTTTTTTTTTTAATAAATTTATTTATTTTCTTTTATTTATTTTTGGCTGAGTTGTGTCTTTGTTACTGAGCGCGGGCTTTCTCTAGTTGCAGCGAGCGGGGGCTACTCTTTGTTGTGGTGTGGGGGCTTCTCATTGTGGTGGCTTATCTTGTTGTGGAGCATGGGCTCTAAGTGTGCAGGCTTCATTAGTTGTGGCTCGCGGGCTCTAGAGTGCAGGCTCAGTAGTTGTGGCACACCGGTTAGTTGCTCTGTGGCATGTGGGATCTTCCCCTACCAGGGCTCAAACCCAGTCCCCTGCACTGGCAGGTGGATTCTTAACCACTGCACCACCAGGGAAGCCCCTGATCTGATGCATTCTTGATAATTTTTCCCCCTGCACAATATTGTCTCACAGGTTATTGAGATTCTTTTATATTTTAAATATTTTTCTCTCCCTTCTTCAGTCTGGATAATGTTATTGACCCTTTCTTAATGTAGTGTCTAATCTATTGTCTAAGCCACCCAGAGTTCTTTTATTTGATATCAGATACTTTAGTTCTAGAATTTGTCTTTCTTTTTATAGTTTCTATTTCTTTGCTGAAATTTCTCCATCTTTTCATTTAAATCCTTGCATGTGTTTATAGTAACTGTTTTAAAAGCCATATCTGCTATCTCTTATATCTGTTTGTTTTGGGGGGGGGCTCTGTATCCCCTGAATTATTTTTTTTCCCCTTGACTATCGGCAACATTTCCCTGCTTTTGTCTAATAACTTGTCATTGTATATGTTACTCTGAATATTTTCATGTGTGTTGTCTTCATTTTAGTCCTGTTAAGTTTTGTTTTATCTGACAGTTAATGGGTAGATTATTTTGACCCTTTTAGACTTGGTCTTGTGCTTTGTAGTGAGGCTTGATTTCAGGACTTCTTTTTTCCCCAGCTAGGTCTAGGGTATTTCCTTTCCTCTAGGTCATGGTCTTTCCAGGATCTTGATTGGATGCCTAGATCGCTCAGTGAAGTCTCTCTACTCTAGCTGGCCCAAATTCTGACTTCTCTTAGGCTTGTCCAATGTCTAGCACCTCTGTGCTGCTCTTGGCCTCCTCGAAGTCACTGTCTACTAGGCCTCATGGACAATGTCCGGTTCACGAGCATCGTAGCCCTCAGCCAAGGACACAAGGTGAACCCTCATGCAAACTTCCGGGGTACCCTCCCTATATAGCTACTTCACTTGCTATACCCTGCCCCTCCAGTTCCAGCTGCCTCAGCAGCTTCAAACCCTAATCTGGAAACTCCTCCCCTCAGATTTCTGCTCTCCACTGGACTCGCCTCCCTACTGCAAAGTTGTGGAAAGTGTTCCATGCAGAGATTTGGGGATAGTAAGCCTACCTCATGGCTTTCCCTTTTCTCAAGAATGATAGGGCTGCTCTGTTTCCAATGCCTGAAAGTCATTCTCATGTTTTGTCCAGTTTTAATAATTATTTACATCAGAGGGTAAGTTCAAAACAAGTTACTTACAGTTCCTGGAAGCCAAAGTTCTGTAGCACACTTTTGAGTACCTTCCATGTACAAAACAGTATACACATTATGGGGCAAAAAGAAATAAAAAAACAAGTTCTTTTCCATCTGTGAGAGATAAGAAGGGTGCATGTATAACTAAAATATGAGACCAGCGACTTTTTTTCAGTTCCTGGCATGCACCAAGACATTTCCCACCTATGACTTTGCAAGTCCCTCTGTCTCAAATACTTCCTTCTACTCCTGGCCTGAATAACTTTTATTTATCCATCCGATCTCAGCTAAAATGTCACTTCCTCAGGAAGTCTTCTCTGACCTTCCCCTCTATGTTATTTTCTTGAATGTTATTCTTTCTCATGACATCCTGTAGTTTTCCAGCACAACTCTTAACACAATTTCTCCTTATACATATCTGTGATTATTTACCTGTATATTTCATAAGTGTAAGACTAAGTAAATTTTCTTCACTGCTATATCCCTAGGTCTATCACAGTATTGAAATAATAGTATAAAATATTTCTTGAATGAAAAATGAAGGAACGTTAAGTGTCACAATCAGCACAGAAAATATTTGCATTCCATCTGACATTCATTTCCCATTGGGTAGATCAGAGAAAGTGTTAAGAGATGGAATTTTAAGAGAGATGGAAAAGAGGGCTTTCTAGACAAGAAATTGGCATGGATTTAGAAAGTACAAGTCATTTCAGAAGGCAGTGGCTAGACCCATTTTTCTAGAGAATTAATTAGGACAGATTCATTAGGATGGCAAATTGAGTTTAGAGTCCTCATCTTACCATCTTCATAATAATAGCCAATTTGTAAAACATAGATCTCTAAATATTACCAAGTGTACATAATATTTCTTTTAAAGATGTAATTTATCTTTAAAAAGCTAGGTATTACATGAGTTCCCATCAATAGCTTTATAAGAGTACATTGGCTGAAAAAACTGATACCTATGAATTTTAGTCCCTACATTTGAAGTACAATTTTGTTGAGAAAGATGCCCAGAAATGTACTTTATCCACTGCCCTGTGTGAGACACATAAAGAGTAAATTTTTCTGCCAGTGGTTCATAGCCATATTAGTATTAAATAAATCATACGACATATGAAGTAACTTGGAGATGGGATCTTTAGGAGTGTGGGCTATAATACAGTTCTTGGAAACCCACTGTAGTTCACTTCTTATGCTTGTAGGAGAACATTTAGAACCACAAGTGAATGCTTATGAGGGTTCCATGAAAATGAAGAGAAGTATAAGTGGGGTGGGTACTGGGAAAAGGAAGCCAGATGCCATACCCATCTGAGACTCTTGGTATGTGCGTGCTCCAGTTACTTCCCCCATTTGTAGTTAAACACAGAAATATAAATGAGTGGTCTACCCACTGCCTCATGCTGTTAATTCTAGGAATAGTTGCAGTTGAGGCTTTCTCCAAGGCAGTCAAAGCCACCTCCAGGAACCAATTAGTCTCTTCCTATTACCTCAGTCCTACTAGTGAAAGCCACTCAGTCACAGGGATCATAATCAACCCCATTTACAGCACCTGCCCAGTCCACTTAACAGAAGGTATAAGATTTCCCTCATCTTTGCTTTCTCAAAGTGTTGTCCTATAATTTGAAAAGCTGAGTGACATTATACTTATGCGGTCAGTGTGAGGAATTCTCCACACAAGCTGATCAGTAACTAACCCCTCTGCAAGACAATTTCATCTCTCCACAGTGTGCAAAGGAGGAGGTGTGACAAATAAGCAAATCACTCACCTGGTAACATTAGCTGAATTTGCAAACTAATCCTCAGCTTGGAAAGTTCCCATCATCTCAGCTCTCAAAAGCTGAGCTGACTTAGAAAGACTGCTTCTTCTTTCCAACCAGATAAGTGTTACGTGTCTTATCTCAATTTAAAGCCATTTGATTGGGAAGCCTCCCCTGAATTCCCAAACCAGATCCAGTTCCCCCGAGATATATGCTTTTTCGTCACACTGCTGGCATCGTGACAGCAAGAAGGTGGTAGTATTTCACAGTTAAGAGTGTGGCCTCGGGCTTCCCTGGTGGCGCAGTGGTTGAGAATCTGCCTGCCAATGCAGAGGACACGGGTTCAAGCCCTGGTCCGGGAAGATCCCACATGCCACGGAGCAGCTGGGCCCGTGAGCCACAATTACTGAGCCTGCGCGTCTGGAGCCTGTGCTCTGCAACAAGAGAGGCCGCGATGGTGAGGGGCCCGCGCACCGCGATGAAGAGTGGCCCCCACTTGCCACAACTAGAGAAAGCCCTCGCACAGAAACGAAGACTCAACACAGTCATAAATAAATAAATAAATAAATAAAAGAACGTGCATTTCTTTAAAAAAAAAAAAAATGAAGAGTGTGGCCTCTTTGGGACCCCAGCTGCCTGCCTTTGAGCCCAACTCTACTAGTTATTAGCATATAATTTGGAGAAGTTTTTAACTTCTGTGTCTCAGTTGCTTCATATTTAAAATAGAGATAACGTATCTGTCTCATAGGTTTTTTTTCAAGGTAAAGTAACTTTATATAAATTTATATGTGAAGCACTTAATAGTTGACATAAATATTGCCTACTGTTTATCACAGTTTTTAATTATTCATTAATTTTTACTTGGTTCATTCATTAAACACTCAAAATTTATTTTTTTGTTTTTTATTTATTTTTTTAAATATGTCAAGCGTTTATGAATTTATTTATTTTTTATTATTTTTGTATGTGTTGGGTCTTCGTTTCTGTGCGAGGGCTTTCTCCAGTTGCGGCAAGCAGGGGCCACTCTTCATCGTGGTGCGCGGGCCTCTCACTATCGCAGCCTCTCTTGTTGCGGAGCACAGGCTCCAGACGCGCAGGCTCAGTAGCTGTGGCTCACGGGCCCAGTTGCTCCGCGGCACGTGGGATCTTCCCAGACCAGGGCACGAACCCGTGTGCCCTGCATTGGCAGGCAGATTCTCAACCACTGCGCCACCAGGGAAGCCCCCTCAAAATTTATTAAATGCCTGCTATATGCCAAGTTTACTGTAGGATATACCAGTGAACAAAATCTCTGCCTTTAAGGGGCTTCTATTCTAGTCAGAGAAAAAGAAAATAACACAAATAATAAATTAAAACAGTATATAGTATGTGAGAAAATGATTTTTAAAAATAGAAAAATTAGAGCAGAACAAGGAAAATTGGGAGTACTTAGAATGGATTGTAATTTTAAGTGAGTATGGTCATGGAAGGCCTCATGGAGATGTGACATTTGAGCAAAAACTTAGAACAGATTTCTGGGTGAAGATTGTTCTCATGGCAGGGCTATTGCAAAGGTTCTGAGGTCTGAGTGTGTGTGGCCTGTGCCAGATCAGGGAAGCCTATATGGCAGGAGAATGAGCAGGTGAAAAGATGAGGAAATGAGCTGAGGAGGTAGTGGCCTGGGCCCTTTGGGCCAGCGCAAGGACTCCAGTTTCTGCTCTCAGTGAAATGGGAGCTGTTGTAGGATTTTGAGCAGAGAAATAACATGGTCTCACTTGCGTTTTGAAAGCATCGCTCTTGTTCTATTGAGAACAGGCCATGTGTAAGGGTAGCAAGACTAAAAAACAAGGAGACCTGATAGGAAACTGTAGCTGAAATCCACATGTGAGATGATAGTGGCTCAGACTATGGGTATCAGGGGAGAGGTGAAGACATAATCGGATTCTGGATACATCTCGCCACAGAGAGAACAGACTTCTTAATGGAATGTTGGCAAGGGCAGTGTAGAGAAAGAGATGATGACTATCTCCCTTACTCACCAGAAGATCAGTCGTGACCATGTTTGTTGTTGCTGACTGTTATTTCTTCAAGTAGGAAAATGCCTGGCATATAGTTGTCACCATTGTTCAGTGGAAGAAGGAAAACAGTATTCTAAGAGATTGAAGTTTAAACTAGAATTTCAATTCATTTTTAATCAAATCTTTTTAAAATTATTCTTAACCAGAACACTCCTATCCCAGCACTTAAGAACCTGGAGAATCTCTTAGTAATCTGTAGGTTGACTGACGTAGCTGAAATCAGAGCACAGGGAGGTAGAGTATTTTAATAGATATTTTTGTTGTGCAAAAAAAAGCATAGTACCCTGCATAGTACTCCTCCCTGGGGCCTGAGTCACTGTTGTAATTCCCTGTATAGTGTTTGTGCACATCAAATACACATGGGCACTTGCAGCAGTCTGCACATACTCCTTAGATGTGTAATATCGTCACCTTGGTTATCAGCAAGTCTTGCTCTTGGAGCCACTCAATTTAAAAAGATTTTTCCAAGTACCTAATCTCACACTTTCTGTTGGTTTTCATTAAGTCATTGGAGAGAGAGGCACATTGACTAGGAAATTACATCTAAGATGGGATATTTGTTTATTTTGCCCCTATTTAATCCCTGTTCCTCTACAAATGTACCAACAAGTTTCAAGAAGAGATTCTGGCAGCTGGAAGTGATCTCTTGCCTTTCTCATACTTTATAACTGCTTAATAGTATCCTGCATCAGTTCTTTAATTTTCTTCGTAAGGTGATGTAATGCCTATTTGACAATAAATAGAAAATGTTACTTCATTGATTCCCCCCCCCCCCAGTAGTAAAAGGGAATTTCCTTCCCTATTTACACTGTGACGTGGTCCTCCTGGTGACTGCAGTACACAGTTGCACATTTCGTAGCTGGGAACAGAAGAAGGGAACCCAGGTTGAACCAACACATTTGGTCTCACTAGCACTGATAGCTCAGTACCTCCTCATAGCTGATTGGGGTATTTTTTCAGTGAACTAAACACATGCCACAAATTCCACACATGCAATATTTATTAAACACCTTTATTTTCCATAGATCATTTTTTTGGAATAATTCCTTAGGAAGTCAAAATTCCAAACAAGTTGCAAATTTTGCTTGTACAACTAGCCAGCTGACCACAGGTTTTCTTTAAACTATTGTCCAACTATGGTAACTGGTACAATAAGGCCAATTTGAAACCCATTTAACTAATTCAAAACCAAAAGACAGCTATCTCACACTGAGAAATCTGGCATCTTTTAAATGATTAGTTCTTTGGAAAAATAAGTATGTTCAGTAAACTCACAGAATTCTTATATCTCTTAAGAGCATTAGATAGCCTGTGTCTGATAGGACTTGCCTCCTACACATAGGCATTTTATAAAAAGAAAAAATGTTATGGGCTTAAATAGAGGGACATAAAACTGCTGTATGCAGAAGTACCCAAAGCCTCCTCAAAAAAGAGGCATCAACCATGAAATTATATTGATTAGAAGTGAAAACACCTTATTAGGTATAAGGTCATTTGGGGGGCTCACTGACTGTAAATGTCTGTTCCCAACTTCTAAAATAGCAAGAGGAAATGGAAACACACAAAAACGATCATTGATAGGGTAAGAAGGATGTGGTGTAATAATGAAAATAAAAAACAACAACCTTGATTAAATGCAACATTGCCATGCATCAATATCATCATTAGCTGTTAGGCTTCAGGATTTTTAATAGGGAATCAAAGACCAAAATGAGAATGATTTAGAATCTGTTATTCAGGAGGCAAGAAATTGGAATGATAATCGTACCAAATGAGCCAAAAATAAGGGATTAAGAAAAGGTATTTGAAAGTGAGTAAGAATAAAATATACAAATTTAAGCCAAAGCAAGCTAATACCTCATTACAATGACTTGACATTTAAGGCAAGCACACAATTCCAAATCCAGCTCTATGAAAGTCACTTTTATTATTAATAAAATCTGCTAGACACTTTCTGTGGTTGCAGGTACACTAGAAATGACTTAACTATTTTGATATCTAAATTTAACAATTTTTCCATAAACAAGAACTTTGCAGAGTGGCACAGTACAGACAAGACATTTTTCTACTAAAAATCCTAAGTGATGATATTTGTCAACCCACCTACCTATTTACCTACCTACCTATTTATCTCTCCATTCAATAACTTGCATCCCTGTACTGTGATGTATGCCCACACACCAAAAGAAATGCTCCAAACTCCAAAATCTCCTAACATCTTTGAGAATAGGTGCATTTGCAGAAACTCTCTGTGGATCTGTGATGTGTGGGGCTTTAATGCTTTGCTCCCATGCAGTACACAGGAAGTAAATCAAACATTTCAAGTACTGGACATTAATAATAACCCCATCCTCAAAGGAGGACTCACTCCTAATGGAAAGATTATTCTCCAAACCTCATCAGCCGTGCCAGCCTCAAGGAGACTCGCTCTCCCACCTGAACCTGCAGCAATTTCTTCCTCCACTGCTCTTGCCAGACATTAGCTGTTGCCATTCTCCACAAAGGGACTTTAATAGTCTTGAAGGCAATATGCTGTTTTTTGTTCTTGCTTCCTTGTCCCCTCCCTTGTTGCTCATTAACTTATATCTGCCCTCTAGGAATGTAACTAAGTAATCATCTAAGGTCAGGTAGAAAGCTCTTGCAACTTCACAGGTAAAGAATAGAGGGAAAAGATTTTTTTAAGTCAATTATTAAAACCAAGATAACTCATTCTTCATGAACCAGAGATCAGCTACTCCAAATGTCCTTAGTGTTGGTGATCGTCAATGTCATATAATACATTTGAACTCATTCTGGATTCAAAGTCCACTTTCTCACCTCTTAAACTGTACAGTCTATTGACAGAAAACATGCACGAGGTTAGCAGAGAGGACAAAACATGTTGAGATAACACGTAAACAGCTTGTCCTCTGGATTGTGCAACATGGTGCCCTTTAGTGCTTAAAGGAGAGAGAACCTTTCTTTGATTCTTGGAGGGAATGTTAGCTAAATTCAAGTACATAATATATTCAAGCAAAAAAATACTTGTCTGGAATCAGAGATCCTATTCTGCAAGAAAACTAGACTCTTAAGTGAATTTCAGGGTTACTTAAAAGGTTAAGACTAAATTTTCTGAATATATTTACAAAATAAAGAAAATAAAGATCTGCTGGGAGAGCAGCATGCTGGGGTATACAAGCCATAGATAGCCCTCCCAGCCATTCTGTAGATTCAGGCACCTTGAGGCTGAGTCATGCTTGCAAAATACCGTGTAGGAATTTTCACTTCCTCTGTCAACCAGCAAAGGACCTTTGGACAAGTTGAACAGAAAACTACTTTTCTAACTCCTGTGTGGTATTAGATATTGGATTCAGTGTTCCCTTTTGCAAAAGCCTTATTTGACCCCTAGCCATGACACACTCCATCCCAATTTAAAGTCTCTTTTATACACTGAAAAGAAGATGCTGTGAGATATTCAGATGCCTATTGTCTGGGCTGTAATGACTATGATTCAGCTAAGGTTTGCTAAGGATATTGACATTCTTGGAGGAAGGGCACTGAAGTGCACTGCACAGCCCTCTGGGGAATCTCAATCCTTTCCTTATGCAAAGATACTCTCAGATACTTCAGAACTGTGGTAATATTATGCTTTAGAAGGTGAGGAAAGTGCTTTTTTTCCCCCTCCAGGTGGGACAATGAATACAACTTCTTGACCCCTGTAACAGCTTTTTCAGAGTTTCTAAAGATCAAGTCCACAAAAATTTTATTTGTCCTGAAATTTTCTTATTGAGAGAAACTAATCATGCTGCCCTGTTCCTTATAAACTTCCACTTACCTTCAGGTTTCTCCCATAGTCACATTTCTCTAACGAGCACAGATTTCCTTTTAAACTTGCAAAAATAAGATGCAGACCATATTAATGATTGGGCAGCTTCCTGCACTGGTGTTTATTTTATGGTAACTCATATTGCAGAATATACCTTTTAAATGAGCATAATTTATGTAACAGAAGCATAGCAAAAGTCGTCTAACTCCTTGCTACTCAAAGCTTGGTTGTATGCCCAGTGACTGTTGAAAGCATTGGTAGTTGACCAGGTCAACAAGGATTCAAGAGTCTCGGTAGGAGGCTAGCTTTCAGAACTAGAGCAAAAGGCCAGATCAGACAGATTCAAACTACATTTAAAAAATTGAAAGTTTTAGTGGAGATGACATTGACAACCAGTGTATTCCCACCCAGAAATTATATTCCCAAGGATATTTTCTAAGTATTGGTTCTCTTCTTTTTTTAATCATCAAAGCTGTTCCAGTACTGCTATGCCTGAAGAAAATATATATGTACTTTGCAACCACTTTTTTAAAATTATGTATGTCCCCTAGATAGTCTCCATACCTCTAATAGTATTTCTCTTTTGAGTATAGTCTAGGAATTTTTTTTTTTCTTCTCAGTTTGAGAGATTTAAGGAAAAGAAAATCTAATATCACTTTTAATCATTATTTAACCTTAAAAACTGCAGTATTGTCACCTAGAGTTAAGATTCCCACTATGTTTTCTCCTTTAAGTCGTGTGCCTTGTCTCTTGCATTGTAGCAACTCTTTCCTATTTTGGCCACGCCCACAAGCAGCTGTAAAGGGACCCTACCTTCTTATTGCAGCACCTGGCAGATTTCCTTCTTCTCTATCCCTTACCGCCCCCCCACCCCCGTCTCTCTCCGCCAAAAAGGATTCTTTTCAATCTCATAAGTTCACCTACCCATGTTAGAAAATAAAAGAATAAGTGCTATCTGGAGCCTTGCAAAATGATGAAAGTCTCTATTCCAAAGATTTTTCTAACACGAGTTTTCTCACTCCACATGAACCCTAGCTTTACATTTCTTGCCCCACCTAACACAAAGGAGATTCACCTTTGATTCTTCTCAGTGGCCGATTGCCAGGTATGCTGTATCCAGCTTGAGAACTGAGCCCTCGTGGGAGAGTTCAGATTGAAAGACCAATTGTAAGAACCTGCCATGTGCCTTTGGCATGTGTCTGAGCACGTAAGACCATCTATGCAGCAAACTTGAGGATATGCTTGTTCTGACGCATACATGAAAGAAAATCTAGGGCTGAGTAGTGAGTGTGTGTTTCTAAACCTCTGTGTGGGAGGCATGTCTCCGAGTCTAGGTAATTCTACCCCTAAACTGTGTTTCCTATCTGTCTTCAGCTGTGACAATAGAGATAGAGAGTAGGAGTCCAGATCCTCATCCATCCACTGGTACTTGAAATGTAACAGTGCCCTTAACAGTTCATTTCCTATTCTAGAATCTAACTTTCTGAGCTGATTGTGTCCTACGTGGGATTAACGTAGCGTCCCGCCTAACTGACTCAAGTACAAACTATATATTTCATTGTACTTTTATTCATTTTCGGTCTGGCTTCTTTCAAATAGATTTTAAAAATTTAATGGTAAAACTCATTTTTTTCTAATACAGTCAAATGTAATACCACAAAATTTTACTGAATTACCATCCAAATTCCTTTCTTCCCTGGGAGGAACATCTAGAACTATAAAGCAAGGAAATTATAGCTCTTGTAATTCACTATAGCTCTCTAATATACATACGGCACAGAAAATACATGACTATTAATATCATGTCACATCAAAACCAAGAAGAGCTTAAATGGGCAAAATGTGGAGGTTAACGAGCTTCTATGTACTTTCTGTTAATCTCTGATGCTTCTCTTCTGGCCCCTCTGTATCCGCACAGAAGATTTTCTTTTATAATTTAAGTAAAAACCTTTGTGAATTAAGGGGCATATCTTCAAATGTTCCATATGAAGAGATGACTAGTGTCAACATCTGATTCCTTCCTACTCGTAGCTGACGCATCTCTACACTTGAGCATCTAAAATGTTCTAGGCTGAAATCGTTACCTGGTGGACCGCTTGGGAGTGAGACTGGAAATCTCCCCATCTCTTTTCTCTTCATTAATAACTCACCCATTTTGACTCTTCCATTTTTTTTCTATCCTTCATCTTCTTGGCTTAGATATCACCTTGTATATTCAATCCATTCTGTTTTATTTTTATGGTTCCTCTGTTTTAATAAGCTGTACTCAAATTACAAAAATATGATTTAGTACCAATTTTCTTGGGAAAATAAATACTATTTAGAATATATTGGGATGAAACAGGCTCTTATGAGTTTGCCTGGAAACTATTCCTATGGGAAAATGAATTCAAAGATTCAATATCTAATTACAAATACAATGTAGAAATGTAAACCACATGTAAGTTCAGGCAGGCTAAGTGATTTTTCTGGCCCTGTTGCTCTTACAGAGGAAATATCACTCCTGATATATCCGATCACCGATTAGGGATATGATCAGAGTTATATTAACCCCAACACTTCATTCAGGGAGTGTGGCTTCAAGAATTCTAATTGCATCCATCAACTCTTCATTTATAAAGTGTCTATTAAGCATCTATCAATATGGCTGCCAGTTAAAAACAAAAAGCATGAGCTCAGCCCTGCTTACTTTTTCAAACCCCAGTCTCCCCATCCCCTATAAAAGGGGGAGACATAATAGAATCTCTCTAGTGGACAATGGCTGAATACGTAGTTTGGAAAATCTCTTCAGGCAATTCTGATACAGCCATCCATGCCCATTTGAGAAGCCCTGTTCTATATCCTTTCTGTTGGAAATTTCATTTACTCCTATGGCTTCAAATAACTTTAATATGCAAATAACCCTCAAGTCTATACTTTAACATGGTTTTCTCCCCTGAACCCCAAAACCTTCTGCTTCTAGATTGCCTCCTTTAAAGTGGTTCCTCACATAAAATTTCTTCAAAATCAAACTCAGGTTCAGCTGCCCTGTATATTGAACTTTGCCTAGGTTTCTACTTCATTTGATATCACTGTGCACATAGCTGCTGATATTGGAAACTTAAAGGCATTATTGTCTCTTCCCTTTCCTGTGTCTTAGAACTTAACATCTTATCTGTCTCAGAGTCTAGTTAGTTCTTTACCCACAGTGTACCTCTAAACTGTCCCATGTTCTCGGTCTCCACTGTCACTCCCTAGAGACAAAACCTTTACTGACTGGTATTTAAACAACTGCCAAGTGTCCAACTGCAATTCCGTCCCTGGTACAGTTCATCAGTTATTATTCTAAAGCAGAAATCAGATAATTTCACTCCTTTCCTTGAAAACTTCGAAGGTATCTTCATCACCTACCAGATTAAACTATTGTAATGGGGGATATAACACTCTGCAAATCCTAACTTTATTTCATAATCTGCCACGTTCTCGCTCCCTTGAACTTGAAGCACAGAAAATTTCTGATTTCTAAAAAACATTTGTCCTCCAGTGCCTCTGCATATTTGAAGCTGCTCCATTTCGTAGGACAACTTGTACTTGAAATGCAGCTTAACTCTCTAACCTTAGATTCATAATATATAAATTGAGAATAGCAATAGTTATCTTACAGATTTGTTAGAAGGTTATTAAGTGAGATGTTTCTAAAGCCCTGAATACATATCCTAGTACAAAATTAATGTTCAATAACTGGTAGCTATTTAATGCTGTTTGTTTGTACCTGACAGTTTTAATTTAGCATTATATTGTGAATATTTCTCCATGCTATCAAATAGTTTTTGAAAATATGATTATAAACTGCTGCATAGAAATAAATCACATGGATATACTTTAATTTATTATACCAAGTCCCTATCAGTGAACATTTATATTGTTTTCAACTCTTTACTCTTATAAATAACACTATAATAAACATCATAATACATAAATCTTTGAGAACACCTCCAAATATTTTCCTAGGATAAATTACTGGAAGTAGAACAGTTTAAGACTCTAGAAACTTATTGTCAAACTACACTCCAGAGAAGTAACAACTGATGTTGCCACTAGCAGTATCTGAGAGCTCCTTCATTTGCACCCTTCCAAATATACCTAGTATATTCTTTCTCCCTCTCTCTTTACTAGTATAACGGTATCTTGTTTGTTTTTGTTACAACAACCAAATAGTCCTCCATATTTAATCCATTAGGCTCTTTTAGTAGCAGAGAGGACAGAAACCCATTTGCCTCGAAGAATCTTGGAAGGTTTTATTGACCTGTCTTTTGGACTCATGGGAATAGACTCTGTACATTTCAAGCTTTGTCCAAAGGGTTGCCTGACCTTTATTTAACCACATCTTAAATTAATCACCCCTACTATCCTACCAATGCCCAATCACCAACAACTAAATATAAAAGCCAGACCCCTCATATTAGAGCATTTTATGATTCCTTGACATTCATCCCTCATGCCATGCCCTCAAAATATAAAAATCCATATCCCATGATAAATGGCAAGGTAATTATTAGGAGTAATAGAAGGGATGAGACTACTTAACCTCAAAATTGTGAGCTCAGTCAAGGTTCTATTTGAATCACTGGTATAAATGGTTGCTATCCAGCATCAAGGATCAGTTAAACACCAAAAATTACATAAATCCTACTTATCCACTGGCAAAAGAGATAAATGCAAAATTATTTGATATTTGATATACTGTTTGCTAGCTAAGGAAATGTAGGATGATATAAGGCCATATAGTTCAACAGCATTATGTTTATCTCATAGTCATTGTCTGCCCAGGGTCAAGCATACTGTAAATCACTCAAAAAATGTTGAATAAAAGAAGGAAAGAAAAAATATATATATAAACCAGATTTGACTCTCAACTACTTTCACTTAAGCTGGGAGTCTTATAACAGCTCTCAAAATTCTGATTAAACCCCCTCTCAACATGTTTAGTTTGCATGTATTGGATTGATAATAGATAAACATGGTTTCTAATTTCATTATTAGCCATTTATATATTCTTTTGTGAAATACCATAGCACGATATTCTTTAATATGCTATGACATATGTTACATGTATCCTTTGAGCCAGCACATCTGCTTGTGGTAATTTAACCTAAGGAAATAAACGAAGAATTCCAGAAATAGAAAATGTATTAAATATTTATTCCAGTGTGTTTTTACAAGCAAAAAAGGGGGGAAAGGAAACAATTCATATATCCAAACATATGGAATTAATTAAATACAATGTAGAACATCTACACTTGAATACTATCCAGCCATTGAAACTGATGTTATAAAAGTTTCTGTGTGCTTAAATATTCTATTTTTAATATATTAAGTGAAAACATTAGGTCACACAACTATGCATGGAATGATGTCCTATCTCCCTGTTCTCTCTTGAACCTGTCATCAACCATTTCCCCGAACGATATGAAGGTTACTAAAGACCTCTGTGTTGTGAAATCCAGTGCTTAGTTCCCGATCCTCTTCTTACTTGACCTATTGGCATCATTTGACATAGATGACTGCACCCTCGTCCTTGAAACAGATTCAGAACTTGACTTCAGGAGAACCATGTGTTCTCGGTTCTCTTTCTTCAACGACGCCTCTTCCTTAGCCTCCTTTGTTAATTTCATTTCATATGTCACATCTTAAAATGAGTTCCCAGTCCTCAGTCCTTGATTCTTTCTACTGTCTTTACTCACCCCTGGGTGATTCCATCCAGTCTTCATGGCTTTAAACACCATCTATAAAAACTGATGTTGCCCAGATTTCTGTGCTAGCCTGGACCTCTACTCTGAACTCCAGACTCTGCAGTTGGCTGCCTATTTGATGTTACCAGTTAAATATTTAAAAAGCAGTTTTGATTAAACTTAAAAAATGAACTCCTGATGTTTTACCCTCAAACCTATTGCTTCCACAATCTTTACCATATTAAACAATGGCACCTCTATTTTTCAAGTTGAGTGATGATAATAATAATGGAGTGAGGTGGGTTGGGACCCTTGGGGATGGGGGAGGGAGGGTTGAAAAGTGAAAAGATTTAAATATTTCTTTCTCCCAGTTTTCTTGCAAATCTGTTTGAATATTAGGCAGATATCCATAAGCTTAAATTTAGGCCTCTATAGCACCCACTTCTACAATATTAACTGTCAGTATTTCTCAACAAAAGTAATTCCTGAATTAACATAAAAATGATGTGCGTTACAAAATTCCATTTTCAAAATATGCTTATTTACAGTAAAAATTCTACCCATTGGTGAAATGTTAGACACATTCTGTTTCACTTCAGGAACAAGATAAGGATGTCCATCATTGCCCTATCTAATTCAGCATACTGGAGCTCCTAAACAGCATGATAAGACAAGAAAAAGGAATAAAAATATAAGAATTGGAGTGGAAGAAACAAAACTATTTTTCACAGATGTCTTGCCTACATTCAAAACCCCAAATTTTCTACAGACAAATTATCTGAATTAATAGGAGACTGACAGTTTTGCTGAATGAAAGATCAATAAGTGGCAAAAAAAAAATCAGTTGCATTTCTAGAATAGGGATAGAAAATATAATTTTACAAAATGGATAAACAGACTAAATATCCTAAAGATATTAGTTCTTCCCAAGTCTACCTAAACATTCAATGCAGTTTCAGTCATAATCTCAACAAAAATTTTTAAATTTATATGGAAGAAGAATGGCCAAGAAAAACAATATTATTGAAAAGGATGCATATAATGGATTAAAGACTTACATATAAAGGCAAAACTTTAAAACATTTTGAAACAATAAAGAATATTCTTTTTATGCTTTTAAGAAAGGGAAAGATTTATTCAATAAACATGTAAGCCACAAAGGAAAAGACCAATAAAATTAACTATAATAAAATTAAGAACTTCTGGTTCTCAAAAGAGACATTAAAGAAAGTTTTAAATGTACAGCTTAGGAGAAGGTATTTACAACATAACCACCAAAATGTTCATTTCCAGAACATACAACTCCCACAAATTAAGAAAATAAAAACACAAAATAATACCCCCAAATGGGTAACACATATGAAAAAATATTTCATACAGGAGGACACAAGAATGAAAAGATGTTCAAACTCATTAGCAATCAGACCTGAAAACTAAAAAAAAAACACAATGGGATACCATCTTGCATACACTAGGCTCAAAAAAATTAAACTAATGACAGAGCTAAGAGTTGGTGGGGATGAGAAGCAATAGAAACTCTTAAACACTGCTCTTGGGAGAGTAAATTGATACAAAATTATGGAATTCTCTAATAAAGTTAAAATACACATACCCTGTCACCCAGTATTACCAGTCCTAGATAATATATCTTAGAGAAAATTTTGTACATGTGTACCAGGAGACATGAATAAGAATATTCATAATGACTTTATTTTCAACAGTAAACTATATGTAACACATGTCCATCAAAGGAGGATTAATAAATAATTGTGAAATATTCATATGATAAAACACTCTGTGACAGTGAAAGTAAATGAACAGGTCTGTGCAGCAATATGGATGAATCTCAGAACATTGAATGATTGAAAAGCAAGTCATGCTAGGGCACATACAGCATGATACCACTCATAAAAAAGTTCAAAAACTGGCACTATTAAAAAATACGTTGTTTAAAGTTAAAATCAAATCTATGGAGAAAAGCAAGGGGATGAAACACAACTTAGAGTAGTGTTTGTCTCTGGTGAATATTGGGGGACATTGCCAGGGATGGTTTGGAGAGAGACTTCACTGTAAGGATAACGGTCTGTTTAAGATGTTATGGATTCCAGGTGTTCACTTGTGATTCTTTATAAGTTACCTAAACATTGCATATATTCTCCTATATATGTTAGAACTTTTGGTCTCAAGTTTGGCCAAAGTTTACTATGTTTTGTTGTAACAATCAATTACTACCTATATGTCCTGTTGATTATATCCTCAGGCAAGAGGAAGCTAGGATATAGTTAGGGTGGGCCACTTACCTGTATCCTCATTCCCAACCCCTCATCTTCTCAAAGTGCTAGGTGAGAATGTCATGCCAGGTACCTTCCACTTGCCTCTCCCCCTTCTCTGCTCTGCTCCCTGCCATGGGAGGGGGACCTATACAGGCCACGGGAATGACCTTCCATTCCCTTTGATTTCTGGTTGGTTCAGGTCGCTGGAGAGCCCTAAAAGGTGATTGGATGGAGGGGGGACAGTGAGATCAAGGTATTCATCACCCTCATTCTTTCCCACCAAAATTGTCTCCAGCTGACTGATGCCCGGGGTTAAATGTCACTGCTTTTCCCAAGGCTGTCAACCTTACATGACTTCTTCTAGGTTCTGTTAAGTTCCTTATCCCTTCAGACCTAGAGGGTCTACTAGTCAACCTCATATTAAACTGTGCCAAATATGTGGTTCCCAAAACCTATACCTCTGTGAGTAGCCCCTTTGTAATTAAACCCTTGTGAAGTATTCTGAGTGTGGCATCTAATTCTTGTTGGGACCTTGCCTAATATAAATGGAGAAGGATGGAAAGAAAATTAGGAAAAATCACATATAAAAAGATTTTTTAAAAGTATTTGGGGAGCAATGAATAGTTTTTGTTTAGAACCTGAAAACCATATTAAATTTTTTTTAATGGGGAAATAAAGAAAGAATGATAGGGGTTTTAATTCAGAGCTATTTGTTCACTTATTCAACAGGGAAGTGGCATGTTGAACAGTGTTAGAGGAAGACGATTCTGGTAGCTTTACATAGGATAAACTGTGGAGCAAGGTCCTGGAAGGAAGAAGTCCCTGACTTAGCAGGCCAGTAGGAGCTGGCTTGGTGAAATCAATCTTAGAGCGCATATTTGAGGAGCTATCCAGTCAGGTCCCTTTATACCCCTAGTCCCACATCGCGACTGCTCTCGTCTGGCGTGCCTTGTCTATGAAGTAAATTTCTGTCTGGATGTCAGGCAAAGGGATAACATGACATGAAAAACTAGGAATTTAGTTACACAGCTCCTTTTTGCTGCCAATAATATTTTAATTTGTATCCTTATCACCGCTAATTGTTATCACCCTGTTCAAGGCCTTTAGCAGCATTTCATATTCCACTCTAGGTGTGTTTTGAGCCTTTATTGTACCAACACAAATACTCATTAGTGTTTTGCTCTGCATCCTTTTAAATTGAGTCTTTTATATTGTTACTTTGCCCACAGTGGACTCTGAAATGTCTCTCTGTTTAGCACCATCTGCAGATTTAATTAATGTGCTGTTTTGCTCATCTTGTAGATGATTAATAAAGATGTTGAATAGAATCGAGCTTAATACCATAACATGTGGCACCCTGTAGCCACTTTCTGCTAAATGAACTCAAATGCAGTTTGCTTTTATACCTGCTCATGGCTTTTTGTGATATTCTTTTTTTTTTTTTTTTTTTTAAATTGCAGTTGTACGGTGGGTTTTTTTTTTTTTTTTTTTTTATAAATTTATTTATATTTGCTGTGTTGGGTCTTCGTTTCTGTGTGAGGGCTTTCTCTAGTTGTGGCAAGCGGTGGCCACTCTTCATCGCGGTGCGCGGGCCTCTCACTATCGCGGCCTCTCTTATTGTGGAGCACAGGCTCCAGACGCGCAGGCTCAGTAATTGTGGCTCACGGGCCCAGCTGCTCCGCGGCATGTGGGATCTTCCCAGACCAGGGCTCGAACCCGTGTCCCCTGCATTGGCAGGCAGATTCTCAACCACTGCGCCACCAGGGAAGCCCGTGATATTCTTAATCCATCTAAAAAGTGTTTTTCTTGAATCATATTTGGATTTACAAATCTGAACTGGAAGTTTCCCTTAGAAGAAATAACTCATCTGTGGATTTCATTACCTGAACATTACCAACCTAGCCCAATGCTGTGTGCAAGTCAGTTTAATGTAGATTTCTATGATGATGAAACCTACCTTTTTCTAACACATTTGAGATTCTCTAAATGTTCTTGCAGTTGCTTTGTAATTTGGCCTTTTCAACAACCAGTGACTTTATAAAGCAGGTAGGTTCTTTCTATATTTCTCATGAAGAACTTGACACTCTGAAATTAATTTACAGAAAGCCAATGATAGTTCCAGCTTTAGGATTCTGGAATTCATACTTGCTGATGCCTAATTTGGGAATCTAACTGGTTGAAATATGCTGCTTCAAGTTTAAGTCATTAACAGCTTGGGGGAAGAATTCCTGCTAACATATCTTCAACTCAGTGTTTGGGAGCAAAAGTTAGATTTTATAAAGGCCCAGCAACATAAATTTTCATTTTTCTCAACACTTTTGTGGTGTTTCTTACTGATTATTAGCCACATATTAAAGGCAAATAAATGAGAAAAGGTAGATCTTGTAAATATCCTCCTATAAGCAGCATATATCAATGCTTGTAGATAAGCCCATAGATAAGCTTATCTTTCTGTTCGCTTAACAGAACGTACATGGTAGTTCAGAGTCAGCTAAGTTAAGGGCTAAGTTATTAATGCCAGTTTATTACTTATGAGTGGGTTGTTCCAGCTGATTTTCTGCTTCATAGGAGAGGATTACTAGCCTCCCTTAGGCTAGGTCCTGTCCTTTCTGCTGCTCAATGATCAACGCCCTGAATTCATCCCAAGGCTACTCAGACCTCTGGCCTCTATTAGCCAGCACTCAGTTTCCTCTACAAGGGGAAATGCCAGGAGCTGACAGCATATTCTTCACTTGCTCTTGCCTCTAGGATGATTGGCAGTGGAGGGTTTCTCAGCTTAGCTGTACTGCTGATTTCCACATCACTGCGGGGCTCCTTTGTGCATGAGGCTGTCAGGAGCTCCTGGACATGGGTATGTGAGGGACTTCTCTGAGCCCAGCCCAAAACTCGTGATAAAGAGCTGGATGTAGAATCAGAGCCATAAACAGCAAAGCTGAGTATTTCTTCAGTTTCTGTCTCTGGCTAGTTCTTAGCACACTATTACAATCAATTGTATGACCCTTGGGCAAATTATGCATCTTTAGTTTTTCTCACCTATAAGGAAAATAATAAAAGTAGAAACTTCATTTGACACAAAATGTGTAATGTACCAGAAAAGTAAAATGCGTAAATGCATATTTTTGCATGCTAGCTCTCCTTTCTGTCTCATAAGCCGTTGCAACTCTCTACTAAAATTAGTCACCAAATTGTTATATTACAAAGGCACACACCTTCTTAAAGGAGAAATTTGTGTAGCACAGCATATAAGCAAACAATAATTTTTGGTGAAGTTTTTATATACCTTTGAATAATAAGCAGAAAATAAAGCATGCTTTTTTAGCTTTATGTTAATAAACTTTTAAATGAAAGTCATTATTAACCAAAGATAAAAATAGAAAGAAAATGTCCCAAGCCAATTGTTTAAGGTACAAGGTAGGATTTGGTGTATAAATCATACCACTTACCTCTCCCACTTAGTCCAAGTCTTCATCACAGGTTCTTTACAAGAAAATTGAATCAAATGTGGGTCAGACTTCAGCTAGATTGATGGTAAAGCTTGATTGGACAATGCATCAGGGACTTGAATCCAAAATGAGATCTTCTTCTACAAGGATGGCCAGGTCCACCTAGTCGACCTGATTTGGTTTATCAACTGGATATCGGAAGAGATAGGTGAGCCACTGTACCTGAGGAGAGGTGGTTTCCTCTATGGGTAGGATAAGAACAGGTAGGGGAAAGGAGAGTTAGTGAAGGAAAAAGGGAAAAAAAAAGAAAAAGGTGCAAACTTCTTCCACCAGAACTTCTGAGAACACTGATGTATCTTAGTCAGAGATACAGGGCTAGGTGGCAAATGGTGCTCCTTACATTATCACCTGCCGCAGTCATAGATATGATGCATTTGCTTGATTGATACACTTGGAGTCAGAGCTGTTCTTGGACAAATTGGGATTTTTTTGCCAGTAAGAACATTTAATGGAGAACCCATCTTTTATTTAAAATTCTCTAAGATATTCAGTCTCATGAGTTAATAAGGAAGAGTGAATAATAAGTTATTTATTTAGCATCAACTTTATACCGGCACTTTACATATATTATCTCATTCTCTTCCTATCCAAATCATATGACAGATACTGTCACAAATATTGTACTGATGAGGAACCCAACACCAAGGCAGTGACCAAGGTCATGTAGATGGAAAGAGGCAGAGACAGGATTGAGGTCCAGCTATGGCTGGTCTCAAAGCTGTTAGAGCAGACTCTTTATGTCCAGTTGGTGAAAACAAAAACAGACACATTCACATGCTTATAATGTATAATCAGCCAAACTGTGGAACTGGGAAATATAGTCTGGCCGAAAGAATCCCATTCATTTTCCAACAAGTATTTCTCTGGTGTATCTGCCATTTCATGGCATTTCTCTATGCTCATTTCAAATTATTATTTTTTAAATCAGAGCTCACCATCTTTGTCAGGTATTATCTGATGGTACTGAGTACCACCCACACCCTTCTAAGCTCTCTCATGAAGGAGCTAAAACCCAGGAAATTACATTCCCCAAACTCAGTATAACTGAGGGCAGGTGTTAAGTGAAGACTGAGTGTGCAGGGCTTCCAGCCTTCCTCCTGAATACAAGCCAAGCCAACACTGTAGACAGACAGGATCATCTGTTTCCTTGGGACTTCTGCCCTTCTGAATACTCTGAAAGCCTGCAGAGCCCTCTCTTTTCTTTCTTCCTTTTAGCTCTTCGAATGCTTGTGTAAGCCTCTAATTTTCTATATTAAATTTGTTCCTGCTTTAAAAAAAATCTACCCTAGGGGCTGTCAAATGAGAGCACACAGGACAATTCTGAATTCTGGCTCATGGTCTGTTTTTGTAAATGCAGATTTATAAGGACCCAGGCACACCTACCGATTTCTGTGTTGTCTATGGCTGTTTTTCCTCTGCAATGTCAGAGTTGAGTAGTTGCAACAAGAGACCAAAGGACCCATATGGTAGATAGAATAATGGCCTCCAAAGATATCCTTGTCCTAATTCTAGGAATTTATGAATGTTCATTTACATGGCAAAAGGGACTTTGCAGATGTGATTAAATTAAGGATTTGAGGTGGAAAAATCATCCTGGATTATCTGGGTGAGCCCAATATCAGGGTCAGGAAAGGAGAGGTTTAAAGATGCTATGCTGCTGGCTTTAGAGGGAAGAAGGGGCCATAACCTATGGAATGTAGGTGGTCTTGGAGCTGGAAAATGTAAGGAAACATATTCTCCCCTAAAGCCTCTAAAAGGAGCACAGCCTTGCCAACACTTTGATTATAGGACTTCTGACTTCCAGAACCGTGAAATACAAATTTGTGTTGTTTTCAGCCACTACGTTTGTGGTAATTTATTATAGCAGCACTAGGAAACGAATGCAGTTAAGTGTCAAGCCTAAAATATTTACTATCTGGCCCTTACAGAGTAAGTTTGCTAACTCCATTTCTGCTAAACATAAATGGCCCTGATTAGTGATAGAATCTTATTTTCTGGGTCAATGAACAAACAAGGTTCTCATTGGGCAAAGACTGCCATGTCCTTTATCTAAAGACCTGTGTATTGTCATTAGTAATAATTACCCAGATCTCACTGGAAAAGCACTTTAAAAAAATCTTTTGTTCCTATCTTCTTTCAATTTTGTATGAACCTTTAAAATATTTTAGTCTTTATCGCATTGATTTTTAGGAAATATATATATTCTGGATAGTAATTGTCTATTATACATGTTCCAAATAATTCTTTTTCTTGTCTTCTTGTGTTTGACATTGTATTTTTATGTAGATGAGTTTATAATTGTTATGAAGGAAAATGTATCAGTCTTGTGTTTTAAGAAACTATTTCTCTTCCTAAGGTCATAATATTTTCCTATAATTCTAGTATTTTTAAATTTTTTTTCATGTTTAGATCCTTAATATAACAGAAAAACATTTTATAAAGCATTTTTTATTAAAATAACACTTTTCTCCAAGGGAGAAAAAAATTAACCATTCATTGAAAATTCGGTTACTGCAACATTGATATGAAATGCCAATTTTGTCAATCTCACTGGGGAAGCATTTTGAAAAAAGTATCTTTTTTTTCCATTGACTCTTCAACATACGTATTCTTCATCCCTCTTACATCTGCCCAGTTACCACATTTTCATTATGGGCCTTCTCCAATCCCACCATTTTCCTTCCATTCTAATGCATTCAGATGATCTTTCTTGCTCATGACCTTGGTCAGGCCTCTCCTACAATTTGCTTCCATTTTCTCTTAGCATAAAAGTCAGATACTTCACTGACCACACAGTATGATTTTCAATTATTTCCCTCTCCTTCGTCTCCTTCCTGCACCTTTTGTTATCCATCATGTTGCTTCCTGTTTAACTTTTCTGCTCATTATTCCAAATGCTTCACAATTTCCAAAAAAGCCTGTAGTATACAATTTAGAATAGCACACACCTGCCCCTCTCTGATCATTCGTTTCCTGCTAACACTCTCTATTGGCCACCGAAAAGGAAGTGCTTGGGTGACATATCTGAATTATACAGGACAGCTTGGCAGCTACCAAAAATTTTCTCCTCACAGGTTGATCGTCTCAGACAATTCTAAAAACACATATGTCCCCGGTGACTTAATTTGCTTGATAGTAAATCCATTGTAACCTACTCAGATAACAACTTGCTATTTATATCAAACTTGTATCCAATTCTGAGATGTTAAATATAGGATTCTCCACATATCCTGACACTCATTTCTAATAAAACATGGCGTATGTGAGAATGAACGTTTAAGTTTATAGAGAATCAGCTTCAAGGCAAAAGGGTTTAAAGCACCAGGTCATAAGAAAGCCACAAGAAAGGCCTCTATTTCTAAACTAAATAGAGAATTAAAATTTTTCAGAGCTAGGAAAGACCTTACAGGTCATCCATTGCAATCCTTCTTATTTTAGAAATGAGGGAACTGACCCAATATGAGAACCCAGATGACTTGTTCAAAGTCCCACAGCCAGCCAGGGCGGAGAGTCAAGCTGGAACCCTAGGTTTCTGACTTCAGCCTGCAGGTCAGGGCTCTTCCTACCATACCCTGAAGCAGCACCAGAGCGTCCACTATGGGCACCAATGGTTCCATCCATTTTCTCAAAACAAACTTACTACATTTAGAAGATCAGAAAAACACATTGTACTGTATCCACTAAACAACCAGCCCTGAATGTTGATAAGTACTTTTGTGTGTGAAAGTGTGTCTGTTGGAGGCGTTGACAGAATGACCACTGCAAATAACCTGAGTAGTGGACTTTAGAATATGAGGAAAAAAAGGTCTTTCTTTATCAAAAGTCATTCCAGAAAATTTTCTAAATCCAGTGTTATGGATAAGTAGCCTAAGTTGGGGATGTTACAAAGGATAAATTAGCCCAGGGTTGTCTCATTGTTGTTGATTTTCTATTCATCTCAAGAGTCTTTGCAAAGAGACATGTTTCATTCTGAACAAGTGTCAGTGACATTAATTAAGAAAAAGTAGTGGGGAAAGAAAACTACAGTGGTATGTTAAGTTGTCACTGGTTCTCTAGTACCTTAAGCACTTTATCTGATGAGCTCCTTTTCCTTCTAACTTAGATGAAAGTTTACAGTCTAACAACAGACAGGGATTGCCAACATAAGGAAACATAACTTCATTTTGAAGACTATCTGTAAAAACCCATGACTGTTATGTTTAACATTTGACTAAATTTTGACCACATATAGCATAAACTGCCTTTCAGATGTTTCTGTATATTACTATTCCACTTAATATGACCAACCATTGAATGTGGACACATACACGTAACAATAAGGAGAGAAATCACAGTGTTATAATAATTTCACATAACAAAATGTCACCTGAGTAATTTTATAACTGTATCAATTAGCTTTATGTCTAAGAAATGTGGTTCATTAACTTATTAATTATTCATTGAAAGACTAGTCACATTCAAGGACAGAAATACCAGGTACAAAAACAATGTAATATAAGTCACATTTCACTAAAATGACAGAATGCAGTAAAATAATTTATGTTACATATTATCCCTCTATTATTATACTGTGTCAGCCTAATAAAATTAGTAGTGAAACCCCACTTTGTATCTTTAAATTTCAGGGTCTGATATTATTCAAGTTTTTTAAAGATTTGTTGAAAAATACTGAGTTAGGATCTGTTATGTGCCTAGCAATGTGCCTGGCTCTGGGGGAAAAACAAGGCTTTGGATGTGATCCCTGCATTCAGAAACATACAGTTAATTCTCTTTCTGCAGATGGTAACCATGATCTTTTTAAGACTGGTTCCAGCTGGCCAAAGCCTCCATTGAAGGTATGATGGCAGGTAGTGTCTGACCAATAGGTATGTGGAGTCAAACTGCACACATTATCCCTCACTGTACAGAATAGATATATTCCATCTAAGTGAGCCATAAGTCCTATTCTCTATAAAGTAGATCTTATTTTCATACTTTTACATTTCTCTATAAATTATAGCTTATCTTCCTACTTTCACATTGTATACGTAGAAATTCCCTTGTTGAAAAAAATAAGAATAGATTGAAATTTTGGTGACAAATAGATTAATACGCACTGCACAGTAGTAGAAAAGTCACTAGTCGTGAAAAGGGGAGACTTGGGTGCTAGCCAGGGGGCCATGTAATTTATAGCCCATATCAGGACACCACTGAGAGTGAAGGGGGTGCTGCTACTAATTATGTCAGGACCATGAATATAAACTGAGACTGTCCCTGGAAAACTTGGACATAAACTCATCCTAGTTCTCCCTCCAGGTCTGCCATGCATAAACTATTCATGGATGAGTAGTCAGTTCAAGATACACTATTTCTTAAAATGTTCCACTGGCTTTCCTTCATTATTAGAATAAAATCTAAAGTCCTTCCTTACCAAAGGCCTGCATGGCCCTCTTCAGCCAGTCGAGTATGTTCAGGCTCAGAGTAACTGACATCTCCTTGGCCTTGAACATTCCTCCCAGAGAGCTTCAGGGCTCCATCCTTCTCTTCATTCAGGTCTCCTTTAAATGTGACCTCTGAGAGGCGCCTTTCCTGACATCCTATATAAAACAGCAACTCTTCGCACACATGTACTTCTGTTATTCTGTTTTTCTCTTCTTAACAATCTACTACTTGACTTACGCTATGTATCTGTTTACTGTTTGTCTCTAGGATGTTAGATATGTGAAGTCAGGGACTACTTCTTGTTCAATATTTCATTACATCTCCAGGACCGACAAGAGCATCTGACATTTTAGCAGCACTTGATAAATATTCGTTAAATACATGTTGACTGGATGAAAGTATTCATAATAACACAGACACTAATTCCTTATGCTATGTAAAAAGGAGTCTGAAATACATGGTATTTAATTTCCAGTCTGTGAATCTTTATGTAAGTGTTGGCATTGAATTAGGTACAGTGTTTCTACAGGATCTTTAAGAGCCTCTCAAGTATTACCTGTTTTCCAGTTCTTTTCTCAGCTTCTGTATGCACAGACTCTGTACTCTCATAGCTGATACAGACCTTAATTATAGCTCTTCTCATATGAGCCATCACCAGTCAGAAAAGGATCAAGATACAAGAGAGCAAAGTGTACTTCGGCAGCTAAATAGGAAGTCTGGTATGGGCGGAATGGGGTAAATTGACTGGAAGTTCAGGCAGAAGTTAGATATTGGAGGCCAAGTTTTGTAAGACAAATTAGCAAGTTGTATTTATCCTAAGGCAATGGGTGGTCATTAAATAATTTTAAACTGAGGAGTGATGGGATCAGAGTTGCATCTGCAAAGGATAAACCTGGCTGGCTTGTAAAGGATAAAGTGTAGGTTACCAAGACTAGCCTCAGGGAAGCCCTAAAGCATTCACTGCAACTGTCCCATCTTAAATGATCCTGGCCTGAGTAAGAGTGGGGAAAAAGGATCCTGGATGGATCACCTCTTTGCATCTCTTTCTCCCTCTATCTCAATCTCTCTCTCTCTTTTAATGATTTTATTGCTTCTCTAGATTCAGCTATTTCTATGAAAGGAAACAAAATACATTGCAGCTCTCTGTAGTAGATATACCATAAGCATAGCAACTCAGTAACTGGATTAGTTACTCTAAATTCATGCTTTCTTTCCAGATTGTACCAAATTACCTTTTTTTTGAAATGACATTCCTAGTGAAGTAGATTAATAAATTTAAGGTAGAAGATAAAACAATGTTATAGCCCAAAGTCATTAGTTAGCCTATCACTTCAGTAGTTTGTGAACATTCTGATGCCCCATGGACCTATTGAAGGGGTCCAAAGAATCCTGTTTAAGAACCTCTGCTCCAAAAGAGTGGTGATGACTGAATACCTGGTTCCTGGGTAGGTGTGTTTAAATTAAGACCGTCATGATAGGAATCATATAGGATATGTGCTTCAGTGTTTATCTGAGCAATACTTGTTTTCTGACACCCTCTGGTGCCTGGTTTACAGCCAGTGGGTCCCAGGGTATACTGCCCTTCTTCTCCTTTCCCCAATTCCCATTGTGTGTGTGTGTGTGTGTGTGTGTGTGTGTGTGTGTGTGTGTGCGCGCGCGCGCGCGCATGCGTATACATGCATGAGGTATGCATATGTTTGTGTGTATATACACATATTTTGAGAGAGAGAGAGAGATTGAGATAGAGGGAGAAAGAGAGAATATTTTATCTCTCCAGAATAGAAAAGATGATGTATGACATATGAAATGATTCAGAGGTGTGAGGCTTATTCTATATCCTGAAAGCACCTGATATGTCTACAGTTTTCAGAGTTTCTTCTTTTGCAGGACAAAGTTACCAGTTAAAATGCAAAAGATACTGGAGGGCTAATCCACTAGTCTTTTACCTCAAGTAGTTGATTACATTAGTTCTGTCATCTGTGGGTAGGGGGGCTTTAAGGATAAGTGATGTACAGGAAGTAATTTGTTAGAACAATGTAATAATATATATTCACGAAAGAATATTTAGAAAACTCAAGTAAGTACAAAGAGGAAAACTTAAATCATTCATAATTCCATCAATCAGATATAAACACTTAATATTTTAATAATGTACTCTATTTTACATCTCATATTTGGTCTTTAAAAATTCTTTTAAATGGCTATAGAATATTCCACTTTCTGGACATACCACAAGTAGGTAAAAACTCCCCAATATCAAAACTTTCGATTTTTAATTATCATAAAGTAGCAATGGTTATTTTGTAGTTAAATATAAATGTGGAGTTGCTGTGTGGAAGAATTTATGCACTCCAAGATCTTTAATACATATTACAAAATAGGTGGCATCTCCTTAGAACTCATCAGCAGTGTGTGAAAATACCCATTTAGTCAAATCTTTGTTAAATTGGGGAATTTTTATTTTAAAATAATGCTTGCCAAGGTGGTAGATGAAAGTGGTGCTCTGCTATTTTTTTTAAGTCAATTTCTTTGACTGCTAGTGAGACTGACATATTTTTTAATAAGATGCCATGATGGTGAAGCAGCAGAATGACTGCCTCCCTCCTTCAAGACTAAGTTGAGGAACAACATAAACAACTGTGAGAAACCCATGGGTGAAGGGACTGTTTTGAGCTGGTGTTGGAGGGATGCAGCTTTGACCTGAGGCAAGAGGCAGCAAGGCGAAGCTCTGGGGGGATACTAAGAAGAGAATTGTTGGAGTTCATCCCTTGCTTCTTCTTCCTCCTTATCTTAGGACAGAGAAGTGCTTGATGACCTCTACCCTCAAAAGTAAGATCAGGGCAGAGTATAAGGAGCTGAGAGAAACGAGTGGGGATTGGCCAACTCAGGCATCCACACCCAAAAGGCTGGTTAAATATTTTTATAACTACAATATATAACATAACTACAATATATAACATAACTACAATAAATATCCGTGAATTAAACTTACCTGATACAGCTGTGCAGATGAAGCATATGTAAAACGTAAAGACACAAAAATGAAGAAAAGGATAGAAAATAATGTATCAGTCAAATGTTAACCTAAAGAAACTGCTGCAACCTAATATCAGATAAAATAAGTTTAGAACAAAAAAAAAAAATTATGCTTACAAAGGGGCATGGCATCATGGTAAAAAATCAATTTACCAAAAAGATACAGCAATTTTCAACATCTTTATGGCCAATAAAATAGCCTTAAATATTTTTTAAAAATGGATAAGTTTGCAGAGAGTGTTTAAAAATACTATCATAGTGATAGCAACATACTTCTTTTGATTATTGATAGACTGAGCAGACATAAAAACACTAAGAATATAGAAGATCTGAACATCACATTTTAAAACTTGATCTAATTGACATATAGAAGGTTCTGAGCAAAATACATCATATATATGATACATATTGATACATACATACATATCATACATATATGATGTGTGTGTAAGAAAGAGATCTAATAGATCTATGTAGTCTTAACAATTAAGTTTAAAGTTAATATGAAAACAATAAATAGAAACAAAAACACAACAATTTAATATATTCCATGTGTTAATTTGTGGAAGCCAATAAAAGATATTTCAAGGGAAATGGTATAGTCATAAATACTCCAAATTGAGAAGCTAACTGCCATAATTACAGATAAAGTAGATATTATAGAGTGTTATCAACAATCATATTCCAATATTTTTAAAACTTACATTTAAAAAATCTAAGCATAAAATTTTAGCTGATAAATCAAACAATAAAGTTACTATACCTCAACCAAGTGACGTATATCCAAGATATGCAAGGCTGGTTTAATATTAGAAAAAAAAATGAACATCTTATAGATACAGGACAGGCATTTTATATAATTAAATACTTATTCAAGATAAAAAAAAAAAGGACCTCTTAGTAAATAAGAGGAAATTCCTTTAACCTGATAGAGGTCTTATCTTTTTAAACAGATACTCTTCAAACACCATCTTAAATGAAGAAATGTCAGATGTTATTGCCCTTATAATCAGGAATGAGGCAAAGAAGTCCACTATCCCCATTTCTATTCAAGATAATAAAATTCCATTTTGAACCTATTTGATCAGGAAACATTTATAAGTTTCATAATTCCATGTCAGGGAAATTATGGATGCACACAATCTCTTATACATTGATCAATGACTTGTAAATTGGTAAAACCACTCTGGAAAATAGAAGGATGTTCTGTCTCAAAGCTGAACATTCATGTACCTTTGAACCTAGGTATGCAGATAATGCCTTGCCCATGCACCATAGGAGAGATGCACAAGAATGTTCAAAGCAGCACTGTTTACAATAGCAAGAACCTGTAAAAAATACAAATGCATATCAATAGGACCAAAAAGAATGACCTATTGCAATAAAGCATGATATCCTTTATAGGAAGATAAAAACAACTAAAATAAAATTCTGTTTCTAGGAATACAAGTAAATGCCATGAAATAAAGCACTACATAAAAGGAAACAGGGAAATGACAAAGATAAGATTCAGGATGACAGTTTTTCAGGTGGTGGTGGGGAGGCAAGAGAACAGGATTGGAGGAATATATGGTAAAATGTAGGTTATTGTCAGGTCCTACCTTTGTTTTGTGTGGTGGGTTCACGGATGCTTATTACATTATTAAAAATAATTATTGTAGCTAAATAACTGAAAACTTAGCATACATGGGTCGATGATGAGGTATGTCATAAACTTATGATTAATCTAATTATACATACCTGAAATTCAAGGAGAAAAATATAAGATTTTTAGCTATTTGAGTGCCAGAAAATGGTAAGGTAGCAAAAGGACACAGATAACTGGAGGGGCATTGAAAACAAACTTTACTTTTTTCATGTATTTGCCTAGTATTTACCCCACATAGAGCATCCAGGACATTGATGAACACAGGCATCAGTGCTATAAGAAATAGCTAGGTTAATCTCTCCAGCCCTTAGTTCTCATCTCAAGTAGTACATAAATATAGTATGTGAAACATTTTGGAAGGATAAATATCACAGAGACTTTGAAAGGTGCTATAAATAATTATGCATTTGCCTATTCACTAGTATATCCAACAAACATATTAAGCCAGAGCTCTGTATCCAGATATATTTGAGGCACTGATGATACAAAGGTGGAGGGGTACAGCTCATATTCCAGAGGGGCCCCATTATGCAAAGGAAACCACATGTTGACCAATATAGTAAAGCCAAAAACCATAACTCCTGGGGTCAAAATATTTAAAATTAGAACTTTTTTCAGAAAATTCAGAGACAGACATCATCATTGTAGTTACACTAAAGGGAACTATATTGGAACATAAAAGAAGGAATGACTACCTAGGATAATCAGGGAGGATTTCATGGTGGAAGTGACCATGGTTCTTTGGAATTATCTTATTAAATGACCTAAAGTGCACTATAAAGAATAAATGGAGTTTGCCAACCAAATAAGAGAAGGCACAATATGTACAAAACCATGGAGGTATGATAGCATATGGTATATCCTGGGAGTTTTTAAACTCTGCTTTGCTGAAGCCTAGGTATTATGGGGGAAGTGAATAGTGAAAGTAAGTCAGTTATGTTGGCCCTTTGGTCTGGCCCAGCCTACCACGTTATTTCAAAGTAGCATCCCCATTAGTAACATGAAGATAGACAGTATTATATACAGGCTTACTCTTAGCTTGGCCCCTGCTACTAAAATATTATTTTCCCCAGTTAAACTATTATTGATTGTCTAAATCACAGTTTGCCTTAGGAACTATAATACTATGGTTGAAGTGTCTTACTCTTTTCCATGCTGACTTCTCAAGCTTTTCCATGTTTTTAAAAATACATCTTAGCTATTTGATAAGTGAAAAATGGTTTCTCATTACAGCTTTAAATTTAGCACTCAGATTTAGCTTCATCCAACAAAAGACTTTGTGTAAAAACAACTTTTGATGTCCTTCAAGCCAGCTTATATTTGAAAGCATGGGTGAGGGTAATCAAGTGAGGACCTCTAACAAACCTCTTCCCCTCACCTATGCAGTAACGAACCCGTGACTGCTGAAGTACGCTCCACAGGTCACGGGGAGCTGTGCATCATTCATTGCCATGCCTCCGTGACTGGAGGCGGCTCATTCACTCCCAGAGCTGACCTGAACTTGCCTAGCAACAGGATGTAGTTGCTAATGGTAACCATTGTGGGGAAATGTTTGTTCTTGGTGTTTGGGGTCTTTGTCTTTTCAGAAACACAACAGTTTGATAGACTTTATGAGTGGCAGTGTCTCACCACCTAACCCGTTCCATTCTTTCACCTGCTTTGCATGTACAAATTTAGAAATTTCCCCAATAGAAGCACAGTTTACTTTTGAGGATTGGCCTCACCCTCGATTTGAATATCTAAACTATTTTTTCACCTAGACCAAAAATAGATGTAAGTCTTACCAAGTCTTATTGGAACTGACTGCCCTCCCACATGGACCCCGCCTGTGAGTTCTCAGGTGTGGCCTCATAAGCCATATGGAACCTGAACTCTAAACAAAATTTTTAAAATAACAGTCATTCAGAAAGCAGTAAAATTCATTTGAAAATGTGCTGTAGAAGCATTTAAGTTATCAACATGTTGGAGTGAGGTTGAAAGATCTTCAGTTTGAAATGCTTTGCTTTAGAGCAAGGTTTCTCAACCTCAGCACTCCACATTGTAGGCTGGATAATTCTTTGTTGTGGAGGACTGTCCTGGGCATTGGAGGATATTTAGCAGTATCTCTTGTATCTACGCACTAGAAGCAAGGAGCAGCCCATCTCCCAGTTGACACAACCAAAAATGTCTTCGGACATTCCCAAATGTTTGGGAATCCTTGGGAGCAAGATTAAGCTTAGTTGAGAACTGCTAATTTAAAGCACTCAATTTAAAGACAGAATTTTTAGATGTAGAATTATTAGCCAAACAAGCAAAGCAGGCATAATTGATGGAAAGATGAATGAGAATTTAAAATTTGTCCTAGAAAATGGCTCAAAATACCAGAACTCAATTAAAGCTTCTATAGTGCTTATAGAGGACTAAAAACAAACAAACAAACAAAGGCCAATATATGGAATACCAGTGCCTAGAATCATGTGGACAATTAAGAAAAAAATATTTAGACCAATTTCTTTTCCACTAGTTCATGCATGTGGAATCAGTTTTTGTCCTTTGCCTAAGTCTTGTTTGTTACTCCAGCTATGATGAATTCTGATGATTATTACTGACTGGTCAGTAGGTTTCTGTATCCTGCTATACTTTAGGTTTCAGCCAGGAGTTTTATATAATTGACCATATGGGGAAACCAAGATACACTCAGAAATTAAAGTATGATGCTACCACAGTTTCCTGATATTGATGGTCATGTTATGGTTATATAGGAGAATGCCTTGGTTTGTTGGAAACACACTAAAATATTAGGATGATGAGGGCTGCTTATCATGATCATGTGGGCAACCTACTCTCCAATCATTGAGGAAAAATGTTCTTTATACTGTAATTGTAACTTCTCTGTAAGTTTGAGATTGTTTTGAGTGTTAGAAATATAAAAATTTCACTCTGTACATAGGCAAAATAAAAGGAAGAGGGAAATTATGTAAATAATGTGGGTGTTGTCACTAAATAAACTTAGCCTTAACTGAGCATGAGCTGAGAAGCGTGAATACGTTATTCTCTCAGTAGGTTTCAGTTTCCTACATGACTCTTGCAGTGTGAACATCTTGACACATTTACATTTCACTGGTAATTTCAATAATTATCAAGGGTAATTTATTTTACTATATGCAAGTTTTTCTTTATACATTACTTTCAGAAGTTATTCTCATAATGAGATGCAACCAGGAAAGAATGAAGAAAACCAAAACTAAAATATGTCAGTGGAAGTTAAGGGAGGAGAGAGTCTTGAGAGGATAAAAGTGTATTAAATGCTAAGGGGGTTAAAGGCAGGCTGGGGCCTGTGCCGACACAGCACAGCATTGGGGCAGCGTTGGTCTGAAACCTGGGCTGGCTCATTCTTGACCTATTTAGGGAAGGCTATCTGTAAAAGGGAGAAACTTCCAGTGGCCCCAGTATGTCTAGCCAGGTCTCCTTTTATTAGGGGCTGCTAACCACCTCCAAGGATGGTGAAGAGTTTGATAAATGCGCCAGTAGAGTAGGAGTTTGGGATTAACATATACACAGTACTACGTATGAAATAGATAATCAAGAACCTACTTTTTAGCTCAGGAAACTCAGTATTCTGTAATAACCTATATGGGAAAAGAATCTGTAAAAGAATGAATATATGTATATGTATAACTGAATCACTTTGCTGTATACCTGAAACTAACACAACATTGTAAATCAGCTACACTCCAATATAAAATAAAAATTAAATTAAAAAAAAATGTACCAGCAGAACCATCAGTGGAAGGCAAGAACCTTTTAGATGAGTATCTTTCAGATTAGTCACTAAAAGGGTATCAGTGGCTTTGGCCAGAACAATTCCAGTGGAGCAATGACAGTGGGTTAAAGAGGTGAAAATGCAGAGACCTTGCATGTAGATGATTCTTTCAAGGCACCAGGTTGGGGAGAGGAAAAAGTGTAGATAACACCTGTGGAGGGGCATAAGCTTGACAGAGGAATTTTGTTGTTTGTTTTTTATGTGATGAGAGAAGCTTAAGTGTGTTTAAATGTAGTGAGAGAAAAATCCACAGAGAACGAGTAGCTTTGCAGGTAAGTAGTTTGGGAGAACAAGCAAGAGTCGAGGAAATGGAGGTCTTGACGGGGCTGAGGGGTGAATCCCGTTAAGAAGTAAGGGGTTAATAAGCTGAAAGGAGAGAAATGGGAGTTAATGGTTTCAAGGATGAAGCAGGTTTGGCTCTGTGGAATTCTATTTCAAGTCAGAAGAAATGAGCCATGGTATGGCCAAGAAAATGAGGGGCATGGAACTGAAAATATAAGGGATGGAGTGGGTCACCTACAAAGCCATTGCTTATAACTCCTAGGTGTGACTTCTATTCCTGAGGTAGTAAAGGAAAACCCATGACCATAATTCAGCTTTCCCATGAGAATCCTCTGTAGAGAGTCCCTGCCACTTTCTGTTCCCTTTCTGTGAAGCGTTGGTTACCTTTTTGTTTATTTCAGACACAGTGCTTTCCTATGTTAGTTTTTCATGGCTCAGAAGAAGTCTCTAATTGGATGTAGTAGACGTTTCCTAAAGCTTGTTCAACGCAACTCACAGGTTCTGACCATCACCACCACCATCAGGGGTCTACAGACCAGCTTCGGGAAGTCACTTAGTTCTGCAAAACAGTTTGGAAAGCTGTATTTCAAGACGTAATATAACCTAGTTCCTACAATTAAAGAATTAAATATTCATTTTCAAACAACCACCCTTCCTTTATATCTTACACTTTCACTTGTTTACGAAATTCCCTTTTAATTTTGGCGGGTGGAACCTTAGTCAAGTGACTTGCAAAGCCCAGGGCATAACTTGTCAACCTGGTGATCCTTGGGAAGGGGCTATTTTGAGGAAATTGCTTTCAAAATAGGATTTTTGGAATGCTGCTGACTCTGGTGTTTTAAAATCTGTACTTATGTCCTTTGGCAAAGAGTGCATAAGATGTCCATTTATTGATCTAAATAATAAATACGAGGAGTCATTTTCCTTTGCATTAAATAAATGTGCCATTTCTGCTTAAACATATATCTCGAATTCAAGCAGATAAATCAAACATGAAGGGAGAGTCAACTGAAAACAAACAACAATAAAAATTCCCAAAGTGGCTAATGATGAGCAAGGAGTAGATGACCTTTGATCTTTTCAAGATGACTAAACACCCACACTTTTTTTTTTTTTTTTTTTAAGAAATTCACGTTCTTTTATTTATTTATTTATTTATGACTGTGTTGAGTCTTCGTTTCTGTGCGAGGGCTTTCTCCAGTTGCGGCGAGTGGGGACCACTCTTCATCGCGGTGCGTGGGCCTCTCACTGTCGCGGCCTCTCTTGTTGCGGAGCACAGGCTCCAGACGCGCAGGCTCAGTAATTGTGGCTCACGGGCCCAGTTGCTCCGTGGCATGTGGGATCTTCCCAGACCGGGACTCGAACCCGTGTCCCCTGCATTGACAGGCAGACGCTCAACCACTGCGCCACCAGGGAAGCCCCAACACCCACACTTTTATGATGAGACTCCATCCGCACACTCTTCGGTGAGGTTGGGGGTTGTGCCATTCTGTGGGGAAGTCGAATTGGACTTGCCTGGAATTAAATTTGTTCCTCGGGTCCTGACATTCATCAATACAGAATGTGTTCCCTGGAAAGCCGAAGTCAGCACTTCCAGACCCGGCAGCATTGAATAGTTCCACTTTCCTCCGGAGCACTTGTTCATTATGGCTGATGTACAGGGAGTGATGTGGTGGTGTGTGCACACACCACAAAGGTGGCTGATGGAGGCTGGAAGGAGAATAGTCTGAAAAATCCAAGGGCTCATGGAGAAGAGAGGAATCGGTACCCCTATCTTCTGCAGGCGGGAGCCAGTCCCCTCCTCCCACTGCTTATTGTGTTGTTTGTCTTATTTAAATTGCCGGCCCACTGGGTAGAGATTGTAGCTTCTTAATATTCCATTCTGAGCCTGCTTCACAGTTGGCATTCGATAAATGTTAAATAACAATAATAACACCATACAGAGCCTCTAATTTCAGAAAGTGAGGTAGAAATGGCTGTTTTGAAGCTCCATATTAATGGCACTGGCTTTGGATGCCTTTTTCCTCTCCCAACACTGTCTCCTGCTGGCTGTTACACATTGTACATTCCACAAAGCAGCCGCTACCAGCTAACCACCCTAATCAGCTGCCACAAGGGTCGGGAAGCATCAGGCTCTCGGAGATGAAAAGCCATGTGCCTGCGTACACGCACACCAGCGCACGGGACAGCGACGAAAAGCCACTGCCCTCAAAAGAGCGGCTCTGATCCATCAGCTTGACGCACACCATCACCTCTGGCTCATGTGCCACCCACCTGAGTACAAAAGTGCCCTGGAAGGTGTTGGAATGCAGAAATCATGCATTCTTTTCTAGCCCTTTCCGGTCACCAACAATGACCAGCGAGCTAGCCAGGAGTTCAGCCTACTGATCAGCATTTGCTTGAAATGTTTGGGTTGAAATGGATTTTGAATGTCTTCTTTTTTTTTTCTTTAAAGTTGGTCATTTTCTTTCATAAGAAAGATTTCTTATTCCAAGCGCCACTTGGCAACTGAAAGAGAGCAGTTTAGCTTCGAATGAAAATAGTTGCTGTCAATCAGAAACTATAAGGCTAGTGGGCATTTTTTTTAAATTGAAGGTATTAATAGATTTTCTTTAGATTTAAGAAAGGGAAATGCGGGCTTCCCTGGTGGCGCAGTGGTTGAGAATCTGCCTGCTAATGCAGGGGACACGGGTTCGAGCCCTGGTCTGGGAAGATCCCACATGCCACGGAGCAGCTGGGCCCGTGAGCCACAGCTGCTGAGCCTGCGCGTCTGGAGCCTGTGCCCCGCAACGGGAGGGGCCGCGATAGTGAAAGGCCCGCGCACCGCGATGAAGAGCGGTCCCCGCACCGCGATGAAGAGTGGCCCCCACTTGCCGCAACTAGAGAAAGCCCTCGCACGAACCGAAGACCCAGCACAGCCAAAAATAAATAAATAAATAAATAAATAAATAAAATTTAAAAAAAAAAAAAAAAAAAAAAAAAAAGAAAGGGAAATGCTTACGTAGGAGGGAGGAAGTGAAGGAGTCTGGGGAGGGGGCAGAGGAGGAAGGAAGGGAAGGGTAGGATATGACTTACGTTCAGGGAGAAGTATTCAGAGGGCAGGATGAGGGGGGAAAAAGACTTTTTTTTTTTTTTTGGTTGCTTTGTCTGTTTTACCAACTGTGCTTAAATTGACTTAGTGTTTGGAAGAACATAATTCATCCCAGAAGGTTTTCTAATGGGCAGAACACTATCTTTGTTTATGTTAAATGTGGTAGAGATAGATAAATGTTCTCACTTGTATTTATAATTGACTCTTTACAATGGCAAATTTTAATTCCAGGGGCATGGGGTGACCATTTCAGCAGTGTGGGCACTCCAGCAGGCTGTGCCTTAACTCAGAGGAGGCCTCAGGAGATGGGCGTGGCACGGTCTCACAGACTCTGGGACTGTATAATAATACTAAAAGCACTGAGTGCTTGCTACATGCCAAGTACTGTTTTCTGGAAATGCTCTACATGAAATGATTTCCTTAAATTCTCACAACAAATCAGTGAGAAGTGGAACTATTAGTCTACCTATCTTACAGAGGAGAAAATTGAGACACAGAGAGCTTAAGTAACTTACCCAAGGTCACACTGAGAAAGTCATGGTACCAGAATTTTTTTTTCTTTTTTAGACCTTCATTGCTTTGAGCCTTTTATTTATTTATTTATTTATTTATTTATTTTTATTTTTGGCTGTGTTGGGTCTTCGTTTCTGTGCGAGGGCCTTCCCCAGTTGTGGCAAGCGGGGGCCACTCTTCATCGCGGTGCGCGGGCCTCTCACTATCGCGGCCTCTCTTGTTGCGGAGCACAGGCTCCAGACGCGCAGACTCAGTAGTTGTGGCTCACGGGCCTAGTTGCTCCGCGGCATGTGGGATCTTCCCAGACCAGGGCTCGAACCCGTGTCCCCTGCATTGGCAGACAGATTCTCAACCCCTGCGCCACCAGGGAAGCCCATGGTACCAGAATTTTAGCTCAATCATTTCAGTTCCAGGAGTTGTGGTCTCAACTGAGCATTCAACATTTAAAAAAAGGCAGACACGTTACATACTTGGTGTAATTCTATTAGCTATATACTGACTCCAGGGACATAACTACAACATCATGTGGCTTTGCGTTACCTGCAAGATAAACCCCTAACTCTTTAGCAGACACATCTCTGAACTCTGCATGTTGAAGATCCTTCGTGCTCCAGACACAGCCTCCATTTTTAGACTCAGCTTCCGCCAGTCTTCCCAAATGAGCTTCCAACCAAGCCACTTCAGCTTACTTGTAGCCGGGCTGTTGTTTTCCCCTGTGCCTCCTCATATCTGCAAATACTCATTCCTTGCTTCTGTTTTCCTCACTTTCTCTCTTCCTTATCTATCTGAGAGATTTGCCTTTCAAAACACAGCTAAGACTTTGCCTCCTTTGAGAAGACACCTCTGAATTCTCCATCAGGTTTAACAATCCCACAAAACATAGATACTCATGCTTTGGAGCACTTACCACATTGCCTTGTCATTATTCTTTCACATATTTTACTATGTCATTTGAATATAACCATTCGGAGACAAATACCTTATTTATGCTTATGTATCTCGTGTCTTTAAAAGTACCTTGTGCATGAGAGTTATTCGATAACTATAGGTGAATGAATGTTAAATGAACCTTTTCCTCAGGCTCCTTTTCACGCCTCAGGTCTCAACCTAAATGTCAACCCCTCAAAGAGTTCTCTTCTGACCATTCCCTCCATTTACCCTCTGAGGTAAATGAAAGAGTGTTAAATTATTTGCCATTCCTTCCATGAAGAAGTGGGTCTGAGCAGACTCATGACTGCTTAACCAATGTTACACAGCATAAATGATGCTTTTCTAGGTGTCCAGCTCAGTCTATCAGAACCGGCAGCTACTTCCTGTCTCTTGGGATGTGCTCATAGATCCCAGCTGCCATTCTGTGAGGAAGCCAAAGCAGGACTATGAAGAGGCCCACTTAGAGAACAGCCAACAGCCAGTACTAAATTGCAATCCATGTGAGCAAAGTCACCTCAGCTGCTATCATTTAGAGTAGGAATGAGCTGTCCCAACTAAGCCCTGACCAAACTGCAATTGGTCAGCAAAATAAAAGGTTATTGTTGTAACCCACTCAGTGTGGGTTGTTTTTTTTTGTGCATCAATACAGACCTGGAACATCCTCTAACACATCATCCTATTGATCTTTCCTTTTTATGATATGTCTCAATCTGCAAGGGTCATGTGTATCATTTCTTTCCTCCCAGTCACCACCCTCAGTTAAACGTGAGCTCCATGTCTGTCCTATCCACTTCTACAAATGGTACCTGGTATAGAATGCATGCTTAGTAAATACTTTTTGAATAACTGAATGTTCTTCTTAGAGCTATGTTACAGAGTTGCCCCATAGATGAAAACAAGGACCTTTGGACATTTCAGTTAAGTAATCTGTCTTATGTGGAAAGTTACAGTACTCTTTCTGTCTAAAATAACTGTATTTCAGGTTTCATGTTATAGGCAATGACAATTACTACCTTAGATTTACTTTATTAGGGTAAAATACACATTTCTTGTGCTAAGAGATTTTCTTTTTAAATCTTAAACCAGATATGTTCTAGTAAGGAGAGGATGGGAGAACAGCGGGTGGCGATGTCATGGTAGAAAAGAATGGCTGTGTTTATAGGCAAAATAATTTACAAAAAAACCCTGGAAGCTTAGATCTCATTTTCTCTTAGACAACCATTCTAGAGAATCCAGTGTTAATCTATAAGTTCTCTAAAATATGATTTTAAACAAATGACTCTAATAAGCTATGTTCTTTTTAAAATCCTGGCATGTTCTAATTTAGTCTTAAATAATTACACACAATCCTTCAAACTACAGATCATAAAACTTAAGACGAAAAACTCACTTTCACAGAGGTCATTTAAATAAAAGAACAAAAAGATGTAAAAGTTTTAAGAGTATTTTTCCCAGTAACTGGGCACTTTCTTATAATGATAAGAGGGGAATTTTGGTCTTGGTGTACTCATTCCCAGCTCCATCAGCAAGTGGGGCCCTTTAAGTCCATGTGGGAAATAAAGTATCAAATGATCAGAAAGAAGCTGAACTTTAAATTTACAAGTGCACTTTCCATTCCTATGGAAATTGCACATTCTGTGGAAATGTGCTTAGATTGTCATTGTCTGGTCAAATACAGTGAAAATGCAAGTTGAAGGAGCATAATTAAGCTTAAAAAAAAAAAGATACAATGAGAATGGCTGTCTTTCATGAAGCCTGATAATCAGCACCTTGGATGCATCTATGGGCACAGAATGGTCAGACACATTCTCCTGAACCACTGGTCCTCAATTATCATCATCTGTGGCTTGTTATGTAAGTGTATGCACTATTTCAGTATCCTTGCTTAGGTAATCTGGATGCTCAGTTGAATAGAAATTTTCTTTGAGTGGGCTCCTTCAAATCCCATTGCTTAGGTCTATTTCTTTGATTTCATGCAGCTTGTCAAGTTATCAATAAAGTAAAAATATTGTTCTTTTTTGAGAGAGAGAGAGAGAGTTTTTTGGCAATACAGTCAGTAAATTCTAATGTTAGTTTTAAAGAAGACTTGTAAAAATACCGAATATGCTGTTATATTTTTATGCATCCACAGAGATAATAATAGAAATGCACTGATAGAAGAATTAGCTTTGCACAGCTAAATCTCCAAATGTCAGACCTCTCCTACAGAACAACATGAAATATAATTAAACTTGAAACCACAAGTATTTATTATTTACTGAACATCTACTATGCTCAAAGCAATGGTATATGTTCTGTAGACAACATAGTGAAATGAACCTGTAGTCCTAATTAGCAAGAAGCTTTCAATGTCTGTTAATATCTCACCATTTAAGAAAATAAATATAATTTTATAAAAATGGATTCAAAGGTGGTAAAAATGTGCGCAGAAACTGATGGGGAGTACGGTTACATCCTCAAATTCTACCTTCCTGTGCCCTACTATATTTGGATAAGCAGAAGTAGTTAGGTAGCAATCCATTGAGAAACATTAGGTATAGGCCTGTGAAAATAAACTGAAAGACTCAGAGATGAATTTATTTTCCTAATACTTTTTACTGGAATATTGCTGATGTCACCTAATGGCCAAGAATTTTAATGAAATTTTAATAATGTAAAACGGTTACTTCCAATTTATTGTCTGCCTGCCTTGCCTATAGGACATGTGACTGGCTCACTTATTTTTTTTTACATTAAGCTATTTCATAAACTTAAGAGGCAGAACACATCCCAGAGGAGGAGGTAATATTCAAAAGAAGATATTTTAGATTTCAAAATTCATCTAGGCCATAAAGAGGACCAGGGAGATGCCTAAATCATATCTTCCTACTCCTCCCCACTGTGTATTTTTTTTTACTGCAGAAGTAAGTAACTGTCTATTTTCTTTTATAAAAGTGATTTGAAAGGTTTTTGCTTTCTTATTTATAGAATCAAGTTCACAAAATTAAATTTCAAGAGATTGGTAGGTTTGCAGTCATTGCGCTATGTTTCATCTCCTGTTCCTAGAATACAGTTCTGATTATTTCAGGAACTCATTGACAGTAGGATATACATGTTCTGTGCACTTTTCACATTTGTTTCAAGGGAAAATTTTCTTGCACACAAATGAGGACAATTATCTTCAAAAACTCCTGGCAAAATGCAGATGTACTTCAATAAAAACCTGTTTCACGTCATCACATTCAAATCCAAATATGGAGAATGTTATTGTTATTGGAGCTAAGTGTAAAAGCATCAGGGGTGAAATGATAAAGAATCATGCAGGCAATGCCAGGGAATTTGTATGTTTTGAACCTTTCAAGAATTTTAAGCAGGGGAATGGCATGATGATATTTTTAGTTAAAAAGATCACAAGAAGTAGTATGGAGAACGAATTGGAGGAAACAAGACTGGAGAGCAAGACATCATTTTCAATAATCTTATTAAGAAAGGAAAAGTGTCTGCATTGAGGTATAACAATAGGAATGGGAAAGAGAAATAGAAACAGAAAGGTTCAAGAAAGATATACAAATTAGAATCCACAGGACTTGGTGAGTCACTAAGTGTTAGAGGAAGGGAGAGGGCATAGTTATTATATTCATGGCTTCTGGCTTTGAGAGTTGGATAAGGATTTGTGCCATCTAACAGAATAAAAGGGCAAAGAGAAAAAAATATCAGTTTGGAGGTGACAATGATGAGTTGGAGAATCTTGGAAGCATTCTCTCAACTAGATGCTTGAAATAGTTGTTTGAGATATCTACGTCTGGAAATCAGGAAAGAAAGGTTCTGTAAGTTTTTGTATTGATTTTAAATAGCCCTTAGTTCCAAACCGTTGCAGGGCAGTGTTAATTAGTATATATAGGACTTGTAAATCATTGGTGGTAAATATATCCGTGGCAGTTGATAAGGTCACACAGGCAGGGTAGGTAGAATGAGAAAAATAGAAGGCTGAGAATGAAACCATCATGTAAACAAGAGTAGGTAGAATGGAAATCTGCAGGGAATATGAAGGAAATAGGAAAATAATTTAGGAGGAAAGCTGTCCTAGAAGCCTAGCAGAGAAAATGTTTCAAGTATGACAATTATCTGTAGTAGCAAATGTGACATGAAAGAGAAATATGATTAATGCATGCACATATACAAATATATTATTGGATATCTGATAATTAATAAAACTGTTTTCCATGGAGAAGTGCACCCTCTTCACCCTGTTTGGTCTCTAATACTCCGTGTAAGACCCAACCCCAGCCATGAGCGCTCTTCTCCTCCTGCTTGGGTTCTACCTCCCCATGACAACTCACCACCCTAGCAAATTTTCCCCCATGTCACCCTGCTTGGGCTCTGACACCCTACCCTGCACTGCCTTCCTAGGACGACATCCTCCTCACCTTGATCAAATTCCAGTACTGCACTCGGGTCCCTCACAACTGCTCCCTGCCCCAGGCAAGGAAGCCCAATGTGCTTTGCCCCACTTTAATGCCTTTAGGAATTAATTGCTCATGAAGGAAAGGGAAGGAAAAAAGAAGAGAAAGAACAAATTTATATAATTTAACTGTGCCTATGATAAAAATCAACTGGCCACACACTCCAATATGCAGCACCTGCTTCTCTTTTATGGAGAGCTCTGGATCCATCCAGGTAGCAAGTGTGATACACCAGTTTGGCCAGCCAAGAACTTCAAAGTGTGTTAGATTTGTCAATGGGAGCATGTTCATGGCCTTGGTTAGAACAATTTTACTGTCTGTCTTTATCTGCATTTTAAATGTTTCAGATTCCACTTTTGGCCTTTATTTCTTCTCTGTTATATATATTTTCTGTATATCTTTTAGAAACTATGTTCTGTAGTAAATTGATAGCTAAAATTTTCCAGTTATAATCTTTCATAATTGTCAGATCCTTATTTCCAAATACTGTATAATCCCCATTAAATTCTCCACAGGTCACCAAGAATGTCCAAAATTTAACTACTGTCTTTCCCCCAAAACCCGACTAATCCTACCATTTGCTTTTTCATGAATGGTATCTCTCTTCTCCTGGCCATCCAAGTCAAATCTTGTGCCACTCCATCCTCTTTCCTCTCCCTGATTCCTCAAACCCAGTGTCTGAGACCTGTTGTTTCTACTCCCTAAATAAATCTCAAATATACCCTCTCCTTTTCATTTTCACTATTACTGCTTAATTAAATGCTGTGCTTCACATCTCTGATCCACATTCAGAATCAAGGAACTCATTCCTTCCAGTAGCTAGGATGTTGCCTGTTGATGACTCACAGCTGAATCTCTTCCAACCAGGAATTTTCCTCAGTCAAAGGGAGCTAGCTGCCTTACCTAAGGTTACATTCCCTTCCCAGGGGCAACTCCCATCCATTGACTACTGGTTGGTGCAGAGATACAAAGACCTTGGCCCTCTTTTCACGATCTGGGACAACTACGAATAGCCATCCCAGTGCCTTACTTCCCCCATGGGATGAACCAAGGATTTGTTATAATTCCATTGCAGTTCAATGTCTCCCAATCCTGATTCCTTCATGGCCTCACAGGTGTTGCCAAAAGCATACCCAAACTCTCTGCATGTAACTCTTCATCTCACAGTTTGTTTGCTGGGAAACCTGACTGAAGACATAAAGATAGTTGATGCCAAGAGTAGACCAAGGAAACAGAATTTGCAAACTAGATTACCTACCAGTCCACTGGCAAGCCTGATGGTAGTTAGTCTGATCATCTCTGACCTCCTGTACTGAATCAATTGTTAAGACTTTCCCCAATGGTAAACTCAAATTGTATAGTTGTGGAACGGAATGAACTAGAAAATGCAACGTGTCAAGTATGTGAGAGATTAAGGAATCATAAGGACAATGGAATTGGGTAGGTGTTGCTGGTGCCATTTATTCATTGGAGAAAATAAAACTTGGGAGTGATTAATCACCAATCTAAGATAAAGTGTTAAAATCAGAGGGTCTCCTTGGCAGTTGATAAAGGAACTCATATCTCTTGTAGCTTAAAGGCAGATAATCTTTGGATCAGGTTAGGATCAGTCACAAAGATAGTGGTGCTTCAGGGAAAGTTGAATTCCCAGCCATTGCAAGTCTGCTATGCAGGTGTTAAGGCACTGGTTGGGAAGCAGTGGGACCTTGAGACTTGGGATAGGAATATCTAATCAATGCACTTAAATCTTTAATCCCAATCCCCCTGAACACTTTGAGGCTGTGCGGTGGCCCACTCCTTCCCCCTAAGGGCTAGGATTCTCCTTCTTTTCCTTGAAAATGATGCAGAGACATCCGTCTTTAATGAAAACATGTACACACACCCCCAACCCAGGATCTATCTCAACCACATCTCCTTGCCACCAAACCAATAACTAGAGTTAAGTCCCAACAATACTTAGCCAGGGGAGCATTAGGCTGGCTAAGGTAAGAAAGAGACTATAATCTATAGAAGTTTCAGGACCTAAGCAACATGTATCAACACAAGGTAAGGAAGCATATAATGGGATTGAATCCTGAGATTGCTATATCAAGAAGGGCAGAATATAAAATTGGGTAAAAGAGAGTTCATCAACAGTGAAGCACTCTTCCATTGTGTAGAATTTAATACCACCATGGAAGCATGGAAGAGGCACTACACAACCGAGGAGTCAAAAGAATGGCTTGACCAGTTGATGTCAGCCAGACTCTATTAGCCACTCCAGTGCTAACAAATTGGATGCACGAATGGAGTTACCACGGGCCAGCCAGCATGGGCTCCCACTCACCAAGGATGACTTAGCTATTGCACCTGCCAAATGTCCAACATGCCAGCAACAGAATCTGACCGTGATATCCCAATACGGCGCCATCCATTGAGGAGGCCAACCAGCCACTTGTTAGAAAGTTAGTTATATTACACCCCTTTTACTCTGGAAGAGGCAGTGATACATATTGAATGGAACTGACACATATTCCAGGTATGAGTTTGCATTTCCTACCCACAAGTCTTAGCTAACACCACACCAGTAAAAATGCCTAACCTCACAGAGCTTACGTCATAGCAGTATAGGAAGGAAAGTGTTAGTGACTGGTCTGTAATTCATCCTTCTTACCCTAGGGACAAATTGGGAAGGGAGAAAAAAGGAGGGAGGGGTGCAGGAAGGAAAAGAAAGAAGTGATAGGGTCAAGTTTTTTGCAAGCATGCTAATTAGGTTTTCTGATTGTATTTACTAATGGAAAATCTTTATTTTGGGTATATGGTAAGCAGCATGTACCTGGCACGTCTAGGTTTGCTGATGGTATGGTAAGTCAGAAATCTATGGATTTATGAAGAATGTCCTTCTATAAAATATTGGTGCCAGCAGTATAATTATTAGATCATAAAAGGGAAAAGTTTAATGAACAAAACAGCCCTCTTGTCTACATCAGAGGTCAGCAAACAACAGGCCCAGGGCCAAATTCTGCCATGCCCACTCTCTTCCACATCTCTCTACTGCTGTAGAACTGAGTCGTTGCTGTAGAGACTGTCTGGCCTGCAAAGCTGAAATGCTTACTATTTGACCTTTTACAGAAAAAGTTTGCTGATCCCTGGTATAGGCAATGCCTCTTAAGCATCACTTAGAAATCTCATATCCTAAATACATGCCATGGCTCATCCTAATGTAGCAAGAAAGAATAAGAGCCAAGATGGTATAATTCCTGTAAACCAAAGGAAAGTGTTTCTAGATGGAGAGAGCTTTGTTGGCTAAGATTTCTTCCTATTAACAGAGCTCTAAATCAAACCCTACCATGATTTAATCTAGGTAAAAGTCCCCCTTGATCCCTCAGTCAGAAGGTAATGGGGATCTGGCAAATCAGGAGAACTTCTCTCTTGCCTCTTTACTGTTCCCTGACTGAAGTGGACAAGTGGTGCTCTCCTCACTGAAGCAGAGTAATATTGCAGTATTCTAATACTGAACAATGTTTGGCATGCACTGCTGAGCCCCTCAACGTCTTCTATTGCTCCTGATATAGTAATTCATTTTCTAATGTCCTTGGTAGTTAGCCTGGCATTCTTCAGTGGAGGTCTTCCAAATTCCCTTTAAAAGAAATGTCCCTGTTTAGATGAGATCTTGTTGAAGTTAATGTTGGAACAACTCTAATGAAAACAGAGGGCTATGGGGCCTAGAACCCCATCCATTCCTTCTCTGCAGTGGTCCTTCCTGCAGTGGTCCTGGAATGAGTTTCTTGGAATCTCTAGAGCTCAGTAGATCAGATTGAAATATCACTTAAATAGGTGACATTAAGTTCTCTTTCAACACTAATTTATGACAACTTTTAAGTCTTGTATCTTGGGCTCAGGGGATTCTTTTCCCTGCTTTATCAACTCCTCTATGCTCTTTGAGCAAAATACATATTACATGTTCAAGTGAGTCAAGTGTTTCATCATGTTTCAAAATCCTGGCTGTCCACTATATAAGACAGAAGTTTCGTTGTTCCTCTACTTTTTCATCTTGGCCCACACAGGAAGAAACTTCTGCTAACAGTCTAGCCCTTACAGGTTCCTTCCCACAGTAGGAGAAACTAGTCTGGCTGGTCACAATCCAGGGTATTCTCTGAACCATATTTCACCAGGGCTCATGGTCCCCACTTTAAAGGCCAATAGGAGTGCCTGCCTGCTCTTTTACCTCCTATGCCCAGGTACCTACGGCCGCTGCCCGTCCTCCTGAGTCTGCATGCCCAGACAGGGCCCAGGGTATGCCTTCTGGAGATCTGTGGTCCATATTATTGCATATTCCAATATTAAATGGACACTTAGATTCAAAATAATAAGGGCAAGGACTCATAATAACCTTAGGATTAAGCTTCTTGGTCCAGCAAAATGTAACAAAAGCACAGGGAGTTACGAGGCATTCACCTGCTTATTAATAAAAATTTTGAAACCCTAAAGGTCAGAGCTCTAGAAGGGAGGAGAGATGAAAGGCATCCTCAAATCTTACATTATTACCAGCATTTATGACCTAAATGGCTTAGGGGAAGCAAGACCCCTAAAACCATTGCGGTAATAGGTGTCTGCAGGTACTGAAATGTACTTAGTAGGTATAACTTGTAATAGTTAGATATCAAAGCATCTATGGCTGCGTCTCTAGATACTGGGCTACTGATGTGCTTCGCAAAAAAGAAAAAAGGAAAAAAGAAAAAAAAAGGCAGTCATTTTAGGAGTAGGGGACCAAGCCTGTTTGCCAGAATCACAAGCAAAGATATAGGATTGGGTCTTGGGCAGAGAGAGATGTCTTTCCTGGGAATAGGAAATCAGAGGAAGATGAAGTTTCTCTTCTCTGGAATGCGCTGCAAACAGATACTTTTCATAAACATGGCTGTAAGACGCAACAACCAAAGTAGTTTTCTCAACTCCCAGGCACATTAGAATCACATAGGGAGTTTTTTTTTGTTTTTTTGTTGTTTTGTTTTTTTTTAATAAATTTATTTATTTATTTTTGACTGTGTTGGGTCTTCGTTTCTGTGCAAGGGCTTTCTCCAGTTGCGGAGAGCAGGGGCCACTCCTCATCGCGGTGCACGGGCCTCTCACTGTCGCGGCCTCTCTTGTTGCGGAGCACCGGCTCCAGACACGCAGGCTCAGTAGTTGTGGCTCACAGGCCTAGTTGCTCCGTGGCATGTGGGATCTTCCCAGACCAGGGCTCGAACCCGTGTCCCCTGCATTGGCAGGCGGATTCCTAACCACTGCGCCACCAGGGAAGCCCACATAGGGAGTTTTAAAAAATATATGTCTGATTCCTAAGCCCTACAACAGACCAATTGATAACAAAATCTCTAATGGAAGGCGTCCAAACATCTGTTGTTTTCAAAGTTTCCCAGATGACTCTAATGTCCAGCCAGGTTTGTGAATCACTGGACAGTGTAAATACTGCATAAATGCAGAGGGAAAGATTTTTGTTGCACTGAATGTTGTAAGGCAGAAATCTAACAGGTTTTGCTGTTTGTTTTTATTCTCATTCATTATATCTTTCGGCCAGGGCTTAGGGACTGCTAGGAGGAAAGATCTGCTTCGGTTGCACCAGGAAAAGAAGGAAATAGATTTCTGTGCTGATGGAAAGGTGAAGGTTTAAACCCAAAAAGCGGAGGAGAGGCAAGGTTTTGGAGAGAGGGGCTCATAGTAAAGATCTCATTTGGGTTTTGAAGAACTGGAAGTTGTATTGAAGGTTAAAATGACACAGGAGGGGATAACAAGAATTTTGTTAACCTTCATATTTACTTAGATTCCCCTTATGACTAGCATTTACTGAAGGTGTACTAATGAGATAAAGAATATCCCCAAACTCTGCCCCTTCCTCCCTTTGTTCACTTCGCACAGTTCAGGGTACCACCAGGAAAAGTCAATTTTTAAATTTCAAGTCCAGCCAAATCATTAAAATAACTAGGGTGGCTTAGTGGCTTCATAAAAATTAAATCAGGCACACATTTTGAGTAAGCTCATTATGGAAATAAGGAATCCACAGAGCCATTTTAAAGTTGATGCTCTATCCAAAATCTTGCTATTATCTTATATGTGTATGTCTATATGTGCCGGAATGTCCAGTACGTGGTTATATAAAAATGCCTGATGGCAGCCCCTCTGCTTTCCCCAATGGATATTTTGATTTATACCGCTTCCAGCTTTATTCGACTTCCACTGATTAGTTTGCATTTACATTTTCATAGCATCCAGCTGCTGGGCATTCATGATTTACATTCATCCAATGTAATTAAAGTATTTGTTGTGGGTTTATAAGCTTTTTAATGGTCTATATTTCTGCATTTTGTGTCTCTCCTTTTCCAAATTTATTTTATTCATCAAGCTGTGTCCTAAAAAGCAGTAGAAACAATTACCTCTAAAGTATGTTGGTATACAGCATGAATAACACTCAACGCTGGATTTAAAACTACCCTCTCTCGAATTACCAATTCGGTGCTGAAAATAAATGTCTCTCTCTCCAGATATTAGAATCTAATTATGTACAATAAACCATGTTAAATAATATCAAGGGTCCAGCCTAAACCAACAAAGACTCAAACATCCCCATAGAAAGCTGAAATGTTCCAGCTCACATCTGCTTTTTGGGGCCAAGGTTATTTTCAGAGGTCGCTGGCACCGTTGAGAACCTGTCCAGGCTTGACATGATAGAGTTGAAGTGCACGCTAAGGAGGAGGTAGCCTGTTTCTCTTGCCTGCTACTCTGCACAAAGCAATTTGGTAAATACTTTCATTTCAGTCCCCTGTAATTAATAGGTAATTAGCTGTGGCTCTGGGAAGAAACAGCAAAATGACAGCTAAACCATTTAGACTTTTACTACAAATGAAATCGCCCAATGCAGTCAATACTTCAATATGATTTCAGAAGCTGAAATAATCTCTAGGATTTAAATTCCCATTGACCTCTAGATCAGTCCTGACTTCTAACCTCTAAGTCTCTTTTGGCATTAATCCCACCCCATATTTGCTTTCATCTTTGGATAAGCGCCTGTAAAACCCTAGAATCAGCTAACCTTATCTTCTAAACATAATTCTTTCAGCCACCTCTCAGCCTTTTTCCAGGCCTATATACATTTCACCAGTTTACCATCTTATTAGATGCTAAACCACACTCTTCATCTGTTTCAAGTGACAGGTCAAAGCTAACGTTTTTTAAAAACCCAGCCCAATTAATATCGAGAATTTACTCTTCTGAGTCATTATACATTTTCAACATGTTGAAACAATTATTTTACCCTTGTGTCTGTTTTTCTCTTTAGTATTCATCTGTGCAGTTTTGAGTATCTCATCTCTCCTGTTTGGTTGAAAATAGAGGGTAAGAAATTGCTCTTAGTTTTAATTGGTGCTGAAAAGAACAGCTTTGATTTAAAAAAATTAATAATAGGTTTGGTTGGGAGAAGAGGGAGGAGAAATTTGGTAATAGTGAAATGGAACTTTATCCCAAATGATTTATCTTTTGAAAGAATAGAAAACATGTAATGAGATAGTTATAAATATGTCTAATATGCTAATTAGAATGGCAATATTCATTGTCCACAATCTTAGGCATGCTGGTTTATATTAAAATAAATTTAAAAATAGTTGTGAAAAAACAGAAATATAGATCAATGGAACAGGAAAGAAAGCCCAGAGATAAACCCACGCACATATGGTCACCTTATCTTTGATAAAGGAGGAAAGAATATACAATGTAGAAAAGACAGCCTCTTCAATAAGTGGTGCTGGGAAAACTGGACAGCTACATGTAAAAGAATGAAATTAGAACACTGCCTAACACCATACACAAAAATAAACTCAAAATGGATTAAAGACCTAAATGTAAGGCCAGACACTAGCAAACTCTTAGAGGAAAACATAGGAAGAACACTCTTTGACATAAATCACAGCAAGATCCTTTTTGACCCACGTCCTGGAGAAATGGAAATAAAAACAAAAATAAACAAATGGGACCCAATGAAACTTCAAAGCTTTTGCACAGCAAAGGAAACCATAAACAAGACGAAAAGACAACCCTCAGAATGGGAGAAAATATTTGCAAATGAAGCAACTGACAAAGGATTAATCTCCAAAATTTACAAGCAGCTCATGCAGCTCAATATCAAAAAAACAAACAACCCAATCCAAAAATGGGCAGAAGACCTAAATAGACATCTCTCCCAAGAAGATATACAGATTGCCAACAAACACATGAAAGGATGCTCAACATCATTAATCATTAGAGAAATGAAAATCAAAACTACAATGTGATATCATCTCACACCGGTCAGAATGGCCATCATCAAAAATCTACAAACAATAAATGCTGGAGAGGGTGTGGAGAAAAGGGAACCCTCTTGCACTGTTGGTGGGAATGTAAATTGATACAGCCACCATTGAGAACAGTATGGAGGTTCATTAAAAAACTAAAAATAGAACTACCATATGACTCAGCAATCCCACTACTGGGCATATTCCCTGAGAAAAACCATAATTCAAAAAGAGTCATGTACCACAGTGTTCATTGCAGCTCTATTTACAATAGCCAGGACATGGAAGCAACCTAAGTGTCCATTGACAGATGAATTGATAAAGAAGATGTGGCACATATATACAATGGAATATTACTCAGCCATGAAAAGAAATGAAATTGAGTTATTTGTGGTGAGATGGATGGACCTAGAGTCTGTCATACAGAGTGAAGTAAGTCAGAAAGAGAAAAACAAATACCATATGCTAACACATATATATGGAATCTAAAAAAAAAAAAAAAAAAGGTCATGAAGAACCTAGGGGCAAGACAGGAATAAAGTCACAGACCTACTAGAGAATGGACTTGAGGGCACGGGGAGGGGGAAGGGTAATCTGGGACAAAGTGAGAGAGTGGCATGGACATATATACACTACCAAATGTAAAATAGATAGCTAGTGGGAAGCAGCCGCATAGCACAGGGAGATCAGCTCGGTGCTTTGTGACCACCTAGAGGGGTGGGATAGGGAGGGTGGGAGGGAGGGAGATGCAAGAGGGAAGAGATATGGGGATATATATATATATGTATAACTGATTCACTTTGTTATAAAGCAGAAACTAACACACCATTGTAAAGCAATTATACTCCAATAAAAATGTTAAAAAAAAATAGTTGTGAAACATGCTCAGTGCTACATTTCAATGTAGACTTTTATTGACTAGCCTACTGAGATTCTGGTGTAATTACTTTTTAGATTTTATGGCTATTCCATGATTTTTAACTCAGATTCCACCTCTGAATATTTAGACCAAATCAGCTAAAAGATTATGCTTTCTTTTTAAGAAATATTTACCACAAGCTTTTTAAAAACTTATTTTGAAATAATTTCAGACTGATAGAAAAGTTGTAAGAATAGTGTATTTTTTTCCGACTGTTATTGTAACAAAAAAACACAAATTTAGTCTCAGGGTAAAACCCAAGGTGTCAGCAGGGCTGCATTCCTTCCGGAAGACCTAAAGGAGATTCTGTTTTCTTGCCTTTTCCACATTCTAGAAGCCACCTGCATTACTTGCCTCATGGCCCCCTCCTACATCTTCAAAGCCTGCAGTGTAACATCTTCAAATGTCTCTCTAACTCTCACTGTCCTCTGACATCCCTCTTTCACTTCTAAAGATGTGTGTGATTATATTGGGCCTACCTGGAGAGTTCAGGATAATCTTCGTATCTCAAGATCCTTAACTTATTCACATCTACAGCGTCCCTTTTGCCATTTTAGTTTACATAACCACATGTCTGGGTTAAGACGTGGACATTTTTGGGGAGGAGGGAGCATTATTCTGCTGCCACAAATAGAATAAAGAATTCTTGTATATTCTTTATCTGGAGTCCCCAGATGTTAACATTTTACCACATTCACTCTCTATATTTCTCTTCCTTTCTCTCTCTCTCCATATACACATTATTTCTTTCTGCACCTTTTGAGAGCATATTGCAGACCTGATGTTTCTTTACCCCTATATACTCAGTGTATATTTCCTAAAAACAAGCTTATTCTCTTATATAATCACCATAAAATTTATCCAGATCAGAAAATTAACATTTGTAAAATGCTTTTAGTTAATCTACAGGTCTGTTTCAGATTTTGCCAATTGTCACAATAATGTCCTTTTCACTAAAAGAAAATCTCAGATCATAGGCTCAGATCATTTGCTATCTATCATATCTCTTTAGGCTCCTTTGATCTGAAACAGTTCCTCATTCTTTCTTTAATGATGTGGATAATTTTTAAGAGTACAGGTCAGCTATTTTGGAAAATGTCTCTTAATTTGGGTTTGTTTGATGTTTTCTTATGATTAGATTCAGGTTATGCATTTTTGGCAGAAATATCAGAGAGGTGAAATTGTGTTCTTTTCAGTGCATCAGGAGACACCAGAAACTTTTGCTGGATCTAAATTCAGTCTCATTTTAATAATAACAAGATCTAACATTTAGGAATTCTTGCTCTGTGTCTGGATCTGAGCTAAACACTCTACATACATTATCTAATTTAATTTACCATATTTGTTTTCACTGTACCTGAATGGGGATTCACACAACTGGTAAGATAAAGATCAGGAATTTGAACTCCTTGTCTTTTTCATTCCAAATGCCATGCTCTTTCTAATTTATTTATAAAAAAGGGAATTATTACGTTTTCATACTTAAGATTGACCAAGACAGCCTTGATGTTCTCCTCAGTTCAACTAAATTTCAGATAGGTTCTTCCTGACTTTAGGCTCTACCTCCCTTTTCTTCCAGCATTTACTTTAGAAAACTTGAATTGTGAATTCTTTTTCTGACTCTTTGAGATGTAAATCTTGTCCCAGCCTCTTGCCAGTTTTACAGTCCAGAAATGTCTTTCTCAAGGACCTGGGAGCCATCCCTTTGAAATGTAGTCAAGAAAGATAGTGTCCCCTCCCAGTCTCTGTGGGAGGGTAGGAACCTAACTTCAATAAGTGCCAGTTAGCAAACACTTTGACCAACCTCCCTGCCAGCTTCCTCCAGTACTTTTCCACTAACTCACCCTCACACTTAAAAACTCCTTCCGCCTTTTGTCAGTGGAGTTGAGTTCAGTCTGTCTCCCCTGTAGCATCAATCTCTCTCTCCTGTTGCAACAGTCATGAATAAAGTCGTCTTATTCAGGGCAATATTTCTTTTACAAGTTTATATGAAAAAAAATCATTTTGGGCTTCCCTGGTGGCGCAGTGGTTGAGAATCCGCCTGCCAATGCAGGGGACACAGGTTCGAGCCTTGGTCTGGGAGGATCCCACATGCCGCGGAGCAACTAGGCCCGTGAGCCACAACTACTGAGCCTGCGCGTCTGGATCCTGTGCTCCGCAACAAGAGAGGCCACGATAGTGAGAGGCCCGCGCACCGCGATGAAGAGTGGCCCCCGCTTGCCCCAACTAGAGAAAGCCCTCGCACAGAAACGAAGACCCAACACAGCCATTAATTAATTAATTAATTAATTAATTTTTTAAAAAATCATTTTAATTGATGTCAAGTTTTTCCCCAACAAGTATAAAGTAATTAAGCAATGGCGAGTATAGCAGTTTTAATTATTATTTTTTAATGACTCCTGAATCACATACTGTGATGTGGTAGCTCTCACGTTGACACAACTATGGTCTTGTTTTAAACAGAAAAGTATTCCTTCCTGTTTTGTCATTGAAATAATCACCTAACGTTGCCTGCTACCCATCTTCTAGGAACAGCTATGCACATGGGCTAATGGGCGCTGCCAGGTTCATACCAGCAATAGCTCCTTGCTTTATCCCTAAAATATTACTCTCTTAGCTTAAAGAGTTGGGTTTCTGTCCTTTGCAAAGAAAGGAGTTCTACTAATATTCTCGTTACTTAAAATATATTTCTACCCCTGCCTTAGGATGTAAGCCCTTTGTTTGGAGGTACATGTAAGAGTATTTTTAGCCCTCCAGAATCTTTAGGGCAGATGTTGTGATTTAGATCCCTGCATCCTCACTTTTTTTGGCTCTATGCATGGGGGTTAGGGAGAAGGAAAGGGTGTGCATTTTGTTGACAGTGATTTTGGTATCCCAGGAGGAAGTGCCAGCTGAATACATTCATTACTAATCCTCAGATTCTAATTCCATATTTGCCTTGTTTTGTGTTTGGCTTTTTGTTTTGTCTTCCATGTACCCAGTTTCCCATTACTGTTTCATAAGTGAAATATCTTTACTTATCACTCTGAGACTATACTTTCTCTAAAGTTTTTCCTACACCTTGCATTGGCTGTTTTACCCAAGTTTCTTTAGTATGGTTGTCTCATAACCTGGTAGAGGTATTCTTCAACTAACTGTTGAAACCTAGCTCCCTATTTATATTTGAAAGTGAGGTACTCAAAAGCTAATGGGAAGCTCTGTGCTGGTCCCTAGAGCTTTCTCCCAACTGAACTTGACCATTTCATTGGAGGACTTCTTAACAGCATTATCTTCAATTTCATTTCATGAATGAGGGATCCTATAACTTTTCACCTATGGGTATAAGCCTGGCAGCAGGATTGTGGATGATGAGGGAAAGATTGTGTGTAGGGAGCTAGGAAGCTCATGATTCAATATGCAGACTGATCTGATCCCTGTTTTCAGTCCTCATTTCACCTGCCCTGCAGTATGTTTGATGTGCTAAGTCCACGGCTTCTCTGGTTCTATTTTTCCGGCTTTTTCTGGTTCCATTTTGCCTTTTGAGTGTGTGTGTATGTGTGTGTGTGTGTCCTAGGGGAGAAAAGGGGAAGGGGCTAGTCACCTGTTTGCAAGTATTGGAGAAGAGAAAGGGGGGATCCTGTTGTTCTTTATACATACTTTTAACCGTTCTCTCCTCCCTAGTGTTCTCAACTTCGGAATTTTTCTGGAGTTCTGCAGCATTCGCTGGCTTGCTCTTGTTGGTTTCTACTTACACAGATACCTTGTCTCTTCTTCCATTTCTTTTCGTCCTTGTTGATTATTATTTTTTAGAAGTACTTTACACTCCTTTTAATGGGTTTTTGGGAGAGTACAGAAATAAATGCAAGAGTTCAGTCCACCATCTTTAACTCTTGGTATTTTTCATTTTTAAATTTAGATTTCCCTGCTTTAATGCCTACTTCCTTATAGCATCTCTTTTCTAACTAGATTTAACCTCTGGAAACCAGGTATACTGTCCTAAATGCTTTTGTGTATGGTATGTATGTATACCATCTATGTATATGTGTCTGGTATCTGCTGCGGGTTTATAATAATAGTATCAGTGCTGACATATGCCAGGCACTGAGATAAACCCTTCACATGGATTAACTCATTTATGCATCATAACACTCTTGTGTCCTAGATATTATTATTGTTTCTGATTTATAGATGAGATGCTTAAAGGTTAAATAACTTGCCAAAGATCACATAGCTACGAAGCTGTAGAGCTGATTCAAATGCAGTTGGCTCAAGGCTGTGGCCTCAGACACTCTACTCTATAGCCTCTCAGTTATGTAGCTTGTGTGTACGTATATGTGTATACTTCATACAAGTGCGCTATCTGCTGTATTTTTCCCTTTTATTTGTATAGTTATTGCAGTAACTGGGAATAGTGTTGGCCTGAGAACAGGCACTTGTCTCATTAGAGGACTGATGTTGCCGACACTGCACTGTGCCTTCTCATCTGCCCCAGCAGTGTGCTTTGTCTATAGAAAAATCTCAGTAAATATCCATTATTTCACTTTATTCTGATACCCATACACAGGTAATTTTATCGGTAATTTGGACTTTATAAAAGTTCTTCAATATGCAACTATTCTTGCATCTAAAATGTAAGCAGTTTTTATGGGGGGTAGGGGAGATGGTTCTCACAGAGCTGATGTTTACACAGGAGTTGTTTACTTCTGGATTGAAATGAAGAATCTGTTATACAACCCAATTGTTCTATTCCTGTAACCACTTCGCATTCAGATGTACTCTGTTTAGAGTCCACTGTACGTGATTTAAGTCATTTAGGTTTAGATGGGCCCTGGACTGTCTGATAGACAAGACAAATACAACCACCTTTTTAAAAGAGAGAGTTAAACTTCTGGATGTGTTATGTGAATGAAAATTGTTGTGGCTTTCTTTCCATGAAAGACAGAACCCTAAGTGGTTGGCTCAAAAAGGTGTGTATGGATACACCCTCCCCTGTCCCCTCCAAACACACCACACACACACACACCCCTTGTTTTCAGGTTCAAGGTCATAGTGATGCCTATTTTTCTGCTTGAAGAAGGATAACGATGAGAATAAATTCCTTTTCATTATTGGGTCGTGTCTTACACTCCTGATATTCTTCCTCCTTTACCTTGCTAGGAGAGAGCCACTGTTTTTATTATTATTATTTTTTTCTTGTGAAGGTCTTCTTTATTCAGCATTATGTTTTCTGACTTTATTCATGTTACCTCATATATCAGTTTTATATTTTTTTATTGCTAAGTATACCATTGTATGAACATACAACTAATTTTTTTTTAATATCTTTATTGGAGTAGAATTGCTTTACAATGGTGTGTTAGTTTCTGCTTTATAACAAAGTGAATCAGTTATACGTATGTCCCCATATGTCTTCCCTCTTGCATCTCCCTCCCTCCCACCCTCCCTATCCCACCCCTCTAGGTGGTCACAAAGCACCAAGCTGATCTCCCTGTGCTATGCGGCTGCTTCCCACTAGCTATCTATTTTACATTTGGTAGTGTATATATGTCCATGCCACTCTCTTTGTCCCAGCTTACCCTTAATTTTTTTTTTTTTTTAACATCTTCATTGGAGCACAATTGCTCTACAATGGTGTGTTAGTTTCTACTTTATAACAAAGTGAATGAGTTATACATATACACATGTTCCCATATCTCTTCCCTCTTGCATCTCCCTCCCTCCCACCCTCCCCATCCCACCCCTCTAGGTGGTCACAAAGCACCAAGCTGATCTCCCTATGCTGCGCGGCTGCTTCCCACCAGCTATCCACTTCACGTTTGGTAGTGTACATATATCCATGCCACTCTCCCACTTTGTCACAGCCACTGTTTTTAAATAAGAAAGCAGTAAGATTCTTAACTGTACATTTTGACAAGAGACTCAATTAGTATTAGATTTTTCAATGACTGATGATTTACATTCACTTCAAAATAGCCCGGAGCCATGAACTTCTTTCACAAAGCATACCTGAGGGCTGGCAGTAGGCAGTGGCTTTGCCATCATTACTGATCTTTCTATAATTCTAAATTGAAATTGTACTTTCTATCCTATTTCCCAGCCACCCTGCTCAAAAAAAAAAAAGTTTTCCCATAAATGATTTGGAACTATCTATGGACATTCTTATTACAAGAGAGGATTAGAAAAATGAGAACCAATGACCTTCTGGGTAAAGTGTACAAACACAGACTTAATTTACTTTTTATCTGGACGTCGAGGGTATGTTTGTGCATGTGTGTTGTATGTCTGTTTTTCTTCACAGATGGTTTGTTATAATTAGATGATATAAAGCAAACATAGAACAGATTCTCCTTAAATTCAGGAGGTGATTTCCAGTATTTCATAGCAGTATTCAGAATAAGTGGTCATGGGCATATTTAAATCTTGCTTCTGTCTTATTCTCTTTCTTGCCATCTCTCAGCTATATATGCAACTGTTCTCCTTTCCCTATTTTCTCAGCGCATTGGTATTATCTCTTCTATGTCCCTCTTGGTTCTTTTTTTCTTCTGGTATATAATTAAATTTCATGAAATAAATATGGATTCATCCTGCTGAATGTTAATATGTTGAACTCTGCTATTAGCTCAGGCCATTTGGGGAATGTTGTAAAAGTCTTTTGGAATTTTCCCAGAACTAATAGGATTCTGAAAAGAAAAATCCATCAATTTACTTCCCAAGTTTGTTCATTGTTGCTTTCTTGATGAAAGAAAGTGACCTTTTTTTGATGAACTTGACATTGATTAGACTCAGAGTTGAGGGGCCTGCCCAGAAACTCAGGGGCCACATGACAAGTAGATGTGAAGCAAGAATTTAGTGTTCATTTTCAGAATCCATTGCAAAGTTTTTTTCTGCAAGGTTCAACTTCACCTTCTTGTCCTTTCCTACCTCAACACCTGTGAGATTTGTGGCACTAGAAGGCACTGTACTTTTAAAACAACAGTGTCATTTACATAATTTCCTTTCCCACTTAGGAAGTTTTCTCTTCCCTCTCAGTGAAATTTGCATCTCAATCTCTCTTCCTTGTAAGAGCCTCCAAAAACCCTTAAGTCACAGTATTTTTGAAAACATGAAAGTTATGATTTGACTTTCCCATTGCCTGTTTATCCATTGGATTAGTGATTTTCATTAACCTCGGGAATTTAAGGAGGCAAAGCTCCTGACTGAGAATAGATCTTTATCGTGAAATCAAATTATCAGATGAAATTTTAATTAGGATTTGCACTGCTGATCAAAGGAACAGCCAAGGGATTATGTGGCAAAAAAGGAAACTCAGAAGCTACCCAGTGCCAATGGATGGATTTTCTCCGTGATGCTTTTATACATACCAAAGCAAGTTTTTGGATACATGGTCCACTAAAAAACTAGAAATATCAATCTGTTATTTTTAAGTGAGCCTACTTTATTATTCAAGAATCAATCTAAAGAGAATAATGAAAGTTATTCAAGTAAAATAAATCCTATGAGATCCATAAATTTATATAATTTTATCTGCTAGCACCATCTCTTCCTTTATTTCAGCCTATGAAATTTTTCATTACAAAGGGTGAGACAGCCAAGGGAAGGTAGTCCGAGCAAGCTTGTAAGATTCTGTACAGACCAGGACCCCAAGAAGGGGCAAGGCTCTGTGTTATTTTTTTCTATGGATGAACACAAAGGAATAAAAGTCTGAAGTTAGGTCAGAGATACTAGCTTTTAGTCTAAAACCAGCTGTGCCTGCCTGTACATCTTTGGACAGTGCTGGTATTGAATATCTTCTAGTTACAGATTTAGTATAAGGTCCAGAGCCAGGGAGACCCATGTCTGTCATTAGACTCATTATCCTCCTACCAACAGTGACTTTGGAATTGGCCTATGATCTCCAGCTAGGATGATCCCCCTGGGACTCATTTCATTTATTCAACTTACGTTGGTTGATCACCTTTATGTGCCAATTGCCTTGAGAGGTTCTGGGGAAACAACTGTGAAAAACATATCATTCCTTCTTTTAAAGAATTTACAGTTTACTGAGTAGATAAAATTTAAACAGTTTTAATAAAATATGGCAGGTGCTATGTTAGGTAAATGTGACAAAGGATGCCATAGGAATACGAAGGATACCCAACCCAGTTGTGGGGGGAGGGGTCAGGGAAGACTTTCAGAGACTTTATGTTTTTTTTATTTTTTTGGTTATTAGAAGTCTTTATTTAATTGTCATGTGTAGGACACTGTGCCAATCTGGAGATCTGACAGTCTTCTCCAACACACATGGAATATTCACAAAATTTAAACATGGACAAGCCCATACATCAATTCTCAATGATTTCAAAATCTGTATCATATAGATAAAATCTCTGGAACTTTGGGCCAGCCCAGCTTCTGGGAAAGGAGAGGGGGACTGGAGATTGAGTTCAATCATGTGGCCAATGATTTAATCAATTATACCTATCTAATGAAACCCTAAGAAAAACTCCTGACACTTAGGCTCAGCGGAACTTCCTGGTTGGTGAACACACTGATGTGCTGGGATGGTGACACACCTGGATAGGATATGCAAGCAGCGCACCCCACTTCCCTAAACTTTGTTCTATGTGTCTCTTCATTTGGCTATTCCTGATACCGACTAGGGTTCTTGGCCTTCCCCAATCAATAGAAATTGACTAGAGGCCAGATAAGAAATTCAGGCAAGGCTTTATTGGGGCCCCTGCTGCTGTGGGGGGCAGTGAGAACAAACAACAGGTTCCCTTGCTCACTCCCTTGTGGAGGGAGGGGAAGCTTGTTCCTTATATGGGGTGAGAGTAGGGGTGTGTCCAGGGGTCAGGCGGAGGCGTGGCTTAAATGTTTTGCCCATCCCTTAGGTGGTGTTGTGTGCAGGGAGCGTGCTCAAGACCCTGCTTTTGCTCCCAACACCCCGTGTTTGCTCTGGGCTCTTCAAAAGTGGCAGTTGGGTTTTTTGGTCTCTTTGTATCTTTTGGGTCCAGAATTTGCCCCACTGGTGCATGCACACAGTTATTTTTAGTCCCATACAGTTTCTTTGTATTTTGTTGCTCGAGGAGAGGTGTGTCCAGGTGCAAGCACTGTAGCACTTCAGCAAAGGGCCCCAGGTCCCAGCCTGTCTCATTCCCCCGCAAAAACTCTACACCCTTATTCTTAAGGGGTAAGGGGCCGAAGGTCTCTTCTTCTGAAACTTCTTCCTGCTGGACAGGGGCCATAGACCCTAGCCTACCCCAGAGGTGTAGAAGTCCTTTGCTGACTGTTCTAAGGACCTGTAGGGACCTGGGCCACTCTCCACTGGAATGGGCTGAATTCCTTGAGCCATCATGAGCCTTACTTCAAACTCTTGAAGCTTGACCAAACTTAACCAGAAGGTTAAACAAACAAGGGATAGAAAGGAGAAGAATAACAATAACCATTAAAGGGCCTAGAAAGGGAAGGAACCAGGTTAACTTTGGGCTTCCTTTACTGTTGACCAGACAAAGGAGGTGATGTCTCTCTTGCCAAGAAGCCATTCTCCTTGGGTATATATTTTTGTTAATCTCAGGGTTAAAGTTTAATGTGTTTCTCTATTTTTAGAATGAAAGGTCTGGACCTGTTGGTCCCAGGTCTCCTTCTTGGACCAAAAAGTCTGAGTCACAGGTTTACAATGGTAGGGAAGACAACGGAGTACTAGACAAAATATGGCATAAATCAGTATGTCTGAAAAGAAAAGGGTTATAAGAACATGAAAACCTCCTGCCAGAAATTTTTTTATACTTTGTGGGATCCAAGAGAGCAAACTAGAGAACCAGTTTTCAATTTCCCCGCCCATATTGAATAGCGAGGAATGGTGGTTAATTATCTGCTGAAGGCAAGTGGCTTTTCGAATTTTCTCAATGTTGGTTTCTAGCTGGTATGGGCATGAGGGCTGCTTTCTTTGCCTCCCAATCTGCCCTGTTCTTCCCTTGGGTAATTTGAGAATTTTCCTTTTGGTGCCCGCGGCACTGAATGACTGCTACTAGTTTTGGTTTTTGAGCCGCTTCTATGAGATGTAAAATCTCAGCCCCATATTTTACAGGGGAATTTTTTGCATTTAAAAGTCCTCTTTCTTTCCAGATAGCTGCATGGGCATGTAAAACAAGGAATGCATATTTTAAGTCTGTATATATATATGTATAATTTACTTCCCCTAAGGTTAAGGTTTCAGGTAGGGCTATTAGTTCAGCCCTCTGGGCTGAAGTGTTAGGTGGCAAAGGTTTTGCTTCTATAACACTATAAGAGCTCACAATAGCATACCCTGCCCTCCTGACTCCATCTTTAATGAAACTACTGTCATCAGTAAACCATTCTTCCTCAAGGTTTTCTATGGCCTGGCCTGTTAGATCAGGCCTACAGGCATAAACCTGGTCAAGGGTTTCAAGGCAGGAATGTGTTAGTTCTGGGCTTTCCGTGGGCATTAGTATAGTTGGGTTGAGGGTGTGGGAAGCTTTGAGGGTTAGTTCTGGGGAGTCAGAGTAAAGCCTGGTGGTCTCCAGTTAGCCAATGGTGACCTTTAATTTCCAGAATCCCTTATACTTGATGAGGGGTCTGGATTTCCAGTGGCTGTCCAAAGGTAAGTTTGTTCGCTTCTTCCACTAATAAAGCAGGGGCAGCTACAGCCCGGAGGCAGCCAGGCCAACCTCAGGCCACAAAGTTTGTTTGGAAAAATAGCCTGAGGAACTTCTAGCTTTTGCACAAAGACCCCCAGAGCTGTCCCCTGTTTTTCAGCTACGTACAAGATAAATGGTTCTTTTAAATCAGGGAGACCCAGCACAGGAGCTCTGGTGAGGCCCTGTTTCATATTATGAAAAGCCTTTTCCTGTTCCCCAGTCCAAAGTAATAGTTCTGTATCTGAGACTTTAGTGGCTTCATATAGAGGCTTAGCCATTAGTCTGAATCCTGGAATCCAAATTCTGCAAAATCCTGCCACGCCTCAGAAACTACAAAGGTTTTTTTGTTTTGTTTTGTTTTGTTTGTCTTTGGGGCCTAATATAGCTTTTCTCTATCTGGAGATAACTGTCTGTCAGGGTTTATAACATATCCCATATATTTAACTTGTTGCTTTGAGATTTGGGGTTTTTCTCTGGGAGATCCTTGGGAGGTCCCAAGGAAATTAAGGCTTCAATGGTATTTTGATCTGAGGCCTCCATGGTGGGGTACATATTAATATATCATCTACATACTGTAGAATGGCCCCTTCTTTTAGGTGTATTTTCCTTAGTTCTTTTCCAGGGCCTGGGAGAACACGTGTGGGCTGTTCCAAAACCTCTGAGGCAGTACTCTCCAGGTATATTGTTGCATTTGGCCTGAGTGGGGCTTAGTCCACTCGAAGGCAAACAGATACTGAAATGAGGGATTAACTGGGATACAAAAGAAGGCATCCTTGAGGTCAAGAACAGTAAACCATTTGGCATCTCCAGGAATCTGGACTAATATATTATAAGGATAGGCCACAAGGGTATGTATAGGGACCATTGCATCATTTACTTCTCTAAGGTCTTATACCACTTGATATTTCCCAACTGGCTTAACAACTGGCAGAATAGGGGTACTGCATGCAGACTGACAGGGCACTAAGAGGCCATGTTTTAAGAATTTATCTATGAGGGGTTGCAAACCTTTTTTTGCTTCCAGCTTTATGGGGTACTGTCTCTTGTTAGGATAAGCGACTTCTGGCTTAAGGCTAATTTTTACAGGTAGGGCATTTATAGCCTTCTCAGGGATTCCTTTGTTCCAAATTGCAGGGTTTACTGTGTGTAGAATATGGTTGGGAATAGGCCCCTGTTCTTTCAGCTGATTTGTCTTAGTCATAGTCAAGAAAAGGGGCTGTTTGGGACCTCCTAATAGTAGGCTCCAAGGATGCCCAGAATGTCTCTCTCCTGTAGTGGGGCAGGACACTCAGGCACAACTAAAAAGGTATGTGAGATCAAACGCTGTTCGAATTGACAAGTGGGAGGTCCAGTGAAGAAACAGGTGCAAATCTTTCTGTCGACACCAGTCACTGTATAGCTTTTGGAGGAAAGAGGCCCAGTGTGAGAGATCAGGACAGAGTAAGTGGCTCCTGTATCAATTAAAAAATTGATTTTCTTACCTGCCATGTCAAGGACCAGTTGGGGCTCCTCGATACGGTTAGAAATCTCATTGGGGGGAGCTGCCAGAATCCCTGGGCCACCTCATTCATCCAGCATGGCCATCTTGGGAGTGGGAGCCCCCCTTCCCCTTTGGGACTGGGGACAGTCCCACTTCCAATGACCTGTTCGTTTGCAGACTGGGCATGGACCAGGGGGTTCTTTTTGGCACTTTTGGGCCCAATGGCCTGTTGACTTACATTTGAAGCATTCGCCCTTGCTGGTTTTACCTCCAGGTGGATGGTTAAACTTCCTTGGCCCCCTTGGGTTGTCCTGAGGTTGCAAGGCATGGCTGACAGCTATGACCATCAGTTTAGCTTGAGCCCTGGCCTGCTTGTTTTCATGTCCAGTTCTCTCTTCCTGCTCAGCTTGATCTCGATTATTAAATACCCCAAAGGCCATCTCTAGGAGTTGGGGCAACAGGGTTTCGTGAGCCTAATTGTTAACTTTTGGAGTTTCTGCCTAATATCGGGGCAGACTGGCTGATAAAATGTTGTCCCAGCAGGGATTGACCCTCAGGAGTGGATGAACCAGTGTTAATAAATTTTCTAAAAGCCTCCACAAGCCGTCCCTGAAAGAGGGCTGGATTTTCTTATTCCTCTTGGGTCACTCATTTAACCTTTTCATAGTTAACTGGCTTTTTGATATACTTTCTCATCCCTTCTAATACACATTGGATCATGTGTTTCCTGGCTTCTGTTCCCACCCAGAAATTATCATTCCAACAGGGCTCCCGATTTGGGACTGTGTCTCCACCCATAACAAAATGTTCGGGTTGGTCCCTGGCAAGCTGGTCAGCATGCCCCTGGGCTGCTGCTTAAATTCTCTGTTTTTCCTCAGTGATACAGCAAGTAGATAGGACTATTTGGACATCCTTCCAATTTAAATCAAAGGCCAGAGTTAGGGCCTGAAACCCTTCAGCACACTTACTAGGGTCTTCAGAAAACAGGCTCAGTCTCTGTCTGCATTGGGCTTAATCAGTTAAAGAGAAGGGCACATGTACTCTGATTGTCCCTTCCCCATTTGCCACTTCCCTAAGAGGGCATACTTCTCCTGATCCTGGGTGATAGGAAGTTCCCTTACAAGTTACGCCGGAAGGACTGATCTCTCCCTCCTGGGGCAATGGAGGGTAAAAAGAGACATAGGGAGGTGGAGTGAGGGATTGGTCAGAGGGATCTGGAGAAGTAGGTGCTTCCAGGGAGGTAGGTGGCTCTGGAGAAGCAGGCGCCTCTGGAGAAGCAGGGGAAAGTTGGTTTCGCCCCCTGAAAGTTGGGGAAGGTTAAAAGGGGATCATCTAAAATGTCAGGATTGTTTTCTGTTGATTACAGGAGCCGCTTAGAGTGGGGTTTTGGTAAAGGATCATGAAGGTTTGAACACAGGGAACCTCAGTCCATTTTCCCATCTTGTGACAGTAAAGATCCAATTGCAAGATGGCATTGTAATTTAGAGACCCATTTTCAGGCCATTTTTCTCCACCCCCCCAACTTACATAAAGGCCAGGCAGTGTTACAGTAGAGCTTAAGTTTTTCCCTTTTCAGCCCATCTATTTTTTAAAATTTCCAATTTTTAAGGATACATTCCGGAGGTGTTTCTTCTGTCTTAGAAGATCCTCCCACGTTGAGTAACCTGCAACCAAGAGCGCTCCTAGAAAATGAAGTCCGGCGTCCCGGAGACATTTACTAGGAGGCTTTTGTCAGGAGGGGATTGACGTGTCCTCCGAATTCCCTTCTTACCTAATGGGACTTTGAGCGTCCTCTACTCTCCCATCACGTAACCAGACGTCTCTGGCCGTCAGTCCCTCGCGCGAGGAGTCCCCAGTAGGGGACATTTGAGCCAGTGCCGGTGCGTTGCCAGGACTCTCCTTGAGGGGAATCTGTTGTCTACAAAGTTTATGTCCTATAACGATCTCCTGTAATAATTTGTTGGGGTGTATTACTTAAGACTGAGCAGCTATAAAGCCTAGGATGTGGGCTGCTTGCAAGTGGCCAGCCCAAGAGGTAGTCTGTAATAAGGTATGGGCTGCCAAGGCCTGGAGTGAAGGGGGACCTAGAGGTGCAAAAAGGAACTCCTGGAGGAATTAGAGTTGGACGCAATGGAAAATGCCACGGGGGTCAGGACCTGAGGGCCTAGAGGTAGGAGTATTCCCACAGGGGATTGTTTTGGACATAGAGTAAGGGGCAAGACTAGACAGCAGAAGAACCCAAAACCCTTTCCCCTATCTGTTTGGTGGCTACAGTAAAATTGGGGAGAGGCTGATGATTCCATCTGACACTGGCAACAGCGAATTTGGACAATGTTTCCCATGTAATTTAACATACCAAATGAACCCAATTAGTTTAGGATCTCTCTTTGGGCTGCTCCAGGGGCCCTTTGAAGCACCCCAAAGTTAGTTGGAGGTCAAAAGAACTCTCATTGGAATTTGATATTTGGGAAGTCTGTCAAAAATTTGAAAGTTTTAAAACACCTGGTCAGATAGAATCATAAGTCGCTGTGAAACAATTATTCCTTGAGCTAAGGTGAAAAAATTTTCAAGAATAAATACAGATCACTTAAAGACACAGAAACTCACACAATCTGATATCAAAAGCAGCATTCCAGGAAAATTCTGTTCTCTTATGAGAGAGAGAGACCAAATCCAGTCTTGCATCAGCCTACTGTTAATAAAATCCATTTACCTAATTAAATTTAATCCAAACTTAGAAAACCTTGACCACATACAAAATTCTTTTCTCAATGTTCCTCTTCTGCAAACCTTCTACAACTTTCTGTAACCATACTTTGCCCCTTATTCTTTCCATTAGAAATAACCAGCTTTGGGACAAAAACACCTTTTTTCCTTTAAAAATATATTTCCATTCCTCATACCTTCTTTTCTGAAAACATGCATCCTACTTTCCTTAAGCAACCATGAACTGTCTTTTTCATTAGCATTCTATAGATTGGTAGAGAACATCTCAAGGTGGAACCAAACAGCTTCAGTTAACCTCTCACAAGAAGACAAAAGTAGGTAAATTGAGACCTGTTTAACAATTAATATTCCAATATTTCATCTTACTTGAAATGGCCTGTATACACAATGAATTCCTATCATTTAACTTAGTTTCAATTTACCAAGATTTGGAGAGACTGTTTTAGATGGATGTTTCCAAAACATAATTATGCCTGTAGAGTTTACCAAAAAGTTCTTATCCCAGTTACATCTACTTAAAATTTAATCATATCAGGTTATATTCCCTGTCGACAAATTTCATAACAGAAACAATATGCGCTAATTGACTTTCAGTAACCCTAGGTGCAATAAAAGTATTATACTTAATGTTGATGACCGTAAAGACAGGTCTGTATTAATTAAACCCACAAGCTTAAACCAGGCAAGCCAGTTTCTACAAAACCAGAGATCTCATAGTTTTCCCACTTGAATTTAAAATGGCCCTTTTTTGTTTTCCTCAGTCTGGGGGCTACAGATGAATCAGGTAGTTCTCTGAGGGCCCAGGCAGAAAACTTACAATGCAAAGGCAGAGGAGAAAGATGCAAGCTCCTTGAGCCCAGGTAGAACAGTTACATGGCAAAAGCAGAGGGGGGAAAATGCAAGCCCCTGGAGCTCAGGCAGAAAGAATAGTTACATTGCAAAGGCGGAAGAGAGAAAAATGCAAGCTCCTTTCTTTTCTTTTTGTTCTCTAAAATCACACCAAGTAACCCAAGGCTGGAGTCTCAGGCACTGTAGGCTGAACTTGTATTTCAAGGTTTAAATGCTCCACCATGCCCCCAATTTTGGCAGAGGCTTGCAGGATCAGTTGGACAGACAAAACTACATAAAACAAAGATACCAATGACAAAAACTTAAAGACACAAACAAGAAGCTTTCAGGATAAAGGGGACAGGAGTGCAGGTATAAGTGTCAAGGGAGAGGTAAAGTTCGGAGGGACAGAAAAGACTGAAAAAGAGAAAGAGACAGCAGGAAAATAAAGGTGAGAATACTGGGAAGATAAGACTTTCAGCTACTACACTATATGAGGTTTAAACCTCTATCACTCTCATAAATTTCCCATCAGGGAGAGGCTGCTGGACCAAGGTCGGCACGGTGTGAGACGAGCCTCTCCCACCTCTGCCTGTCACCTGTCAAGGTGAGCCGTTGCCGGCCAGAGGGAGCAGGCCTCACAAGCTGACAGGAGTGATGCTGTAACTGCCCGACGTCCCCTCTCTCGGAAGGATAGGACGGAAGGAGGAGAGGACAGAGAAAGGAGAAGTAGAGAGATATCAGGAGAGGGAAAAGGACAAGGGGGAGAGGAAAGCATTGCCTGAATGAGGGTACTGAGGCCCCCAAGGACCGGGAAGTCAGACTTGCCAAACGCAGTGACTCTGAAACAAGAGGTTCAGGTGGCCGCTTGTCACCCACGGGGAAGCTGCGTTCAGTGGTCCCGTGGGTGCCCGGATCCTCTCCCCGGAAGGGGACAACTGCCCCACCTTGGGCGTCATAAATCTGATACCGACCAGGGCTCTCAGCCTTCCCTGATCAATAGAAATTAACTAGAGGCCAGACAAGAAATTCAGGCAAGGCTTTATTGGGGCCCCTGCTGCCGCAGGGTGAGTGAGAACAAGTAAGAGGTTCCCTTGCTCACTCACTCCTCAGGGACTTTAAAATGCTTCCCTGGAGCATCGAGGATATGGCTAAACTCTGTGGGAGGGGAGTAAGCTGTGAGGTGAGAAGGTTGGCAGATGCCAAGTCAGAAAATCCCTTATACCCCACACTAAAGAGGTCAGACTTCATCCTTAGAGCAACAGGGAAGACATGGAAGTTTTAAAGCACAGGAAGGACATGACCAGATGGGCACATTAGAAATAACTCCGAGTTCACTGTGGAACACAGTGTGGAGATGAGCAAGGCTGAAAGCAATCATCAGGTATCAAAAGCCTGAGCCCTGGGAGTAACAGAAAGGTCGGGACAGTTTCAGGAGCTCTTAAAGAGATAGAATTGTAAGATTAAGGGATTGATGGGATAAGGGCGAGGAAAAATTAATGAGATGTATAAGTAAAGAATAACACTCCAGTTTCTTGCCTGGGCCAATGGATAAATGGTGCTACATTTTACTGAAATGGAGATAACATGAAAAGTAGGTTTTATGAAGGCAGTATATGGTAAGTTCAACTTTGTGTACATGTAGCGTGAAGTGTCTGCAGACATCCAAGTGGAGCTGTCTATCATGCAGTGGTGCCAGGAGTCTGAGCTCAGACAGGTCTGAACTATGACATTTGGGCCTTATCAACACAGAGATGGTAAATGAAGTCATAAGGATTGAGAATAAAAATAGAAGAAAACTTCAAGGATGTGCAGAGAAGGAGAAGGCTATCTCAGGAAGATGAGCTCCATCTCCCTGCATCTCCCTCCGCTCCCCTTCCCTATGTGCCTTTGATGTGTGATTTGTCTCCTGTCCTAGTTCCTGCTTCCCATTCCAGTTCCCTGCTTGGATGGTTGCCCTGCTCTAAACCCTAAGGTCACTTTGTTTGTGCCCAGAAAGTCAGTAAGCCCTTACTTAACAAGCCCCTTTTTAGAGAAGACTGGGCACTCTTCCTTTCTCACCAGCTAATGACTGGAGTCCTGCCATAGTCCAGTCATTTTCTCCTGGGGTGAAGCTACCTTCAAGTTCTTTCCAAAAAAACTCCTAGGGTTGGGTCCCTTCCATGAACCAGATCAGACTCATTGGCTATGAATACCATTCCAGATTAAACTCGAGACTCTCATGCTTCCTTGGCCTGCTGGCCACCCCCTTGTTGGATTAAGCTTATTTGAATTTTGGAGTTAGACAAATCTCAGTTTAAAATCTGGCTTTACTCCTTAATAACTTTGCAACCTTTAGCAAGTTATCCTTTCTGACTTCATTTTCTATATCTGTAAAGTGGAGTAATAATTCCTATCTGCCAGGGCTATTTTGAGGACTGAATTAAAATATACATAGTCCCTGGCACTTCTCTGTAAATTAATACACTTTACTTCTTTCTAATTTTCCCCAGCTTGATTGTAGGTAATGTGAAAGCAGTATGATACAGTGGAAATAACAAATGTGTGTAGTAAAGGCTTAAATGTTTATATTTTTAGAGTCCTAAAATGGGTTTCAAATTACCTTACTTCTGTGTGAGTGATTTTATGTATGGCAGTTCTCTTTCTGAGCTTCGGTTTTCTCATTTGTAAAATGAGGATAATACCTGTGTTACTTACTTCACAGTTGTCATGAACCTCAAAGATAATGCATGTTACAGCACTTTGAAAGCTAGAAAGTTCTTTAAAAATATAAAATATTAAGAACTATGCTTCACTCATAGGAGATACTAACAAACTTTTATTTTGGATATTGGTATATGAACAGTTCAGACCTTCCAAACTTTTGACCAGAAACTATTAATTTATTGCTGTTTAATTATTTGAATTACCTACAAAAGTCTCACTTGCAAAGAGACTCAAGACTAAATTTTTTATTGCTATGGATCTTAATTAGTCTACAAACATTTATTGAGCACTTATTCAGTGAAAGCCACTGTGCTTGGTCCTAAGAAACAAAGGGGAAATATCTAATACCTGAGTTTCAGAGGTTTGCAACTTAGAAAGAAAGATGGTCAAATAATTACTGTATGGACTGATAAGGTTTGAAGATTTAGTAGATGTACCTGGTGGAGGCTGAGGGGATCAGGGATATCTTCTTAGAGGAAGTGATAGCATGTGGGGTCTTGGCGGATGATTAGGAGAAGTTCGTCAGGTGACCATTTATGAGTAGAAGTGGAGGTTCTTGAGGGTATTCCAGGCAGAAGGAGCAGCAATGACAAAGGCAAAGATTGACCCATTTGAGAAATCACCAGGATTTTAATACAATTGGTCTGCATTTGTTCGGGGATGGAGAACTGTGGGAGTGGGGGAGGAAGAAGCAAGAGTAAGACCAGAGATTGAGCCATGGATGGAAATCTTGCCGTGGAAATATATTAAGTACTAGTTGCCAGGTGATGAGAAGAAAATTTACTTTGTATATCCTTTGGAGTAGAGCAACACTGGGGGCAGGAGAGTAGAAGGGGAAGGGGGATTATTGCAGTGACTCAGGTGAGACCTAACAAGGCCCTAATCTAAAGTAATGATGGTGCAAAAGGAGAGGCTGTACAGAGTAGAGCTTAATTAAAGGAGAAGACTTGATCACTGAGGGGACATGGCAAGTGAAAGGGAAGAAAAAATTAAGAATATATTCTAATTTTCTGACTCATATAAGAGAAAGAGGGTGTTAGGCTATACAAAAAGCTAGAAGGAGAAAAAAGGCAATACTGCTGGGCAGGAGAAAGTGGTGAAGAGAAGAGCATGGAATATTTAGTTTCACACATCTAGAGTGGATAGGTAGCCAAGCCCAGAAGACAATCTTTACCGTTACTAGGAAACTTCAAGGATAGGATATATATCTTCCCCTTAGATACATTATTATCCCTTCTCTCCCTCATCTCCTAACTCATAACAACCTCTTTGATTAGCTGTAGAGACTCTGAAATTCCCCTTAAATATACTTGATAAAAATCCAGAAAAATTCCCTGAAAATATATTGATTCAACTCAATTGTTTGGTATTCAGTTCAATTCTGGGAGAGGGAAGAGACCCTTAAAAGACTCTTAAAAGAAAATGAATGGCCATTCTTAACCATAAAGTAATCCTATGAACAAACTATTAATCCTAACATTATCAGGATTAAGTCTCCCTCCTTCTTTTATAATCTTTCAAATTATCAGCCACGGAACATTGTTTAATTCTCTCATGTTCCTGTTGTTGTTATTTAGAGGTCTTAGCATAGTCAGCCAAGGCTTCTTAAAACTCCTAATCTGAAACCATTGAAGAAAAATAACAGTAGTAATAATGATAATAATAATACACATTATGTATCATTTACTGTGTGTCAGGTTCAAGTGCTTTAAATAGATACACTCATTTAATGATCACATTCTCTGACAAAGATTATTGGTACTATCTCGATTTTAATATAAAGAAACTAAGGCATGAGGAAATTTAATGACTTTCCCACAGTATACAGAGAGTAAGTAGAAGAGCAAGGATTCGAATCCAGGCAGAGTCTAGGGCCAGGGGCCATGTACTTCATCACCCCACTATGAAAGGTGTGGATAATAGGACAAGGACTTTGTGACATTCGGTAAAGCTGGCACTCTTGCCTGCCATAGGGTCAGTATACAATATCATATATGTATATCATATATATGAATATACTGATATTGGATATATTAAAACCATAAAGGCAAAATTCTCCTCAACCAGGAATATAAAGAATAAAACCACACACATCACACAGTCTGGGTTCATATCCCAGTTTGGCTTAGGACCTTGACTTACTGAGGTTTGAATGCTTACAAGTTGAGTGACTATGGACCAATTAGTTAATCTCTATTAAACTCATTTACTAATCCGTAAAATAAACATAACATAACCTTCCAACAGGGATATGGTAAGGATTCAATGAAGAGAATGTACCTGAAATACTCCACCCATATTTATATCCTACTTACTCTGACATTGTGCTACATGCCTTTGATGTTCTCATCACTTTACATATATGAACTCATTTAATCCTCCCAACAAGCTTATGACATAGGCCCTGTTTTTTATCATCATCCCCATTTTACAGGTGAAGAAACTGAGGCACAAGGACTAAATAACTTTCCAAAGTCATACATGCATATAACTGGCAGCCTAGGCTGATCTGGCTCTCAAGTCCCTGCTCTCAATCAAGGGCCATGTTGTGCTGCCTCGCTAAGCACAGCACACAGGCGTATTAAGGCTATTACCTTCCCGCCTAAGCGGGTGTTGTGCTTCTTGTGGACAAAATGATTTCATTTCCCTCTCCTGATACGCTAGGAATAGCCCCTGAAACTCTACAGATAACAATTAATAAGAAAAAAATTAGTGAAATGGAAGAATGAAAGATTTTAAAGAGCAACTAAGAAAGGAAGGCTCTCCCCTCCTCAACAATTGATTGCAAGTCACCCCTCTTCAAGCAGACGCACAGGTCATCTTCATGACTGAACTAGATGAGACCCAATTGATTGCTGATCTTAGGCAGTTATTATTTCAAAGAGCCCTTAACCCAAATTGTTACTGCCTATCTCTTTGGTAGCGTCTAGCTCATGTGATAAAACTCTTTATAAGGAAAAATAAAACAATCCTGGTTGTTTTCAGTGCCAGGTTGGATAGCATGTTGATATAAAACCACTTAGAAGTGAAGTCTGACCACCAGTTTTTGACCATGTGATCTTGGCCAATCAGTTGTTTACCTCTCAGTTTCTCCACTGTCCAGGGCTGCAGTATGGAGTACAGATAATGTTCTTAAAATCCTAAAACCAGGTCTGTCCCAGATTTAGCAGTCAGGAAATGGTGGCTATTATCATCATTATTTCAAAAAGCCATTAAACTTTCTTAGAAAAATCTAATCCCTGAGACTCCTTTTTCTGTCTATATTTATCATTGATTTTTCTATTTTAAAGCCAAAGATCATATTCCATTTTGAAGTCTAACAAATTCTAATCTCTCAGAAGGTTCAAACTATATTATCATTCACTATGAATTTGAGCAGTCCTTCTTTCTACTTTGCTGACATTTGGGGTTGAATTAATTCCATTACAGCTGCGCATCTTTCCTCTCACAGCAGTTATCTGCGCAATTGAGAATTATGGACCACACAAATCAGGTCAATGAAAAGTCCTAATTGTGCTCAGCTGTCTTCCTTATACACCTTCCTTTATAATGCAGCAATTCCAGATGTGATTGCAGTCACCATCTCAGAACCGTGGTGTGAGCCCAGCTTCTCTGTAACTGTTCATATGGTTAAAGGGTAAAGCTTCCCAGAATGTCCTTTGTCTCTAAAACGAAGTTGCTTAAGAGCGTTCCTAAATAAATGCCCACAGTGCATTATGTACTATGTATTTCAGGCAAATAAAATGTTTAAATCCACGAACGGAAAATGATCTTCACACATAAAATGAAATCTGATCAGTTTACAGCCCAACATGAACAGAACTCCCAAATCAGGCACTTCCAAATTCAGCACAGCAAACACTGCCAGCCACCAAAGGCACTGGAGAAATCAGAGCCCCTCTAAATCTTCCTTCCATGACATATAAAAGATTCAGCAGAGTAGAGGTCAAAGAATATGAGGGGGAAAAGGTCTAAAAGAAAAGAAAGATAGCTGATTTTTTTTTTTTTTTTTTTTTTTTTTTTTTTTAGTATGAAGGGATAGAACCTAATTATTCTTTTATGCAGAAAATCCCTTTGGCTGTACACATGAATAAGAGCACTCAAGGCAGCAACATTTTTCTTATAATTAGAAGAAATTATGATGTCTCTCTTGAAAGGCAGAATTTTCCTTATCATGAAAAACAGTGTTCTTTATCATCCTTACTTTTTATTAGAGCCTTCAAAATGAGGTTTTCTTGAGCCTCTTGAAATAAATCCATTCCACTTTTAACTGCCAGAACTAACTATTAAAATGTGTCCTGATTCATCCTGAGAAATGGCCATATGCCCACTCGCCTGGGATCATAATGACTGCTAGGTGAATTCTAAAGAACACTGAATTCCTTTATCCTACAACCTGAACTGTCCTGAGTTGGAAAATATATGGATCACCCCTTTAAATAGGCTGGCATGTCTCACCTTTACGTTCATTTATTTTTTTCAACAAGTTTTTTTTTTTTTTTTAAGGAATTCCTTTATTTTTATTATTTATTTATTTATTTATGGCTGTGTTGGGTCTTCGTTTCTGTGCGAGGGCTTTCTCCAGTTGCGGCGAGCGGGGGCCACTCTTCATCGCGGTGCGCGGGCCTCTCACTGTCACGGCCTCTCCTGTTGCGGAGCACAGGCTCCAGACGCACAGGCTCAGTAGTTGTGGCTCACGGGCCTAGTTGCTCCGCGGCATGTGGGATCCTCCCAGACCAGGGCTGGAACCCGTGTCCCCTGCATTGGCAGGCAGATTCTCAACCACTGCGCCACCAGGGAAGCCCTTCAACAAGTATTTCTTAAGTGACACTATGAGCAAGGCATGGGGCACGGGCCTGAATTTGCTGTGGCTGTTCGGAAATTAACCTAAACAAAACACCACACATAAAAGATGATAATCATCAAAGCAATGAAGGGAACTTTTTTTTTTTTTTCAGGTAGAATTCGAAAGCATTTGGAAGGTAACAGTGCTGTTTAATTTCATATCAACTCTTCTTGGGGAATAGAGGCACAACTCCTAGTTGTTATTGGCAGCTAATGAAAATATTGACACCAGGGATGCAAAATCACAGTGTAGTAGCTGCTCTGCTCAGCTGTTCTTGCTGCGTTCTGAGAGAAGAACCTTCTCCTAGGGTGCCTTCCACACAATCTCTCATTTAGAGGCTTGCCTTTTGGCACTTGGGTTCATTCACTCCCTCGTGTACACACCTAATGTGTGCAGGTCTCTCCAGGGTTGTTTTTGCCCACTCATCCTTCTTTTATTTCCCTTACTATTTTTTTAAGTAATTTTTTCATAATTCTCTTCCACTCTGTTTCTCACGAGCCTGAAGCACCCTTAGAAGTTTTGAAAAGAAGAGGGGAATAAATTAAAAACCCTTCCAAAAGATGTGCCTCTGTGAGTTCCGATAAAAGACTGTGTTTGTCCCCAGCATCTTAATATTTGCATCAAATTGTAGTTGCCTAGAATTATCAGCCTGCTTCCTTCTATTAGATAGCCTCTTCCCTTCAAGCACTTACTATATTCTATGTATTCCTGTACCTTTAACCACCTAATCACCATAGTAGGTCCTTGGTAAGTAATTTGTAATTGAAGAACTGATTTCTTCTTTGTCCTACCTCTTTGATGCCCTCTACAAAGACTCTATCTGATTTATTTAAACTCAAATCTTGATAGAACCCCGGTCATGTACAAAACTCTGTGATACATGCTCCAGAAAAAAAACAAAAATAAAGAAACTAGTGTCTTTAGAAAAGTCTAAAGGGAAAAATAAAATGAATGTACACTAACTAATAAAGACAAAAGTTTTGGTTTGGGGGGCAGAGTTAGAACATACCTATCAGTAGACATAAGAATATTATGAGTCATTCTTCACTTTCCTGTCTGTGTAATTATAGGCAAATTATAGGCAAATGTTGACAACATTGACAGTCAACACCAAAGAGAACAAACGTCTACCATGACTGCACCAGAGTCCCACACGCATGAGCTGTTAAATGTATAATGAGAAGTCTTTAGTGCTCAGACAGAGAGATGGAGCATATTTGGCTGAGGGGGCAGGAATGGCTTTCTTAGGAAGATATTATTATAAGTGGACCTGCAAGGATGGGTAGAATGTCATCAAGAATAGATAGGAGCATAATCTTGCATGTGGGGGAAAAAAAAAACTAGAACCATCAATGTATAGAGAGGAATGTGGGGAAAGGCTTAGTGTTTGAATTGGTAGTTTGGCCAGGAGATTGGAGTGGAAGATTGATAGGACTCTATCAAAGCTGGAGTCCCAGAGGCTGTGCCACCATTGAACCTCGAGAAACAAATACTTCTTCCTAGATTTTCTATGGAAGCATCTGTATGATACCAACTGGTGGTTAAAGCCCCAGATGGGTCTCTTTAGGAGGAAAGACTTTGAGTCAATTGTCTCCTGTGTCTTGCATTCTTCATAAATTGGGACATTTACATGATATACCAAGTGCTCAATAATTATTTTCTGACAGACTATTGAGCCTTCTAAAATATACTAAAACATCAGCTACAAGCTAAAAATAAGTACAGAGCCTTCTCTGATATTTGCATATTAGCCCACAGAAGCCAGAGCTTTTAAACTCCTTAGCAACCATACCAGACAGGAGCCTGGTCGAAGTAAATTAGGTTCTTGGATCCAATTCCAATGTGTGTGTGTTGGGGGGCTTCCCCACACCATAAGCAATTCTTGGACACCAGCAGGGTGTCTGAGAATTCAACTCAAATTCTGACATTATCTACCTGGAATTAGCATCAGATTCCACAGGTTGAGGGCTCAGTTCTACAAGACTGCCACCTTCCTCCCCCGCAAGACCCCCTTCAGATGGCAGTTGAAAGCCCAGGTTTTACCTGTGTTTCTGACCAACTGGCTGTAAATCAGAGGTTCCCACGACCCCCTCCTCAGATTAGATTAATTTGCTAGAGCAGCTAGAACTCAGGAACATTTTACTTACTAGATCACCAATTTATTATAAAAGGATATGACTCAAGAACAGTCAGATGGAAGCAATGCATAGGGCCAGCCATGGGGAAAAGGCAGGGAGCTTCCATGCCCTCTCGGAGCGTGCCATTCTCCCCATGTCTCCTTGTGTTCATCAACCCAGAAGCTCTCTGTACACTGTCCACTTGGGTTGTTATGGTTGCTTCATTTCATAGGCAGGGTTGATTAAATCCTTGGCCATTGGCAATTGGCTCAACCTCCATCCCCTCTCCCCTCCCCAGAGGTCAGAGGGTGGGACTGAAAGTTCCAACCCTCAAATCACATGGTTGACCCCATTGGCAACCAGCCCCCAACTACTTTGGAAAGTAGGTGCTTTCCAAAAGCCAGTTCATTAATATAACAAAAGATACTTTAATCACTCTCAACACTTAGAAAATTCCAAGGGTTTGGGGAGTTCTGTGCCAGAAATGGGACAAGGACCAAATATATATATATATTTCTAATTATAAATAACAATATCACAACAGTGTATGCAAATAGTTTTAGAAAATTTAATATTTTTTCCCAAATTGCTTTTTGTGTGAGATATCTAGAAATGTGTTATTTTATTGTATTGTATAATTAAGAAAACTAGCATACTTTAAAAATACATAGTATATTATCCCAGCAATTAACTACCTATACTATTATTTATGTATGTATTTATTCAAAATATGCATATTGAATGCCAAATGTGAGTCAGGTTCTAAACAAGGTTGAGGTGAGTGTGAAGATAACTGAGATAGGATTCCTATTCATAAAGGTTCACAATTTAGGATGCAAAAAAAAAAAAAAAGAACAATGGAAGGTTTCCACAAATACTGCCACTAACAGTGTTGAAACTAGGTAATCCCTTATTTTTAACAATTGAAGGGTCTGAGAGACATTTATTGATTTTGTAATAAGAAAAATAACATTTTAAAATTATAATGTAATCATCGGACCTAAGGATAAAAATAAACAATTTGGACAGAAATATTTTAATAAAACAATCAATGGAAATACGTGGAAAGACAAATGATTTTGTAGAAAAATTCCTTCTCAATAAATGTCATAATTGAACACAAATGTATTATTGTTAAATCATAGAAATAATTAAGCAAAAAGACTAATTTATGTTGTGTTTATTTTATATCAATTTGAAATAAATCCAGCCTATAATTGGTCTGATAAACTACTTTCAGAACTAGGTCAGAGGATTTAAAAATCAATCTGGTGGACTGTATCCTCATGACTGCCAAGAATGAAAATATCTTTAGAATCACTGAATGACCATTTCATATATCCTCTTCCCATTTTAATTGATCTGAGTTCTTTATGTAGCCATACATATAAACCACATATGTACCCAATATCTTTAATTTTTTTTTTCAAAATGCCTTTCAGGTCTGATGCAGAATGAATAGTATTTAACCCAGAGGGTAAATTTTTTTCTGTCACAATTTCAGTGCAGGTGGGAGGAGTGTTTGAGAATGCCATTGTTTCTTGCTATCATTTCACATCCACAACATAGAGGTTTCAACAGAGGGTCTTTATAGTTCACCCTTTTGGACAAATGGCTAGATCATAAGGAGTTAACATAGTTTAAGACTTGAAAGAGAAAAATGTTCCTAGCAAAAAAAGGCTTACAGCAAAATAATGAGTGCCAAGGTTGAAGCTGCTCTTTCTTGCTTTAGTGCTGGAGCTGCATTATTCACAACTGCCAATCAGCTAATCTGAAAAGAATTTGTTCTTTACTGCATTTCTCCTTTATTGCTCCCACCCCACTGGTCTGGTGTACATTGCCTCCAGCTAGGAGGGTTTAGAAATAGCTCCTAAACAGACAACAAATGCTGGTCTCTGAATCGAAGGGCAGTGGACGCTGTGGAGAGAAAGCGCCTTTGCTCACCCCCATTTCTTTTTCACATTTAGCCTTTGCTACTGCAATCCTGAAAAGCTCAGGCCGGTGCAAAAGGAGAAATTGCCTGTCAATTTCTGAAAATTCAATACTGAGCTTTTACTGAAGATTTGGGGTGCAGGACTGGTTGCAGCTTCCTGAAATATTGGTGGTTAAAAAAAAAAACACCACATTTTTAAGACTACAGGAAATAAATTTTAACAAATGCTGTGGCCACCGCCCAACCTGATCACCATTATGTGTGAAGTGAGGGAATTAGATATCATGATTTACAGTTGAAAACAAAGAGCCCTACAGATGAAGACGAGATCCATGTTCTGCAGTTACCCCTCCACTGACATTTGGAGCATCCTTGCAAAGGCTTGCCCCGTTGTTACGCCAGATGTGCGCATGAGTGCACACATGAGCAATGTTAGTAGGCATATAAAAATAGATATATGTATAAATAATTTCAGATGTGTCTTTTAACCAGCAAGGAGTAGTACCCTGGCAAATTTGATTAATGCCCCAGGGTACCTTTTTCCCCTTAGTATATTCATGAAGCACCAGTTAAGAAGGTTGGAATTTATGTAGGTCTACTGGGGAGTCATTATCACTCAGTGCATTAGCAGTGAAAAATCAGAGGATCATTGCCAGCTTTCCTCACTTCCGAAGCAAGGCTAAACATTCTCTCAGACTGAGTCAAACAGTCTCTGTTAATTTCTTGTACTAATTCACCAAGTGGCAATGCAGGAGTGACACTGGCTTGTTGCAGATATTTCCATTCTGAGGAAAACACAGCTATGAGAGGCTGTATTTTTGAAACATTTTAAACCAGAAATTGCTGCATGCTCCAGACAGGCACACACACCCAGGGGATGTCTGGCTGGCAGGCTCTCAGATAGGTGAAGGATGTGTGGATTGGGCCTGAGTTGGTTTCGTTTTGCTGTTAGTTCTGAGCTGAAGTGCACAGATCCGATTAGATTATTGGGGCAGGCTGGGGTGAGGTCACCCCACTATGGTTAACTCAGATGCATTGCTAATTCTACCTCTAATCCCACACCAGTCCAATGAGACACCGGAGCTTCTTTGCCAGCTGCAGCATCACTGTCAGCTTCTGGTGACACACCCAGCGCCCCGTCGCTCAGCAGAGCCCCCTGAGCTGCCAACCCAACTCCCCTTTCACTGCTTCCCTGCCACATTCACCCAGCCCTCCACACCCCCTACCGCAAACGCACTGACCTGCTCCCTGCCTCTCCTCTAATCCCATTGCTCCGTATTAATTCAGCCTCCTAGGGAGTAGTAGGGGCACAAGGTGGTCAGTGGTACTGCAGACCGTGGGCCGTAGTGCCAAGAGTCAGATACAACTCAGCTTCAAGCCAACCGAGCCACAGTGTAGCCCTGAGGAAGGGGGGCAGCCTCCAGTGTCCTAATAAGAAAAAAAAAAATTGAATCATTTAAAAGACCGAATGGTCCCAAAATAGTTATGCCATTTTATTTTGGGGTCAGAGGCAGTTCATTTATTAAGATGCAGCAATGAGAACCCAATAAATGCATCATCTTAGGCTCCTGAAAGCATTTGCCTCCCTTGCCACCATGAGGAGTATATATAATGCCATTTAAATGTGGTTTCGTTAGAAATGAACTATCTCCACGTGACTAAAGTGCCCATGCACATGTGTGTCTATAAATACTATACCTAGAGAGGTAGAGAGTGAGAAGGGAAGAGGGTGGCGGGGTGGGATCGGGGTTGGGGAGAGCCCTGGAGAGCGCAGGCGCATGCACTGTACGAAAAGGGAAAAAAAAAAAAAAACATCCGAAGGACTCACTGCAGTGCAGTTTTACATACAGGCTTGTAGGAGCAACCGGAATGTTATTAGACCATAAAAGCACATCAGGCTGATTTATGGTTTCTGATCAAGGTTTCTGTGAAAATTACTCTGCATCACCGGCTCAAGGTGACTGCTACCATTAATGTGTGGAAAAATAAATGAGATGGGGAGGCTGATAGCAGACGAAGGGAAGGAAGCGCAAGGCAGTTTATACAGCACAGGTTCCCCATCTTGTTTTACAGTGCAGAGAAGCCTGTCATCAAAATGATTGCTCTGGGGCAGGAAAGGCAATTCTGGGTAATTAGATCTTATGGCTTGTAGCCGGTTCTTTCTTACAACGAATGCATCAGGATGGTAGGGCGAATGCCTGCTTTCTGCATACCATCTTTTCTGTTTTCTGCTCATATTCAGACAGCATAGTTTAAATTTAGGAGGAAAAACATTGTAATACTGTTTTCCTGACTCCATTTGATTTTAATAGTTTTCATTCCCAGTCTATGGTTTTCCCGACTCTATTTGTTTCTAATAGAATTCATCTCTCCCCAGTAAATAATCTTCCAAATTGGAGACTTTCCAAGAGAATTGATGTCTGGAAATATTTTATATATCATCTGATGGCAACAAAAGAGTTTCACTGGCCTTTCCATTCCTGCCCTGTTTATAATTCATCACCAAAGCATTTCGTAGATGAAATGCCCTGCTGCTTATTTCAATATAAACAAATAGCAAATATCCCAAGATCCTCATATGAGATAGTTGCTGCGAAAGGTATAAAAGCTGTTTGCTTGCAAAATGCCCTGATCTCCCTCTCTTTTTCCTTTGTTCTTTTAGTCACTGTGAACACTGCTTGAGCGTTTGTTTGTACTGGGTGTCTTCATATTGACTTAGAGTTGGGATTTGGTCTCTATTCCAGGATTTTGACTCTATATGCAGGTAGAGAACCCTGCCTTTTGGAATGCTTGAGATGAAACTGAGTAGATTAAAAGATTTTCAAATCTCTTTTTTACTACACCCCTTTCTCTAGCTCTTAAAACTTGCCCTCTGGTGCTTCTGTCTAGCATTACACATCTGGAACACACCAGTGTCTGCTCTCATAGCTGGCTTCTGCTGCACTGGTGGCCATTAAGAGACATGGCTCCAAGGAAACCCACAGGCCAAGAGACACTCAGCCCATTTAGCCAGGAAAGAACAGAGACCTGCGTTTTCCCTCACCCTATGTTTTTAAGTAAGTTTTTCACTTCAGTGATATATCTCACTCTAAATGCCCATCTTTGTGTTATAGCAGGGCTGGATTGAGACTTTCATCCCTATATATACATGCACACACACACCCGGAAATACTACCTCAGACAAACATTCAGCACTGATGCTTCTTACCCGTGTTATCAAGGATTCTGTTTCAAAAGCTCAAACGCAGTCACCAGCCTACCCCTAAAATACAAGGTACAAAAAGGTTTAATTGAAGCAAGGGATTCTAATATCCGTACAGCATTTTAAATTCTTCAAAAAAGCTTTCTCTCACACCATGTCTGTTGATCGTCACAGTGGTGGCAAGAGATCACTAAGATTGTTATTATGATTTCCATCTTACAGATGGAAATGCAAGCTCAGAGAAGTTACTTGTTTTGCCTGAAATCATTTCATTCGTAGTAGCGGAGCCAACTCTCATTTTCCTTACCTTTATCTAGGTAGGCTACTGTAGTTTAAAACAAACAAAAAAAAATCATTGTCCTGGGAGAAAACAGACTGCTGTTCTTGTAGTGACTCTGTTATGAACAAGAGGCAAGACACCAGACAAGACTCCTAACTTCTTTGGTTTCCTTGGTTTGCTCAACTTAGTATGGACTAGAAATTTTCTATAGTACCTTCTAGAACTCTTTTTTCTGTTTTCAAAGTCTTTCTCAGGAACCACACCAAGTAGGGATGAATAACCAGTCGCTGTCAGCATCTAGGAAAACAGAAAGGGACTGTCTTCCCAGTTATTACCTTTCTCATCCCCAACACATGCATACACACATACAAGCCCCTCCCCCTCCCCCCAACTATTCTGTTTAGAAGATAAAATTTTAAGATGAGAGAGAAGCCACTCCAATTCTTAAGAGTATATGAGTATCCTAAAATGCCTGTTTCATTTTAAGATTAAAATATAGCTCTGAAAATAATTACTAAAATCCATATAGAGGAGAGAGCACATCTAGAGGTTCCAGGGGAACGTGTGCCAAAGCAGAGCGTCATCTGAGACGCTGCCAGATTGCTGTTGCTTCATGGCAATGGCACAAGCTGAATGAATCTAATATATCTCCCCTCGTATGGGGTCATCCCCCCTTTATGCAGCTTCATTTAATTTGGCTGACGCTACCTTTTACAGCAAACGATTCTACAGTTTGCTAGTTTCTTTAGCTTCAAAAGGATTATTTAGTTGACCTTCAGAAAGGTCCATTTGTAAACTCAAGGATAATGGCAGGGTATTTGGAATTCAGCCATCTATGAGTATATGGGAATATTAGGGGGGGGAAAGCCACTTTGCTGCTTCAGAGAACAAATATTTTGACTGGGAGATGGAGAGTGGCTTGATCGCAGATATCCCCTCCTTCAAAAACATCTATTTCAGAAAATTGTCCCTGTGATGACCTCAATATATTTTATTGGATTTCTATGGCCTGTTTCGGCTACAAAACTTGACTGGTGTTTCAGTAACTGCACTAGGCTTGGTGCAGAGTTTTGAGTTCCAGATGGGGTAAAATCCCCTTCTCAATCCTGTCTTTCCTGACTAAAGCCCAACTCCCTTTTCCCCTTCCTTCCTCCGAGAAGATGAAATATTTAAGGACCAAAAGGAAACCCGAAGCATTACTAAGAAAAAGGACTGAAACTTTCAGTCACACAGAAAATATCTGGGGAGGCCTCAGGGTGTGACCACACTGACAATAAGTCACAAAAAGGTGGAGGGAAAACGCAGCGCCACGCCACTGCCTGAGCCTAGCGACCAGCGGCTCTGAAGTCAGCCAATTACCCTCCGGTTTGCTCCAGTGGATCAGAGTCAATTGCTTTAGCTAATAACAATGAACACTGCATATCTGACTTCACACAAAAGGCACTAAAATCTACTGCCTGGCTGAGAGAACCGCACAAGTGTCCTGGTGACACGTATGTGTGTGTTTTAGAGGAACAAATGAGTCAGAGGGAGAATGGCAAGAGATGGGGACCACCCTTCTATTGCACAGCACTTCAGCTATCTCTTCTCCTTTGCCCCCAGACAGCAAGCAGTGTAGCTAAACTGCTTAAATCTCCATTCTTCATAATACATAAAGCAGACATTATCTCCTTCCATTAAAAATCCTGCCTTTTCTTCCAGACAACCAGCTAGAAATAAAATGCCACACTTTCTTTCCTTTAAGGAAACACATCATGGTAGACGTGTTTAAATTTAGGGCGATGGATGGCAACAATTTGCCTCTCAGCCCTTGAAGCCCAAAACCTCAGGCCTGTGCATTTCCTCAGAGAATCAGTGCTTACACAGTGGCCTTGTGTTTTGTCACTTTTGCTGTACAAGTGCCCAGCAATTTTTTTAAGTACTGTAATTTTGAAAATTTCCAGAAGACATCATCTAGTGGCCAGTCAGACAAAAGAGGCAAGAATGACAAAGCCCTTCAATGAGCAGATCAGAATCTTTCCAAACTTTATGTGATAAACACAGTTTACAACAAGGAAGATTTCATTGTCCTTGTATTCCTTACTCATTTAGTAAACCCTTATAGAAAACTTTTCTAGCTATGCAGCTCTTATTTGTACAAGAGAACCTGTCTCAAAAAGTACCCTTGTCCACAGAGTGTGAAGAGAAGTTACTGCTATTAACCATTTTTAGGACAACCTGTTGTGGCAGGTTGTGAACGTTCAAGGTTGTTTTTGGTTTTTTAAAATTATTTATTTATTTATGGCTGCATTGGGTCTTCGTTGCTGCGCATGGGCTTTCTCTAGTTGCGGCAAAGGAGGGCTACTCTTCGTTGCAGCGCGCGGGCTTCTCATTGTGGTGGCTTCTCTTGTTGCAGAGCACAGGCTCTAGGCACGCGGGCTTCAGTAGTTGTGGCTTGCGGGCTCTAGAGCGCAGGCTCAGTAGTTGTGGCGCATGGGCTTAGTTGCTCCGCGGCATGTGGGATCTTCCTGGACCAGGGCTCGAAGCTGTGTCCCCTGCATTGGCAGGTGGATTCTTAACCACTGCGCCACCAGGGAAGCCCTCAAGGTTGTTTTAATACAGAAATTAAACTTTTTTTTACTTCCTTTGTTGCAGAAGTTTGCTTAAAATTAAGTGTTTCTTGCCTTCAAGGAGAACAAAATTTATTCTTTGATTAACTTTCGTTATAAAGGCTCAACAAGATCTGTTGCAAAAGGAATGGTGAGATATTATGGAGAAGGCAAATAAAGAAAGGATCAAGTACAAGCATGACCAGTAGGGAGCATTTGTATCTTCCTGACAGACACTGGGCATCCAGAAGTTGTCTGGGAACTAGATCAACACAGCAGACCACTCAGCCATCCCATGCACCAACTGTCAAGCTGGAGTCCTCTCTATTATTTCTGGAGAGAATTTCTCTTTACTTCCAAGCAACAAGTTGACCAGAGATGGCCCAGCTGGTATGATGCTGGGTCTCCATGAGACTTAATCTGTTAGAACCCCACCATTCTCCACACATACCACTAGGACCCTGATCACCTGAGAGCTCAAGACAAGAAGCCTGGGGTCAAGACACACAGGAAGGCAGCAATGAATGGAACCAGACAGAAACCTACTTGAGCCTAAGGCAGTGCTTCTCCTCTCAAGGAAAAGAAATTCTTAGATTTCACAGGTAGTTCAGCCCATTTGTCAGGATAGAAGAGCTGGTTGGGAGTTGAACACAGGCAACGTTTACTTGCTGTGCTTATCTCCATTGGGAACTCACTGCCCTCTTAGGTGGAACCATATAAAATTTCAAATGTTCAACCATTTTTGGTCCACTAAAATGGCATTTTATGTTGTTTAACATAATCATAGACTCTGGGGACCTGGGAAGCCAGCCAGCGGTGGAATTTCTATATAAGACTCGGAAGTGTTATTCTGGTGGAGGATGGCAGAGACATATAAGAAACTTACAAAGAACCTTCATTTGCTTAGCAAACATACTGCTTTTACTTAGATTACATGTTTACTTAGAATGCTCCCCTCCTGCTGTTCTCACCTAGCCATCCTCACCACAGCCACTGATTCCAGGCACTGGGACTGTTCCTTCTATCACATACATAACTAAAAACATATATGTGCTTTTTTTTTTTTTTTGATTTTTGCCTTCAGAGGCTTTATTTTCTTTCTGTTCACCTCTTCTCATACCACAATGACTTTCACTATCACACCAAGATATGAGATTCCCCAAATCAATATACACGCTACATATCTTCCTCAAATATTCCTTCAGGCTTTTTTTTTTTTTTTAAACAATTTTACCATTAAGCTCAACATGTCCCATTCCAAACTCTCCACTTTCTCACTTTATTCAAATAGAGAGTAGGTCAATCCAAGTCCCATTACGTGGCTCTCAAATTCATTTTTTTCTGAGCTGGGCATTTCCCACTGAGTGGAACTGTGCCCTGACCGCTCACATCACTCCTCTCCTAGTCACCCAGGTGTGGAACTTCATCCAGGTCCTTGGGATTTCTCTCCCATCTTTCCCTGCACCTTGTTACCAAGTCCCGAATTGCCCTCACTCCACAAATCTCGTTTCTTTTTATTAATTCAGCAGTGTAAATGCTTTCTTTGTCCCACTCTCTCTACCAGTTCTTCCTTTTCTTTTTCTTTCCCTGCATACTGCTGTAGTTCAGGCCCTTATTGCCTTCCCACTGACTTGCTTTAAATAAGACCATTCCCTACATTGCTGCCAAATTAGTATTTTTCATCATTTTTACATTTTGTGGATCTGACCCAAAGGTGAATGATTCTTTAGCAAATAAGATGGAAAGAAGAGGAAGAAAAATGGAAACTGGCATGAGGCTGGTCACCAGAAGCAAGAGAGACCACCACAGATATCGGGAAAATCACAGTGTCCATAGTTTTCCAAGGGCATGGCAGGCTCAGTCAGGATTCAGGCATAGACAGAACCAGAGTTTCCAAGAGGGAAAATCGGGTTCCCATTAGAAATAAAAATGGGAATGATAGGTATCTCCAGGGGTCATAGAGGGTGACCAAGGCTAGGTTCCACTGGATTTAGGGGTAGAGATGCTAATTCTGTTGTAATATTCCTTGCTTTTTATTTAGTCTGGTATGAGAACCTGGGCAGGGTTGTGCTTTGAGGGAGGAAGTTAAGTAGGTCCAGTTTTGTGAAACTAGGGAAATCATGCAGAGGCTGATAAACCTGTTGTTTCTCTGCCCCCAAAACACTCAGACTTTTCATTGCCTTTAATTGTCAGTGAAATCCTCCCTATGCCCCTCAACCTATCTTTCTAGCCTTGCCTTCAACAACTCCCCTACATATACCCAATAATCCATCCAACCTTCAAAATGCCCACATTTTCTACTTCATGCCTTCATGGTTTCCTCTCCCTGTACTGTTCTTATTCCCCGGTGTGTGCTATTCAAGATATTGAATACTACCCACCATTCAAGTGCTGCCTCAGATCCCAACTCCTCCCAAAAGTATTCCTGATTTCTCTTTCTGAACTTTCATTGTTAGTGTATAGAAATGCAAGAGATTTCTGTGCATTAATTTTGTATCCTGCAACTTCGCCAAATTCATTGATGAGCTCTAGTAGCTTTCTGGTAGCATCTTTAGGATTTTCTATGTATAGTATCATGTCATCTGCAAACAGTGATGGTTTTACTTCTTCTTTTCCAATTTGGATTCCTTTTATTTCTTTTTCTTCTCTGATTGCTGTGGCTAGGACTTCCAGAACTACATTGTATAAAAGTGGTGAGAGTGGACATCCTTGTCTTATTCCTGATCTTAGAGGAAATGCTTTCAGCTTTTCACTGTTGATGATGATGTAACCTCTGGGTTTGTCATATATGGCCTTTATTATGTTGAGGTAGGTTCCCTCTATATGCACTTTCTGGAGAGTTTTTATCATAAATGGGTGTTGAATTTTGTCAAAAGCTTTTTTCTGCATCTGTTGAGATAATCATACGGTCTTTATTCTTCAGTTTGTTAATGTGGTGTGTCACATTGATGGATTTATGTATATTGAAGAATCCTTGCATCCCTGGGATAAATCCCACTTGATCATGCTGTATGATCCTTTTAATGTGTTGTTGGATTCGGTTTGGTAGTATTTTGTTGAGGATTTTTGCATCTATGTTCATCAGTGATATTGGCCTGTAGTTTTCTTTTTTTGTGATATAAGAACCTACTGTACAGCACAGGGAACTCTACTCAATACTCTGTAATGACCTATGTGGGAAAATCATCTAAAAAAGAGTGGATATATGGATATGTATAACTGATTCACTTTGCTATACAGCAGGAACTAACACAACATTGTAAATCATCTATACTCCAATAAAAATTAATTTAAAAAAAAGTACTCCTGAATCAAATAGATAGATTGAATTGCTTCTTCCTTGGGACTTTGCATTTCTCATGCCACATGCCTTGTTGAAACCAAATTCTAAGGATTTAACTAAATGGCTGCACATAGTATCCAGAAAAAAATAAGTTGATTTCCTTTTGTACTGGACATTATACCATGGACACTGTACACTCATCTAGTGCTTTCTATGAAATTATAAGTTTTTTTCAGACAGAGGGCATAATTAACTGATCAGTGCTTTATGGGGCCTATCTTGATGCTTTAGACACAAGAGGCCTCAAACAAGATTTATCTAATTTCTTGAATTATCTAATTATATATTAAATCGTATAGCTCAAGTATGGAGCTTTCCCTAGACAGTGAATATAAATGTATTGCCATTCATGTTTGCATTCACATATCAAAGCCCCAAGCCCCCACCTCTTGAAGGAGGTAGGAGTCTATTTTATAGAATTCTCTTATACCAATATTTCTGAGAATCTCCGACACTGATGACAAATGTCCTTAAGTCTGTTATGATGGTCACAGCATGCAACTGCTTCCTGGTAAGGATCGTGTAGCCTAGGCACCACCATCTTACTAAGAAGCCATTCAAAGCTGGAATTCTATTCCTAATTCAATTGCTGCCACTGCCATAACTAGATCAGAAATCCTTCTCAATGATTTTTGAAGTGAGAAGGAGAAAGCTTTTTCTGCGTTATGCTTAACTGATGGGAGTGGAGGTGGGGTGGGAGTGAGCCCTTTAATTAGAACACAGAACTGCAAAGCTTTATAGCAGCTATCAATAACTTTCACTCACTGTCACAGCTAGTAAAACCATGGCTTTGCAGCCCAGGTTCTGTTAGTCCCACAGACATGCCAGTCATATCTAGCCATCTAATCTTGCTACTGCTTTTAGGTGCCCGATTGCCTAAAACCTTAGCACCTTTGCTACTGTCAACTGGTCCCTCCAGCACTATTCCTCACCACTGCCACCACGGTAGTCGTTGGAGCTGGCGAGCCAATGACACCACCAGCATTGCTACTAGCTTTGCTGAGTAATTTACAGTCCCTGGGCTCATTTGACATAATAAAGTGCTACTTGCTCAAGCTGCCTATTGTACATTGTTATGTAGCTCTCCACTCATTCACCTGGGCAAAGGTGATACAATGAGAAATCTTGTGGTTGTTCTTTAATGTTCCCTTAGAATGTGTACCCAGCAAAGTTGTCTGAGATCAATTCAGCTTTTTCAATTTGTGCATGCACATAGCTACATTCAGGTCTTCCGCACTCCACCCTGGCCTCCCACTTATCCCATGTATGGCTGGATTCGGATGAGTTCTGGTGACAGCCACCTAGCTGTATGAGAATCAGTACTTCTTTCTCCCTTCAGCCCACTATATCTGGCTCACTATTTCAGTCCTTGTCTTTTATCATGAAATCTCTCAGGGGTCCTATTTCCTTTCCTGAAAAGGACTCCATTAGAGTTACAGTGGTCCATTTGATATGTCAGTATAGCCTTGAACCTCATTGGTGGTCAGGTCCAACTCTTTAATTTTATCTCATGAGATCTCCCATCCCAATATAAATTAGTGAATGCAAGTGATATGGGGCACATGAAGTGGCATTTGAGCACTTTATCCTGACCACACCAGACATCTATATTCACCGCATATCAAAATTATTTTAAAAGTTTTCTAAAGTCCCTGGAGAAGACCAAGGAATTTAACAATTTGACCATTACCATGCTTAGCTATTCAGAAGAGTTCTTGTCAGTACATTTGTATGAGATAACTACCTGAGGCTCTTCACAGAGCCACCCAAAAAGAGTAAACAGTGCAGGGCACTTGGAGAGAGCTGACAAAAGTGCCTGTTCATACCAGCCAGACTGGACACACTCATTCAACAGCCAATATGTAAAATTCACAGTGACTGCCTTCCAGTCAAAACCTATGAGACATGTGAAGAAGCAAGAAAGTATGAACAATAATGAAGAGAACATTCATCAAAAGAAAAGGACAGAACTGGTACATATGTTAGAATTAGCAGAGGGCATTGAAATGTTCTTATAACTTCATTCCATATGTTCAGAAAGTTAAGTAGAGATATGAAAGCTATAAAAAAGATTCAAACAAAACTTCTGTAGGTGAAAACTTTAATATCTGAGATGAAAATCATACTGGATGGGATTAGTGGAAGTTTAGACATTGCAGAAGAGAAGATCGAAAGATTGATGACCTTGAACACATAGCAAGAGAACTAATTCAAAATAAAACACAGACAACAAATTTAAAATGAACAATGAGCTGTTGGAGAACTTCTAGTTACCAAATATATGTGTGATTAGAACTCCCAGAAAGGAAAGGGAGAAATATTGAAAGAAATAATGGATGATTATTTTTCCAAATTTGAGGGAAACTATAAACCCACAGATCCAAGCTCAATGAATCTTCAGCAGAAGAAACATAAAGAAAACTACACCAGGATACACAGTAATCAAATTGCTCAAGACCAGTACTTAAGAGAAAACCTTAACAATTGCAGCAGTGGAGAAAGACACATTACATGAAGAGAAAAGTATAGACAGCAGCAGATTTCTTGTTGGAAACAATAGAAGTAAGAAGAAAGTGGAGGGAGGGGGAAGGGTAAGCTGGGATGAAGTGAGAGAGTGGCATGGACATATATACACTACCAAATGTAAAATAGGTAGCTAGTGGGAAGCAGCCGCATAGCACAGGGAGATCAGCTCGGTGCTTTGTGACCACCTAGAGGGGTGGAATAGGGAGGGTGGGAGGGAGGGAGATACAAGAGGGAAGAGATATGGGAACATATGTATATGTATAACTGATTCACTTTGTTATAAAGCAGAAACTAACACACCATTGTAAAGCAATTATACTCCAATAAAGATGTTAAAAATAAATAAATAAATAAGTGTTATAAGGTAACTTATTTAATCCCTACTTAATCCTCAGAATAACTGTATTAAGTAATTGTACTATTTTTGCACAATTTTTCTGATGAGGAAAATGAAACCCAAAGAGGTTAAATTGCCTAAGATTTAAAAAACAGTGCTCAGTACAGGGAGATCAGCACAGCGCTTTGTGACCACCTAGAAGGGTGGGATAGGGATGGTGGGAGGGAGACGCAAGAGGGAGGAGATATGGGGATATATGTATATGTATAGCTGGTTCACTTTGTTATAAAGCAGAAACTAACACACCATTGTAAAGCAATTATACTACAATAAAGATGCTTAAAAAAAAGAAAAGAAAAAAGAAGAAAGTGGAGCAACATCTTTAAAGCACTGAAATTTTAAAATAATAATAAAAATATAAGCACCAACGTAGTATCCTATACCCAGCAAAAATATCTTTCAAACTGTAAGGGAAATAAAAAAATTTTCAGAAATATGAAACCTGAGAAAATGTATTATGAGAGGACTTGGACTATAAGAAATCTTTAAAACCTTCTTCAGGCAAAAGTAATATGACACCGGACAGAAATATGGACCTACACAAAGTAATGAAGAGAATGGAAACAGCAGCACATGGGTAAACATAGGAGATTTTCTTCTAACTATTTAAATATCTTTAAAAGATAATTGACTATTTAGACAAAAATAGTAATGTGGCATGTATAATATGTATAAAAGTAAAATATATGACAACAGGAGCATAGAGACTTGGAGGAGAGAAATGGAAATGCACTATTGTAAGTATCTTTTAGGTGAAATTGCATAACGCCACTTGAAGGTAAGGCATGATAAATTAAAAATGCATACGATGAATCCTAAAACAATCGCTAGAATAACAAAACAAGAAATATTGTTATAGGTAATAAGCCCGAACAAAGAAGATAGGGTGAAATTTTAAAAGACTCAATTATTCCAAAATTAAACAAGAATAGAGAAAAAGAACAGACGGAATAAAAAGAAAACAGAGAACAAAATGGCAGATTTAAATCTAGCCTTATCAATAACCATATTAAATAAAAATGGTCTGAACACCCTAATCAAAAGGAAAAGATTGTCAGATTTGATTTTTTTAAAAAGACCCAATTGTATACTGTTTAAAAATTGCCTGTAAAATATAAGGAGACACATATAAAAAATAAAGGAATATAAAAAATATGGTGTACAAACACCATATAAAGGCAAGAGTGGCTATATTAATAACAGACTAATTAGAATTCAGGACAAGGAATGTTGTAAAAGTTAGGAAGGGCATTTCTTAGTAATGGAAGTATTAACTCATCAAATACAACAATCCTAAATGTGTACGTAACTAATAACAGAGATAAAAAGACAAGCAGACTCACAATTATGTTTATATTATTTATAGAGAGACATATTTTAAAGAATTGGCTCACACGATTGTGGAGGCTGCGAGTCTGGACCCCATAGGGCAAGCCGGCAGGCTGGAGACTCAGGCAGCAGGTAATGCAGCCGTGATCGCAGTGGTTCACAAGGGAATTTTTTAGGATGACAGAATATTTTATATTTTGATTAGAATGAGATTCCATGGGTGAAAATCTTCATTAAAGAATATCAAACTGTTCACCAAAAGAGTACATTTTAGTAAATTACACTCTAATAAAATTAAAATTAGAGTATTTTTTAGGATACATACTCAATGTAACAAGTCAAATAGAAGAGTATTTTAAAGTGCAATAATCCACCCTAGCCAAAATCCCCATCCCTGGAAACAGTGGTTAAAAAGCTTATCTATGCTGAATTCCTTGACACCACTCTTTTCTTCTTATTTACCAGCTTTCTCTATGTTCTTTACTGGAAATTCTGATTCTGCTGGCCTCTAAATAACAGGGATCTTCAGTATTCTATATTAAAACCTTTTCTTGAATTGCTCTATACGGTCTTCTTGCTGATCTTACATTTATTTATTACCTCCAAACTGATGGTTTCCAAATCTAATATCAGTGACAGTCTCTTCCTGCAAGTATCTCTTCCTAAATGTCCCATAGGAATCTCAGTGAACATGTTATCTTTCCCCAAATCTGCCCCTTGCCTGTGTTCACTTCCCCGTTGAACCACACTTTCGTTTACTTAACCCTTTTGCTTGAAACTGGGAAGTCCATCTAGAAAATGATGGGCAAAGAGCAATAAACTTTCAGATTCACAGCAAACCCTGCCTTTACTACATGCTTTACAGCCTCCTTCTAGCGAATATTTCTTTGACTCAAGAGAAGATGACCTAGTTAATTTTACCTGCAGTAACCAGGTATGTCTCCCACATAGTCTGTGGAGGGAGGGTAATACAGAAAGTCGCCATGCCCTTGGATGGTCATCCCGGGTTTCCACTAGCTTGACAGTTCAAGCCACGTTCCCTCTCACCCCACCATTTCTTATCAGACTATTAGAATAGTTTCCTAACTGGCTTCTTGGCTCCAGTCTCCAAATATTCAATGCAGACACCTCTCCCCACGTTGCTGCTAAGTATATTTTCTAGGAAAAAAAGTACCAGTGACTTAGGATGGTGTGTGAGGCTCTGCATACAGGATATGTCATAGCTGCACGTGCCATGCCTCTGCCATACGTTATTCTCTAAATTTGAAATGTCGATTCGCCCTCCTGCTTTTGCTTCATTCACTTCTTCAGCCTAAAATGCACTCTTCACCACATCCCTACACACCAAGAAAACTTCCCAATTATTTTTCAAGTCTTAGGCAAAGCGTTATCTGTTCAATGAAAATGTCCTGAAATCTCCCCCTACTCCAATCCTACTGTAACTCATTTTATGTCCTCTGTGCCTAACCAGTATTGTCTTATACTATAGCACCTATAAAATGTTTTTACTTTATATGAAGAAATGTCTTGTGATTTATACAATTTTTTTTTCCACACACACACACTGTATTTTATTTTTACAAGAGATAAATAGACTGACACCAAGCATTGTACATGGATGACCACAACAAAAGCAACAATGATTGCAATTACCAAACATGAAACACACTCATACTATGTCATAATATTGACATTCAGTCCAGTAATCCTCCACTGTAACAGCTCCTTTACTTTGCAGTGAAAATTGATTTGTATATTCTTTGCCTCTGAGTCCTTGTAGGATTTTTTTTTTTTAATTCAGACAGAAAGTCACAAAAATTATACTCATCCTCATCAGTTCACTCAGTCCCATGTAATTAATTTTTTTTTTCATCTTGATCTTTTGTTAGCACTTCTATGAGTTCATCAGTTTTTCATTAGAGTTCTGAAAATGCTTATTCATTCAGTTCAGCAGTATAGTCAGTTACCAGAAACCTGTACTTGTCAGTCTTTTCCATGAATTTCTTGAAGATGAAACCCTTTTATAGGAACATATTTGCAAAATCATCAGAGTACACCCAGAACTGTCTGTAAATGACAAAAGACTTAAACATGACCATGGTTAAAGATTTGATGAAAGTTCATAATAATGCAGTTGACAAGAAAATTAGTTATTTCTGAGATATACATTTTAAAGTAATAACTAGGATTGTTACTTATAACATTATACCAGAACATATAAGATTTTTAGAAGTTTCCTGTAATGTCTGAAACATTTATATTAACATATTTCCATACATATTTCCATACAAATACAAATATAAGATTTTTAGAAATTTCATGTAATGTCTGAAACATTTATATTAACATACTTCTATACATATTTCCATACAAATACAAATATAAAATTTTTAGAAATTTCATGTAATGTCTGAAACATTTATATTAACATATTTCCATACAAATAACCCAATGAAAGTTTAGTATTAGTTGTTTTCTTTGTTTTTTTTATACTGCAGGTTCTTATTAGGCATCAGTTTTATACACATCAGTGTATACATGTCAATCCCAATTGCCCAATTCAACACACCACCATCCCCACCTCACCGCAGTTTTCCCCCCTTGGTGTCCATATGTCCATTCTCTACATCTGTGTCTCAACTTCTGCCCTGCAAACTGGGTCATCTGTACCATTTTTCTAGGTTCCACATACATGCATTAATATACGATATTTGTTTTTCTCTTTCTGACTTACTTCACTCTGTATGACAGTCTCTAGATCCATCCACGTCTCAACAAATGACTCAATTTCGTTCCTTTTTATGGCTGAGTAATATTCCATTGTATATATGTACCACTTCATCTTTATCCATTCGTCTGTTGATGGGCATTTAGGTTGCTTCCATGACCTGGCTATTGTAAATAGTGCTGCAATGAACATTTGGGTGCATGTGTCTTTTTGAATTACGGTTTTCTCTGGGTATATGCCCAGTAGTGGGATTTCTGGGTCATATGGTAATTCTATTTTTAGTTTTTTAAGGAACATCCATACTGTTCTCCATAGTGGCTGTATCAATTTACATTCCCACCAACAGTGCAAGAGGGTTCCCTTTTCTCCACACCCTCTCCAGCATTTGTTGTTTGTAGATTTTCTGATGATGCCCATTCTAACAGGAGTGAGGTGATACCTCATTGTAGTTTTTGATTTGCATTTCTCTAATAATTAGTGATATTGAGCATCTTTTCATGTGCTTCGTGGCCGTCTGTATGTCTTCTTTGGAGAAATGTCTATTTAGGTCTTCTGCCCATTTTTGGATTGGGGTGTTTGTTTCTTTGATATTGAGCTGAATGAGCTGTTTATATATTTTGGAGATTAATCCTTTGTCCGTTGATTCATTTGCAAATATTTTTTCCCATTCTGAGGGTTGTCTTTTCGTCTTGTTTATGGTTTCCTTTGCTGTGCAAAAGGTTTGAAGTTTCATTAGGTCCCATTTGTTTATTTTTGTTTTTATTTCCATTACTCTAGGAGGTGGATCAAAAAAGATCTTGCTGTGATTTATGTCAGAGTGTTCTTCCTATGTTTTCCTCTAAGAGTTTTATAGTGTCCAGTCTTATATTTAGGTCTCTAATCCATTTTGAGTTTATTTTTGTGTATGGTGTTAGGGAGTATTCTAATTTCATTCTTTTACATGTAGCTGTCCAGTTTTCCCAGCACCACTTATTGAAGAGACTGTCTTTTCTCCATTGTATATCTTTGCCTCCTTTGTCATAGATTAGTTGACCATAGGTGCGTGGGTTAATCTCTGGGCTTTCTATCTTGTTCCATTGATCTATGTTTCTGTTTTTGTGCCAGTACCATATTGTCTTGATTACTGTAGCTTTGTAGTATAGTCTGAAGTCAGGGAGTCTGATTCCTCCAGCTCCATTTTTTTGCCTCAAGACTGCTTTGGCTATTCGGGGTCTTTTGTGTCTCCATACAAATTTTAAGATGATTTGTTCTAGCTCCGTAAAAAATGCCATTGGTAATTTGATAGGGATTGCATTGCATCTGTAGATTGCTTTGGGTAGTATACTCATTTTCACAATGTTGATTCTTCCAATCCAAGAACATGGTATATCTCTCCATCTGTTGGTATCATCTTTAATTTCTTTCATCAGTGTCTTATAGTTTTCTGCATACAGGTCTTTTGTCTCCCTAGGTAGGTTTATTCCTAGGTATTTTATTCTTTTTGTTGCAATGGTAAATGGGAGTGTTTCCATAATTTCTCTTTCAGATTTTTCATCATTAGTGTATAGGAATGCAAGAGATTTCTGTGCATTAATTTTGTAACCTGCAACTTTACCATATTCATTAATTAGCTCTAGCAGTTTTCTGGTGGCAGTTTTAGGATTCTCTATGTATAGTATCATGTCATCCGCAAACAGTGACAGTTTTACTTCTTCTTTTCCAATTTGTATTCCTTTTATTTCTTTTTCTTCTCTGATTGCCGTGGCTAGGACTTCCAGAACTATGTTGAATAATAGTGGTGAGAGTGGACATCCTTGTCTCGTTCCTGATCTTAGAGGAAATGCTTTCAGTTTTTCACCATTGAGAATGATGTTTGCTGTGGGTTTGTCATATATGGCCTTTATTATGTTGAGGTAGGTTCCCTCTATGCCCACTTTCTGGAGAGTTTTTTATCAGAAATGGGTGTTGAATTTTGTCAAAAGCTTTTTCTGCATCTATTGAGATGATCATATGGTTTTTATTCTTCAATTTGTTAATATGGTGTATCACATTGATTGATTTGTGTATATTGAAGAATCCTTGCATCCCTGGGATAAATCCCACTTGATCGTGGTGTATGATCCGTTTAATGTGTTGTTGGATTCTGTTTGCTAGTATTTTGTTGAGGATTTTTGCATCTATATTCATCAGTGATATTGGTCTGTAATTTTCTTTTTTTGTAGTGTCTTTGTCTGGTTTTGGTATCAGGGTGATGGTGGCCTCATAGAATGAGTTTGGGAGTGTTGCTTCCTCTGCAATTTTTTGGAAGAGTTTGAGAAGGATGGGTGTTAGCTCTTCTCTAAATGTTTGATAGAATTCACCTGTGAAGCCATCTGGTCCTGGACTTCTGTTTGTTGGAAGATTTTTAATCACAGTTTCAATTTCATTACTTGTGATTGGTCTGTTCATATTTTCTGTTTCTTCCTGATTCAGTCTTGGAAGGTTATACCTTTCTAAGAATTTGTCCATTTCTTCCAGGTTGTCCATTTTATTGGCATAAAGTTGCTTGTAGTAGTCTCTTAGGATGTTTTGTATTTCTGCGGTGTCTGTTGTAACTTCTCCTTTTTCATTTCTGATTTTATTGATTTGAGTCCTCTCCCTCTTTTTCTTGATGAGTCTGGCTAATGGCTTATCAATTTTGTTTATCTTCTCAAAGAACCAACTTTTAGTTTTATTGATCTTTGCTATTGTTTTCTTTGTTTCTATTTCATTTATTTCTGCTCTGATCTTTATGATTTCTTTCCTTCTGCTAACTTTGGGTTTTGTTTGTTCTTCTTTCTCTAGTTTCTTTAGGTGTAAGGTTAGATTGTTTACTTGAGATTTTTCTTGTTTCTTTAGGTAGGCTTGTATAGCTATAAACTTCCCTCTTAGAACCGCTTTTGCTGCATCCCATAGGTTTTGGGTCGTCGTGTTTTCATTGTCATTTGTCTCTAGGTATTTTTTTATTTCCTGTTTGATTTCTTCAGTGATCTCTTGGTTATTTAGTAACGTATTGTTTAGCCTCCATGTGTTTGTCTTTTTTACGTTTTTTTCCCTGTAATTCATTTCTAATCTCATAGCGTTGTGGTCAGAAAAGATGCTTGATATGATTTCAATTTTCTTAAATTTACTGAGGCTTGATTTGTGACCCAAGATGTGATCTATCCTGGAGAATGTTCCGTGCGCACTTGAGAAGAACGTGTAATCTGCTGTTTTTGGATGGAATGTCCTATATATATCAATTAAATCTATCTGGTCTATTGTGTCATTTAAAGCTTCTGTTTCCTTATTTATTTTCATTTTGGATGATCTGTCCATTGGTGTAAGTGAGGTGTTAAAGTCCCCCACTATTATTGTGTTACTGTCAATTTCCTCTTTTATAGCTGTTAGCAGTTGCCTTATGTATTGAGGTGCTCCTATGTTGGGTGCATATATATTTATAATTGTTATATCTTCTTCTTGGATTGATCCCTGGATCATTATGTAGTGTCCTTCCTTGTCTCTTGTAACATTCTTTATTTTAAAGTCTATTTTATCTGATATGAGTATAGCTACTCCAGCTTTCTTTTGATTTCCATTTGCATGGAATATCTTTTTCCATCCCCTCACTTTCAGTCTGTATGTGTCCCTAGGTCTGAAGTGGGTCTCTTGTAGACAGCATATATATGGGTCTTGTTTTTGTATCCATTCAGCCAGTCTATGTCTTTTGGTTGGGGCATTTAATCCATTCACGTTTAAGGTAATTATCGATATGTATGTTCCTATGACCATTTTCTTAATTGTTTTGGGTTTGTTTTTGTAGGTCCTTTTCTTCTCTTGTGTTTCCCACTTAGAGAAGTTCCTTTAGCATTTGTTGTAGAGCTGGTTTGGTGGTGCTGAATTCTCTTAGCTTTTGCTTGTCTGTAAAGCTTTTGATTTCTCCATCAAATCTAAATGAGATCCTTGCTGGGTAGAGTAATCTTGGTTGTAGGTTCTTCCCTTTCATCACTTTAAGTATATCATGCCACTCCCTTCTGGCTTGCAGAGTTTCTGCTGACAAATCAGCTGTTAACCTTATGGGACTTCCCTTGTATGTTATTTGTCGTTTTTCCCTTGCTGCTTTCATTAATTTTTCTTTGTCTTTAATTTTTGCCACTTTGATTACTATGTGTCTCGGCGTGTTTCTCCTTGGGTTTATTCTGTATGGGACTCTCTGCGCTTCCTGGACTTGGGTGGCTATTTCCTTTCCCATGTTAGGGAAGTTTTCGACTATAATCTCTTCAAATATTTTCTCTGGTCCTTTCTCTCTCTCTTCTCCTTCTGGGACCCCTATAATGCGAATGTTGTTGCGTTTAATGTTGTCCCAGATGTCTCTTAGGCTGTCTTCATTTCTTTTCATTCTTTTTTCTTTAGTCTGTTCCGCAGCAGTGAATTCCACCATTCTGTCTTCCAGGTCACTTATCCGTTCTTCTGCCTCAGTTATTCTGCTATTGATTCCTTCTAGTGTAGTTTTCATTTCAGTTATTGTATTGGTCATCTCTGTTTGTTTGTTCTTTAATTCTTCTAGGTCTTTGTTAATCATTTCTTGCATCTTCTCAATCTTTGCCTCCATTCTTATTCCGAGGTCCTGGATCATCTTCACTATCATTATTCTGAATTCTTTTTCTGGAAGGTTGCCTATCTCCACTTCATTTAGTTGTTTTTCTGGGGTTTTTTCTTGTTCCTTCATCTGGTACATAGCCCTCTGCCTTTTCATCTTCTCTGTCTTTCTGTAACTGTGGTTTTTGGTCCACAGGCTGCAGGATTGTAGTTTTTCTTGCTTCTGTTGTCTGCCCTCTGGTTGTTGAGGCTATCTAAGAGGCTTGATGGGAGGCTCTGGTGGTGGGTAGAGCTGACTGTTGCTGTGGCGGTCAGAGCTCAGTAAAACCTTAATCCACTTGACTGTTGATGGGTGGGGCTGGGTTCCCTCCCTGTTGGTTGTTTTGCCTGAGGCAACCCAACACTGGAGCCTACCCCGTGCCCTTTGGTGGGGTTAATGGCAGACTCTGGGAGGGCTCACGCCAAGGAGAACTTCCCAGGACCTCTGCTGCCAGTGTCCTTATCCCCACGGTGAAACAGAGCCACCACTTGCCTCTGCAGGAGACCCCCCAACACCAGCAGGTACGTCTGGTTCAGTCTCCCCCAGGGTCACTGCTCCTTCCCCTGGGTCCTGATGCACACATTACTTTGTGTGTGCCCTCCAAGAGTGGGGTCTCTGTTTCCCCCAGTCCTGTCACAGTCCTGCAATCAATTCCCACTAGACTTCAAAGTCTGATTCTCTAGGAATTCCTCCTCCCGTTGCCGGACCCCCAGGTTGGGAAGCCTGACGTGGGGCTCAGAACCTTCACTCCAGTGGGTGGACTTCTGTGGTATAAGTGTTCGCCAGTCTGTGAGTCACCCACCCAGCAGTTATGGGATTTGATTTTACTCTGATTGCGCCCCTCCTACCGTCTCACTGTGGCTTCTCCTCTGTCCTTGGACGTGGGGTATCCTCCTTGGTGAAGTCCAGGGTCTTCCTGTCAATGATTGTCCAGCAGCCAGTTGTGATTCTGGTGCTCTCGCAAGAGGGAGTGAGAGCACGTCCTTCTACTCTGCCATCTTGGTTAATCTCCTCTATACAATTTTTATATTCAGGACCCAACACAGGATATCTCAATCTTGGTACTACCGACATTTTAGACCAGATAATTCCTTGTTGTTGCGGACTACCCTGTGCACTGTCAGATGTTTAGTTGCATCCTTTGCTGTTAAATAGCACTCCCTCCACCTCAGTCATGACAATCAAAAATGCTTCCAGGCATTGCCAACATCCCCTCAGGGGAAAAATCACTCTGGATGAGAATTACTGGCCTAATACATATCTGGGCACATAAAAGCATGTGGAATAAGAATATATATTGCTTCTCAGGGCTGGCAAGCAATAGCAGGAAAAAGTGGAACTTAACACGTCCCATATTTAGCCTTGAGACGAGAGGGATGCAGTGGATAAAGAGAGGACCAAGGCAAAAGCTGCAACGTTGGAGCCTGTGGTCGGGGGGGGGGGCGGGTAAGGAAAGGCTCCAAGTGGAATCAAAGCAGGATCAAAATATGAATGCATCCTCTTTTCTCTTAACAAGAGGAGTCCAAGGTAGTCAGTGTAGAGACAGACTTTGAAGTCTGGTCCTTACCCTTAACCAGAAAGAGGACTGTGTGTATTCCCAACATAAACATGATCGAAGCTGAAGGCACATCCAGAATGGGCAGGGGCGTGCTCCAATATCCTCACCCAAAATGCAAATAGCTTTCACTGGTTCATGAAGGTGAACAATAGTTAGATATTTCCTCAGACTTGACCACTGCCTTCCTGGATACTTGAGAAGGAATGATGAACTCCACTCCAATGGAATAGAAATGAGGTAGAACCACCTCCCTTCCCAGTTCTGGATTTGGTCACCAAGATTTGGAAGACACATACAGAAACAACTGCAGAAGGACCTGGATTTTAAAAAGCAGGGTTTTTGGGGTTTTTTTAGGATAGGTCAAATATATCTTTGCACTGAAATAAAGAACATGTGAGCGTCATAATAGAAATGCAGAAATCATAAATAGCAAAGCTAATGCCAACACAGCAGCCAGTGCAGAAGATCAGCAAAGAGGCATGACTGAATGTTAAAAATAAAATAGGTTCTGAACAGACTTACTGAATATAGGAATTTTTTTGTTTTGTTTTCTGAAGCCAGTGTAACAAATGATGGTAATAGGAACTTTGGCAGGCTGCTAAAAAGCTGGGTATATCAAAAAATGATTCTCTTTTCCCTTGCAAAAATAATATGAAAATGAAACTGGGATATTTATTTCCCCTTTTAACACAGCAGGGATCACTTACAGCAAATAAGCCTAACAACGCTCCGATGCGGGAAGCACTGACGCTGTTAAGAACTGACCATTGTCATTATCTACACAATACATCAAATGCCCAAACCGTGCCTAACAACAGTCTTTTACCTCAGCCTTCTGCCTTCAAAGTGCTGTTTCTTTTTCCCCATAAAATCGTAAAAGAGGTTATTAAACAGAGCAGAAGGTCCTCACATATTCTCTGTCTCACCTCATCCTATGCTGAGTCTCAGAAGGAGAGTAAGTAACCCAAGATGTAGCAACAAGATTAGGATACAGATGTGGAAGAACTTACAGATTCAACAATTATTGTTATTGTTATTCAGCATCTCCACTGTGTCAAGACTTTGTATCAGGTTCTGTGCCAGTAAAATATATGTATATTAACCATCCGAGGAAACATTTTTTTCTGGAGCTTGAGAATTGTTAAAGAGAACAATAGGCCATGAAGCAACTGTATGTTTACAAATCAGGCCTCTTAGATCAGAGAGAGGAATCAAAGGACAGCCGGGAATCTTCAAGGGGCCGCAATCAATGAAGAATTTCAAGGAGAATGTTTAATTGTTAAAGGTGCATGACAGACACTTAAAAGTAGAACAGACCCTTATCAACCTGAGAGAGAATTAGATTTAATAGCACTTGAAATCAGAGGGGGGAATTAAAGGGCATTAATATGGCTGCACTGGCAGCTTTGACAAGGTGGCTCCCTGTCTCTGAGCCTAATTTTTCTCATTTATAAAATGTTACAGAACTAATTGCTTCTTCATAGGCTGGTTGTGAAGTTTAAGTGAGGTAATGTACCTTGCACGTGCGCAAGCAATGGAGTTGTTGTTACTATTATCGCAACGAGTTCCACAGCATGAACTTAATATTATTGGTCAGGAGAAAATGCACCAAATTGATCAAAAGCAATTGTCTCTTGATAACTGGGATTAGAGGTGAACTGATTTCCTTCTTTCTGCTTTTCTGCATTTTCCGTATTTTCTATAATGAGCATACATTATTTTATAATCAGTAAAACATCAGCCTTTAAAACAGATTTTAAATTTAACTTTATTGAATGAATTATTTTGTAGGAGGATCAATGTTAATCCAACTCCCATAATCAAGTGGCTTTTGGATAAACAAATCCTTGATCATATTGAATACTTAAATTGTGCCAAACATTGTCCTAAGCCACATGCAGAAATGGGAAAGCATGCTCCCGGGCCACAGGGAGATAAGTCTTGTGAATAAATGTCTTCTTTCCTCTGTCTCTCCACAAAAGCAAATAAACTGCCGTCATGTACATAGACCTGCATGAAAAAGCTACCAAAGTCCAACCTTTAAAGGTTCAGGATTGGGAATTAAATGATGTGAGTTCAACTGCTGGTTAATATTCAGCAAATATTAATTGACTGCCTACTATGTGCTGGACATTTCCTAGGCATGAGGAAAACAGCAGTAAACAAACAAGTATGTAGTTTTGGATGTGGTTTTTAAAATTTATTTTATTTATTTATTTATTTACTTATGGCTGTGTTGGGTCTTCGTTTCTGTGCGAGGGCTTTCTCTAGTTGCGGCAAGCGGGGGCCACTCTTCATCGCGGTGCGTGGGCCTCTCACTATCGCGGCCTCTCTTGTTGCGGAGCACAGGCTCCAGACGCGCAGGCTCAGTAGTTGTGGCTCACGGGCCCAGCCGCTCCGCGGCATGTGGGATCTTCACAGACCAGGGCTCGAACCCGTGTCCCCTGCATTGGCAGGCGGATTCTCAACCACTGCGCCACCAGGGAAGCCCCGGATGTGGTTTTTTAATCTTTCCATTCCTGTCTTCTTAACTTTTCCAATGGAAAGAAGTAAATGAGATAACATATAGTGTCTAGAATAAAGCAAGCACACAGCATCCTGCTGTACTGAATCTTTCCCATCAGCATTCAAATGTACTGGTAAATGTCCCATTTTTAAAATAATAATAAAATTTATTTGATTCCAACTCCCCCTCTAGTTCCCAATTTATTTTTCTTCTATTGCTGATGGACTACCCTGCGGGTAAGAATTGTGCATACTCACTGTCTCCAACTTCTCCCCTCCCATTCTCTCTTGAACACATTCCAAACAGGGATTGGCCCAGAAATTGCCTTTGTCAACAGGGACTCAGCTAGTAAATACTATGCCTTGTGCAAATTAGAAAATGGCAGCCGTCTGAATGGATGCATTATAAATAGCTGTGCCCTCCACGTGGACGTAGCAGATGCAGGGAGTATTTCACAACCGCTTACCTATCTGAACAGACCTTTGTACAATGCATAAGCAGCACATCCACAGTGCTTCTGCTTCTTATGACTGCCAGTGGTTAAACCTACTGATCAATTCTCAGCCCTTATCTTACCTGCATTATCAGTAACATATGCCAGGGTGGATTCCTACCTCCTCTTCGAAGCACCTTCTTTATTCTTTTTCTCCTTGCTGGTTTCTCTTCCCCCCCCCCCCCACCCCACAGCTTTATTGAGATATAAGTGAAATGTAACATTGTATAAGTTCAAGGTATACCGTGTGATGATTTCATACATGTATGTACTGTGAAATGATTACCACAATAATTTTAGTTAACATCTCCATCACCTCACCTAAGTACCATTTGTGTGTGTGTGTGTGTGTGTGCACACGTGTGTGCACGGGTGCACCTGTTTGGTGAGAACATTTAAGATCTACTCTTCTAGCAACTAAGTATATAATAGAGTATTGGGAACTATAATCAACATGCTGTACAAAAACTCCCCAGAACTTATTTATCTTATAACTAGAAGTTTATACCCTTCAACCAACATCTCCCCATTTCTCCTTCCCTCCAGCCCCTGGCAACCACCATTCTAACTCTCTGATTCTATGAGTAAAATACTGCATGGTCTCACTTATTTGTGGAATCTAAAAAAATAAAAGCAAAAAACATATCAAAGTCGTAGAAATGGAGAGTAGAAAAGTGATTGCCAGGGGCTGGAGGAAATGGAGAGATGCTGGTGAAAGGGTACAAACTTTCAGTTATAAGATTAATAACGGGGCTTCCCTGGTGGCGCAGTGGTTGAGAGTCTGCCTGCTAATGCAGGGGACACGGGTTCGAGCCCTGGTCTGGGAAGATCCCACATGCCGCGGAGCGGCTGGGCCCGTGAGCCACAATTGCTGAGCCTGCGCGTCTGGAGCCTGTGCCCCGCAGCGGGAGGGGCCGCGATAGAGAGAGGCCCGCGCACCGCGATGAAGAGCGGTCCCCGCACCGCGATGAAGAGTGGCCCCCGCTTGCCGCAACTGGAGAAAGCCCTCGCACGAACCGAGGACCCAACACAGCCAAAGATAAATAAATAAATAAATAAATAAAAATAAAGTAAAATAAAATAAAATAGTTTAAAAAAAAAAAAAAGATTAATAACGTCTGAAGATCTAATGTAAAATATGGTGACTATAGTTGATAACACTATATTGTATAACTGAGTGATTTTAACAACAAAAAAAGTATTTGTCTTTCTCTGACTTCTTTTGTTTGGCATGATGCTCTTAAGGTCCATCTATGTTGTTGCAAATGGCAGGATTTCCTTCTTTCTTCTGGATGAATAGCTTTCTATTGTTATATATACACCACATTTTTTTATCCATTCTTCTGTCGATGGACATGTAAGTTGTTTTCATGTCTTGGCTATTGCGAGTAATGCTGAAATAAATAAAGGAGTACAGATGTCTTTTCAAGATACTGATTTCATTTCCTTTGGATATGTACCCAGAAGTTGGATTGCTGGATCATGTGGTAGTTCTATTTTTAATTCTTTTGAGGAAGCTCCATACTGTTCTCCACAGTGGCGGCACCAGTTTATGTTTCCTCCAGCAGTGCACAAGGGATCAATTCTCTCCACGTCCTGGCCAACACTTGTTATCTCTTGTCTTTTGATAATAGCCATTCCGACAGTTGTGAGGTGATATCTCATTGTGGTTTTAATTAATGATGTTGAGTACCTTTTGGCTATTTGTGTGTCTTCTTTGGAAAAATGTTATTCAGTTCCTCTGCCCATTTTTTAATTGGATTATTTGGGGGTTTTTGCTATTGAGTTGTATGATTTCTTTATATACTTTGGATATCACCCCATATCAGATATGTAATTTGCAAATATTTTCTCCCATTCCACAGGTTACTTCTTCACTTTGTTGATTCTTCTTTCTATATGAACTTTTTAGTTCAGTGTAGTCCTATTTGTTTAATTTTTGCTTTTGTTGCTTGTGCTTTGATGTCATACCCAAAAAATATTTGCTGAGACTAATGTCAAGGACTTTTTTTTTCCATATGGTTGTTTAGGAATGTGTTTTTGTGTGTGTGAAGTTTCCCAGTTTTCCTCTTGTTATTGATTTTTAGTTTCATGTCATTGTGGTCAGAAATATACTTGGTATGATTTCAATCTTCTTAAATTTGCTAAGACGTTTTGTGACCTATTATATGACCTATACTGGAGAATGCTCCGTGTACACTTGAGAAGAATGTGTATTCTACTGCTGTTGGATGGAATGTTCTGTATAAGTCTGTTAGGTTAATTTGATCTAAAGTATATTTCAAGGATGTTTCCTTATTGATTTTCTGTCTGGATGATCCATCTGTTATTGAAAGTGGTGTATTAAAGTCCCCAACTATTATTGTATTGTTGTCTCCCTTCAGGTCTATAAGTATTCAGTAATATACTGGGTACATATATTTTTATGATTGTTATATCCTCTTGATGAATTAACCCCTTTATATTACATAACCTTTTTTGTCTCTTGTTACAGTTTTTGACTTAAAGGTCTACTGTGTTTGATATAAATATATCCACTCCTGCTGTCTTTTGGTTTCCATTTGCATGCAGTATCCTTTTCCTTCTCTTTACTTTGAGCCTGTGTGCCCTTAAAGTTGAAGTGAGTCTCTCATAGGCAGCAAGCATATAGTTGGCTCTTGTTTTTTATCCATTCAGCCACTCTATGCCTTTTGATTGGAGAATTTAATCTATTTACATTTAAAATAATTATTGATATGTAATGACTTACTAATGTTATCTTACAGTCTTATGTGTTGTTTTGTTTTGTTTTTTGTAGTTCCTTTGTTCCTTTCTTCCCTCTTGCCATCTCCCTTTGTGACTTGATTTTATATCTGCTTTGATTCCCTTCTCTTTATCTTTTGTGTATATACTGTAGGTTTTTGCTTTGTGGTTGCCATGAGGCATAAATAAAACATCTTACAGATTCAACGGTCTATTTTATGTTGAAGCTAATGACTTAGCTTCAATCTCATATGAAAATTACTCTCTCACTCACCACCATTTTATGTTTTTGATGTCACAATTTACCTTTTATATTGCATATCCATTAACAAACTGTTGTAGCTACAGTTATTTTTATACTTTTGTCCTTTAATCTTTATACTAGAGTTAAATGGCTAATATGCCACCATATTACAGTATTAGAGTATTCTGAATTTGAACATGTGTTTTCCTTTACCAGTGTGTTGTATATTTTCATGTTTTTATGTTACTAGTTAGCAGCCTTTTATTTCAACGTGAATAATTCCCATCAACATTGGAATGCCCTGACCCATGAACTCCTGTATCCAACTGCCTCAGTCATTTCCCCTTGGGTATCTAATAGGCAACTCAAAGTTAACAAGGCCAAAACTGAGTTTCCAATCACTTCTCTCAAGCCCAACATAGTCTTCCCATCATTCTAATTTTTCAGACCAAAAACCTTAGAGTTACAGAATTCCTTCTTTGTCTCATACCTCTGCATCCACCTGTAAGCATATTTATCAGCACAACCTGCAAATGTTGAAGGAATTCAACAATGTCTTACTACCTCTGTCATTCATAGTTGGTCCAAACCAACACCGTCATTCATCTATTATTTCAATTGCTTCCTAACTGGCAAATCTGCTTCTGTTCTGGTCCCCCTTCAATCTATTTTCCACATAAGTCAGAGTGAGCTTGTTAACATTCAAGTCAGATTATGTCACCTGTCTGTTTAAAACCTCCCAGTGGGTTCCCAGCTAAACCAGAGGAAAAAGCCAGTGATGGCTCCCCTTGGCATCTGGCCTGAATTGCCTCTCTGACCTCATCTCCAATACTTCTGCCCCCAACACACACTATTCATTTCTCTTCTTCCACATTTGCTGATTTATTTTTCCTTGAGCACACCAAGTACACACACACTTACCTCAGGGATTTTTCTACTTACTCCTCAAATGCTGGTCTTTGTTTCTTCCCTCAGAAAGCTCCCTTATTTACTCCCTACTTTCTTCAGATGTCACCTTCTCAATGATGCCTCTGTGAACACCATCTTTAAACTGCAACCCTCCATTTTCCTTTCCAGCCTTATTATACAATAATATAAAATATATTTTACTTATATTTTGTTTGCTTTTTGTCTCCCCCCAAAATAACATAAGCTCTACACAGGTAAAAAAATTTTTTTATATTAACTGTTTTATTCCTAGAACCTAAACCAGAGCATGACAATTAGTAGGTGCTCAATACAAATTTGTTGAATAAATATATTCATATGTATGTATATATTAAATAATTGGAAGAACATATAACTATTAAGAGTGGCACAGATTTTTACTTGACTATTTCCAAACAGCAGCACCAAAGAAGATTCAGAAAGGGGAGAAGGTGAGTCCAATGATTCTGCTTGCAGTGACATGGCAGAATACAGGTGCTGGGGAAGTAAAGGCAGTAGGAATCCCCATTTGTGAAATTTACCAAATTTATATTTCTTTCATTCTCAAGCACAGATCAAACTCAGATGACTATAAAGAAGATTCCTAAAGAGACAAATTAAGTAAATTATATAGGTCAGAGAAATTTAAGGAGATTAAAATTGTAGACTAGTAAAATAGGCATGTGTAGACATGTTGAGGTTCACTGCTGTCACCAGTATCTTGCTCTCCTTTCCTTTCTTTTCACACCCCTGCAGTTAGGTATGGTCATTTGATCAGCCCCGGACAATGAAATGTGAACTGCACACCCACTTGCCACTACCTGTGCTTAGCAGTTTTCTTTGTATTTATCTTGTTTGGTGTTCTGTTCACTGTGATTCTTGAATCTGTGGACTGATATCTTCTATCTATTTTGGAAAATTCTTAGCCATTATCTTTTCAAATATTGCTCTGTCCCATTCTCTCATCTCTTTCTGATACTCCAGTTATACACATATTAAGCCATTTGTCTGTATCTCTTATGTCCTTTATGCTTTGTTATTGTTCTTTTTAGTTGTTTTCTCTCTGTGCTTCAGTTTGGATTTTTTATTGACCTGCCCCTGAGTTCCATAAACATGTCTTTTGCCTTGTTTAAGATGATGGCAAAATTCATTTAAAATTTTGAATATTTTAGTTCCAGAATATTCATTCTTTTTTATAGTTTCCAATTATTTAATAAAATCCTCTATATTTTCATCCTTTTTGTCAATCTTTTCTCCAATTTCTTTAACCTATTTAGAGTAGTTATTTTATAGTCTTTGCCAATTCAACATATATGTGTATCTGCTTCTATCAATGACTTTTCCCCCTAATTATTGGATACATTTTCTTGCTTCTTTACAAGTCTTTTAAGTTTTTATTATGTACTAGACATCATACGTAAAATAAACAGTCTAAAATTGATCTAACTTTCTCCAAGAAATGGTTTACCCTATCCTATGTAGTGCAGATGAGTTGAGAGGCTGATCAAAACAATCCTATCAGGAATTGAGTTTAGTCAAAGCTAGGTTTTAGCTTTAATTAGAATCATTCCACCTCTAGTTTCAAGTATCTCCAGGAGGATAATTGTCATCTGTATGTTGTAGACCCCTCCCTCTAGTGGGACTTTTCCTTCAAAGCACCATGAGACTGTGGGGGATTTTATTGTCTTTCTAGTCCAGCCCCACAAGATCCCCTTACTACCCTAGCACTCAAATATCCCATGGAAAAAACATGCCAGGAGTTTGAGATCCTTCTAGATTCCAGTCTTTCACACTAGCTCATGTGGCCATCAAAAGCCCTGCTGGTTTCTCTTTCCCCCGATTGCATCCTTCTCTCTGTGGCAAGCACATCCCCAGTCCGTCTCCAGGCATGGCAAATGCCACCACAGAAGAAAATATCTTGTGAGCTAAATTCACCAAGCCTCTCCATCTCTAGAATTTCAGTTCATTTGTTTATTTTTTTCTTCTAAAGCTCTCCTATGTCTGTAAATACAATGTCATGAATATTGTTTTTTACTTTTCTTAGTTATAGCTTGCCACTACCTCTTACATCATAACTACCAGTGAGTCAAATTCTGTATTTAGGCTTTTAGTTGGTTAAACCTAAAACATAGCACTTTTATGTTAATCACTCTTAGGCTTTAAGTCCACTGATCAGGCTTCGAAATATTAATTATTTTATTCAAAACATTAGAAATTATTGCCAGTTCTGTCTCCTCTAATACTTAGATTTGCATATCATCTGTATATTGAATCAATAAATTAGCTAGGACTAAGTTACTCTGACTAGGATCAACTACAAATCTTTCTGATGAAATATTAGAAATCTTTGCTGGAATTGATAACTCCATCAATTAACACTCTTTAAGCAAATATTCAACCAGATGTTAGATCATTCTTCACTAATGCTTCTGTCACTTCTTCACCTACAAAAGAGATTATCAATGGGAGTTAAAGGGGCAAGATACTCTAGAGCAACTGTGGTAGGCTGGCTTAATTTCCCTAAAACACCTAAAGCAGTCAGTTGTTTTGAAGTTGATAACTTGTAAGTTAAAATTATAACTCAATAGTTGTAATAGTAGCTTAGAAGTGTAGTACATTATTCAAAATATTTAAAATCATTGCAAGGTGAATAGATAAAACATCCATCTTAAATCTGAAAGCACAAGTCACTGAAAAAAATACAGGTTTCAGATCTGAACCATAACAGAAATTAAATTCTAATAAAGGAAATCAGCACATAAAATAAAGATGCTCTGGAAGTGGTATTTGTAAGAAAATGGTAAGAGAAGAGGCACTTTTCATTTCCTTTTGTTGTTGTAAGTTATACAACAATTTTTAAAAATTTGATTTAGTTTTATTTCAAAATCAACACATTTTTTACTATGCTTTTAAACCCATATATGTAGGTTTTTCAACACTGATTGTGTGTTAGGATTACCCAGGTCTCTTTGTTTTGAAGTCCATGAGGAGCCCGAGCATTAGTATTTTTTAAAGTACTAATACCAGAACCTCTGGGAAAGGAGCCCATGCAATGTAATTTTTTAAAGACTGTTTTTTAAAGAATAGTTTTAGGTCTACAATAAAATGGAGAGGAAGGTACAGAGATTTGCCATATATCCACAGCTCCCACATATGTGTGGCCTTCCTTATTATCAATATTGCTCATCAGAATGGTACATTTTCACTAAGGATGAACCGGCATTAACATATCATAATCACCCAAAGTCTATAGTTTACCTTAGGGTTCACTCTTACTGTTATACATTCTATGGGTTTGGAAAAATGTATAATAAAATATATCCATCATTGTAATATCATATAGAGTATTTTCACTGCCCTAAAAAATCCTCTGTGCTCTGCCTATTCATCTCTTCCTCATCCCACCCTTGGCAAACACTGATCTTTTTGTCTCAATAGTTTTGTTTTTCCCAGGATGTCATATAGTTGGAATCATACAGTATGTACCCTTCTCAGACTGGCTTGAGCTCTCACATAGTAAAATGCATTTAAAGTTCCCCCAGGTTTTCTCATGGCTTGATAACTTTTTTTTTTTTAGCACTGAATAATGTTCCATTGAATTAATGTACAATAGTTTACCCATTCACCTACTGAAGGATATCATGGTACTTCCAAGTTTTGGCAGTTATTGATAAAGCTGCTGGAAACATTTGCGTGCAGGTTTTTATGTGGATATAAATGTTCAGCTCCTCAGAGTAAATATAGCGGAGTGAGATTGCTGAGTCGGATGGTAACAATATGTTTAGTTTTTCAAGAAACTGCCAAACTGTCTTCCAAATTAGCTGTGCCATTTTGCATTTCTACCAGCAATGTTTGAGAGTTCCTATTGCTCCATATTTATATCTAAATTTCACTCATTTTATCTGACCCCCTTGGATCTAACAACCTGGATTTATTCCTTGTTCATATTTGACTTCATTTCTTTTTTGACCCACTCTGAATTTACTGATTATATCTTGATCAGTTCCCCAGCTTAGACCCACGTTTCTTAAGAATTCAGTATTCATCAACTTCCATTGACCCACATAGACTATGTGTAGGGAAAATCCTACCCTTACGCACTGTTGAAAATTGCTGCTTTATAGAGTTGCCCCCTCATATTGAAATACTGGGCATGATTTTCCAAGATCATGGCCAACTTCACTCATAGTTTGGACAAGTAGAATGGAGGTCAAAGATGACACAGCACAACTTTCCTGATAAGTGAATATATGTTACAAACCTAAAATCCAGCAGCTGGAGAAGATCAGCAAAGGCAAAACAAGGCTGGTAAAGGGTGTGGACATATCAGGTAGTGAGAGGAGGTAAAATAGATTTGTTGCAGGAAAGAAAGTGGGGCGTGAGAGGATGGTCACATCCCAGGTCTCAGGAAGGTCCCTGGGATAGCTGCTGAGTGTGGGTTCTTGGCTTTGCGCAGGAAAGAATTCAAGAGTAAGCCACAGTAAAGTGAAAGAAGGTTTATTCAGGGAGATACACCTCCATAGACAGAGTGTGGGCCATCTCAGAAGGCGAGAGGCCATGGGAGAGAGACACTCCACAGACAGAGTATGGGCCATCTCAGAAGGCGAGAGACCCCAAAATATGGCGTGGTTAGTTTATAGGGGTGGGTAATTTCATAGGCTAATGAGTGGGAGGATTATTCCAACTTTTGGGGAAGGGGCAGAGCTTTCCAGGAGTTGGGTCCCTGCCCACTTTTTGGCCCTTTATGGTTGGCCTCAGAACTGTCGGCCTGTGGGTCTGTCATTTAGCCTATGCTAATGTATTACAATGAGCGTATAAGGAGGCCCAAGATCTACTGGAAATCAGTCATCTGCCATCTTGAACCTAGCTGGTTCTAACCAGTTTATGTCGTGTCCTCAACAGCAATGTCATTCTTTTAAAGGTTGTGAACTGCCCCCTTCCTGTCTCAGGTTGACTTTTGGAACCAAATTAGAATGGGACCAGAGCAGAATCCTGGTACCATTAAGTTGGATCACACTGCCATGTGATTGTATAGGTGGCGAAGACGGTAGTACTTGGGTTCAGGAGTTCTGACATGGGGTCCCTAAGGGAATGTTCTGTGGCTCAGAGAAAGTCTAAAAATTATAGAAGTTGAACTGAACAAGAACCTAGAAGTCATTACTTGAGTTAGAATTACAGATCAGACAAACAAGAAGCATGGTTCCATACCAAAGCTTAGCGAACATTCAATCAGAACTCCGTACCACTTCCTGCCTCTGCCTCGAGCCCAAATTACACCAGGAAGAAACACTGATGTAGATCACAGATTATACAATCAAAAGGCCCAATTATGTTAGAATTGAGCTGAGCAGGAAGGTGGTGGTAGGTAGATAGATGGCATGGACCAAGTAAATAAGTCAGGAGCTAGTGACACAGAGAGATAACACTTTTCTGAAATGAATTGACAAGAGGTTGAGTAGGTGGAAGAAAGGTTGAATGTTGCCTCAAAGCTGAGAGGTAGAGAAAAAAGGAGGTTCTGTGCTCAATGACTGCTCTAGGACCAAGAAGTGCTTATGATCAAGAAGCTAGGTCAATGTCACCTTGTTTTATCATCTTTTATTTTTTTAACATCTTTATTGGAGTATGATTGCTTTACAATGTTGTATTAGTTTCTGCTGTATAACAAAGTGAATCAGCTATATGTATACATGTATCCCCATATCCCCTCCCTCTTGCATCTCCCTCCCACCCTCCCTATCCCACCCTTCTAGGTGGTCACAAAGTGCCGAGCTGATCTCCCTGTGCTATGCAGCTGCTTCCCACTAGCTATTTTACATTTGGTAGTGTATATATGTCAATGATACTCTCTCACTTCGTCCCAGCTTACCCTTCCCCCTCCCCATGTCCTCAAGTCCATTCTCTATGTCTGAGTCTTTATTCGTGTCCTGCCCCTAGGTTCATCAGAACCTTTTTTTTTTTAGATTCCATGTATATGTGTTAGCATGTGGTATTTGTTTTTCTCTTTCTGACTTACTTCACTCTGTGTGATAGGCTCTAGGTCCATCCACCTCACTACAAATAACTCAATTTCATTTCTTTTTATGGCTGAGTAATATTCCATTGTATATATATATGCCACATCTTTATCCATTCATCTGTCTATGGACACTTAGGTTGCTTCCATGTCCTGGCTATTGTAAATAGAGCTGCAGTGAACATTGTGGTACATGACTCTTTTTGAATTATGGTTTTCTCTGGGTATATGCCCAGTAGTGGGATTGCTGGGTCATATGGTAGTTCCATTTTTAGTTTTTTAAGGAACCTCCATACTGTTCTCTGCAGTGGCTGTATCAATTTATATTCCCACCAATAGTGCAAGAGGGTTCCCTTTTCTCCACACCTTCTCCACCATTTATTGTTTGTAGATTTTTTGTTGCTGGCCATTCTGACTGGTGTGAGATGATACCTCATTGTAGTTTTGATTTGCATTTTTATAATGATTAGTGATGTTGAGCATCCTTTCATGTGTTTGATGACAATCTGTATATCTTCTTTGGAGAAATGTCTATTTAGGTCTTCTGCCCATTTTTGGATTGGGTTGTTTGTTTTTTTGATATGAACAGACCACTTATCAGGCCATTGATCATGCAATGAATGCAAAAGGAAGTTGGGAACTGAACTAAATAAGAAGTCAAAGATACTATAGATAAGATAAAAGCCAGCCTGTGCCAACTGTAGGCTGATAACCTAAGGGAGCAGAAAGAACAGATGCTGACAACTTACAGAGCAGTGTCTTCCAGTCTTGGAATTGTGGATCCTCGGGGAGACCCTGAACTATTGTTAGGAATGTTTAGATCCATAAGCATTCCAGGCATTTTCAAATGATGAGATAATGTGCTTGCATATATACTACTCTTTTCAAATGTCTGTTGATACTATAAGATTAATCAAATGTAAATTAATTTAAAAGATATATTGTTTTATTGAATTCATAAAGTTTATTTTCATTTTGTATTTTCTAAGCCATTGCAAATACTAAAATATAACTACTGTCAGGTATTGGTCTGACAAAATGTTTGACGTGAGAAAATATTTCTCATAGTCACATAGGCTGAGAACTACTGTTTTAAAGGAAAAGAGAGAGGCAATATCACCCCAAGGAGCAAGCAGCTAGACTTGGTGGAGGTGGCGGTGAAAGCAGAGAGAACTCAGTTCAGATCCCCTCTGCACCATTTCCTAGCTGTGTGAGCAAATTATTTATCTTTCTATGGCTGTTTCATCATTGTTAAAATGGTTATAGTATTATCCAAATTTAGAATGTTGTTGCAAGACTTAATGACAATGTATGCAAAGAATCTAGCACATAATAGCTACTCAGTAAATTGTAACCGTTATAGCTACTGCAAAAGAGAAGATGATTAATAGTGAGAAACAAATGAGATTCAAAATAAGGAAAAGTAAAGAATGCTGAAGAATTGGTCAGAGAAATGTAAATACAGAGTCAAGGTATAGGGAGATGAGAACTTTACTCCTGGATCTGCCACTAAGGAGGTGAACATAAATAAATTACTTAACTTGTGGACTCCAGTTGCTTCCTCAGTAAAATGAAGTAGTTGGTCTCATCTTTAAAACTGTATGATTTTCCTGTGATTACTTTTAGGGAGAATAAGAATGTCAATCCCAGATACAGGAGTTGCTTGAGCTGTTGAGTAATTAGTGTACACGCTCTCTATCTTCCTGATCTCTGCTCCAGCCTCACCCCTTGTAAGGTCTCACAGAACCTACAAGTAGGGACCAGGCCTGCAGCCAACCAGGTTCCAACCACATAGGGCTCTAAGAGTTCTCTCCAAGTCAGGTATGTGGATTTAGAATGAGTTTCCCAGTCACTATGGTGATTGGTTTCCTGTGTTATAATAAACACCCAACCAAGACCTGTTCCATCTCCCAAGTGATACCAAAACACAGCCTCTGTACACCAGTGCCAGATTAAATCTTGGAGTTTTGGGTGAAGTAGAAAGAAATAGCTTTATTGCTTTGCCAGGCAAAGGGGGCCAGAGCGGGCTAATGTCCTCAAAATTGTGTGTCCCGACCTGGAGGGGGTAGTGAGGAGCTTTATATTAATGGTTCAAAGAGCAGGGCATGATCAGCTCGTGGACATTCTTCTGACTGGTTGGTGGTGAGGTAATTGGGAGTCAGTATCATCAACCTTCTGGTTCCAACCAGAAGGGGTCTACGTGCTGTGGGCAGCATACAGTTAACTTCTCCCACCTAGTGCCAGTTTCAGTATCTGTGAAATAGCTCCAAGGACATGGCTCAGAACATTATCTATAGTCCTTGAGGAAGAACTAAAGGTCCTTGACTTTGTTTAACAGCTAAAATATTATTTTGTCTTGCTTGACTGTTTTCCTTTCTTTCTGCATTTTTTCACTTCTCTGATTACATTTATTCTTTGACTAAAGTTTTTTTCTACAGGCAAAAGGCAGGCAAAGGACATGCACGGGGGTTCATTCTGGAAAGGCCTCATAGGATCCTGCTCAGTTACACAAATACTATGAAATTCTTGTCTCTCAAACACAATCCCCGTTTGTTTCCACAGTGTTTGGATGCTTCCTTCCCTCCACGTCATCTCACTTTTCACACCCACTTCTCATTACCCTTTAATATACATAACTCTTCCTTACTAATAGCTGTATAAAAATAATGCTGTACAATTGTACCATGAAAATAATTTTGTAAAAAGACGCCATGATTTGTGCAAGCTCCTACTTATAAACTTTTATCTGGTTTCCAAGTTTTATTTCTATGAATAATGCCACCCCCCCCAAAAAAAGTCAACTTACATATGTGTTTATGTATTCATACATTTATTTCTATAGGATAGGATCCCATAGTTTAGTATTTCTAGTTGAATAATGTAGTTTTAATTTTAATAACTACTGCCAAATTGATTTCCACAAGAGCCTGCAATAATGCATATTTCTATCCTTAATATCTGAAAATTTCTTCTCTAATCCCCACCAGCAGTAGGTATTATTTTTTTGGTAATTTTTGCCAATATAATGAATGGAAACTAAGTTCTCAGTATGACTTTGATTTCTCTGAAAATTGGGTACAAAGTCAGGCTCCACTTATTTTCATACATGTATTTGTGATATGAATTTGCTCTCTTCTGAAAAGTCTTTTTGTAACTTTTGTTTGTTTTCCTATTGGGCAGTTTGTTTCTTTGTTATCAGTTTGTAAGAGCTTTTTCTCTACTATAGATGGTCATCATAAACTATGTATACTGCCACATGTGAATCAAGCTGCTTTATTCCTCTAGCACTTAGGTTTTGATCTTTGATAGTACTTTTCACTAGAGGCACCCCTATTCTTTGGGGCAGGAAAAAAATCTAGATGGGCCTGGAAAATGCTGTTGCTAGAAAACAAGGATGCTTTTTAAATACCTGAGGCAGTGCTGAAAACCCAAAAACACTGTCTAAAGGGGTCTGCACTAGCCAATTATAACAACACGAGTATCAAAAGGAAAATAAAAATTCTGGTTGACTGCAACAGGTTGTTTTTGTGAAAAGCCATCTGTAATGATACTCAAAAAAAATGGAAAAGTGAATGTAAAAAGAATTGATGAATTTATATAGTTTTAATGAGAAGAGTATTGATTTGTGCAGGCCTTCTGTTTATTCCATTAAGTATATATTTGTGTATAGAAAATAGATATACATGTTCTCTACCAGTCTAAGTAGAGTGCATAGAGAAAACAGGAGATAGACTGAAAAATATCAGAGAATTTGGCCCAAAAGATGGGCATGATGTATACAAAGAAATTTTACATTGATTCTGAAGAATATAAAAAATAAATGAATGAAAAAACATGCAATATTCTTTGATAGGAAGACTCAGTATCATACAAGTTTCAATTTAGTATAAAAATTTATTGTAACCTAATAGCAATAGAGGTTGTTTTATTTTGTTGGACTGGGAAATTAATTCTAAAGTTTATAGGAAAATTTAAAAATATATATGAAAAGAACAATAATTTTGGAAGTATATTTCTAACATATAAAAAAAATTACACAAAAAATTTAAAAATTTAGAGTGCCCAAAATTATGCAACTCATAAAGAGACTTCATACATAATAAAGATAAAATTTCTAATCAGTGGGGAAAATTATTCATGAATGGCATTCAAGAACAGAGAAATGATTTAGAAAATTATAAGGTTTTATCCCAAATGTACCAATTACATTTAAAGAAATGTAATAAAGTTTAAAAAGTTAAAACGGAAATTATAAATTATTAGATAGCTTATAAATACCTTTTCTCAAGTTAAGAAATTCTTTCTCTGCCTGGGGGTTGGTTTGTTTTTTAATAGATGCTGAATAATACTCAGAATTGTTTTTGTTTTGCTTGAGATCAAGCAAGCTGACTTTTCCACTTTAATATATATTAATGTGGTGTATGATATTTCTAGATTTTCTTTACTAAACCATTATTTCATCTCTGGGATAAATAAAACTTGGTCATGCTTTACTAATATTTTAATAAACTTTCTTAGTTGCTTTGCACATATTTTCTTTGAAATTATCAATGATCATGAGTGATATTGGTCCATGATTTTTGTTTTTTCATGGTGAGTTTGGCTTAGTTTCAAAGTTATACTGGCCTAATAAAATAAGTAGTAAAAAATCTTTTTCTATTTTCTGGAAAATTTATATAAAATAGGAATAATTTGTCTACTACTTGGTAGAAGTCATCTGTACAACTATCTGGATTTCATTTGCTCTTTATAGGAAATTTTAAACTTCTGATTTGACTTCTTTTTCTTAAGTCAATCTTTTATTATAATATAATTAGAAAATTTATTTCAACTTAACAGTACCTTCTTCTAAATATATATCTTTTAAAAAATTTTTATTGGAGTATAGTTGATTACAACATTGTGTTAGTTTCATGTGTACAGCAAAGTGAATCAGTTATACATATATATACATCCACTCTTTTTTAGATTCTTTTCTCATATAGGTCAATACAGAATATTGAGTAGAGTTCCCTGTGCTATACAGTAGGTCCTTACTAGATATCTATTTTATATATAGTAATGTGTATATGTCAATCCCAATGTCCCAATTTATCCCTCCCACCTTCCCCCATGGTAACCATAACTTGTTTTCTACAACTGTGACTCTATTTCTATATTGTAAATAAGTTAATTTGTACCATTTTCTTTTTAGATTCCACATATAAGTGATATGTGATATTTGTCTTTCTCTGACTTACTTCACTCAGTATGACAATCTCTAGGTCCAACTGTGTTGCTGCAAATGGCATTGTTCCATTCTTTTTAATAGCTGAGTAATATTCCATTGTATATATGTACCACATCATCTTTATCCACTCCTCTGTCGATGGACACTTAGGTTGCTTCCATCTCTTGGCTATTGTAAATAGTGCTGCAGTGAACATTGGGGTGCATGTATCTTTTTGAACTATGGTATTCTCTGGATTCCCAGGAGTGGAATAACTGGATCATATGGTAGTTCTATCTTTAGTTTTTTTAAGTAACCTCCATGCTGTTCTCCATAATGGTTGTACCAATTTACATTCCCAACAACAGTGTAGGAGGGTTCCCTTTTCTCCACACCCTCTCCAGCATTTATTGTTTGTAGACTTTTTGATGATGGCCATTCTGACAGCTGTGAGATGATACCTCATAGTTTTGATTTGCATTTCTCTAATAATTAGTGATGTTGAGCATCTTTTCATGTGCTTTTTGGCCATCTGTGTGTCTTCTCTGGAGAAATGTCTATTTAGAACTTCCACCCATTTTTTTGATTGGGTTGCTTGTATTTTTGATATTGAGCTGCATGAGCTGTTTGTATATTTTGGAGATTAATCCCTTGTTCATCACTTATTTTGCAAATATTTTCTCCCATTCTGAGGTTTGTCTTTTCATTTACTTTATGTTTTCATTTGCTGTGCAAAAGCTTTTAAATTTAATTAGGTCCCATTTGTTTATTTTTGTTTTTATTTTCTTTACTCTAGGAAGTGGATCAAAAAGGATATTGATGAAATTTATGTCAAAGAGTGTTCTGCCTATGTTTTCCTGTAAGAGTTTTATAGTAACTGGCTGTACATTTAGGTCGTTAATCCATTTTGAATTTATTTTTCTGTATGGTCTTAGAGAGTGTTCTACTTTCATTCTTTTACATGTACCTGTCCAGTTTTCCCAGCACCACTTATTGAAGGGACTGTCTTTTCTCCACTGTATATTCTTGCCTCCTTTGTCATAGATTAGTTGACCATAGGTGTATGAGTTTGTCTCTGGACTTTTTAATCCTGTTCCATTGATCCATATTTCTGTTTTTGTGCCATTACCAAATTCTTTTGATTACTGTAGCTTTGTAGTATAGTCTGAACTCAGGGAGCCTGTTTCCTCTAGCTCCGTTTTTCTTTCTCAAGATTGCTTTGGCTATTCGGGGTCTTTTGTGTTTCCATATGAATTGTAAAATTTTTTGTTCTAATTCTATGAAAAATGCCATTGATAATTTGGATAGGGATTGCATTGAAACTGTAGATTGCTTTGGGTAGTATAGTCATTTTGACAACATTAATTCTTCCAATCCAAGAACATGGTATATCTTCCATCTGTTTGTGTCATCTTTGATTTCTTTCGTCAGCATCTTATAGTTTTCTGAGTACAGGTTTTTGCCTCCTTAGGTGGGTTTATTCCTAAATATTTTATTCTTTTTGATACAGTGGTAAATGGAATTGTTTCCTTAATTTCTCTTTCCAATCTTTTGTTGTTTGTATAGGAATGCCAGAGATTTCTTTGTATTAATTTTGTATCCTGCAACTTTACCAAACTCATTGATGAGTTCTAGTAGTTTTCTGGTAGCATCTTTAGGATTTTCTATGTATAATATCATGTCATCTGCAGACAGTAATAGATTTACTACTTCTTTCCTAATTTGGATTCCTTTTATTTCTTTTTCTCCTCTGATTGCCATGGCTAGAATTTCCAAAACAACGTTGAATAAAAGTAGCTAGAGAGGACATCCTTATCTTGTTCCTGATCTAAGAGGCAATGCTTTCAGTTTTTCACCATTGAGAATGATGTTAGCTGTGGGTTTGCCATGTATGGCCTTTATTATGTTGAGGTATGTTCCCTCTATGCCCACTTTCTGGAGAGTTTTTATCATAAATCGGTATTGACTTTCGTCAAAAGCTTTTTCTGCATCTATTGAGATGATCATATGGTTTTTATTCTTCAGTTTGTTAATGTGGTGTATCACATTGATTGATTTGCATATATTGAGGAATACTTGCATCCCTGGGATAAATCCCACTTGATCATAGTGTATGATCTTTTTAATGTGTTGTTGGATTCAATTTTCTACTATTTTGTTGAGGATTTTTGCATCTGTGTTCAGTGATATTGGCCTGTATTTTTTTTTTTTTTTTGTGGTATCTTTTTCTGGTTTTGGTATCAGGGTGTTGGTGGCTTCATTGACCTTGGGAATGTTCCTTCCTCTGCAATTTTTTGGAACGTTTTCAGAAGGATAGGTGTTAATTCTTCTCTAAATGTTTGATAGAATTTGCCTGTGAAGCCATCTCCTTCTGGACTTTTGTTTGTTGGGAGTTTTTTAATCACAGTTTCAATTTCATTACTTGTCATTGGTCTGTTCATATTTTCTATTTCTTCCTGGTTCAGTCTTGGAAGTTTGTACCTTTCTAGACATTGTCCGTTTCTTGTATGTTGTCCATTTTATTGGCATATAGTTGCTTGTAGTAGTGTCTTATGATCCTTTGTATTTCTGTGGTGTCAGTTGTAACTTCTCCTTTTTCACCTTTAATTTTATTGATTTGAGCCCTCTCCTTTTTTTTCCTGATGAGTCTAGCTAAAGATTTATCAGTTTTGTTTATCTTTTCAAACAACAACTTTTAGTTTCATTGATCTTTTCTATTGTTTTCTTCATCTCTATTTCATTTATTTCTTTTCTGATCTTTATAGTTTCTTTCCTTCTACAAACTTTGGGTTTTGTTTATTCTTCTTTCTCTAGTTGCTTTAGGTGTAAGGTTAGGTTGTTCGAGATTCTCCTTGTTTCCTGAGGTAAGATTGTATTGCTATCAACTTCCCTCTTAGAACTGCATAAGTTTTGGATTGTCATGCTTTTGTTTTCATTTGTCTCTAGGTATTTTTTAATTTCCTCTTTGATTTCTTCAGTGATCCATTCATTGTTTAGTAACATATTGTTTAGCCTCCATGTGTTTGTGTTTTTTACAGTTTTTTTCCTGTAATTGATTTCTAATCTCATAGCATTGTGGTCGGAAAAGATGCTTGATACAATTTCAATTTTCTTACATTTACCAAGGCTTGATCTGTGACCCAAGATGTGCTCTATCTTGGAGAATGTTCCATGTGCACTTGAGAAGAAAGTGTATTCTGCTGCTTTTGGATGGAATGCCCTATAAATCAATTAACTCCATCTGGTCTAATGTGTCATTTAAGGCTTGTATTTCCATATTGATTTTCTGTCTCAATGATCTGTCCATTGGTGTAAGTGGGGTGTTAAAGTCCCCCACTATTATTGTGTTACTGTTGATTTCACCTTTTATGGCTGTTAGCATTTGCCTTATGTATTGAGGTGCTCCTATGTTGGGTACATATATATTTACAATTGTTATGTCTTCTTCTTGGATTGATCCCTTGATCATTGTGTAGTGTCCTTTCTTGTCTCTTGTAACAATCTTTATTTTAAAGTCTATTTTATCTGATATGAGTATTGCTAGTCCAGCTTTTGATTTCCATTTGCATGGAATATCTTTCTCTATCCCCTCACTTTCAGTCTGTATGGGTCCCTAGGTCTGAAGTGGGTCTCTTGTAGACAGCATATATATGAGTGTTGTTTTTGTATCCATTCAGCCAGTCTATGTCTTTTGGTTGGAGTATTTAATCCACTTAAATTTAAGGTCATTATTGATATATATATATATATATATATATATATATATATATATATATATATATATTCCTATTGCCATTTGCTTAATTGTTTTGGATTTGTTTTTGTCAGTCTTCTTTCTTCCCTTCTTCTTTGGCTCTCTTCTCTTGTAGTTTGATGACTAGTGTTGTGTTTGGGTTGCTTTTTCTTTTTTTGTGTGTGTATCTATTGTAGTTTTTTGGTTTGCATTTTCCATGAAGTTTTGATATAGCAGTCTATATATGTACAAGTTTGTTTTAAGTTGCTGGTCTCTTAATTTCAAATGCAATTCCCATTTCCTGCATTTGTATTCACCTGTTCTCATGGTTGCTGGTTTTGATACTATATTTGTGTGTAGATGATTTCCTACTATTACATTTACCTTTACCAGTAAGCTTTCCCATATGTGATTTTCTTTTTTCTAGTTGTGGCCTCTTTTTCTTTCTGCCTAGAGAAATTCCTTTAGCATTTGTTGTAAGGCTGGTTGGTGATGCTGAATTCTCTTAGCTTTTGCTTTCCTGTAAAGCTTTTGATTTCTGTCAAATCTGAATGTGAGCCTTGCTGGGTAGAGTATTCTTGGTTGTAGAGTTTTTCCTTTCATCACTTTATATATATCATGCCACTCTCTTCTGGCCTGCAGAATTTCTTCTGAAAAATCAGCTGATTACCTTATGGGGGTTCCCTTGTATATTATTTGTTGCTTTCCCTGTTGCTTTTAATATTTTTTCTTTGTATTTAATTTTTGTCATTTTGATTAATATGTGTCTTGGTGTCCTCCTCCTTGGGTTTATCCTGTATGGGACTCTTTGAGCTTCCTGGTCTTGGGTGACTGTTTTCTTTCCCATGTTAGTAACATTTTCGGCTATAATCTCTTCAGATATGTTCTCAGGCCCTTTCTCTTTCTCTTCTTCCTCTGGGACCCTTATAATGCAAATGTTGGTATGTTTAATGTCCCAGAGGTGTCTGAGATTGTCCTCATTTCTTTCATTCTTTGTTCTGTTCTGTAGCAGTGATTTCCACCACTCTGTCTTCCACCTCACTTATTCATTGCTCTGCCCCAGTTATTCCGCTATTGATTCCTACTAGTGTATTTTTCATTTCAATTATTGTGTTGTTCATCCTTTAAATCTTCTATATCTTTGTTAAATATTTCTTGTATCTTCTCGGTCTGTGCCTCCATTCTTTTTCCAAGATTTTGAATCATCCTTACCATGATTACTCTGAATTCTTTTTCAGGTAGATTGCCTATCTCCTCTTCATTTAGTTGTTCTTGTGGGTTTTTACCTTGTTCCTTCATCTGCAACACATTTCTCTGTCACCTCATTATGTCTGACTTTCTGTGTTTGTGGTCTCCTTTTTGCAGGCTGCAGGATTGTAATTCCTCTTGCTTCTGGTGTCTGTCCCATGGTGGGTGAGGTTGGTCCAGGGGCTTGTGTATGCTTCCTAGTGGGAGGGACTGGTGCCTGCCCTCTAGTGGGTGGGGCTGGGTCTTCTCCCTTGGTGGGCAGGGCCATATCAAGGGGTGTGATTTGAGGTGGCTGTGAGCTCAGTATGACTTTAGGCAGCCTGTCTTCTGATGGGTGGGGCTGTGTTACTATCTTACTGGTTGTTTGGCCTGAGGCTTTCCAGCACTGGAACCTGCAGGTTTTTGGGTGGGGCCGGGTCTTCGTGCTGAAATGGGGACCTCTGGGTGATCAATATCAGCTCTCACTGATCAGTATTCCCTGGGGCCTCCACTACCAGTGTCCTTGCCCCCACAGTGAGCTACAGCCAACCTTTGCCTCCCCATGGGGCCCTCCAAGACCCCTAGGTAGGTCTAGGCCATGTTCCTATAGAGGTACTGCTTTGTGCTGGGTTCCAGTGCATGTGAGACCTTGTGTGCATCCTCCAAGAGTAGATTCTCTTTTTCCCCCAGCCTGTGGAGCTCCTACACTCAAGCCCCACTGGCCTTCAAGGTTAAATGCCCTGGGGGTTCTTCCTCCCAATCCCAGACCCTCAGACTGTCTTGGAGTGCTATTTTTATGTGGGAATGCCCCTGTGTGGCCTGCATGGGTTTAATATTTTTTGGTGCAAGGGCTGTTTTTAATATAGATGTCTGCCACCTCTTTCCTCAGTGTATGCTGGCCGTTATCCCCTTGACAGGAGGTGTGACTGATGTTGTGGTGACCAGAGCCTGCACTGGATATTGAGCATGGCCTCCCCTTTGCTCTGTGGTTGGTAGTGCCCTGTCAGGGGAGGGTTATGCTCTCTAGTTGTTGGAGTAGAGGCCTCCAGATCTGTTTCTTAGCTGTGTTTCTGATCTGTGGTGTGAGGTAGGTGGGATTGGAGCTCTCCCACTGGGAGAGAAGCCACTGAGTATTCCTTCTCTGGAGCTGTTCACCTGTGGATGTTCTCTGTTGTGTCACCTTTCACCCATTGTGTGAACTCTCAGATTACACTGTTGTTTGCGCTGCTCTCAGCCCCACCTTAACTGTGGATATACCGGCAATTGGCCATGGTGTCTCTCAGGCATTGTTTTCACCAGACCACCAGTGTAGATCCACTGAAGTCATGTCCCAGAATTGCACTAATCATGGATCTGGACCCATCATGGATGCTATGCAGGCAGCTCAGACTCTGGCCTGGCCCAACTCCCATGTGTACGTGCCCATAAAGGCCATAGCTGGTAAAGCTAGACCTGTCTTGGCTGTGGGAGCACTCATTGTTCGTTCAGATGTTCTGCAGGCACTGACTTTACAAAGCCAGTCATGGGGGTGTAAATCCGCAGTTTGTGCAGCCATGAGGAGAGATTTCAACTCTTCTTCCTTAGTTGCATGGCCCCTGGGGCCCAGCTGTGGTTTCAGCTCCACCTCTGCATGTGGGCCACCACAGGCGTCTGCTCCTGAGTCTGCCCCAAAGCACCCGAGCCTGCCCCAAAGCACCCGAGCCTGCCCCAGCAGGGAGGGGGTGCAGAGGAGGTGGTGGCTGTGGGCACAGGAGCCCGCCCTGGTGGGAGCCCTTCCTAATACTCCGAGAGGCAGGGGCCGGCACATGGGGAGAGAAGATGCAAAGGCAGCCCTGCCTTTTGCTTGTCATTCAACAATGGCACTTCTCTTCTGTTGTGGTCCAGGCTGCCTCCACGATCATTCCCGGTTGCAGAACTCCTCACTCCTTTTCCTGCTGGCTGTCTCCTCACAGCCAACAGCAATCCTCTCCCCAGGTCTGCACTCCACACCCCACGTTCCAGTACCTAGCCCAGCCCCCATTGCATGAGCAGACACACATCCCAGGCTGGGGCGCACAGGGCTGTAGCACGGACCATCTGCGTAGGTCTCACTCTGTCCTGCCTACCACAGACCAGTTGCTGTGCTCTCCTCTGAGCCCCTGAAGTGCCCCTCCCATTCCAGCTGATCTCTCGACTGGTGAGGGGGCTTCCACAGATGTGGAAACTTCTCCTCTCCTTCAGTTCCCACCAAGGGGTGCAGGTCCCATCCCACATCCTCTCCTCTTCCTTTTCCCTTCTTCTTTCCTTCATCCTACCTGGCTATGCAGGGATCTTTCTTGTCCATTTAGGTGTCTGAGGTCCTCTGCTAGAGTTCAGCAGGTCTGTGAGAATTGTTCCATTTGTAGATGTATTCTTGATGCATTTGTGGGGAGAGGTGAACTCCATGTCCTCCTACTCCTCGGCCATTTTACTCCTCTTGATTTGATTTCTTTGATAGCATTGGGACTATTCTGGCTTCCTACTTTATCTTAAATAAATTTTGAAAAATTATATTTTTCTGTGGAATTGTCAACTTCATCAAATTCTGTAATCTTCCATAACTGCTGTGTAACAAATCATCCCAAAACCTAATGGATTAAAATAACACCATAATTTATTGTGCTCACTAATCTGCAATTTGTGTGGAGTTTAGTTGAATGGCTTCTTCCTGCTCCACATGACATTAGCTGGGGAGGCTAACTGAAGCTGAATGGTCCATCTCCAATATGGCTCACTCATGTGGATGGTAAGCTCTCTGCTGGGACCTGAGCTAGGGCTGTTGGACTCAGGCCTCCATTATTCTCCATGTGGGTACTGCCACAGAATTGGTTGGATTCAATAAAGCAAGATGGATTGGTTCCAGGCATGAATGTTCCAAGAGATAGGAAATGGAAGCTGTCAGTCTCCTAAAGCCTGAGTGCAGAAAAGGAACACACCATCATTTTTCTATATTCTATTGGTCAAATTATCATAGAGCCCTTCCAGAATTAAGGACAACAGACGTGGATCTCATGTCAAGGAATTGTTATTTGATCACTACAATTTACTTGTATAAAATTATTCATTTGGTTTTTATTACCATTTAAATATCCTGTCTGTAGTTACATTTTCATTTTCATTCTTACTAGTATTTGTTTCTCTGCACCCCTCGTTTTTTTCCCTGTCTTTCCAATTAATTTTATCTATACTCTTCATGGAATCAAAGTTAAGCTTAGTTGATTCTATTATAGTTTTACTATTAATCATCTCTATCTTTTTTTTCCCCACTGTTTCATTCCATGCATTTTTTAAGGTTAATTCTGCCGTTATTCTAGTTTCTTCTTTTGGATGACTTTTAATGTAGGCATTTAAGGAGATGTATTCTCCAGTCAAGTAACTGAAAAAAAAATTACCAGAGCAGGCCTGACTGATGTTCTTTGAAAGGCTTTCTTACAAGGTTGGACCTTGGCTGGTATCTAGTAACTTGGATTTTTTGGAGGGTTCCCACCATTAATTGACAACAGTGGTTCACTGTGCCTAAACTGTATAAGCAATAGCATTTATTCTGAACACCTGCTTTCATTATGGGAATCTGGAATTTTGGTACTTACGAGGCAAGGGGTACCTATGTGATCAGTTCCCAATAAAAACCCTGGTCATTGAGTCTCTAATGAAAGGCCCTGGTTGGCAACATTTCTTATTTGTTGTCATAAGTCCTTCCTGGGTGAATTGAGCATGCTCTGTGGGATTCCACTGAGAAAGGACTTTTGGAAACTTGCTCTTGGTTTCCCCCAAACTTCACCCCATGTGCTTTGCTGATTGCACTTGGCTATGACTTATTACAGCAAAAGGGTACCATGAGTACAACTATTTGCTGAGTCCTGTGAGTATTCCTAGCAAATTATGGAACTGGAGGGTCATCTTGGTGACCCCAAAACAGTAACAATTTAGCTTCATTCTGCATATTTTGACATATAGTCTATTCATACTTACTCATTATAAGTTCCATTATAATGTTTTTCTTGGACCTGTCACTTATTTGGAAAGAGACTGAAATATCTATCTTTTTCAAACATTTTTATTATTAATTTCTAACCTAGGTGCATTGTGGTCAGAGAGCTGATATATGATATTAACACTGACATTTTTGACACTTCTTCCAGGCCTAGTATATATTCAGTTTTCATAGATGATGCAATTATATTTGTAAGAGATGTATATGTGTTGTCAAATCATCATTTACAGTTGTATGATTCTAAGTACTGTCGACTGAAAAACCACACGACGTAAAAACTGAGTTGAGTTTATTGAGTGTCTTACTGAGGACTATAGCCTAGGAGGCAGCCTCTTAGATAGCTCTGAGAAACTGTTCTGAAGAGGTAAGAGGGGAAATCAGTATCTATGTGATTTTGGCTAAGGGGTATGTGCAACCAAGCACACATCCCAGTAAAAGGTTGCTGCTGGTCCTGGGGAACAAATACCTTAGTTAATGGTTTTAGTGCTTTTCTAAGTATGGACAGATGCAAGAATTAGGGTTCATTAAATTTTCTCCTGAAAATATCTAACTCTCTAAAGGCCTGTTCTGCCAGTTTTCCTAGAGCACAGAGTACCTCATTTCTGATTTCTACCCCACATTCCTTTCAGGGTGTGTTGAAGGTCAGGAACTCCAGTAGCCAGTGACTTAATTACTGTAGATCTGGGTGGCAAGTGACATCCTTTCATTGGCAGTGCCTCCTAATGGTCATAAATTCAACCAAGGTTTGGGAGGCATTTCATGACCATTTTGTCCCAAAGTGCTAGGAACGCTTATTCCTAGGCTAGAATTTCATTGATAGGCTACCCAATGTGCTATTACTGGACTAGGTCCTATTAACGGTAGACAAAACTCTCTGGATTATCTGTTTTACTAGTCTGTTATAGTCCAAGAAAAGATTTCCTCTTGTTGCTTCTTCCCCCACCTAGAGTTACACTATTACAGTCATTGATCTCATAGAACTATATATTTGATGGATCATTTCACATCACTTAGTCATCAGTATTTTTATTGGAGACTCAGTCAGTTGCACATTTGGTAATGCAAGAAACAACAATCTTGTAAAATAGGCAGAGTACAAGTAATATATCTAGTAGAATTAGTAAAGTCATAAGGAAGAATTTAAGCCAAGGACTTTCATTAGGCATGGCCCAGTATATCCCCAGGTCATTTGACCAAGTTCGTTCTGTATTAAGTGCTATCTTAAAAGGTAATGATATACTAGCATTGTTCATAAGGCAACTAGCCCAGTTTCCTAGTGTTATTAGGCTGATATCCTTAGTATGTCTTCATTGTTCCCAACATAAGTGCTTTTAAACTTAACTTAAATAATCATAGCATGATGTTAGCCATATAAATCCATCCCAGAGCTGAGGGAAGTTATATTTTTTGACTGAAATTTAGCTCAATGCTCTGATTAAGCTTGAGTAACTTTAAATAAAATTCTTATTTATGGCCATGGTCAGAGCAAGTGTGATTGATTTGCCAAGTGAGGAGAATCTCATCTAATAATATCAACTGTGGCCTGAGCACAAATACAATTTCTTTCTTCCAGAATAAATTTCCTAAGGGCCATCCAATTAGGGCCTTGGAGTAGAGAAGTCTACCTAGGTAACCCAGAAGTACTGGACTTAGGTAATTAACTATAAATCCAACAATTGTGTTGATTTCTAAACTCTGCATAGGATCATGCTCATGACAGAAAAATATTTGATTTATGCAAAAGTCCAAGAAATCAAAAAAATGCTATTAATAATCATGTGGGTCAGGTGAGGCATCTTGGGATAGCTGTCTATTGCTGGTGTCGTCATCTTCTCATCCTGATGTGGGTGTAGTTTCTCCTCTTTTAAAGCATTGTTTTAAGGTGATTTTGAGGTCAGCTCTATAGACTGGTCTAGTGCAGGGGCCCTTTTTAAGTGGGAAATATAAATCCAAGAGTCAATTACTCTTAGTTATGATGCACATGAGCTAGTCAAGTGTACCTAGTAAGGGCCTTTCCATCTAGGCTGGAGTGAGTTATTTAAATGTTGTCTTTTCCAGCATACATAATCTCCTGAGTGTAGGTCATGAGACATCTGATCTTCATTTAAAGATAGATTATTGTGATAAGCTTCAGAAACAAGCTTAGAATGTCCTTTTAATAACTCAATTAAATTTTACAATAATGATGTTACAATAATGTAACATAGCAACAAGCAACTATCTGGGCAGTGGATCTTTGGCAGTAAACACAGCACTAGAATCCAACATATACTGAAACATCTTAAAACGACTCTCAATTCTACCAAATATAGCCAAATTAAGACTAATTTGTTTGTAAAATAAGTCTGGTTTCAATAAACTTAGCCAGATTATTTATATAAGTAAGTATAACTGATCATATGGGCTTTTTAAAATTGGCTTTGCTGGAACTTTTCATAAGAAATCTCAGATTAAATTTTTAAAAGGCCTCTCAAGGCCAGGAAAGCCACGTCAAGGGTTTGCCATCAGATCTCACCTGCAATATCTATAGACATGGGTGAATTCCTCTCTTCTTGAGGTCCCCAAAGTCTCTTCAGATTCCTGCACCTGTAAGGAGGTAACCTTCCTTATTTGCCTGATAAGGCTGCTGGGAATCTATCTATCTAAGAGTTTCCAGTTTCTGGAGTGATCAGGTAGAGAGAAAAGATAAATGTTCCAGTTTTGCTTACAAAAGTATAACTTACTAAATTGCTGCAAGTAATAATTAGCTTAAGAGGAAACATTTCCTTATACCTGGAAAACACAGATTAAAAGCCAGTAATATTTCAGAAAAAGCATAAAAATTATAACCATATTCATCAGTTCACTCAGTCCTATGTAACTAATCCTTGATCTTTTGCTAACAGTTTTATGAAGCCATCAGGGTTCCCATTAGAATGCTTTAATTTCTTACCCAGTTCAGGGGTATGATATGGAATTTATTAGAAACCTTTACTTTTCAAAATATCCTTCTTATGAATTTTCTTGAAGATTAAACTTTTTTGCAAAGGCATCAGAGCATAACAATAACTGTCTATCAATGACAAAAGATTTTAAAAGGCATGGTTAAAGACCTGATTACAATGCAATTGACTTGGTTACTGCTGTGACATACAATATTTTAAGATAATAAGCAGAATTAAGACATAACATTTTACTGGGACATACTAGATTTTTAGGAACTCCATATAATTTCTAGAATGGGAAAACCTCAGCTTGCTACAGGTCAAACTTCAATTAGAATTTTATCTTTGGGAAGTTTATCAAAAATATTAAAACGTTTTTAAAACACCTGGCCAAATAGGATCATACGTCACTGTGAAACAATACTTATTCATGTAACCAAAGTGACAATTAAAGATTTCATAAGGCAAATACAGAAAGTTACAACAGATTACCTAAAAGATAAAAAAAACTTTACAATCTGTTCTCAAAAGCAGATCAATATTTTAAGAAAACTTTGTCCTCTTAACAGAGAGAGAACCAAATTCAGGTTTTGCACCACTTTACCTTTAATATTAAGATTAGTTTACAATTCAGCTTATTCTACTCTTAGGTCTAACCACACACAGAATTGCTTTCTAAAGTTTCCTTTTTATTCCCTCACAAATTCCCTTTTATTCCCTCACAAATTTCCTACAACTTTCTATATCCATATTAATTTGTCCCTTATTTTCTTTCCCATTTAGAAATAACCAGCTTTAGGGCCAAATTACTTTCTTTCCCTTAATAAAATGCATTTCTATTTCTTATAACTTTTTTCTTACATACAAAGATGTTTTCCTTATTAATATTTAGTAGTTTTAATTACAATATTTTATTTAGAATTCTCAACTCTTAAAAACCTTAGTTTCTAGTGAAGACTAAGAAGTAAGCAATTATGAACTGTCTTTTACACTAGCATTCTGTAGATTGGCAAACTTATAAATATTTATAATTTCTAAAAACAAGTGCTTTCTTATAGAAAATGCCTCAGTGTAGCACAAAATATATTAATAGTCCTACATACCTGTAGTCTCTCTGTAAAAGGAAGTCAATGTTCAGCAATTAATGTTTCAGTATTTTATTTTATTTGGGAATTATCTAGATATTCAATAAACTTACACTGTTGAACTTAACAAACTCTAAAGTTTTAAGTTGCCAAAAATCTGGAGAAACTATTTTTAAGTAGACATTCCTAAAACATAATTGTTCCTAAAGAGTTTACCTAAAAGCTCTCATCTCATTTACATTTAATTTACTTATAAAAAATTCATCATACCAAGGTATTTTTCTTGCTGACAAATTTTGCAAAAGATATAATAATTTATTTGACTTCTAGTAATCCTAGGTACAATAAAATTATTATGCTTAATGTTGATGACTATAAAGACATATTAATACTGCATATTTCCCAGATCACATGAGCCTTAAATTCCTTTGGGTTAGTTTCTTTTACATTTCTGAGAATTTATATAAGTGCTTAATTTCCTTTAAGCCAATTAAATATAGCTCATTAACAAATTAATTTTGATAAAACTGTCCATAGTAAAGTCATATCATATCTACAATGTACACACAGACATACATACATCCATATAGATACAGACATCTCAGTTTTATTTTAAAACTTTTAGTCATGAATCAGGTATTACAATATAAAACTCACTAGTTTATAAATAATAGTTGGAATAAGTCAAGTTTACTCACTTGAGTTTAAAAAGTTCTCTTTTCTTATTCCCCCTGCCACCTTAGTCTCAGGAATTGGAGATAGTCTAAATAAGATAAGAGTTCTTGATAGTCCTGGTAGAATATTTACATCACAAGGCAAAGGGAGAGAAATGCAAGCTCCTCCTAGAAGGACTTATTCCCTTAGGATCAGAATTCTGACAAGAGAGCTTTGTTCTGGATCTCTCTAGCTTTCTTTCCTTCCCTGAAACCCTAGGCTTGGTTTTCCTCTCCCTGCCAACCTGGTTTCTTTGGGAGGTCACCAAAACCCTGAAGGGTGCTGGATCCTGCTAGGGGTGCCCTCTAGCCTGTAGTGCTTGCATCCTTCATTTGGGTTTCACCACTCTCCTGGGTGAAAGTGGCTGTCTAGACTAAAATGTGCCAAAAGGGACCAAGCACTTGATATAAAGCCTATTAAGCCCAACTCGTAAGGTCTGAGACCTGGGGGAGGAGGAGCTAGGCTCTGAAAAGTGCAGTCATGAATTCTGGAGTTCATGTGAAATACAGAAATGACTCCTTGGCTGAGCTGAGTGAGTGATGTTAAAAAATTCAATGTTAGAAGCTTGCCCAAGATGGCAGAGTAGAAAGATTCTGAGCTCATCTCCTTTCATGGACACACCAAAATTACAGCCATTTATAGAGCAACTATTAATAAGAATGTCTGGAATCTACCAGAAAATATTTTCTACAACTAAAGATATAAAGAAGGAACCGCACAAGATGGATAGGAGGGATGGAGTTGTATAGTTAAGACCCATAGCCCTGGGTGGGTGACCCACAGATGGAAGAATAATTACAACTGCAGAGGTTCTCACCAAGGAGAAAGGGGTCTGAGCCCCACAGCAGTCTCCCCACTCTAGGGGTTCCACACAGGAAAATGAGCACCCAGAATGTTAGGCTTTGAAGACCAGCAGGGCTTACTTTGGGGGGAGCCAAGGGGTTGTGGGAAATAGAGACTCCACTCTTAAGGTATGCACACCAAATCTCACATGCTCCAGGACCCAGGGCAGAAGCAGTAACTTGAAAGGAGCCTGGGTCAGACCCACTTGCTGATGTTGAAGAGCCTCCTGAAGAGGCAGGAGGCAATTGGAGCTCACCCTGGGGACACAGACACTGGTGGCAGCCATTTTGGGGAGTTCATTCTATCACCAGGATACTGGTGCTGGCAAGTGCCATTTTCAAATCCTCCCTCTAGCTTATTAGCCTCAGGATCCAGCCTCACCTCTGCCACAAGCCTATAGGCACCAGTACTAGGAAGCCTCAGGCCAAGCAACTAGCTGGGGAGGGAACCAGCCCCACCAACCAGCAGGTTGACACTAAATCTGGGAATACTGGCCATACAACCACCTATCCCAGAACCCAGATCTGCCCACCAGTGAGCCAGAACTAGCCCTGGGAGCACCCAGGGTTCTGCAGCCAACCACTTCATGACTTGGCCCAGCCAACCAGCAGCTGGCATCCTCTGCACAAGGTAGGGCCTAGCAACAAACCAAACTGGGGGCCAGCCATGCCTACCAGATTGCCCACACTAGTCAGCCTGCCACAACAGAAGGACCCATGCAGCACATATAGGGTGCAGCCCTAGAGCATATAGCTCTGGTGACCAGAGGGGAATGTGCTGCTGGGATGCATAGGCTGTCTCCTACAAAAGGCCACTTCTCCAAGGTTGGCAAATATAATCAACCTACCAGATACATAGAAATAAAATCAGCAAATTAGGCAAACTGAGGTGACAGAGAAACATGCTGCAAACAAAGGAAAAAGATAAAACCCTAGAAGAAGGCAATATACCTGAGAAAGCATTCAAAGTAATGATTGTAAAGATGATCAAAGAACTCAGGAGAAGAATGGATGAACAGAAGAGAATTTACAAGTGTTTAATAAAGAGATAATATAAAGAAGAACCAAACAGTGATGAAGAATACAATAAATTGAAAAAAAAAAACCCAAAATCTTTAACAGATATACGCACAAAAGAGATAAAGAAATCTAAACATAACAATGAAGATAGTCATTAAGTCACAAGGGAAGAGAACAAAAGAAAAAGAACAACAACCAAAAAAACCCCAAACAATTAACAAAATTGCAATGAGTACTTACCTATCAATAATTACTTTAAATGTAAATGGGTTAAATGCACAAATCAAAAAATATAGAGTGGCTGAATTGATACAAAAACAAAACTCATATATATGCTCCTACAAAGACTCACTTCAGATCTAAAAACAAACTGACTGAAAGTGCGGGGATGGAAAAAGGTATTCCATGCAAATAGAAATGAAAAAAAAAAGCCAAAGTAGCAAAACTTATATAAGACAAAATAGACTTTAAAACAAAAAGTAACAAAAGACAAAGAAGGACATTACATAATGATCAAGGGATCAATCTAAGAAAATATAACTATTGTAAATATGTATGCATCCAACACAGGAACACCTAAATACATAAAGTAAATATTAACAGACATAAAGAGAGAAATCGATAGTAACACAATAATAGTAGGGGACTTTTAACACCCCACTTACATCAATGGTCAGATCATCCAGACAGAAAACCAATAAAGAAACAATGGCCTTAAATGAAACATTAGACAAAAAGGACTTAATTAATATATATAGAACATTCCATCCAAAAGCAACAAAATACTCATTCTTTTCATGTGCACATGGAATATTCTCTGGGACAGATCACACGCCAGGGCACAAAACAAGCCTTGATAAATTCAAGAAAATTGAAATCATTAAAAATTAAGAAAATTGAAATCATATCTCACATCTTTTCTGACTACAACATTGAGACTAGAGATCAACTACAAGAAAAAAAACTGCAAAAAACACAAAGATATGGAGGCCAAACAATATGGTACTAAACAACAAATGGATCACTGAAGAAATCAAAGAAGAAATTAAAAAACAACTGGAGACAAATGAAAACAAACACAACGATCCAAAATCTGTGGGATGCAGCAAAAGCAGTTCTAAGAGGGAAGTTTATAGTGATACAAGCCTAATTAGTGAGTGGTTTTCCCTATGGAATTGTTGCAGGGTATGAGGACTCTGCCTCCACAACTCGCAAATTTCTTGGTTGCCTGAGAAAGTGGTAACTGACCAAGAGAATCCTTGTCCTTCTTTGGAGTCAAACTCTCATGTAATATCTTCACTTTTATCCTTACAAATTCTGTCAAGGTAGACAAATTGAGGAATGACATCAGGTCAGCTTCCTGCCTAGTCACCCAGGCAAAGCCTCCTTTGTACTCTAAGGTTGACCAAAGTAATTGCAGTTGTTTCTCTCTATGGGGGTAACTCCAGGGTCTCTCAACTGAGCAAAATTATACTAACATTTTTCAACTGGGGGTAACCTCAGTGTCTTTCACCTGAGTAACATATAGGTACCTCTTCTTGAACCTAAGTTCAAGGATAACCTACTCCTCATAGTGAAGAGTTTATCAACCTCTGAATAAACTCTGAATCTTCAACCAAAAACGGGAGATCCAGTATCAGGAGAGACTCACAAAGGAAGCTGATGGGCACAAGGGGCCCTGCTGGTACCAAGGCTCCAGATCCTTATAGGGTTCAGGTGAAGAAGAGAAGTCTGCTCTGGGTCCCTTCATACTCACCAAAACTGTTGACAAAAAACAAAACAACAAAAAGCAAACACACAACATTAAAGCTGTGAGTCGAGTTTATTCAGTGTCTTACTGAAAACTGTATATAGCCTGGGAGACAGCCTCTCAGATAGCTCTGAGAAACTATTTCAAGGAAGTTAGCGGAGGTCAGTAACTATGTGATTTTGGCAAAGGGAGAATGTGCAACCAAGCACACATCTTGGTAGAAGGTTGTTAGTTGTTGCTAGTCACAAGGAACAGATATCTTAGTTAATGGTTTCAGTGCTTTTCTAAGTATGGGAAGATGCAAGAATTGGGGTTCATTAAATTTTCTTTTGAAAACGTAACTATCTAAAGGTGTATTCTGCCAGTTTTCCCAGAGCACAGTGCCTCATTCCTGATCTCCAACCTGAATTCCTTTCAGGGTGTGTTGAAAGTCAGCAACTCCAGCGGCTAGTAACTTAATCCTTGTAGAACTGGTTGGTAAGTGACATTCTTTAGTTGGCAGTACAAATTATAAACATGGATTTTGAGGAAGACAAATTACTGAAGGAGTCCCTTTCTCTGGATCAATTAAAAGTGGCTCCTCTTGGTATTTTCTAGGAATTCCAGACATGAAGAAATCTAATATGGGGAATTAGGTACTTCCAAAATAACTAGAAGGCCTGACAGATCAAAGGTCAAAGAAAATAATGGCAAGTTTTTAGGAAATCAGGACATTGTAAAAATGACTGAAATCATGGTTTCATTTTCCTGCATCCCTGAGGCAGCTGATTCACAGAAGACCCAGATACCTCTTGTGATATTGTAATTTTTAATAATACATATATATTTGTTCTTTGTCCCAGTTCCTGGCACAGAGCTCCTAAAACCTTTGGAATTTCCTAAGAGATAAGAATGTTAAAGATGTCTTTTGTTATTCATAACAAACTCCTTTCAACCAGACCTGAGTTTATGTTAATGAAGTGACTTTTGGAAAGCCTCTAAGCCAGAGGAACCAATCTCCTGGTTAGAGGGTTGGAACTTTAGCACCCCCAACCTCCCAGGAGGGGAAAGAGGCTGAAGATTGAGTTCAATCACCAATGGCCAATGATTTTGTCAATCAGGTCTAAGTAATGAAGACTCCATATGAGGCTACTGTTTCCCCATACCTTGCCCTGTGCATTTCTTCTCTCTGGCTCTTCCTAACTTACATTCTTTTATAATGAACCAGTAATCTGGTAAGTAAATAGAGGAATTTTCCAAGACAGTAGTGTTTTTCCTCTTTTACCTCTGGTATCTGCCAAAGCCCACACACCACCTTCTCCAGAGCAGTCAAGGCTTCTGCTTCAAGTATCTTCAAAATGTCACAGGATGTTTCTCATGGTAGAATCAAAGCTAGAAATCTTAGGGCAAGGGAGTCAAGAAAACACATCTGCTGCACTTCCTGTCCCTGAAAACCAGGAGAAAAAATAAGAGTTGGGACAAATGCTGGTTACAAAATAAGCATGCAAAACGTACACACACACACACACACACACACACACACACACAAGGAAACAAAACCCCACACTATGTAGCACAGTAGACCAACTAAAAGACAGGTAGCCTCTCCTACAAGCTGATTCAGAGCCACTAGAGTACGTAGGGCTCAGAGAGCTGGGTTTAGTTTCCACTGAAACCTTGTCATCAACGTTGTACAGGATGCAATACCAGCAGGTGTCAATGCCCTTAGGTCAAGCTTATTAATCTTGTGGTTTAAATAATCTTCACTTTTACTGATTTGGGGCTGCTGTACTCATCAATTCATGAGAGAAATGTTGTAATCATTTACTATGATGGTGTATTTATTGTTTTCTTGTAATTTTGTAAAATTTTTATATTTTTAAGTATATACAATTATAGAGCCACTATATCTTCCTGGTGAATGAATATTTCTTCAATATGTAGTGATTCTATGTACCTTTTTTTGCCCTGGAATCTACTTTATCTGAGACGAATATAGGCATACCAGTTTTCTTTGAATAGTATTTGTCTGGCATATATTTATTTCATGGCATCTATTTCAATCTTTCTATGTTATTCTTTTTTAGGTTGATGCCTTATACAATAAATAGCATTAGCTAGATTTTGTAGGATTTTTATTCAGTCTGAAAATTATTGTCTTTTACCTAGAAAGTTTGTACATTTGCCAGGAAGACCTATTTATTTGGATTTATTTCTACCATATTATTTGTCTTATTTTTTTCTATATTCCTTTTTTCTCTCATTTCTTGAATTCTTTTGAATAAATTAAATATCTTTTGTTTTCATCTTAAAATATTCCTATACTAGTTTAGAAGTTAAATATTTTGCTTCTATTCTTTAGGTATTTACCTTTACATTTTAACATGCCAACTTAGTTTCTAGATTTAAACAGTATATTACCCCCTCCCAAATATTGCAATTAGATTGTACAGTTGTAACAATGACTGCCTTCATAAATTACATGCTATGTTGTTAGTACTTTAATTCTATCTCCTCTAATTAGCAAAAATTAGATATTATTATTGTTGTTGTTTACAGTTCACATTGGTTTAGAATTGTTCGCATGTTTTCTTTCTCTAATAAATGATCCAATAAATAGCACATCTCCTACTTGTTCAGACTATGAACTAATTAAAAGATAAGCAAGAAGGATTCATGCATATGGGGAAAAAAATGACTGATATTCAAGAACATGGCTTAAATCTGTGGCAAGAGAACTTCATAATACTGAGCAAGAGAAATTTACCCACAGGCAGTGTGAAAATGTGGGTCCCTCTCTATGCGGGAGTACTCCCCTAGAAACATGGGTGGAGGAGCAAAGTGGAACTTGTGCATCCTGCAAATAGGCATCTGATCACAGTCTACAGCACTCGTGCTTTTGTTATATGTTAAGTACCTCATAATAACAAGTTTTGTAATCAGTATAAAATAGTCTGTTCTGTCCATTTCTTAAGAATTTGAAGCATTTAAATGAAGATGAAAGTTTAACTCTACTTTCTAATCTTCAAAATGTATACTATTTCAATTCTATATTTAGCTCAGGGAAATTTTCTTCTATATTGTTTAATTATTGCCTTTCTTCCATCTGTTCCCCCTTTTTTTCTGGGACACATATTATTGGTATATTAATTTTCCTGTATCTCTTTTGTAGGCATCTTATTTTCCCCATGAGATTTATAATTCTTTGATCTTTCCTTTTGTATTTTATGAGTTAATTTTTCAGACCACTAATTCAAGTTTCAACAATGATTTTCTTCAGCTAAAATTCTCTGACAATATTTTTTTAATTGTTTTTTAAAAATTTCTAGGAAGAACAGGGTATCTTATCAAAGGGTTAGTACAGGAGCACATAACACTGTGGTATTTAAAATATATAGCAACATATACACACAACTGTATTTAAAATAAATAACTAGTAAGGACCTACTATATAGCACAGGGAACTCTACTCAATACTCTGTAATGGCCTGTATGGAAAAAGAATCTAAAAAAAAAAGAGTGGATATATGTATACGTATATAGCTGATTCACTTTGCTGTATACCTGAAACTAACACAACATTATAAATCAACTATATTCCAATAAAATATTTTTTTAAAAACCAATAAAATATATAGCAAACAGCATTGAGAAGTGTTTTCAGCTAATTCTAAGGGTTCAAGATCAGAGTTCCATTCCTTGAGGAACTGAAATACTAGGCAAATTAATGAGCTTGTGCAAGGGATATATGATAAGACACCAGTAATCAAAGCTGGAGTAAAAGCAAGGAGAGCATAGTGAAAATTTGGCAGACATCCTGTCATTAATATAGGGGCCAAAGTTCAAAATTAGGTATTCAGAAAGCTAAACTTGTTGCTTTATCTAAAGGATGCCCCATAAATGACTGCCCTGTATGGAGAATGAGATGATGACGAGCACCTAGAGATCCAGGTGTGGCAGGAGTCTGAGAATTAAACTGCCCCTGTCTGCTTCTAGAATAAAATTGTTTTCTAAGACCCACAAACTAATGGATTTAGGGTTTGGAGAGCAGGTCAGCAAAGGTGACTCCTTATTTATGTGGATCAGGCCCACTGATTGTTTGCAAGTCAGGGTATGGAATATCATCCATATTAATAGTGGAGATAATCCTCACGCAGCAATTCCAGAGTCTGCACATGCTATTTACACGAAGTACTGAAATAGAGTATACCGTTTCTAGGGATGTCTGGGATAACATATTGGGTCAAGGTTGGACAAAGGGAGCAAAATGAGCATGGGAAACAAAGTATAGTTCACAGAATTTACAATGCTGCAACTGCTATTCAATGTGATGGGAGGAAATAAACCACCCCGTGGTAGGAACAGAGGATGAATCTGTCCAGAGCAAGAGAGAAATGGCCTGTGTGGGAAAAGGTTGGTTGGAGAAGCATTTGACAAATGTCATCAGTATTAACAGAAAGGTCAAGGAGAATGAGAGTAGAGAGGAAAAACTGAGAACAATTGGAAAAATAATCAATATCTAGATTTTTAGAAGAATTCTGAAGTCATGAATACCAAGGCTAGCCATCATGATTTTGCTGAGAGAATCAGCAAGAGGAAACAGAAGGTCAGTGTACTGATGGAGTGAAGATGATGTTTTCTCATCCATCTGACAACAAATATATGCTTCATGTGCTGTGATCTGTGGCTGTCTCTGGAGCTTTGATCACTTATGAATGTTATTTCATCATATGCATGATCTGTGGGGGGGAAATCCTATATAAATGATTGGGATTACTGCAACATGCACCTCACAGCTGCATGCAGTTTGTAAATAATTGAACAAGATTTTCTTGCCACTGCCAACCTCCCAGGTGAATTAGATATAGGACACATTAAAATAAAGTTAGATCAATGTAGTTCCATCTGGGCTTGTTATCATGTGAAGGCCATCTTGTAATGAAGAATACTCAAGGATGACATCTGAAACAATAGTTCCTCAGGTTGATGAGTTCAGTAATGAATCACTCCGTGATTTCCTTCCAAGATTGATTAAAACAGCACTTGAGTTCCAGAAAACACTGAAGTGCTCGTAAATGAAGCAAACAGATGTCTGGTGAAAAACAAGGCAGGGCATGCTCATACAGGGGTCAGTGTCTTTATGGTGAAACAAAATCCCCTCAGCAAACTCATATGAAAGTATTTCTTTCATATTGAATAATTCTGATTTTGTGAGAGAGGCTTCTCTCCAAGTGGATTGATTGTAACCTCTATCTAATGTAACTGGACCAATATTAAGAATCTATTTATTATTTATATTATTTATATCTTCACGAATAGAGTCTGCAAGGGTATATATCTCACTTAATCATGCATTCACTCAAGAATTACTGAAAAAGCACCTAATGTGTGAAAATGTTAGTTTCAGATGGTAAAATAAAACTGAATTAGATCTAGCCTTGACCAAGAGGAGCACACTAACAGAAAGATAATTAATATCCATTACTCACCAGAATATGCTATATTGTAATATAGTCCATAAGAAAAGTATAAAGTATTATAAAAGTTCTGTTTTGTTTTTAAGCTGAAGAGAGATTGGAATAGGCTACTTTGAGGATGGGCTATATGAACAAGACAAAAAAAAAGCTAAGATCTACTTATGTAAGAATATACAGTATAAGGAGAAAACCCAGTGATCAAAGGAATGGAGAAATGAATAATAGTAGAATTGTAAACTTGAAGGGACCACAAGGGGACATTTGATTCAGGAGATATGTAAAATATCTTGATTCAAAATAATTTCTATTAACTTTTGTAATATTTGATTACTAATTATGATATATTGCCTTATTTGTATATAAGTGTATGTCTTTGTGGGCCCTTAAGGACAGGAATCATGTATATATTTACATTCCCACAGAAAGCGCTTAGTATGTAGTTGGCCAGCAAAAATACTTGTCAGGTCAAAACAAATATATGGAAGAGTATGGTCTTAGAAATGGTGGGTGGACCACCTCCTCTGGTTATTTTTTGTTCCCTTTTCACTTTGTAATAATAAGATATGATTTCTGCATCTCTTCATTCTCCTTAGCTTCTTTTATCCATTTTATTACAGTCCTTAAAATGCACATCTCATTACTTTCTTCAATTTTCATGTGACATGACATCATTTCCTTCATGTCCCTCATTAGATTATTTAACATGCTCATCTCATTACACCTTTCCCATCTTGCATCCCATTACACACCTTAAACATGCACATCTCATTACACAGTTCTTACATATCTCATTACACGATTCCATTTTTGTATCTCATTGTCATTTCATTTCTGCATCTTATTACATTAAAACCTAGTTTCCATTATATCTTACATATTTGGAAAATGTATATAGTCTCCCTTCCTTCTTCTATGCATCTAATTATATGGCCTCTTCTTTATGTGACCAGCTCATTACACTTTTCCTTTCACCCATCTCATTTCAGATCTGAAGGATGCCCATCTTACAGGACACTTCCGGAGACAGCTCATTACACCATCTCACGTATTCACTTCATAACAGCTTTTTAACATATATGTCTTATTACATAGAACTCTTCATGAATCTCATTAAAATCTTGGAAGGTATGCATCTCACTATCCTCTTCTGTCTTATGCATCCTGTCACCACATCACAACTACATATCTCATTAAAATATTTATTTTTATTATTTTAATATGTCCCTTTTTTTATAAACTTTCTATTTGCTAATATTTCAGTACTTCATTACATTTTTTATTTCAATGTATAATGAGAATGACCACATATCTTTCAAAAAAGGGGTTTTCTTAAATACTATTTCATATGTCTTTAAATTATTATATTATTACATGGATGCTTCTCAAACTGGTGCCCTGGGGATGTTAACACATATGCAGTAAAAATAAGTTCAAATACCTTTGGGTTAATAATAATTTTATAAGTTTACATAGGTTAACAAAAATTAATTAAATAAAAAACTTTCTTGGGACTTCCCTGGTGGCGCAGTGGTTAAGAATCCGCCTGCCAATGCAGGGGACACGGGTTCGAGCCCTGGCCTGGGAAGATCCCACATGCTGCGGAGCAGCTGGGCCCGTGAGCCACAATTACTGAGCCTGCGCGTCTGGAGCCTGTGCTCCGCAACAAGAGAGGCCGCGATGGTGAGAGGCCCGCGATAGTGAGAGGCCCACGCACTGCGATGAAGAGTGGCCCCCACTTGCCACAACTGGAGAAAGCCCTCGCACAGAAACGAAGACCCAGCACAGCCATAAATAAATAAATAAATAAAATTTAAAAGAGATAAGCAAAACATTCTCTCTATAAATTTGATCTTTAAAAATAATAAATAAAAAATTAAAAACTTTCTTATTTCAGGATTTCTTGGAGTTTTTTATATGCTCTTGAGAGCTACACATATTCAGAAAAAGGTCTGGCTTGTAGCATTTCTCAAAGGGATCAGCCATGCATTTTAGTCATAGAACATATATTATCTGCTCCCAAAACTTGTGTCCCATAGAGCACAATTTAAGAAAGTCTGCAGTGTAATATTTTATATATTCACATCTATATGCAGTTATTTACCACTACTTATTTTACTTGCAATCCTGCATAGCTTTCTGGAACTAATGAGTGATTCATTGAGTATTACTTCATCACAGTGGTTCCTAAACTCTGGCAAGTAGCAGCGTCACCTGCAGAACTTGGTGAAAATACAAAGACCTTAGCTCCATCCTATTTCAGCAAGCCTGGCCTTTGTGTGTTTTATTAGCTTTCCAGGTGACTCTGATACACACTGAAGTTGGGGAACTACTGCTTTATTGAATGCTTACTGTATCATGTTCTATGTGAGAATACATAATGACATACAAAGATATGGGCCCTAATCATGAAATTATAACAATGCAATGACCATGGCTGCTTTCTTTCTCCTTGGCTACCAGAAAAAGACATGCAGGTACTTTTTCCCAGTGAGTTGGCCTGCTTATCTAACTGCTACCAGGACACTGAAGCTATTTGCTTAGCAGTTGGAGCACAAGCTTTGACATCAGACAGACCTCAGTTTGAATCTCCTTTCTACCAACATCTGATGATTTTGGCGACGGACACTACATCTTCGGGCATCAATTTCTTCAACTGTAAAATTGGGTAATGATACTTTCTCATATCATTATTGTTAGGAATAAATGAGCTTAGTACAAAGAAAATTCTTATCACAATCATTGCACAGAGTGGCTCCTCAAGAAATAATAACTATTATTGGTAACTTTATTTTGACCCCCATATGCCACATTAAGTTGACTGCCTTTTGAAATTACTACTACTGTGTATCAACTGATCATCAGTTAACAGAGGGATTAAATGAAGACACATAATTTCCCCATGTGATCCTCAAGAAAGATTGTACCTAAAAACTACAAGTTTTCCTGTGTACTAGGGACTTTACAAACCTTAGCATATATGGTAGATTACCATCCTATTATAGGACAAAAATCCAGAAGTTACATGCTCATACATGCATAATAAATGGTGCGGTAGTGATCTAGACAATAGAAAACCTCAGTGCCTGTCTCTAAAGTTGAGTGATCTTTAGATAAGTTGTTTTACTTCTGACAGTCTTAATTTCTTATCACCTGTGCAAATGACACTAATAATCCTTGTGACTAAAACATGTCATCATCACATAATATCATCCATGTGAAAATATATTATACAAAATATTTAATACAACCCTAAGAGGGGAATTTGTCATTATTTCTCAACATTTTTCATAAAAGGTGCTTCCATGAGAACCTCAGTTAATTACAAGTGTATTTGCAGATAGCAAATTTGCTCTCTTAATTATTCACACTGATTCTTTGAGAGGCTCAGGCACAGACCTAGAGATTCTGATTCACGAGATCTTGGATGAGGACAAGACAAAGATACTTTTTGTAAAAGCAACCCCTTTCCATCCCCAAGATGATGCAGGAAAGCTGATGAATCCTGGAGGAGTGGTTCTCAAAGTTGCCTGCATACTGCAATCAACTGAGGAGCTTTAAAAAATAGGATGCCTGGGTCCCACCAACAGAGATTCTAAATTAATTGATTCATGGTGAGATCTGGAAGTCAGAATCTTACAAGGCCCATGGCTGATTCTAATGTGCAATAAAGCTGAAGAACCTCTGCCCTTTCAATTCAAAGGGCCTCTGGCTCTACGATCTGTTTTTCACTTGAAATAGGGAGTCAGTTTGATTTTTATACGCTGTCTTTCTATGGATCCCCAGCATGGTGGTCTCCTTTGGAACCATTCTTTCTTCCTAATTACTCTAGAGCTCTTTTAAAAATACTGACACCAACCCCTGTCCTTTCTCAAAAGTACCTGGTCCTGTAATTAGGGAATTTCATGGTTGGAGTGAGGAACAACTTGCTTTCACTGGCCTCTCGGTTTCACTGGCCTCCCCAGCACCTAGCATCCTGCTGACATCTAAAGCTCACTGAATAGATGGTTACTGACTAAACCCCAGCCGTGGATATTGCCCAGATCAGATTTTTAATTAGGTATACTAATCAGAATTAGTATACGTACTAATTCTACAAGAATCAGAAGCAAAGTAAAACTATAGCTTATTTTCTTTACAAACCAATTCCAAACTTAAACTGAGAAAATGTTGTCTGCTAAGAGATGTATACACTTTTGGAAGGCATCTCCATACTCAGTTCCAAACATCACTTTAGGTTAATTCTAAAGGTGAAAAAATGTCCTCTCTTAATGTTATGATTATATTACATTCAATGAGGAAAGACATTGGCAGGCTCTAGAGTCTACCTGTTTGTAGAGAACTACCTTTATGCTTCTTTGTCTCTATATTTCTCTATATGATAGAACTACATTAATTCACTGGCCTTACATAATATATTGCTCCTCACAAATTATGAAGGATTGTTCCCCAATACTACAATCTTACCAAAATATCAAAAAATAAAACATAAGTAAATAGCCCAGATTAAATATGAGCAAGTAAAATTCTGATTAAAAATATTCAACAGTCTAAAACTCAATGAAAGCAAAAATAAGATTTTGTAAGAAATAAAAGGAAAACAAAAAATATTTGATAAAGAATTTAAAAAATCGAGAGGGCAGACAGCAGAAGCAAGAAGAATGACAATCCTGCAGCCTGTGGAACAAAAACCACATTCACAGAAAGATAGACAAGATGAAAAGGCAGAGGGCTATGTACCAGATGAAGGAACAAGATAAAACCCCAGAAAAACAACTAAATGAAGTGGAGAAAAGCAACCTTCTAGAAAAAGAACTTAAAATAATGATAGTGAAGATGATCCAGGACCTCGGAAAAAGAATGGAGGCAAAGATCGAGAAGATGCAAGAATGTTTAACAAAGACCTAGAAGAATTCAAGAACAAACAAACAGAGATGAACAATACAATAACTGAAATGAAAACTACACTAGAAGGAATCAATAGCAGAATAAATGAGGCAAAAGAACGGATAAGTGACCTGGAAGACAGAATGGGGGAATTCACTGCTGCGGAACAGAATAAAGAAAAAAGAATGAAAAGGAATGAAGACAGCCTAAGAGACATCTGGGACAACATTAAACGCAACAACATTCGCATTATAGGGGTCCCAGAAGGAGAAGAGAGAGAGAAAGGACTAGAGAAAATATTTGAAGAGATTATAGTCGAAAATTCCCTAACATGGGAAAGGAAATAGCCACCCAAGTCCAGGAAGTGCAGTGAGTCGCATACAGGATAAACCCAAGGAGAAACACGCCAAGACACATAGTAATCAAATTGGCAAATATTAAAGACAAAGAAAAATTATTGAAAGCAGCAAGGAAAAAACAACAAATAACATACAAGGGAACTCCCATAAGGTTAACAGCTAATTTCTCAGCAGAAACTCTACAAGCCAGAAGGGAGTGCCATGATATAATTAAAGTGATGAAAGGAAAGAACATACAACCAAGATTACTCTACCTGGCAGGATCTCATTCAGAATTCATGGAGAAATCAAAAGCTTTACAGACAAGCAAAAGCTAAGAGAATTCAGCACCACCAAACCAACTCTACAACAAATGCTAAAGAAACTTCTCTAAGTGGGAAACACAAGAGAAGAAAAGGACCTACAAAAACAAAAACAAAACAATTAAGAAAATGGTCATAGGAACATACACATCAATAATTACCTTAAAGGTGAATGGATCAAATGCTCCAATCAAAAGACACAGGCTCGCTGAATGGATACAAAAACAAGACAATATATATGCGGTCTACACGAGACCCACTTTAGACCTAGGGACACATACAGACTGAAAGTGAGGGGATGGAAAAAGATATTCCATGCAAATGGAAATCAAAAGAAAGCTGGAGTAGCTATACTCATATCAGATAAAATAGACTTTAAAATAAAGAATGTTACAAGAGACAAGGAAGGACAATACGTAATGATCAAGGGATCAATCCAAGAAGAAGATATAACAAATATAAATATGTATGCACCCAACATAGGAGCACCGCAATACATAAGGCAACTGCTAACAGCTATAAAAGAGGAAATCGACAGTAACACAATAATAGTGGGGGACTTTAACACTTCACTCACATCAATGGACAGATCATCCAAAATGAAAATAAATAAGGAAACAGAAGCTTTAAATGACACAATAGACCAGATAGATTTAATTGATATTTATAGGGCATTCCATCCAAAAGCACATTACACATTCTTCTCAAGTGCGCATGGAACATTCTCCAGGTTGGATCACATCTTCGGTCACAAATCAAGCCTCAGTAAATTTAAGAAAACTGAAATCATATCAAGCATCTTTTCTGACCAAAATGCTATGAAATTAGAAATGAATTATGGGGAAAAAACCCCATAAAAAACACAAACACATGGAGGCTAAACAATATGTTACTAAATAACCAAGAGATCACTGAGGAAATCAAAAAATACCTAGAGACAAATGACAATGAAAACACGATGATCCAAAACCTATGGGATCCAGCAAAAGCAGTTCTAAGAGGGAAGTTTATGGCTATACAAGTCTACCTCAAGAAACAAGAAAAATCTCAAATAAACAATCTAACCTTACACCTAAAGGAACTAGAGAAAGAAGAACAAAAAAAATCCCAAAGTGAGTAGAAGGAAAGAGATCATAAACATCAGAGCAGAAGTAAATAAAGTAGAAACAAAGAAAGCAATAGCAAAGATCAATAAAATTAAAAGCTGGTTCTTTGAGAAGATAAACAAAATTGATAAACCATTAGCCAGACTCATCAAGAAAAAGAGGGAGAGGACTCAAACCAATAAAATTAGAAATGAAAAAGGAGAAGTTACAACAGACACTGCAGAAATACAAAGCATCCTAAGAGACTACTACAAGCAACTCTATGCCAATAAAATGGACAACCTGGAAGAAATGGACAAATTCTTAGAAAGGTATAACCTTCCAAGACTGAACCAGGAAGAAACAGAAAATATGAACAGACCAATCACAAGTAATGAAATTGAAACTGTGATTAAAAATCTTCCAACAAACAGAAGTCCAGGACCAGATGGCTTCACAGGTGAATTCTATCAAACATCTAGAGAAGAGCTAACACCCATCCTTCTCAAACTCTTCCAAAAAATTGCAGAGGAAAGAACACTCCCAAACTCATTCTATGAGGCCACCATCACCCTGATACCAAAACCAGACAAAGATATTACAAAAAAAGAAAATTACAGACCAATATCACTGATGAATATAGATGCAAAAATCCTCAACAAAATACTAGCAAACAGAATCCAACAACACATTAAAAGGATCATACACCATGATCAACTGGGATTTATCCCAGGGATGCAAGGAGTCTTCAGTATATGCAAATCAATCAATGTGGTACACCATGTTAACAAATTGAAGAATAAAAACCATATGATCATCTCAATAGATGCAGAAAAAGCTTTTGACAAAATTCAACACCCATTTATGATAAAAACTCTCCAGAAAGTGGGCATAGAGGGAACCTACCTCAACATAATAAAGGCGATATATGACAAACCCACAGCAAACATCATTCTCAATGGTGAAAAATTGAAAGCATTTCCTCTAAGATCAGGAACAAGACAAGGATGTCCACTCTCACCACTGTTCTTCAACATAGTTTTGGAAGTCCTAGCCATGGTAATCAGAGAGGAAAAAGAAATAAAAGGAATACCAATTGGAAAAGAAGAAGTAAAACTGTCACTGTTTGCAGATGACATGATACTATACATAGAGAATCCTAAAAATGCCACCAGAAAACTACTAGAGCTAATCAATGAATTTGGTAAAGTGGCAGGATACAAAATTAATGCACAGAAATCTCTTGCATTCCTATACACTAATGATGAAAAATCTGAAAGAGAAATTAAGGAAACACTCCCATTTACCATTGCAACAAAAAGAATAAAATACTTAGGAATAAACCTACCTAGGGAGACAAAAGACCTGTATGCAGAAAACTATAAGACACTGATGAAAGAAATTAAAGATGATACCAACAGATGGAGAGATATACCATGTTTTTGGATTGGAAGAATCAATATTGTGAAAATGACTATACTACCCAAAGCAATCTACAGATTCAATGCAATCCCTATCAAATTACCAATGGCATTTTTTACAGAACTAGAACAAATCATCTTAAAATTTTTATGGAGACACAAAAGACCCCGAATAGCCAAAGCAGTCTTGAGGGAAAAAATGGAGCGGGAGGAATCAGACTCCCTGACTTCAGACTATACTACAAAGCTACAGTAATCAAGACCATATGGTACTGGCAAAAAAAACCCAGAAACATAGATTAATGGAACAAGATAGAAAGCCCAGATATAAAATGGAGAAAAGACAGTCTCTTCCATAAGTGGTGCTGGGAAAACTGGACAGTTACATGTAAAAGAATGAAATTAGAACACTCCCTAACACCATACACAAAAATAAACTCAAAATGGATTAGAGACCTAAATGTAAGACCGGACACTATAAAGCTCCTAGAGGAAAACATAGGAAGAACACTCTTTGACATAAATCACAGCAAAATATTTTTTGATCCACCTCCTAGAGTAATGGAAATAAAAACAAAAATAAACAAATGGGACCTAATGAAACTTCAAAGCTCTTGCACAGCAAAGGAAACCATAAATAAGATGAAAAGACAACCGTCAGAATTGGAGAAAATATTTGCAAACAAATCAATAGAGCAAGGATTAATCTCCAAAATATATAAACAGCTCATTCAGGTCAATATTAAAGAAACAAACAACCCAATCCAAAAATGGGCATAGACCTAAAATGACATTTCTCCAAAGAAGACATACAGATGGCCAAGAAGCACATGAAAAGCTGCTCAACATCACTAATTATTAGAGAAATGCAAATCAAAACTACAATGAGGTATCACCTCACACCAGTTAGAATGGCCATCATCAGAAAATCTACAAACAACAAATGCTGGAGAGGTTGTGGAGAAAAGGGAATCCTCTTGCACTGTTGGTAGGAATGTAAATTGATACAGCCACTATGGAGAACAGTATGGAGGTTCCTTAAAAAACTAAAAATAGAATTACCATATGATCCAGCAATCCCCCTACTGGGCATATACCCAGAGAAAACCATAATTCAAAGACACATGCACCCCAATGTTCATTGCAGCACTATTTACAATAGCCAGGTCATGGAAGCAACCTAAATGCCCATCGACAGACGAATGGATAAAGAAGATGTGGTACATATATACAGTGGAATATTACTCAGCCATAAAAAGGAACGAAATTGGGTCATTTGTTGAGACATGGATGGATCTAGAGACTGTCATACAGAGTGAAGTAAGTCAGAAAGAGAAAAACAAATATCGTATATTAACGCATGTTTGTGGAACCTAGAAAAATGGTACAGATGAACCGGTTTGCAGGGCAGAAGTTGAGACACAGATGTAGAGAACAAACGTATGGACACCCAGGGGGGAAAGCCGTGGGGGGGTGGGGATGGTGGTGTGATGAATTGGGCGATTGGGACTGACATGTATACACTGATGTGTATAAAATTGATGACTAATAAGAACCTGCTGTATAAAAAAATAAATAAAACAAAATTCAAAAATTTTAAAAAATAAAAATTCAACAGTATACATCAAATTCAAGGTCAAAATAAGACAAATCAAATGCCATACAAAAACACTTGATAAAATTTAGTGCAACTAATGATATTTTAAAGAATTCAAAAATGAAGGAAAACAGGAAAAAAACCCTACAACACTCATTTTGGAGAAATGCTAGTAGCATTTTTTTTTTAAATCTAATTTTGGCTGCATTGCATCTTCGTTGCTGTGCACGGGCTTTCTCTAGTTGTGGTGAGCGGGGGCTATTCTTCATTGCAGTGTGCCAGCTTCTCACTGTGGTGACTTCTCTTGTTGTGGAGCACGGGCTCTAGGCACATGGGCTTCAGTAGTTGTGGCATGTGGGCTCTAGAGTGCAGGCTCAGTAGTTGTGGCGTGGGCTTATTTGCTCCACAGCATGTGGGATCTTCCTGGACCAGGGCTTGAACCCGTGTCCCCTGCATTGGCAGGCGGATTCCTGACCACTGCACCACCAGGGAAGTCCTGCTAGTAGCATTTTAATTAAAATTGAGAACAAGGTAAATATGTTTAGAAGCTGATGTTTATTTAACATAGTTTTGGAAATTTGGGCCAACGTAATGAGATGAAACAAACATGGTAAGTATAGATATCAGGAAGTAGGTCTGAAAATTATTATTTTCAAGTGATATAATTTTCTGTGTTGAAAACCTAAAAGATAAAGTTTTGTATCTCATGATTGGACTGCCAAAATATAAATATACATAAATATGCTCACTGTCTGCCAGCACTGTCCAATCCAAATAAATAATTTTTTAAAAATCCATTTTCTATGATAGTTTAAAATATAAAGTATTGGAAATAATTTTAACAGGAAATGTGAAGTACCTTTGTATCTGGTGGTTATAAAGCTGCTAGGAGATCAGGTTTCTATCTTATCTATTTATTTCTCTCACACCATATGAATTCGCTGTTCTTCTCATGGGATTGCCAAAAAGAAAAGGAATGACCCAAGGAAGTTGCACTTAAACGAGAGGAGTTATATTAATTTGATCCAAAACATAAACTAACAGCATTAAAAAAAACATTATTTGTGTAAGCAAAGACGGGTCCCAGCTTGTGGTGACTTCACAGATGTCAGTGTCTCACTTTGAACACATCCCTAGGTGTTCTCCTCCAGCCACTGCTACATAACAGTATATGATCCAGCATCTATAACCCAAAGTGCAGCCATGTAAAAGAACGGGTCCTTCTGATGGGGTGGTAACATCTGAACCCATAATCTCAAATTCTGGTGACTCCATCAGTTTGTGCAAGTCCCGTGTAGTGAATGGGGCCAATGCACAAATGCTTCTGTTCTCAGCTCTTCTGAGGCTCATAGCAAGACTGTACTTCCCAACCCATGTGAAGTTAGGTGAGGGCATGTGACTCCCTTTGGCCAATGAAATATGAACAGAAGTCAGCATGTGTTACCCCTGGAAGAAAGATATAAGAGCAAGCGTACTATGTGTCACCTCACCACAGAAATAATGGAAGCACATGTTGACAAGGAGCTTCCACTAGCCTGAGCCCCTGAGTAACTATAATTGGCCAAGCCCCAAGCCAACCCACAGTGAGGGGGAAGAAAGAGATACATATTGTGTTATTAAAGAAATAGGTCCTGGGGCTTCCCTGGTGGCGCAGTGGTTGAGAATCTGCCTGCCAGTGCAGGGGACACGGGTTCGAGCCCTGGTCTGGGAGGATCCCACATGCCGCGGAGCAACTGGGCCCGTGAGCCACAATTACTGAGCCTGCATGTCTGGAGCCTGTGCTCCCAACAAGAGAGGCCACGATAGTGAGAGGCCCATGCACCGCGATGAAGAGTGGCCCCTGCTCGCCGCAACTAGAGAAAGCCCTCGCACAGAAACGAAGACCCAACACAGCTAAAAATAAAATAAATAAATAAATTAATTAATTAAAGGGCTAAAAAAAAAAAAAGAAATAGGTCCTGATTGTGTTATGCCATTGAGATTTTGGAATTGCTTGTTACCACAGCCTTATGTTACCATAGTCTAACTAGAGAAAGTTCATTTTAGGGTTTTTACAGAACTAGAAGTAGCCAATGAATCAGTGGCCATTGACTCATTAGCTAGTCCAATGAGATAATATTGCTACCCAATTGCTATCAAGCAAGAAAAAGTTGGTAAAGTCAGCTATGAGTCTGATTCTAAGTAGCATGGAAAAATCTAACTCTGGACATTATATTGTCACACTGTCATCAAAATCAATGGAATGTGAAATATTAAGATTAAAGTATTACTCAATGATCTAAGGGTTGTAGAATAATAATTGAGTTTTTCCTTATTCTTTTGCTGAAATATTGCCTCTATGTTTCTTTGGACTGAGAGCCAGCTCACTTTTTAAAAGGTGTGGTCACTCTGCCTCCCTGGAGCCGCTGGGTAAGATGCTTGTCCTACATGGAGAGGTAAGTAGGAAGGAGACACTGGGGGAGGGAGGAGAAAAGAGAAAAGGAGAGACAGAGATTCAAGGGAAATGTGTGCATACTATAACCTCTTGAATTTTTCCTGGAAGAAAAAATAATGATTTAAATTTAATAAAGAAAGAGAAGAGGAGAAAGAGACAAAATAAGAGTCAAAAGACAGAATACATGAGGGGAAGGGGAAAAGACACAAGCATAAAAAGAGCACTAAGAAGGAAAAAAACTAAATAAGAGAGAAACTTAAAGAAACTGTTGAATGCCTGCATGATTTTCTAAGTGCCTCAAAGATTTTTTTTTCTAATTAGATGAACACAGCTGATATAATGCTATTCATAAATAACCAGATCACCTTCTGCCGCACAAATTGCATTTTCAGCTGACTAGTTTATAATAAATAAAAATTCACCAAAGTGCATGCTTCTTGAGATTGGGTCATTTAGAAAGTTCCATTCCATTAAAAGTAAGTTTTATTTCCTTGACAAAGGCCACTAGCTGAAACGTCAGTTGCCTGTCCTAATGGACGACACCTGTAAGTAAAATAAACATATTTTTAATGGAATAGATTGTCAAAGTGACCTTATTGCAAGATAGCATGCACTTTGGTGAATATTTATTGCTGGATTAAAGAGATCCTAATATGGAAGGACAGTAGTTCCTCTTCATTACCTTTCCTTGCTATATAAAGGCAGGAATTTTTTAAATTCTCAAATTACTTTCAGAATTTACCAATCATTGCGTAAAAACTTAACATACATAATAAACACTATGACTAATTTGAAATAAACCTGCTGGTTTATTTCAAATTAATAACGTGTATATTATATATTAATTTATAATATAATTATAAATATTAATATGATGATACTCAAATTAACCGTATATTCTGCCAACCAAAAGTTCTTATTCCATTTATCACCAATACCATTATTTGTTACTCTACAACATTTAGTTGGTTTGCAATATATTTTCAAACAGTAACAACCAAATCCAAGTCTAATGATGAAATGTACAACTGAAATGTCAAGCTATATTTTTTAATTAAAAAATTTGGTGATATATTGTATTTTTAATTCTTAACTGGGGAAAAATATCTATACTTACATTGGATTTAGGTATAAGGTTTCAACTGATGAGAGATGAAAAGATGATATAAGATAAGGTAGCTCATTCAAGTTAGTAGAAATTATACCAAATTGGTATAATTGCCTTGGGGGCAAGGGAAAAAAAATGCCAGAGGTGTTCTAAAAGGTGTTTTTGTTGTGTTGTAGATTTACAAAATCTAATATTTTCAAGTTATGAAGGATCTTTTGAAATCATGTAATTAATGTCTTTTATTTTCAAGATTAATAAATTAAGTCCCAGAAAGTTCAGAAGGTTTGGTAAGATTCCTAACCCTGGACATTTGTACAATTAGAGCCAGAGCCTTGATTCTTTGGAGAGAAATATACAAGGTGTTCCCTTCAAAGCTCTGTGCTGCTCTGCCTGAATCATAACCACTGTAGTCAATATTCCTGCCTCATGTTCCACATTACATAAAAAGCCTTCATGTCCGGCCTATGTGCAAATTACCTATTGCTACTTAAAAAAAAATCACACCAAAACTTAATGTCCAAAATAACAGTAATTATTCATCATCTTTAAGAAATTTGGGAGCAGCTCAGCTAGGGGGTTTTGGCTCAGGGTATCTTAGGAAGTTCAGTCAGATGTTGGCTTGAGCTGCAATCAACTGAAAGCTTGAGCTGGATAATCTCCTTCCCAGATCTACTTTGCTCCCAGGACTAGCAGGTTGCTGCTGGCTATTGCTCAGAGCCCATCTGCACAGTGGCTGGCTTCACCCAAAGTGAGAGATCCAAGATTACCAAGGATAAAACTTCAATTCCGTTTATAACCTAGCCTCAGAAAACATACTGTCTCTCCCACCATATTCTATTGGTCATATAGAACCAATTCTAATTAAATGTGAGAGGAGACCACACAAAGTCATGAAGACCAAGAGGCAAGGATTATTGAGAACAAACTTGGAGGCTGACTACCACAGTCTGCCTCATGGTCTCAAACAATTCATGTCACTCCCACATGCAAAATACTGACCCACTCCCAAGGCCCACAAAAGTCTTATTCCATTATAGCAAAGATTTCCAGGTTCTCATTTAAAAAAAAAAAAAAAGGTCCAGATACAAACGAGGCTCCTTGGCTATGGTTCCTTCACTCCTTGAATAGAGTCTTCCTCAATTTCAAGACCTGTGAGCTTAAGAGCAAAGATATCTGCACACACACACACCATACAATGGGGGGAAAGACATAAGACGACTGCTGTAGAACCATTCAAAAAAGGAGAAAACAGGTAGTACATAGGTGTTCCTGGTTGTTAAAAATTCTGAAATCCAGCCAGGAATGTCTTGGCAGTTTCTGGATTAGGGCTGGGCCTTGTTCTCTGGGAATGATCTTCACAGCTCTGCCCTCTGGGCCTTTTTTCCATCCTCTGATTCTTCCTTCTTTTTCCTTGATAAATGGCAGTATCTGTAAGTGAATATTTTTCTCAGTCAGCTTCCTGTCTATAGCAGTTCAGAGGTTCAAAGGCCTCTTTTCTTTTGTACTCTCTGTCCTTTTTACTTGAAGGTGACAATGTTTACCATGGTATAATTCTCTTAAAAACCTATGGGCTTCCTATAAGACTACTGGCTTCAGTCCACTAGACAAAATCCACACAATAAGTCCTTCTCTACCTTGAGATTCTTGGAAAGTTCCTGTAGGCCAACACGTTTAATATTCATAGGAGCCCTATTGTTTAATGAGAGAATCTATGAAGCACAGCCTTAAGATTCTTAAAGGAATTTTTTTTCTGTTTGAGGCACCACTTAAAATCTTCCTGAGGTTTTAATAGTTTTTCAATCATACATTCAGTTTCATCTTCAGATCAGGAGTTATCAAAGTGTGATCTGAGGACACCTGGGGGGTCCTCAAGACACTTTCAGAGTCCACAAGGTCAAAACTATTTTCAGAATAACATTAAGACATGATTTGTCTTTTTCTGTCTTATTATCCCATGCAGTAGAATTTTCCAGAGGTAGACCTATTTTATCTTCCAGCTGTCTTCTATCAAGTCAGGTATTAAAGAAATTTGCAAACATGTAAAAGAATGACATTCTTCTATTTTTTTTGTTTTGAAAAATATTTTTTATAAAAATATATCATTGTGTTACCACGTATGTGTGTTGTTTTAAGTTCCTCAATTTTCATTCCTAAATCAATAGATATATAACACACATACAAAAAGCATTTTGGGTTTTTGAGTCATTGTAACAGTATAAAGGGCACTAAGATCAAAGTGTTTGAGAAATACCACTTTAGATTTTGTTTTGTTTACAAAAGAGTGTGTTCATTCAACGAATTAGTTACATTAGCTATTATTATAAAGATGCTCTGCAAATAGTACAAATAACAGCAATAAAAAATAATCCAAAACAAAATAAAACAAAACCTGTACTACAAAGAATCACAGGACAGATTGCCTGACTTAGAGATGAGTAAAGTAGTACTAGAAGGTTTTTTAATAAGATAATTGTCTAGCATTCAAAATTGTATTTTTTTTTCCCTATGGAAACAACATGTGGACCACAAAGACTCAATAATGCATCTTTCAAATGGAACCCAACCCAAAATAGGCAGTACCTATCTGATTTTCTCTTCCTTTGACTGAGGAAGCTAGGTACAAGCAAGATCTCATTCTTACAACAAATATGGATAGATCCAACAAATATGGATAGATCCATGTGCACAAGCCTAAACCCAACCGACAAATCAGATTAAAAGGAAAGGGCAGATGCAATACACACACAGTCATTATGTGTGCTTTTACTATAGGAAACATTTTTCTAGGATAATTGAACTAGTAGCTGGAGCCATATCTTACTATCTGAATCAGAACAATTCACTGTTTAGTCATCTCCAACCTAGCCAAAAGCCAACAAAAACATCAACCAGACTGTTATTAACATGGTATCATATGCCATCTTAAAGTTATTTCCAAAGAAAGACTTCTTTTTGTTAGAGTTTAAGTTTAAAATCAGATATTAAATGAAGTTGATTCTTGAGTAAGATTTCAATACTGTTAGGTAAAACACTGAGTATCTTAAGCTTTCGGATCATTTTGTGCATTCAAGAAATGTCTGTCGCTTCACTTTAGTTCCATGCTCAATCATTTAGAACAAAACACAACACAACAAAAATCCCAATCCATTCTGCCAGCTCAACAAAAGGCTTTGTGTGGGTGTGTGTTAGAAAGTAATTATGAGGTTTTTATTTCACTAATTATTCTTCAGCCTTTGAAATGTCAGTGTAGGTCAAAGTAGCAGCCAATGTTTTGAACCAGATCTGAATTCAAATAAGGAGACCACTGAAGGAATAACAGGAAAGAATCAACAGTAAGTAATTTGACATTATGAGTGACAGAAAATGAGACTCAAGGTCATGGGAATTTAAAGTTTCTATCCAGAGAACTTCAAAAACCCCAAAGTGTCATGCAAAATTTATTTTTTAGATATGACATGATTAACAATCCCTCTATATCCACACTGCATTGATGTTCTAAAGAAGTATAAATTAAGACTTAATTAATGAGATTATTTTAAAATATTTTAAAAATTACAAAATCATATAGGGCTTTTTCTTCCAAGCAGCCATTTTGGGAGATTATAAACTCATACTGAATATTGTATAACTGCTCCAAACATTTTCCTTGACTCTTCTTGAGAAATTATTTTTTTGAGCTGATTTCATAAATTAGAGGATTGATCCCACTATGTTTTAACAAAATTTCATTTTTACAAATATTAAATTGTGATACTTTCTAACTTCAACAGAAAATAAGTACATCCTCTGAGAAGAAAACATGAGTAAAACAGGCAAATTGATTGATTGTCTCTTATAATAACTAATATGCATGAATATGCTGATTTTTTGTTCATAAATTATCTCAGGAAGGTTAGTAGACTTAGGTGTAACACTGATTTCCCTGACCCCAAGCCATCGGGATCAGCTGAGTTTGCACAATAAAAGCAAACCAGATTGGAGTAAAGTGATTCCATTCATTTCAGTCATGCTCATGCCTGATACCTGTTGTCATGGCCACATTGATCAAACAATGGTCTCCATCAATCTCTGCAACAGTAGAATTGAGCAGATTAGTTGTGCTGTGGCCTGTTCATTTCACCTTCTCTAGATACAGCTCAATCTGAGAGGAGAAAGGGGAGTAAGTTAAGAGAGGATAGAGGGATCTCTCTGCCTTTATGACAATCACCTCACCCCTCTTCTTTGTTCCCAAATTTTGAGTCTGGTGGGTCTAATGTGTCCTAGCCTCTTGCTTCTTCATGTGTGGTCCTCAGACCTGAAGGCCTGGCCTCATCTCAGGTCCCTTCCCAGACCCAATAACTGAGACTCTGCATTTAACAAGAACTCCTCCCACCCTCATGATTTCTTTGCACTTTAAATTTAAGAAGCACTGGTCTGGCCATAGCTACGTTTGGGGTTGATGGAGCTCTCCGTATTAAGCAAGTGCATTATTCATAAGAAGGTCTGACAAAGTTTGTATGGCTAGAGACCAGGAGAGGTGCTCAAGAAGAATACACCAAGAGACCAAATAAGGATTTCAGAAAAATTTCTCTAAAACTGATCCAAAGTATCACTTTCACTAGAATCTAAACTGTTTCTAGAACAGAAACACTCTCTGCAGGTTACTTCGGCTTGCCCAATTCCTGACGCTCTAGCACAGCACTGTCCAACAGAAATAAAATGTGTGCCGCAAGAGTGAGCCACACATGTAACTTTAAATTTTATCCCACATTAAAGGGATAAAAATAAACATAAAATTAATACTACATGTAATTTAACACAATGTACCCAAAATATCATTAATATTTAATCAATATAAAAATATTAATGATATAGTTTACATTGTACTAGGTCTTCAACATCTGGTATGTATTTTACACTTACAGCACATCACAATTACAACTAGACATATTACAAGTGCTCTGGAGATATACATAGCAGTGGTAACCATATTGGATAGCACAGTTCTGGCCCAAAGACCAGGATTGTAGCTAAGCCCATTCTCCCTAAATCCTGTGTGATTTGGGGCCCATACTTAACTGATTGTGTTCTAATGCATAATTTAGAGATTTCTATTATGTTTTAATTCGTTGCTTGTAGTGTGTGTGTCTGTGTCTGTTTGTGTGCAATTTATTTTTCTCCAACTTGAAGCATGTCTGAGTAATGTACCTATAGCTTTACTGAGATAATAACTATTTCCGGTGAGTTCTACTCCTTTCAAACTTAAAATTAAGTTTTAACTTGGGTTAATAAGTACTTTCTCTTAGCATATTCTTCTTGCCTATTCCCAGACAATTTAGAACAAAGAAAACTCAACTTTCCAGGTACCCCATTGTGGACTTAGTAACATGGAAGCTAGGCTTCTCTATTTTTCAATTTCTTTATCTGAAACAAGGGAAAATAACAGTGTCTCCATTGTAAAGTTGTGAGGATTAATTAAGGTCATGCATGTACTGTAGTCCATAACCTGAACTATGAGTTCAATAAATATTACTTATCATTAATTTTAGTCTCCCTTTAACCTTAATAATAGTTGAGGGACTGAAAATGATAATGTGACCCAGGATGGGGGCCTAGGCATGGAATAGATTATAAGAATGATAAACTTTCATATCAGGGCCACTACCTTCAACACTAAACCAGTCTCTTATGTTTAAGGTTTTTGTTTTAGCCACTTTGGGTTCTCTTTTTTTGGTACTAAGTTCTGTATTAGTAAAGATAAAGTAGGTTATTCTGTGGTAAATAAATAAATAAAACTGGAATCTCAGAGGTTTAATACAGCAAAGTTTTAATTCTTGTTCAAGTCATAGTCTGATGTGTGTCAGGTGGCTCTCTGGGGTGATGGTTCGCCAAATGGAGACACAGGGATCTACATCTTTCCATATTGTTGGACTGTCATTTTAAACACCTGGCCTCCAAGATTTCCAAAAAAGAGAGAAATAAAGCATGGATAATGAGCCAGGTTTATAAACAGGCCCAGAAATGGCATGCATTATTTCCATTCATATTCCATTGACCAAAATATAATCAGAAAACAACAGCCTAATTCCAAGTCTACCTCTATGCCCAGAGATGGGACTAGGAAACAATTTGGAAAACACATAACACTGTTTTTGGCACAGGCTGATATTTTGTACATTTGGAATGCAGAATGCAATATTTTAAAAAAGCATTTCTCCCAAGTGTCTGGGTGTGTATGGCGGGTTAGGTTGTGGATGGAAGGGACTAAAAAGCAAATGGAAGGAGAAAAATGACATGCCTGCTTTGTATGTATGCAACAGTCAAAATTTGAAATCAAGGAAAAAATATAGATTTATCTTCATTTAATAATGTCTCATGCTTATTTAGTCCAGTACAGTTTCTAAAGTCATAAAGTACTTTCAGATTTCTAAAAATTATCATATTGTATCTTCACAGAGCCTTGTGACATAGGTGGTGCTTTTATCCCCCATTTTACAGATGAGTATGAACTGAGTATTGGCAGGTCCAGTGACTGCCATCCAAGGTGTCTAATGCCAAAAGCAGGACTCTGCCCAGGTGCCCCAGGGCCCCAGAACCCAGCCTCCCATCTAGGCTGGCATTGCTCTCAGTGCAATGGCAGACGTCCCCCCGGACCCTGGGTAAACATCAGCCGAACAAACTCACTGTGTTACAAGGCTTCACTTCCATCCTCAAACAGTTCCAACTACTCAATTTAACTGTCATGGATTGTTTCTTATTCTGCTTTAGGGACCATAGAAAAGGCCAATCCTTTTATATTAACTCCTTTAATATTTGGAGATAATTATACCTGTTCCCCAACCCTAATTCTTTTAATATATTTTTTTCCAAACATTCCTCAATGGCATTCCTAGATTTTATGGTCTCCATATTATGCTTTAGTTTGTTAACATCCCTTTAAAGCTTAATGCTCACAAATAAACGCAACATTGTGTATGTGATCTGAGATTGCCATCTCTCTCAAGCAAGAGTGATGCACTGCATGTCAAACCCCATTCTTTACCCCTCCTATTCCCGATGACTCTCTTTTACTGCTGCACCTCACTGCTTGGACCCGTCCCCTCTCACTAAGGGCTCCATACATTGGGAAACACCGGAAAATTTAAAATACAACTCTGTAAGTTTGTTTCTCTGTGGTCATCTTCCAGCCTGAAACTATTCTAAAAGACTCAATAGGCACTGAACTGATATTTGTTCAGAACTATTTTACCAAATAATCTTGACTGCATACTGCCCTATGAGTTATAGAAAAGTATGAAATAGTAAGAGAAATCTTTATATATTTTATTTTACATTGTTAGTTTTAATTTAAGTTTATTTTACACTTACTATGTGCCAGGGTCTGTGATGTAGAATGGATTAAAGTGGCAAACAAAACAATCATGGTCTTAGCTTTCATGGTGCTAAGAGTCTAGTGGGAAAGACAGACATTGCTCAATAATTATGCAAGTAAATATAAAGTCACACCAGTGGCAAGTGCTTTGAGAGAGCAAAGGGACCTCTTCTAGAATGGGGAGTAATTTTTGAGGACATAGAGATCTGTGATCTGAGTTATGACTAAGAAGTTGAACTAGGATGGTTGGAACCCCAATCTCATGCTCTATGCATTATACATTCTTCCTTGCTAAAGGAAAGAGAAGAATGCCTGTCCTGGAAAAGTTTCTCATACAATGGAATTTCCAGCATGAACATAATAACAAACAAATATAATAAGGAGCAAAACAGCTCATGTATACCCTTTAGAGACAGACAATCCAACAGTGATTATTTTACAAAGAAACTCATGTGCTAAGAAAGTGGGCAAGTACAGCAGACTAGAAAGGAGAAGTAATATAACCTAAAACATAATTTGAAAAGGCTTCCAACAACCTGGGTCATTATTAGGGTACTGGAGGAAGCAAAGGTGAGGTTTGAGAAATGAGGCTGTAAATGGTGTGATGGCACGTGCGATGGCTTGGAGGCAGGAGAGAGAAAGGGTGACATATCCTGACGTCAGTTCTCAGGAGGAATCACATGCACGTTGTTACTTAGAACACATCTGTCTACTCATGAGAAACTGACTCGCTTTCTTCATTATAAGAAGCCAGGTGTGATGGACTTGTGAGGGCCAAGTACAATGCAGACTCCCCCTCAACTACATGAGTTCTCCTATGCTCCCCAAATTGGACCTTTTGTGTCACATTAGTTTTGCCTGAGCAAATCAAGGCTCTGAAATGCGGCTTTTGCCAATTAAAAAAATAAGGGAAATGATTCTTCAATGTATTATACTGTTTTCAAAAGAAGTTAGATTTATGCATTGCAAACAGTACATTGGTTTTCTGCTTCTGAAAGGTCTTCCCTTGACTGACCTTCCGGTTCGGTGTATGTTAACATTCTAAAGACTTTAGAAAGATAAACATAAACTGCGCTAATGAAACTTTACGCCCCATCACTTTCTCAGCTGGCAACTTTTACAGAGCAAAATGATACATTTCAAATCTGCCATTGTTTAACTATTCTGGACTTTCCAAGGACAGTGTTAATAGGTACATGCCTTGACTGGAACTGACAACACGTAAGTCTTTTAAAGGCTGGTAGAAACCTCAGAAAGGTGTGCAATAGAGTTTGGCTATAAAATTGGGTTGCTAAAAAACAGGCTATTTCCCATACTGAAATTACAGCTAACATTCATATTATTTTTCAAAGTCTGAGGACAATCAACTTAATATGGCATTTTCAATGGGACATACTTCTTGAGTAAAACATTTCTGTATTATAAAATCCTTCTTTAGCATTTCCTTTTCAGTCCTTTGGTATCTAGATGCATTTCTTTTCCCCTCAATTCCATGATTAGGCAGAATTTCTATCTTTTCTATCAAGGACGTTTGAACAGAATGTAGATTTCAGGCTTGTTTTGTCTATGGCTCTAAAAATGCAAAGAGCTTTGTTTTAATGTATTTGATTTTCTTTAGAGTCAACATTCCTTCTTGCATTTAAATGTAATGATGTAAGTCAGGGCTGACACTCTGAGAGCTGTCTGCAGCTTTTGCTTGGTCCCGTATTTATGCACCTCCTCCACAGATTCCAGCACATTCTACATTGTTTATCCCAATCACTATTACACTAAGCGAATAAACATTGTTCTAGTTTACATGTAAAACAGTTTCCTCATAGAAAAGATTCATGGTGATTCACTATAACACAGAAAAACCACACAACTCCTATCAAACCTGTCATATTGCGGAGTTGTATTATGTTCAATTCTACACAGAAAATTGAACACCCCTTAAACTGCACATAAAACACAATTCATGCAACATCATTTTAGAGACCAGCAGTGTCTTTTGAAGTTCAACAGTCTGTCCTCCAGCTCTGGAAGAGAACCATCTTTTCTTTGATTGAACACCAAATGAAGTTGTTGGCTTGCATTTGGGGTCTGTACTGCATGAAGAATGTATATCTTTGAATCCGAGACTGACACTCAGCACTGTGAGATGCTCACGCTCTGGAAGGCTTCCGGGAAGAGCAGGTGCTCTTCTCACGGCTCATCTGCGCTCTGAGATGCACGCTGTCTCCATGGCAGATGCTCGTGGAGTGCAAGAGCAATGGACGCCTCTGCCTGCAGTTAATTCACCTTTTCTTTCTCTTTGCCCTGCCTTCCACCAACCTCCTAACTCCCCTTTTCCTCCTCTTTGCTCCCCTCTCTATCCTTATACCCCTACCCTTTTTCCTCCCTCTTTTCTGTAGAACATGTAAAATGGAATGGTTATACAAAGATTATGTAATGCATTTCCATTGTGCTACTGGGAGATGTGATTTGTCAGGCCAGTATTACTATGCGGCTCACAGAACCACAGACATTTTTTTCAGCTACAGGAGAATTAGAGATAACCCTGTGAAGTGGTTTCCAAATTATATTTTAGCACTGGAATCTTTGGTTTAAAGAAAATTCTACATGGGATCATAATATATAAAACTGATGAAAGTGGAGCTGTTCTTTGAAACAAAGAAGTAAGAAGGTCCCAGAGTCCCTCATCCTCATCCTCCTTCTTTCCTTCAAGAAACCCTGGTCTCCTCAAGAGAAAAACCTTGATCTTATGCTATTCCCCTATCTGAGGACCAGAAAGATCAAATATTTTATCCCAGGTAACATACCTTTTAAGTTACAAGGACAGAACCACAACCCAGCTTTCTGTACCTGGGAATTGTAGGTGATTTTGCTCTTATCTTAATAAAATGTGAATTCACAGCATGAATGAAAACACAGCATGACCTTGAGTGAGGGGTGGAATAGTTATGTAACTTCAATAAACATTTATTTAGGATTTATACCATGCTAGGCAGTGAGCAGGTGTTACAAATATAAAAAGAAAGATTCATTCTTTCAAGATGCTTTAAGTCCAGTAGGTGGAAAGGTGCATAAAACAAAAGAAAAACAATAACCCTGGAGTTTGAGGAGAATAAAACATAGAAGGAGCCTTCCGTCTTCCCTGTGGGGTCACAGAAATCTTGATAGGGGAGGTAGCTTTTTAACTGGGACATGGAAGGACAGGAGCTGGCCAGGTAAAGGATATTCAGGCAGAGGATCCAGCATGGCCAAAGGCATGGAGGAATGAAAGGGTCTGGCATCAGCCATGAACTACCAAGTATCCTGGTGGGGCCACAATATGGGAGAAGAGATGGTGAGCAATGAGGCTGGAGAGGTCAAAAAGACCCAACAGCTATTTATCTTGTGAGAAACTGGAGAGAATTCAGGAATTCTGAGCAGGAAAATGATGTACAAGTTAGAAAAATTATCTTACAGTGAGAAGGATGCAAATTAGAGCTGTGACAATGAGGGTGATGAGGAAGTATAGAGTCAAGAGGACTAGTTCTATACTGGGTGTGATGGATGGGGGTAAGAGATAAGATAGGGCCAGGTTTCTAGTTGGAACAACTGGGTAGATGGTTGTCAGTCCTTGGACAGGAAATATAGAAGGGAGATCAGATTTTGGGCTCCGAGAAAAGAATGATTGTTTGGTTTTTTAATATAATGAGTCAGAGGAGAAGATTTGGGGTCCTGATGAAAAAGTCTTGTGCTTTTAGGTAAAATGTTAAGAAGAGAGTCAAAGATTTTAAAAAGTGGTAGAGGTGAGGCCATAGGGCAACGCCAGCTTGTATGTGGTAACCAAAACCTTGAATAAGATTTCTCCGAAAGACCATGAGGGTGAAAAATACAAGAGAGCAGGAGAAAGGGCCCTCAAGGACTCCAACATCTAAGTGATAGGTATAGAATGAACATCTCACAAACAAAGCTGAGAAGGGGCCACCAGAGGCATAAGATAACCACCCTGGAGAGAGAAGCATCATGGAAACCAATCCAAATGAGGAAAGAACCTCATGGAACAGGGAGTAGTCAACTGGGTCAAATTCCACTGAGTAGCCAGGTCAGATGCGAACTGAACATCCATCACTGTGGCTACAAGAAGGCTGTTTGTGGTCTTTGCTGGCAGGTTAGCAGAGTAACAGGGACAGAGGCTGAGCCTAGCGCTAACTGATTGAGGAACAAACGTAAAGTGAGCAGTGGAGATATTCAGTGTAGATTGTTATTTCAAAGAACTTTCCTATGAAGGGAAGGAGAAATACAGGTTTTTAGCTCAAAGAACATGGAAAGTAAAATTAATGTTTTTCTTAGTATAATGAGAGAAATTTGAGAGAGACCAAGGAAACTGGCAAGGCTGAAGATCCAGGAGAGACAGAAAATGGCAAAAGGAGCATAGCCCAAAGGAGCTAAGAGAGGATTCCCAAACCCTGGAGGCAGTAACGGTCTTGAACAGGTGGAAGATGGGTGCAAATTTAGATGTTTCTAAACAGTGAGGTTGAATCTGAGAGTGTTCTTTACAGACAGCTATATGCTAGAAGTGAGAGAGAAGGCAAATGAACAGAGTTTGAAGACAGACATTTGGAAGAGTCCCTGAATGCAACGGCTGAGGACAGGAAATGCACAGATAAGCACATGTACAAAAATTGCCCATTCATGTTGAAGGATAACTGAGCTTAGAGACATGACTTTCTGGTTCCGATCTAGTTTTAGGCAGATGTCCGTTCTTTTTTTTTTTTTTTTTTTTTAAGATTTCTTTATTGATTGATTGATTGATTGATTGCTATGTTGGGTCTTCGTTTCTGTGCTAGGGCTTTCTCCAGTTGTGGCAAGTGGGGGCCACTCTTCATCGCGGTGCGCGGGCCTCTCACTATTGTGGCCTCTCTTGTTGCGGAGCACAGGCTCCAGACGCGCAGGCTCAGTAGTTGTGGCTCACGGGCCTAGTTGCTCCACGGCATGTGGGATCTTCCCAGACCAGGGCTCGAACCCGTGTTTCCTGCATTAGCAGGCAGATTCTCAACCACTGCGCCACCAGGGAAGCCCCCAGATGTCCGTTCTTAATCCTAGCCTTAGGGGTTGGATGCAGCAACATTATACCCAAGTATCAAGGGGACACTGGAGCAGAAAAGAAGGAAAGTATGCATTCTGAAAATTTTCAAAGTTATTAAGACACTCAATTTCCCTCCACAAGATTTAATCATCCTCTCTAAATTCCATCCTGACTTCCTATGCCCTCAGGCAGAGACGAGCCAAATTTCTCTTCTTCCTACCAGCAGCATATTTCTCCTACTTTGCATTTACTTTCAACTCCCCTTTCCACTTTCGAGTGTCATTAGGACGAGTGACAACAATGGGCGCCTCTTCTGTCTACAGGATGGTTGTGTCATCCTGTAGACAGAGGCAACTTGCAGGCCATCAGAGGGCAGGTATGTTCTCTCCATTAAAGGAAGATGATACTGGATACATCATCGCCGACACTCCCTGTCTTGATATGGTCGGTTAATAACAATCTGTCTTTGTAAAAGCCACACTGAATTCAGGTGCTATTGCCTCCCAGAGTGTTTTCACCCCTAGAATTGCTCTTACAGATTGTGTGTGGGGGGATCAAATTAAGTCATTTCCCTCCTACCCTTTTGCTACCTACTTGGAAATCATTAGTACAAATGATGGTTCGCCTAACAATAGCAATGCAATCCAAACAACCATATCCACCTCGGTGAACCATGTCACTGGCTTGGGTATTCCACTGGCTGCTAATTAACAGTGACACACATTAATGGCCCCAGCATCAGAGTCAACACAGCATTCGTAGTGCTGTAATGCAGGCAGAAATGATGGATATTGACGTCTTCTCTCCAGCCCCAAGGAAGAAGAGGGGAAATGAAAGTCACATGACAGCAGATATCCTATGGAAACAACTCTCTAAAGTAGCAGGCTTCCCAAACCTGAGAGAAGGAGAAAGTGCTGTACAAAAGTGAGTTCCTGCTTCTGGATCTCTGAGCAATTTTATGTTGAAATTTAATAGAATGTGAACTTCGTCCTGAACAAAGTAAAGGAGATTACCACCAGGTGGAGTTTGGAGGAGGGTTGGCAGGGGCAGGATGGGGCCAAGCTTTTATTCTAAAACCTTTCAACATCTGTACAGAGGTGGGTTTAAAGGTCTTTAAAAAAAAAAAAAAAATCCCCCTTAGCCTTCCAGAGCATCCCAGATGGATTCCTCAGGAGCCCTGGTAAAGGAGCCATTGGGTTACTTGGCCAAGATGACCCAATAACTAATCTGTCTGGTACCCTCAGGCTTTGTACAGTTCCAAGTAGGCAGCAGGTGCCCATTAAATACTTGTCAGTTAAATGAATAAGCCCACCCCCAACTGTTATCCACTTAGCCCTGACTAGCCTATCAGATTACAGTCCATGCCTATCCCAAAGCAATGTCCAGAGAGGCTGCGAGAAGACAAGTTTGAGACGGCGCTGGAGGCGAGGGGACTTGGAGTCAGGGAACAGCTGGGGAGGGAGGAGAGGAGGGTTCTGGGTAATGAAGGGCAGCTCCAGGGCCTCGGGCACCTGCCAGGAGAAAAGACGACCCGACAAGGGGGTGATAGCAAAGACAAAGGTGTCTGTCTGGGAACCTCAGAAGGCACCTGGCGGGGGGGGCCTCTCCCTTCTGGGGAGCAGTGAATCCCAGCCCCCTATTCAGATGCTGCTCTTCTGTTGCCTCTTCCCCCCAGTCTCCAAGGGAAGCAGACTGTGTTTGTTTGTTATGCACCGTGCTGCAATACACAAACAGATTGACATAAATTTATGCCAGCCTTTCTTGTTTAAAAACATGAATTATTCAAGAAATATTACAATATTAATTAGAAATCATTAAAATACGAGTGTTGGGGGAGGGAGGAATGAGATGGTGCATTAGCAAAATCGCATTTAGCCCAAACATAAAATGTGCCAAAGCTGCTTAATCATTGTTTTGATAGTCAAAATACCATAACACCAGAGTTTCACAGAACAGGGGAAAGGAAGGCTCCTGGAAGCCTCTGCTTCCCATTATTATTGGTGAGATTAATTATTTATGGAGCTCCGGCAGTGTACTGGGTGCTCCAGAAGACACAAATAAGACAAGGTTTCTGCCCGAAGGGCATAGGAGCAAAATCAGAGCTGCACGGAGTTCTGACACACACACCCAGCCAGTGATTAATGATTGAGAGGACTAGGGGCTTTGGCTTTGACTTCTCAGTTTGCTCAATGTTTTGAGTTTTCAGCCTTCAGAGGAACCACAAAGTGAATGTTGTTACTAAAGAATGCCATGGAAGAAGTAAGTTATCAGGAGCCCTATAAATGAATAAATTATACAAATCTGGAAGGTGAATATCTCATTTACAAACTTGGGTCTGGAGGATTCACTACTGATGGTGATTATTTCATATTTATTCTGGATCCACAAAACAATTGTTACACAAAATGCACACATGGCATAACTTCTGTACATTTTAAAGGTTACAACACAGGTAAATGTGGATGTCATGCATACAAACATGACACTGGCGCTGACATGCAGTAATCATTTAAAAAAGGGACTTCAGGGTGATTGACATAATAGCGCACGTGAAAGAAAAAACCAGGAAACACAATGAGTTAGTTTATCTCGGTTTAAGAGGGGCCATTTCGACAGCTGAATTAACTATTTCATGGTTGGGTATCATTCAGAGGCTGCTGCAGTGGAACACCAATAGAATCCTCGTGACCTTAATTATTACAATCGCTTTCACTCAGCACCAGAAGATGTTGAATCCATCAGCAAGTGATTATCACACCCTGCAGGATATGGGCAGGAAAGAATGAAAGCAGAGTTGCAGATAGCCGGAATTGGAAACTAGTTCATCCTCTTGCTCCATTTAGCTTAGTTTATGCCCAGCAAGGGACTGCGGTCACGCCCAAACACCATCAGCACCGACTTTCACAGGCGCGTGGTGGAAGGAGCCGCTGAATCTTTCAGGAACACTGAAATTGACATAACCTCAGAACAAGCCAAGGATATCCAAGCCCGGCTGTTTCTCCCTCACTTAGAATGTGAGTCTGTTTTGTTGCATGATAAAAAGCACCTAGTCTATAGCTACCTGACAGGGGGGGACTTTGTCTTATTTCCTTCCAATCCCAGGTCAGCTTCCACATATTAAGATGAAGACGTGGAAGGTAGGGTTTGAAGCTAGCACGGCTGGAGCAGAGAGTCAGGAAATCAAATGGGTCTAAAAAGAAACGTACAGTAGCTGAAGGAGGAATGAATCCAGAAACAAGAGGTGGGCAAGCAAAGGAAAGACAAACCCGGAAAAGCCAGTCTCAAATACAAGTTGCAAATCTAGGTACCACAGCAGATCAAAGTCTTGGGAACAGTAACAGTCACAAAGGGAGGGATGAGTGAATTCTCCGGGGCCTGCTTCAACAGACTTTTTATTCCTTTTCACAATTCTCGTGGGCGTTTCCTCTCGCAGTGTGCCTCTAGTTGCTGAGGGAGCCCCTGACAGCCTGCATTGGCCCCAGTATGCTCAGTAAATATTTGTGGGGTGAATAACTCAATGATTTTCATTTCGGTTCAAATCCATCTAGAGACCAGCAGATGTTCAGGGAAACTAAATTAATGTACTTCCCACTCCACATATATAAATTGACCAATGTTACTAACAGGAGTGGAGACAGGGGTTGGAACAAATGTGACTATTTATGAAAATCAAAGCTAAGTGAGACAGTTATAGAACCTTAGAAGTTGGGTAGTTTTCCAAACTCATTAGGTAGCCTCCAAATAATAATTGATTTGTAACATTTGCATTGGTTTCTTGCATACTGCCCAGTATTGCCATCTAGTCCTTCTGGTACTGATACTTTTTTACCTTGTGCATCTTTCTCTCCACTGTGCTAAGACAAGAGAAACTGTCTTCAATCACTCTGAGTTCAGGTACAAATATATATTAACTAACTCTCTTTTCTCTCTCTCAAAACACACACACACACACCACATTCACACAGAATGGGAAACTAGTATATTAGCTTTTTCATTAGATCTAATTTTTTTAGGAATGTTTCTTTTAACTTCTGGGAGCAGAAATAGGAGTTATTTTTAAGGCTGCAATAATAGGCTGTAATAACAGGCCAGAAAAACAACCAGTAGACTAAAATAAAGGTACAAATTCATTTGGAAGAAAATACAAGTGTTATGAGCTACTTGACCCTACAAACATGACCTCAATAGCTGATCAAAAGCATTGTGCTTTCCAAATAATCAGGATGTAGTTTAATATAGTAGTAACTGCCCAGGTTACAAGATCAACTGTCACAGTCTGAATTTTCTTGAGTTTATGTTTACAAGCTCTGAATATCTCTGCAGTACAAAGTGCTCAAGGAAACATATCTCACTTGAAGAGAGGAACTTACCAAATGCTCCTAGACTGATTTATTAACTGAACAGGCATCCAGGTTGAGTTTAAGTTATTCTTCTACGGCTCTGTTTCTGCTACCAAAGCAAAGTACAGGACAGAAGTGGTAACAAAGATGACCAAACTTGATTCAGATGGTCACACTCCAGTTAACATCATGGATTAAAACTCCTAGCTCATACCTACATCCTCTGGGGTATAATGTAAGCCACAAAGAAGCATGGGGGCTTCCCTGGTGGCGCAGTGGTTGAGCGTCTGCCTGCCAGTGCAGGGGACACGGGTTCGAGCCCTGGTCTGGGAAGATCCCACATGCCACGGAGCAGCTGGGCCCGTGAGCCACAACTACTGAGCCTGCGCGTCTGGAGCCTGTGCTCCGCAACAAGAGAGGCCGCGATAGTGAGAGGCCCACGCACCGCGATGAAGAGTGGCCCCCGCTCGCCGCAACTAGAGAAAGCCCTCGCACAGAAACGAAGACCCAACACAGCCATAAATAAATAAATAAATAAAATAAATTAAAAAAATTAAAAAAAAAAAAAACATTAAAAAAAAAAAAAAGAAGCATGGCACGTCTCAAAGGGGACATTTTAAGATGAGTAGAAATATGCATGCCACACACACACAGATGCACACATGTGCACATACATATGCAGCACCACGTTTTCTATGAATATAAATACTCTTAAAAGTTAGGTATTACTTGAAACTGCCTAGGTGTGCTCCAGACTGATTCATTAAAAACCTCTGGGATCTGATAGGATCTTCTGGAAAAAGGAAATGTCCCGAAGTACCACAGCCATTAGTTGAACTAGGGGCCAGCCTACCCAGACCTGAGAATCCTCCAAGCCACCATTGTGGTGGGCTGCTGGCAATACCCATGGTACTCTCAGGACCCTGGAGATCCCAGAGCAAAAACAAGAGGGAGGGCTGCTGTCTACTGGCCAGAAGGCCCACCCTGGGCTGCATAACTCTTACTATTCTTATTTAAAACTCAGCAAAACTCAGGGAATCTGCATCTTGCCTGTTGCAAAGGCTTTCACGTTAACACTCAGTTTCAGTCAATCCTGACCTCAGTGAAAACTCTCAGCGTCCAGTATACGTTAGGAGAATGATACCATGACGACTGCCAATCACTCTCCCCTAGACTTTGCTCAACTCTCCCACATCATTTTCAATTCATAGATTACTAAATGCTAAGAGTCTAATGCTAATGGTTAATGCTAACTGGAATTAGTGTATACCATAACATACTGACATATTCAAAAGTAGACATGATGCCCGTATTCAAGTGTGTCAAAATTGCAGGAAGAGATGGTTCTTTCCATCCTATCATCATATAAGAATACACTCCATAGCAACCCACCTACAGATGTCTTCAGATGTCTTGTCATCATAAATTCTTCCCTTTGGAAGCCTGGCATGACAGCAACTCCTCCAACCTTCTGGATAGAGATTGAGATACTCTATATGCTACACTGGTACCACAACATAAGGCAGAATTTACTGCAGCAGGAAAAAAATAACCAGAGGTCTCAGAATGAAACCCTCATTCCAATGCTTCTTACTACTTATTTAAAAAAACAAAATGAAAGCCTCAGGGAATCTGGATCTTGCCCATTGCAAAGGCTCACATAGAATATGATTGTACTAATATTGGTGCTGAGTTTGGGTGTCGTCTGTGGGCAGAGGTGCAAAGGCTGTATGGAGTCTTAACCCCTCCATACTGGAAAGCTACACCTCCCTAAAATTAAAGCCAAGAAACCAGGGCAGAGGAGACAAGTAAATATCCCCTTTCCCTGTGGCACCTCCCGCCTAATGGGAATCGTAGTTAATGATCTGAATCGAAAGCGAAGTCTTGTTTTATGGAATGCTCACTCTTTGTTAAGCAAGCTGTTTGGGCGAAGGACCATTCTATTGATTTAAAAATTGATTTCTTTTTTCCCCCTTCATATAACTAAAACATGGCTCACAAATCACAGCTCTTTTATTCTTCTGACTGCAACCTAGGCTGAATCTCTCCCAACCTACTCACTCAGGGATGTCTGATGGAGGAAGTGGGAACATTTGGACAGAGATTGTTCAAAATTCTATTAAAGGTTTCAAGTGGCTTCCTTTGAACATTTGGTAATTTATATTTCGAGTCCCTTGGTGTAATTATTGTAATTATCATTAATCATCAACTTCCAGACCCAATCGAAATACAGAACACTGGAAAGGTCAAAGCAATGGAGAATTCTACTATCCTTCATAGAAGATAGGAGGCATTAACATTCTGAGGCTCCACTTGTGTGACAAAGATTGTAATGAAAACAGAAAATGGCACAAGATTAATGTTCTCATGATAAGAATCATCATAAGGAAAAGAGAAAGTGGAGCAAACTTAACCCTCTCCTGTCACAGAGGCACAGTGATGAGCTGGGTTTAGGCTAAGGGGCCGGCTGTGGCAGTGTGGTCTGACCCTGCTGAAGATGATCATGTCTTCCTTCTTTTGTGGAATAACAAAAGGTAGGAAACTAAGGAGCATGGCAGGTCATGGTTTGATAATTCAGTGGACTCCTTCCCTAGATAACTATCTCCAGTTCAAGTCACCCACTTGATCTTCAGACCCACATCACAACTGCCTGCTAGAAATCCACCTGCATATCCCAAACAGGACTCATCACCTCTTCCCTGAATAGAATCCATCTCCTGTGGACAAAATAGGATAATGCTCCAACAGCAAATTCTGGAGGCATCCACACCAGTTTGGCCGACTATTATGTGATCCTGGGAAAGATACTTGCCTTTTCCATGCCATTTTCCTATTTGTAAAGTGTGCTTAATAATATCTACTCCAACGTGTTATTTTAAAGATAAAGTGAGGCAATATACATAAGTTGCTTAGCCCATAGAAGTGCTCAATAAATGTCAGCTATTTTTTTTTTACAATACAATCCCTTTATTATTATTATGAAGTCCATCCAGTTAAGCAGAAGAAGCTAAATCTGGGAATTATTCTATATTTCTCCATCTCTGTCACCCTTACACAAGCAGAATAGGACCAAATTCTTTCAGTTATAACCCCTTAACCCTCCTCAGATCCTTCCTTTTAATTTTCATTGCTTCTGCCTTAATTCAGACCCTCAGAACTCTTCCCCGTATGAACTTGATGATCATCTTTCTGCCTCTAGACTTGCCCCATTCTAAACCATCAGCCACATTGGAATCAAAATTCTCTTCAAAAGCATAAACATCACAATGCCCTCCTCCTGCTTCAATTCCATCAGTGGCTTTCCAGCCCACCTACTATAGCTCGATTTCAGTAGGAAGACATGTAAGGCCTCCCATGACCCAGCCCCAGACTCTCTTCTTCCCATCCTCACTCCTTTTCAGCACTTCCGCATTCCCCATGCTCCGGACACGCTCAATTTCCTGAAATCCCAGCAGAGTCCTCAGTTTTTCTTGCCTCCAGCCCTCGTCAGTGCTGTTCCCTCTCTCTGAAATCAACGTCCTTCTCTATCTGGTCAATCCCTTCTCATCCTTAAATGACTCAGCACAGGCTCCATTGCCTCTCAGAAGCTTTCCCTAAGCCCTCTTCTCCCTCAAGTAGCTTTAAGTGTTCTTCATATGCCCTTAAAATACTCCTCTCTCAATATTTATGTTGTATTTTATTGTATGTAGGTCCCTGTCCCCCACTGGGCCATGAACTGGAAAACAGACACTGTTCTCTCAGCTCTGTGAAGCTGTTTCTTAGCCTTGTGTCTCATATATAGGAGAAGCACAATAAGTTTCCTTGAATAAATTCACACATCCTTCTTATCTCTCTCGCTATCTAAGAGTATAAATGAGATGGGAAGTGAAATAAAAGTCAAGTACTTCCTTTGTGTTTCTTATTCACCATTAAGATGGGACATGAGTTGAAAAAAAAAAATGAAATGCTAAATGGAAAATAAAGATTGTGGATTCTCTACGCATTTCCAAGATCATTCAGGTTCTTTGCATTGTTGATAGAAGGCAATGTAGGGCCTGCTGAAATACATCAACGGGCTAAAGATAATTGTGGAAATTTGCTACGTTTTCCCCCTTAAATTGTCCCTGTATAATAGAAAAAGGAATGAGAGACATTGTGAAGAAGAAAATTTTTAAAGCTAACTCTTTACAGGAGCAAGGATGCGGGAGCATTGTACTATACAGCTAGTTTTCTGGAAGTCCATTAAATGAGCCAGCAAGGAAAACCATAAAGAACAGTAATTCCACTTGGCCACACAAAGGTACAGAAGCTGAAGGAGTCCATTCTAATGCCCTGCAAAGGGTGTGCTATGTTTGTCTTCTTGCCGGAGGCAAGCAGCTGCCATGAGAGTGGTAAACACCATAGGTGATCCCTCTGAAGAGTCCCTCGCTCCACCCCTACTAATGTGAGAGGACGACAGATTTCTCATCAGGAGAGTGGTGGCTGGGTTCCCCTCGGAGGGTTCAAGAGGGTTCCCTGGACACAAAGACAGTGGGAGCTGTGCCAGTGGACAATCTCTGGGGTTGGACTGACCAGGATGGCTGTTTACTCCTGGAGGCAGTGACACTGGAGGAAAACTAGAGTCAAGCAAAGAAGCAAAGTTCGTAGCTGGAGGCCCACGGGGAAAAACCAGGTCAGAAATGGAAAATAATAACATCAGGAGATGGGAGTGAGTGTGAAATGGAACAGGACGAGTGATTCAGGATGAAAGATGTGGATGAAGCAAGGGACTCACGGGGCAGACCTTCATGAGCTGCGTCCTGGGCAGAGAGGGGCCCATTTGAGTTCTCCAAGGAGCTGGTCAGGATTAAGCAGCAGGAACTCTTTTGAGGCAGAAGAAGATATTAAAGTTTACTTCAACCACCCATGTGCCACAACACCACAGCGAGAAAATGGAAAGAAATCAGTCATGAGCCTGGAGAGTAGAGTGACATGGCCACAGAAAGAAAAGAGGAAAAAACTCAGTGCCCCAGAAGCTACCTGATGAGTGCCCACACTGGGCCAGCAGCTTGAACAGCAATCGTCCTGTCTTCATCTGAAGAGCTTGTAGGCTCCTGATAAAACCCCTGTGCGGGGTTGCAGACAATTCCTCCCACCCTCTGCTCATCTCAGCTGGGATCTGGCTTTCCCCAGCCTGTCTATCCCTTTCCTGCTGACAAATTCTTCTGATGGTCTCCTTTGCTTTTTATTTCATCTCTGTAAGATGCTGCCTCTCAGCTCCCTTCCTCTGGGCTACGTGCTCCACAGCCCTCAGGCTTGATGAGAACTCCTGCGTGCTGCATCCAGACCATGCCTGGGGCAGAAAGGAATGTTTCCCCAAGCATGTGTTCATGTGTTAGGCAAGATGCTCATAACAATAAGAATTCTCAAGGTAACGAGACAAAACTACTCTTAGCTCTAGACAGAAATGACTTATGATAGATAAAGAAAATCAAGTTTTGAGGAACAGGATGGTGTGCTAAGTGCCTATCTATGCATCTGGCACGTAAAGAGACTTTTGTGAAATACATCCCACTGTATGTTTGGTGCCAAACCCTACATGGAAATGAACTAACACTTCCAAAGAAGATGTAGGATGAGTTCCTAGGAACTTGAAAGTCCTGGGCACGAAAATGAGAGTCTTAGAGGAATGGGAGTTCCATTCATTCCTAATTGCAAATGATCCCTGGGGTTTTGACTGAAAGAAGAATATACACATTAGAAATAACAGGTTTGGGGCTAAGCAGGTTATATATCATTAGAATGGGAATTCCCTGTTGAGCTCATCAAAACAACTTTAAAATAATTATAGAGGAACGCTCCCAGATTTAACTGTATAGCCGTTACTGTGGAAGGAATTATGTACGACCACACCCCCCCGAAAAAAAAGAACAATAGAGTTAAAAAATATCCAATTATTTTAGATGAAAAAATACTGGAAAGGGAGTTGCAACAAATACTGAAGGCCTAATGGATGATATATAAGACAAAATTGAGATAAGAAATACAAAAGAATAAAAAATAGTTGTCATAAAGATTTGATGATCTGATATTCATGGCTAAAGCACTAGTTGAAATGTATACCCTATTGGTTATAAATAAGCCCATTAGAAGGAAGTATTAGTAAGTCTTATTCAATACCGTCTCAAAGGGGGTACCCATTCCACCCCCACTTCTCTGGTGGCTAATAGAGGGCTTGACAGGGCAAGCACTAGTGGCTACTGAGAAGCATTCTGCCATCCCAGCAAACCCAGTGCTCTTAGTGCTGATTCCTGAGTTTTCACCAAACCAGAGAGATTGTGTCATCAGGTACTGAGTGCAGACAAGAAGGTCATAACCCTGGAGCCATGTGAAATTCATATCCAATGTCAGCACTGCAGTCCAACAACCACGTGATTTACATAAATATCCAAAAGATACTGTATGAGTAGAAAGAGTAGCGGAGCAACTTGGGGTGAAGGGGAGAAATAAAGCCATAGTTACTCACATAGTAGTTAACATGGATTCTTTTATTTTTATAAATTTATTTATTTTATTTACTTATTTTTGGCTGCATTCGGTCGTCATTGATGCGTGTGGGCTTTCTCTAGTTGCGGCGAGAGTGAGGGCTACTCTTCATTGCGGTTCGTGGGCTTCTCATTGCAGTGGCTTTTCTTGTTGCGGAGCACAGGCTCTAGGCGCGCAGGCTTCAGTAGTTGTGGCACGCGGGCTCAGTAGTTGTGGCTCGCGGGCTCTAGGCTCAGGCTCAGTATCTGAGGCACACGGGCTTAGTTGCTCCGCGGCATGTGGGATCTTCCCGAACCAGGGCTCGAACCCATGTCCCCTGCATTGGCAGGTGGATTCTTAACCACTGTGCCACCAGGGAAGCCCAAGAACATAGATTCTTACTGGGTTCAAATCCTAACCCCACCAATTACTAGCTAGGTGATATTGGGCAATTTATATAACCTCTCTTTGCCTTGCGAATTCATTTGTAAAATAGGGATATTAATGGTCCATATCTCATAGGCTGTTGCGTGGATTAAATAAATTAACTGATGGAAAGCACTAGGAGAATGTGGGGCACATAGCAAGCTATGTGTTTGCTATCATTGCTATCCAGTACAGATCATACAGCTTAGAAATCTAAACATGAAGCTAACACGAAAGTCAGGTCATGGCAACATTAATTGAATCAACAACTATTTTTGAGTGGCTGTTACATGTTGCGCCCTTTGCTAGGTACTTGGGATACTACAGTAAATACAGTGAGACTCTATAAAGCAACCAGAGAAATTATGTATTTGTGTGGATACCTATCATCCTGAGGACAGAAAGAAAGCTAGAGAGCATTTGAAAATTAAAGCTCTTCTTTCCTTTCCCTCCTTTCCTGGAAAATTTAATCCAAAAGCCATTAGGTGGGATCACTTATGCTGCCAGTCAGGGAGATCCATAATTTCCCAGAGCTGGTGTTGGAGCCCTTGAGAATGAGAAAGGGAAGGTTCGAGAGGGCAGTTGTCGTGGGGTGTCGGAGTATGAGTGGGTGAGGAGAGCTTCCTGGTGAGGATGTCACAAACTGAACAGGGTGAGTAGGGCATTACAAACAGAGATTGATCAAAGGAGTGAATATATCAAGGCTGATGGGAACTAGATTTCTCAATAATGAAGAAGGAATTTACAAATAAAAAGAGGACACTAGAATAAACCATGTGGTACTGGATTAGAATTGGATGCATCCATGTGAACGCAGATTTTCCACACACATAGATAAATGTTGACATATAGACTGAGTCATTGTCAACATGATGGTCTATCACCCTTGAGTACTTTGGTGTATATTTCCTTCAAACAAGGACATTCCCCTACTTAATCCAATCTGGAAGGATGGGTTTTCCTTCAGGTTTTAGGTGCCAGTGTAGCTGCCACTGCCACCACAGCAATGCAGATCTGTGGCTGGAGCTAACCTTGGAGCAGGCCCAAGAGAGACAAAAAAAAAACAGGAGGGAAAAAACAGATCTCCCCCCACTCTCTCGGGCTGGCAGGACAGGAGCCCCTGTTCCAGTCCTCTAGTTAGAAAGACTGGCTTCTCTCAGAGATCTTACTGCCTGCACCACTGCACAGTTCCTTGATATGGCCTGCTCTTGGGTCAAAGCTGGAAATAAAGGAGTTGGTGAAGGAGGGCAACTCACAACTACCTTATAGCAGTTGTTCTTCATGTTTGACTTTCCTCCTCAATCCACCTGCTATTGTTTACATTTCTGTCCTTAGGCAGTTGATGTTGGTATTTTAGCCAGTCTTTAGTTGTGGCCACTGGAAAAGGTAAATTTTAGAGGCCCTCCTCCATCTTGGTAGGCACCAGAAATCTCAGGGTTTTTTCGAAATGTGTCAACAACGCAGGCCAGCTTCCTAACTGTGCAATCAGAGCAGTCACGTGGAGTCCAGTTCTTAGAAGAGCCTTGGGTTAATGTTCTCTCGTTGCCATCTTGAAATTCTTGGTGATTTTATCTTTGAACTTGTATGAGCGAAGTTCAGTGGGATAATGGAGCATGTGCATGAACATAGGAGATCCACACCACATGCTTGTGTACTACTCTTCCTTGCTGCCCCCTTTAGCATGTAGCATTCATGATGTTCCATGAGTGCACAGTACATGGGAGTCAGTGGGTCTCAATGCAAGTAGAAGGTAAGTGTATTATATCTGTAACTAAGTAAGCAGGGGTGCTGACATCCCCAAGAAGCCATACTTTCTGTTAGGACCAGAACTTGCTTTGAATACAGAAAGAAGGCAAGGGTGTTCTTTAAGAAACACAAATGACCAAGGAAAACTATTATATCCTTATTCATGTTACTTCCCTATTTCAGCCAACAATTTACACTGAAAATGATGATGTAGAAGAAAAGGAAAAGGTAAAAATTCCTTTATAAAATAGTTCCTTTTCCTTTCAGTCCTTCCTTATTTATGAGGGGGCAAACTAGAGAGTATGGGTAGAATGTGAGCAAAGAAAGAAGTGAAACAAGAACAGTTGAGTTAGTTTCTACTGTTCTGGTAAGAACAAAATACACATGCATATACGAATTGTGTAGTTTCAGTGATTCTGCATATAAGTTAAATGCCCTTACATTTGCATTTAAATTGTCATTGCACAATATAAAGATAAATTATTAGTATGAATTCTACCATTTTAATTTTTTTAAACTTAGAACAACCTTAAATATCTAATAAAAAATACTACGACAAGTCAAGAGATTGACCATAGAACAAAGGAACAATCTCTGTATTTAGTTCTTTTAATGATGCTTCTTTGCTGATTTTTTAACAAGGGACCCTGCCTTTTCATTTTGTGCTGAAAAGTATGTAGCTATCCCTGTCTGTAACTTTTGGCCTGAATCCAGATCCAATTTTGGATTCTCCTAAGGAGCTCTCAGTTTATTTGTGATATGTTCCTCCCCAGTTCAACCAGCTCATAACCTAATAACCAACCTTCCCCACCCCAAATCCAGCAATAGTGTTGCCCTGTGGGCTGAAATCCAGAACACCCTAGAGATGAGACAAAGCACTGGACCTTCTAAATTTCCTTCAGGGGCAGGCAATTTGACTTGTTGGTCACCTTTTTTGTTTGTTTTATATCCTTGCAGGAATATGGCCAGTCCTGTTTGCCTATGTATCAGAAGCAGTAAAATGCCTCAATAATTATATCAGCACTAAATTCAATTGACTCTCAATCTATGCCATAATTTGCCATCATGGATTCCGTACAATGATCAGCAGAGTTGGAATCAGAAAACCTAGGCGTGGCATGCTGTTTAAGATTACATGTTTTCATGTGTAAAACTGCAGTAGCAATACCAACTTCCAAGAATTTTTCTTGGAGGTATATGAAATTGCAAGTAGCAGCATATAGGAGTTGCTCAATAATGCATATATATTTGCACTTGGCTATTGGTCAATTTTGAATCACTGTCCAAGTAGCTTGGCCAGAATTTATTTTGAAGTTCTGTCACCTTCCTCAACCAAGAGATGATTTAAAAAGTAATGCAGCCATTGTAAAATGCCTCGTGAAATAATGCATACTAGGATCTGAAACTGCATATGTGGCTTATTAGAATGATCATATTCAAAAGAGTTGAAGATGTATCTTGAATTAATGTTTACTTGCCCTTCTCTTCTTGCCTTTATCATTTTTTCTCAAAACTTCAAATCTGAGCATTTTCCTTTGTTCTTACAAAACCATGGAAACTGATCAAATTCTGCCACACTCTTTTCAAAACTCTTCTGTCAGTTCACTGTCATGCTTTTTTCCCACCTGAACAAATCAATGTACAGAATGTCTTAACTTATAAAATTCATAAAAAGAAATGGATTCACCTGCTGCTAAAATGATGACAACACTAGAGATGGCTATGATCAGAGCACAGTGATATTTCAGTGCCATAAAATTAAATGCTAAAATTATACTGGACCCTAGTTTATTGTCACATAAACTTAAAAAAAGATATTTTCCAAGAACCTTAGGCTTATCCTTTATCTACATATTTTTTTAATTTGGTTCTATTAGATGCAATTAGGATACAAAACTAAACACATACAGACGTTCATAAATTTGAACCCCTTTCATTCATAACTTTGATAGGTGTACCTGTTTCAGTTTATGATTACTATAATTTTCTCTAGGACAGAAGAAAGACACACGAAGTGATGTGAGCTTAAAATAGGAAGGACAAGTGTTACCCAAGCAGGTGGACAATTTACATTTTTTTGCAGTTATGTCTCAATTATTTATGGTATTAAAGGACAGGGATAGCACAGATGAAAGAATCATAGCATCTCAGGGTTGGAAGTGCTTAAAGGTCCTATAGTTCAATCACTCATATGATGGTTAAGTTAATTCCATAGCCTTCTTCCTACAACAAGTAGACTTCCAGCATGTGCTTGAATATCTTTAGTGATGGCAAAAGGCTACCTCATTTCATACTTGAATAATTCCATTAGATTTTGGCTCAATCTAAAGGACAAATCTTTCTATCTCTCCATAACTTCTACACCTATTCTTTGATAATGGAAAACAAGGACCACACTTTTCAATCTTTGTATCTCTAGTGCTTGTGACAGTGCCCAACTGACACACAGTAGGATTTCATTCAGGTTTATTAAATAGAAATGAAATGCAGATCTAAAAATAGTGTCTGCCAGGCCATATTCTCTCCAGGCCTTGAAGAATTCCTCTTTAGTCATGACTTTGAACTTCCTTATCATCCCAATGCCTTCTCATTGAGCGACTTTTATTTGTCATCTCTTTCTAGTTATGTTGTCCCCAAAATAAAACAGAATATTGCACCTCTGTTCTTACAGGTACAGAGTATAATGTACTGGCAACCCCATCAACCTAAAAACTACTCTTCAAATAACACAGCCCAGAATTAAAGTATCCTGTTCCAGCGGCTACCTCCTATAGAAAGACACTGATATTAAACCAAGTCCTTTATCAGAGGCTGATGCTACAGCCCTCTATTTTCCTGAATTATATTCATAGATTAAAAAAAAATTACTTTGTTGACACGAGCACAAAACTTCAATGTAATCTTATTAAAGACTGGAAATATCTGGAGACAGTGAGCATCAGACCAGCTCGTGTTTGACCCTGACACTATTTTTTTATTTATTTATTTATTTATTTATTTATTTATTTTTGGCTGTGTTGGGTCTTCGGTTCGTGCGAGGGCTTTCTCCAGTTGCGGCAAGCGGGGGCCACTCTTCATCGCGGTGCGGGGACCGCTCTTCATCGCGGTGCGCGGGCCTTTCTCTATCGCGGCCCCTCCTGTCGCGGGGCACAGGCTCCAGACGCGCAGGCTCAGCAATTGTGGCTCACGGGCCCAGCTGCTCCGTGGCATGTGGGATCTTCCCAGACCAGGGCTCGAACCCGTGTCCCCTGCATTAGCAGGCAGATTCTCAACCACTGCGCCACCAGGGAAGCCCTATTTTTTTTTTTTAAATAAATTTATTTATTTTATTTATTTTTGGCTGCGTTGGGTCTTCATTGCTGTGCGCAGGCTTTTCTCTAGTTGTGGCAAGCGGGGGCTACTCTTCGTTGTGGCACGAGGGCTTCTCATTGTGGTGGCTTCTCTCATTCCGGAGCACGGGCTCTAGGTGCACGGGCTTCAGTAGTTGTGGCACACAGGCTCAGTAGTTGTGGCTCGTGGGCTCTCGAGCGCAGGCTCAGTAGTTGTGGCGCACGGGCTTAGTTGCTCAGCGGCATGTGGGATGTTCCCTGACCAGGGCTCGAACCCGTGTCCCCTGCATTGGCAGGCGGATTCTTAACCACTGTGCCACCAGGGAAGTCCAACCCTGACACTACTTATTAATGGCTGTGTAATCTTTACAAAGACCTTTCACTTCTCTGAGTCTCACTTTCCTTTGTTAATAGGGGATGAAATGTCTATTATTTAGGAATTATCTTTTGAAGGACAGTTACAAGAATGGAGGTACCATTTAGTGGATCAGGAAGACTGCAGGAGGAGAAATTTGATAATGAGCAGAAGCTTGGCATCCAGGTTCTGTTTTAGATGTGCTAAGTTGGAATGCCTATTAGACAATGAATGGTGAGGTCAAGTAGGCAGTAACAAAAAAAAACACATGCCAAGAGTTCAGGAGAAAGTTCTAGACTGGAAATTTAACTTTGGAAGCTCAAAGCTATAGATGTATATAAGTCATGGAACTTGTAAAATTTCCTAGAGAATGAGAATAAAGGAGAGTGTCCTTGGGCCTGCCTATATTGGGACGAAACAGCAATGGAGACCAAAAAAGAGAGATCAGTGGGGTAGGAGGGGAACCATGAGAGAATGATATCCTGGGAGGGAAGAGAGTTTCAAGAAAGAGAAATTGATTGCTACTGTACTCTGTTAAATCCTGCTAAGAGGTTGGGTAATTTGAGGAGTCACACATTAGCTCCAATCTCCAGCTTCTAGAACATTGCCTGGTGTGTTATATGTTAAATGTTATAATGATAGATCTTGGTATTAAGTGGTAAATGTTATTATTTTAGATCTTGACTCAGTCATCCAAAATATTTGTTTATAACTTCCAACTTCAAAAATTTTACCTAATCACAGATTTAAAATAGAAGTCATGACAGATGCATAAGAAACAGCTTTCCGGGGATGAAATCTATTGACTGCTTAGGACACTTTGGTATGGTTGCCAAACCAGTTATGATACATTTAATAATGGTAATACTCTTGCCAAATTTCTCCCTTTTGCTCAAAAGAATAGCATGGAAAATCTGACCTACTGCCCTGCTGCTGAAAAATATGTTACTTGTAATAAATTCCCCAATTTACAGCCTAATACGTCTATCTAAAAAAGAAATTGGATTTATCTGATGTGATTTTTTCCACAGTGAACTCATGCCAGCTCCTGATGATCCTTTTAACTCTGTACCTAATATCTTCATAATAGCATGTTTTTTAAACTCACATGAGACTGAAGACAAATTCTTTGGTTTGTTTGTGTACTTTTTTCCTACTGCTCTTTATCTTTTAAAAATTAAAAACTATACTTTCTCATCTCCAGTATGTCTTTCATCTGTGCCAGTTTTTTAAATTTAATATCAGAAATGCACTATCAATATTCCTCCCTGATTAGAAAATCTACAGTATCTGTAAAGGTAATATTTCCTAATTAATCTTATGAGAGTAAATTACTGACACAAACCTGCAGACTCAAGAAATTCAATGAATCCCAAACAGGATAAACACAGGATAAACCCCAAACAGTATAAACAAAAAGAAAATCATGCTCAGACACATCATAATCAAACCGAGGAAAACCAAATGTAAAGAAAAAAGTCCTGAAAGTAGCCAGAGAAAACAGCACATTACATATAGGGAAATGATAGAAATAACTGCAGATTTCTCATCAGAAATCATGGGGGCTAGGAAAGAGTGGAAATAATATATTTTAAGTGCTGAAAACAGAAAACAAACAACCAGACAAAAAAATCTATCAATCCAGAATTCCAGATCCAGTGATAATATCCTTCAGGAATGAAGGGGAAATTAAAACATTCTCAGATGAAGGAAAACTAAGAGAGTTTGTCACCGTCAGACCTGCTACAATAGAAATGCTAGGGGAACTTTATCAGATTGAAGAGAAGTGGTATCAGAGGGAAAACTCAGAGCTTTAGGAGTGAAGGAAGAGCAACAGAAATGTTAATATTTGGGTAAATGTAGTAGACTATTTTTCTCCTATTATGTTCTTTATAATATGTGTGACTCTTGAAAGAAAATATATCTGGAGGGGAAAGGTTTAATGTATGTAGATGTAATGTAAATGAAAACTACAACATAAAGACAGGCTAGATGGGACATATATTGTTGTAAGGCTTCTTCTATATTTTACTTTAAGTGGTAAAATATGAGTTATAAATAGACTAGAAAATGAGGTATGTGTATTATAATCCCTAGAGCAACAAATAAAACTTAATACAAAAAGATATAGTCAAAATGTTAATGGATGAATTAAATGAGATACTAAAAATATTCAAGTAAACTAAAAGAGGATTTACAAAAAAAGAAGAGAAAAAAAAATTCAGAGGGAACAAACAGAAAAAAGATAAAAGAATAGACAAATACTGATATATCAGTAACTACTTTGAATAAAAATGGTCTAAAGGCAACAATTAAAAGACAGAGATTGTCAGATTGCATTTAAAAGATAGATCAAACTATGTATAAGCTGTCTACAAAAATCCACTTTAATTATAATGATACAGTGAAACTAAAAATATAGAAAAAGATACCATGCAAACACTATTTTTTAAAAAAAACTGCATTGCCTATATTAATATGAGAAAATATAGATTTCAAAATTAGGAAAATCACCAGGAATAAAGCAGTACGTTACATAATGATAAAAGGGAAAATTCACTAAGGAAGCGTAACAAACCTAAATGCATGTCCACCTATCCACAGAGAGCTCAGAATACATAAATCAGAAACTGAAAGAACTGAAAATAGACAAGTCCACAATTATATTCAGAGACCTAAAGACTCCTCTTACGGTCACTGATACTACAAATAGGTCAATAACCAGCAAGGATATAGGAGACTTGAGAAACATTACTGAACTTAACCTAATGACCTTTAGGGAACACTGTACCCACAAACAGCAGAATATGCCCTCTATTCAGGTGTACTCGGCGTATCTGTGAAATTGACCATATTCTGGGCCATATTTGGAGGTTGAACAACACGGCTTTATTTCCCTATCTCCTTGGTATGCTTCAGGCACAGGATGAGCGGCAGGGGGGTGAGCCGTGGCTGCTTAAAGAGGACGCTCAGGCTTGAGTTACTAATTTGAAACCCGAAATACTCAACCTCGCATTTGTCTCTGAACTCTCTAAAATATGTAACATTTCTAGTGTATCAATTTTACACGTACAAATTAATATTAAAATAGATAGGCTAAAGCCAGAGTATAGAGCCAAACTTTGGACTTAAAGTATGTATCTCTTTCAAGCAAGTAATACTGATAAAGATGAGTATTGCTCATTCATTAACGATGCCCCTTCCACTTGGAGATACTAGTGTGGGTTGTAATGAAAGTCACTTTGGGCACTTGAACGCAATTGCAATCCTGGTATTGAGAAATTATGCCTTAATCTATGTGGCTTCAAATGAGAGAATTTTAATATAGTCATCCAGACCATGCTACTCTTTCTGACCACCTTGATCCTCTATTATATACCGTCTTGCACTGATTCTTTCCTATTCAATACCTCAGGTTGCCATTAACACAGGATCCCCCTCTTGATTAATAAGAAAAGGAGCTTAGAATGTGTTTTAACATCTTCAGCTTCCTGGTGTTTGTCAAATACTCTTGTTTTACAAGAAGCAGTTTTCTTGTAGGGCTGTGAGTGTGTCTGCATAATTTTTCATCAAGGCAATAATGTAAGATCCTAAATCACAAGCATTCTTTGCAAGTCCCTTAAGTGTAGTGTAATTTGGAACCGGCAATCCATTTCAAGTTCGGTAAATTAAAGGAGAAATAGCCAAGCACGAGTCGGAAGAACAGGCCTGACTCCTACGCCTGCAATTTCAACCCAATGGCATAAAATGCCGAGCCATTATTCTTCCAATTTAGCTTCCTCAGCTTTCATGTTCAAAACCAAATTCATTCTAAAAGTAATCAGATCAGATAAGGACTGTGCTGGGGAGGAGGGCGGCGGTATGCTAATGACGCCGCGGAGGAAACGGTTGGAAGGTTCTGGTGTTTTAACATTCAGGTTATTTGATGGAGCATATTTTAAAATGATTTTTCCAGGTTAGTTTAATTGGAGTATCAGAAATCCTTTCATCTGTTTTGACAACTGAAATGATGATGTGCAGCCTGCCCCGTGTTTAGACTGTGAGAGACAGGCACTTCCGTATTGATGTTCCAGCTACTGAGAATTTAAAAGGACAGGAGCAGCTAAAGGCCGATTAGCCATGGAGAACATTAGCTTCGCTACCTCTCATACGGAGACAGACATTACGTCAAGCATGACAAGCCACTCTAGCATAAAAGTCTTAGCGGCCTCCAAGTCTCAGGCTTACCCTTAAGTTATTTCATTAAAATACAAAATCATGTTGACCTAATTTTTTGACAGGTTTCGAAGACAGTAAAGATTTCCTCCCTTGCCGTACCTACCCTGTCTTCCCCTTCATCCTGCCATAACTCTGGGGACTTTGCCGGTTTCATTCAAGTCCTTGCAGAACGCCAATCCCTTTTATTTTAATCAAGGTAGAAGCTCCGGCTTTAAATGCTTTCTTCGCTCATCTCCAAACATGTATGCCCAGACACTTCATCGGCATGGGAACTTCTATCAATAGCAGTAACTCTTCATGTCCTTGGGGGGAAGAGAGCTACTCAGCATTCAGCGGAGAAGCCGGAACCGCCTGGATCAGTCTCATTATGTAGGCCATATGCAATAAGCCATGGTACCTAACAGCTGCTGGTGGTAGGATTAAGGGGAAAATATTTAATTTGATGCAGGAGCGCGTGTGCATGATTTCAGCCGGAGCTCTTACCTGCTCCCTGGGGTGTGTGTCAGATATATGGTAGAACGCAGAAATCATTTAATTGTGTCAACACCATGTTCGGATGTTTGTTTAAAGTAAAATTAGTTTTTGCCGCATACGTTGATTAGTTGATGGGCTATTCGACTGTCACAGAGGCTACTGGATACAAAGACAAAATTGGCTTGGTTAATCTGAGCAAAGGGGAACAAGTCCTCTGAGATCAGGGGAAACACAAGCAATGTAAATTCGGATTAGTCTTTGTGTTCTGTAAATCAATAAAACAACAGGCAAGTGTGAAGAATAGGCTAGATCATCTATCAAACTGGTTTTTATTGTGTTTCTATTTCTATCCCCTGGTAAACATGTGCCTTCAGTTTCCCATGAATAAAAGCATTTGACAAAGGAATAAAAATGGACTGGAGTTCACTGTAGATGCAGTGCCAATGACAAAGCAAGGGTTGCGGTGGGTGGAGAAGGTAGCGAGCAAAGATGAGAATCAAAAAGGCTGCTTCCTGCAATCTCAAAGCTAGATCATTCTAAAATTCTCAGGTGACAGGTGGTGAAAGTGAAGATAGATTTTATGTATCTACTGCAATGAAGACTGTACCTCGTGCAGAATACTAATCAGGATTTTTTTTTTTTAAAGGCAACTGCATTGTCTTAACAGGCTTTAAAAAAAGAGAGGTGCACACAGGCACACACACACACACAAAAGAAATCAGCTAAGGAGGCTTGTGTTGCAACCAAGATTTCTCCCCACCAATCACTTTCAATCACAGAAGAAATAACAAACATGCTAAAATAAGCAAACGCTAATTTTGTGGCCCAGTGAAGGGCCTGGCTCTTTTAAAACCAAACAGTCCTCTTGTTCTTTAAGCTCCTTTTTAAAAGCAAGCATTTCACCTGATTGCTTTCACGGAGGGACTCCTTTTATCTGTGTCGACAGTTCGCACTGTCATTGTGTGTTACCTTTCGGTGCTCACAGAATCACAGAACCGCATTCTAAGACCACCCTCCCCAAGCCACGCCGTGCCCTGAGATACTGCGGAGAAAGAGGAAGGGAGAGAAAATGCAGATTTCGGAACTGAGGAGCAGCACGTTTATATTTGCAGTAGTCAAGGCGAGCTGGGCAGAGTGGTACAAATCTTCCCTTCCGAGTGTCTGAAAGATGGGGGCGTCTTTGTGGCATTATCTTCCCAGGTGCCCCAGATGGCACAGGGTATTTCTAATGGAAAACCATTCATCTGGCCCTGGGACTGTACGTGTTGTACATCACGATGGTTCATGTAGGAAACGAGCTCAGACAGCTGAAGCAGAAGGCGAAGGGCATGCGGTGGTGAAGGCATAATGGCAGAGAGGAACAAAAGGGCAGGTGAGTGAGTCAGAAGCTGGGGAAGGGGAGGAGAAGGCTGTTATTTCGCCGTAATTCCCCAGGATCCACTCCTGCTTGGGTTGGCGGTGAGAAAAAACCAATTCAATTTGAAGGTGGTTCGGGGTAAATGAACCAGGGAATTGAGCTGCTGGAATCTAATTAGGGACCCCTCAAATTACTACTACCTGCCCAACAGAAAAGTCAAATGGCTACACCAGCCAAAAGAGTTAGGGAAGTTGGCAGAATAAGCAGTCCAGAAGGAGAAGGTTTGCAAACCTTCCAGATTCTATCTCTAAAACTCTTAGAAGTGAATTTTTTTTAAAATGTTAATGCCATAGGCATAGAAGATTACAAAGCAGAAAATATGGCCACAGAAAGGGCAGATGTAGGACCCCCAGATTTGAAAGGCCTGTAGCATCTCCACTCCCTCTGGGGAAAGGCGAGACCCTTGGTATTCCCGTCTTCATCCTCAGGGATGCTTCATGAGAACAGGGACCAATTCCCTACTACATAGAGAAAGCACATAACCCAGCCCCATAGAGAGATGGTAAATGCTGGTGGATACAGTGACGGGGGTGAAGGAAGGATAGGGTGTGCAGGATTGGTCCTCTGAGCTCACCCCTTGTTTCCTGGCATCACATGGTTCATTTCAACCTTCTGATATCTGCTTATTCAAAGGTGACCCTCTTTGGGGCTTTGTGTATTTCTCCTTGAGGGGAAATATAGCAGGATATCTAAACATGGTCTTGCGGAAATAGAACTAGAACCATACTCAGTGTCAAGATATCCAGTGGAGCGCTGACATCCTCACTAATCTGTGTAACTTTGGGAAACTATTTTGAGTGTCATTTTAAGCTCATTTGTAGTTGGATCAGAAAGTCTTTAAGAGCTATTACAGCTTCTAAGTCTGAGGATTCCCCTCACCCTCAAAAGGCACATTTTTGTAGTATTTTCTCAATTAATTTTAGACACATTTTGGTACAAAAGACATGGAATGAACACCCAGAACAATAAAAGACCCAGCAACTGCTGTCACCTCTGAAATTGATTTCCATCCTGGCTCGTACTTCAAACCTTTATTCATACACAGCAAATCAAAAATCTACATGAAAGGCAAAATGTACTTTTATTTACTGCATGATTATCGCCATTGCCACTGCTGATCTCTCCCCAAAGCCTTGTAACAACTACAGTTGCCTAGATTTCAGGCAGATCCCTGAGGACAGAAAAGGGAGCCAATAAATCCAAAGGAAATAAGCGAAATGGAATAACGTGATCCTTTTCTGCTTTCGCCAGGAAAGAAAAAATTATGTTTCAAGAGGTCAGTTAAATGAGCAGCTACAGTTTTCCTCCACGGAATAAAGAAGGCTCTCATACCAAACCTTGTATAGAAACACACAGTAATAAAACACATTAGCAGAAAAAAAGATTAGTAGCTAACCATAGCACACATGAATAGGAAATGCACACACACACACACACACACACACACACACACACACACACACACACGAGTCAACTGCCTATCCCTTAATACGGGATCGCTGTATTATGTTAAGCCACGCTGGTTCCCCTGCCACCTAGCACATGATATTCAGATTGTCTTCTACCATCATCAGTGGTGGGGAGCTCAGGGAATTCGAGTTTGTTACCAGTCTAAGCCAAACTTAATAGGAAAACTTGCATCAGGAAAATGTGTGATTCATCCCCAAAACAAAAATGCTTGAAATATATCCATTCTTTGGATGAATCATTGAGAGTTTGTCATGTAAAATATCATGTGCTGACACTTTGGGAGGTGACAGTGTGACTTCACATTTATAAAGGTGGGTTTTTTCCCCTTAAAGTAGCCAATGGGGGTGGGGGGTGGAAAGGAGTCACTAATGGTTCAATTAAGCTTGAAGGATCTAGAAGGTGGTAACTATCTGACACCTCCCATTGTTCCCATCCTATTAACTAATAAGTTAGTCTCTGCCTCCGTGTAACTCTTGCTGTTAATACTGTGACTCATTTAGTTGTCACCAGAACAATATGAGTTTGAAAGACTAGATTTAGAGAACAGGGCAGCTGCAGGTGCAGGGCTCAGGAGCACAACCCACGTCATCCCCACCCAGTTTAAAAGCAGAAAGCAGATCAAAGCTGCCCCTTGGGCATTCCTTCTGATTTACAGGTTTACCTTGTTATCAAAGCAGAGAGATTTCTTTTTTTTTTTTTTTCTCCCAAAACCTCGCTTGTACTCATTCCAGCACCAGGTTAGCAGATATCCAGGACCAGGACAAAGCTTCCAGTTTTTCTGCCAATATACCCTTCTTTTTCATCCCTACTCCAACCCCCTTAAAAAACAGAAAATAACAAAGAAATCTAGAACTGTATCTACACAAATCCCAAAATATAGTTTCATTTTGAAGTCACGTGATGCTGCAATTATTTGTATGTATACACAACTGATTGCATCAGCTATTTAAAGATTGCTGGAGAGAAAGGGATTGCTCACTTGAGAAGTGGTCACTCAATCCAATTAGCTTAATCATTTGACTTTAACCAGCATGATTCAGTTATCTGAATCATGAAGCAGGCAGACTGGGTTGAGCATTTGCAAAATGATCTTTTTCTCTGTGATTAACATTAATGGTGACATAAATAAGAAATGTGATGCAAAACTGGATAAACCTGTGACTTTCTGAAGAATTCTTGTTTTCCAGGATGTGCAAAGTTTACTCTGAGTAATAAATCCAATTGAAATATTTATTGAACATTTCTAAGTTCAAGATGTTCTATTAGACACTCAAGCAGCACACAATGACTCAGACTTAGTTTCTGGCCTCAAGTTTTCAATCTTAAGCAGAAGATGGATATGTAAACAGGTATTCATAAGGCAAAGAAAAACACAATGTGCGAAATAAAGTCACAATAATATGTAATGAGAGCAATTAATTGTGAGGGGAAGGAAGTCAGAAAAGGCTTGGGCTGGCCCTTGGAGGGTAAGGAAAACAATTAGAGGTAGCAGAAAGAAATGCCTTGAGGGCCAGCCAGGTAACAAAAATCTGAGGAACACTAGAGGGCTAGAGCTGGCAGCAAACTGTACCATCAATGACGCACGGAAAAGATTTCAAAGTCAATTTTAAAACTGTCTTGACAAACCAAAATATAGCCATGGGTCCGATTTGACCTTCCTTGGTCACACGCACTTTAGTTAGTTAGAAACAGAATGATCAAGAAAGCATTGCTGACAAAGAAGCAGAGCAAGGCAAGGGCCAGGGACATGTCTGCCCTCTGATTGCCAACCTTCCTCTCTCGGCACACTTTTCATCTTAATCCAATAACCTCTGGGATTTAGGTCAAAGGTGTTTAGAAGAATTGAGCTTCCCATACTGGAACCCATCATTCAAATTTCTTTCCTATGAGTTCTGACCTTACTCCCTCATGGATGAAAACAGAACTTCACCTTGAACCTATTCCCCTCAAAGTAACCCAGACTTTAGAACAGAATTCCTAATGCATTCCTAATGCTTAGGTTTGTCATCAGCCAGTCATCCAGCCAGACCACAGTTACAGAGACCCTTCAGAATTCGTGTTCTGCCTTCTCTTTTTCTCCCCTCCACCTACAGCCTGAGGAGTTGCCCAAGCCCCAGCCTAATGAAGTGAATGCTGCCCCCTGACGACAGATTTCCCTGATGCCAACTGCCTGTATGTCTCTTCCACCTCTGAATACCGCTGCTATGCTTCTGCAGACATCAGGACCTACCAGGACTCCCCCCAGTTGTTTCTTGGCAGATGCTTGGGCGAAGAATGCTATCCATCAGTCTCAACCTCCTCAGCATCTAGAGCAAGTCCATCCCAGCAGAACTAGACCAGTCCCAGGGGGGCTTCCATTTCTAAGACTCAGCCCTATCCTCTTTCAATCCATTCTGCTTTCGTTCACAGAGCTGTGCTGAGGTATTCTCTGAGGTACGATGAATCTTGATCTATTCAAAATATCAAGTACAGGGCTTCCCTGGTGGCGCAGTGGTTGAGAGTCTGCCTGCCAATGCAGGGGACACGGGTTCGAGCCCTGGTCCGGGAAGATCCCACATGCCGCGGAGCGACTGGGCCCGTGAGCCACAACTACTGAGCCTGCGCGTCTGGAGCCTGTGCTCCGCAACAAGAGAGGCCGCGACAGTGAGAGGCCCGCACACCGCGATGAAGAGTGGCCCCCGCTCGCCACAGCTGGAGAAAGCCCTCGCACAGCAACGAAGACCCAACACAGCCATAAATTAAATAAATAAATAAAAATTAAAAAAAAAAAATCAAGTACATAAGTCGTTCAATAAATAGGCATTTTGCCCTGCCATGTGCCAGGCCCTCTTCTGGGGAGACAACTATGAACAAGACAGGCGCAAACCCTTCCCTTATGGAGCTGACATTTTTATAGAAGAGACAGACAACAAGTATAATTAATAAGGAAAACTCATAGTATATTAGATAGTGGTAAGTGCTATGGAAAAAAAAAATGAGCAGAGAAGGAGGACATAAAATGTCATGGGGATGCGGAGGCCAGGGGAACCTCTCTGAGATGGTGAATTTAAGTAAAGACCCTAAGGACAGGAGGAAGTTACCAGGGGGCTTTCTCGAGAAAATCAATATGGGCAATGAGACAGCAAGTGAAAAGGCCCCAAGGTAGGACTGTCTCTAGTCCTTTCATGACCTCTCAGGAGGCCAGGGAGCAGAGCGTCTATGGGATCATGTGGGAGAAGGAGCTTACAGGTCATGAAAAGGACTGGGGCTTTACTTTGAGTGAGATGACAAACCATTGGCAGGTTTCAAGCAGGGGAGTAACAGGCTCTGAATTAATGTCTTCACACAGCAAGAGGCCCGTTAGGAGGCAATTGTGATCCAGGTCCAAGGTGAGGGTGGCTTGGACCAGATGAGCACTAGATCCATGTAGTTACACTAAAGGGGGCCTGGAGAGAGGTCATGGAAACATCCAGATGAAGGAGGCTTTGAATGATATGCTAACAAGTTTAGACTTTATTTTCTGAAGAGTGGAAAGAAACGATAGAGTTTAAATATTTTAGGAGAATATTTTTCTACAGAGTTTAAATATTTTTAGAAAGGGAACTCTGGCAGAAATATTGAAGGTAATTGGAAGGGAAGAAAAAGAGAGTTGTTAGCAGGTCCTTGTATTGGACAAGGCAAAAGGTAACGCAGAGCTCAACCAGGAGAGAAGCAATGTACAGAGAAAGACTTTGAAGATATGAGATAGTGAGATATTTGAAGACAAGCAAGTAGGTTTTAATAATCTTCCTATTTCCAGTGTTCACCACAGTGCCTGGAACACAAGAGACATTCAATAAATGCATTCATTCATTCAAAACTATTCACTGAATGGCTTTAAAAAGCAAAATAGATTGGTCTATTGGTTTCCTGGGGTTACCATACCAAATCACTACAAACTTAGTGGCTTAAAGCAACAGAAAGTTATTCTTTCAGAACTATGGAGGCCAGATGTCCAAAATCAAGGTGTTGGCAGGGCCATGCTCCCTCCAAAGACTCCAGGGGAATATCTTTCCTTGCTTTTTCCAGCTTCTGATAACTCCTGGCATTCCGTGCCTTATGTCAGCATAACTCCAATCTCTGCCTCTCTCCTCACACGGTCTCCCTTCTATCTCTCAATGTCTTCATTTTTGTCTAAGGACATCCACCATTAGGTTTATGGCCCACAATAATCCAGGATGGTAACGATAATTCACGATGGTATAAGATCTTTATATTAATTATATCTGCAAAGACCCTATTTCCAAATAAGGTCACATTCACAGCTACGAAGGGTTAGGGCTTGGACAATATCTTTTTAGGGACAGTATCCAGCCCACTACATTTAGATTTATAAAGGCATGACTCTACAGTTAAACTGTCCAATTTAATCCCCATTTCTGCCATTTAATATCAGTATCTCCTTGAGTAAGTTATTTAGCCCCTCTGGGCCTCAGTTTCCCCATCTGTGAAATGGGGTTAATAATAATTTTTTTTTTTTCTTAGAGCTATTGTGAGGCTTATGAACAAACCTATGTCAAGTACCTGGCCCATAGTAAATACTCAGCAAATGTTTTATTATTACTATTATAAAATATTGATATACACAGCCAAGCTTCCAGAGATATAGAGACACAGCACATATGTTATGTAAGGCACATCTTGAGGAATGTGTCAAAGTTAATCAGACACAGAAAGAGTCTGGGGTGTGAGGGAGAAAAGAGTGATAAGGTACAGATGTGAGTTCTAGGCTGAGGTGGCAACATTTGCAAAACTGTGGAGACTAGAGATATGAGAGCATATTGTCCATTTAGGGACCTACAAATAGCTTGGTATATCTGCAAGGAAGCAGACAGGGAGAACATGGCCGGAGACAACAGTGGAGAAAATAAGCAAAAGTCAGACCACGAAAAGCCCCAGTGTGCCCTGCTAAAGAGTTGGAATCCATCCTGGAAGCAGTGGAGAACCACAAAGAATGAGAAATCAAGAGTGATATGGGGTGAACATGCTTACATTTCAGAGCAGTCTCTGCAGCTAATGAGGACCATGGCTCTCCAAATGTTGCCTTATTACCTACCACATTATTGAACGTGGGGGACATACCCCATGCTTGCATATACATTTATTTGTTGTATATTTATTTTTTACATGGATGTACTAATAATATACCAATGTAAAAGCATTAAAAATCTTTAAAAATAATAATATACAGTTATTTTAATCTTAAATGTTATTTCATTGTCAGTTCAAAAAACTCTTTGCAGCCACTTAAAAATTACCATTAATAATAATATTTTAGTGAAAATATGTGACTCAATATTTTATTAATTTGAAAATATTAGTTTAACATTTTAGGAGACAGTGATTTGAAACTCTGATTCGAAATTCACTCTAATTGGATATTTAACCTCACGAAAACACATAGAGCCAAGACAGGGCCACCTTTGGCTATGCTTACTGAATCATGACAAGCACTTTTCAATCCCCTCCGCCAATTTCATATTTGTGAAATTCAGCTTGTAAATTTTCATCTTCCCTGATGTCACTCAGTTGTACTGGAAAACTAATAAGATACAGCATTTTTAACAAAGGTGTTCAGACACACACAAAAGTCTATTTCTTTGGAAGATTTTCAGAACCAGTTAGAAAATTCCATTTCTAAAATATTTAAGTGAACAGATATGAAAATTATTATATATGGCATGCATATTGCTTTTGACAAAATATTGTATAACCTGAATATAAAGTAAGAATGAAAGCATAAATTAAAAAAACTCATATTCAGAGTGTTCTTTCCACAGCAGCAATTTCTTTCAAAACCGTTAATTTCTTAATAATTGTTAATATGTCACTTTAACATGACACAATGAGCTTGTTTTTTCAAAAATATCTGCTGGGTAATAAATTACTGACAGATAGATGCTTTTCACAGCCAATATAGTCTATACGTCTCTTTGTACTAGTGGGAAACTGCCTAACATATTTAAGTCAGACAACACTTAAGTATTTGTTTTAAGGTCAAAGGTGAACTTTGGTGCAAAATATCTTCATGGTTACACCCCATCTCATTAACAAAGAACCATAAAGAGTTAGCTATTAAGATAGTATCCATTTATTTAAGAGGAAAAATGCAAACTGTGTGTTCTTTTGTCCCAAGACCAAGAATAATAAAGCATATCCCCCCAAACTAAATCCTAATTGAGGTACTAGCTCACCTATAAAATACATGCTAAAAGAGTTGAAATTAATTCTAACCATCAGTTCATTACCTACAATTGGGCTATATAATGGAAGATAAAATGTTTTCAAGGGAAGCTAAAAGGCTGGTAGAAGAGATGTCTGTGGGAAGAATTGTGAGTGTTTCATGAAGCCCTGTCCCCTACCGTGTGGCAAGGTAAAGGGGGAGCTCTTAAGGCAAGTGAAGGATATTTCGAGAGAACTACTCAGAGCTCTTTAGTGGGTCCTCTGGGCTTTGAGGAACACAGGAACTGGTATTGACACATTCAAGATGCTCTGATGTCAGATCAAAGAAAAGCAGCTGCTTTGGGACGACCTGCTCATTCTGAGATGTCAACGCAAAGGATGGTGAATTTCCCGCGAGTCAGACTGGGTCATCCTAGAGAATAGTGGACCTCCCAAGGCCCCAACTCAGAGGGACCATAGGAAGTGGAAGAGAAGATAGGGTAAAGAGTAGAGAGCTGAGGGAAGGGAGACATCTTATTTTGGATGATGGCTTAGAGTTTGAGTAACAGACCGAATTGGACATTTTATTACCATAGAGTAACTAGAAAAGCTCAAGATTTCTTCCTGATGTAAGGAAAAACAAGCTACAGCAAGTTTGCAGGGACAGTCATCACAAAGAAGTCCATTCACCCCAACATGCTAAGGAATGTAAGAGTCATCTCACTATGACAACCAGGCTGGTAAAATGTGTTTCCTGAAATTAAAAGTCCTAGGCACAAAGTAGCTACTCAATAAATGCTTATTATTTGATTAGGATTGTAAACATTTTAATGATCTTTATTCATTTAGTGCATTGCTGGCAGAGCTATATCTGCAACCTCTATTGAATACATTGGATCACATAGCTTCTGTCCTTTATGGCTTACTTTCCATTGGAGAAAACTTGTTTTCCTCAGCACAGACCAAATAATGAGGACCATAAAGCTTACTCTTTTTAAAGCATTTAGAGTAAAATAATTTACTTCTCTGAGTTTGTACATTTCCCCCTACAGAACCAAGTTTTTTCTTCGGTAGGTTGTTCAACTAAATAATGTTGTAATGAATAATGAATAACAGCAATCTACTGCATACAAGCAGATTTTCTCAGACAGTTGCATATGGTAGGAAAGTGTTTGCAGAAAGAGCAGGCCTGGGGAATATTCAGAGTGTTCAATAATGCAAGAGCACAAAGATTGAAACTTTCTTTTGATTCAATATAGTTTGGAGGCTGGTGTGGCTGGACAGAGAATGAAAATGAACATTTAAAGCACTGAGAATTGTACTGAGATGAAAGAGTCTACAAGTATAAATCATAAATTAATCTGCTGCCTAAATGAAATGAAAATAATTCTCATTTAAATCCCATTCTTCCTTCGGAACCCAGGGTGAGCCCCTCTTTCTCTGAGCAGCTCTCCCTGGCCTTTTCACCCCCTAGTCATAGCGCCCTGGCCCTCCTCTGAGCAGATCCCACCCACACCTTATCTACACCACAGCCGGCACTTTGTAGCTTTATCCTGAATTACTGGTTCCTGTTCATCTGCAAAGCGTACTGTTTCTCCAACTACTTTTGTTTGTTTAGGTATATTTTAGCAGAAAAAGACTACAAATATTTTCTCTGTAATATCTGTAGTACCTAATATCCCACTATCTGAGCAAGCCTAGAGTTGGTTTGTTGATTAGATTTTCCTCAAATCTTTTTGTTAGTTATCTCTGGATGGGTACTCAGGATTGGCATGGAGACAAGAAAGGTACTGAAAAGGAGAAGGGAGAGGACTCTATGTGTCTGTGTATAAACAATGTGGTTGAAAGTCAGAGGTGTGAATAGATAGATGGCTCTACTAGTCAACAGCCAATTGGAATCCTCCAGTAATTTTCTAAATGTGCTACATACTTAAATTAGAAAAGCTTATCAATACCTATCTAAACATCACGACAGGGTTGCTGATAAAAAGGGATAATTTACAGAAAATATTCTGAGATGAAAATGAAATATATAAAACATTCAGTATTTAACTTCACCCTCAGTTTACCTGAAATACTGTTTATTAAATATACCCTCGCTTACACTCTATCAGCCACAGTCAAAGATAACAACAATATTGCAACTGTGACACTAATGTAGTTTAAAAAATTAAACATGATGATGCAAGTGTTATGATATTTTTCCCAGAATTGATTTTCCCTGTATCCATAGGCTATAGAATGCCCTTGACAATTTAATAATACATAACAACATACATACATACAGATATACATACATATGTATACCTGTTGAGCTTAAATCAGCCAATTTAATTTCATGTCAAGATGGTTGTTTCTGTTTAGAACTTACAGAAGACATTCTGAATTTTTTACATTTCAATTAGTTGAGTATAACTTTCTACAGCTTTAGATTGTAAACCTTCTAGGACAGAGTCCATATTTCTTGGGTAGATCTACAAAGGCCGACTTGAATGCTCATCACGCAAAAGGCTCTTTCTAATTGTTGCAGGCTAAATAGAGAATAGGACAATAGTGGAGGGGGAGAAAACGAGTCGAATTTTGAACTACTTTATGAAGCCTCTCCGGGCCTACTCCTTCAGTGCCTTACCTTGTGAAATCAACAGGAAAAAAAAAAACGAGAGGCTTCTATTCTTAAAGCAAACAAAGAAACAGATGTGTTCAGCTTTCATACTTTTTTTTTTTTAATCTCTGCCATCCTGCGCTGGGTGACAATTCTTTCTTCAGTGTGAAAAGAAACAGGTTGTTTTAGTAATTAACCATCTTCAGGTTCTTTTCTTCCTTAGATATTCTCCAAGTCACACATGTTGTTATTGTGGACAAATCACTATAAACTAAACCAACAAAGGATAAAAGACTGAAGTAAAAATAAACTAATATTCCTTGACCTCACCTCCTGGAAGCATATTGTTTTTTGAAATGATTGCTGTGGAAACAGAAAATCATTAATGGTTGAAAGCCTGAGACGATGCTTTAGAGGAAAAGGTTATGGACATATGAGGATGATAAAAATGTATATAATGTATCGTGCCATAAGTGGCTGTGTCTCTACTATTTGTACACGTAACTCTTTTTGAAAGGTGAAGATGCTCTTAAATGAAAGCAGTTCCTAAACAACTCCAGGTGAAATCATGGTCTTACTCTTCCCCTGAGAATTACTTCATGTTCTATAAAAATATACACATTTCTAGGTTGTGATTTTCTAAGTGTTCATAATTCTCTTTTGAGACATGGAGAGTGGTTTTGTTCCAATCGAGGCTGTGAATCAGATCTCTTGATCAGTAACAGTCCACCATGGGTGGATGAAGGCTGCTGGGTTCAGGGGCTTATTCATGTTCACCTGCCCTCACAGGGCAAGGCTCACGTGTGCTCCAGAGCCCTACCGTCTGGGTTGTTTTCCGAGCTCTGCCACTTACTACCATGTGTCCTTGGGCAAGGTACTTGCTCCCTCTGCCCTCAGATTTCTCATCTGATGAGGCCATAATAACACAGCCCATCCCTTACAAGTATTGTCAGGGTGAAGTTAGTAAATGCATGAACGCTTAGAAAACTACCAGGCATATAGTTAAGCCCTTACAACCTATTAATTATTATTATTACTGAGGCTGGGTTCACTGCCAACCCATTTTTCCTGACTACACACCAAGTGACATTTGCCTCAGCTACTGTTAACCCAAACGGAGCTTTCTTGAGATTTCTAGAATCCTATTTGCCCTCCTATCCACTTGCTTAATATAAAGTGCAATTTCGACACTATTTATGCAGTCCGAGGTTCCCTTAAGTGTCAAAATGATACCAAAGGATAAAACATTTGTTGACCACAGACCTCAAGAGTCAGACTGCCAAAGATGAAATCCCAGTTTTGCTATGTAAGCCATATGTCTTTGGAAAGGTGTATGAATTTCTGCATGCCACTTTCCTTATCTATAAAATGGATATAATCATAGCCAACTCTCAGAGGACGGCTGTGAAGAGAACATTAGTTAGTGACGTAAAGCATTCACCCTCGTAGCCCAGTGCCTGGCTCAATGTAAATGGTCAAAAATCTTACATGGAGACAAAAGACAAATGAAAAATGCAAATACTGCTGTGAAACCCATTGAATTCCCAGAGGAGTCGATGCCCTGGAAGTCCCTCCTTCCAAAACTGGAGTAAATCACAGAGATAGAAAATTTCTTGTCACTTCCAGGTCATGAGTTCTTGCTCTGCAGTGGTCCTGGGGCTCTGTGAAGCCACATGGGGAGACGGCTTCCCGCAGCATGAAGGGAAGAGAGGACGCCTTGCAAAGCGTTGGGGAGCCCAGACCCCCAGTAGCCCCTCAGAAGCCTGTGCTGCAGAAGATCTGAACCTGGAGGAGGTCGTGCTCTCAGTCAGAACTTTTCATGGAAATTCTTTCACTCGATCACGCATTCCTCTTACACTATGTTGGATGCTGTGGTAAATGCCCCAAATCAAAACTCCAATCCAGGTTCTTGAAAGTAATACCTGGGGGCGTCATGGGGTCGGGGTAGAACCAACCAACACACACCAGTTCCAGTAGGAAGATAGTGGAAGCTTAGTCTGGAATCTCCCACTACTTCTTGGAAATCATCCAGAGAAACAAAGATAATGGAGAAACCCACAAATTTTCAGTGAACCTGGGGTTCAGATAATACCCACAAACTCCAGGTTGTGAGTTGGTATTGCTCAAGTTTTATCTGACCATCAAGCCTATGCCAGAAGTTACACGTGTGCTCTAGGAGAAAAATAAGGTGTTTGGAGGGAGTCTAGTGATGGTAGAGGTCAGAATGTTCCAGCCAATGACGTGTCTCAGAGGAGAGGGTCTCTCCTGAGAGAAGCTGCTGTGAGCAGAACTGAGGTGGCACAGGGCACTCTCAGTGAGGGAAAGAGAGAGAGACGATCCAGGATATGTCCAGGGAAACCCACTGAGGGCAGATCCCTGAGAGAACCTTCCAAAATACCTTCTAAAAGTGGATGCTCCCTTTGGTGGGCAAGGGCTGTATCCTATGACAGTGTGAAGAAGCAAGGAAGCCCTGGGCTCTCCTGAAGCAGGCAGAGGTGCTGTGGTCAGTGAGAGCGAACGCAGGGCAGAAGGAAACCACTGGACGCATTTGCATTTTCTCGCCATTGCAGAGCAAGTGCAAACACTATGTGCTGGGCACATGGTCTAAGCACTTACATGTATTAGCTCATTTAATGTCAGTAATCTTAAGATTCAGGTTCTCTTTCTATTCCCGTTTTACTGATGAGAAAACTGAGGCACAAGTTTGCCCAAGATCATCAGCTAATAAGCGACAGGACCAGTACTCAACCCAGGAAGTCTGGCTCCAGATTCTATGCTCTGATCCCCTATCCTGTACAGCCTCTGAAAGGCGGGGAGGGAGATGGAGGAGATTTTGCAAGGCGTCCTCTCTCCATATATTAAGGAGAGCCCTTTTCTGATCTCTGGAGCAATAGAAGTAGAGTCCCTGAGGTGTAAACCCTCAAAGTACCTGGACACTCCCACACCACAGAACCTTTCTCTTGGTGATCCAGGAAAACAATGACTATTAAGAAAGGCATGTATTCCATATAAATAAAAGTATGGAAAAGAGCAATACAATATTCCTAAGGATGAAAACTCACTAGAAAAATTTTGTCAAAGAGAAGATGAAAGTTATGAATATGAATTAAGAAAAATCTTAAGGAAGTTATTGGAATTGTAAAAGATACAAGATATCAGGAATTAAACCTCCGCCAACAGGAAAATATGAAATAAACAAACAGACCTCAAGATAGAAATAGGAAAAAAAAAATACCAGCTAAGAAATTAAGTCTAAATTATAAGGAACACAAGGAAAATTAGTTAAATTTCAACACAGAAATTAAAAACTTCTGCTTGGCAAAACAAACAAAAAGCACTACAAGCAAAGACAAATGTCAAATGATAAATGTGGAAAAATGCGAACAACTCACATGATATTAAAAGGGATAATATTCCCAATATTTAAAGAGACCCTAGAAGTCAGTACGAAATGGAACAACGTAGTAGAAATACGGGCAGGGATTATGAACAGACAATTAACAAAAACAAAAAAAGACAATATAAATGAACCTTACAAGTATAAAAATATGCCCAACCTCATTCATACTAAGAGGATACAAATTAAAAATACCCTGGTATATCAGTTTTACCTGTCAATTTTGCAAAACCAACATTTTGATAAGATGCTTCATTGGCAAGGCTGTAGGGAAAAGGGCATTCTCCTGCATTATTGGTGGGAATGCCCTACGGAGGGTATTTTGGGGCCATATTTAACAAAATGATAAATACATTTAGCGTTTGACTCAGCAATTCTAATCCTGGGAATCCATCCTACAGATACATTAGCACACATGACAAATAATGTATACACAAAACTGTTTCCTGCAATATTGGTTGTAATCAAACATTTGGAAATTGCCCAGTGTTTTTCAGCCTGGAGCTAGTTAAATTAACTAGGGTACATATACATGAACAAATATGAACTATTAATTATCTCTCTGGTGTGTGGGGCTGGAAAATGAGACAGAAGGGGTAGAGACGAGAGTCATGTTTCTCAGTATTTCTCCTGTTATATCGTTTTGAAACTTTTTAGTATTATATACTTGGATTTTTGTGTTTGTTTTTGTTTGAGTTTTGAGACTTTTACAAAATTTTTATAACACTGACTTTTTGAAGAGTTCAGGCCAGTTTTTTTTTTTAAGCTATGCAAATGTTTTACTATTTCCAAACTAAAAAATTAAATTAAAAACTAAAGTGCATAACATGAAATATCTAAAGACCCATTAAAAGGCATAAACAAGGATCAATCTAGTAGTATTTCAGATTCTATTTTAAAACTATAAGTTTCAGTCAATGAAATGCCATTGTAGAAAAGAAAGAGCAAGAGAGAAAGAAGATAGTTTTTAAAACATTTGCCTCTTTGGAAACTGGAGAAATAGTTACTGGTTAAAATGGCAGCAAGTTGACAGAAACTCAGATTTATTAGCAGAGACAGAGCCTGTGTACTAAATCTGCACTTTTTCCCCCCTGTCTATGGTCAACAACTTCTCACGCTGAGGCCTCTCTAGCCATCTCTAACCAGCTGCAAGGAACTGAGGTAGCAAATCCTACCCAGGTCTTCACATCACTCCCATGCCTCCAAGAACAATTATCCTCCTTTTCTCTGATAACCACATGTGAAGACCCAGCCCTCACAGCTGAGGCTTTCAAATCCAGAGAATCTTCCTTTCCTTTTGAAAGGAGTCCTGAGTATCCTCAGGCTGGGCCTCCACAGGCCATCGCTTTTCGGGCCAAAGAATGTAACCTTTCCTCAGGAAACAATATCCTAAGGATGCCATGGGAAAGACAATTAATATGACAATAAATGCATCATGCCCTTAGAAAAGAGAGATTTGGGGATATAAGCCTCATTAAATTCTCATTATTTACAGATGAAGCAGTTTGAATTACCTTGTAGGTGTTTGGGGTTTTTTCTTCAGAATTTTTTGTTTCTTCCATTATTCTACATGCAATGGTTTTGTCATTTTGAGTGCCCAAATTTACAACAAGCATTTAATTATTTTGACAGTATGTAGCGAAATGTGCATCTCACATAAGGAAGAAGCTTTGGTTTTACAAAACCCTTCCTGTATCGTCCAAGAGAGAAATCTTAAAATCTGAAAGTCTAGTTGGCAAATAATGCCAAGGCCATTAGAAACTAAAAAGGATATGTAGAATTCAGTCATTCTTTTATCGTTCCCATTAACAGTCAATGTGGTAACAAAATATAATGCTGTAAATCCTTCTGAGTTAAGAGAATAAAAAGGCCATAATAAAGGTCAATTTTACTGCCATCAATTTGCAATGATGGGACATTTGGTTGCCAAAGGAAGCAACAAATGCAACCCAGAATTATGGCATCTCTGGAAAAAAATATTGCTATTATGGCAAGAAGTGCTTTGAGGAGATTTACACTGAACCCAACACTTAGCTCTGTTCCAAAATAATAATATGAATTCTTTACAAATTGCACCAACCCTGTGCAGGGCAGTGCAAAAGATAAATGCATCGTCATGCCGCCGTGTGATGGAGTTACTGTACAGCAGATGGAGAAGTTATAATGCGTATTTGAAATATATGCAAAAATAGAGAGAATAAATGGTAGTTTCGTGAACAATTAATGCTATCCATAATTACAATGTGCAAACAAAGTAACCACCAGGGGACAATTGCACAATAACGAGATTTGCAGGTATTAATCCTTCTCTGAAAAGGCGAGAATGCAATTTTTATAAAAACAACAACAGTCAAAACAAGAGCACAAAATAGAAGGGTGGAGACTGTTGCTTTTAATTTTAGGAGTTTTTCCATTGGAAAGTTGAAAACTAAAATATCAAAGAAGCATTAAAATACCTGAGTGATGCCATGACCCCCTCATCTCCCTCTCTTCTGTGCCTTCACTTGTTTTATTTCAACTGAAACTGGGCTCGTCAGCAGGATACCCATATGTTCCATCCTAATTTATGTTAATGTTCAGAACCATTTGTAAACTAGAGAGAATTCAGAGTGGATATTTATTTGTACAACTGGCTTCTAGGCCAGTAATGGCAGTCCCCATACCTAAATACTAGCCCATCAAGAAAAGAAAAATGCTACATGGGATTAAAAATGACAACTGAGTAAGAGCATGGAAGGAACTTCTGTCAAGAGAGTCAGAGGAAGCTTTTAAATGGCTCGAGTTTCTTTTCATAATTAACTTTTTCCTAGGTTACAAAATGCACACTCAGTGTAGAAATTACAAAATAAAGAAATTATCTGTAACACCACCACCAAGAAATGAATACTGCAATATTTTAGTGTAGTTATATCTTTCTAGGATCTTTTTCTGTCCATATATATGTATACATGAACATATTCTGGATCATGTTACAAATACTGTTTTATAACCTGCAGTCATCGCTTGATATTACATTAGAAATATATCCCCCACGATTCCCAATACCTGTGAAGTTTTCTATAACGTCCACATCATAATTTATTTAGTGAATTCCTTTTGTATTTATTCAATAAATATATATTGAGTAACTACCATGGGACCCACTGTTATAGGTGCTGACGCAGCAAAGATGATTAAAGAACATTCACTGACTTCAAGGAGTAAAATGATCACCACGGTGCCTAAATAATTTGTATCACACTGTATGTAAGCGGTTGCTGATCCCAGAAGAGAGTGACAACCACTTTCTAGAGAGTTTAGGTAAAGCTTCACAGAGGAAGTAACAATTGATACAGGTTTGTAGAATGAACAGACGTCAACAGGGCGATCAAATAGGGATGAGAATTTTAGACAGAGGTAAGAGCATGGATAAATGTATGGAGACAGGAAGTAATGATGGTGTTGCCAAACAGGAAATATTAAGTCCTCTTCAACTTTTAAAAATCATTAATTGTAATACTTACAGACACCTGTAAAAGTGGTGTGACCAGGCTTTCTCTGATCAGTGTACCTCTCCCTTTCTTCATCACATCTGACTTTATAAACACAGGTTTTATTTATGCTTCACATTACTTTTGAGTGCGCCCATGCCACTGGTTAGGGAGGAGAGACTATGATGTCTAAAACAAGAAAAAGGACTTCCCTGGTGGCACAGTGGTTAAGAATCCGCCTACCAATGCAGGGGACATGGGTTCGATCCCCGGTCCGGGAAGACCCCACATGCTGCGGAGCAACTAAGCCTGTGCACCACAACTACTGAGTCTGTACTCTAGAGCCCATGAGCCACAACTACTGAGCCCACGCACAGCAACTACTGAAGCCTGTGTGCTGCGACTACTGAAGTCCGCACGCCACAACTACTGAAGCCCACGCACCGCAACAAGAGAAGCCACCTCAGTGAGAAGCCCGTGCACTGCAACAAAGAGTAGACCCTGCTGGCTGCAACTAGAGAAAGCCCGCGTGCAGCAACGAAGACCCAAAGCAGCCAAAAATTTAAAAACAAAAAACCAAAAAAACAAAAAGAAAAAGATCACCAGAAACAGGTGGATTCTGAACATTTTAAACAAACATTTTGTACCAATTGAGAAGGGAGATATAATTTATGAAACTGGCTTTTATTCTAAAATATAGTGGTTCTAATAATTAAAAAGAGGGAAAGACAAATTCTAGAAACACAACTCTAGCTGGAAGTATAACAGATCCCAAATACATAGTGCATTCAAGGTTATCCAAAGCACATTATCAACTCTTGAAATACACAGACTATAGCATAACACACAGTAATGGATCCAGAAGGGCTGTTTGGGATTAGATGTGAAGAACTCTTCTGAGACACTTGAACCTTCAGATCAAAGCCATATACAGTCATCCATCAGCATCCCTGGGGGATTGGTTCCAGGGCCTGCCAAGGACTGCAAAATCTGAGGATGCTCAAGTCCCATAGTTGGCCCTCTGTATCCACAGTTCTGCACCCTCGGATTCAACCAACCTCAGGTTGTGGAGTATTGTAGAATTTATAGAAAAAAATCCACTTATAAGTGGATAGTTGTAGTTCAAACTTGTGTTGTTCAAGAGTCAACTGTCTAACTGTATCTCTGTTCTCCATTTCTCCTTGGAGCTATTTGGATTTATCCTTTGATTACCTACTTAGAGATAGTTCACCTGACTTTGGAGTTATTACCCACAGACAGTAACTTCAGTTTGTTTCGAGATGTGACGCCCTGACTTCCAGGGTTTCCCCTAGACCACAACAACGTTGGGTTCCCTGTAGAGCTGGTAACCTGCCTGCTGTTCCAGAGACCCTTGATCTTTTCACTGGATCCCTCTGAAAAGTTTGGGTGACATATTTAGTATAAATCAGACCCACAGACCAAACCAGAGCATGCCCAACAATGACACAACAAAATATTTACTAAGCAAGGAGTAAATGTAAGGTCCCCACAAATGACACATGATGATGCAAAATTAGTCTGAATTCTCACACCACTGTTCTGAGAACTACGTCAATCAATTTGTCAGTCGTAAAGGAAGCTGTACTGGCAGCATTCCACCAGGTAAGGAGCCATGGCCCATACTCCAGGCCATGAAGAGTGACAAAGAGCTCTATCCCCGGATTCCAGGGAATGCACTCATAAAGCAAAGCAGAGAGATTCCAACAATGAAACGGCAACAGGACGATGCTCTCCTCTGATAAGAGGTACCCACTACTGCATTTGTCAATTTAATAGGAATCATTTTAAGCTTTTAGTGCCTGATAAGAGAATTAAATTTTACTTGGTTATTTCCATAGAAACTAAAGAGTTTGCAGAGATATTCAGCATTTGATTTCTTAATCACATCCTCCTAAATGTTTCTTTCAAAAACCAGCATTGGTTTTCAAAGACTGGGAGCTGGAATCAGGAAGAGCCTGACGGAAAGAAAGGAGTTACTGTTAACCGCTATAGTCTATTAATCAGCTGATATTTAAAAAATGAATGTGCTTATTATCAACCTGTTTCAAAACAGAAATGTGCCAATATGTATGTATACATAAACTGCTTCCAGATTCCCACTTGTGGTAAACATGCCTAAATATTTTTCAAGCTATAAAAGGAAACCCAAATAAATACCAGCTGTGCAGGTTTATCTAGGAACAGAAAAAAATATGGAAAGAAGAAAAAGAATGCACTGCTACATCATTAGCGTAAAATGAATCCAAAAGATCGGAAAGTAGGAGTGATGGATTGTGGGGTTAAAAGGACAGAGGAATAAACAACTCCTTGGTTCCGTAGTGGGATCTTATCCTGGTCGTCATCCAGATAGCTGACAATAGAGTCACATATGGTCTGTATCAGTGAAAAGGGCACTTCTATTTCTTAGTCTCTCAATCTCTCTCTCTCTCTCTCCTTTTTCTTTCTCTGTGTCTTTTTCTTTGTCTCTCTCTCTGTCTCAATCTTTCTGTTCCTCAGTGCAATGCGAGTCTACATGTATCTCTGTCTTTTCTACGCTTTCCTGTGTGTCTATGTGTGTTTGTGCGTCTGTCTCTGTCTTGCTTTCTTGCCTTCCCTCCTCCTTTCTGTCTTAACAAGGCTCTAACTCTCCCCTTCTTCTCTGTCCCTACCTCAGACTGACTTTTCTGCTTCCAAATGCGCAAAAGCAAACAAGAAAGTCCTAGGCCTTATTTACATTACTTCCCAGAGAACAAAGGATAATTAAATTGAGTCCAGATTTTAGGCTCCCAAGAGAGCATCTAATGGCTCCAGGTATAACATTTAGTTCAAACAACTAAGGTCATGGAAGGCACATGGAATCTCCTACCACAAACATGGTCCCACACACTGGGATTGGGGAGGGGTGCAGGCAGTTCTCAGACAAGGCGGCAAGGGAAGGAGACATCCTTCCATGCCAGCGGCACCTCATACCTGAAGATTTTCCCAATTAAGCTAGTTCAAAAAGATGCTTCACTTAACACTTAGGTATATGCCACTTTGACACTTGTTAGTTGTCTTAACTTGAGAAGTTATTTTTCTCTCTGATCGTTAGTAATACCAGCTATCTCACTGGATTGAAGATTGAATATGTGAATGTAGGTGACAATATTTATGACCAAGCATGGCACAGGTCAATACTCAATAAGGGTGTTACTGCCCTTACTTACAACATGAGTGAGTGTTACCCTTTCTGTGGTTCTCATCTTGTCCTCTGTGCCAGACACAGAACAGGTACTCAGAAATCCCTGTTGATTGATCAATTATGTTAATATTTCTAGGGACCTGAGAACTCAAACTCAAATGAATGTGTTCTATTTCTGATGCTAGTCTGCAGAAGGGATTCCAGATGAAAGAAAGGAACCTATGATCAGACATCAAATGTGTAAGTAAGTAAAGGTAGATGGGCTCAAGAGACTAGAAAGGGTTTAGAAATTTTCTTTTGCTAGGATGACAGATTTCTACAATGACCATAGAGGAATAAATGCTGTAGCAGACAATATTATTTACATACAAAATAATGCCACAAATTTTTGACCCCATGTTGACTCTGGTAGTCTCAAGACTTCTGAAAGATGATTTGAAACTGTTTAGAGAAAGACCAGAACCCCATTGCCAAATCTTCCCAATATCTACAACCGCATACACAAAACACAAATTTCCTAAGAACAGCACTTGTCTGTTTTGTTCCCTGCCGTACCCCTAGCACTGATCACAAAGCCACAACATAGTAGATGCTAAGTGTATGCTAGCAAAATGAGTGAATTAATGAAATGAAAGAACAAATCCTAACTCCATCCCCAGTAGGGCTGGCTTCATGGGCGTGTGACCAGTGCAGTTTCACAGATTTCCATACTTAGAATGAACCCATGCCTGGTTTAATGCTCTGTGGTCATCATCTTCAAGTTCTTAATCGTTTTTGAGCAAGGGGCCCCCATTTTCATTTTGCACTGGGTCCATCAATTATTTAACCAGTCTTGCTTTTCATGGTAGGTGAATAATTCTGCCTCTATACAGCAGTAAACCCAACTGGCTTAGTCCATTGGGGCTACTGTAAAAGTACACCACAGACTGGGCAGCTTATAAACAACAGAAATTTATTTCTCACGGTTCTGGAGGCTGGAAGTCCGAGATCAGAATGCCAACAGGGTCCAAGGAGGACCCTCTTCCAGACTGTAGACTTCTCATTGTATCCTCATATGGTGGAAGGGGTGAGGGAACTCTGTGAGGTCTCTTTTATAAGGTCACTAATCCTATTCAGGAGAGTCCTACCCTCATGACCTAAGCACCTCTCAAAGCCCTACCTCCTCATACCATCACATTGGGCATTGGGATTTCAACATATGAACTTGGGAGAGGGACACAAACCTTCAGACCACAGCACCAAGGGAAGAGCATCAGGAATGGGAATGCTTGCACTAAAACAGCTGTGAAGCCCCCATGGAGATGCAGACCCACCGCATCACAGATGTTCCAGTCCTCACCCAGAGCTTCCTGGAGCTTCCTGGAAGCTTCTGCTTCACTATCCCACCTGGCTTTGGGTCTGTCTCTCAAAGAGGGTACAAACATTATGGACAAATGCCTCCTAGGTTCCAGCTATACTGCTTCTTATAAGTTTACTAAATTACAGAGGCTAGTGGTGTCTCTTATCTACTCGCCTCTCATGCTATATATACAGCTTAATATTGTAGTTATTACCTGCATATTTTAATGAGGATTTGTAGTTTGGGGTATTTATTGGTCTATAAGAAATCTATGGCTTACTATCAAAGACTTCAAATCAAAGCAAGCCAAATTACTTGTAATTCCAAGACAGATCGCCTAACAAGATATAATGCATTTTTTAGGGGTAAATGTTGACATATTAAATCCATAGTGGCATGAAGAATTAATAGAAAAATTTTTTGACAATCTATACTTTATAGCATGCTTCCACCTGACATATTTTTCTTTTCTAGTATAATTTTCATTATTTTTTATTTTAATGGAGTGGTGATCTTCAATTCAAGCCCCCTGTCTCTGATCATAATATATGTTCTCACTTGCAATGAAAATTTGTTTCTGTCACATAAGAATCCACTGTTATTAGATTCTATTGCAATAATTTATTAATATCAAGTCCATTAAGTGATGACACACTAGGCATAGAAAAGTATTCTATACTGAAGAAATAATTTTGCTTCAGTTTTTTAGTTCTTTTAAAATTATTTGGAAGCATTAATAATTATTTTTAAAGATTTGTCACAGAAAAGAATAAGGCAAACATTTGAGACTAAGGAAGCCCATCAGTATGTCTATGTTAACAATTCTGAATTTACTTATTAGTTTCAATCTTCCTCTAGCCCATCACATTTTAAATGCCCCTATTAAAATTATATGAGGACCTTAAGGTATTAAAAACTCAAGTTAATGAGTGAGAATGGGATTTATCCCTATCCACTGAATTAGGTAGAACAGTTCCCCTTGAAATCCCCCACTCCTCACTCTTTACTCTTTTAAGTCTTTTTTAGTCTTTCTTGGTCCACCATAATATCTCTGCTCAATTCTGAACACTTTTCAATGTTTCAGTCTTTCTTGGTCCAGCAGCATAACATTTCCAGAGAAGACAAACAAAGGTGTTCATCCTTTTGGGTACTTACTGACCACACATCTCTGATATGCCCAGCTCTCCTGCCCGTGACTTTCTCACCTCTCCTTTCCTTTGTTCTTATAATTCATCTGCCTGGTCTAGAGAATTCATAGCCTAACCTGAGCATTTAGCACTCTGCACAGAGAATGCTCAGCTCAATTTTCTAAAACAGATAAGCTAAAATTAGCTTCAATTTACACAGAGAAGAACAAAGGCTGAATTGGAAAAAGCTGTATACACACACACACACACACACACACACACACACACACATATATACTCCACTGAGTCAGCAGTAGATCTCCCTTAGTAAAAACGAATTTAATACAATAGTCACTAATAGTCACTAATAGCTCCAAAACATATGAGTAAGCCATTGTTACGCCAAGCATTGGCACCACTTATTAGTGGTAACTGTTTAAGAACATACAGAACATTCGTTGCTATTACCAAACCATTCTGAAGACAACACGAAGCAACACTAAGCAAGCTTTTGCCAGGACTGAGAATACACTGCGCTATAAAACCAGGAATGATGCTGTACACTAATTCTTCCCTCCACTGTTGGGTGGCTTACATTGCCTACAGAACAAAGAACAGACCCCCTCACTTGGTATGAAACTACATATCCTGCCTAATTTTCAAATACATACCTTATATGCTAGATATACTGAAAGTGCCAGTTACTACACTTTTGTCTCTCAGCTCCAGACCCGCCCTTCTCTATACTTGGCTTTGTGATGTTGAGGCTGGGGCTCTGCAAATAGCATTTCTGCATTGCTAACATCTCCCTATTTTTGAGAGATGGAGGCTGCAAGGCTAGAGAAGGAAAAAAGGAATAATTCCTGCCTGTTTCCTGTGTGCTTCCTGTTTACTTCCTGTTACCGTGAACATTATCCTAGTACCGCTCCTTTGGCCCAGAAGTAGCCGTTTCTTCCCATCTAAGCAACTGAATTCTGTTTGCAATTTTTCTATCATTTGCAGAACCAGCCTCATAGTGGGCCCCTCAGAGACACCAGTACCAGGCACCTAGCTCCCCTTCCTCAGATGTCTGAGCCCCAGCCCCACACAGCTTCTTCTCCAGACTTCTAGGTTTTAGTAATTCCAATTTCTTCCATTGTTCCCCTAGCCTTGGTTGCTCTGATTACTACCTCTGTAATAAGTTATTGTTCTTTTTATTTTCTTGCCTTTCATTACCTAGTTAACAATGTTATGCCTAGTTAAAATTATTTACATTAAATTAAGGCATGCAGTGAACTAGTAGCCATGTTTAATCTGCTTTAACACCTTGGTGGTTTTGTACCCTCTCCTGGAATAGTCTCATTTTTTCTCTGGAGACATATGCTTAAATATTCTTCAACACCCATCTTACATATTACTTCTTCTGTGATGTTTTTCTGGACCTCCTTAAATAGAATCACTCACTTATAATTAGTACAGCTTTAGATTATACATCCTGCTATATGTCCGTTAGAACTATAATAATTTATTTACATATCTTTATACTCTACTAGACTGTGAGCTCCATGGAAGCGTGGACTAATGCTTTATTCATCTCCACATACACAGCATTTAGCCCATTATCTGGCACACAGTAGAATATCACAAATGCTCATTTAATTGATTTGTTTTGTGTTAATGAGTTACAAGGTTCTCTGGGCAGATTTAGAAATAGTCTTTAGTACCAGCATATAAGGCTTTTGCTCATGTTCTGATATAAGGGGTCCTTAGAAGCATGCCTTAACTCAAGGAAAATCCCCCCACTAGCCAGTCAACTTTGTCTCAGATTCCATCTTTAGGGAGTACATATCACAGTACCTAGTATATAATTAGCATGAAATAAATGTTAGCTTTTTGTTTGTGTTTGTTTTATTCTGCTTACTCAATAACTAACAAGGGTTCTCTATTTACTCCTGACTTAGGCACAAATTCCTCACCAGGAGATTTAAGCAATATGGCTTAGCAATATGGGTCATATTATTTTATCTCCCACTGCCACATAGTTTAAGCCTCTAAAATAGGCAGAGACCAACTACATACAGCCCACTCCACAGGCCAAATGCAGACCATCACTTTTGTAAATCAAGTTTTATTGTACACTCTTATCTCTATGTATTGTACACTCTTATCTCTATGTATTGTCTATGGCTGCTTTCATGTCACACAGGCAGAGTTGAACAGTGATGACAGAGATCATATGCCCCACAAATCCCAAAACATTTACTATCTGGCCCTTTATGGACAATGTTTGCCGACCCCTGCTCTAGATGGTTGCCAAAGTGGAATTACAATCTGCTCCCCACATTCGATCCACACCACTTTTGCCATTGCTAATGTTATTCCCCCACTTCTGCCTATCATATCCTATTAGCACCTGAAATTTTTCTGACCCATCCAACTTAAAGGCATTATTCCTTCCTTAGAACTCTTGTTTCATATTTTACCACTCTTATAGCATTTATATTTTTACTTTGAATTATCATTTTATATATATATATATATATATATATATATATATATATATATATATATATATATATAAATACACACATATACTGATAATATCCCTTCAAATTGATTACAGATTCTTAGAGGATAGGTTCTAGAATTTATATATCTTTCTGTCTCTTACAGCCCTGAAAATACTTACAATAAATATCTGCCAAATTGAGTCAGATAGAACCAAATTGCTTACCAGCAGGTTGCCTGTGCTCTTCTCTCAACAGCTTTAGATGCTGGATGATATCACACATCATGGATTAGTTAGTGGGTCAATATGATGAGTTATGACTAGTTTTTTCCTTTGATCTTAATAACATTGCTCAATCCAAAAGAGATAATTCTTGATTTGACTATGGTTAACAAGTTATCTAAAAGAAATGAACTGAATCACATTTAAGACTGTATTTGGGGACTTATGGGAAACTATGACTTTTAAGATTAGTGTGTAAAGTACTGAAAGCCTTAGGATCTGAACATGGGGTAGCTTTAACCAGTGATTTGAGCTAATGAGGCTATTAGGTGATTCACCTTACACTTCCCCCAAAGTCATTAGCCACAGAATGATTTTACAGAATTGTTCTGTTGGTGATTATAAAGCAAATAGGAGATTTGAAATCAGGGTAAATTCAATTTTCTTTTACAATTAAACACTACTTTGGTCTCTCTCTAATTAATATATTCCAATTGTTTTTATCTTGAGATAAATTGTGAAACTATAAAGATATACAATTCAATAAATGTGTTTGATAACAAAAATACAATGGAATTAGATGCTCAGAGACAGGAGTGCAGAATGATGCATTATTTTGCCTTAATAAAAGGAGAATTAATTGATTCTATTTACCCTGCTTAAGTTATCTTTATTACTTAAGAATGGTTTTTTTTAAATTCTAATAAAGGAGATTCTTCTAGAAATGCTTCTCATTTAACAAAATACCTCCATTCAAAAAAAACAAGACTTCTATTCATATTATTTCCACTGACTCAAGTAATATTTCCGCCAAAGTTTCTTAATGAGTCATGGTCAAGTCATCTGGTAAAAGATTCCCCTCTAATAAAAAAAAAAAGCCCAAGGTTCAAAGTGTATCCTAAAAGGAATACATATGAAAAGTTTGACTTAACTCAGCATGGTTCTTTCTCTTTACTTTATGATGATACTTTGGGTGATATTAATCATATCATAGCCCCATCAATATTACCTGCCCTGTTATTTCAACTTGGCAGATTATCTCAGCCAAGAGCAATGATCAAGCATCTGCGTGAAAAATGAGAGGGTCTCAAAAATCCTGGGCTTGATTCTCTTCCTCAAACATGGAGTGCCACTTATCTACGATAAAGCGTTATTACTGCTCAGGAGGAGACACACCTAGCTATCTAATTCACAAGATACAGAACACAGCAACCTGACCACCAAAACCTGGGATATGACCCTCGGAGGAAAACAATGCCCTATACAGATAGTTCATTTACATGGGAGATGGAAAGTGAAAACTTGGGTAGCAAAAATACTTTGGTCTGACCCCAGCAGTAGGATTTAATGAGTAAATGCACAGATTTATATTTTGAAAACTAATAGAATTCAAGGAAGGTCATGAACAACAATTTAGGTTACCAGAATGTTGGTGTTTTTGACTTACTATAATTTTGGTGTTTTGATGATGTTTTAATAGCATGATAACACTGGAAAGACTTAAGGTATCAAGTAGACTAGGGTTCTCCATTTGATAGATGAGGAAAATCAAACCCAAATAGTTGCAGTGCCTTGTCCAAAAATTCCATAGGTGGTTAGCAGGAGTAGTAGAATGTGGATTAGAACCCACATCTCTTCAGAATCTACTGTGTATGTGCTTTGTTTACAATAAAGGAAAACTATCACTCTCAAAAAAACAGAAAAATATAATAGATTTTTTTTTTAAAGACAAAATTGGCCAGAGGGGTGGAATAAGCAAAGGTAACCCTACTATTAATACCCTCTAGATGTCACCATCCAAGAGCAAAGGCTAGAATCTTCTTTCCAGTTGACTGACCCTTGAAACTATTACAGATTTGCGTATTTGAAACGAGCCAGCTTTTGGTCCTTTCCCCAAGGATAAATAAATAGTTATACATGTATATACTCTTGTACAATGTACCTAGTATGAGATGAAGTATAAATTCTCAGGATTTCATCATAAAATGTTTAAGGATTTTAATCAAAACTCCCACAGCTCTCATTGTTGGCAGACAAGAGAAATATAGAAGGAAGGAGAAATACAAGAAAATATTTGACCTAAATAAGAGGTATTGAGGGCCATTTGGGCAAAGTTATCGGTATAAATTTCAAAATACATTTCATGTTTTTACTTTGTTTTTATCTTACTGAATATAAATCTTAATAATACTGTCATTTACCTAGCTATTTCCTTTATTTTTGCCTCTTCCTAATATGCTTCTCATTACCGCACGTATTTTTCAAAATATCCATATGAGAGATAATGTCATTGGGCTGGAACACTGTCATAAAATAATAGTTCGCTGTTGCTAGATAAATGCCAAGGTAAAGCTAGACACTTATTGAAAGTAAATGTCGAGGCAAATTGAGAAACACTGATTGCAAGAAAACGTTCTAATACAGTAGCTTCATTTCTGTTGTTCCAAATGATGCATGTTGATGTAATCATTTTCTTTAATAGATCTTAGTCTAGCCAAGTTAAAGTAGCTTACAGTACAATATAGCAACTACATTCTGACTGTTGAAGAAAACCAAACTTGGCATGATATGCAGTCAATCCAACAGCTGTTCATAGATAACAACCTTAGCTCCTGCTCCACCAGGCTATGTGTACCAACGATTTCTCACTAGCAGAGCCTAGTTGTATTCCAACTGTAAATAAATTCCAACTGTAAATATCCAATAGATTGGCTATTGCACAATTTGGTTTGATATTTTTCCTTCTAAAACGTTTATGTTCTATATTCTAGACATACCTTGGCATACATACATATATGTGTATATATATGTACACATATACATATATATATATATATATATATATACGCAATTTAATGAGAGATGGCTAACCTCTTTGCCTACCCTTACAGATAACTAAATGTGCCAGAACAAGTGTGTGGAAACAAAAATCTAGTCCAGATTTTGAAAATGCAATGTTTTGACCTTTCAAAAATTGGCTCCCAAAATACACATTTGCTGTTTTGAAAACACATCCAAAATTTCAGAGAGATGACAGCTTATTGAGCGAATTCTGTTCCAGAAAGTTCAGCTTAGCATGGTGGGCCATCCAACCTGGCCTAAGTGAAACCACAGGGGATCCAGAAACAAGAGCCTTTCTCAGAATTGAGAAAAAGTATAATTCACTAAAAGGAATTCCTCACTGTATGGGAACTATGGGGGAAACGGAGAAAGAGCATCTCACGGGAGACCAGTTTTGCTTAAAGACAAAAAGAAGATACCAAACCAAATTAACTACCCAAACTTCTTCAATGTTTATAAGTCTGGAAATAGACTTTGAAGTTTTACAGCACATATTTAAAGCAACTTTTCTCAATCCTCTAAGTTCTGGAAGGCAAAGACAGCAGACGGAACAGAACTCACCTGACGAAAAGTACAGTTTGTTGTTGGAGAGAACAAAGATAATGGAGAGGTGACAGTGTATAAAAATGCAATTTCACTTAACTTTTCTGGTCATAGGGAAGGAAGTAGTGGCATAATTGTGTGTGTGTGTGTGTGTGTGTGTGTGTATCTATAAGGATAAGGAACTGTGGCATAACTGTGTGTGTGTGTGTGTGTGTATGAGTGTATCTATAACACATTCACTGCCATAATACATGTTAGAGAAGTCACAACACCAGCCCAAGTTTTCTTGGATTTTAGACAGAATCGACTTTCTATTTGCATACCTGATACACTATACAATGATTTTAAATAATACAGATTCAGTTACCCAACATACTCACCAGATAGATGAGTTGTTAAATAAGCTTGGGAGAGTTATTTGAACTTAATTGTTCATTTCAGTATCTCCAAAAGGCGGATAATAACAGTACCTATTTTACAGGACTGCTGTAAGAATTAAATGAGATACTTTATGAAAAAGTACCTAGCACAGGCCTGGTCCAGGGCATACAATAATTGTTCCATTAACTACCATTTCCACTGATATTCATCATATATCGAACAAGTCAGAAATGACCAGTGGTTGAAAAGGAGCAGCAATCCTCAGTCCCTGTTTATGAGACTTAAGTGTCTGGTGAATAAATCTGCTAGACAAGGAGGCTGCAAGAATACACTGTCTGGTTCATTCAATACCATACCTGCACAGTGGATTTTAGTCTATCCCCAGCTACTTGGAAGGGAAAAGACCGTGCATCTTTCCAGCTCAGGGAGCTCTCATGTGGTTAAGCATAGTTTTCTCTCTCATAACTTTGTACAATGACAATGAAACCTCTGCTGACCCATTTTTCCTTCTTTCATTCCATGTAGATTGAGACAGAAAGGAGACTGAAAGTAAACTTTTAATAATAAAACAAAGAAAAGGAGGGCTTCCCTGGTGGCGCAGTGGTTGAGAATCTGCCTGCTAATGCAGGGGACATGGGTTCGAGCCCTGGTCTGGGAAGATCCCACATGCCGCGGAGCGGCTGGGCCCGTGAGCCACAATTACTGAGCATGCGCGTCTGGAGCCTGTGCTCCACAACAGGAGAGGCCGTGGTAGTGAGAGGCCCGCGCACCGTGATGAAGAGTGGCCCCCGCTTGCCACAACTGGAGAAAGCCCTAGCACAGAAACGAAGACCCAACATAGCAATCAATCAATCAATCAATTAATCAATAAAAAAATAACATCTTAAAAAAAAAAAAAAAAAAAAGAAAAGGAGGGTAAGCTTTTCCTCCAGCTTTCTGGTCTTTTTTCATCTTTGGTCTTAGGCTGCTAAGAAAGAAGATTTTGATGTTGGGTGTGTTTTTCTCATCTTTCCTCAGGGTTGTTGAGTAGTAATAAGGGAGAACTTGCACTACCTTCAGGCCTAACAGACTAGGTCTATGTAGTCAAAACCATAACTTGGGATTTTACTTATGCTTGAAAGGAGGCTGTCAGCAAATCTTCCTAATTCTTCCCAATAAGAACTCATAAGTTGCCAGAGACACTAGATATACTTAGACATCTCTCTCCAAAGACCTAAGGATCCAGATAAAAATAATCAATTGTATATACATAAAGACAACTGATTTAGTTTTTAACTTTTAATACAGATGTTCAAGCAACACTGTGCATTTACAGACTTAAATAAAGGACAAGAATAAAGCAACGGGTACACGAGTAGACTTGAATCTTGAATCAAATTAACACCACATCCTTTGATCATTCACTTAAAGTGTGGTTCTCAACCTTAGCTAAACATTAGAATCACCCGGGAAATTGTTAAAAATACTGATGCCTGGGCCCTCCTCACCAGAGATTCAGATTGAGTTTACCTTGTGTGAGGAAAAGATAGTATTTTAAAAGATTCTCCAATGATTCTAATGTGCTACCAATTTTGAAAACCAATGACCAAAGGGATCATCCCAGCGTTTGTCTTCATTTTAGACATCCCACAATTACAGCAAAAAAGTAGAAGCTCACACATGTACCCACCAGCCTCCAGCAGCTTGTATATGAAGAACTGTGATCTAATAACAAGGACAAAGATTTGCTGGAGACATCAATGACTGTCTGTTTTGTTTTTTGCTCCTGTGTTGCAATTTGAATGGTTTTATGTTCAGAACAGAAGGGAAATGAATACAATAATGAACTCTATCCACTGGTAAACACGACTAACACCTGCCACACAGGCTAACGAGGGTTATGATGTGAATCTCTGTGTTACATAAAGCTTGATGCAAGAGGATTCTAAAAATTTCTTCAGGAAGGATCTCATTGCAAATATTCTAGCTTAATGGTTTTCTGTTTGTATTTTGTCCTAGTCACAAAGAAATAGCCATTATTATGACTATACAGGTTTAATTAATCATGTATTATAGATTCTTATATTCAATGGACAACACTTTGATTGGTTTCACTGGAGTTCTGAGCTAGCTTGTGGATGGTAGGAAATACAATGTATTGGGATGGCCAAAAAGTTCATTCAGGCTTTTCCATAAGATGGACAAACGTTACTCTAGTTCAATAATTGAGGTAATCAATGTCATAAACAAGTGAAGTTTTACGATTGTTTTCCTTCAGATTATTCATCTTTATTTCTTATGTACCCCACATGCTCTGATAGCAGTGGGCAGGGTTTAAATCTCAAACTAAGTTAGACTTCTCACAAGCTTGCTACTAATATATTTTTAGAGTTCAGTTCTATTACCTTTGTAAAAACACGCATATTATGGTAGATTCGTCACAAAATGAATGATTCTCCTGATTGAATGGCCCTGATTCTCCTTCCATCAAGAGGTGAAGTCTATTTCCCATCCCTTGAATCTGGGCTGCCTTGTGACTTGTTCTGGTGAACAGAATGTGGCAGAAGTGACAATATGCAAGCTCTGAGCATATGTCTCCAGGGGCCTAGGATACTTCTGCTCTCCCCCTCTCTAGGAACCCAGCTCCTGCCAGGAGGACAAGCCTGGACCAGCCTACTGGAGGATGTGAGACCACATGGAGGATATCTCAGCTGTCCCATCCTAAACAGCCTGCACCCAACTGACTTGCATCTAACTACAGTCCGAGGAAGGAGCCCAGCTGAGATTAGTTAAACCTATCTGAAACCAGAGGACCCACCCAGCATACCTGCATATTTATGAGATAAAGAAATGCTTACTGTTTAAGCCACCAGGTTTTGTTGTTATTTGTTACACAGCCTTAACATGACCATAGACAACTGATACATAGACCATCTGATTTGTAAATAACCTAAATATAAGATAAAATCTTTTCTAAATGTCTACTGAAGTACAATTTCCACACTTTTCCTGAATCACCAGAAGAAAGCAAAGAGAGTATTTACTCTAGTCATCCCCAATCATACATTCCCACGATTCTAAACAAAATTAAATTACATGTGAATTATAGTGCCCCGCAGGGATGTAGTGTCATAGCTAAGGCCAGTCATGAAAGAAAAGACAATGGGCTTTGAACATACAGTAGTCCCCAGCACAATTCAGTCTGGCTGAAAAAACAATGTTGTTTTTATCACACTGCACTTTTTCATGTGTGCTATGTTACAGAATTCACTGTTCTTGTTTCCTCCATCTAACTGGTAAAACCCAAACATCTTCAAAGAATAAAGCCAACTGTTTAGTTCCTGATAGCATATGTTGGTACTGGAACACTCTGACCTTGACCTTCTGAACTGTTTCACAGCGGACCAAATACAACTGTCAGCCAAAAGGGTTTGGGGATGGGACAAGGAGATTGACTAAATGAGGTGCCTGAAATAGATACTGTTGAACTCATTTTGCCTTTTGTCCAGAGCATGTGATTCTTAACCTAGCCACTGAGCTGTGGCATGAACCTAATTAAAACCTAATAATATGATAATTATGGAAGGAAAAAGAAATGGTTATTTCAGGTTTATGGATGAGACAGGGCTTTCTCAAATGGCTTTTTCTCCTTTAGTGCTGTTTGTTCAACTCGTCACTTTAGAGTGTGTACAAAGGATCTATCTTGCAAAATGATGAATGCTGGAAGACATATTTTTAAAGGAAACTTATCAGTAGTCCATTTCAGAGAGAATTCTAACTGCAATCAGGCTCACTGCATTTTCACCTAACAATTGCAAAGCTCTTCTGTGTGATTTTGGCAGGTTTAGAGCACCACTATGTGGTCTGTTGGTGAGTATGTGAATATCTGTATATATTTTTCAAATATATATACACAGATGTATTACATATACACACATATGGCAAAACAACAACAAAATGATTGCAATGTTTCTCTTATAAAAACAAGATCATTTGTTCACAAGAGTATGGAATGCAACTAACCTTTAAAAAGAGTAAATGAAACCTTTGCATGTAATTGTGCAAAACAAAAATAATTGGGTAGCTAATTTTAACAAATGGAAAAACACCCAGACCATTTTTTTCCAAGAGATTCTATCTTAATGCATTGTGCTATTGTGTTTCATCTGCATGTGTTACATTACATTTAATGGAAATCACACAGTCCAATTATCTCTCCTGGAGGAAGAGGAGAGAGGAGAGAGGAGGTAGGGGAATCTATTGTAAGCACAGGGAGATGCCTTTGGCAGCTTAACAGGAGGAGAAAAAAGACAGATCCTGCTTTGCAGCCATCCACATATACCCCTCCCACTTGGTGACTCTCTAGATAGGAACCCCCGGAAGGGGCATAGCTTGGCCTCACCAGAAGTGGAACCAAGAACCTATTTGCTCTGTGGAATGGGTTCTGGAGAGAGTGCAATTTTGCTGTTAGTAAAACTGCTAAACATGCCTCCTTTTCTAGCAGCTGCATAAACTGGGGGACACAATTTCTCTCTTGACACTCAATCCAGAAGGATAACTTTAGAGCCATTTCTCCTGAGAGATGTTTGCCTAAAAGTATAATTCAGCTTCTAGAAATTTTCATTTTAAAATGAATAGCTAATGATATTACAGTGGCTTCAGTTAGGATTCAGAGGATATTCTGGACTCTTTGTGTAAAAATCAAGGGCCCAGGCTTCCCTGGTGGCACAGTGGTTGGGAGTCCGCCTGCCAGTGCAGGGGACACGGGTTCGGGCCCTGGTCCGGGAGGATCCCGCATGACGCGGAGTGTCTGGGCCCGTGAGCCACAACTACTGAGCCTGCGCGTCTGGAGCCTGTGCTCCGCAACGGGAGAGGCCACCGCGGTGAGGGGCCTGGGTACCGCGGCGGGGGGTGGCCCCCGCTCACCGCAACTAGGGAGGGCCTGTGCGCAGCGGCGAAGACCCAACACAGCCAAGAATAAAATAAATAAATAAATGTAAAGGGGGAAAAAAAAAAAATCAAGGGCCCAGGCTACTGGTCAAATCCAGTAGTCATTAGTCACATGTGGCTACTTAAATTAAGGTGTAGTTTCTTTGTCACTCTAGTCATATTTCAAGTTCTCAGTTGCTCGTGAATGGTGGCTGCTATATTGCACAGCACAGATAGAAACATTTCCATCATGGTAGAGAGTTCCGTCAGGCAGTACTGGTCTACAGCAATACCGAAGCTCCTGCCTGCATCTTACATGTATTAGACCAACATACTGGGTGACAGCCTGGGTTACAGCATTGTCTTTTAATGCCTTTTCCCTTTCTCCTGCTAGTCATGTGGGATCTATGTAATTCTGGTTACATGTACCTACTGACCCTAAATCTGAGAGCAGTCCCATGTTCTAGGACAGAAGATAAAGAAGAATACATTCTGTGCTTATGACAGTTGGCAGGAAGCCACAGGAAGAAGATGGAGATCTTCCAGGACTAAGGGCAAAGATTGCAGTAGTGAGCTAATACACCCCATCTGTACCCATCATGCATCTCTCTCCCTTTTAGACATAAAAATGGGTGGTTCTGCTATGTTTAGAGAAGGATGAAATTGTGAGAAAATTGTAAATTCTATGCTGAGGATAGAGGTTTCCTGATGTCTACGTAAGTCTTGGCTTAAAATGCATCTCTGAGACAAACACATGTTATCTTTTCAAAGGGCCCTCTCTGATTTTAAATTGCAAATTTCCGCAACCTCATTCCCTGACACTTCCAAGTCTGCACATGTTGTCCGCCTCTCCTGTTAGAATGGAAGGACCAGGAGACATAGATTTTTGCCTTTGTGGTCCTCTAATCTTTCCAAGCACCTAGAAAAGCATCCACAGGTGGTAAGCTCTTAGTAAACATTTGTTGAGTGAATAAATGCATTGCTCATCTCCACCGTGGCTCTCTGTCTAACCAAGGATAATAAAGCCTCCCTAGTTACTTACAGCCAGGCTAGGATTTGCTGGCTTCTAAGTTACCCCCAAGTTCCCAAAGGAACACAGCTATTAACGTCGACTCTCTGATTCCTGTATCACACTCTGTACTTTGAGATTCTTCTTCAACATCTTCTGCTCTTCTCTGATTTATCTCAGTTCTTCTTCATCTTATCTGTACTTTGAGAGCCCATTTCTTTCTCCCTGAACTTCTGAGGTAGCTCCCAAGAGGTCTCCTAGTTCCCAATATATGACCTCATCAATCCAGTCTTTGTAATGCTTCAAGAGTTATCAAATCTCCATGAAAGGTCCTGAAGGTGGTAGGCATGCACAGGCCTCCATGATCTGTGCCACCAAATATCTCTCAAGTCTTGTAAGCTTCTTGACCATAGGTGCAATATTAATTGAGTCTCTTGGTTGTAAAGGACAGGCTATTTTTTCTAGCAGTCCAAAGAACCTCACTGGCACATGTATCAAAGGATGGGCTGAACAATCCAGCTACATGGGGCTCAGAAGTGCAGCTCAGCCTCAGAAACAACAGAAGCCAGGTATTTAAAGACTTCCAAGACTCTGTCTCTCATCTTTGCTTCTCTCTGAGTATCAGGGTATCCATCACTGCAGCTTGCTTCTCACCACATGGTGGAAGCCTTACCACAGCTAAGTCCCAAAGATTCTATCTCTCACCTTCATGCCCAGAAGAGGGAGAACACAGTCTCTCTGGTATCCTAAGGTTTAAATTCCCAGGTGGCAGACTCACTGCCCTGGCCTAGGACAGACAAAGATGGGGGAAAGACAAACTCTCACAGGAGAACCAGCCTTTCTGTTTTTTAAAGATATTTGTAGGACAGTGTCTCATATCTTTAGATGCACAATTAGTGTTTGTTTAATTGTGATGAAAAGACATTATTTTGACAGCTGAAATAAACAGGAAACTGGAGGAACTCTAATATATCCATATCATTATTTTACCAGTATTTTAGTTGAATCTCATGGTAACAAGAGGCAGGGCATGAAAAGTATTTTCTTTCTAGAAATCAACTAACTGCATCACCAATATCCCAGATGACAAAAAGAAACTACCTTGGAAATAATAATAAATAATTATTGTAATTTTCTCTGCTAAGAGCTTCACACACGTTATAATGTAGTGGGTAATGTCAGAGTGAAAAATGTGAATCCTGGCGTTAGCATGTTTGGCTGTATGACTCTGGCAATTATCTAACGTTTCACTGCATCTATAAAATGGGGGTGAAAATAGTACCTATTCAATGCGTAACACAAATAAGGCACCGGGTTTAGTGCCAGGGATAAATTAAGGCAGTGTTTCCCAAATGAGCATGACTTTGCTCCTCTAGAGACATCTGGCAGTTTGGACACTTCTTTGGTTGTTACAACTGGATGGGGTAGAGGGACCACCGACATCCAAGGGGTAGAAGCCAGGGGTGCTGCTAAACATGTTGCCATGCACCTGACAGCCCTCACAATAAACAATTATCCATCCCAAAACGTCAGTAGTGCCGCGGCTAAGAAACCCTGTATTAAGGGACTGTAAAATGTTACTTACCATTATTACTAGATATAATGATCGTAATAGCAAACTCTTTTACAAGACTTACAATACACCAGGTACTATTCTAAACAATTTACATATAGTCACCAAATTTAATCTGTACCAAAAAGAAAAATCAAATTTATGTGGTAGATACTATTTGTTTCTCTATCTCACGAACACGAGCGTGTAATGACAAGGATTTAGTTTCTATTTCTCCCGGATGGTAATCAGAACTCACCAGTTAAATTACAGTAAATCCTGGTGAAAAATTATTCTCACTGGGGGGATATGTTTTTATGATAAGAAGACTATAAAGATTTTGAACACTTTTCCCTTCTCCCTCTTCATACTCGCACGCTCCAATTCACATTTTAAGAATGTTGGAATTTTCGTTTTTGTTCGTTTTCAATCAGATATTCAAACCCAGTAGTTTCCCTTCCTCCTCTTTTCCCAGCCCCTCCCCTCATTATTAGAGGTTGCTTTGCAAGGATTAGAGCAAATAACTAATATGAAAAGATAAGAGATTGGAGTATTTATTCTAAAGCTTAAGTTGGCTTTCCTGCACTTTGATGTATAAGCCTTTTCCTGAATTTTCTCCAAATATGTTGAGTAATACTGTGGAAGTACCTTCCAAGGCAAAGGTCTGCAAGATGGTGACAGAATGTTGAACATTCCAAGTCCTTTGGGGACATTAGGGATAAAAAGGCTTCTTTCCTGGATTAATGCAGTTGTTTGAAAACTGATTAGTTATTGAGCCTTTAGCTTATTTTTTAAAGATCTCATTTTACTTTGGAACAATGCTCTGCAGGCTTTGTATTTTTAGGTGTTTGTGTGTGTATGTATGACTGTGTTTTATGCCAAGCATACAGTAACTGAGTTAAATATAATGAAATGACTGTTCTTAGGACCCAGGACAGTGAAAAAGCAAAGCATTCAGCCAAATCCTTAATCTTCCATACAAAAATAACTCCTACTTCTCAGGCAACACAGGAAACCTTAAGAAAATGAAAAGATGTCCATTTATCACCAAGATTCCAAAGGCCATATTTTTTCTATACCTACTGACATTTATTCCCTCTCAATGACCTAACATTTCCATGGTGAAATGCAACACTATACAGAAGCATCTGAACATGGCTCATTCAAGATGGCATGGGACTCAAATTTTAATCCAATCAAATTAATTCTATCAATAGGTGTGGGTTGCCTAGATTTAGAAAAAGGGACTGGTCCAGGCCTTCCTGAGACAATATCCTGCAAGCACCCATAGTTAGCAGATTTTACAAAACACATACGAATGATTTGACTGGTTTCATAGTATCTCCTGATACAATACACTGCAACTGGAAAATCAGAAATCACAAAATTTAAAAAAATCAAGTTTCCTTAACTCCAAGGAAAATAAAAATCAGGACTTCACCATAACTAGTTGGGACAAATAGCACTCAGTAAGAAGACCTCCTCCTACCCCACCAGGGACCCAGCATCCTCAAAACTGCAATTTCCTTCACCATAGCACTTCTTCCTCCAGACCCCTCAGGTGTAATCTCTATCAGGTCTACTATGAAACTCTCACTCATATGGAGTTTCTGTAAGAAAATTAAATATCTGATGTGATATTAAGAAAATGATCTTATAACATTGCTATGACAAACATGCATTGTTTCATATATAAATGACCAATGTCATTTATAAATGAGGGTCACATATAAATAACCCTCAAGGGGTTCATTTGCTAGATTAGCCTTTGGGTTGAGTTTGGTGGGTGGCTGAAGATAATTAGGATGTCTGACATGTCGGGATGAGCAGAATTGCAGAAGAAATAAACATATCTTTACTTTGGACCAACTACTCCTTAATATAGCTTTGTTTTACAGAATGTTTTCTGGTAAGATTTTTCATGAACAGTTTAGTTAATGTAGAATGATTTTGAAACATTTAAATCAGTGATAAAGCTGTCAGGTGAATGCCAGCATGTGTCTGAGCACAGACTTAATGAAAGAGAAATACTGTACCTTTAGAGATGTCCCTAAAATTTCCATTCCTGCTCCGTGAACTGTGGAACAAAATGGGCCCTTTTGAAGGAATACTTAGAAGTTCTCTCTCTAAACAGTAACAGATTGTTTTTTCTGTTTTATTCTTGAGTCAAGATTAGGATTGGCCTGTTTAATCACCAACCTGCAGGAAGAATATTTGATTAGGAAAACACCAATTTATTTGAAGGTGGGAAGACTTGTCCTGCTCACACTAGGTCATAGAATGATAAAACTAGGAAGTTTCTCCAGAGATCCTCTAACCCATTTGTACTTTCAGAGTAGTTCAAGGTCACTGAGAAAGAAACTCAAGGTCAGAGCTCAGGTCTTTACTCCTAGAACAGTGTTTCTGCTACCGTGTTGCATCATCACTTTTATTTTATCCTCTTGGAGCACATCCGCTCAGAAGAGCCAAGCAAATATGCGCACGACCATTACCCAAGAGTCTAAAACAAGATGAGAAATTGAGTGACAATCAGGCAGCTGACATGAAGGTAACCTGGGCACTACTTTAGCTTCTTTTCCTTGGTTTTCTCTAATATCTGTCTCTGTATGGCTATTAGGTAAATTTGTTGCTATAGAATCTTGCGTTTCTCACCTCACAAGTTGAGGAAGATTAAAGTGAGTGGATGCCATAGGAAAGTTGGATGAAATAAGGCAGATTTGAGAGGCTATAAAGAAGATTTTAGGCCTAATGGGCTTTGGGAAGTATTTGCAAAACTGAACTAGACACTGGCCTGGTTGTCATGGAAACCAGCAGTGCTGAGAGGTAGGGATGAGTGCTCCAGTGAGGAAGGTTCTCCCTAAAGTTCTGGGGGATCATATAAACTCCCAACCCACCTTTGGGCTTGAAATCAGCCTGTCCTGCTACATAGCAAATCTGCAACATGGTGCTGAAAACATTTCTGGAGTTAAAAGTGTTCTGTAGCTTCCTTTGCTGTGTTAGTTTGAAAAAAAATCCATATATTGTGTCTGGGCTCCTCCTATCTCTTATCTACCACAGAACAGTAGCAAAGGAGAGAAAGACGGGGCATCGGCAAAGAACGCATCTGGCAACGTCCTATCGATTTCCACTTCCTGCTTCATCAAATTACAGCAAAAAAATGTTTTTAACAAATGGTGTTCATGGGGTGTCAATTGTCAAAATGTGTCTGCTGAAAAACTCCTTTCACATAAGACCTTATTTTGCCAAGGAAGTAATTTTTAGCTTGTGAGTACTGCTTGCTACTTTTTACCTTTTAAGTGCAAAGAGTTCATGTTATATGAGGTTTGGGGGGTTTTTTGGTTGTTCTTCTTTGTCTTAGTTTAAGATGATTTCTGTGTATATGTGTAAGTATGTGTGTGCAGACATGTACTTATATATGTGTACCTCTATGTGTATATATGTATTCTTTTTCTTATTATCTCCTGTTTTCATTGTAATGCTTACTATTATTTTGCAGTTGGTATAAATTATTTCCACTGCTTTGGAAATGTTTACATAATTATGCTTCTTAAAGGGGCTTAGTATTTTGTTTTCATTGATAAGTAAGTAGTTAATATTAATAAGGAGGGATTTCCCTGGTGGCACAGTAGTTGGAAATCTGCCTGCCAATGCAGGGGACACGGGTTCGATCCCTGGTCCGGGTGATCCCACATGCCTCGGAGCAATTAAGCCCGTGTCCCACAGCTGCTGATTCTGCGCTCTAGAGCCTGTGAGCCACAACTACTGAGCCCGCGTGCCACAACTACTGAAGCTCGTGCGCCTAGAGCCCGTGCTCCTCAACAAGAGAAGCCACCGCAGTGGGAGGCCCGCACACCACAATGAAGAGTGGCCCCCGCTCACCAGAACTGGAGAGGGCCCACGTGCAGCAATGAAGACCCAACACAACCAAAAATAAATAAATAAATAAAATTGATTCCTTAAAATAAATATATTAATAAGGAAGTTTTATCACAGAGTCAGGCTCACATATAATCCTGTTTTTAGCACCTTCTCCCAGTATACTCAAAACATAGTTACACTGCTTTTATATAATTATGAAGACCTCAGTATAGGATATTTAAGAGTTTGAAACCTGAAGAAAGCACTGCAGAAAGTAGGAGACATGGAGATGTCTGTAGGTACCAACTTAGTCTGGCCAGTGTTGGGGGGAAGCGTGGGCAGGGAGGGGCAGAGAGGTTCTGAGGATCAAGTGGGATCTGGTACTTGGTGTCCAGGTTGCTTTACTCTCTGCTTTTCCCCCTTCCCTGTTCCAGCCAAATAAGCCTATGTCCATCTGCAGCCTTAGGCCTGCCTACTTGAGGTAAGTTGAGGTTCCGGACAAGGCAAGCACTAGAAGCCCACAACTCCAAAAGTGGCTGTGTTCAATTTCCATTTCTGTTGCTGGTTCTACCCGTCTTTGACGGTCTTCCTTGTTTGAATTGTGACAGCTTTTCACTGTACCCTTTACTTAAGCTCATAACTTTCTGCCACTCGGTTTCCCAAAGCTGTTTTTTCATCTCTGTTGACTGCTTCTCTCACCTCTGTACTCCTGGTAACTACTCTACTCTACATCTTTAGCTGATGAACAACCTGATCTCAATCCCTGGTCCACATGAATCTTCTGTCTTCCTATCTGGGTACTAGCTAATTACCTTCTGGATTTCCTTCAGTGTGTCTTTTTATATTGTAAAGGCAAAAAGCTAAAAACTACATTTTCCAGTCTCCAGTGCAACCAGGGGGCTGGATGGGAATTAGATTTCAAATATTAGATGCATTTGGAAGAGATCTGAAAGATAGAAGCAAGTCCCCTGGGGCAAGAAGGCCATGGAAATGTCAAGTTCTTCTGCCACGCTGTTCCGGTGTCCGTTCTCCAGCTTCCTGGGGGTGAGGAGGCACGTGTAGGGGAAGCAGTAGCCAGACTCCATCACCAGCTCATTGAGGGCCATGCACCAACGGCAAAGGTGGCAGAAATGGAAGTTGCTCCATCCCTGGATTGCAGTCTCACCAATGTCTTCTGGAATCAGTTGTTCAGTGGAGGTCTCAGAGGCAATACAAGCGCTCTGGGAGTCATCCCCGGAGACCAATGTTAGAACCCATTCCCCCAGGCCTCCCGGTGGTTTGGAAAGCATCTGATTCCTTGCAATAAAGAACTGTGGCTTAAAATACCGAGAGTCATTTCTGCTTTCCAAACTGAACTCTGGCTGATACAGCAACCAGGAGGTTGGGCCCTGTAGAAAGAGGGGGAGGCCAAGAGATGACAAAGCCAAAGAACTTAGCAGATGAGAAGTTGACTCCACAAAGGACTGACAAATCAGGAGGAACAAAAAGCTTCAGTGGTCTAGGCAGGCAGGGCCCAGAGTCTGAGCCTCAGAGCCACAAACACAGGGGATGAGCTCTGACCTTAGAGAAGCAGCTCTTTTCTGTTTGCCTTGTTCTATAGATGGGTTTAAACCATGCTGATCCGATAAGTGTCGTTAACAGTGCAAATGAAAACATTATTCCCAGGCAGAGCCAGCTAGAGCTGCCTGAGTTTATTTATTCCTCTTGTATTAGCCAGCCTTCTCCAGAGAAACAGAACCGATAAGATATATAGAGATGTATAGAAAGAGATTTATTATGAGGGGTTTGCTCATGTTATTATGGAGGATGAGAGGTCCCACGATCTGCCATCTGCAAGCTGGAGGCCAAGGAAAGCTGGGGATGTAGTTCCAGTCCAAACCTAAAGGCCTGAGAACCAGGAGAGCCAATGGCGTAAGACCCAGTCTGAATCTGAAGGGGGGTCAGGGTGGGTCAGTGATGTGTCCCGGTCCAAGTCTAAAGCCCCAAGAACCAAGAACACCAAGGTCTGAGGGTGGGAGAAGATGCCTGTCCCAGCTCAAGCAGAGAGAATTTACCTTTGCCTTTTTGTTCTATTCGGATCCTCAATGGATAAAATCCTGTCATGCACTGGTTTCCTGCATTGGTGAGGGTGATCTTCTTTACTCAGTCTACCAATCCAAGTGCTAATCTCTTCCAGAGAAGCACCCAGAAATAACATTTTACCAGCTATCTGGACATCCCTTAGCCCAGTCAAGTTGACATAAAATTAACCATCATACCACCTGTGATAGATGTGTCCCTAATTATATTTTTGGGATGAAGTTACTTAAAGGCTATTATGCCACAGAGAGGGGACGAGTTGGAAAGGGAAAGAGTCACATGCCCTTGTCGCCAGCATTGGGATGGATTTAAAGAACAGTATCTGTCACTAGCTAGGGCTATTACTTTCAAGTTAAAATTGTTCCCTGATCCCCTCAGCATCTGCCTGAGCTTTTAAAGGCCCCTGCTCCCTGCAAGGAGATCTTCTGGGTCCCAGAGAGTGAAGAGGAATTACTAATATTAATGAGCAGTAAAAGATGCCAAGAGCTTTATATACATTATTTCATTTAATCTATATCAACCTATAAGGTAGATACCATTAGGTACTACCTAATCGTATTTTCTATAAGGTAGATACTGTTATGCTAAAGGTAGATATCTATAAGGTAGATGTCCTTTTAAAGACTATAACTTAGCAAGGTTACGGAAAGTGCCCAAGAACTCACGGCTACTAAGAGACACAGCCTGGATCTGAAACCATGGCAAGCCTGTCTCTGTCTTAACCTTTATGGAATCTGCCTCCCCATAGGCTCACCTGTTCTATAGGCCTTGACTGTATGGAACAACTCTCAACGAGTCATGGATGTATTTTTTTCAATTTCTTATTTCAATTGTACTCCCTGAGATAAGCACACACACAAAAAAATTTCCAAGCAAAATCTGTTCTGTGATACGTACTCCCAACCTTTCCTGGAATGGGGCAGTGGCACGAGGCTTTCTGAAGATCTCCACAGGATCTGCTCTACCAGGGGGAGATACCTTCCCTCTTCTTTAGGGCCCCTGAGCATCAGAGCCGCTCCATCAGGACTGCTCGGTAGCACCCCCTCAACCTCCTCCATCAGCAGGCCATGGAGCTTCCCCTTGCTGTTAGGCACCGATGCCTGTCTCTGGGTTTTGTATTCCTGCTTGAGGATGAAGAGCTATTCTGCCAGGGAAGATGCTGCCCAGACGGAATTTAAGGAAAAGAATGGAACACAAGTCTTAATTGTGTGTGGGAGGACACATTTGAAAGTAATAGGGAAGACCACAGAATAGTGAGAAAAAGTTTTAGATATAATGGAACGTCCCTGTTGCTGCTATTTACGTGTATCTCTTGCATATGCATTAGGCTTGTTTTGCTATATTCCACTGTTTCCCTGCTGAGGCCACCCTTTCCTCTCCCACATCAGCAGGGGGCTTTCCTCAGAGGGCAAGTCAGCTCTAGTTTCTGTTGTCTGGCAAGAGGCAGCTTCTCAGTCAGGAAAATGAAACTGAGAAGGAGGGTCTTAAGCAGAAGGGAGAAGAAAATCCTGTCGGGCACTGGTTCCACACCCTTGGGTCTAGGCTCAGGCTGCGAGATGCCATGTCCCAAGATGGGGGCCCACCCACTGAGGCATAACAGTAGTTAGAGCAGGTCGAACCCTGGAAGCCCAGGAAGGCAGCCATCCCTTGGAAACCCAATTATGTGGATTTCTGTTCCTTTTTGTATTGCTATCTCCTTTGCCATCTCCTGATCTATAGTAGCATTTTGTTATAAAAATACTATCTAACATTTACTGAACATTTACTATGTGCCAGAGACCATGCTACATTTTCCTGGAATTATCTCATTCAGTGCTCACAGCAGTCCCAGGAAATGGGTATTATATACATCCCTATTCCACAGATGAAGAAAGTGGGACTCAGACAGGTAGTGACCTGCTCAGAGTCAGACTGTTAAAAATTTGCAGACAGTGACTTGAACCTACTTCTGTCTGATGCCAGAAACACTCTTAACCACTTGCCTTATTGAACAAGAAATAACAACTCTTTCTCTGTTGGCCTTGTCTCAGCTCTGTTATGGAATAATAGAGAATCAGGTAGCCACACCTGGCCAAAATGTTACAGAGGTGGAAGTTCAGGTTTTTCTGTCACGTCTTACGGAAAATCCCAAACGAACTTTTTGGCCAACCCAATATATGGAAGGTCTACATGGAGGTGGCAGGCATAAATGACTTGAGATTCCCAAGAGTCAGGTGAAATTCAGGAGAAAAGAAATAGAGCCTCAAAGATCTTTCCCACGTCCCTCTATTACCAAATATTGAGAGTCTAGGTTTCATTTAACAATAAAATGTTATTTTCATCATACGAGGCACTGTGGCCATGTTTCACGGCTTGGGGTAGAGAAGAGACTTCCATAAAATATCGATACTTTACATGGGGTCAGCAGCACACCTAGGCTTTGTAATGTGGTTCGGTACTTATTATTTGCTGGTGTGAAGTAAATGACTCAGAACATATGCAAATCTTCTTCTCAGCTCATAATGGAGAAAAATAGCGTGTATATGTCAGAGAGCTTCAAGGCAATAAGGCACTTGAATGAACTAGAGATACTATTCACAATACCCAGTTATCGTGTTACACAGGACGAAACCTGGATCCTGAATGTGTTATATTTCCTAAAAGCCACCCGTAAAAAGAGAAGGTCAAGCAGGCAGAGGGTCATGTTCAGGTAGCCTTTAACATTAGCCATCCAAGGGTTTTCCAAGGGACCCAAGGTGATTCATTAATTGATTTATTCACTCTACTACCAATGTCTACTATCAATAATCGCTGGGCCAGGGATTATGTTAGATACTGGGGTAGAGCCGTGAAGGTACCTGGCCTCACATTATACAGATCCTTGGAGCTCTCCAACTCAAACATGCTATTTCCTTCCATTATCCGCTGGGAAAATACTGATGCATGGTGCAAATAAAATCAAACTAGCAAATCAAAAAGTCCAAGTACAATTACAAAAGCCAGACCAATTGCTCACCCAAATGGAGTCCCAACTTTCCACGGGAGTAGAGTTTGGAGATGCATCACTCATCTACTTCTAAACTTGAAATGAACTTCTATTTACCCAGTTGTGGCTACAAGTAGCAAGACGGTAAGAAAATGCCAATGGGTTGGTCTTGCAATTGAGAATCAGTAGCACAGGCAAGTTTTTCAAAGTTTTAACACCCTGACTGATAAATAGCAAGAGAGAGCAAAGGCACACATCCCCGGGGAATACTGCCACCTGACCTCCAGCCAGACTTCGCTCCAAACCTTCAACTTAGTCTCATAAATATGTTTTTGATTGACTTGCTTTATTGCCATCATCTTTCTAGGTCCGTGTTTAGAGGTCTTTTTGTTTTTTAATGTTAACTTTGTACTCTTCTGTAGTTTCCTTTCAGTTAGCTTATTTGAAGAGTTCTCTGAAGATGAAAAGTCCCGTGTTAAATGTGAAGCATCAGATCTACGCATTCTGCAAACAGATAATGTGAAGGTCATGAAAAGCTAGCGTACTAAAACAGAAGCAAACAGGAAAAGGCAATTTCCAAAAGAAGATAAAATTTAATAACAACAATACTGATAATACCTGAGAGTTTAGGATCTCCTTTTCATTTGCAGTCTTGGAAATCCTGACTCATTTATCATTAGAAAGTCCCACAAAGCTAAGTTTCTAAGAAGAAATAGCTACTGTCTAGTACAGGAAAGCAAGAGAATTAGAATGCTTGGCCCAAACTCTCAGAACAGAGGGACCAACAGAGAACCAACACTTAGGAATTGATTTGCATATTTCCTAGATTGCCTACCTGAAGATTCAGCCTTAGAATAAGGCAGATGAGTGAAAAAATATCAATCGGCTAGCAAGCAGAGGAGCAGAAGTTGAGCTTAGTTTGAAAAGCCTTGAGTACCTCTCTCTGCTCTTTTCTCTGCTTATTCTAATCAGTGGAGGTTTAGACATATCTTGGAGGCAATTCTCAGATCTTATCTACATTCAGAAAGCAGCCTCTGTGCAGCACACACCTGTCTTACCATGTGATTTCAAGAACAGAAGAAGTACTGGGCAACAAGTCATATCGCCTTTTCTGGACATCTGCTAAATATTCTCTTCTAAGGAGGAACTCAGAGACACCCCTGGGGTGACGGCTCATTCCAGGAGCTGAAGGAGGTGATCATGCAGATGGTGAGACTGAGAAGGGCTACATAGTCCACCTAGGTACTGCTAAGGAGAGACCAACAACTCACAGAGCCTGGGACCATGGAGCTGCCTCCATTTGTGTGGTTCTGGGACTAGGGCTGTACCCACTTAAATATTAAGATATGTAGAAGATGTGGTATATATATACAATTGAGTATTACTCAGCCATAAAAAAGAATGAAGTAACGCCATTTGCAGCAACATGGATGGACCTAGAGATTATCATACTAAGTGAAGTAAGTCAGAAAAAGAGACACAAATACCATGTGATATCACTTATATGTGGAATCTAAAATATGACACAAATGAACTTAACTACAAAACAGAAACAGACTCACAGACATAGAGAATAGACTTGTGGTTGCCAACGGGGAGAGGGAGTAGGATAGGGATGAGGTGGGAGTTTGGAATTAGCAGATGCAAACTGGTATATACAGAATGGATAAACAGCAAGGTCCTACTGTATAGCACAGGGAACTATATTCAATATCCTGTGATAAACCATGATGGAAAAGAATATAAAAAAGAATGCATGTACAACTGAATCACTTTGCTGTACAGCAGAAATTAACACAACACTGTAAATCAACTATACTTCAATAAAATTTTTTAGAAAAGATATGTAGAGAAGGATAAGAAAACTATCCTTCAACCAATGAAATTAGACTTGAGATCAAAAATAGGTCTGAAAAGCTTTCAAAGAGATGGGTACATGTTGTAAACAATAGGTTGAATTGTCTTGGAGAAATCTCTTAGACCATCATTTTTCTGCCTTGGGGTATTTCCTCTGTTGGCCCAACCAGTGTTTGGGGGCATGCAGTGGCACAGGGAAAGAGGTTCTAAACCCTTCCAGTCACCCATCCTCTAAAAATCTCCACTCACAAAAAATTCCTATTAAACTAAATGTACTAACCATTTTGTGCAGGTTAGAAATGTTAAATATTTTGAAGTTCTCAAATGTGCTCCATGTCAGTAAAACTGCTATATTTTCATCATGGTTGATTAAAACAAAACAAAACAAAACAAAAAACACTGTTTGGTTTGCCCTCAGTACCTTCATCTATGAAAAGATGATGTGCTAGGATTGTTTTTCTCTAACCTGAACTTGAATCACAGTCACCTGGAGTGTTTGTTAAAATGCAGATTTCCGCACCCCAACCCTAGAGTTTCTGATTCAATAGGTCTGGGGTGGAGCCCTGAAATTTGCATTTCTAACAAGGTAGCAAGTAATGCTGTTGCTGCTGCCCAGGGACCACACTTTAAGAACCACTAGACTAGAAGACCTTAAATTATATTTCAACTTTAGGTATTGGTTTTTTATGGTTACCATTTGGTGGAGGAAGGGGAAGGTCAGTTCAATGTTGAAAACATTTATGAACCCACACATTTACAGTCACCTGATTAATGACAAAGGCAACACTGTGCTGTAGTGGGGGAAGAGTGGACTTTTCAAAAACTGGTGTTAGGTCAATTGAATATTCACAGAGGGAAAAATATGTATCTGGATCCATACCTCACACCACACACATACGCCAATTCTGAATGTGGCGTACATCTAAATGTGACAAATAAATCAAAAAACCTTATATAGAAAAATATATGAGAAAAAATTCTGTGACCTTGAGATAGACAAGGTCAATAAAAACTTAACCATAAGGGAAAAACAAAACTTGACTATATTAATATCATTCACTTCTGTTTATCACAAAACACCATTAAAAGAGAATGAAAAGGCAAGATATAGAGTGAAAAAAGGATATTCACAACCCACACATCTGAGAAGACACTGATAGAATATATAAAGTACTCCTATAATCCAGTAAGAAAAAGACAAAGTGCAATAGAATAATGATCCAAAGGCTTGAAATTACACTTCACAAGAGAATACTCAAGTGAGCAATAAAATACGAAAATATGTTCAAATTTGTTAGTCATTAGGGAAATGCAGGTTAAAACTAAAATGAGATACCACTTACACACCAATCAAAATTGTTAAAATGAAAAAGACCAATAATACCAAGTGTTGTCAACGCTTTGGAACAACCTTAACTCTTATATACTGCTAATGCAAGTGTAAATTGCTAATAGCCACTTTGGAAAATGTTTGGCAGTATCTACTAAGGCTGAACATCAGCATACACCATGATTGAGCAACCCCATTACTAGTTACATACCCAGTAGAATGGTATAAATATGTTCACCAAAGAAATATACTAGAAGGTCATGAGAGTATTCATATTAGCCCAAAACTAGAAACTACTCAAATGCCCATCAAGAGTAGAATGGGTAAACAAATTCTGGTATCTTCCTACAATGGGATACTGTTCATCACAGGGTGGATCTGCAACAATATAAATAAATCTCACAAACCTGATGTGGAGTAAAAATAGACAGATACAAAATAGTAAAAACTGTATGATCCCATTCATACAAAGTTTTAAAGGAGGCAAAATTAACCTATGCTATTAGAAGTCATTTTTCTAATAGTGAATAGCATGAGTGGGTTTCTGTGGTATTAGTAACGTTGTTCCTTGATCTAGGTGCTGGTTACATAGATATTTTTATTTTGTGAAAATGCACTGAGATATACACATATGATATGTATGTTTAGCTACACATTTACATGTAGTTATAAAAAAAGCATGAGGAAGTGCACTCCAGATTCTCTTCAGGTGTTCAGTTTGGTTTACATGTCTGTTTAGCCCCAGTAAATCCCTTCTACTTCAGGTGGAGCCCATTTTTTCTTTTCTTGCTCTTCTGTACAACAGACACATTAAGCCACTTCTCAGTCTCTTTTTTAAGCTAAGAAATTATTTCTTTACCCCTGTCTTTTGGATTTGTCTTTATAACACTTGAATTAAAGAACTACTTGCATCTTGCCCAGTGGATTTAGATACCATGTTTAAACAGACAATTCCCAAATCTTACCTTTCCTCTGTATCCCAGATGCAAGTATCCATTTCTTCCAAATTTGCTTTCCCTCTAGCCTTACCCATCTCAGTAAATGACACCACCTTATTCAGATGTTCAGGCTGAAAACTGAGACCATCCTTGACCTTGCTCTTTCTCTTTCATTCTCCATATAAATCCATCAAGTGCTAGCCATTCTTTGGCCAACCCTGTCTAGTAGGGATACTACACTCTCACACATTTCACCATCATCTCTTACCTGAAAAATGGATCTAGGCTTTTAGCTGGCATCTGTGCTTCCAGTCTTAGCCCTAACATAAAATCAGACTGTACCATTCTCTTGCTTTAAACCTCTACAACAGCTTTACCACAACTATTAAGGACACAATCTAAACGTCTCAGCCCGGCCTTTAAACATCTTCTTGCACCTCATTTCACTTCACCTCTGCCCATGTGCCCTTGTTGGGGTCCTTCCCTCTTTAGGACCTTTACACATCTCATCTGCCTGAATGTTTTTTCCCCCCAAATCACTGCCTGGTTAGTCTTTGTCATTTGGGTCTCTATTTCCTTAGAGATGACTTTGCTGGCCACCGAATTTATAACGTTTTTCAAGCCCTCGTCCTTAATCAATCTCTATCACATTATTTTGCTTAAATTTTCTTCATAGCACTTTTTAAAAAATATGTATTTATTTATTTGGTTGCACTGGGTCTTAGTTGCAGCAAGCAGGCTCCTTCAGTTGCGGCACATGGGCGCCTTAGTTGTGGCATGCAAACTCTTAGTTGAGGCATGCACGTGGGATCTAGTTCCCTGACCAGGGATCGAACCCGGGCCCCCTGCATTGGGAGCGCTGAGCCTTAACCACTGCGCCACCAGTAAAGCCCCGTTCACAGAACTTTTTATGATGTCAAATTTTCTTGCTGTGTTCCAGTGCCTTGCACATATTAAGCACTAAGTAAATAAGTGTTGAATGAATTAATGAACTCAACAGAAGAGAGAGCACAGAAGAGAGATCTCAACAGAAGATAAAGCACAATCCTACTCAATCCCCTGCTTCTAGGGAGAAATACATTGACTCTGTTCTTCATTACTTTAGTGGGAAGATATTCCTGAATGTCTTCATGCTAAACAAATATCATCTGACAGCTAAACAATGTCCAGTGGCTACATCTCTGGGTGTCACACTGAGACATAAGAGGCGATAGCTTATGAACTCAAGAAAAGGAGGACAAAGGCAGGAGCACTGGGCAGGCTTCAGCTGACAATGAAGGATCAAGATCTGAAACTAAGCAGGGAGTCTGGATCCATGATCACATGAAAGGTCCTCAAGAGAAGGGCCTTGATATTGGGCCAACATCTGCTAATGCCAGAGAGTTTTGGTATCTTTTCTTTTTAAGAGAGGAAACCTTCTCCAAGCATAGGTAACCTGAAAGCTAGCTATGATATTACGTGAGAACAAAAGGACAGATTAGGAAGCAACAGGGTAAATAGCAGAGAGCTTGCTTACAAAGTCTGATTCCTAGATGATAGCCACATATATTAGGACATACATTTGGTGAACATATATTTCATTGAGAAAAATGGACCTTCAAAATGGTTAATTGAATCTACAATGTATTTTATAGCTAGAGTTTTCTGCCCAGTTCATTTACTCTTTTTTTTTTTTTTTTTAAACTTGAACAGTAGGAGGGCTTCTAAAGTAGGTCAAAAAGGGAAATTCAACTCACCGTGTCCAGTTTTCACTGTCTCATTAGGCCAAATCCCGTGGTCTTGGTTGCCATCCCCTTAAAAAATGCAGCACATCTCAGCACTGCAGCTGCTGTTACACAACTTCACTCCTTCCCCAGTCCACTGCTGTCGTCCCTGCCAGGCTGCACCGAGCAAGGCTAGCAATCAGAAAGCTATCCACACCCCAGAGCAGTTGATGCAAATAAACCCTAGACCATTGTGATGTTATTGGGACATAAATGAACAAATAGATGCTGCCTTCATACCCTTCTGGAACCGCAAACGTGCCCTGATTAAAGCAGGCACAGCAGCTCTGCAGACGCAGCCAGATAGCAGAGGCAGGGTCTGCCTGCCTGACTCTTGAGCTACCAGGTTATGGCAATGCTACTGAATCACATAAATTCATTTGTAACTCAGTGTTCTCCACTTTAAATGATGGGGCTTCTGCCTATTTAGCCTATCTAGCCTCTAAAAGGTTTGTATCAAAGGAATGCAGAATTTTAAAGAACATTCCACCCAGGGAAGGAATCCTATATAACATTCTTTGTATCATGTATCCTGCTTAGCAGGGCTGCTGACCAAAGGCTGAACCCAGCCTGGGGTCAGAGATGGTCAATCCCAGAAATCCATGAAGGGGCAGCAGATTCAGCCTGTCATGCCAGAGAGTTATGGGTCAGCAACCAAGGTCAATCTTAGAACCCTGGCATAGAAATTTTAAATGGAACCCAGGGACAATGTAACGTATTCACACCATCTCTCCCTAGCTAAGTTAGAGTTTCTCTGGAAATGAATGAATCACATTCTAATTTCACCATGTGTTAAGTGTTTGATGTTCAACAAATCCAAAGATAGTAACTCTGTACAACATTGAAATAACAAAATCTCCAAATGGTTTGCTTGACATGTCTTATAAACAGGCAGAGATCCAATGTCCCCCTATGGCAAACTGCTACCCTCAACTATATCTCTGCATTGGGACAAAGCCGAGTGGAGCCATGAAACAAACCATGGGTGAAGAGGAGGCAGGGTAATAGAAACATGTATCAATAGATGTGCAGTTTCAAAAAATGGTCTCAAATTTTTTTACACTCCTTCCAATGAGAAGTGGAGTACATACCCCTCACCTTGAAACTGGCTGGGTTTGTGACTGCTCTAACCAGCAGAGTACAACAGAAGTGACACTATGTGACTTCCAGAACTAGATCAGGAAAGACTACAGTATTCATGGTCCACCTGGTTCTCTTGGGATACCTGCTCTGGGGAAACTCCTCCAGGTGTCATGTAAGTCTGACTACCCTGAGGCCACCATGCTTGAGAAACCACATGTAGGAGCTCAGGTCACCAGTCCTCACTGAGCTCTCAGCCAACACCCAGCATCCTCTGCCAGCCATGTGACTGAACCATCTGGGACATCCAGCCCAGCAGAGCCTTAGGTTAATGCACCCCAGCCAGCAACTAACCACAACCTCATGAGAGATCCCAAGCCCAAACTACCCCAATTCCTCACCCACAAAATTGTGAGCAAAATAAAATGGTTGTTTTAAGAGCCTAGTTTGGGGATAATAAATAATAACTAGAACAGTGCGGTTTAAATTGTTTGACTGAAAAACATTGTTCTCATGATGATGGGGTACCTGCCCATTAACTCTCATCATAAAGCATCCTAAGAAAGGCGCTCTCTGGGTGAAGCCTTAGGCTGGAAGGTCAGAACAATGACTTCCAGGCAGCACTGTCTTCCCTACTCTGAGCTGAGCTCTGTCTCTGTGTAACTTTCACCCATCTGTCCTAGTTCTGCCTTCTGTTGCCATAACAAGTCTTCTCTCTTCTTCTATGTGACATCAGAAAAGATTATGCAAATGTAATAGGTCAATAGAAAAAGAAAAACCTTCTTTGTTCCCAGGTCCTTTGAAGCATTAAGACATTAAAGAAGTGTTCTCTCTTGAAAGCTCCCTGGGGGTCATAACATTTACACATTCTTTGCACATGTACTTTTTCTATGCAGAAATGGGAGAAATGACTATATGTGAAAAAGTCTGCTTTCATTACAGAGTTTTTTTTCTTTCAATGTGCTTAAAATGTCCAGATTGCAAAAATCAAGAAGAAAACACCAAAAAAATTCAGGCTGGGTTAAAGAGTTAAATGCAGACAGCTCAATTTGTTCATTAAAAAATGAAGAAAAATACAGATGAGTATTTATAATTTGCAAATGAAGGAGGGTCTTTCTCAGCATAACTTCAAAGACTATGAGGAAAAACTGACAGAATTAATTACATACAAACTCAGAACTTTTGCATAATAAAAACATTCACAAATAAAATTTAAAATGTAATGATAAACTAAAAAAATTATTTATGCAATAAAACAAAAGATTAAGAATCTTAATAATATTTTTAAAATTTCAGTTAGTAAGAAAAATGAACATTCCAATGGGGGAATAATACATACAAGCAAAAAGAAAAATGAACAAATCACTATAGAAAAAGTATGAATGGTCTACAAATACATGAAAAAGTTTCTGCCTCTCTTTTGTTGAAATAAAAATGAAATAACTTTTTGTCATAGTATTACTTCTCTTTGGGACACTTTTTCATTGCCAATAACCATTGGTTGCCAAAGGTGTGGGAAAGGTGTCCTCCCATACCTTGCTTATTAGCTATTTACTGGCCTAATCTTTCTGCAGAATATTTCGGTAATATATATAAATCAATAACCTTTAAAATGAGCTTCCTCTACAACTCAGTAATTGACATCTACCCTTTAAATGTGGAAAGGATCAGTAAAGTGTGCAAAGTTTTATCTATAATAATGTTCATCAGAGCATCAATTACTATCGGGGGAAAAAAAGAGACTTGATGAATTTTAATAGGAAAGTGATTGATTAAAACACAGTGTATCCATGTAATAGAGTCCTATCCAGCCATTACGTATCCTGTAGTAGAAAATATTAATAAAAGAAAAATACATAAGAATATTGTTAATTTATACAAGCAGGTTATAAAATATATAGATAGGTTTATATATATATATATATTTGAAATATTTAAAATATAATAGATGTTATGAATATATAAATATATAACATATTTTATATAATTATATAATTATACATTAAAGTGTATGAAAAACAAATACATCAAAATAAATTTAATATAAAATTATAAAATACATAATGTGTATTTTATATAGTTAATAGATACAAATATATATAGATTATAATCATGTATATAATTATATATAATTAATAAATAATATATAATTTTGTACCTCAGGGTTTTTTTAACAGAAAAATAAGGGTCCCACCAAAATGCTTGTGGTAGCTATCCACAAACATAGAAAATTACAGGCAATTTTTATTTTCTTCTTAGAACTGTTTCAGGCTTTCTGAATTTTCTACAATAACCATTTTAATCTCAAAAATAGAAATATGGATATGTGGACCCAGACAGACAGGTTTAAAATTTTGAGAAGTCTACTAACTACTCAGATTGTGCATCAACAAAAATAAAAAAGTCATTTCATGATGAGGACCTATTTGATAAGAAAGGGGATAGAAAAACTCAAAAGAACAGTGCTGAATCATAGGTGCCAGAAATGTATCTTTTTTGGGAAGGAGACTGAGTAACGGGGTAGAAAGAGATCTGAACTGGGAGTCAGAGAGCTCGAGGTTGAGATGTGGTCCTGAGACTACTGGCTCCATGACCCAGAACAGGACACTTCCTACTCTCATCCAAAAATAAACACGTTAGACTAAGGCATCTCAAATTCAAATCTAACCTTAAAAGACTAGGTTTTCTGATGAATTAAGACATGATTTGTCTTTAAGCAGATTTTCTTTAAGCAGATATCATAACTAGAGCTGCCAGACAAAATTAAGGACAAGCAGTTATACTGAATTTCAAGTAAACTGTGAATAGTTTTCTTTCTATATGTCTCATGCAATATTTGGGGCATACTCAATGCTAAAATACATATTTTTTCTTTCACCCTCTAACAGGCAAACTACTCTGGCACTCCCATTTGAGAAATGCTTATCTTAAGGAATATACACATACTAAAAGATTTGTTGTCTATATCTGAAATGCAAATGCAACTGGGTATCCTAAATTTTCATTTGCTAAATCTGGCAACCCTAGCTATCACCTCCTGAGCTTATGCAACTGACTCTCATACAATGTTCAAGTAAAATTGTGTTTCCCTATCTCAAAATTATCTTATCTGGATATCTTCTTTCCTTTCTTGCTCACCTCCTATGTCCAGGCCAATGTTAAATTGTAAGTAAAGCTGCTTATCCCCACATAACCCATTTGACACCTGTCATGTTCAGACATTGGCTGAGGCTGCTGTAGGGGAGAAAAAAAAACTTTTTCCTCTACTCATCTTAAATACTCCAGCTGGGGTCCTATAAATCAGATGGCGAAAAGAGAGATTAACAGCAGACAAACAAACAGAAGTTTATTAACAGGTGTATCACACAGGTACACACGGGAGCACCCAGTGATGAGTAACCCAAAGAGGTGGTTAGAACTTGAACTTATATACCACGTTAGGCTAAACAAAGGAAAAGTGCATTTGGGCTTCTGGGTGTGGAGGCAAGTTACAGGAAGGCATCCAGGAAAAGTATGGTGAACAGGGTTTTTAATAAGGTTTGTTATCAAAATGAAAAGACAACCCATAAAATGGGAGAAAATTTTCACAAAGGATGAGACCAACAAGGGATTAGTCTCAAAAATTTACAAACAGCTCATGTGGCTAAATATCCAAAAAACAAACAATCCAATCAAAAAATGGGCAGAAGACCTAAGTAGACATTTCTCCAAAGAAGATATACAGATGGCCAAGAGGCACATGAAAAGATGCTCAACATCACTAATTATTAGAGAAATGTAAATCAAAACTACAATGAGGTATAACCTCACACCAGTCAGAATGGCCATCATCAAAACAATCTACAAACAATAAATGCTGGAGAGGGTGTGGAGAAAAGGAAACTCTTCTACAATGTTGGTGGGAATGTAAGTTGGTCCAGCCACTATGGAGAAAAGTATGGAGGTTCCTTAAAAAAACTAAAAATAGAGCTACCATATGATACAGCAATCCCACTATTGGGCATATATCCAGAGAAAAACATGGTTCAAAAGGATACATGCACCCCAATGTTCATTGCAGCACTGTTTACAATAGCCAAGACATGGAAGCAACCTAAATGTCCATCAACAGATGAATGGATAAAGAAGATGTGGTACATAATACAATGGAATATTACTCAGCCATTAAAAAGAATGAAATAATGCCATTTACAGCAACATGGATGGATCTGGAGATTATCATACTAAGTGAAGTAAGTCAGACAGAGAAAGACAAATATCATATGATATCACTTATATGTGGAATCTAAAAAAAAGATACAAATGAACTTATTTATAAAACAGAAACAGACTCAGAAAATGAATTTATGGTTAGCAGGGGGAAGGGTGGGGGGAGGGATAGATTGGGAGTTTGGGATTGACATGTATACACTACTATATTTAAAGTAGATAACCAACAAGAACCTACTGTAAAAAAATAATAAAATTAAAAATATATAAACATTAAAAAATAAGAAAATTATATATATAAACATTAAAAAAATTAAAATAAAAAAATAAGGTTTGTTATGCAGATTTAAGCTCCTGCCGTCTCCACTGATAACAGTCAGGAGTCCTCCTCTATCTGGTACAGGACTTTAGAGCTTTCTCTGCACCTGCTGGTTCTCAATAGCCTTTAGCTCAAAATAATCCAGATGCCAAAGAAGCATGTTTTGAGGTGGCGTATTCAGGAACCCATCATTGCCAGGAAGAACCTGGCCTCAGCACAAAAGCTGAGGCAGCTCCTGGAGGAGTCATAGATGGAGACTGCCTTCCTGGAGGAAGAAAGTGTTCTTTGTTTTTTTTTTTTTTTTCTAATCCATTAGACTTTTATTCAAAAATCCATTGTCTATACTTTTTCACTAACCAATCTTCAATCTTCAGTGCTCTTGCCAGTCCTCTTTTCTCCTATTGATAATAAATCTAATACTCTCTTTTTAGTCCTTTTCATCTTCCTTCTAGAACATTTGATCATATTAACAATTCTTTTGGGGGCTTCCCTGGTGGTGCAGTGGTTGAGAATCTGCCTGCCAATGCAGGGGACACGGGTTCGAGCCCTGGTCTGGGAAGATCCCACATGCCGCGGAGCAACTGGGTCCATGAGCCACAACTACTGAGCCTGCGTGCCTGGAGCCTGTGCTCTGCAACGGGAGAGGCCGCGATAGTGACGGGCCCGCACACCGCGATGAAGAGTGGCCCCCGCTCGCCGCAACTAGAGAAAGCCCTCACACAGAAACGAAGACCCAACACAGCCAAAAATAAATAAATAAATTAATTAATTAAAAAAAAAAAACAATTCTTTTTATAACCTCTCCCCCAGTAAACTCTGTAATGTTTTCTCTTGCCTCTCTCCCTTCATACCAAAACCAAATGGCCAAACACAAGAGGGAGGGGATATGGGGATATATGTATATGTATAGCTGATTCACTTTGTTATACAGCAGAAACGAACACACCATGGTAAAGCAATTATACTCCAATAAAGATGTTTACAAAAAAAAAAAAAACTAAATGGCCTGCTTTTTCCTCTGTGTACCTGAAGCACTTGCATCTCTGAATATCCAAAGGCTACATGTCACTCAGAACCTATTCTAATGTCATCGTCTTCGTGAGGTTTTTTAAAAAAATTTTTCATTATAATTTTTTTTATTGGGGTACAGTTGTTTTACAATATTGTGTTAGTCTCTACTGTACAGCAAAATGGAGTTCCCTGTGCTATACAGGAGGTTCTAATTAGTTATCTATTTTATACATATCAGTGTATATATGTCAACCTCAATCTCCCAATTCATCCCATCCCCCACTTTTCCCCCTTGGTGTCCATACATTTGTTCTCTACATCTGTGTCTCTATTTCTGCCTGGCAAACCAGTTCATCTGTACCATTTTTCTCTATTCCACATATATGTGTTAATATATGATATTTGTTTTTCCCTTTGTGACTTACTTCACTCCGTATGACAGTCTCTAGATCCATCCACGTCTCTACAAATGACCCAATTTCATTCCTTTTTATGACTGAGTAATATTCCATTGTATATATGTGCCACATCTTCTTTATCCATTCGTCTGTCGATGGGCATTTAGGTTGCTTCCATGACCTGGCTATAGTAAATAGTGCTGCAATGAACATTGGGGTGCATGTCTCTTTTGGAATTCTGGTTTTCTCTGGGTATACGCCCAGTAGTGGGATTGCTGGATCATATAGTAATTCTATTTTTAGTTTTGTAAGGAACCTCCATACTGTTCTACATAGTGGCTGTATCAATTTACATTCCCACCAACAGGGCAAGAGGGTTCCCTGTTCTCCACACCCTCTCCAGCATTTGCTGTTTGTAGATATTCTGATGATGTTGATTCTAACTGGTGTGAGGTGATACCTCATTGTAGTTTTGATTTGCATTTCTCTAATCATTAGTGATGTTGAGCAGCTTTTCATGTGCCTCTTGGCAACCTGTATGTCTTTTTTTGAGAAATGTCTATTTAGGTCTTCTGCCCATTTTTTGATTGGGTTGTTTTTTTAATATTGAGCTGCATGAACTGTTTATATATATTAGAGATTAATCCTTTGCCCATTGATTTGTTTGAAAACATTTTCTCCCATTCTGAGGGTTGTCTTTTCGTCTTGTTTATGGTTTCCTTTGCTGTGGAAAAGCTTTGAAGTTTCATTAGGTCCCATTTGTTTATTTTTGTTTTTATTTCCATTACTCTAGGAGGTGGATCAAAAAAGATCTTGCTGTGATTTATGTCAAAGAGTGTTCTTCCTATATTTTCCTCAAAGAGTTTTATAGTGTCCGGTCTTACATTTAGGTCTTCAATCCATTTTGAGTTTATTTTTGTGTATGGTGTTAGGGAGTGTTCTAATTTCATTCTTTTACATGTAGCTGTCCAATTTTCCCAGCACCACTTATTGAAGAGACTGCCTTTTCTCCATTGTATATCTTTGCCTCCTTTGTCATAGATTAGTTGACCATAGGTGCATGGGTTTATCTCTGGGCTTTCTATCCTGTTCCATTGATCTATGTTTCTGATTTTGTGCCAGTACCATATTGTCTTGATTACTGCACATTTGTAGTATAGTCTGAAGTCAGGGAGTCTGATTCTTCCAGCTCCGTTTTTTTCCCCTCAAGACTGCTTTGGCTATTCAGGGCCTTTTGTGTCTCCATACAAATTTTACGATTTTTTTGTTCTACTTCTGTAAAAAATGCCATTGGTAATTTGATAGGGATTGCATTTAATCTGTAGATTGCTTTGAGTAGTATAGTCTTTTTCATGATATTGATTCTTCCAGTCCAAGAACATGGTATATCTCTCCATCTGTTTTTGTCATCTTTGATTTCTTTCATCAGTGTCTTATACTTTTCTGCATACAGGTCTTTTACCTCCTTAGGTAGGTTTATTCCAGGTATTTTATTCTTTTTGTTGCAATGGTAAATGGGATCGTTTCCTTAATTTCTCTTTCTGATATTTCATTGTTGGTGTATAGGAATGCAGGAGATTTCTGTGCATTAATTTTGTATCCTGCTATTTTACCAAATTCATTGATTAGCTCTAGTAGTTTTCTGGTGGCATTTTTAGGATTCTCTATGTATAGTATCATGTCATCTGCAAACAGTGACAGTTTTACTTCTTCTTTTCCAATTTGTATTCCTTTTATTTATTTTTCTTCTCTGATTGCCGTGGCTAGGACTTCCAAAACTATGTTGAATAATAGTGGCAAGAGTGGACATCCTTGTCTTTTTCCTGATCTAAGGGGAAATGCTTTCAGCTTTTCACCATTGGCAATATGTTTGTTGTGGGTTTGTCATATATGGCCTTTATTGTGTTGAGGTAGGTTCTGTCAGTGCCCACTTTCTGCAGAGTTTTTATCATAAATGGGTGTTCAATTTTGTCAAAAGCTTTTTCTGCATCTATTGAGATGATCATATGGTTTTTCTTCTTCAATTTGTTAATATGGTGTATCACATTGATTGAGTTGCACATATTGAAGAAGCTTGCATCCTTGGGATGAATCCCACCTGGTCGTGGTGTATGATCCTTTTAACGTGTTGTTGGATTCTGTTTGCTAGTATTCTGTTGTGGATTTTTGCATCTATATTCATCAGTGATACTGGTCTGTAATTTTCTTTTCTTGTAGTACCTTTGTCTGGTTTTGTTATCAGGGTGATGTTGGCCTCATAGAATGAGTTTGGGAGTGTTCATTCCTCTGCAATTTTCTGGAAGAGTTTGAAGAGGATGGGTGTTAGCTCTTCTCTAAATGCTTGATAGAATTCACCTGTGAAGTCATCTGGTCCTGGACTTCTGTTTGTTGGAAGATTTTTAATCACAGTTTCAATTTAATTACTTGTGATTTGTCTGTTCACATTTTCTATTTCTTCGTGGTTCAGTCTTGGAAGGTTATACCTTTCTAAGAATTTGTCCATTTCTTCCACATTGCCCATTTTATTGGCATATAATTGCTTATAGTAGTATCTTATGATGCTTTGTATGTCTGCGGTGTCCGTTGCAACTTCTGTTTCATTTCTAATTTTATTGATTTGAGTCCTCTCCCTCTTTTTCTTGATGAGTCTGGCTAATGGTTTATCAATTTCGTTTATGTTCTCAAAGAACCAGCTTTTATTTTTATTGATCTTTGCTACGGTTTTCTTTGTTTCTATTTCATTTATTTCTGCTCTGATCTTTATGATTTCTTTCCTTCTACTAATTTTGGGGGTTTTGTTGTTGTTCTTCTTCTTCTTTCTCTAGTTCCTTTAGGTGTAAGGTTAGATTGTTTATTTGAAAGTTTTCCTGTTTCTTGAGGTTGGATTGTATTGCTAAAAACTTCCCTCTTAGAACTGCTTTTGCTGCATCCCATAGGTTTTGGGTCACTGTGTTTTCATTGTAATTTGTCCCTAGATATTTTTTGATTTCCTCTTTGATTTCTTTAGTGATCTCTTGGTTATTTAGTAGCGTATAATTTAGCCTCCATGTGTTTGTGTTTTTTATGTATTTTTCCTGTAATTTATTTCTAATCTCATAGCTTTGTAGTCGGAAAAGATGATTGATACGATTTCAATTTTCTTAAATTTACTGAGGTTTGATCTGTAACCCAAGATGTGATCTATCCTGGAGAATGTTCCATGTGCACTTGAGAAGAAAGTGTAATCTGCTGTTTTTGGATGGAATGTCCTATAAATATCAATTAAAGAGGGCTTCCCTGGTGGCGCAGTGGTTGGGAGTCTGCCTGCCAGGGCAGGGGACACGGGTTCGAGGCCTGGTCTGGGAAGAGCCCACATGCCGCGGAACAGCTGGGCCCGTGAGCCACAACTACTGAGCGTGCGCGTCTGGAGCTTGTGCTACGCAACGGGAGAAGCCGCGACAGTGAGAGGCCCGCGCACCGCGATGAAGAGTGGCCCTCGCTCTCCGCAACTGGAGAAAGCCCTCGCACAGAGACGAAGACCCAACACAGCTAAAAATAAATAAATAAATAAATAAAATTTCAAAAAAAAAAAATCAATTAAAGAAACTAACACACCACTGTAAAGCAATTATACTCCAATAAAGATGTTTTAAAAAATCCATTAAATCTATCTGATTTACTGTGTCATTTAAAGCTTGTGTTTCCTTATCAATTTTCTTGGAAGGTCTGGATGATCTGTCCATTGGTGTAAGTGAGGTGTTAAAGTCTCCCACTATTATTGTGTTACTGTTGATTTCCCCTTTAATAGCTGTTACCATTTGCCTTATGTGTTGAGGTGCTCCTATGCTGGGTGCATATATATTTATAATTGTTATATCTTCTCCTTGGATTGATCCCTTGATCATTATGTAGTGTCCTTCTTTGTCTCTTGTAACATTCTTTATTTTAAAGTCTATTTTGTCTAATATGAGAATTGCTACTCCAGCTTTCTGTTGATTTCCATTTTCATGGAGTATCTTTTTCCATCCCCTCATTTTCAGTCTGTATGTGTCCCTAGGTCTGAAGTGGGTCTCTGGTAGACAGCCTATATACAGGTCTTGTTTTTGTATCCATTCAGCCAGTCTGTGTCTTTTGGCTGGAGCATTTAATCCACTCACATTTAAGTTAATTATCGATATGTATGTTCCTATTACCATTTTCTTAAACGTTTTGGGTTTGTTTTTGTAGGTCCTTTTCTTCTCTTGTGTTTCCCGCTTAAAGAAGTCCCTTTAGCATTTGTTGTAGAGCTGGTTTGGTGGTGCTGAATTCTCTTAGCTTTTGCTTGTCTGTAAAGCTTTTGATTTCTCCATCAAATCTGAATGAGATCCTTGCTGGGTAGAGTATTCTTGGTTGTAGGTTCTTCCCTTTCATCACTTTAAATATAGCATACCACTGCCTTCTGGCTTGCAGAGTTTCTGCTGAGAAATCAGCTGTTACCTGATGGGTTTCCCTTGTATGTTATTTATCGTTTTTCCCTTGTTGCTTTTAATAATTTTTCTTTCTCTTTAATTTTTGTCAATTTGATTACTATGTGTCTTGGCATGTTTCTCCTTGGGTTTATCCTTCTGGGACTCTCTGTGCTTCCTGGACTTGGGTGGCTATTTCCTTTCCCATGTTAGGGAAGTTTTTGACTATAATCTCTTCAAATATTTTCTTGGGTCCTTTCTCTCTCTCTTCTCCTTCTGGGACCCCTATAATGCAAATGTTTGTGCGTTTAATGTTGTCCCAGAGGTGTCTCTGGCTGCCTTCATTTCTTTTCATTCTTTTTTTCTTTATTCAGTTCAATGACAGTGATTTCCATCATTCTGTCTTCCAGGCCACTTATCCATTCTTCTGCCTCAGTTATTCTGCTACTGATTCCTTCTAGTGTATTTTTATTTCAGTTATTGTATTGTTCATCTCTCTTTGTTCTTTAATTCTTCTAGGTCTTTGTTAAACATTTCTTGCATCTTCTCGATCCTTGCCTCCATCCTTTTTCCAAGGTCCTGGATCATCTTCACTATCATTATTCTGAATTCTTTTTCTGGAAGGTTGCCTATCTCCACTTCATTTAGTTGCTTTTCTGGGGTTTTATCTTGTTCCTTCATCTGGTACATAGTCCTCTGCCTTTTCATTTTGTCTGTCTGTCTGTGATTGTGGTTTTCATTCCAAGGGCTGCAAGATTGTAGTTCTTCTTGCTTCTGCTGTCTGCCCTCAGGTGGATGAGGCTATCTAAGAGGCTTGTGCAAGCTTCCTGATGGGAGGGACCGGTGGTGGGTAGAGCTGGGTGTTGCTGTGGTGGGCAGAGCTCAGTAAAACTTTAATCCACTTGTCTGCTGATGGGTGGGGCTGTGTTCCCTCCCGTTGGTTATTTGGCCTGAGGTGACCCAGCACTGGAGCCTGCAGGCTCCTTGGTGGGGCTAATGGCAGACTCCAGGAGGGTTCACACCAATGAATACTTCCCAGAACTTCTGCTGCCAGTGTCCTTGTCCCCATGGTGAGCCACAGCCACACCCCACCTCTGTAGGAGACCCTCCAACACTAGCAGGTAGGTCTGGTTCAGTCTCCTATGGGGTCACTGCTCCTACCGCCTGGGTCCTGGTACGCACACTACTTTGTGTGTCCCCTCCAAGAGTGGAGTCTCTGTTTCCCCCAGTCCTGTCAAAGTCCTGCAATCAAATCCCGCTGGCCTTCGAAGTCCAATTCTGTGGGGATTCCTCCTCCCGTTGGCAGACCTCCAGGTTAGGAAGCCTAATGTGGGGCTCAGAACCTTCATTCCAGTAGGTGGACTTCTGTGGTATAAGTGTTCGCCAGTTTGTGAGTCGCCCACCCAGTGGTTATGGGATTTGATTTTATTGTGATTGTGTCCCTCCTACCATCTCTTTGTGGCTTCTCCTTTGTCTTTGCATGTGGGGTATCTTTATTGGTGAGTTCCAGTTTCTTTCTGTCGATGATTGTTCAGATTAGTTGTGGTTCTGGTGCTCTCACAAGAGGAGTGAGCGCACATCCTTCTACTCCACAATCTTGAACCAATTGAGAAAGTGTTCTTTTGAGGAGAGAACTGAGTGGTGCATTTCCCTGCTCCCACAGACCCGCAGGGCCAGGGCCCATAAGGCCTTTCTCTCTTCTCCTTGAGAACCTGCCCTTCCCTGAGGAAATAAACCAGTCATTATAATTTAAAGCAGGGGCCAGCAAACTTCTTCTCAAAGGGCCAGATAGCTAGACTTTTGTGTGCCACTTAATGGTCTCTGTTACACATTCTTTTCTTTTTAAACAATATTTTTAAAATATAAAATCCATCCTTAGCTCTTGCAAGTTATACCAAAATGGGTCACAGTCCAGATTTTACCCATGGTTCATTGTTTGCCAATTCCTGATTTAAAAGGTTTCTATTCTCACGATGCACTTAAGATCCGAGTCCAAAATTCTCAGGTAAAGGAATGAAGCTCTCACAGTGGAACTTTGGGAATGAGTAATTATCAGGAGAATGAGAAAACATCATTATCAAAGAATATTGTAAATGCAAGAAATACACAAATGAAAGCCCCTGCCTAACCTGGTCTTTGTTAATTTTATTGTCTGAGTCGAATATAGAACAGATATCACTAGTGCAGCTAATACTTGATTAGCTTGGTTTATCAAATGTATAGCTTTCATGAGAAAAGGCATTTTATTTTTTACTTTAGAGATTTGAGATTTGGATGATAAAAACATTAGGGTTACCTATACCTGTTTGTATCTTGGAATTATCCAAGTGAGGATAGGGCTTCTTTGATAAACATTTAGCTGGTTTTCCAAAATCAAGATGTAATCCAACTGCATCTGTTAAAAAGAACATATCCCACCCTCCAGCACTAGACAGGTACATGGCTCAATTTAGTCTTCAATGCAGTCCTTTAGCGGCTTTTCTGGTCCTCTCTGGAAGCTGTTTTCCTCTGTTTCCTTACAACATCCACAAGTCAAACAGACCACACTTTGTGTCCTCGCTGAAACTTCTTAGCTGTGTGATCCTGGCCAAATTACCTAATATTTCTGAGGCTCAAGTGCCCCTTCTGAAAATGGGTATAAAATTACCTACATGCTTATGTCATCATGAAGCTTAAAAGTGATAACTTAAGAAAAGCTTTAGCACCGTGCCTAACATGTAGCATATGTTCACTAAAGGAGATCTGTTATAGTTATATTCTCATCGCTTTGAACACATTTTTAAAATAGGTCTCCTCTTACAAGACTGTTAGCACCATCAGGTCTAGGATATACATTTCCCATCCCCGTATCCCCAAGGTCTGTCCCATAGCAAGCTTCAGTCAAGATTTGTTGAACTAAACAAAACCATCACACAGGACTACATCCATTAATAAAGTTCCTAATAGCTTTAATGATAAATTCTCTGAACCCATATTTAAAGCAGCAAGATGACAGACCAGTTGATATCGGAATTATCCTCAAAGATTCTGAGCTGCTATACTTATACCAAGAATAAGAAGAAAAGTTGCAGATAACCATAGGGCACCTGAAATTGGGTCACTGCTTAGAGAATGCTTTATTATTGGTAGATTAAAGATGAAGCAGGCCCCTAATTGCAGCTTTAACTTCCGTATGTCGGTATCAGCACTACTCAGGGATAAACTTCTAAAATGATAATACTTTGATTTAGTATTAGACTTTCACCATTCAGTGCACTTTGCCACCTATTATTTTCTTTTATCCTCACAACGAGCCCAAGAGGGAGAGCAATTTTACAGATGAGCGAAAAGCAGCACAGCAGGTTAAGTGACCGACAGAGGGTCACAGAGTGATTTGAATAGCAGAGCTGGCCTCCCAGACAGGCCTCAGACTCGCAGTTCTGCACATACCTCTAAAAACCAGGGTGTACTCTTTCCACACCTACAGGACAGAGCTGCTCTAGTCCTCCAGGAACCAGCACAGGGCTGTTCAAGGTCCCCAGGGCATTCAATAAATGTCTGGGGAAGGAAAGAAGAGAGAAAGGATGGAGGGAAGGAGAGAGGGAAGGAGGGAGGGAGGGAGGGAGGGAAAGAAGGAAGGAAGCAAGCAAGTGGTGGGGAGCAGGAAAGGAACTAAACTGGAAGGAAATTAACAATGTAGTAACCTTTTATGTCTGGAGAATTACAGTAAGAGAGCTCTTCAGATATTTTAGTGGCAGGTATCTCAATGGTCTTCAGAACCTCACAGTTAGGTCTAGATTAGAGCAGTATCAGGCTTGTTGAACTCTATAGGCTGGACAATTTTCTGTGAAGTCATGTTTACCAACCTTGCTAACCAGCTAAGGACACACAAACCTTATTGATTCATTGTTGGTTTTTAAAGTCCAAAGTCACAATTTCTTAATAAAGAGTCCTGCCCCCATATACAACAAGGTCATCAGGATGATTTAAGGAGTCCAGTAAGATGGTAGTTTCATGTGAATAGTATTTTATAATTTACAAAGCACCTCTACCAGAAAATCTTGATCTCTCTGGTCATCTTGAGAAGGTGATGAAAACTATGGAATCTATTTCTAGAAAAAAGATCAAGTGCATTATGCACATACACAGACCCAATTTTACATATAATTCTGGGGACATAGGAATTCCCCTACATCTTTTAGCAGAATTTCATGAGAACCAGTTAAAAAACCTGTCATTTATAAATTATATCACTTCAAATGGGCAACAGCTTTGTGAGGTATGGAAGCAGGTATTATTTATCCTGTTTTTACACATGAGGAGATTAAGTAACTCAGAAACATAAGTGACTTATCTAGGGGAAAAAAGTTAATTAGGTAGAACTAATATCAGCTCTCCTAACTCCTGGCCTGGAGCTCTTTCCCTATATTAAGGTATCCAAGTTCTAGGTGAATATATAAAAATTGTCCTAAGCAATGATTTTTGACTTCTCAGGATATGAGTCAGTTCAAGAAAGGAACAGTTTCCCCTTCTCTGTCATAAATGTTATTTAAAATATTGCTCTGTAAGCCTCCAGGGTATTTCAACATTCGCCAAAAAATTACTGTCCCAAAGGCCTAACTGATGTATATCCATCACCAGCATTGAATCCATAACCACTTAATTCTGTATGAGTGATGGAAGCACTTTTCAAAGGTTAAATGAAAGTGTCAAAGCAGGGAAGTGCTACAGTAGGAGCAGGCAGGAGGTAGGCTGTGGAAGTACAGAGGAGCCAGGTGGGCAAGAATCCAGGCAAAGGTGCAGTGACGTGGGCTGGGTAGTGATAGCATGGTGCAGAGTCACCATCAGATTCCACCTACACTTTAAATGTAGAGCCAATTAGATGAATAATTGTACGTGAGAGCAAAAGGGAAAATTCAGGGATACCTCCGAAGTTTTGGCCTGAGCAGTTGGAAGGTTGGAGTTGGCGTCAACTGAGATGAGAAAGAAGGGGATCTGGAGTTCCCTTTTGGTCATGTCAAGTTGTATATGTCTACTAGACACCTAAGTGGAAATGTCTAAGAGGTAGCTGATATACAAATTAAATCTAGAGTTTTGAGAAGAGGTCTGGGTGAGACAAATATTTGGGGGTTTTGGTGCCTAAATGGTATTTAAAGCCATGAGACCAAATGAGATCACCAGGTAAGCGAATACAGATGGAGAAGAGGCCCAAAGATTGAGCTCTGAGCACTTCGATGTGAAGAAGTTAGTGGCCTCCCATGGAAGCATCTTGGGTCCTGTGCTCATGCATGAACCTAGCGCTGTGACCTGGGAAAGGCTGTGCTTTATGGGGGGAGGCCTGATGTATCTGAAGCAATCATTATGACAAGAATGGTGGGATTAATCAGGTTTGAACCAATTCCGGGCCCCACCCCCATAGCTGGGAAAGAGGCCCAAGGCCAGACCCATCCAAACCACATGGCTGTACACAGAGAAGAGGGGCAAAGTCAGGGAGGGTACCACATTGCACACCACACTAACCATACACCTTTAAGCTTTTTGTTGTTGCCCTAAGAGTTTAGACATTAAACAAAGTTTAAATTTTGGCACTGTCACCAGGAGTATGACATTGGACAAGTTACTGAACTTTTAAAACTTGTTTCTTTACTTGTAAAATGAGGATAATAATACTTCTTCCTACCTTAAGAGATATCTAGAAACAATCAGCTCAGCTACGACATATAGAGTGCTCAGTGGAACGCTCGATACCCAGTAAATGTGCAAAAATATTAAATATTATTATTTTTCTTAGCCTGGGTTCCCCTGAAAATATAGCCTGAAGCAAAGGCCCATGTGCACATAAATGGTTTGGGAAGTAAGCCCAGGAAGCAGGAATACAGGAAGGATAGAAAGCCAATAGCAGGAGTGGTTACCATCGCAAGTGATGGGATGGATTGCACAGAACCCCACGGAGAACCTTCTGAAGCATGCCTCAGAATTGTGTCCTGATGACAACAGGGGGAAGGCATTTCCCCATCAGCTGTTCCTGATGGGTCAAAGATGCCCTTCACCCCCACCCTCACCTTAACTCCCCATTTCCAGGCCATGAAAGTATGAGACAGTGGTCTTGCAGGTGTCCTATGCTGCTGCTTCAGATAAGACCCAGGAAAAGAAGCAGGAGGCACAGACTAAGGTGAGGCGCTGTCAGACTGCTGTGCTGCAAAGCAGATTAAAGCCAGTACAGAACTGGTCTCTGCAAAAGTGGCTGGGAAGAGGTGAAGCTTAGAAGATACAAGATGAGCTCAAAAGGACTTTACTGTCCTAATTATTATTATGCATCCTTGCTAAATCCTTGTATTGAAGATTCTTATCTATGGCTCCTGCTCCATCAAATCTGCTCCAGAAATGCAGGGCTAATTTCTTTTCTTCTTTCCACACTTACTACTCAGTGTTTTGCAAACAGAACATGGTCAATATCTGTTAAATTAACGTGCATTAATATGACATGAAAAAAACCAGGGTGCATAGGTATGAAGATTTATAATTTGAAACATGTGTGTTTTGGGTATGTGTGTGGAGGGCTCTTTCATGTATACTTTATTTCCTCCTCTAGCAATTTGTAAGCAGAAATTTGATGTTAAGGTCTTGAACTGCTTTATTTCCTTTGTCTCTGTGTTGGAAAAAAAAAAAAAAAAAAAAAAAACAGAAGCAACAAAACCCTGATCTTGTACAAAAGGCAGTAAGACTCTGAAAAAAAAAACTTCTCTTCTCTAATTGCTTCCCCAGCTACCTTTTCTAGATTCCTGGGTATTCGTGGTGGGAGAGGCACAGCTCGACTGGTGGTGCAGAGCTGAGCTCCTCTCAGCTTCATTACGGGCTAAGAAGAGGGCTGGGGGCAGAAGCCTGAGTAAGAAGAGGGCTGGGGGCAGAAGCCGGTCTATCCTCCCGGCTGCTCTGGGAGCCTCTCACATACAACAAAGGTCAGCCTCCTCCCATCCCCCTAGTGTTGACTGAGCCGGTGGCACGTTCCCACTTTTCACCCTAGTTAAGTAGAATTTCATTAGCTGGATAAATAAATCTGGATTACATTCTATCTGAACTCGATCTGTTCAGTATTTTCCCCATGTGTGAGCGTTGGATTTCATTCTTTTCAGTACCCATATGAACTATGCACAGAGATAATGTAAAGATTATGGGCAAGGTCGGCCTTATGCATAGACAAACTAAGCCACTAGCCACGCTGCATAATTAGAGGGCAAATCCTTCCGTCAATTAAGGCCTGGAAGTCCATTATGTAGTACTTCATTCCTCTCAGCTAATAGTTTCCTTCCCAATTCAGCTTCTTTGAGAAAGATTGCATGGTTTGAGGGGAAATAGGCTTAGCACACTCAGTCTCTAACAGCTTGATAGATTGGCTTACTCAGGTGCATCCTAACCTGGGAGGCAGAGAGAGACCAAGGAAGGCTGAAGGTCAAAGGCGAGGACGGTGGGCTGGAAAGCCCAGAGAGGACTGAAGACACTGCAGGTGGGTGACCCAAGGATCTGACTAGGCAGCCCTGAAAGTGAGAGATGGCCAGGCCTTTTCAAATACCTAAACCTACAGTGCACGCCCTTTGCTTTTTGTGGTCCCAAATGGCAAGTAGATATTGTCTTTGACCACGAAAGGCAGTATGGGCCAGGCACGAACAACTGACCAAGACATAGGAGTATCGCAGAGGGGGACACAAGTGTCCTCCCATAACCCTCCCTGGGTTGATGAAAAATGACTTTAGAGTTATCTGTTCTTATCACCTTTCTCTGAAATGGCATTAACTCTTTGCCAGGTCTATCACCTTTTACAAAAACAAAGCACTTAGCAATTTTAAGCACAATTTACAAATGAAATGTTCTCCCGATAATTCTAAAGGCCTCTATCAGACTGTCCTTCAGAGAAGGAACTTTAATATAAAGAAAGAGGCCCTTCTCTTCCTTTGCTTGTCCTTAACCTCCCTCGTCTGTGGATCTCCCCCACTCTGCTGTTTCCCTTTCTCACAGATCCCTTGTCCCCTCTGCCTTTCTGCCTCACGTTCTTCGGAGAAGCGCATTTGGCCTTTGCTTTCAAATTAATCCACCTACCACCACTACCTCAATTATTCTCTCATGGAGGTTTACATTTGTAGACTCATTTCTAATTCTGGGATGACAAGTTTCCATGACTGCTAAAGGCATTTCAGAGATTCTCGCCAGTTAATCATTCAAGCAACAGATGTTTCTTGATCACAAAGAAAGTGCTTTTTTCTAGGGCTACAGAGATGAACACACAAAGATTCTGTCCAGAAGGAGCCTGTAATCCAGGGAAATTGTTAAATTAATTAAACACAGAGGCCATCAGACTGAGGTGGCTGTAAAGTGGGGCAGCCTGCACAAGCAACCCAGAAATCTACGCATGTAAATATCTCAGAGGCACAAGATTGAAACCTAAGGACAACAGATCACAAATAGCCAACTAGGCTTTAAGCTATAGCCAACCAATAATTTCCTTACTTAGCTTGTGCTTTTTCCCTATAAAAGTCTCTCCCTGAGCTCCTACAGGTGAAGAACTAACCACTTCTGCTTTGGCGCAGCCTGATTGGAATCAGTTTTTGCTCAGATAAACTCAAGAATTTTAGTATGCCTCAATTTATCTTTTAACAAAACTGTCATGAATGCACCATGTTAATAAACATTTCCAGAAAGTTGTGAGTAGAGTCTCCTTGTCAAGAGTACTGAGAGAAGCAGAGGGACCCTGCCTGAGAGACCTGGAGATACTTTTCCAGGGAAGAAACATTTGGCCAGTATTTTATGAGATGAGCAAGACCTTCATAGTGCTGCGGAGGAAGAAATTTTCCTCTACCCTTCTAAGTTTCTCTGGCTGAGAGTTAAACTGACATGAGACAGATGAACTGGAGAAAATTAAACAAAAGTTTAATAACACATATACATGGGAGAAACTCAGGAAACCTGAAGAAAATTCACCAAGATGGCTGAATCCCTCACCTTAAACACCATCTTCAGCTAAAGACAAAAGAGGATATTGGGAAATTAATGAATATAACAAAAAAGAAGCAGACTCACAGATACAGAAAACAAAAGCAGTTACCAGTGGGGAAAGGGAAGTGGGGAGGGGCAATATAGGGCTGTAGGGGAGTAAGAGGTACAAACTATTAGGTATAAAATAAGCTACAAGGATATATTGTACAACACGGGGAATATAGCCAGTATTTTTTAATAACTATAAATGGAGTATAACTTTTAAAACTTGTGAATCACTATATTGTACACCTGTAACTTATATAATATTTTATAGCAATATTATACGTCAATTAAAAAAAGAGAACTTGAGGGTAGTAGTTTGGGACCTCAAAAGGGAAGAAGGCAATTCACACAGAGACGGAAAAGTAAATGTTTGGTAAACAGGTGTTTGTTGGGGCCGCTACAGAGACAATGGGACACAGAATGGCCTCTGAACTCAAGGCCCTGCCCAGTTTTCCCCACCATACCTAGCCTATATTCTTTGCAGATATTTCTGGTGATAGCTCTATTCTGGGAACAGGCCCTTTCTCTGAATTCCTCTAGGCAGTTAAGGGAGTGATAACAAGAAAAACTTCCTGAATCTTCTGATTCTTAAAAATAATCAGCCTAAATGAATCCTCACGCCAGAGACATCTTTTGGAGTGGCAAATTTTGCTTCCCTACAAGATATAGAGAAGTTCATGGAGAAGCACATTTCTCCAGACTGGAGGAAGAGAATGTGCAAAGCACAGAGGAATTTAAAGGTGCTCAGTGTGTGGAAAAGAGTGAAAATGTGGTGATCAAGGATGACGTTGGAGAAGTGTGTTGGTCAGAGAATGAAGAGTCTTACAGGCCAGGCTGGGGCAACAGAGCCAGCAAAGCCCAGGCAGCTTGGGAATGGCATGACCATATCTATTTGTAAGAGAATTACTGTTACCAAGGCTGTTGCCCCAGAATCATACCCCTGCCCCTCCCTCGAATGGAAACCAATTACTCTTATCTAAGTTTCAGGGGGAAGCTGCAAAGAGAAGAAAAACAAGAACTGGTTGGAACCAACTAGGGCCAAGATGGCAGAAGATATGACTTCCAGTAGAACTGGAGCCTCATTATATGCTCATTGTACTACATTAGCATATGCTAAACGACACACCCACCACCACCACAACAGTTGATGATTGCCATGACAACCACTGGAAAAGCCCATACAAGGACTGAAAAAGGAATTGCATCAGTTCCAGGTCCAAACCATACCCCTGTTCTCAGATAACTCATGAATATTCTTCCCAGTCTTTCCAAATCCCTCTCTTTTACCTCGACCCTCTGATATATTTGGAGTCTTTGCTGGAATTGTGTTGAAAAATTGATTTGCAAACTAGGTTCCCACTTCTGTATTCTTTGACGATTGAATAAAGCTTGGGCTGTTCCAGTCTCATCATCGTTTTCGTTACTGGCTGCATGAATCTGATCAGAAAAAGAACCTCTCTGGCCCAGACAAGGGGTCTCTGCCCAGGCTAGGACCCCAGCGCAGGTCCGATGCACCAATTCAGTAACAATACCATAGAAGAAATACGGAGGGGTGAGCACAGCTGGAAAAGCTTTGCTTCTGATATACCAGTTTGGAGGCAGCAAGCAGCGAACATCAGGGAGGGATGGTGAAAACCTGAACTACACTTTTGAACAAAAGTGACAGGATGAAAAGCTGTCCTCCCATGGTTTAGCCAGGGTTCAAGGCAGCACCCAAAGCTGCCTCAAAATGCCCTTCTAACAAAAGACAACGTGGGGTGTGTGTGTGATTTTCCATCTCCATGTGAATTGGCTTCCTTCCCTTTAAAGTCCCAAACTTTCCCAATTATATTCAAATCTACACCAGTATCTGAGACTGGAACTTTGTCTTCATTTGCCTAACACTTGAGTTTTTAAAGTTTTCTTCCACTTTATCTACTCAGCAAGAACTTGCTCCCAGCATCTCAAAAACCAGCTGACCGTATTTTAACCAGAAAATATTTTTCTTACCTAACAGCAACTGATTTTTTAGGGCTGCCATCACTGATAACAGATGTTGAAACATTTCAACTTTTTATTTCTTTTTTCCTCAAGATTTTAAAATGGGTTTTACAAAGATTTTATATAGGTTTTTAGCCTCAATATGTTTTTTCCTAACATTATTACTCCTTTTCTCCCAATGTATAATAAAAAAAAAATTAACAGCTCCTGCTACTGTTTATTTCCCATCTGTTGAAGATGATATAAAATTTCAGATGTGCTTATAAAATACCTACCGAACATGCCAAATATAATCTATACTCTACTAAACATTATGTTCATTGTATATATTTTATGTACCACTTCTGGCTAAACTGCATTATCATAGCATGAGTCATCCTGTTTAACCTACTGTAATTTTACCAGACTCAACAGTGGCACTGAAACTGAATTGGAATGTCATGCATACATATAGTACAAAGTACTTGAACTTTTTCTGTGCTTATATAGCAACCACATTTTATCTGTCTTAAGAACATCAAAACTGTGGTTGATAAGCATGTTACATTCACATGTAAAGTATGAAGCTGAAGAAATTCAGAACATGAAATAGCAAAGAGGCCGTGGTAAATTTATTTAAAATTTTTCCTTGACATTAAGTGCAATTCTCGGTTGTTTGAAGCAGTCGGTAAAATAATAAACAACTGCTGCCTTAAATCTGTCTGTAGACTGTCTGGATATAAAGCAAATGTTGGCAAATGTTCCCTTCACTCCATCACGTCATCCTCGCTTCACACATCCTTACTGATGAAAAATAAGCTTCCAGAAGTTTAAGGGGAACTGCCTAGTCACTTTCTTGCACAAAGATTGGCACCAAAAAAGTATTTGTTGGAATGGATCTATGTTACTATTAGTAAACTTCAGGTATTCTTTAAACTCAATTTCAAATACACACTTTTTAATAAGAGACAGAAATACTAAACTTCTGCATATCCCCTCACACAAGTAGATGTGGTAGCACTGTATTTTTCAGGCATTCTGAAACATTTATGAGCAACGAGTACAAACACACACACACACACACACACACACACACACACTCCTATTTTTTGTCATGGAAATTCACCTATCCTCTTTCTCACTATCTTATTTCTGCTTCATTTCCATTGATACTGCAATGGTTTTATTCAGCTGTCAAAGTTAATAATGATAAGCTAGTCAAAATAAAGTGTGTTCATAGTTTACAGTTGTGCTGCATTATTGTGTGTCTTGCTCTTTGAGGTTCCTGACATAGTTTCATGTAAATTAATTCACTTTGGTTTATTCTTAGCTGATAAACTAGTGCCCAAAAGTTGTTACTATGAGGAAGAAGAAAGATATATATTACTAATATTCTGGATTAACTCTGCACTTTCACCCAACTATCAACTAGACCAGAGCGTTCCCACAGTATGATCCAATAACCCCTGACTGTCCCAAGGCCCTTTCAGGGGACCTGTGAAGTCAAAACTATTTTTATAATAATATTAAGAAATGATAATAATATTAAGAAAATTATTGTTTTTATAACAATAATGTATTATCTATAATACTAAGAAATTATTTACTAAGAATTATTTTATAAAAATACTGAGAAATTATTTAACTTATAAATTCACAGGGGAGTTTTTCCAGAGGCCACCTGACATGTGATATTGTAACAGATTGAATGCAGAAGCAGATATGAGAATCTAGTTGTCTTCCATTAAGCCAGACATTAAAGAGATTGGTAATAAATTAGAAAAAGACGACTCTTCTCATTAATGTATTTTTCCTTTGCAAATATGGTTATTTTTCGCTAAAATGTTACTTATGTTAATAGGTAACAGTGACTGTTGCTTTTAAGTAAATGAAATAAACATTTTAACAATTTCTATTTTAATTTCTAATATAGTAAACACTGATTGATAAAACCCATATAAACAAAAGTTCCTTAAGGTTTTCAATAATTCGTAATAGTGTGTAGGGGACCTGGGGCCAAAAAGTGTGAAAACCACTGACCTAGCTTCCAATTAATTCTTCCATGTTCAACTCCTAAAGCACAGAGAAGGGAGAGAGAAAAGGTCAAGGTCATAGGATTCTTTATACTGGCTTCCTCAAATGCTCAGGAATAACTCATATTGTAAGCATTAATTTGAATCTGCATTGATTTGGTTTTCAACTTACATTAAATTACAGTTACATTTTTCCTATTAATAAAACCAGATTGAACTAGCAATTAATGAATCCTTCATAGTTAATTACAACGGCATCCAGGAGGATGAAGTAGGAAAGGAATTAACATTTATTAGGTGCCTACTATGTATCAGGTCCCTTCAAAATGGCAGGTGGTTAAGAGCAAAGGCTCTGGATTCTGACTGGCTCAAATCTGTCTCCAGCATTTACCAGTTATGTGAGCTTGGACAAGTTATTTAGCCTCTCTCTACCTCCATTTCCTCATTTGTAAAATGCCATGTCTCGTCAGGTTGTCGGTCGCGAGAAGTAAATGAGTCACTATATTCAAAGCCCTTTGAATAGCGCTTGATACATACTAAGTACTAAATAAATGTAAACCTTATCCAGTTATATAATCATCCCCACAATCCTAGAAAGAATTATTATCACCTCTTATTGAATAGAAAATTAAGGCTCCAGGAAATGCCTATAATATAATCTCCACAGAGTCTGGAGACCACAAGTGATCGAGGTATTATTTCAGTCCAGTTCTACATGAGACAAAAGTTTTTGCACTAGCCCAGTGGTTCTCAAACTTGAGTTCACGAAACAGTCTACCCTCAAGAGCTTCTGACTCAGTAGGTCTGGGGTAGGACCAAGTATTTGCATTTTGAACAATTTCCCCTGAGCTGCCAATGCTGCTGGCCCAAGAACTACACTCAGAACCTCTGCCCCAGAGACCAGACTTGGTCACCAGGGACATTTATACCCATAACACTATCTTTAAATAGTCTAGGATATCTTCACTTTGCTGTATCATTGTTAATTTTGTAGAACTCCTTTCCTGGAACTTTTCATATTCCCATTGTGATATTTATGATTACTTTAAGTTTTGAACTAAAAGAATGATCTTACCAAATAATTATTCAAACTCATGCCTTCCAGAATTGAGGAAACAAAATGACCCAGTTAATTGATATTAAGCAAGAGATTTCTTTCCCCAAAGCTTAATTTGTTTACATCATTCTTTTTACGTGATTCCCACCTACTTACCCAAATATAAAACCTTAGAATAATCAAAGAAGGGTCTCACCCAGACTCCTTACTTTCCTTCCTTCCTTCAAATGTGTTCTAAGCATAGATATGAAGTCCAGACAAAAGAAGAAAAAGTTGGCTTTCTCATGGGAACCCAGATTTGGAGTGAGGAAACACTATTTCTCATTTGCCTGAAATTCTGAGATCACCATGGCAAAAATGTGGAAGGAAGGAAGTGAAAAATTAGTTTTCTGAATCAAATTGAAGAAGGGTCACCTTTGCCTACTGAGCTTCATTCTCTAATGAAAAATCAGTAATGTGACTGGAAATTGGCAAGGTAATACATGGAGATAAGTCAGTGGGTCAAGATATATATGTTACAGTGATGCATAAGTATACTCCTTGCGTACTCTGTCCTATTTTAAATTATTTAGGTAAGATATGCAGAGAGACCGCATATCAGTATTGGTTAAGATAAAAGGAAAGACAATGATGGGTTTTGAAGAAGGCACTGATATTCTGTTGCCTCTGAAACAGAGACTGGCCACCTAGGATAGTCAGAATTTTTAACAAGAAGCATGAAGCCAGAATAAGAAATCAGAGACAAAAGCATCACATGCTGATTATGTTAGAAGAAGCTCCTTTTCATGTCCTTCTAAGGGAGAATAAGTCCTCTGGAAGCCATGATCTCTCCTCTTCCTCTTTTCTATACTCCAATTATCCCCTGTTCGACTTCTTGATTGTTGTTATTTTCCAAGAAGTTGAGAAGTGAGAAGTCTTTTAGACAGTAGTTTATTTTCTAATAAAGGAATTTTACAGGTGTTATACTTGAAGGAAAAGATTTTTCACTCAGGGAAGAAGAAAAAAAAGAATAACTTTGATGTGTATTGGCAGATTTGGGTTAGGTATTTGGAATAACTGTCAAACTATTGGAAATCTTTACTGCTTGAAATATTTACAACTTGATCTCTGTTCATGTAGGAATACTCATCCAAACAGACAGGGTCACGAAATCGTCTAACTCTACAATGCTGTGAAACTAGAAATTGAACATTGAACCAAGGTGCCTGGTTTCAGTGTGACTTTCCCAAGCCTTGCTCAATTCAGTAATTTCTCATTGAGAAACTTCCATATGCCAATCACCATGCTAGGTGTCAGTGATACAAAAATACATAGGGCAAGACCCCTGCTCTCAAGTTGCTTTCGGTCAGTCTAGTGATTAAGCCTAGATGTTCTATTTCCCCTTAGATGTTTACTGCCTAGCTAAGCAGATTTATCACATATGAAACCTCTTAAGTTCTATGCCTTCCTCAGACATAAGTACAACTAGAATACATCCTAGTAAAAACATATTTCCCTTTTCCTCCCTAACCCTTCCCAGCTGTACCCAGGATGTTCTGAAAAGGGAACTGTATATCATAAATTCATAAACCCATCTTTAAGAGCAGAGTTAGGCAGGAGAGCTGCCATTCGACTGATATAATAAACCACAGAACAAGCTTGAGTGCCCGACTGTTAAGAGTCGTCAGCAAAATCCACAGATTTAATTATACCCAAGTAATTGCAAAAAAGATCATCCATTATTCTAACTACTCTGAAAGCAAAGAGCCCATACTCTGAAACGACTTTGTAATAGCATAAATGGAGATCTATTCATTAGGACCATGAAATAAAATGGAAATCTGTTTTCCTTTCAGAGCAATGTGATTACCATCACCAGTAACGATATTATGGGAGGAAAAACATACTGTCTCTTAGGACACACCATTTCCTTTTTGCCTTGGCCTTCTTTCTTCCTTTGGAGAGATCATGGTAAGTAAGACCTGGATAACGTGGGCTTATCCCAAACATTTCACCCTGGTGTCCAGATTTGGTACTTGTTTTTTTTTGTTTGTTTGTTTTTTTATTTTATTTATTTATTTTTGGCTGCATTGAGTCTTCGTTGCTGCGTGTGGGCTTTCTCTAGTTACAGTGAGCGGGGGTTACTCTGTTGTGGTGCGTGGGCTTCTCATTGTGGTGGCTTCTCTTGTTGTGGAGCACAGGCTCTAGGCATGTGGGTTTCAATAGTTGTGTAATGCAGGCTCAGTAGTTGCGGCTCGCGGGCTCTAGAGCACAAGCTCAGTAGTTGTGGCGCACGGGTTTGTTGCCCCGCGGCATGTGGGATCTTCCTGGACCAGGGCTCGAACCCATGTCCCCTGCATTGGCAGGTGGATTCTTTACCACTGTGCCACCAGGGAAGCCCCCAGATTTGGTACTTCTTAAACAAAAAGATTCGGAATCCTCAATGTACAGTCACTTCTCTCCAATTCTAAAAGCTCTTTGGTTTTTATTTATTTATTTTAGACCCCTTTGGTTATATTCACAGCATGCAGATTAAAAGACTAGTGCAGCAGTATTCTTACAGAAAGACTGATTTAAATTGGAACTGGGACTAGGTATTGAGCAGTTAGAGAGACTAAAAAACTAGAAATAAGGTTTTAGCAGGAGAAGCCATAGGTATTTGATTTTTTTTGTAATATAAAAGCAGGATTTGGAGCAAGGATTACAGAGCAGGCGTAAGCGGTTTGAGGAGGAGAAGAAAGAATAAGGTGATATGTGGCCAACCCCAAAGAAGCTTGTATTTAACTTCACTTTAATTAGGGATTAAATATATTTGTGAACACTGAAATTATGATGAAGCAGGATGGACTGAACAGAATAGGAGCTATGATTTGAAATTTTAAAAGTTTTTTTCCTAATAGAAATGTGGCAGCTGATTGGGGATGAAGAGGAGGACCAACACAATAAAAAGAAGAGCTTTAGATCTCCTGGCTGAGATTCTAGGAAAAAATAAGTAAAGGAGACTTGGAGACAAAAAGAATGACAAAGGAGATGTAGTTAGGACAGAGTGAGCCTAGAGGAAGCAACTCCACTGTATCAGGCATTGGGAAGGCATCCCCAGACAGAGAATGCAGATCATTGGCCAGGGGCACAGGTACTGCTCCTTTTGCTTTTTCTCTGAAGTCTTAAGTGTGTATATTTACAAAACACATAACTTTTAAAGAGATATTTATCATTCATTCTCTTATCACAGCCCAATAACAGTCTTCTTAAGCAATTAGGAGAGAGACCCTGAGTTTCATTTTACAGGTGGTAAAGCTGAGGCATATAGATGAGAAACTCCAAATCACATTTAATGGAAGAACTGAGAGTAAATTGCAAGTCCATTGATCTTAAGTCCAACCTACAATGCTTTCTCTATGGAAGTTGCATGCCCTCCCCCACCCTTTTTCTGGACCCAGGAAGAGGGTTCATACTGAAATACCCAACTTAAAAAAAAAAATTAGATCGTAACCTTTAAGATCTAAAGAGCTGTCAGGTAAAGGAAACATTAAACTTACTCAATCTTCACACAAAAGAGTAGAGGGTGAAAGCTACAGGGAGGCAAATTTCCACTCATAAAAAAGAGCTTTTTAATGCTTAGAATTTTCTAATAATAGCATAGTTCCTTTACTAATAATGAGTTCCCTATTACATGAGATATTCAGGTAAAGAATGGACGGCCATCTGTCAGGGATATCATAGAGAGTTATGACCTTGTTTGAAATTTGGACTTTGAGACATCTAAGGAATCTTCCAAAGATTATATGGCTCTTTGGTTTTTGTTCTTCATAGTCTCAGACTCATTCTATCTTCCATCTCATGTCCACTAGAACAAAGCAATCATCTGCTGAGCCAGGGGAAATGAGCAGAGAAAAAATAAATAAAGCTGGTAATCCCCTCTACTCCCTTTGAAATGTAAAGACTAATAAGAAGCTTTCTTGGGCTAACTGAAAACATTTCCTCTTATTCTTTCCTAAAAATTCTTTGACAAATTTCCCATGGGTCAGATAGATTTCATAGATTTTATCTGCCTGTTTTCTCAGTACATAGAAGTTCTGATCAAGATGTTTATATCTCTGGCTGTTTGAGATATAGCTTTTCAATATCCAGAAAATTTGGAACACTTCACTGGAATTGTTTAAAAAGAGTTGTTATATCAGCTTCCTATGTGCTTAATTTTCTCCTCAATCAAAGCATGTAAAGTAAAAGATTTCAGTAGCTGGTTGAATAATCCTTAAAAACCCAAAACTTCAGATAATATTTGAGCCATAATTAATGAATGTTATTCAGTCTTCACTACACGTCACTCTCCATAAAGTTTCACTAGAGTTAGAGCTACTGGACTCAGTTTAGATTCATTATCAACAAGTTACAGTCACTGGATCTAATTTCTTCATTTAAAAGGATTATTAGATTAGATAGCCTTAGCATGCAGGAAGCATAGCAAGCATGGACATGGTATGCTTGGAAGTTAGCAAGGGGTTTAATGAGGTCAGTCACCATGATCTGAACAAAAACCTGGTGTATTGAACTGGAAACGGGAACAATTTAGATGAAAATTACAATTTTCAAATATCCAGACCCAAATGGTACTAAGTAATGGATACAGATAAGGAAGAAGGTCTTCTTCCCTTTAGTTCTGGCATTAGTTATTAAAATTGTTTTCTAAGTCTTGGATGGTAACTCATCACATTTTTGGGTAACATAAAACTCACGATGTATATTAAACATGCTAAATGTTAGAATGAAGCTCCAAAAGTTTTGTTAGACTGGACCAAGAGATTGGGCTTCATAGGATGAAGTTCAACGGAGATAAATGCGTGTGCATTTCAGACTAGAAAAGCAACCAAGCCTGAAAAGATGGGGTAATGATATGACACAGCAGCATGGCATCTGATAAGGTTTTAAGGATATTAGTTGACAATAAGCTGAGTTTGAGTAAAAAGAGTAATGTGACCCCTCAAAAAAAAAAAAAAAGAAAAAAGAGAGAAAGAAAGAGAAAGGAAAGAGAATGAGAAAGAGAGACTATGTGTGACATTGAGATTGTGTGTGATATTGTGATTTATAATAAGAAATATATATTTGGTCTCTGCCCCCCTGTTTCTGGCACAGAGCTCCTGAAACCATTGTAAATTCCTAAGTGGTAAGAGCATTAGGAGCAACTTTTGTTCTGATGAGGCAACTCTGGTGGGCTCCTGGATGTGTCCTGGACGGGGACTGGTCACCAGGAAGACCAAGCCATGATAAGAAGCTTGGGATTTTTAGTCCCAACCCTATCCTCCAGAGAGAGGAGAGAGGAGCTGGAAATGGAGTTAATGATTGATCAAGCCTACATACAAAGTCGGTATAAAAATCTCAAAAGTACAGGGTTTAGGGAGCTTCCAGGTTGATGAATACAGCCATGTACCAGGAGGATACTGTACCCCAATTCCACAGGAACAGAAATTACTGCCCTCGGGACCCTCCCAGACCTCACCCTATGTATCTCTTCATCTGGCTGTTCATCTGTATCCTTTATCATTTCCTTTAATAAAGTGGTAAACATAAGTGTTTCCCTGAATTCTGTGAGCTGTTCTAGCAAACTAATCAAGTCCAAGGATGGAGGAGGTCATGAGAACCTCTGATTTGTAGCCAAGTCGGGCAGAAGCTGAAGGTAACCTGGGGACCCACTACTTGTGATTGGCATCTGAAGTCTGGGGGACTTCAGTACTTAACTTGTGGGATCTGATGCTATCTCTAGGTAAATAGTGACAGAATTGAGTGAAATTGTAAGGACACCTAGCCACAGAATTGTTTGGTGTGGGGAAAAAAAACACATCTGGTGTCAGAAGTGGTGTGAGTGTGGTAGTAGTGTGAGAGCAAAGGAGAAACACAGGAGGATGACTGAGGTTTTCAATTCAAGGTGATATTCACAGAAGCACACACTCTAGAATAGAGAAATTTATAAACCTACACTTCCATGTTCAGACAATTCCTAAAGAGTTGCCTGTTTTTTGTTTTTTGTTTTGGATTTTGCGTTTTTTAAAACAGATTTTAGTTAAAAAGGAAATCACTGAGGAAGATAAAACAGTAAGGATAAGCCTTAAGCCCAAACTGATTGTGAAAACATTGAAGGACATAGGGCATTTTAACCCAAAGAGAATATGATTACCATCTTCAAATATTCTCAAGGCTTGGATGTGACATAGATATTGAATTTGTTCCATATGGCTCCAAGTAGTAGAACTACTAGAACTATTGGAAGGAAGATAAAACAGAGAGTTTAGTTAATCTAAAGGTGAATTTCTAACAATCAAAAGTATGCAAAGATTGAATGGGTTGCCCCACGATAGGTTTTCAATCAAGGACCGAATGCCCAAGTGAGAATGTTGTAAAATCCCTGCATTCGATGACATCCGGACTGCGTAAACAAAAACAACCACAAAGCAACAACAAAACAAAACTTTCCCATGCTAAAAGTGTACTATCCTAGGATTAGATAAATGAATGCCAGCAGATTAAATCTCAATTTCCTCCCTTTCCAATTTGCTGAAATCATTTATTCTCTCTCTACCTCTATTTTCTTGCCTGTGAAATGAAGGTAATTCTTTTTGCCATCTTAGGACCGATGGGAAAGTGTGTAATGAGTCTGAAGCCTAGAGTGTTCTTCACTATAAATTCTCCATGTGTTTCTGTTGCTGTTTTGCAGAAGGAGATTCAAAGTTTTCTGCTTGAATAAGAATTGAGTCCAAAGTTTGGGAGTGCGCTCTCAAATTATTTTCTTTTCTCTCTTGAAAACAAAAGTGGGATGTGATTTGGGCCCATCAGTTTCCTTGATGGTACAAATAGCAATACAGCTGCTGGATGTTCCCAAGGCTTTACACGAATTGTGTTCTGCTAACCCAGGACCTCCCAGGTTTTACTTAAACACATTGGCCTGGTACCAGCTCATCCATCATGCCAGCCTATAAACAAACAAAGGCCAACCTGCTGAGGTAGAGCCGAACAGGAGGCAACTGGGGGATTAAGACCAATTCCAAACTGTACTTTCAGTACACTTCAAATAGTAAGTCTGTTTTTAACAATATTTTTTCTTGGATTTAATATTTCTTTTCTCAGACCCTTCCATTTCTCAGACCCATTTGCCCAGAAAAAAAGAGCAAATCACTTATGGGGGAGTAGGGGAGAAGCCACGGAAGGGAATGCATGATAGCACAGGGAATTCTTCCTTGATTCAAACACAAGGATGAAGGAGAAGGGAAAATATCAAGGTAAGTGTGACCTCCACAAAATGCTGAGATTTTTCCATTTCAAAATACCTGACTTCTAAATTAAACACCCCTGTGCTGCCATAATGGGTATGAATATCAAAAAGCTTTTATTTTTGACATCCTACTTGCTTCTGCTGACAAATTGGGGTTTTTTTCCCATTTTCTTTTTCTTTGTTGTTTGTTTAAATCAAAAGAAAAAAAACAATTCTGCCAACATAGAAAAAAATGCAAAGAATATAGGCTATTTGTTTTGTTTAGGTCCACTGATTGAAAATGTTCAATTTTTAGTAAATGGAGGAAAAACTGCATTAATTTTGTACAGTGTGATAAGGGCTCTGAAAAGAAGAATAATCGTAATGCATAATCATATGGGTAGGTTGTCAGAATACAATGAAAAATAAATACCATACTTTCTCAAAGATATATAAATTATGCATCTGAGTGAAAGTTCTTAAATAGCTCCTAATGTTTCTGCCAAGAGAGATAACTCATAGCAGACATTTGTTGTTTGACTGGATTTATAATTTTAGTTGACTGATATCATTGACTGGAAATATAAGTAGCACCTATTTTCCCAGCATTAAATTTTTCTTATTGTCTCCTCTATATTATTCATACTCATTTTAATTTGGGGAAGAGGCATGACTGATATTCTCAGTACCTAATCTTTAATACAACATAGGAAAGGATCTCCCAGTTTTGTTGGTTTAGCTATGGCATAGTCCGTGCCTAAAGCTAGAGTAACTGAGATCTCAACAGAGGTCAGGAAGGTTGTAAGGTTATGCCTCTCTTGCTTGAGAGGAGAGATAAGAAGACCTTTAAGTTCACTTTTAATGGTAAGGAACATTATTACTGGATCTTCAAATTTTACAAAAAGAAAACATCAAGTTATGGCATCTCAGAGCCACCTGCACACCAGCGTCCAGATAGAAATAAAAAGTCCAACTGTCAAAATTTTTGAGCTCTTCAGTATTATGTAAACATTTGCTTTTTTAAGTAATTTTATCTTGCTTTAGTTTCAGTTGTGGACTAGAGGGAAAAGGTATTAAAAACCCAAGTGGATATTTGGCAACTGTCTTAGTCTATTTGGGCTATTATAACAAAATACCATAGGGACTTCCCTGGCGGTCCAGTGGTTAAGACTTTGCCTTCCAATGCAGGGGGTACAGGTTCGATCCCTGGTCGGGGAACTAAGATCCTACATGCCTCGGTGCCAAAAAACCAAAACATAAAACAGAAGCAATGTTTAACAAATTCAATAAAGACTTTAAAAAATGGTTCACATCAAAAAATCTTTAAAAAAAAAACACACACTGGGTGACTTACAAACAACAGAAATGTATTTCTCACACTTCTGGAGGCTGGGAAGTCCAAGATCAAGGCGCTGGCTGATTCTGATGAGGCAGTTGTCTGATGAGAGCTTGCTTCCTGGTTCATTGACAACTGTCCTTTTGCTGTGTCTTCACAGGGCAGAAGGGGCAGGGAGGTTCTGAGGTCTTTTATAAGGGCCCTAATACTTTTATAAGGGCAGAGCCCTCATGATCTAATCATTTTCTAAAGGTCCTACCTCTAAATACCATCACATTGGGGCTTAGATTTTAACATACGATTTGGGGGATGGCGGGGGAGACAACACAGACATTCAGTCTATAGCAGCAACTATTTGATCTATGTATTTGATCAATATAGATCAATAAAAATGGGATGTGATCAGAAGTTGGCCAATGTTTTTTCTGTATATGGTCAGAGACCCACACAGTCTGAGTCTCTGTGGCAACTGCTCAACTCTGCCACTGAAAGGAGCCATAGGCAGTATGTAAAGGAGTGTCTCTGTTACAATAAAACTGAATTTTCAAAAACAGGTGGTGGTCCAAATTTAGCCTACTGGCTGCACTTTGCTGATCCCTAATGTAGATAATCAAGGTAGTTGAATCAAATATTTAGAACTAAATGGAACCTAAGTGAGTCATATGTTTCAGACAGTTATAGAGGTATAATCTCCAGTTTTGAATATAATACAACAGAGTTTCAAAGTGATTAAAGGATTTTGCTGCAGCCATACAAAATAAACAGCTCTCTTATTTGCTTAAACAATGGCAATAACTTTTCTAAGTGCACCAAATTGAATATCCTGATCACCTACAAATCCCCACATAATCACCTAAAAATAGATCAAGACAAAGTGGATTTCATCTTAATGATAGGTTTGAATTGGTCCAACTAAGGCCAAAGATTGCCATTAACAAGCTGCAGATTTGGAATTGACCCATCACAGGTAAATTTCTTGTGAACTATTCAAATAAATTTTGCATTATGAAAACTCAAATTAGCGATTTATCTCTATAGATGTGGTTTGCAATTTTGGGTAGAAAACAAAGAGAGAAGGAGAGAAATTGTGAAATCAATCAAAAAGCATTTTCTGAATAATGAACCGTTAGTCAGTACAGCACGTATGAAGCTTTTAGAGTCATAGAAGCTGTGATCTCTGAAAAGTTTACATTCTACTTGGGATAGATTATTGTTCATTTCAACATGCATTTATTAAGAGTTATTATACACCAGGCAAAAGTACACAAGGTAGGGTCCACTTTGAGAAGCTCACAGACCAGCAGATCGATGAAGCAAAGCATGTAATAATCTGCACCTCCCTCCCCTGCATGTTTCCTCTCTAGTTTGCAGCACAAAACATGCTCGTTGTCTGATTTTTCACTCATGCTTTTCTCTTTTTCTGTAGAGCAGTTTCTCCCACTAATGTAAGTGCACAGAGAAGGAGCACTTGCAAACTTTAGATAGGATTCTTAGAGAACTTGAAGAATGAATCGAGATTATTCAGGCAAAGATGGTGTTGGGCTGCACCCCCCAGGCCTCCGAGGCCTGTACTCACCCAGCTTCAAGACTGAAGAAACAGCCTGGAGTCAGTGACAGAGACATCCATGGTTTAATAGATAGGTGGGGCTCTTACATCTGGAGCAAGGTCCTGGAGCGACACCCCCTTGTGTGCACTGGACAGCGGGGCAGGACGTGGCAGCAGTCTTGGCTCCTAGGGGTAGGAGGAGGTTACAGAGGGAACTGATGTCAGGTTGGCTCCTCGGTTACCAGGGAAACCAGCAGAGGGGCATGCCCTTCACCGCCCCTTTGATAAGCTACCATAGTGGATATATTCTGATCTAAATCTAGAACAACACTTAGCTGGGACCTGGGGCAAGTATGTAGGAAGGTCAGTCATGTAAGTAGGGTGTAGTTGAAGCAGGCACTGTTGATCAGGGGATACACAGAGAGTAAAAGAACAGCCATCTTGAGTGGCCTAATCATACAGAAGGGAAACACTGCACTACTGAAAAAGGAAAGCATATGAGTAAGGAAACAGGGTCATGAAACATCCGGTTATGCTCTATGAACTATAAGCTTACTAGCCAAGGGAGGGAACTATAAAATATGGGGCTGGAGAGATGGGCGGCCAAATCACAGGGGGCCTTGCACACTTGAACATAACTATCAAGAGGTCATGTATAAACAGTTTAAGCTTTTCAATTCTATGCGCATTTTATATACAACTTACATGCACCAGCCACCCACACCAACACCATTCTATACACACATGAAGATTCTGATATGTCCCCTCTGCTTAGAGGATGCAGAAGAGAAGTTTGACAGAAAGAAATAAGAAGAAAAAAGCTAAAGATTTGTAATCGAGTAGTTAGTGATTTGGTGTTTGACATAAAGCCTTAGTTCTCTCTCTTCCCCAAAATCTTTAATAAAACTTATATTACTGCTAATGCTTTTTGAAGATAGACTTGTTTTCTGAAGATTTCATGTATGAAGAGTTTGTCCTTGAGGCTGATGCCAGCCCAAGAACAGAGGTTCTCCATGGAGGCCCACTCATATACTGGTTATATTAAGGATTTCATATTTGTCAGGAACCACGTTCAGTGCTGTAGATGGAAAGATGAATTCTACCTTGGGAGAGAAACACAAACAAACAACAGAGTACTATGATTAAGTGTTTAAAAAAATAGAGGCATATACCAATGATATGGAAGCACTGAGGAGGGACTAATTAATTTTCCCTAGGGAGGTCCCAAGAAGGCTTTCCAGAGGAGGTAATGTTTGAGCTGACCTTTGAAAAATAATTGAGATTCAACAAAAAGAGAAGAGAGTTAGGAAAGTCATTTAAGAGAAAGAAAGATTGTGTGAAGGTTGTGTGAAATTGATGAGTCTCCCCACATCATGAAGTCAGGGAGAGGAGGTATGTGAGCAAAAATTGTTGACTTTCCGGAAGAAGAAATAGGATCAACGGGGTCAATACACAGGACTAGAACTAAGCCCTGAAGAATGGGTAACATTGATAGCCATAACCAGATCAACCAAGAGAGTCCCAATCATGTCTTTTATCATTACATATCTCCTTCAATACTTAATAAGTGCTGAGATCAGAATAACATGCAGCTTGGTTTACTGATTGACTAATTGTCACAAATACCACTAGAAACCTATCCTGGATCTTCCAATGTCCCTCCAGCTATTTAACCATAAGATCTGCAGAAGAAAATATTTTCCAAATAGTCATCAATATGAAAGAATGCTGACAGGTGCTTCAAAGATTTGGAAGGATTTTATGATATATATATCAGCTTTTAGAAACCTGCATTCTAGATATTGGAGATCACGTATTTCATCCCCCTCCTTGTTTTTATTTTAAGGTATAATAATGCCTAAATCATGCAGTCCACTGAATATCTATCCTGCCTTTCATAGCCATTAAAAATTGATTTAAGAAACATTCATTGAGTATTTACTATGTAACAGACAAAGATGATATAATACTCTGTTTACTGGTACATGAAGATTCCATAAAATAATGATAAAAATCAGATTATAAAACACCACGTAAAATATGATTCTGTTTTTATTAAGTTATTCACATATGTATATTACACTGATATATGTGTATGTGTTCACACACATGTTAAGCCAAACTAGTTCCTTACAGGAGCTCTTTCCTTGTACCTACCCTGTTTTTCATGTTATGCAGCGCAAAATCATTTCTTAAAATCAACAGGAAAATAAAAAATGGTTGAGCATTAATTAGCTTTCTTTATATGCTCTCCAAGTGCCAGAGATAAAATAGTGCATTAAATCTCAAAACCTCAGCAACATAAGGAACAAAATTTTAATGTGAAATATCCCTGCACTCAGAGCACAAAGGACATGCTTTTCTTAAAGGGACAGATATGCCAATAACCTCCTCCAAGCAATGAAATGGCCCCTTTTTCCTTTTTTTTTTTTTAAAGTATTTATTGAATTTGTTACAATATTGCTTCTGTTTTATATTTTTTGGTTTTTTGGCCACGAGGCATATGGGACCTTAGTTCCCCGACCAAGGATGCAACCCGCACCCCTTGCATTGGAAGGCGAAGTCTTAACCACTGGACCGCCAGGGAAGTCCCGGCCCTCTTTTTCTAAGAGTTTAGGGCCCGATTTCCAGACTCCATATGGAAATGGTAGAAGTTTGTCCTCGAGTGGAAATAAATCTCTGTCCCGCTGGCTGCTGTTACCCCAGCTTCCAATCCCATTTCAGTTTATCCATTTTAATCGAAACATTTATGTTGTTTATCTTTGCCAAGAAGGTTTGTAATCCCCCTCATTAATATTTTTAATAGATATTGCATGTCTTAGAGCAAGAGCCACTAAGAAGCAATTTAAAATAACAACCATGTCAGCCTTATAGGTTGTGTTGGACTAGAGGAAAGAGATAAGAACATAATATTAATAAACAAGACAATTTCAACTCCTAACTGCTTTGCCATTATTTTAATCCAAATGTTTAACATCCTTTGGTAGAAAAACTGTATTAAAGATCTTCAGTGAGGTTTTAGGATATTGAATAATGTTAAAGAAAATATCAGATATGTTTTAAATGTTGATAGTTTTTATGTACATTGTGGTTCAGATTAACACAATATCTAAACCATTTCCCAATAACATTAGCATCAAGCTTGTCATTTTTGTCTACAACAGCCTGAGGAAACTGTGGAATTAGAGGACCAGAGGCAGTAAATATGATGGAGAAGTATACTCTGCAGGAAAAATCACAAGGTATGTCACACGTGGGTAAATTCCTTTTAAAGGAGAAAAAATTAGAAATTTCTTGGAGGATTTTGGAAGACTCTGAAGACTCTATTAAATCAGTACTAAGTCATTTAATTCAGTGGGGTACTCCAACAGTAAATTCCATGACTGTATATTAACTAATCTTTAATTGGCGATACATGGCTAAAATTAATAGTAATATATTCAATTTTGCTGTTTATCTTCTCCTTATATATGCAGTTAGATTTCAACTCCTGTTTGCTGCTATTTGAATACAAGCTATATCGATTAATTGACTAATCCATAGATAGATAGATAGATAGATAGATAGGTGGAGAGATAATACAGCTTTACCTGAGACCTTTATCTCAGCTCAGTTTTTTAGGTAAGAATGCTTGTGTGAGATTGATCATGTACATTACATAGGCCCTGATAGAAATAGTCCTCTTGTCACATTTCCACTTATTCTTACCACCCAGACTTGTCATTTATTTGTGGAGTTTTTTTATCCACACGTAGCTTTTCTCAACTTTATAAAATGAACAAACATAAGTCGGTATCTTTTTAAAAGATTAGAACATGTCTTGTTAGTTTAAAAGATGAAGCTTTGGGCGATTGGCATCTTGCAGAGTCCAGGAGAGGACTGAGCCTTAGAGAACGAGTGTTGGTACCATGACAGGAAGGAAACACCTGGACGAAAACACTGTTTCCTTGAATGTGATGACATCACCAACAGCCGCTCGGTGACGGAAGATGCTGGTTCATACACACTTCCTTACTCGAGTAGTGGCCCACCTTTGCTAGCCAGTTAGCCTGACCTAAATAAAGGCTTTGTAATGTTTTCCACCACTGCATTCATTTAGGTTGGCAGAGCAAGCCGGTTTTCCAAGAGCTGACATTTTCTCTTGAGTTCTATGCCTGCCCTTTAAGCGTGCTGCCACCAGCGGGGGTGGTGCCTCTCCTGTGATACGAACAATAACAACAATGGCAAAAACGATAATAGAAATACAGTTGCGGACTTTTGAAGGGAAATTATAAATGACTTAATCCAATGGTTTCCAAACATTATGTTCCTGTTTAGCTGCAGAATCCTTTCAATAAAGAAAAATTTATTCAGAAGATTAATTAAATCAGATAAAGGTGGAGCTACTCTGGTGAACTGAGGGACCAGTGTCTCCCCCAGGACACCCCCCGGAGCAGGGGCTGCAGTGGAAGACAGTGCAGGCTTCCCAGCTCACACCGCCCCTGCCTCAGAGCCAGAGCTCACTGAAGGGCTGGCGTGCCCTCTGCTGTTATAGACTAGGTGAAGGAGCTAAGGTCCTTGGCAGTGAAGCAACTTCTCCAAGATCACAGAGATAGTGACAGATCTGTGAATCTATTTGAAAAAATGCATTTTTTCAAAATGTAAAAGTTGCACTTTTACAGTAATTTCTAAGCTCCTGAGCACTTCTGAATTGCTCTGACTTTATTTCATCTGACTAACACAATGAATCTGTGACCCAGGCAAGATACATTTTTTCTTAGCCCGGGTTTACACATGAGAAATCGAGACTCAGAGAGGTAAAGGATTTGTCCCAGGTGAACCTCCTTGTAGGCGGTGGAGGCGGGGTCACAATGGCGGGTCCCCTGGCACACTGCTCAAAGTTTTATCCACCATGCAACGACCTCATGATTCACATGGAAATTTCTGCCATAGATATCAAATAACTCAAGTCAAAGAGGCTACCACTTGACTGTCTACTAACTTATGCCTTTAAAATAAAAACAGGAGTAATTAATATTAACACTTAAACATTAATAGTAAGGAGTACTAGGATTAAACAATATACGACAATGCAAAGAGGTAAATTGGATGTCTTGCAAATCTCAATTAAATCAAAATAAACAGCTGTCTAATTTATCTTGAATCTTTTTGGGGCTTGTTTGGAACTTACTCAAACATCCAAGGTCCTAGACAACTTTTTCAAATGTCAAACCCTCAGTTTTTCATGGCTACTGGTTTCCATATGCCTTAACTGAAGAAGAAAAACAAAACTACCGAGTGAGAATTAATCCCAGCTGTCATCAGTACGCATTCTGAGACAGGCCTGGCCCATAGTATTGGATTCAGGAAAACCCCAATTTCCTGACGGCCTGCTCCTTCCTCTATTTCTTCCTTCTGCAATTCTACTCTCACCAAATTTGATATGGAACCTTGAACATGGCTCCCTGTGTGCTTGGTGTTGAAGTCCAAACAGCTCTCTTCACAATATTGAACATAATCCACATCAGTCTCTCCATCCTTTGGAATCTGAAAACATTCTCCTGGGGGTGGAGCTCATCTTTCAGAGATTTAAACTTTTTCTTTCATGCAGCTTGACAGAAACCACGAGAGAGAAAAGATTATGGCCACTCCATATGTCTGCTTCTCCGTGCGTGCGCGCGCGCGCGCGCGCGCGTGTGTGTGTGTGTGTGTGTGTGTGTGTGTGTGTGTGTTTTCCCAATGAGAGGGGAGTATACTTTCTCTTTTCAAGGAGAAGGAGTCTCCCCTCCCCTTAGGTTTCTAGCTGCTGGTTGCTTGCTGATTAATTTAAATCTACACACAACTGGTTCCCTTATTAATGATTCTGCCAAGCTTCCAGAACATAGCAGGATTAACCTGCTCTGAATATAGACTGTTCTTTTTTAAAGGGGCCATTGCCTTTTAATAAGAACAGAAGAGGACAAATAGCATGGCAATACCGTTGTTTATTCATGGGGATAACATGAGTTGTCTCCAAAGTCTTTAAAATACACCTGTGCCCTGAAAGTTTAAGGCAGCAAAATCCCCATACCATGGTAAACAACAGCCATCTAGGGGAACAGACTCAGAAATTTCTTAAACACATTGGTAGTGAGTTGGGAATGTCTCAACCTCCAATAAGGCAACAGGAGAGAATCTCAAGGAGGTGAAGTGAGGCCGAAACGAGATTGCAATTTAGTTCAGCACAAATATAAGCAATTCCATTAAACCACATTTGAAGAAAGATCATGTGAACAGCAGGAGGTTTATAAGAAATAACAGAAATTAAAAGGAAAGTAACAGCAACAGACATTGGTAGTGCTCACCCAAGAAACTAAGAGTTTGGCCAGACACACTTCATGAGAGATCAGAGGACCCAAAGCCTCCTTAAAATTGTGACAGCATCCAACTCACTCTGGATCTGATATCAGACTCGCCACACCAGTTTCCCGCATAGTTTGCTTTAAGGAAGGTGCTAGGTGGGTCGGGCTGAAATGAACGATCACAGCCATCGAGTGTGCATGCGCATGTGTGTACCCAAATCTAGTTAACGCGAGTCAGCTCCAACTCTCCTTTCAGTGGATTCCTTATGCAAAATGCCGAGGCCTGCAGACTGGGGGAGCAGAGCCTGAACCCCAGCGAATTCTCTATGATAAATGTCACCCCTTGGGTATCTGACTGAGAGGCTAGGCATCTTTCTATGTGCAAGACAGATTTGCTTCTTTATAACACATGCCTTCTTGACCCACCACGAAAGCAAAAAAAAAAAACAAAAACTTTCAACACACTCACATCACAGAATCATGGTGAGAATTAAACAGGAAAAGCGATCCAGCTCATAGCAAATGCTCAATAATTCTTAGTTACCATCTCACACGAGGTCTCCTCTGTTACACCTTACAGGGCATGAGAACCTCAAAAAGCATTCTATTTACCTGATATCCTAGTTTCTGAGACCTCAGTAAATGGCACGTGGATGACACACGTTATGACAAGAAATATGTTCTGGTTTTTCCTACAGTTATCTGACAGCCATAAATAAAGTCACAAATCTACAAGACTCCAGAGAGGTACCATCCAATCTACCATCTCTAAACTTTATACAAGGTGAGCAAGTTTTCTCACAAAGATGAAATGAGACCATTTCCGGTTTCAAGGAGCTTACGATATACAGCAGGGAAATAGACACAAAACAACCGATGACTCTTTGCCCTCTATGATCTCTATGAGCTTGACTGTGATTGGATTGTGCTGGGTATTGCAAAGGGGTTGTGGATTAATTTATTTTAAGGGGCAGTAAATAATATCAGTTTTATAGCATGAATGTGTATGCAGCCTAATTGCAATAAGTAAACTTTCCAGGTATTGGAAGTGAGGGGAGAGGAAAAGCAAGGGAATGTAATATTATTGTTAAGGTAGGGAAAATATGAGAGATTAAATATTTCCCCTTGGTTGCTAGGTGTTCTCTCTGTTGCTATTCTGGAGCTGAAAACACCAAGCAAAGAAACTGCAGGCTGTAAAACGCTACAAGGATAGCAGGTTTGGGAGCTGTCCAGCTCTCTCTCTCTCTGTTTCCCACCAAATACCATACAGTTCCCAGAGCTGAGATTTCCTCTAAATCCAGGATTTGGCCATGTGTCCCCATGGCGAGCCTGAGGTTCAATTCCAGGAATTAAGTTTGGCTTTCCTCCTAGTGCATTCACAAGACTCTAGAAAGAATTACAGCCTATCAGCAAGACAAACTCAAAGAAAGCCCAACATGATCACAGTATCTTCCAGAAATGGGAAGATGTCCTGGAAATGATATTTTTCACTTTGAAAGAAAGCCAAAAATTTAATGAAAGAAGAGAAGACCAAAGGGAAAAAAACAAAGGTCAGAAATACAAAATGATTTCTGAAACCCTGCATTTTCACTAAGCACATATTTAAATACAATGAAAAAAGAAAAACCTGGAAAGCAAGAATGCATGGTTCTAACATGTTTCAATGTCCAGTTTTTCAAAAATCAAGCTTTTGTGCGACCTCTGATCATTTGAACGGCATAAAAATCTAAGCCAAATGACAGAGTCTGCTTAATGTTTGTCTCAGCAAAACAACTGACCCCTTTTCAAAGTATCCTTCCAAATAAGAAACTTGTTTAACTTTCCCAGACTCTGTTGTCTTAGAAATACTACCTCACCCTTTGCTCCCTTTTATCTTAGGTATCTTAAGAAAATTCAATCTCTAATGTGTTTCCACCAGAGGGCAGTAAATAACAAACAGACAAACAACCTGCTCACCGAACAAAATTTCTTCTAAACATTTGGACGGAAACAAATTTTATTTTCCCATTAACCCGCACGATAGGCTCAGAGATGATCCGTGTTGAAAATGATGATTTGATGGCTCCTGGCCTTCTCTTTAACACCCTCATTCTGTCACGGACAGCATGACCTGTAAGCATATCCCAGGATGAACTAGGGGAGGCTGATTTTATAAAATGAAAAACCCCCCTTCACCTTCAGAAGTGCCCATTCTGTCCATTCACCCAGGGTCTGCTTAGGTCTGCAACCTCACCCCTGCAGGTCGAGGGGCTCGGTGGGCACCAGTGACTGCATGTCACCGTTGTCGGGACAGATTCTGGCAAGAGGCGGCAGGAACACTCTAACAGGAGCTGTGAAGGCTAAGCAGCGATCCGGCCGGAAAAGAAAGGACAGGGATGCCATCCAGTGGTCAGCCCGTGGCCTTGCCGCCTGTGTGATGCTCAGCTCCACCTCCACCGAAAGCCCTAGAATACAGTCTGCCGGCTCTGAATCTGGAAGGTCACTGGGGCCCAAAGAAATCATTATTCCAATCTGAGCACATCTCAGCTGCACAGCCTACTTGCCTAAATTGCAAAGCGAGGATAAAGGAAGTATCCTCGAGCAGGGCCCTGGATGCCAACTTGAAAAGCCACCTGGCCGAGGGGCCCTCAAGGGCAGCTGCTTCTCAGAACCTCCCTGTGGCTTTTCCAGTACTGACCCCTGGGACCACCAAGGCCTCCTGAGTTACAGCCTCCAGGGATGAGGCTTGAGAAATGGTATATTTCTAAAAAGATTTCTGGATGATTCTGATGCAGTAAAGTCTCACCTAGTCCAAAGGCTGCCTTGTGGGAACCCAGGGATTTTGTCCATTCTTCCATCTTTAGGCAGGGTTGTGCTTCAACTCCCCCGGCTCTGCAAGTGTTTTTCCTGACTCTAAAAGCTTTAAACATCTATTCTAGTCATCCATTCTAGTATCCAAAATCCCAAACCGTCAGGGACTTCTTTCTGGCCTGAGTCCAAGCTCTGCTGCTTACTAGCTGCATAACCCAGCCTTGGAATATCTCGGTTTGACATGAATAAATGGGGTTATGACAGTACTTACCCTGTAGATTTGTTGGGGAGAGGAAAGTGCTTAGAGCAGTAGCTGCCACTTAGCACTAAAATGCTTATTATTTGTCTCATGTATTATTACTCTCTTCTGGCTGCTCTTTTAGCGTACGCTTTTTCATTTTTGGTCCCAAAAGATAGAGTGATCATGCTGAGTCTAGGGCTTGATATCTAGCTTGCTGTCTTACCTGTCTGCCCTCACCTTCCCCAGGCCTGTACAGCTCTTGTTGTTATTGATAGATTTACCTACAGGCTCTGTCTACCCATTTTCTGAGCTAATGCTGATCACAACAGGAGCTTCAGTGCCCCGTTGCCAGATACTGGAATGTATGAAAATGTTTCCTGAGGACCTACTATGAGCCTAGTGCTAAACAAGACACATTATGTACATTATCTTATTCAATTGTCCCAACAACACTCCAAGCTAGGTATTAAGTTCTCTAATTTACAGAGGAGGAAACTGCGTCTTAAAGAGGTAAAGGTGTAAGTGGCATACTTCCCTGGGTGCCTCCAAAGTCTAGGAAATGAATTGTTCCCTGGGATGAGCTCTGGGCAAACCTAGCCAGTCTCTGACTCTAACTGCTACTGATGGTCCAGTTTGCATGCCCAGGGGCCCTGCCCAGCATCCAGGTCCTCGTTAGCACAGCTGATTGGCCTGCTTATCTGGGATGCCTTGTCTAACACCTGCAAGCCCCTCCCTAGGAAGCTGAATCCTGTTTCCTACCTCCTTTGGTCCTGGCATGTGCACTGCTCTGATGGATGAATCCTCCAGGCCATGACAGGGCAGCTTGCCTGACCTCAAGAATCACTCACTGCTCTACCCACTCCAGCGATCCACCCCCCTCAAATGCACAACCCCTGGTAAAGCAAGCCCACATTTGTCAAGTCTCATAGACACCATGCACACAACTACTGGCTGCCCTTTCCAAAAAGGCCAGGCCTACAATTGCCTCAATTTCCCCAGTAATCTGCTCTTTCCTGGTTCCAACTTTCCTTAGTTCCCAACACCGTAAGTTCCTCACACCTGAGCCTGCTCCAGTCACGGTATCACCAGCGTGCTGCATGAAGAAAGGCACCCACCCACCAAAATACATGCAAGCCCCCAGGCACACAGAATGGAAGAATATGAGTCAGGATAAGGGCAAATACAAAGGGCTATAAAACTGGAAAATAGTAAATCCTGTTACTACGCTCTTACAACATATTCAACCTCACTTGAATTCAGGAAATAATTTATAAACATGTCTATAAAAACAGTAAACAAGCTATTAAGCCATTTGTAGCAACATGGACGGACCTAGAGATTATTATACTACGTGAAGCCAGGCAAAGACAAATATCATATGCTATAGCTTATATGTGGTATCTAAAAAAAAAAAAAAGATACAAAAGAATTTATTTACAAAACAGAAATAGACCCACAGACATAAAAACAAACTTATGGTTTACCAAAGGGGAAGGGGGTGGGGAGGGATGAATTAGGAGTTTGGAATTAACATATGCACACTGCTATATATAAAATAGATAAACAACAAGGACCTACTGTATAGCACAGAGAAAATACTCAGTATTTTTTAATAACCTATAAGGGAAAAGAATCTGCAAAAGAACATATACACACACACACATATATATACATATATATATATATATATATATATATATATATATATAAAACTGAATCGCTTTGCTGTATACTTGAAACTGACACAATATTGTAAATCAACTACAATAAAAAAATAATTAATTAAAAAATTAAAAATAACAATAAAACACAAGCTATTAGGTAAAGTATCCTGGGGGATACAAAGAAGCCCAAGAGATAATCCTTGCTCTTAAGGAAATATATTTTTAAATAAAAGCACACAGTTTTCAGTGTTAATATTGACACATGGCAATGTATGTTAAGGATGACATGAGTCACACGTTCAGTGTGTGCTGGAGGATTTGACAGGAGAAGACTGCCACAGCCTGTGGGGGGTCATAGGCAGCTGCCCTGAAGAAGTAGTTTTTTTGCTGGGCAATGTATGATGAGTAAAAATTATTGAAGTGGAAAAGCCATGGGATGGCCCAGGAGGAGTCCCCAGAGAAAGGACCAGAATGTATCCAGTGGCGCTGGAAACCACTGAGAGCACATGAGCACCAGGGTTGCAGGTGGAAGGTTGGGACTGGACTGTGGACAAAGTTGAGAGTGGGGCTGAGGAGTCCACAGTTAATTCTCTGGACAAGAGTCTCCCCACGTGACCTTGGAGAAAGGAATGACATGTCAAAAGGGTGTTGTGGGAAAATTTATGCGGCAACAGTTAATAAGAGGCTTGGAGGATATCCTGAAGGGAACGTGGTCTAGTTCAGATATATGTTGCTCAACATATATCTTAGCATGTTCTTTGGAATGTAAGCAGAAGGTGAATTAATCGAAGATATTGTCAAGTGAAATAAAGGAAGCCTATACTAAATTAAACAAAGTAAAATGGAAGTCTTCTCTGCAGATCTCAGAGCCTTGACAGTAAGCCTCTGAAGGAGATGTAAAATGGAGCATTTCCCAGACTTACTTAGCGGACGACTGAACTCCTTTCCACAGTGCAGCTTATGGGACCAGCACTCTGAGATACAAGCTTTGGATGACTGAGGGTGGCCTGAAGCAAGGGACAGAGGTTGTTATTTTAAAGAAGACATCTACAGATCTCTGCTCTACATTGTGTCGATTAAGGGAGAAGACAGAAATGGAGAGACAACTCTATCCGTCCATTCCCTCACTTTAGACGTGTTGGTGTCATTCTTGACTCCTGTCTTTCTCTCAAATTACACATCTAATCCATCAGCCATACCTGTTGAATCTATCTTCAAAGTTATATCCAGAATCTGACCACTTCTCACCACCTCCTTGGTAACTTCTCTAGAAGAAAACCGCTACCATCCTTCTAACTGGCCTCTTCCTTCCACCCCAATGGTTTGTTCTTCAACAAAGAAGTCAGAGTGATTGTTTTAAAAATTAACCAGATCACATCACTCCTCTGTTTAAAACTCTGTGATGGCTCCCATATCACTCAGAGTAAAAGTCAAAGTCCTGACAATGGCCTCAAGACTCGGCATGTCCTCCCCATGACCCACGTCACCTCTTCAACCCCACTTACTGCTATTTCCACCCTCCTTAACTCCACTCCAGGCACTCTGGCCCCCTTTCTGCTCCTTGAACAATCCAGGCATACCCCTAACTCCAGGGAATATATTCCTATTGGCAGTGTCTATCCACTGCCAATAGGAATATATTCCCCAGAGGACAGGAATCCCCCACTTCACCCATTTTGTTTTATTCCTGTGGCCTAGCATATAAGAGGCACTGTATAAGTTGAAGTCGCTAATTAATTAAGTTCTAACAGCAATGCTGTGAGTAGGTTTAAGAAGGCATAATCTGTATTTCATAGATAAAGGAATTGAGAGTCAGAGATGGTATGTGATTTGTTTAAGAGTACAAGTTAATGGTTAGTTAATTTACTATTTTCTAATTTTCAGATTAGAATCTAGGTCTTGACTTTTTAACTACACAGTAATGTGTGGCCATGGAAACAGAAAACTAGCTTTAACAAATCAAAATGGCTAAATTCACAGAATACAGTAGGCGTCCTCTTGAAAAAAAAAATTATGTGCTAAATATCATCCATTTCCTTTAGCTCCTTAGGACTGTTCAACATAAAAATTTCACTTATATTCTATATACTATGTCAAGCAAAGAAGTAAAATGGAGATAAACACAAAGAAATATAAACACATCTTAATGAAACCTCACTCTACAGAGCTCCATCACAAGTGTTTACTAGTTTAGAGGACCCCGATTACATTACAGACATCTTAGGGGCTTTTTCTGACCCAGGGAAGGGGAAACACCTATGCTGGCAAAACCTAAGATGGCAAAAATGAAAAATGTTATGAAAACAAAAAAGCAACAATTCTTATATATCTATAAAAACAGCAACCAAACAGCCCAGCATTCCAGTGCATCCATCAGGGTACAAGGTATGAGCGACAACTGGGGGTAAAGAGGAACTGTAGTCTTTTCCACTAGAGTGCACAAAAATTCTTCTCTAAACTGGACTTGTTCCCTTCCCAAGACCCTTGGGGTATCTCTGCAGGAACTCTGCACACATTAGGCTAGGAATGACTGGAGTTACTTTTTAGTTTATCTGAAGTGCCCTGCTCTACTAGGCTGGTACTTAGAGATACTGCAGAACTGATTTTCCGCAAGAGAAAATGGGTGTGGGGTGGGATGGAAAGAAGAGCTGTGGAAACAGAGACACTCAAACCAGAAGACTAGAGGTGTAAGGAGCCTGTTTGAGAGAACATAGTTGTTCCAGACCAATGGTTCTCAGGATTTAGCTTATATCAGAATCAGCTGGAGGGTTGTAAAAAACACAGATTGTTGGGTTCCACCCCAGAGTTTCTGATTCTCAGTAGGTCTGAGAATTAGCATTTCTAACAAGCTCCCAAGTGGTGCTGAAGTTGCTGACAGGGAATTACATTAAGGGAATCACTATTGTAGATGTACCAGTTACCTAAATAGGACTCCATCTTGGGAAAAATGTAACAAGAAACCTAAAATCCTCTAGAAAAAAATCCCATAGAGTCTTAAAGTGTTAGAACTTGAAAGGCCCCTAAGAGGCTCTCTTGTTATAGAGGGCCAAAGAGGTTACTTAATGTGCCCAAGGTCATGTTTTTCAAACTACAGATTGAAACCACTCGAGGACTGTAAAACCAGTTTAGGATACAGTGACCAAGAAGAAAAGAGAAAGATTTAAATTACAAAAACGGGAAATGAGAGCGCGGACATCACTGCTGATCTTTCAGAAATAAAAATATCAAAAGGAAAACTATGAATAATCGTATGCCAACAAATTAGATAACCTAGATGAAACAGACACATTCCTAGAAAGACACAAACTACCGAACCTGACTCAAGAAGAAATAGTAAATCTGACTAGACTATTACAAGTAATGAGATTGAACTAATAATCAAAAACCTTCCCAAAAAGAAAAACCAGGCTCAATGTTTTTACTGGTGAACTTTACCAAGGGTAGAGTGTAAAGAAGAAATAACAATACTACACAAACTCTTCCTCAAAAATGAAAGAGGAAACCCTTCTCAACTGAAGGATAATAAAGCTGATATCATTCTGATACCAAATTCAGACAATGACATCCCACGAAAAGTAAATTACGGACAATATCCCTTATGAATATAAAAAAAATCCTCAATAAAATACTAGCAAAACTAAATTCAGCACCGTATAAAAAAAGATTACACTACACCATGATCAAATGGGATTTATTCCAGGAATGCAAGATTGTTTAACATATGAAAATCAATGTATTCAGTACAGCACAGTAATAGAATAAAGGACAAAAAAAAAAAGAGTGATAATCTTAATAGACTCGAAAAAAAAATGCTTGAAAAAATCTGCTTTTTAAATTTATCATTTCATGATAAAAACACTCAACAAAGTAGTAATAGGAAATTCCTCAACCTGATAAAAAGCCTCTATGAAAAACCCACAGCTGACATACTTAATGGTGAAGGACTGGAGGCTTTGCCCTAAAAACAGGAAGAAGACAAGGATGTCCCCTCTTGCCACTTACATTCAACATTATACTGAAGGTTTTAGCCAGAAAATTAGGCAAGAAAAAGAAATAAAAGACATCCACGTTGCAAAGAAAGGAGTAAAACTATCACTATTTACAGATGACATGATCTTGTATATACAAGCTTCTAAGGAATCTACAAAAAAGGAGTAGGACTAACACATGAGTTCAGCAAGGTTGCAGGATACAAGATCAATATACAAAAATCAATTTTTCTACACATTAGCAATGAACAATCCAAAAAATGAAATTAAGAAAGCAATTTCATTTAAAATAGCATCTAAAAAAATAAATACTTAGGTATAAAATTAACAAAAGAAGTGAAAGACTTGTATACTGAGAAGCAAAACATTGCTGAGAGAAATTTTAAAAGATCTGTATAAATGGAAAGACATTCAATGTTCATGAATTGAAAAACTTAATAATGTTAAGATAATATTTCCCAAGTGAATCTACAGATTCAATTCAATCTCTATCAAAATCCCAGCTGGCTTTTTTTGCAGAAATTGACAAACCGATCCTAAAATTCATGTTCAGACATGTTGGAATCTAGGGCAACACAATAACTCTATCACTAGAATTTCTTCCCAGCAAGCCCATGAATTTATTAAGATAGTGCATACAGACTAAAACTCTTAGTGCATCTCCCTAAAATCTAAGCATATAACAGATTTCAGATATATTTTCTTTGATGTTAGAGGATAACAATGGGGGATTGGAACCATGATGAGAAAATATAGCATGATAGAAACATGAAGATAAAAACTTTATTCATAAAACTGTAGAGGATGAAGCTAACTCGCTTCCCATTGGAAGGCAAGCAAGTGCCTTTGAGAGTGAAGGCAGCCTCAAAGCATATGTGTGGCCTGAAGATTTGCTGGAAAGAGAAAAGAGACTAACAACTCTTCCCATCTGGAGGGGGCTGTGGCTGGGGAGTGAGTGTGCATGATAGAGTGGCTCAACCACCCAGCTCCATCTCCAGGTTTCCAAACAGCCCCACTCTCTACCAGGGGATTCATGTATGGGAGTCTATTGGCAAAGCTCAGGCAAGGTGAGGTCTCTACCTGATTTTACCTTCCCCAAGAAGAAGAAAATGAAACTGTTCCAGGTTTGCTCACACCTGTCATCTCAGTCATGAATCAGATGAAAGAAAAGTCCTCGATTTGACTTTTAATTTTGTCACTGAGTAGTTTATCTCTAAATTGGAGATAATAATATCTGTATATTGTGATAATTAAAATACAATCTTTCTGCTTGCTCCTCAGAGTAATTTGCGACAATGCCCTGATTTTTTTAAATGAGAAATGAATCAGATGCATTTATTACTTGAACATTTATACACCTTCTTATTCCTAAGAGTGCTTTGGGATATTGCTGTGAGGATTCAGAGCAAATTCCTCCACCGTTTTGGGTTTCTCCTTCATTTTTTAAGGGAAGGAAGGAATAAAAAGGAAAGCATGTAAACATTAGAGCATTGCATTCCTATATCCTGGGCTGACTGTGCTGTTACTTTCTTCCCTGAATGCTTTTCCCAGCTCCACCTCTAAACTTGAAATTAATAGGGGAGCCAGTGGCAACAGCAATTAGTGGTGCCCACTTCTACTGATTGCACACACTTGTTTAACACTCTTTGAACAAAACTGACACCAAGAAATTTACCCCAGAGTTTCCATTATCTGAAATTCTGTATTTCCAAAACACCTAATGTTTTCCTCTTGCTTTTCTTTTCTCCACCACCATTGAATTATGTTGTTATTAATTCTTATTATATTGATCAGCAAGCAAAGAAATGTATTCATTTACGTATTCAATGAATCGGAAATGTCAAGAGTTTTGTTCAGAGCACTGTCAAACCCTGAAAGTTTCTGCCTTCTCCGTGTTAGTAGCCAGAGTGACAGAAGATTTTTAACTTATATATGGGCTCTCATTTCATTCTTCCTAACCTTCACGCACAACATGCTTTGAAAAGGAAACTGTTATTTGGTAGGGAAGATTTTCCTTTTCACTGGGGGAAAAAGAAGGAGAAATAAATCAGGCAATTCCACACATCTGCCTAGCTCAAGAGGACTAAAATACATAAAACTTCTTTATTTTCTAATTAACAGCTATAGGGCTGGTGTCAGGAAACAATGCATAAGCAGTCCATAAAAGGGAAAAAGTTCAACATCACTATGCAAAGATGGTAATTAAAACAGGAGGGAGAAAGGCTGGTTATAAATTACACTACACGGGAGGCTATAAAAAAGTCTTTTTAATTAACTGAAAGAATGAGGCAAGCAAACTGAGCTTTTACAACTGTCTACTGAAGTTTGGAGACAAATGACACAATAATTTTTTTATATGTTATTGGTAAGCTGAATACCACTAATCACCATCTCAAGGGGTGTGGATTTTCCTGAACAAATTCTAAAAATAATATCATTGAAGATGTTGGCATTTGCACTGCTTCTCTGTAACTCACCTATTATAGCAGAATCCAGAAACATCCACTGTAAGAGCCAGACCTTTTCTAAAGAACAAAGGAGTTTGTCCAAACTTATGTGAAAGCCACAACAGAAAAATCCAATACTACAGGCATTAAACTCAAACATGTGTCTGCCTGTTTCCTCTGGTGCAGGAGAAGCAATTTATTTTAGAGGTAGTTTATTAGTCTGGGGCTCCAGACTCCAAGGTCTGTTGCCAACTTCATTTGTGTTTCTTTGGGGGTGATTTCCACCTTGGTCACTATCTCCGGTCATGGTCATCTTACTCTTCATATTAACAAAATAATGGTGAAATCATTGCCCGTAATGATAGAATCTAAGAAAATCCTAACACATGTCTATAGCATTATAATGGTGGCATGCTGTATTGACTTCAAACCTCTTTTTGATCTCTTATCAAAATCTATGATTCACTGTAGGCCTGAAAATTGGAGGGTGAACATCAGAGCTAAGTTGGGAAGTATTTTGTTTGATACTATTGAAGAGTATGCTTCAAAACGGGGGAAACAAACTAATCCTTAGGAACATGGCCTATACAGTAATCCAATTAGATGAGCCAAGCAAAGTTAGGAATGGTTTTGGACTTCCTATGGTGCTCTTTATTTTCCACAATTTCTCCCCGTAGGGCTTTTTATTTTTTAATTTATTTATTTTATTTATTTATTTTTGGTTGCATTGGGTCTTCATGGCTACGCGTGGGCTTTCTCTAGTTGCAGTGAGCGGGAGCTACTCTTCATCATGGTGCAAGGGCTTCTCGTTGCAGTGGCTTCTCTTGCTGCAGCTCTAGGCACACAGGCTTCAGTAGTTGTGGCACATGGGCTCAGTAGTTGTGGCTCACGGGCTTAGTTGCTCCGCGGCGTGTGGGATCTTCCCAAACCAGGGCTCGAACCCGTGTCCCCTGCATTGGCAGGCAGATTCTTAACCACTGCGCCAACAGGGAAGTCCCCCCCATAGGGCTCTTTTTAAATGATGTGTCACCTCAATAACTTACTTTTCCTAACACAAAAGAAGAAATATAATTTCTAAGCTTAATATAATTCTGCTTAAAAGAAAACCCAAAAAACTTAAAAGTCCAAAGCCTAGAAGCAGACCACTGGAGTAAAAAAAGCTCTCAACTGACTAGAAGCAACCCTGGAAAGAGATAAAGGGATTTAGGAATTAATAAGGTCTGGCTCCTCACTTTGTGTCAACACAATTTAGTCCTCATAATATCTGACTCCATTACCATATCGCTATGCCTACTGTTCCCTCTCCCTTATTATCAATCATGAGCACCACAATTACCGAGTAACACAGCTCAAGGTCGCATGGAAGGATGATTCTTGAGACCGAAGTGCATTTCCATACAGGGCCTCTAGATGGCACTCTTTCTTATCAGTAGTCAAGGTGAACAATTTTCTTTCCTATCTTCACAACTATCAAAGGACTAAAATTGGCCCTCTTGTCGTCTGTTTTGATACAATTGCCCTATGGCATCTTAGTAGAAAGCTGGTTGCTTACATAACTCATCAGTCAAAGTTTACCAACAATTTGTGCCCTTGACTTAAAGAAAATAATCACATGTAACTAGAGTGCTTCAGTTCTTGCTACTGCCCTGACTGAACCCTGCACAGCCAGTATTCCACCATGTGGAAGTGTTCATTTCAGAGCTATATAGTTCCTACATCTGACTTTGGACCCTACCTCCAATGTCACTAAGGTAATGAACGAAGAGGTGCGTTGGCGTCTCCAGTACCCACAAAGACTAGTTCCTTATGCTTCTCACCACTCAGCTATAGTTGAGTGGAGGTCATGATATCTGCTGTTAGAAGCTGCACAAAGGTGAAAGAGAGCTGGGTTTCCCACCAACTCAGTCTCTGTAACTGATAGGTTAGTGGCCTCAAATAACCCTTGTCTTTCTGTGTCACTAAAGGCATTAGGGATACTTCTGTGAAGTTCACAACTAGCCTTAAGATCACTGCAGCTCCTCTACCACATCCAATATTCCCTGGATGAATAGCCAGCGTCCTCCAAATGCTACTCCTCCCTCTTCCCCCCTACCCACCCCCCAATATAGACACAGAGTTCTCAGAAAACCAAGTACGTTGTTCATGCTTTGCAGGGAACACATTTCAGCTCTACTGACCTGGGCACAATCAGGACGTGGTTATGGTAAGGAGGAAATGTAGAAATCTTGAGGGTAGGCTATAGAGTAGAAAACTGAAAAAAGTTGCTGGAATTCCTTTCTTTGACGCTTCGAATGATATTTAGCGAACACTTTTTAATGTCTGGGGATTCTCAAGAATTCATAGTTCTGTGTAAAAATAGATATTTCAGAGAATGACGAAGAGTTAAAACCAGTTTTCAAACTTATTTTCTCTCATTTTCTCCTATTTCTTCTCCAAATGCCCTGATCCTGACTATAGGCTTGCTATTTTCCAAAGCTGGACCTAACCATGGGTTTGCAGATTGACCTCTATACGACTAGGAGGTGCTGACAAACACAACACAGGTTGACTTTTAAGACTCTTAAGAAAACACAGAACAATCTCTCATTAACCCTTTGTCCTCAACGCAAAGACCCTTGTGCTTCTTTGCAATTAAGAACTCTTATAAACATTCTCTCCTCACTGAGTTATTTTTCTAATAGCTTATCTTGCTGAGACATAATGCAATGAAGGTTGTAGATGCCATACATAAAAATCTAGTTATATAAGTTGCATTAAATAATTCAAATGGACCATTTAACTAATCCTGGGTTTCTTCCAGAAAGCCAAGGTCTTACTTGGATTGTTTAGTTCATCTCTCCTTCCATTTGTACTCAGAAGACTCTTCCTTAGGACTCGGGAATGGAAAGAAAACCACTACAGCTGCAGGTTTACCCAGAAACACTTTAAGCCTGCCATTTTCCTGAATAGCGCTTAAATGTTTAGAGCTCCATAAAACTCAAGCTGCATTGGATGAATTCAGTAAATACCACCAAATGTAGTTTTCTAGGAAAAAAGCTGCCAATTTGTAAGACACAAGATCAAGCCTCCAGATGGCCTTTTTCTGAAGGGTGAGTATTAATGGGGTTTCCATGTCCTTGTTTGCCTCTCTGGTCCACCCTGAACATCCTTTTCTAGAGCAGAGTCTGGGAAACCAAAGTTTACACAAAGGCCCAGATGAAACAGACCATGTGGTATTGATTTATAGGAACTTGGGGCCTCCTGTTAACCCATTTATTTCCAAACAAGCTTCTTCCTGCCTGACAAAATGCCTAAAAATCTACCTCTAGAAGATTTCTTTTTTTGGCTCTGAAAGACCTACTTTTTCTAGCTCCCTAACCAAATCCAAATGTTCTTGGGAAAGGTATCATCTCTAGGGCTTATTAGCAAGATCTGCATTCCCCTAACTTCCTTGAACAAAGTACCAAGGAAGAAAGCAGCAGTTCAGAGGAGTTATGAGGCTTGCATAAGGTTACACAGCTTGTAAGTGGCTAAATCCATGTAGCGCTTAACAGTGAGCCTTTGGAAGGGCCAGGAAGCCAGCTCTGTGTCGGTTTTCTCTTTTCTTGGCTGTGGGAAGGCAGGCAGGCACACAGTTCAAAGACCTACTACCATTTTCTTAGAGCAGTAGCTCCAGGAAGAAGGTGGAGAGGAAAGGTCTTTCTCTTCTGTGGTTAGGAAAGCCCTGGTGACCTGGTTTAGAGGGAAAGCCATGGGCTTTGTGTCAGGAATGCCCAATTCCAGTCCATGGGGGGCAAAAAAGCCTAAGTCAAATCAGTTTGAAAACTGTTTCTTAATGAATCCCCTTTGGAAGATTTTTGGTAAATAGCATTTTAGAACAGTCCTGAATACCACATGACATTTTTTAAAATCTCACTATTTCCCCAACTATTTGACATATATTACCATCTCTCTGGAACAGTTTGAGAAATTCTGCTGTAATGGAAGTTGTGAGCATTTTCCGTCTCCTCATGATGCCCCGCAGCTGCCATGAAACCCACAACAGAACTCTCTGAAACCCTTATTCCTGGCAGAAGTTACCAATATTTGCATGTCTTTTTTCCTAGAAGGCACAATCTGAAAAAGCCATAAGGGTCTCAGCTACTTATCACTTAGAACACCTTTTCATTAAGACCACTGAGTACTGCAGAGGAAAATCTGTTGAAGGTCAAATGCAAGTAAAACCTAATACCCTCTTCTCTCTTTTCCACCTGCAGCCCTATCCTTGTTTTCAGACACTGCCCACCCCCAGCCGCAGTATCCTCTTTTCTAAGGAATTTTCCTCACCAACCCCAGGCAGAGTTAATTCTGCATTCTCTTCTCTCCTGCAGCTAGAATTCCTATTTGTATTACAGTACTTGATACTCTTGCATTGCAGTATCTGGTCACAAGCCTGAGTCTCTCAATACCCTGAGGGCAGTTCAAGGCCAGGGAAAATGAAGTATGTATCTTCTTACCTCCACCACCTGCAGCCCCCGGGATGTGGTAATTGCTCATAAAGTTCTACAATAGGCATGTCATGAGCCAACAAATTCAAGAGGCCAAAAATAAGCATACAGAAATTTAAACTAAATTGATTTAAAATTTTAAAGTATGGAAAATTATACCCCATTAAATAGATAATAATAATTTATTATTATCATATATTTTATTATGGCCATTTAATTTTGCACGTAAGAAAGAAGAGGATGGAAGGAGGAATGAGGGAGAGAATCAGAAGATTTAACAACAACAACAGCAGCAAACAGAGAGAAAAAAGGCATAGAGGGAAAATAGAAAGGAAAAAAAAATATTCATACAAACGTTCAGGTAAAGTTAGAGGCAGAAAGACAGAAGAAAAGCAAAACAAGAGAGTGAAAAAGGAGATGAAGAAAGCATATAAAAGAAGGAAGAAAATTCAAGTTTGAAGTATTGGTGCGAGAGTCTACAGGTCAATGTACTACTTGTTGTCACTTAGCATAGACTAACCATAACTAAATAAACTGTTAGTCACAGCTCTGTAACTGCTTTCTATCCTTTGATCTGCTGATTTTTCACTTTGAAGGCCCATATTGGTGGACCTTAACAGCTGCCATTAACAGCTGCGGAATTCTCTGTGGAAGAGACTTTACAGGTCTGAGTTTTTGTTCCGTTTAATGTAGATTTGGGCTCTTCCATGTGAAAGTGTCATGATTTAGCAATTTTTTTAAAACCTTCCAATAGATATTTACTAATAAGCTCTTTGAGTGGAAATAAATACAATTGTAATAAATGTTTGAATTGCAAACAAAGATAGTGTTTTGTTTTAATTCCTAAGCATAGGCTTTAAAAAGTATCAGAGCATTTTCATTTCTTGCTAGATTTTCTTTTCTGTATGATTTTCTTTGCCATCTAGTCTTATCTTCTTAAAATGCCTTCAGGTTCCATAACAATTACCTACTTGCCTCCTGGGCCTTATCTATTTTTATTACTTAGCAATGGTCAGTTTCCCTCAAGCAGGGTTGTGGTAATTAACCGGAATAATAGGGAATGACTCAGATCCCTGATCCAAATTTCTCTTCCAGCTCCAATTTCCAAAAATAGCCCTCTGTTAGTCAAAAGGCTCATTTCAGTAATATTCATGGTTTAGAGGGTCTGTGGGTACATTCTTTATACTCAGGAGCCTCTGAAAGGCTTTGCGTTTTGGCTTCCTAGCAGGAGGTTTCCCTGGGCTAATGTAAAACATCAAGTCCTACAATCCTTTTTGAGCTTTCAAGCCCAAAATATCATCATGAACCTCTAGCTCCAGGACATGGGAAGGCAGCAAGTTCTTTAGCCTTCAGTTTCATGATCCATAAAATGAACCCCTGCACAAATGAAGCTTCTTATCCTATATCTAAAGGGACTTGCTCTTCAAGCTCCACCCAAACTTCTACGGAATAGTATTTGAGGCAGCAATTCTGCCCAGAAGTTGAAAAGAAAGGCTTCTTGCAATATTTTTTAGGTTACTTTCCTAAGTCAGTCAATCAACCAGTGTCTATTGAGTAATGATTGTATGCAAACATACACAGCTGTAATTACAAGAAGAGGCTCCTGTCCCCTGCCCTTCAAAGAACTTGTCAGCTGTCTATTTTGATAAGACATACAATAGTAGAATAAGTAACAATAATACAGATACAATGAGAGCCCCAAATGAATGGTAAAACAATAAAAATTCGTTATCAGGTAAACCTCAGATAGGCTAAGGAGGTCTTGAAAAGCTTCAGTGGAAAAGTAGAATTTCAGTTCGGCCTACTGTAAGAATAATGCATGCTTCAAAGGGGGATGAAGGTGGGAGTGAGCATGGGGTAGGGTGGCATTAGTGAAAAAGACATATTTCATTTGCTACCCATGAGTGTCCTTCAAGTCTCCCTCACCTGGCTTCACTCCTGCTGTCCTTCCAGCTGGAATGCCCTTCACCCATTCACGTCCACAGCTCTCCACCCCCTTCAAATCTAAGCACAGAGACCCTTTCTCCAAGAAGCAGTCTTTGATCCTCTGGATGAAAGTTATCTTTTTCTCTCCTGACCTTCCACAGAACTTTATCCTTCCCTCCTTTTCAGCATTCATCATGTTTTCCCTTCTATTAGTCTTTTACATATTCTCTCATACATCTAGACTTCAAGATCCTTAAGGGAAGAAGCCAGTCAAGTTTACCTTTGTATACCCATGGTATTTAAATTTAAGCCTTGCATTATTCATTCATTTATTTTTTGGTTTTTCTTTATTTTTTTATCCATTCATTCATTCAACACCAATTGATTGAACAATTTACTATGTACCAGTAACATTCTAAGAGCTATACAGCCACTTCCCTTAGAGCTTGCATTCTGGTGTGGGAGAACAATTGATCAATAAATAAACTAATAAATATAAAATGTTCCCAGTGCTTCTAAGTCCCATGGGAAAAAATAAAGACTGAGAAGTAGCTGGAGATAGTTCAGATTCAGTGACCAGCATTTACTGTATTCAGTAAGTGCTAGTATTATTCAAAGGTAGAAACCTATAAACAAAGAGAATATTTTGAAGCTCTGGATAAAATAAATTAGGCAGTAATAAGGTCCTTAAATTAGTTCACTGCAAGTAGGAGTAATAAAGATAATTGATATTAAGAATTATAATAATCAGTATTGCTATATGCAATAAAATAGCTAATATTTGTCGCATGTCTACTGTCTGCTAGGCAATGTAGCAGACAATCCTTTCAACCACAAGAGGAGTATTATTATTACTCCCATTTAACAGATGAAGAAACTGAGGCTCAGACGGGTTAAGCAGCATGCTTTAGATCAGTAGGTAGTAAGTAGATGGACGAGCTCTGGATGGAATCTGGAACTGTTGGACACAATGCTTATGTTGTTCACGCTGAACACCTGCCCTTTTCTAGGCACCAACAGAGGAATGCTTCTTCCTCTGCCTGCTTCCTGGGGTCTCTCCTCTGAACAACTTCTGGTAGCTCCTTTCAGCTGTGTGCCTGGCTGCACATCTCTTAGGAAAGCAACCACCTGAGCATGGACCAGAGCTTTCCCTGTCCAGAGCTTGGAAGGGAACTGAGAAGAAAGCATTCATGCTCTAGTTTCCCACAAAAGGAATTTGGCCTTGGCTTCTGTAGAAGGAGGTCTTCTGAGGCTTCTTGGGCCACAGCCAAAGGTGGTGCCAATTCATAGAAGAAAGGTGAGTTCCATAGGCTCCACCCCCTGAGCAGCAAGAAGCCCAGTTCTAACAAAAATCCAAGCTTCACAAAGCACAAGTTCTGGACTGAGATTTGATAATGGGGCACTGATTCTCTGAGCCTCCAATTTCCAAGATGCGAAGAAGGTATCACTGCCCCAAAGAAGGAATTGGGTTTATAAAGTCTACACAAATGCCGGGCAAGAAAAGGGAAGTGTAGAGACAGGGTACTGGTGTCTATTTTCCATGGGCAGTTCCCTCTTCTGGGTAACAGGCCTCTCACTTCATCTGTTTATCTGCCACATGCCCACCTCAAGCTGGTGTCAAGAGCCCTGACAGCCCTAAAGGAAGAACTGTGCCTCAGCCTTCCAACCAATCAGGGTCATGCTAGAACGGAAATGTGCAATTAAAATGATTTGCATTATGATATTAAGATATACTAAATAGAAAGGCAAGAGGGGGGAAATCCCTTAATTACCTCCATAATCAAATCACTGAAATATTGGAAGGAACAACACACAGGAGTGTTTGATCCCAGGATCGAGCTAGGCTGCTGTGGAGATGAGCAGGAAGTTGCTTGGCAGTCTCTCCCTGGGAAGAATCAGTTGACCAGGCTCAACAAAGAGGGAGGAGAGAGTTCCAAAGAGAACCTTGACTCCTCTCCTGGGTGACCGTTTCCATCTTGAGTCAATAAGCCACGCCCACTAAAAATGTCTAAATGCTGAACACAGATAAAAGGAAATAGCAGAGAAGGTTCTAAAATGCTCTGAGGATCTGCCATAGCCACAACTGACCCTATAAAATAGGAGTTCTCAACATTGGCTTCTCATTAAAGTCACTTGAGGAGTTTTTTGAAAGTACCAATGCCTGGGCTCCATCCATTGAAATAATTCAGAATCTCAGGACTGGGGCCTGGACATGTACCTAAAAGAAACTACAGACTTAACAAGAAGACATAGTCTCCAAATAGTCCCAGTTTTAGAGATGTTACCCTGAGTTAGCAGAATCCACACAGAGAATTCTAGGCATGATTCTCTTGCTGTAGCCATAGTCTCTTGCCCTAATTTTTATATGCCCAAGTGAAATGAGCATTATCACAAAAAACACCCGAGAATTTCTTCAAACAACCATAACCAAATCAACTTCACTCATCAATTTAAAATAGGCATAAATCCTCTACTCTTCACACCCTCCTTCTTTGCCTCATCCCCTGCTCCCCTTCCTCCACACCTCAGCTCCAGCATCACTTCCCCAGGGAACCTCTCCTGACCCCTCAAACACATCGCATCACCCTCTCATGTCCCTAACCCCTCAGGTAACTCTCTTTGGGGGCACTTAATGCAGCTGTGATTTTTTTCCACTGAAGTTCTGAGATGGGAGTATTCATTGTGAGCAGGAATAGTTAAGGAAGTTTTGTGATCAATGAGATTTCATTTTGGAAATGGGTAGGATTTGAATAGGCAGAAAGGGGTGTGTAGAGGTATGCAAGCCAGAGTCATTCATACTTATAGGTTTAGAGACACATTCGAAAATATGCTGAAAGCTGAAAACTCTCCAGAAAAAATTTGAACATGTGCCCATTCATTGAAATATTGTGTGCGATTCCGGGGAGTTCACAGAACACTAAACACACCCATGGGTCCTTGATCCCAAGTGGACCACAATCAGGTCTTTAGTAGGAGTCAACATAATGACCATTTTCTCTTCCAGCCAAACAACATGAGCTCAGAAACCCCCCAAAATCAGTCATCATGGTCCTAAGTAAACAGCAGAAATGCCAGACTGCCAGCTACCTCTGTGTCCAAATCAGTGGACCTATATATGATTTGCCTTTGTTTTAGTAAAATGGGTAGGTTGGGGTCAGAGGAAGGAACGAAAAGGCGGCGGGGGGGGGCAGAGGAGGTCTTACATTACAGTGCCCAATAATATAGCCAATAGAGGAGATATTCTTTTATCTACTTTATGCAGGTAACACTGAGTACCTATCCCAAGACAAGTCAAGAAATTCATGTACCAAAATGTTCATTGCAGCTCTATTTACAATAGCCAGGACATGGAAGCAACCTAAGTGTCCATCATCGGATGAATGGATAAAGAAGATGTGGCACATATATACAATGGAATATTACTCAGCCATAAAAAGAAACGAAATGGAGGTATTTGTAGTGAGGTGGATGGAGTTAGAGTCTGTCATACAGAGTGAAGTCAGTCAGAAAGAGAAAAACAAATACAGTATGCTAACACATATATATGGAACCTAAGGGGGAAAAAAAGGTCATGAAGAACCTAGTGGCAAGATGGGAATAAAGACACAGACCTACTAGAGAATGGACTTGAGGATATGGGGAGAGGGAGGGGTAAGATGTGACAGGGTAAGAGAGTGGCATAGACATATATACACTACCAAATGTAAAACAGATAGCTAGTGGGAAGCAGCCGCATAGCACAGGGAGATCAGCTTGGTGCTTTGTGACCACCTAGAGGGGTGGGATAGGGAGGGTGGGAGGGAGACACAAGAGGGAAGAGATATGGGAACATATGTATATGTATAACTGATTCACTTTGTTATAAAGCAGAAACTAACACACCATTGTAAAGCAATTATACTCCAATAAAGCTGTTTAAAAAAAAAAGAAAGAAATTCAGAGTTGAAGGTAAAATTCTCTCCTTGTATCACCCTGTATCTCTATATTCCCCGTCAAGAGCTTTAACTTTAACGAGCACAGGGCAAGTTGTGTTTGTTCTGTTCCCTGTGCTCCCCTCCCAGGGCATTGGTGCCTCAGGGTAGAAACTTTGTCCTTTGGTATAATGCCATCTGTTATACCACTTTGCAGTGCTATTTTTAAAAAAAAACAGAAAAAAAAAAACCCCACACCTTAGCTGACCTCATTGTGTCCAGACAACTTCATTACCATCCAGGACATGATAGACAGGCAGACCCACGAGCCACAGGGCCAGCCTCAACTAGGAGTGTCATCACCCCCTGAGAGTGCCATCCCAGCCCCCAGAGTCTGTCTTTTTTGGCACCTGAGAAATGTTTAGAATCCCACTAGGGATTTCCCCAGAACACCATTTATGGGGACAGAACACCTTTTTGTTTAACTTCTAAAGCTCTTTGACAGAAACCTTCTTAAAAGACACCAAATAGCATGTGTGATATTCATCACTTTCCACCAAACCGTTGTATGCTGAAGTTAGTTTTACTACTTCATTTATACAATATGTTGTGTATGATTTTACTACCCCGAACTTTAAAGCAAAAAAAAAAAAAAACTTCCCGTGAAAGGACAGAGTGTCATTGGAGGTAGCTGTTAGTCATTTTATGCAGCTGTAACTGCTGGTTTATAGCTTACCCTCCAGAAAAAGATCTAACATGCATTTCCAGGCAGGCTCCCAATGGGGAGGAGCCCCGCTCAGAGGACGGTTCACCCTGGATGGTGTATCAACCTTCACTTCCCGACCCCTCCTCCTTCCTCTCTCCCCTCAGCTCACTCACTCATTACAGCTTTGGAAGACAAAGTTAAAGAGGCAGCCTTCTGAGAACGAGTATGGGGAGGGTCACAAGTTATACAATCATATTGAGAATATTCACGTTGCATTCATTCCTTCTGTGTTATTGTAGCACCTTACTGATTTTCCCACCTGTAATTGTGTAAAGCAAGAGGACAGAACTTCACCTTCAGGACTTCTTTTTCCTGAAGATAAAAACCCCAGCATGCTGACTGGTTTGGGGATGAAAAGCCCCTGAACCTGAGTTTAAAGTCAGGTAATTGATTTTTGCTCACTTTTATTGCCTAATATATCTGGTTACATTTTCCCCTATCTTTTTCATTAATCCTTAGTCCCTGGGGAAAAAATCATCATTCAAAAATGTGCAGTATGGAGTTAATTTGGGAAGGAAAAGGCTGATCAAAGGGAAGGCCTATTAAATGGAAAAAATAAAATGCAATGGGGAAGGCATGAGGTCTGCACGGAAGACATAAAAAGGGAAAAGCTATAATAGGGGCATTTGAAAACATTACGAATATTCACAGTCAGACATATCAACCAGGAGACGGAATAATAATAACTCTGACTTTGGAGCACTTACTATGTCATCCACACCCTTTATGAGCATAATTTCATTGAATAGTCACAACATACCTGTAAGGATAATATTATTGTTCTCAAGTTTCAGAAGAAATGGAGGCACAGAGAAATTAAGTAATTTTCCCAAAGTCATTCAGCTAGAAAATAGCTCCACTGAGATTCAAACCAAAGTCTCACTGACTCCAAAGCCTGGGCTTTTAATCACTATGCTAGTCTGCTTCCTGAGTCATATAGATGTCAGCATTAATTCAAAAAGTCACAAATACATAGAGGCACTTCTGTCTATGTTATGCTTGAAAATCTATGTGTTCTTACATAATATCTAACCCTCACAACTACCCTGAAGAACTAGGCACTACAGATATCAATCTACGCACTTTGCAAATTTGGAAAACTATTCATTAATTCATTTAACAAACATCTATAGAGCATATGCTTTTTGTCAAGCAATATTCTAGGATCCAATGGGACATAAGTTGGAAAAGATGCCTGCTTTCTTGGAGTTCATATTTTAATAGGAGAAACAGATAATAACAACATGTGAAAAAAATGATAAGATCAATGAGTAAATGAAACTGCCTAAAGCGCTTGAGAGTGTGGTAGTTTTCCTAATTGCATCAGCACTTGAATGTGCCCCAAACTGAACTTCTGACCTCACTTCACACCTCATCCCCATCTCAGCTACTGGCAGCAAAGCTTGGAGTCAACCCTGACGTCTCTTTTTTCCCATATTATACAACCAGTCCATTGGCACATCGGTCAATCCTACAATCAAAATATTTCCAGAATTCAATCCCTTCTCACCACCTCCTCTGCTCCCACCCTAGTCAGAGCCAGGATTGTTTCAATATCCCCTAATGAGTCTCTTTTTCCCAGTCTTGCTTCTCATATTATATTCTCAATAGCAGCCAGATTGATCCAGTTAAAACACAGAGTCTTTGCACTGGCTGTCCCCCTGTCACTCACTCTTTCACACCTCCATAAAGCCCTTACTCAAGGGTCACTTTCTTAATGAGACCTAACCTGCTACAGTTACTCTGCTGTATTTTTTCCCATAGTACTTAACACCTTCTGCAATACTACATACTATACTTATTATATATATATATATTTTTTATAAATTTATTTATTTATTTTTGGCTGCATTGGGTCTTTGTTGCTCTGAGGGCTTTCTCTAGTTGCAGCGAGTGGGTGCTACTCTTCATTGCCATGCGCAGGCTTCTCATTGCGGTGGCTTCTCTTGTTGGGGAGCACAGGCTCTAGGCGCACGGGCTTCAGTAGTTGTGGCACATGGGCTCTAGAGTGCAGGCTCAGTAGTTGTGGCGCACGGGCTTAGTTGCTCCGCGGCATGTGGGATCTTCCCGGACCAGGGCTCAGACCTGTGTCCCCTGCATGGGCAGGCGGATTCTTAACCACTGTGCCACCAGGGAAGTCCTACTTATTATATTTTTGTTTATAGTCTGTCTCCCTCCACAAGAATATAAGTTTCACAAGGGTAGAATTTTTGTCTGTTTTGTTCACTAATGCACCCCCAATGCATAAAATAGTGCTTGCCAATGTGGTGGTTCCCCTCTATTTGCTCAACAAGCAAATGTGCAGAAAAAGCATCCTTTCCATCAACTTGGATACAGCTGAAGAAAAGGTTAGTGAACTGGATATACAGATTAAAGCACACAGAGAAAACGGATTGCAAATCGTAGAAAAAAAGAGTAAGGTAACTAAGGGGCACAATAAAAAGGTGATGTGCGAATGTAACTGGAGTCCCAGGAGGCATAGATACCAATAAGGGAGCAGAAGCAACATCTGAGGAGACACTAGCCAAGAATTTTTCAAAAATGAGGAAAAACTTCAAGCCACAGATTCAAGAAGTGTGTGTCATAAAACTCAAGCAGGGTAAATGTAACAAAAACCACACCTAGGCACACCATGGTAGATGTGCTGTGGAGCAAAATCAGAAAAAGAAATTTAATCATTCTAAGTATTACCGTCTTGAAAGGAAAGTTGCTAAGCATTTTGTTACCTCCCATTCAATTTTGCAATCCTTTGTTTTCCTCTCTTTGTTTGCAGAAACCCTCTTGCATGAGAGACGCGGTTATAAGGGTAGAACCTTAGAGTTCCTCACTAGATAAAACAAGATTCCAAACATTAGGAACTTCTGAGCATCATTTCTACGCTCTTAACAGAAGATGGAGGAAAGCATTTTTTAAGATGAATAAATGTCACATTTATAAAAGAGTCACATATGTAAGATGTTAGTATTTCATAAATCCTATTTACCTTCCTCTATGAAATCCTATGAAGGTGGTGGTGTCATCATAGCCTAGCTTTTCATTATTAGATTACACTGATCCCGACACCAGACAAGTGCAGTGCGCTCAGATGCCCAGGTTCTTTCTCTATAGCATCAATGAACTAATGAATAAAACACTTGAAAAGAAAAATTTCAAATAGCTTGGTCTATTACATGGGTATTGATCTTAAAGGTATCTTTTAAATACTCAAGTGAAAATTTAAATGCACATTTCTATCAGCTAAAGTTAAAGGGGAACAGTAGTTTAAAGGCATTTTATCTGATGTTTAAGAAAAAGACAAACCATCACATCTATTAACTATCACATACATTTTTAATATAAAAATGAGCTACTCTGCCATACCACTGAACCAAATATAGGGTGGTCCAATTTCGTGTCAACAGATGTTGAGCCTTGATTATTTGGAAATGAAAAACTAATATAATCCCTGCCCCCAAATTATGTGTTAAAGAACTCAGGTAGTGAAATCTTAAAAGAAAGAATTCAAAATGGTAATTTGGGGGATTTTAATAACCTTACAAAACGAGCAGTTCTCTAGTCAAACTGGCTACATTCTCTCTTCAATGGCTGTCACCCTTTTCTCACAGATTAGCAACAACATAACATGGTGGCAGGAATGCCATTGTCATTTGATCATTGTCAGAAGTCATTTTGAAGACTTTCATCTGGCTCTGGGAAAGCCATCTTGAAATGGAACTCAAGAGAGCATTCAGGATTTAATGACAAAATTGCTTTGTGCTTTACAAAAAGCATTATGGAAACATGTAAAATTTTTTCTCCAAATGACAAAGCTGTCATCTTAGTCAAATCAATGTGGCATTGTAGTAGACAGCGGGACAGAATGCAAAAAAGCAGAGTGGAAAAGTTATCCAAGGTCATTTTAGCATCAAGGCTGAGAAGGAAATTACACAGATTAGAGCTGGGGGGGCAGACTCATACAGGAATTTGTGTTCCCGTAGAGATTATGGTCTTGAGATAATAAAGCATTCTTCAGACTCTGCCTGAATCAACTCCCAGGTGTTACCTTCGGCTGAAAACTGGATGGAGCATTTCACTCTGTATAGTGGTGACAGGGCCAGAAGAGAGGGTGAGGAGAGGGTGGCTTTTAGAGGCAGAGAGTTACTACCTGAAACAGCTTTAAAGTCACAAAGCCACATGGGCATGATCATATTTGGATGACATTTACTAATTGGCCTATTACCATGCCACATGCCAGACACTGTGCTAAGTTCTTTACATACGTTATCTCACTTAATCCTCACAACAGCCATAAGACAGGTACTACTGGTATCCCAATTTTAAATAAGAAATATGAGGTTGATTTACTTGCCCAGTGTTACAGCTGGTCAGTGGAAGAGCTAAGATGCAAATCCAGGCTTATCTGGGTTCTTGTTAAATTACCACACTGCCACCCATGTTGAAGTCGGTAGCATATACACCTTTCCCATGGACCAAACGTGGGCCATATGGAGAGTGAGCCTGGCCCAAGAGGACACCTGGAAAGGTGAGGGATTCTACCATCAAAAGCCTGTGTGTGGGGTGGACCACAAAGAAGCAGAGGGTGGGGAGAAGTGGCTGGCCTAATCAATGGTCTCGTCCAAGTTATGTTCAATAGATGAATGGATAAAGAAGCTGTGGTATATATATATATGTAAACACACACACACACACACACACAATGGAATACTACTCAGCCATAAAAAAGAATGAAATTCTGCCATTTACAGCAACATGGATGGACTTGGAGGGTATTATGCTAAGTGAAATAAGTCAGACAGAGAAAGACAAATACTCTATGATATCACTTATATGTGGAATCTAAAAAGTAAAACAAACTAGTGAATATAACATAAAAGAAGCAGACTCACAGATACAGAGAACAAATTAGTGGTTACCAGTGGTGGGGGGTGGTGAGGGGGAATGGGAGATACAAACTATTGGGTGTAAGACAGGCTCAAGGATGTGTTGTACAACATGGGGAACATAGCCAATATTTTGTAATAACTGTAAATGAAAAGTAAACTTTAAAAATTGTTTAAAAGTAAAAAAAATAAAATTTTAATCTTATACAAAAAAACCCAGCTTCTCAGATTAAATAATATTTTCTCAATGCTGAACAAATAAAGAAAAACCAGAGAGGACACCAGATGCCAATATAGTAGGAACTTTTCTATGCTTTCCCTTGACCTCTTCTTTCCTCCTCCTCCCCCATCCTGGCAGTGTCTAAAAGTAACCAGTGAGCATGTGCAGAGGTAAGAGGAGACCAACACAGCCACTTCCCCAAAGATGGGCCATCTGCCAAATCAGGCCTTCAGCATGAACTGGGAGAGGGCATGGAGAAGCCATTTCTGTGACTGAAAAATCAAGGGTGGGTTAATGTCTTGAACTCAGCACTGCAAGTCTCTGAATTGGATATGTATTTTTATACTTAAAATATCCATTATTTATGAGTGGGGGGAAAAGTAATCCAGGGGCAGGAAAAAGCTACCATCTCTGAATAAAATTTTAAGAGGCAATTGACAAAAATAAATTGGCTTTGATTAATCTCCCATGAATTGTATATTTGCCATCTCTTTTGCATGAGCAGCACCTTCCAATGGAGCATGTTGGGCACAGGGAATACAGGTGTGTATGCAAGAATATGGGCTCTGAAACTCTTACGGCACTCCAAGGAAGATATACACCCTTTTTAAAAATCAGCCCCTTACATTCTTCAGATCTCATGGGCACAGCCTTAGTCTCCCATATGAGAAGATGGGGACTCAAAGGCAAGAGATGACAACCTTCTAAGGGCAATGGAAATAAGTGATTACCCCAAAAGTCATTGTGCCACTCAACTTTCCCCACCCCCCCCCAAAAGCATATCCATTTCAAAAATTTTCAAGACACAAAACAGGATCATAAAACAGCACTTACTGAGTGTTTACTATATGCAAGACACTGTACTAATTGCTTTACATGAATTATCTCTTTTGATTCTCCCAATACCATTATGAGATACGTATGCTTTCTACTGTTTAAGGTAAGAGATTTACATTTAAAAATATAATATCACTAAACAGTAGATATTCAGAAACAAAAGAATATTAACTTTTGCCTAGAAAAAATAGGGATGGTGTTAGAAAGTAATATTTAAATAACATTTTATTTCTGAATATAAAAGTGATGCAGGACTCCTGTACAACACTTGGAAATGTAGAAAACTATAAAAAGGAAATGTACATCTAATTCATTTTCTTTTTACCGGTGTAAAAATCATACAGTACAAATTATTTGGGTTTTTTTTCCATTAACAACATCATGAACATTGCTTCCATAAATATAAATAAATGGAAATATTCTTAAAACATAATTTTCAATTGGGATTGACATATATGCACTAATATGTATAAAATAGATAACTAATAAGAACCTGCTGTATAAAAAAATAAATTAAATAAAAAGAGGAATAAAAACATAATTTTTAATGAATGTTTAGTGTTCTACCCTATTGGTGAATGATTTATTAAAAAAAACAAAACAAAAACGAGATAGCCTCATCCACCAGAGGGCAGACAGCAGAAGCAAGAATAACTACAATCCTGCAGCCTGTGGAACAAAAACCACATCCACAGAAAGACAGACAAGATGAAAAGGCAAAGGGCTATGTACCAGATGAAGGGACAAGATAAAACCCCAGAAAAACAACTAAATGAAGTTGAGATAGGCAACCATACAGAAAAAGGATTCAGAATAATGATAGCAAAGATGATCCAGGACCTCAGAAAAAGAATGGAGGCAAAGATCAAGAAGATGCAAGAAATGTTTAACAAAGACCTAGAAGAAGTAAAGAACAAACAGAGATGAACAATACAATAATTGAAAAGAAAAATACACTAGAAGGAATCAATAGCAGAATAACTGAGGCAGAAGAACAGATAAGTGACCTGGAAGACAGGATGGTGGAATTCACTGCTGCAGAACAGAATAAAGAAAAAAATACGAAGACAACCTAAGAGACTTCTGGGACAACATTAAACGCGACAACATTCGCATTATAGGGGTCCCAGAAGGAGAAAAGAGAGAGAAAGGACCCGAGAAAATATTTGAAGAGATTATAGTCGAAAACTTCCCTAACACAGGAAAGAAAATAGCCACCCAAGTCCAGGAAGCGCAGAGAGGCCCATACAGGATAAACCTAAGGAGAAACACGCTGAGACACACAGTAATCAAATTGGAAAAAGTTAAAACACAAAGAAAAATTATTGAAAGCAGCAAGGGAAAGATGACAAACAACATACAAGGGAACTCCCATAAGGTTAACAGCTGATTTCTCAGCAGAAACTCTACAAGCCAGAAGGGAGTGGCATGATATATTTAAGTGATGAAAGGGAAGAACCTACAACCAAGATTACTCTACCCAGCAAGGATCTCATTCAGATTCGATGGAGGAATCAACAGTTTTACAGATAAGCAAAAGCTAAGAGAATTCAGCACCACCAAACCAGCTCTAAAACAATTGCTAAAGGAACTTCTCTAAGTGGGAAACACAAGAGAAGAAAAGGACCTACAAAAACAAACCCAAAACAATTAAGAAAATGGTCATAGGAACATACATATTGATAATTACCTTAAACGTGAATGGATTAAATGCTCCAACCAAAAGACACAGACTCACTGAATGGATACAAAAACAAGACCTATCTGTATGCTGTCTACAAGAGACCCACTTCAGACCTAGGGACACATACAGACTGAAAGTGAGGGGACAGAAAAAGATATTCCATGCAAATGGAAATCAAAAGAAAGCTGGAGTAGCAATACTCATATCAGATAAAATAGACGTTAAAATAAAGAATGTTACAAGAGACAAAGAAGGACACTACATAATGATCAAGGGATCAATCCAAGAAGAAGATATAACAATTATAAATATATATGCACCCAACATAGGAGCACCGCAGTACATAAGGCAACTGCTAACAGCTATAAAAGAGGAAATTGACAGTAACACAATATTAGTAGGGGACTTTAACACCGCACTTACACCAATGGACAGATCATCCAGACAGAAAATTAATAAGGAAACAGAAGCTTTAAATGACACAATAGACCAGATAGATTAAGTGATATTTATAGGACATTTCATCCCAAAACAGCAGATTACACTTTCTTCTCAAGTGCGCACAGAACATTCTCCAGGATAGATCACATCTTGGGTCACAAATCAAGCCTCAGTAAATTTAAGAAAACTGAAATCCTATCAAGCATCTTTTCTGACTACAACGCTATGAGATTAGAAATCAATTACAGGGAAAAAAACAAAAAAAACACAAACAAATGGAGGATAAACAATACGTTACTAAATGACCAAGAGATCACTGAAGGAAATCAAAGAGGAAATCAAAAAATACCTAGAGACAAATGACAATGAAAACAGGACAATCCAAAACCTATGGGATGCAGCAAAAGCAGTTCTAAGAGGGAAGTTTATAGCAATAGAAGCCTACTTCAAGAAACAAGAAAAATCTCAAATACACAATCTAACCTTACACCTAAAGGAACTAGAGAAAGAAGAACAAACAAAACCCAAAGTTAGCAGAAGGAAAGAAATCATAAAGATCAGAGCAGAAATAAATGAAATAGAAACAAAGAAAACACTAGCAAAGATCAATAAAACTAAAAGCTAGTTCTTTGAGAAGATAAACAAAATTGATAAACCATTAGCCAGACTCATCAAGAAAAAGAGGGAGAGGACTCAAATCAATAAAATTAGAAATGAAAAAACAGAAGTTACGACACTGCAGAAATACAAAGCATCCTAAGAGACTACTACAAGCAACTCTATGCCAATAAAATGGACAACCTGGAAGAAATGGACAAATTCTTACAAAGGTATAACCTTCTAAGACTGAACCAGGATGAAATAGAAAATATGAACAGACCAATCACAAGTAATGAAATTGAAACTGTGATTAAAAATCTTCCAACAAACAAAAGTCCAGGACCAGATGACTTCACAGGTGAATTCTATCAAACATTTAGAGAAGAGCTAACACCCATCCTCTTCAAACTCTTCCAAAAAATTGCAGAGGAAGGAACACTCCCAAACTCATTCTCTGAGGCCACCATCACCCTGATACCAAAACCAGACAAAGGTACTACAAAAAAAGAAAATTACAGACCAATATCACTGATGAATATAGATGCAAAAATCTTCAACAAAATACTAGCAAACAGAATCCAACAGCACATTAAAAGGATCATACACCATAATCAAGTGGGATTTATCCCAGGGATGCAAGGATTCTTCAATATACGCAAATCAATCAGTGTTATACACCATATTAACAAATTGAAGAATAAAAACCATATGATCATCTCAATAGAAGCAGAAAAAGCTTTTGACAAAATTCAACACCCATTTATCATAAAAACTCTCCAGAAAGTGGGCATAGAGGGAACCTACCTCAACATAATAAAGGCCATATATGACAAACCCACAGCAAACATCATTCTCAATGGTGAAAAACTGAAAGCATTTCCTCTAAGAGCAGGAACGAGACAAGGATGTCTACTCTCACCACTATTATTCAACATAGTTCTGGAAGTCCTAGCCACAGCAATCAGAGAAAAACAAGAAATAAAAGGAATACAAATTGGAAAAGAAGAAGTAAAACTGTCACTGTTTGCGGATGACATGATACTATACATAGAGAATCCTAAAACTGCCACCAGAAAACTGCTAGAGCTAATTAATGAATATGGTAAAGTTGCAGGATACAAAATTAATGCACAGAAATCTCTTGCATTCCTATACACTAATGATGAAAAATCTGAAAGAGAAATTAGGGAAACACTCCCATTTACCACTGCAACAAAAAGAATAAAATACCTAGGACTAAACCTACCTAGGGAGACAAAAGACCTGTATGCAGAAACCTATAAGACACGGATGAAAGAAATCAAAGATGACAAAAACAGATGGAGAGATATACCATGTTCTTGGACTGGAAAAATCAATATTGTGAAAATGACTCTACTACCCAAAGCAATCTACAGATTCAGTGCAATCCTTATCAAATTACCAATGGCATTTTTTACGGAACTAGAACAAATCATCTTAAGATTTGTATGGAGACACGAAAGATCCCGAATAGCCAAAGAAGTCTTGAGGGGAAAAAAATGGAGCTGGAGGAATCAGACTCCCTGACTTCAGACTATACTACAAAGCTACAGTAATCAAGACAATATGGTACTGGCACAAAGACAGAAACATAGATCAATGGAACAGGATAGAAAGTCCAGAGATGAACCCACGCACCTATGGTCAACTAATCTATGACAAAGGAGGCAAGGATATACAATGGAGAAAAGACAGTCTCTTCAATAAGTGGTGCTGGGAAAACTGGACAGCTACAGGTAAAAGAATGAAATTAGAACACTCCCTAACACCATACACAAAAATGAACTCAAAATGGATTCGAGACCTAAATGTTAGACCGGACACTATAAAACTCTTAGAGGAAAACATAGGAAGAACACTGTTTGACATAAATCACAGCAAGATCTTTTTTGATCCACCTCCTAGAGTAATGGAAATAAAAACAAAAATAAACAAATGGAGCCTAATGAAACTTCAAAGCTTTTGCACAGCAAAGGAAACTATAAACAAGATGAAAAGACAACCCTCAGAATGGGAGAAAATATTGCAAATGAATCAACGGACAAAGGATTAATCTCCAAAATATATAAACAGCTCATGCAGCTCAATATTAAAGAAACAACCCAATCCAAAAATGGGCAGGAGACCTAAATAGACATTTCTCCAAAGAAGACATTCAGATGGCCAAGAAGCACATGAAAAGCTGCTCAACATCACTAATGATTAGAGAAATGCAAATCAAAACTACAATGAGCTATCACCTCACACCAGTTAGAATGGGCATCATCAGAAAATCTACAAACAGCAAAAGCTGGAGAGGGTATAGAGAAAAGGGAACCCTCTTGCACTGTTGGTGGGAATGTAAAATGATACAGCCACTATGGAGAACGGTATGGAGGTTCCTTAAAAAACTAAAAATAGAATTACCATATGACCCAGCAATCCCACTACTGGGCATATACCCAGAAAAAACCATAATTCAAAAAGACACATGCACCCCAATGTTCATTGCAGCACTATTTACAATAGCTAGGTCATGGAAGCAACCTAAATGCCCATTGACAGGCGAATGGATAAAGAAGTTTTGGTACATATATACAATGGAATATTACTCAGCCATAAAAAGGAATGAAATTGGGTCATTTGTAGAGACGTGGATGAATCTAGAGTCTGTCATAGAGAGTGAAGTAAGTCAGAAAGAGAAAAACAAATATCGTATATTAACACATATATGTGGAACCTAGAAAAATGGTACAGATGAACGGGTTTGCAGGGCAGAAATTTAGACACAGATGTAGAGAACCAACGTATGGACACCAAGGGGGGAAAGCGGCAGGGGGTGGTGGTGTGAGGAATTGGGTGATTGGGATTGACCTGTATACACTGATGTGTATAAAATGGATGACTAATAAGAACCTGCTGTATAAAAAAGTAAATAAAATAAAATTCAAAAAGAAATAAATAAATAAACCTTGTTAACTTAAATACCATTCACAATATTGTAAAATAATGAAAGGTGAAAATTCTTAAAGAAAAATCTTTGTGTAACTCTCACTATGGAGGGGGTAAAACAGCTTAGCCCAAGTTTTGCTGTAAACACTAAAATCAGTGGTTTACAAAAGTTATGCTTGTGAAACTAGTGAATATAGCAGAAAAGAAGCAGACTCACAGGTACAGTGGGGAGAGGGGAGGGGAGGCAACATAGGGGTAGTGGAAAAGGATTATTATGGGATTATATGAAATCACATGTGTAAAACTTTTGAAAATTGTAAAGTACTATAGAATTTAAAGAATCTTTCATTCAATTAAAAAAATTAACCATGTTAAAAAAAAAAGGAAGCAAGATACCACACAAGAATGAACATAAAAAACACAAACAGAAACACAGACATCCGATAAATGGAATTATCAGATTCAGATTATAAAACAACTGTGTTTACTATGATTAAATAATTAAAAGCAAGCTGACATGTTTAGAAGTACAAAGTCAAACAGAACATACATCTAGGCTCCCAGGGCAGCCTCCAGTACCCACTGGACATTCACCCAGAGCTTCCTTACACAGAGAAAGCCCCTCCAGCCCACTACGGGGCCCTCTGATTCACTGATCCAACTGGAGTGCATTCAAAATTATAATCTCCAGCGAGTAACATCACAGAGATTCTTCTGTTCTCTGACACTATCTACAGCCCCCTACTGGGAGGACCTTTACCTCATAGGATTCAACATCCAGCCCCCCTGAGCTGCACTGACTCAGTAAATACCATACTGATGATGGGCAGCTGCTCAACTTGAGGATTGCTTAGGCCTGACTCAAGGGCGAACATGGAGTGAAAAATAAATAACTTCCAAAATTATTTCAGGTTGACAGGGCTGTTTTAATTTAGAGGTTGTAGCAGGTGCAGACCATTAAGTGTTTGTCTGCATGCAATTTTATTGTCCTTCCAAATAATGGAAATTCTTCCATTCCCTGCCAGCAGACTGACTCTCAATGTCTGTTTAGAGTGGTGATATAAATTTTATCTTTTTTCAATTTGGGCTGGAATTACAGAGCCATCGCACATGTCAGGCATGCAGTAAGTATTTATTGAATGAATAAAAGAATAAAAAATGAAGAGAGGCATTTTTCAAAGAAAGTTGTGAAACTGCACCAACAGTTGGTAGCCAGACTTTATTTTAAACCAGCCTAATGTTACTTTATGTTAATTGTTATCTGAACTTGAATCAACGCCATGAGGAAATATTTTGCCAGTAACTGTACTTTTGAGAATTTCAAGCAATAGCGGGCTCATGCCGGAAACAAAGGTGGGCAGCATTTTGGTCCTGCACATCACCCACATTGGTGTTTGCTTATTCTACATGTATAAAAATCTTCCTGGGAACATTGAACATCTGCCTCTGAGCAGGATCTCAGCAAATAACGTTGCAAAAGTGTTTGCCCTGCCTGAGACATTCCATTTAGGACCCAGTAAAAGGCTGACAAATTGAAACATAGAATTGATTAGAAATGCTGTGGAAAATAAATAAGAGCTGTTTTTCATCTTTTTTCTTTTGACACAGATTACACAAAGTGAAGTCTACACGGACAGCCTATTTTGTCATCTTTTTTATTACTTCAACCATGCTAGATTATAAGGAAACTTAAAATACCTGGTAACCCTACCCCCCATAAAAGTTACTAGAATAAAATCTGTGAAGGTTTTGAATGAATAGTATTCAGTAGCAGTTTCCTTAGATGGTAAACAGTTCAGGCAAGGAATGGAAAAGAGCCACAGCAGAAAATCCACTCAGAGAAAAACATTTCTAGAATAAGCCCTGGAGATCCTGCCAGTTGGTGACCACACAAACATGGCTACAAAAAATTAGAAAACCTTACTGAGGTCATACTGAAGGGTAGAGGGAAAGCAAACATGCTTCTTTCTCTTCTATCTCAGGGAGAAATCCAAAACTAATCAAAGAGAACATGGTAGTGAGAAAGTATACTGAAATGGCTAAATGGAAGTGAATACCAACATACACACAGAAAAAAGTAAAATGAGGTGCAATGGCAGATGAATAGATGCTTGACATCGCCAATCATCAGGGACATGCAAATCAAAACCACAACAAGAGATCACCTCACACCTGTCAGAATGGCTGTCATCGAAAAGATAAGAAATAACAAGTGCTGGCAAGGATGCAGCAAAAGGGAACCCTAGAACATTGTTAGCAGGAATGTAAACTGGTGCAGCCACTGTGGAAAACAGTATGGAGCTTCGTCAAAAAATTAAAAATAGAACTACCCTATGATCCAGCATTTCCACTTCTGACTATTTATCCGAAGAAAACGAAAACAATAATTCGAAAAGATATATGCACCCCGACATTCACAGCAGCATTATTTACAATTGCCAAGATATGGAAGCAACCTAAGTGTCCATTAAAGGATGAATAGATTAAAAAAATGTGACATACACACACACACACACACACACACACACACACAAAATGGAATATTACTTAGCCATAAGAAAAAGAATGAAATCTTGCCATTTAAAACAACATGTTTGCTAGAGGGTATTATGCCTAGTGAAATAAATCAGACAGATTTATTTATTTAAAAGACAAATACTGTGTGTTTTCTCTTATACATGGAATCTTAAAAAAAAAAACCCAAATATAACAAAACAGAAACAGACTCACAAATACAAGGAAGAAACTAGTAGTTACCAGAAGGGAGAAGGGTTGTGGGAGGGGAAAAATAAGTGAAGGGGATTAAGAGGTACAAACTACCAGCTATAAAATAAATAAATTACAGGGATGTAATGTACAGCACAGAGAGTATAATCAATATTTTATAATAACTTGTATGGTGTGTAATCTATTAAAATATTGAATCACTCTATGTTGTACACCTAAAGCTAACATGATATTGTAAAGCAACTATACTTAAATTTTAAAAACAGAATTGCAGTGATAACGGTAAATTAACGGGGGCACTAGAGGTAAATAAAGAGAAGTTTTAAGTAATGCATTGGTTCAAGGTATAAAGAGATGTGTAAAAAGATATATATCTGGAGGGATAAATGTAGATAAATGCTTGTAGATAAATGCTTAGTGATTCAATAGATAAAATAGTATGTGTTTCTTTACAAGGCTTAATGAACATATAAACCTACAGGTCAGACCTCTATGGAATGTTCCACAATGTGAGAACTACTGAAAATTTTGACAGTCACCTAGATAATTAAAGGGATGGAGAATAACATCTCTGCAAAAAAGATTAAAGAAACCTGATTATTTATGATTTCTTTGCTCACTAAGGGCTATTATTTAACTAGAGAGAGCAATTGAATTCAACAGCCTCTAAGAGTAAAGCAAAATATGGCTTCAGCTGTATTATGACAACCTTAAATTTATCCTAAACATGAATGTCCACAAATGAGAGAGCTACACATTGAATTGTTAACATGGAGAATGCTGTAGAATTTTCTTCTTTGTAAGTATTCCAAATTGTAATAAAAGCCCACATTTAGCAGAATAACCAATGACCCACCCACACAGCAGCAGGAGAAAAAAATCACAGGAGCATAAGCAAGGCCTTATTGGATTAGAATTTCAGTCCATTCAACGTAGACTTTGCTGCTAAAGGCCCCATGGGAAATCCCATAAGAACATGGCCTCCCTCTTTGATATCACCCTTTATCCAGCTACTCTTAAAAACCACTTATGACCTTCTTGTCATCTCCCCAGAATCTTTTAAAAATGCACTACTTCTTGAAATGATGAATTCTATAGTATGTTATCATTTTTGTGTGGAAGTCACCCCCTTAATTTTCTCAAATTTACCTCCATGAGATTCAACAAGTACCTCCCTCTTCCTAGTTCTGGGTACTTAGGTGGCATTTAGTGTTTCTTATATCTCCTTAGTCACGCTGCTCATTATTATAAGATTCGAGTCAACCCCCATCTAGGTATTCACTTTCTAAAAAATAATTTTTAAAAACTCTCGTCAAAGACTATTTTTCCACCTATACTCAATCTCCTTTATCATTTTCTTTTCTTTAGTCTGAAACTTCTAAATTAAGATGAGTTCATTCCTTTATCTTTTATGGGAAAGTTACTGAACAGAGGATCTGGAAGAAATGTAATGGGCTCTGCTGAGCTCTTCTGGTTCTTTTCTTAGTATTTTCTAGCTGCTTTCTACACCTGGAGGGAATCTATGTTATGCTCTCACCTAGTTTCCTTCCCAGAAAGAAATAAGATGTAAAGGAATATAGAGGAAGCCTTAAAAAAAAAACTCAGAGACTCTTACCCATCTTTCTGTTCCCAGAGCCTATATATATAATGTCCTAATAATATTACTCACCTTTATTGAAGGATTCTGTGTGTCAGGGATTAGCTGAAACCTTTATATTCATCATCTATTTAGTCTTTCTAACAACCTTGTGGGGTATTTATAAGAGTACCTGACATTTATTGAGCCACTTATATGTGGCCGGTACTCTTTTAAGATTTTTACACATGCTATCTCATTTAATCATTTAAAAGAATTTGTGAAATAAGCACTTTCATTAGCCCCGTCTTAAAGATGAGGACACTGAAGCTTGGAGAGTACGGTCACACAGTTAATAATGAAGAAACCAGGATTCTACCCTGAGCACATGCTGTTACCCACTACACTACACAGCCTCATTGATCGAATGATGAATAAATAAATGAACAAGTAAATAAACGAGCAATGAGTGAACGAGTAACAACCAGAACTAATAGAATAATTTTAAGCTGTAGAGAATCTGTGAGCATTGTAATGTGTGAAAACTGGATTATACCATCAAGCTCTATTACACTATCATTCAAGGTCCTTTCGGTTCTAGAAATTCCGTGAAATTAACGGCCCAAGTCAACTTGAAAGCTTTTGCTACTCTCAAGGCTTAGGAGACCTAATCAAATGCCTGCCTTTTTTCAACCCTAACAGTCATCAAAATGCTCTGTAAATATTAGTGAGTATGCTTTGTCAGTCTTTGTCTTTCTGACTAAAGGAAACACTGGTCCTAATCAAGCAATAAAGTATTGACATTCTCAGCAAAGTACTGCCATTCTCAGCAAAGTACTGCTTATCAGTTAGTTCAGCTTGCGTAATCCTACTATAAAGAACTTTAAAACACAACAGAAATCAGAGGGGAAGTGTGTGTTGACAGAGGTAAACATTTAAAAAACTACTGACGTTATGAGATTAATGCTTAATGAGCATTTCTTTCACTCACATTTGTTTATTAGCTCCCTAAGTGTACATTTCAAAAATACACTATAGAAGTAATACTTTATCACCTAGTTCCATTGGAAAAGAAAAAAAATCAATTTGATCCTGAGATGATCAAAAGAAGCAAACTTCAAGAAGTAAAAGAGGGACTTCCCTGGTGGCGCAATGGTTAAGAATCCGCCTGCCAGTGCAGGAGACATGGGTTTGAGCCCTGGTCCGGGAAGATCCCACATGCCGTGGAGCAACTGAGCCCGTGTGCCACAGCTACTGAGCCTGTGCTCTAGAGCCCACGAGCCACAACTACTGAGCCCATGTGCCACAACTACAGAAGCCTGTGCGCCTAGAGCCCGTGCTCTGCAACGAGAAGCCACCGCAATGAGAAGCCTGTGCACCGCAACCAAGGGTAGCCCCCACTCACCGCAACTAGAGAAAAACCTGTGTGCAACAACGAAGACCCAATGCAGCCAAAAATAAATATATTAATTAATTAATTTTTTTTAAAAAAGTAAAAGAGAATGTTAATTTCAGTTGTTAGGCAGGGCCATCTTTCCTAATCCCAGCTATAGACACGAGCCATTTCATTTTCCAGGAAGCTATAGAGATTTCTGAGCTACCACCTTGGCATAAATTTATCAACACATCTTGTATATTAAACTTCACTGAAAAGCTCTGAGAACCTCTTACTAAAAGCTACGTTTACTGCATTGTATTTTGAGAAACTATGCTTATAATAATATTCTAAACAACCACATTTGGTTTAAGCAACAAGTTTGTTCTATTGAGACTCACTGGACCTTCACACAGGTGCAAAGAATCTGAATGTGGAAGGAATATTGATTATCTCATCCAATACACATGAGAAAACAGTGGACATTACACAAGAGAAAACCGCAGACATTTGTTTGGTCTCTGGCTAATTAATGGCAGAGACAAACTGGACAGCTACATGTAAAAGAATGAAATTAGAACACTCCTTAACACCATACACAAAAATGCACTCAAAATGGATTAAAGACCTAAATGTAAAGCCAAACACCATCAAACTCTTAGAGGAAAATATAGGCAGAACACTCTATGACATAAATCACAGCAAGATCCTTTTTGACCCACCTCCTAGAGTAATGGAAATAAAATAAACAAATGGGACCTAATGAAACTTAAAAGCTTTTGCAAAGCAAAGGAAACCATAAACAAGACGAAAAGACAGCCCTCAGAATGGGAGAAAATATTTGCAAACGAAGCAACTGACAAAGGATTAATCTCCAAACTATACAAGCAGCTCATGCAGCTCAATATCAAAAAAACAAACAACCCAATCCAAAAATGGGCAGAAGACCTAAACAAACATTTCTCCAAAGAAGATACACAGATTGCCAACAAACACATGAAAGTATGCTCAACATCACTAATCATTAGAGAAATGCAAATCAAAACTACAATGAGGTATCACCTCACACCAGTCAGAATGGCCATCATCAAAAAATCTACAAACAATAAATGCTGGAGAGGGTGTGGAGAAAAGGGAACCCTCTTGCACTGTTGGTGGGAATGTAAATTGATGCAGCCACTATGGAGAACAGTATGGAGGTTCCTTAAAAAACTAAAAATAGGGCTTCCCTGGTGGCACAGTGGTTGAGAATCTGCCTGCTAATGCAGGGGACACGGGTTCGAGACATGGTCTGGGAAGATCCCACATGCTGCGGAGCAACTAGGCCCATGAGCCACAACTACTGAGCCTGCGTGTCTGGAGCCTGTGCTCCGCAACAAGAGAGGCCACGATAGTGAGAGGCCCGCGCACCGCGATGAAGAGTGGCCCCCACTTGCTGCAACTAGAGAAAGCCCTCGCACAGAAACAAAGACCCAACACAGTCAAAAATAAATAAATAAGTAAATAAATAAATTTTTAGAAAAAGGAAAGCTTTAAAAAAAAGAAAACTAAAAATAGAACTACCGTATGACCCAGCAATCCCACTACTGGGCATATACCCTGAGAAAACCATAATTCAAAAAGAGTCATGTACCACAATGTTCATTGCAGCACTATTTACAATAGACAGGACATGGAAGCAACCTAAGTGTCCATCAACAGATGAATGGATAAAGAAGATGTGGCACATATATACAATGGAATATTACTCAGCCATAAAAAGAAACGAAATTGAGTTATTTGCAGTGAGGTGGATGGACCTAGAGACTGTCATACAGAGTGAAGTAAGTCAGAAAGAGAAAAACAAATACCGTATGCTAACACATATAAATGGAATCTAAAATTAAAAAAAAAAAATTGTTCTGAAGAACCTAGGGGCAGGACAGGAATAAAGATGCAGATGTAGAGAATGGACTTGAGGACACAGAGAGGGGGAAGGGTGAGCTGGGACGAAGTGAGAGAGTGGCATGGACATATATACACTACCAAATGTAAAATAGATAGCTAGTGGGAAGCAGCCACAAGGCACAAGGAGATCAGCTCGGTGCTTTGTGTCCACCTAGAGGGTTAGGGTAGGGAGGGTGGGAGGGAGACGCAAGAGGGAGGAGAAATGGGAATATATGCATATGTATAGCTGATTCACTTTGTTATACAGCAGAACCTAACACACCACTGTAAAGCAATTATACTCCAATAAAGATGTTTAAAAAAACAAAATGGCAGAGACAGAAGGAGAACTGGGGTTTCCTATCTTTGGAGTTCCCTGCACATTCTACTGCACTACACTGACTGTAGTAGTCAAGGCTGTGTATAGAGAAACAGAAACAATAGGAGATGTACATACATCTTCAGGGGAAAGGCTCAAGGAAGAGGCAGCAATCACCTCCTGGGATTAATTCTAGACAGCTCACTACTGCCAGGAGGAACATTTGGCCCTGAGGATGTGTAATGGAACAGTGTGTTCAGAATGCTGCAGTCTTGAACCTTGGCAGAAGTCGGATTGGAGCACCAGGGGACCATGCCATCCCCTAAACCTGCATCACTGTCCTGGGCCTCAGGCCCCGGAAGGCGATATACTTGGCACTGCGCACATGTGCAGTTCACTCATTGGCTCAGGCTTGCGTTCGTCCTGTCTCTGTACAGCCTTTGGTCCACAGCCCGGTCCCTCATACATGGCCGTGCCCCTGGGGAGGTACCCGTGCACTGTGATTCTAACTGTGGCATCGGGGGAGGTATCCAGGAGGATTGGTGTTTGCTTGATAGGTGGTGTGAGCCGGCCTCCTCGCAAGCCTGGGATGAGCGGCCTCCAACACCCAGGGCACCCAGGTTTTTCTCATTCCAGGACTCCCACACCTGCCTCTTAGAACTCCCGCGAGATCAGGCTTTTTCTGAGAAGTGTGGATGCGTTCTGCTCAGAGCCTCCGGGCTGATTCTGCTGTCCTCTAAGCAGCTTCTGGCTCTCAGCACATCCCAGCCCATCCTCTCCCTGCCCTTCCGTCTGGACCTGCACTCACTCTCCCGCCACACACCCAGAGCCACGAAGCACACCCTGTGGGCCCCAGTTGTGCCCTGTTTGCCTTCCTGGGAAGCCCCACACTCCACCTGCCCAGTTCAGGTCCCCCATGGTGTTCAGAAAAGGAAAACATTTCCTGATGGAGGGCGCTGGGCGAAGGGGCCAGCTCCCTCATCACAGAGTGCTAGCAGTCGGTGGAGGGGGGAATATATTTATATATATTTATCATGAGAGACCGAGTCATGTGATTACAGAGGCTGAAAATTCCCATGACCTGCTGTCTGCAAGCTGGTCCAATCTCAGTCCAAAGGCCAGAGAACCAGGGGAGCCAGTGATGTAAATCCCAATCTGAGGGCTGGAGAAGATGAGATATGTCACTGGTCAGCCAGTGAGGCTGGAAAAAAAGGTGGGGGAGGGGAGGCTGACTTTCCCCTCCCTCAGCTTTTTGTTCTTTTGCTCTGATCAGGCCCGTCAATTGATTGGATGATGCCCACCCACACTGGGGGAGGGCAATTTACTTTATTGAGCTGACCATCTCACATGCCAAGCTGACACACAAAATGAATGATCACACTGACCCTCCTCTTCAGTTCTTCAAGACTTCAGGCCAACGTGCGCCTCCAGAGAACAGAATCACCAGCAACAAGCCAATAACCCAGTACTCAAAGTTGCCAGAAGACAGTGAAAAACGTGCCGGGCCAGCTCATCCATGCACCCACTCAATAAATATTATTTGAGCACCAACCATGTGTGAAGCACCATGCAAGACCTGAAGAGGCAATAGTAGATACACCTCAGCTCTTATCTCCAAGGAACTGACTTTAAAAGAAGGGAGAGTATCAAAACAGTGTGGTTAAATGCATAGGCATGCATCTAGAGAGTGTCCTGTCTGAACCATTCACTGTGTTAGGCACCTAGGGCACACCAGTGAACAAGGGACACAGTCCCCAGTCTCAGGAAGTTTACAGTCTCGGTGGAAAAGGATACTTATAGTGGTCTGAACCTAGGGTTTATGGACAGAACTATATTTCAATTCAGTTGGCTTATTTGTAATCCTGTATATTTTATGTATTTAAAAACATTACCCTCACATGTGGTCCCAGAGGCTTCCCTAGACTGCCAAAAATGTTCATAGCACAAACTTTGAATCCATAACTCTGCAATGTGTAATAGATAAGGCACCCTTAAACAACTCACTTCTTGTCCACAGTAGCAAAGATATTCCCAGAATTAAATTCAGGAATCTATATATGAGAAGGGTCTTCAGGTAACAAGCATTAGCCCAAAGGCATCACTGGAGGTCACTAGAGTCCAAGGTCAGATGCCATCTCTACAAGTGGTCAAGGGCATCTGGGCAACGGGGCTAAGGTACAATAGGAAGGCAAGCAGAGTACAGAGAGCTGTCAGCCTGTGCCCACTGGCAGCTCCCTCAGTTGCATCCTTGCTTCTTACCCCAGTTTCTGTCACTTCCCATGCCAATTAGGTAGAAACAGCAAGGATTAATCTACTGTGTCATAGCAGCAGCTCATTACTCCTCCAAATTGGTGAAAATGAGAGCTGACAGTACAGTATAATTTTAGAGGTGGAAGGGACTTTCAGAATCATATGGTCCCACTTCATTTCACAGATGAGAAAACTGAAGGTTAATAAAATTATGTGACTTACCCAAGGTCACAGAGCTTATTAGGGATGGAGCTGGACCTAGAATTTAGGATTCTTAACATGCCCGGAAATGTTCTTATCACTTCCCTTAGTTCTTGATCATGGAAAGGTCACAAATATCAGTGTAGATATTGCCAGTATGAATGCATTTTAATTGACTTTGGATATGCCAAGGTGGACAATATAAGGTTGGAAGAAAAAACAGGGTAAACAGATAATAATTCACTAGAAAACAGAAGCTTAAGTCTACAAACCTGTCTTCGAATGGCATGGGTACACTACATATACACCACCATTTTTGTCTGACTATGTCAAAATCAATTTTTAATTAAATCATTAAATGCTTACTAAAATCATTTTTATCCGTAAGAACATCCTATTATTGGGCCTGGTACCTGTGCATAACTCTCTCATGATGAAGTTTATTCCTGCAGCTGAATTTTGATGGTATCATTTCCATTTTCATCTTCAAAACAAATGTGTTTTTGTCATTCTCCCAGGCTCTCCTGGCTCTTCTCCAAGAATTACCAAACTATGACACCAGTAGAATCTGAATAGATCTCAATATGGTAGACAAAATGATATCCATGGCTTCTATAAATTGCTCCTGCCCCGTCTGTCCTTTAAAAAATGAATAAAGATGAATTGTATTATATATTTCCTCCAGACAACTTTTGAAAGCTGAAGAAATTTTGATTTATGATATTCTTCTGAACACCAGCCTTCAGAGCCTCCTACGCACTCACATTTATAACTTATTGGAGTAACACCAAGTTCTCTGTAAAAAGTTCCATTTATCCCTCTGTTGTCCTGTATAGTACCTCGGGATGGGTGTGTGAGTTGCACCGGAAGTGATGTATGATGTCACTGTTCACCTGCCAAGTATGGTAAAGGTAAGTAATGCTACCCAGAGTGACTTCCTCAACCCAGCACAGTAATCAGGTCCTCCCTCATTAAACAACACGCTCCAGAAAAACACTCGTAGACAGCACCTTCTCCTCAATAGCCATATGTTTTAGTAGTGGAGATAAGAGTGACGAAAACAAACATCTTTATCTTTTGGATATCTTCCCCCAGATATCCTGTTATTTCTGAAGTTATATTTGTCAAGGGTTGTAAACCATATAAGGCCCTTCATAGAGTTTATAGATCTTAGTTGTTATTATTGTTATTATGGTAGCTTAAAAGTCACTTTAAAATGGACACACATGACAACACAGGACATGCATGACCCTCCCCTTACACTTGGTAATAACCTCTGGGAAAATCTCATTTTGAATCTTTCCATTCAGCCACATATCTCTTGTCCAAATGTTTCAGAACACACCATGAACGTAAGTCCATAAACTTCTTCTTTTTTTTTTTTTTTTCATAAACTAATTTCTTATGTAGTATCCTGTCTGGTGCCCAGCATAGTATCTAGTGTCCACATGTTTTATTAAATGGAAGAAGAAATGTTGGGAAAGAATAGAAAATTCAATCATCTCCTTTATGAAAACTTTTTAAAAACCTTTTCTCCCCGAGGAGGTATTGGTCAATAGAATTGACCACTCCTTTCTGTGGAGGCAGCAATCTCCCCTCTATATGTTTCTGATACAGTGGAAATCATATCTCAATTCTCTGTTCATACTTCTGTCTCCCTCTAGTAGACAGATAAAAACTCTGTTGGCTTCATGTCCATATCCCCCACACCCAGAAGAATGTCTAGTATATAGTAGGCACTCAGTAAAGTTTGTTGAGTGAATGGATTTTCAAAAATTGGGGAAAAGGGAGGATAAAGAAGAAAGGAGACATAGATGAGTAATGAACTAAGGAGAGAAGGTGATTGATAACATGCACCCCAATGTTCATAGCAGCACTATTTACAATAGGCAAGATATGCAAGCAACTGAAGTGTTCACCAACAGATGAATAGATAAAGAAAATGTGTGCAGACACACACGCACACACAAAAGAATATTACTCAGCCTTGAAAAAAAGAATGAAATTTTGCCATCCGCAAAAACATGGATGGACTTGGAGGGTATTACGCTTAGTGAAATAAGTCAGACAGAGAAAGACAAACACTGTATGATATCACTTATATGTGGAATCTAAAAAATAAAACTAACTAGTGAATAGAACATAAAAGAAACAGACTCACAGATACAGAGAACAAATTAGTGGTTATCAGTGAAGAGAGGGAAGGAGGGAGGAGCAAGAGAGGGGCAGGGGATTAAGAGGTACAAATTACTATGCATAAAATAAACAAGCTACAAGGATATATTGTACAAACCAGGGAATATAGTCAATATTTTATAATAACTATAAATGGAATATAACCTTTTAAAATTGTGAATCACTATGTTGCACACCTGAAACATATAATATTGTATATCAAATACACCTCAAGTAAAATTGTTTTTTAAAGAGAGAAGGTGGTTAATAGAAAAAATATGAGGAAAAAACATGGGAAGAGAAAAAATGATGGTCACTCAGCATTACCTAACTTTATGTCAAGTGGATTTTGTGAAAAGGATTTAATGGATCAGAGCTACAGATGCAGATGAGTAGACTGAGAGAAAATGTTAGGTTCCCCTGAATTTCTAGTGCTGCACAGTTGCTTTAATCAGGGTGGTCTGAAAAGTGATTGCTCCTCCCCTCTCACCACCCCTCACTGGCCTAAGGAGCAAACACCCCCAAACTTCATTTCTTCTCATAGTCAATCACTTAACCTAAATTATTTAGTGTACAACTACTGTGCTTCACCACACTTTCCCTTTGAAGCTACAATGAAGAGTATGATCTTCACAATCATAGAACTTACCATCTAGTGGGAGAGACTGGCATTAATAAGATACCCACATAAGTAATGTAAATTTGTCACTGTGTTTACATCTGTGAAGAATAAGACATGGTTCTAGAAGAAAACAAAATGAGAACTGGACTAAGTCAGCAAAGCAAGGCTTCCAAAGAGAAGTGATGCTGAGACTGGGATAGGAACTAACCACGTGGTTGGGGGAAAAGAACATTCCAAGCAGAGGGTACCAGGATCACAGTGCACAGACCCCCACGATGGAAGGAAGTATGAAAGAAAGTTAAATTGCCTTATAGACAAGATTTTAGGAAGGCCCTCCTCTTCCATTTACAGTATCAACTTCAACAAATTACAAAACAAATGTAGTCTCCCCCTACATTGAGGGGAAATCTCCAAGATGAATAAGAGAGGTGAGTGGGTTTCACAGGCCTTTAGAAGGATGGTCAGCAATATCATCCAGGGCTGGGTCTGGCCTACTGACTGCTTGTGTATAGTTTTCGTTTTTTTGTTTGTTGGGTTTGGGGGTTTTGTTCTTTTGATTTTGGTTTTCACAAAAATGGAAACATACTCTATAGCTGTTTTGAACCTGATTTTTAAAATTTAATGTTATGTACTGAACATCTTTCCATGTCAAACAAAATATGGATTTTCAGCATTACTTTTATGTGTTAAAAATTATCCCATCATAGAATCCTAACACAGAAGCTTCAACCAGATCTCAATTTTTGGACATGTACATTGTTTCCAATTTTAAAAACTAAAAACAACATTGTGAAGACATTGCTATGGATGAAAATTTGCACCTGTCCTTAATCATGTCATGTTAATGGCGCTGGGATCAAGGGCAGTATCTGAAGTCAAGCAGACCTAGTTCCAATTCTAGTTACACAACTTACAGCTGTGTGATGTGGACAACTCAATAAGTGTCAGTTTCCTCATCCATAAAATGGGTATAGTCACAGTATCTATCGTACTAGATTGTCGGGAGGCTTTAGATGAGATAGTTCAAGTCAAGTACACAGCAAGATGTCTGCAATAAAATAAGCACTTAATAAATCATACTTATTACTTCTATTAGAAAAGTTATATGTTTAAGACTTTTGATAGATATTGCCAAATCATCCTCCAAAGAATCGTATGAATTAGTTTTTTATCTGCCATGTGTGAGACAGCCCAAAGAAATACATTCTTTAGCAGAGTTTCATTACCCCATCTCTGCTTCAGAGAATTTCGTTATAGGGGAGATCTAGCTTAAAAGCAGCAGGAAAAGCAGTCAGTGCTCTGCCATATCTCCTTGGATCCTTTTACTAAGTTCATGCACAACCAGCTACTGATGTGCTTTTCAATCCCAGCAGCCATCTGTCAGTCTTCACTGGGATTCCTTCAGGCTGCTGAAATTTGCTTTGCTTTGTGTGTAAGGAAAGCTAAAAGCACTTGGGGATTCACTCCCCTCACCCCAGGGACAGCTCTAAACCAAAGACTGACATGTAAGTGTAGATAAATGCTGCAGCATCCTTGATCCCACCCGGAGACAACTTTAAGGTGTGACCTACACTGTCTTCCAAAAACCCCTGGGACTGGACCAGTCATTCTCTGTGGACCTTGTTTGAGTGGCTTGGCTTCCTTTCTTCCCCTGGCAGTTTCCCCATGCCTTTAACCAGTCTTTTTCTTGGAGCCCATCCTAATAAATCACATTCACAGAGATCTTTATGTTACAGTTTTCCTCTAAGAAAGACAGAAGTCAACTTTTTTTCCCCTTGGTTGTGAGAGTTTAAATCTAAACTCATTGACAATTTTTTCTAACAGAAAACAATAGATTTTTTTTTCTTGGGAATTTGCATACTATAGGTTTCAATTTCATCAGCAGAAGGAAAATTGGGCAGAGTAGAAGCAATATGATTCGTGTTTTCATGGAAAGTGTGCTCATGGGATGAGTGCTGGGACATCCCAGGACTCTAGGCCAGGTCTGCTAATAACTAGCTGGGTGATCCTGAGCAAGTCACTCATCTATCTAGGCTTCAGAATATCTACTGATATTCTCTAGGTCTGAAGAATACCTACCAGAAATGTCTAGGGCTTGTGCGTGTCTATGAAAATATCGCTACTGGAAAGGCAGACCTCAGAATGGAGTTCACAAACACCTTTAATAATCCTTAACTTTCACATTTCTCTGAAGATACCCACATTTCTATCGCATGCTTCCTCACTCCAAGCTCAGTTTTCTTGTCTCTGCCTCTTAAGGAGGCCTGCTTTGATGAGCAGCAGATCTAAGCCTGCTGCTATAGAAAATCCATCATTCATGTCCCACCTCCACTCTCCTAAATTCCTGACTCCTTCCTTCAATATATCACCAATCATGCAGCTTCCAGCTGTAATATCTTCAGCAGAGCAGGCATGCTTGCAGTAGATCAAAAAGGAGAAAAACTGGATCTACATCACTTATCCTCTTATTTGTACAATCTGAGTAGGTAGGGCCCTCTGCGTTCAGAGAACCCAAAGGGCGAGAAAGGAGAGTCCTGAGGCTGAGGCATCGTGTCCTCACCCTGTGCTCAGAGGAAGTCATAATGTATTCATGAGGCACTTAGGACAGCTTCAAGTTTCCTCTGTAAGGCAGCAGCCTCCGTAGTTCTCATGATGAAGCAGCCTCCAATTACTTAACAAATATTCAACAGACTGGGAGGGTTGGCAACTTCTGGCTAGGAGCAAGGACTTCATAAGAAATGAAGCCTATTTCTGTTTAAGGGAAGATTTAAACCTCAAGACGAAGCACCATATACACCCACAAGACTGGAAACAAAAGAAAGGGTTAAAGTATGATGATATCAAAAGGTGGAAATGATGATCAACTCTTTTACACTTTCCATAGGAGTGTAAATTGTTACAATCACTTTAGAAAACACTATGCCATGACCTGCTAAAGTGAATATATGTGTATTATATGACTGTGCTCTTAGAAAATTACAGAGAAGCCCTTGCATACAAGCGTAAGTTCATAGCAGCATTATTCACATACAAGAAAAATGGGGAACAATGCCATATCCAGATGTTCACTGACAAGGATATGGATAAACAAACGATTAAATAAGAAAATTCACAGGAATGTCTAACGTGCCTTTGTAAGAGAGAACAGAGGCTTCGGTTCTGCCCTATTTATGTTTCTTCTTGGGAACAGACATTGGTTTTGTGTGTTTTCTTGTGTTGATTTTTTAAAGAAATAGGAAGAAGAAAAAAAAAACTTTCTCCTCCCCTTTCCTCGCTCTCACTCCCCCTCTTCAGTCCTTCTGACACCCCGACTCCCACCCTTTTTGTTGTTTTGGTTTGCTATGCGCCCACATTCCTATTTGTTATTCTGTGTTCAGTAGTCTCGTTATGCTTAAAAAAAAAGAAAATTAATAAACCATATCAAATGAAACATCAGAAATGGACCTTTAAACATAAAGCTTAATGAAAAGGGCAAATCATACAAGACTATAGGCTGTTACCATTTTTGAAAAGGTAAAACTAAACAACGTATTATTGAGGAATACCTACACATGTGATTTTTTAAAACTAAGAAGAAAAAAGAAATAACAAGAAAATCTAAAATAATCATTATCTCTAGATGGGAGGTGGTGGGGTGCAGGGGGGTGCAGAGGCTAGGAGCAGCACATAGGTAGAAAAACTCCATCTGTGCTCTTCTAGGTCTTATACAGGTGCAGAGTTCATGGGTGTTCACTTTATTACGCATCATAATCATGTATATTTCATACTGCTGTTTCATAAGTATCAAGTATTACCTAAGAAACAAATTTTGAATAAATAATATGAATAAATGGGAATGTAACTCAAAAATGGAAAAAAAAGCAGAGCAAACTGGCAAAATGGACTCCCTTCTTGAGTAAACTGTAGGCATTCGTAGGCATTCATTAATGTGCTACTCTCTCAATTTATCACTACAGGTTGATCCCTATGGAATAGTCAATATCGTACTTCAGTTCCTCCATATTTAAATATAGAACAATAAATTCTTATGCTATGGAATTCACAGATTTCCTGGAATATAAATACAAATTGGTAAACTGAGAAATGTTTCACAGTTATACGTGGCACTGTGATCATCTTCCCAATACTACCTCACAAGAATGTTTGAGGACAAAAGACAAAACAAAAGAGGAAAACTCTCAAGAATGTTAAGAAGAAAAATGACAATAGTCTAAGAAAAAGGTTTTTTAAGAAAATAACTAAATCCAAAACAACAGGTAACTTATCTGGATGAAAAGAACCAAAAAAAGGGCAAAGTACAGTCTATGCACTTTCTATTAAGCATTGAGACAATGAGAGCAAATACTAGTACATTTTCCTAGGGCTTTATAATGTCAAGTCTCTGACAGCACACACCTACCCATCTATATGATCTTTTTAAAAGTAAAATTCTGAGGTCAAATTAAATAAAAGATGCAATTTGGAAATTCATAGTTTTATAATTGCTATGATCAAGTATGTAAAGCAAATATAAAATTTCTCTAGATATTTGATTATTTAGAAAGTGATGAGGTAAAAATTGAAAAATTATAAAAATGCATTTTGAAATATTTTCCAAAAAGTTCACTTGATGCAAACAAAATTAGTCAAAAATTGAAAAACTAGTTAAATAATTTTGAGACATATTTATCTATATGATAGTAACTTAGGTGACTGTTTTCCTTTCCCCATTCAATAAACTGAATTATTTTACAAGACTGACCAGTTGCATAACTTGCCACTGTCTCCATCTCACTGCTTCTAATAAGAGCCCTGCATTATGACAACACCTTGACCAGGGCCACCGGAATGGTTTGTTCTGAGCTTACCCCAAGCTCATTTATCATTGGTAAAACAATCGGGCTATAAAACAGTCACATCTGATACCTCTTTTAGGAAGATAAGAGCAAATGGTCACATAGTTACAATGGAGAAGCAGAAGCATGAAGAAGTTCAATGACTTCCTTAAGGTCACATGAGGACAAAATCAAGAATAGAAAATAGGTTTCCTACCAATCAGTCGAATGAGCTCTATTCCCAAGGTTATGTTGCCATCTTTACTTAGATCACAGAAGAAGAGAAATCCGATTACCATCAGTACAGTATGTCATTGAGCTGAATTTCTGTTACATTACCCGATGACCAGTGTAGGAAACAACTTTCTTTCTCTCTCCTCTGGTTTCTGTGTTGGTCTACTGGGAAGAAAAAGCTTCATCCAAGCCCGTCTCCCTACTCAGCAGTGGTGGAAGATGGATATCTTCTCCTATTCCATCTGTGAGAAGTGGTGAGACAGGCCTGCTGTTAGCAGCCTGAAACTGCTTGGCAAATTTATTGGCATCTCTTCTTCAACCTAGTTGTAACTATCTGACATTCTAAGCAATAGGTCCCAGTGTGTGGGCTCTATGATTTAAATTAAATGTGAGAAAAAGAGGCCTCCTGGGGCCTCAAGCCTAAGCCATGTTCTCCAACTCTGTTTACCAGAGGCATTGCATTTTCAGGTGAGCTACATGACCAGCTGTTAATAACCTACGGGAGATGTCAATCATTCTCCAATGTCAAGGTCGTCTGAGCTGCTTTAATTCAGCACCCCCTCCCCCAGTTACAAACTCAAGGAGTATAGTTATTACCTCACTACCAGTTATCAATTGCCTATTTTTCTTAGACATTAAGTATAGAGTATCCACACTGGGCAAAGTAAGTATCCACACTGGGCAATGTGATGAGAACTGCACGTACTCTTATGGGACAGACTATTGCCTGTTGGTGGACCAGGAGGGCAAATAGTCTGTCCTATTCTGCTTCCCTCACTTCCTTACAGGCTTCACCTGTGAGCTCTCCCTCATTAACGTCATTTGTACCAGAATCCCCTTCTCAGGTTCTGCTTGACGCTTTTCAAACAAACTTCTGAAGATCAGCTCCCAGGTCACTAGGACTCCTCTCTTGGAATCAACTTTCTCTTTTAGAAAAGAAAATAAGCTTACTTGCAAAATGGTTTACAGTGAAGTCCAAGCTTTAGAAAAACTAGCTGAGCAGATTCTAGTAAGTAAATGGGCATTTAAAGGGGAAAAAATTATAAGGTTATCAAGTTTACAAGATCACAGATAGTCTCTTCATAATGAGAAAGTTTCCTCACCTGATTATCAGTCATATCAGTAAGGGTTGTCATGTATAGATATTGTAAAAGTCAGGGATAAAGTTGACTTCATTGGGAAGTCAGTAACTTACAGAAAATGCTTTAAGGTTTTACTTGTTTTGGAGACCAGGGCCAAAGAGGCAACCCTGGTTTGTGGGGTTCTTGAGTGCGATGGTGCACCTTCATTCATAGGGAGACGGTGCAAGCGGGTTAGTTTTGTTTCACATGGGCTGTACTTTGCATTTCATAGAGATGAAATTACAGATTTCTTCAGGAGTTGGGTATTCATTTTTTCTTCCAAAAGCCTTGTTTTTAATAGTTCTTTATTTCGTCTTGTGAAGCCTCCCCAAAAAAGATTTTTTTTTTGTTTTTATTTGTTTTGGTTTTGGTTTTTTAGAGAAAGAGAGATTTATTTTCAGGAACTGTCTCACACAGTTGTAGAGGTGTGGTAATTCCACACTAGGCCAGCAGTCTAGAAACCCAGGGAAGAGTTGCAGCTTGAGTCCAAAGGCCATCTGCTGACAGAATTCCTTCTTGCTCAGGGGAAGTCACTCTTTGTTCTGTCAAGGTCTTTAATTGATTGGATGAAGATTTTTTTTTTAATAGTATCACCACTTATTGTTTTCTCACTATAGTAAAAAAGTGATTAGCCACATGTGAAGGATAATCTGCTTTACTCAAAGACCACTGATTTAAGTGTTAATCTCAGCGGGGGGGGGGGGGGGGGGGGAACCCACCTTCATAGAAACATCCAGTATAATGTTTGACCAAATATCTGGGCACCGTGGTTAAGTTGACATAAAATTAACCATCACAATTATCTTGGCAAATTCCAAGGGGTTTTGCATTACTTAGGTTTTCAGATACGGAGATACACCCTATTCATTGTTCCAGAATAGTTCAGACTCAGCATGTCTTATTGTATTTCATCATAACCAGGGAATCAGAATCCTAATTTAACAAATTTTAATGGGAGGTATCTCTTCTCACTGGTTGTATGGCTCTATACTCAGTAAAGGGCATTCTCTTCTCCAGTATCGAGGTCCTAATCAGCAAAGTTGGTAGATGATTTAGCTGAGTGGCAAAAGGCTGAGTAAATCAAACCAGTTACTGGACAGGTTTTCAGAGAGCCCCAGATCACTACCTCAGAATCTATGTACAAAAATCTTTGAAGGAGAGATGGATACCCATTTAGTGGACACAGACCAGACAAAGACAGATTATCAAGACAACTGACAGGGAAGGATGTTTTCAAAGTGACGACCTAAAGATATTGTTACTAGAGAAAGGAAAGAGCTACTCTTTGCTGAAGTGAAATATAGAAGAGTGAGTTTGGAACAAGGTGACAATAGCACATATGACTAGCTATATGGTATAGAAGGAGAATATATGCAAAGAAATGTCACAAATATTGGGGAAAATCACACTGTCTCCTGCTAGGGTGAGCTTTTTCAAATTCTTCTTCTTGTGAGCTTATATCACTTTGAGAACTTTAGCATCTGTTTAAGGGCAGTAAAGAATCCAATCATACCAGTCATCTTTCAACAAAATATGTGATAGATCAGTACTTCTCAACCTTAGTTACATATTAAAACCAACTGGAGTGATTTAAAATCACTCCTCATGCTAAGGCTATACCTTAGTCTAATTAAACAGAATCTGTGGTGAGATACATATCAATATTTAAAAAACTCCCCAAATGATGCCAATATGAAGCCAAAGCTGAGGACAACTTACATGCATATGTTAAGGAACGTTTGTATAGTGGAATACTATATATAAAAAATCCTAAAGATGTCACCAGAAAACTACTAGAGCTCATTAATGAATTCGGTAAAGTTGCAGGATACAGAATTAATATACAGAAATCTGTTGCATTTCTATATACTGACAACAAAATGTCAGAAAGAGAAATTAGGGAAACAATCCCATTTACCATCACATTAAAAATAAAATAAAATACCTAGGAACACACCTACCTAAGGAGGCAAAAGATCTGTACTCCAAAAACTATAAGACAATGATGAAAGAAATTGAAGACAACACAAACAGAAAGATATGCTGTGTTCTTGGATTGAAAGAATTAATATTGTTAAAATGACCATACTACCCAAGGCAATCTACAGATTCAATGCAATCCCTATCAAAATACTAATGGCATTTTTCACAGAACTAGAATAATTTTAAAATTTGTATGGAAACACAGAAGACCTCAAATAGCAAAAACAATCTTGAGAAAAAAGAATGGAGCTGGAGGAATCATGCACCCTGACTTCAGACTATACTACAAAGCTACAGCAATCAAAATAGTATGGTACTGGCACAAAAACAGACACATAGATCAATGGAACAGGATAGAAAGCCCAGAGATAAATCCACACACTTACGGTCACCTAATCTATGACAAAGGAGGCAAGAATATACAATGAAGAAAAGACAGTCTCTTCAATAAGTGGTGCTGGGAAAACTGGACAGCTACATGTAAAAGAATGAAGTTAGAACATTCTCTAACACCATATACAAAAACAAATTCAAAATGGATTAAAGACCTAAATGTAAAACCAGATACTATAAAACTCCTAGAGGAAAACATAGGCAGAACACTCTTTGACATAAATCAAAGCAACATTTTTTTGGATATGTCTCCTAAAGTAAAGGAAATAAAAACAAAAATAAATGAATGAGACCTAATTTAACTTAAAAGCTTTTGCACAGCAAAGGAAACCATCAATGAAACAAAAAGACAACCTACTGAATGGGAGAAATTATTTGCAAATGATATGACCAATAAAGGATTAATATCTAACATATATAAACAGCTCATACAACTTAACATCAAAAAATAAAAAACCTCATTTTAAAAATGGGCAGAAGAACTGAATAGACATTTTTCCAAAGAGGAAGTGCAGATGGCCAACAAGTACATGAAAAGATGCTCAACATCACTAGGCATCAGGGAAATGCAAATCAAAACCACAATGATATATCACCTCACAGCTGTTAGAATGGCTATCATCAAAAAGTCTACAAATAACACATGTTGGTGAGGATGTAGAGCAAAGGGAACCCTCCTACACCATTGGTGAGAATGTAAATTGGTACAGCCAGTATGGAAAACAGTATGGAGTTTTCTCAAAAAACTCAAAATAGAACTACCATAGCAATTCCACTCCTGGGTATATATCTGAAAAAAACAAAACACTAATTCAAAAAGATGCATGCACCCCAATATTCATAGCAGCATTCATAGCAGTATTATTTGCAATAGGCAAGACATGGAAGCAACTTAAGTGTTCATCAACAGATGAATGGATAAAGAAGATGTGGTGCATATACATGCAAGGGAATACTACTCAGTCATAAAAAAGGAAAGTTTGCCATTTGCAACAACATGGATGGACTTGGAGGGTATTGTGCTAAGTGAAATAAGTCAAACAAAGAAAGACAAATACTGTATATTTTCACTTATATGTGGAATCTAAAACAAACTAGTGAATATAACAAAAAATAAGCAGACTCACAGATATGGAGAGCAAACTAGTGGTTACCTGTGGGGAGAGAGAAGGGGAGAGGGGCAATATAGGGGTAGGAGATTAAGAGGTACAAACTATTATGTATAAAATAAATAAGCTACAAGGATATATTGTACAACACAGGGAATATAACCAATATTTTATAATAACTATAAAAGTAGTATAACCTTTAAAAATTGTAAATTACTATGTAGTCCACCTGTAACTTATATAATATTGTACACCAACTATATCTCAATTTTAAAAAGTAAAAAACAAGTTGTAGATTTCTCAGTTTAGCTTTTTATTTGTTTTTAGAATGGAATAACAACTTCTAAGCTTCTTACATGTTGGACTAAAAACTGCTAAACAACTTTTCCAACACAGAAAACCCCATAAGGGTTCCACTAGCTCATTACCTTGCCATAAACAGGAACATCCCTTGTAAAACCTATCTCAGTAGAATATTAGAGCCAGTCACATTAAAATATATATATTTACACATATTAAATATATATGTATTTTATATAAAATATATTGGATATAGGTATATATATTTCTGCCATATCCATACACACACACAGTAGAAATTCTCATGACAATTGACCAGCTTCTTTATTAAGTTCACCTCTTTCTAGTCTAAGCTTGCCTTTTTGGAAAAAGCATAATAATTTATGAAATAAATAATTTAAAAATAAATAGTGAATATTTTATAGCTTTTTACTACCTAATTAAAATAGATTTGTATACTAACAGTTAATTATTCTAAGGATGCTGTTGAACTCAGACCCATCCCATAAAAATATACTATTCTGATCAATATGACCCATAGTATCTATGGGCATGGAGATAATTCACCTCACTTCTTCACAACCTCAGTCTATGATTTAAAGACAAAAAAAGTCACTTCTTTCCCCCAAGGAATTCCTATTTCCCCTAGATCAGCTCATAATTTTCCCCAATGGAAATTCAGAAGCTTAAAAATCTATTCTCCATCCCAGCCAATTTCACTTTAAACTGTTGAAGAAAAAAATGCCTGAAGTTAAAATAAAATCCATATGAAGTGAACATTTAGCATTTACCTTGTGCCACACATAGGAATTCCATTTCTACTTGCAAAATAAAGAGGAAAATTGACTTTTCCCACTAACTCAGGCCTTAAGTCCACTTTTGCTAAAACTTTTTAACTAACTGAGTCAAGCATAGCTTTTAAAGATAAATCAGTATATGGTGACCTAACATATCACCAGAAAGTGCGTTGGGTAGATGTCACAGCAGCAGATGTTTGGTCTATTTAATTCTGAGTCTGGCTCAGCAGCAGGTAATGCTATCATTAATCCACTGAGAGTACACCCCTCAGATGATAATCAGGGAGGAACTTTTTTTTTAAGTAACCATAATTACAGTGACACTCTCAATAGCCCTAATTATGGAAATGAGTTTCACATTAAATTCACCTGCCTAATAATACACAGTAAAAGTCTAATTTCAGCTGAACTGTGTTGTTTGTAAAGCAGCAGGGCCTGAGATTCAGGTACAAGACGTGAATAATAGAGCCATCATCTCCAGAGTTTCAACTCAGATTAAAAGCTGGTATTCGTTTGCCTAGAGTTCATGTTATATGCTAGGCATGAAAAATGCATCTCTAGGCAAAGAGCTAGGAGATTCCGAACAACATTCTGGTCCAGGTTTATCTCATACTTTTTTCCTGGTGCCCAGTGTTTTATTCTATCCAGACTCTAAGACATTGAGCAAGGAAAGCAGTTTCCTGCTTTTTCCTATGCTAAAAAATAAAAGAAAAAAATCCATGAGTTTGATGTTGATTGCTGATAGTTCTACTCATTATTGATCCTGAGAGAAGTGTGACAATTTGTAGCCTCCAAGCTTTTTCTCAAGATTCCAGGAGAAAAATACATATATATATACATACACAAACACACACAGAGGCGCATACAGATGCACACACTCACACAGTGTCTATAACCTAATTCTCCTACTATAGATACATCTCTGTTTCACATGGAAAGTAGAGTCACATATTTGTCTTTCAGAGACTCTAGGCATACCATAGTAATGTCTTTATCTTCTGATAGTCAAAAAATTGTAAAGATACTGAAAAAACTGAAAGCAGTCTATTGTCTACGGGAGAGAGACATCTAAGGAAGAATTGTGTGGCCCTTGCCTTCTCATTTTTCATCCTTTTCCTTGGTTTGGCTCACTCAGAATTATTCATTAATATTCAGTGATACTAAGAGTTTACCCTTCCAACATCCACAAAGCAAACCACTCTAACCTTACAAACTCCTAAAAAGATCTTCTCTCCTTTGCTCTCATCCTTACTCTGAAGTTTGGAAGGGCTCTCCGACTCTGTAAGGTAAAAGGAAAAAGAGAAGGACAGAGTGATTTATTTTCCCTCAGATTCCAGCTAAAAGTGGCAAATGAGGACAAAATCCTGCTATAAGTCATTTATTAGGAGGGTGACTTCATGTTGATGAAAGTTGCAAATGGACAGAATATATTAACTCTGTTTTGAACTTTAAGACAACTCTTTCTCTCATCAACTGCAGTCCCAGTGGTAGAGTTGAATGGTGGGAGATATCAGTCCTTTCAGCCCTCATTAAATTTTTGGCCACAAGCCATTGAACTAAATTCAAGAAGTTGAAGCCCTGAAATTTACTTTAGTTCTTTAAACAAAGGCTTCTTTCCTGGACAATGAGGTTTTGAGTGCAATTTGCTCTCCTAACTATAGAAGGTTCACAGGGAGTTCACCAGGAAGAAATTAATTGGACTTTCTATTGTTCTTTTCTCTCCTTTCCCACCCCCAATGTATTAAACAATTCTATAGACCTCAAATGCTACTGCCCTTCATTTGGTGAAATTTAATTCAATTAAAATTTACAGGGGCTTCCCTGGTGGCGCAGTGGTTGAGAATCTGCCTGCTAATGCAGGGGACACGGGTTCGAGCCCTGGTCTGGGAAGATCCCACATGCCACGGAGCAGCTGGGCCCGTGAGCCACAATTGCTGAGCCTGCGCGTCTGGAGCCTGTGCCCCGCGACGGGAGGGGCCGCGATAGAGAAAGGCCCGCGCACCGCGATGAAGAGCGGTCCCCGCACCGCGATGAAGAGTGGCCCCCGCTTGCCGCAACTGGAGAAAGCCCTCGCACGAACCGAAGACCCAACACAGCCAAAAATAAATAAATAAATAAATAAATAAATAAATAAATAAGAAAATCCTTTAAAAAAAAAAAAATTACAAAACAGAATAGATCATATCAGGAATCAATTCTAATAAGAAAAACAATAAAACTATAAATCCCTACTTGATCCCTACAAGTAGCTTGTAATCTTAGTTATGCCAATTTAAGAGAGACTCTACCTTTGGTCTTTGATGGAACTTAAAAAGTAATCTAGCCAATCTGATTCCATATCTTATCTAGGGTTCATTTTCTGGTACAAGAAAGAGTGCTGTAGATAAGATTTCTTACAGGGATAAACCCAAAAATAGTGGAAGAGAAGTCAATTTGCGGCTTTTCCAGATAGCAACACTCCCCATCAAGGTTACTAGTCATTTATTTCAAGCACCAAAGGAGGAAATGGTATATGCAGATGGAGGTCCGTGGTGGGGTGGGAGTCAGGGTGGGGGGGGGACTCAAAATGGGGAAACAACCCTACTCTGAGGTCTAGCTCACGAAAACAAATGTTTTATTTGCTGTGGTAGTTTAAAAATAGATGTAACTTGGAGAAATCCTCACCGTGGCAATAGTACTGACTTTTCTCATATCTTTTAAGAGAAAATAAAACATGACCTTTCCCTACTTCCTAGCTACCTCCTTTACAGAAGACACACACGGAGCATAGTCTACACCATTTGGATAATGCATTCTGGCTTGTACCGTTCCACTATGGTAAGATGGAAAGAGCACCAGATTTCAAGTGACAAAAACGTGGGTTCTAGTCCCAGCTCAATCATTTACTAGTCTCAAGGCCTTGCACAGGCATCTTAATTTTCTGACCCTCAGCCTCCTCTTCTATAAAGTGTCCTGAGCAGGCTACTTGAGATAATAAATGTGAAGACACTTTACAAAACTATCTCTGTGTAAATGTAGGATTGATCATGGGCCATGACCATGTTGTTCACCATCATTTTAGGAACATATCAGGTCTTTTAGAATAGAGATAGGACTAGATCTTTCCTAGAACCTACCATAGCAAAACACCCTCCAAGTCCATCCATGTTTCTGCAAATGGCAAAATTTCATTCCTTTTTATGGCTGAGTAGTATTCCATTGTGTATATATATAGCACATCTTCTTTATCCATTCATCTGTCGATGGATACTTAGGTTGCTTCCAGGTTTTGGCTATGGTAAATAGTGTTGCTATGAACATCAGGGTGCATGTATCTTTTCAAATTAGTGTTTTGGGGGTTTTTTTTTGGATATATACCGTATTGGAATTGCTAGGTCGTGCTAAGTGAAATAAGTCAGACAGAGAACGACAAATACAGTATGATATCACTTATATGTGGAATCTGAAAATATATAACAAACTAGTGAATAAAACAAAAGAAGCAGACTCACAGATATAGAGAACAAACTAGTGGTTACCAGTGGGGAGAGGGAATGGTGAAGGGGCAATATAGGGGTAGGGAAAAAAGGGTCATTATGGGATTATATGAAATCATCTGTGTGAAACTTTTGAAAATTGTAAAGCACTCTAGAATTTAAAGAATCTTCCATTTAATAGAAAAAAGAACCTGCCATATAACAAAAATAGTGAAGACTTATTGAGAATGTACCAAGTAACTCAAGAAGCTGAAGCCTTGTAACTTTAGTTCTTTAAACAAAGGCTTCTTTCCTGAACAGTGAGGCTTTGAGTGTAATTTGCTCTCCTAACTATGGGAGGTTCACATAGATAGTCAAGCTAAAAGGGACCTGAGACATCATCTGATCCAACCCAATTATATACTAGATCATAAGACTGAGCTCAGAACTGACTTGCCCAATATGAAGATGGTGCAGAAATGGAAGCAGACAACACTGCTTTTGACCTGGACTCTGGTCTCTGTACCACCCAGAACAGACTGGGGCAGTTTTCATTCAGGGCAAAGATTCTGCAAGTACATGTATTTTTGTGATGAAAGGGAGAATTCCCAATCTCCATGAGTAGCTGACTTAATATCTTAATATTTTGACAAAGAAGCTCTTTTTCCAGCAGGCTCTGATCCTGAGGATTTGTCATTCATTGGAAGAGGCAAGGTAAAGCATAGGAAGTGAAGAGTGGTCTGACGATAACTGGACTTCTAGATAAGCAGGATTGGGATAGCTGAGGGAACAAGTGAAAAAGTGGCATTGAGGTCTTTTCCTAAAAGGCCCTCCACTTGAAAACTTTGCCCAGGAAGCCGCATTCAAGGGACCATACCAGGCATGCAAGTATAAGAGAAACTGGGGAATGGAGTAAGAATCCATTGTCTGCCACCTATTAACGGCACACTGTAGCTTCCTCAATGCAGCCCCTGAAAACAAGGTCTTAATGGCCTTCTTTCTGGTTTTCCCTAAACATTTATCCTCAAGGAGGTCATAAGAGGCAGGCCTCTGGGAAGCCACACTCTGATTCAATGAGCTGTTTCTGGGAGAGTTTCAAGGAGAAAAATGATAAAAAGCAGGGTCAGGAGGAGGCCTTCATCTGACACAGCAGAGCAGCAGGAACTGGGAACAAGCAGTCAGACCCCAGACTGGAAGTGTGATGTGCTTGCCCTCTCACGGCCCTCTGAAGTCTTCACACGTATATATCATCAGCTCATTTCTTCCCCGATCCTCAGCACCTTGGTTAAAAGTCAAGAGGCAGTAGGGGAGAGTGGCACATATGTTCTGCTATTAATATCTAATTAACTGACACAAAGACTACCCAAGGAGCATAACTTCTAGATGCAGAGAAGGCAGAAGAGTGACAGCAAAGTGTAGACCCTGACCATGGCCTTATCAGTCCAGAGAATTTCCTAGAGGCATCCTACAGGTATTTCTGAAAGGACCCTGTGGCTTTCTGTGTTGCTGAGGCAGTATGATTTGCAGATGCAAAAATTTTCAGATTTTCTCTCAGAATTACTGCCATTCCTAAAAACACAAAAAGGAACACCATCAGTACCAAAAAAAAAAGGAGCATCCGGCACCAGGTTTGATCTGCTTCATTATTCATTCTCCTTAACCTATAGCAGAATTTAACCCTAAAAATGGCCTGGCATTATTGTTGTTGCTGTGTCTAAACCTTCCTTAATATTCCAGCTTAAAGTAGTAAAAGAAAGCAGAGCTAACAGATGCAAACTTAAGGCAAATTAATAAATTCTCATTTGCTATGGATTCGTACACCTGGTTAGATTTTCAAATTTGTCTTCAGAAGCACTCTGCAGGGCAGAAAGTAGCAGATCGCTCATGGGTGTTGGGGGAGGTTGGAGACTGGGGAGTGCACTGGAAGGGAATGAGAATGACTCAGTCCACCCACACGTCTCTGATGTACTGGAAGTAGTATCTTCTGAAACCAAGGGTCAGACTCTTAGTGATGCTGCAAAAAAAGTCCTAAGCCTTTTTAAAGTCGCCTAATTTCCTTGGGTTCATACTTTTCCAGATCATGCTTTAGCAACTTGAAGCTCAATGGCTTTTGCTTCTATTTATTTAGTTCTTGCAAGACTTCTGTTGAGAGTCAACCTCATTTTGATTAATTGCATTGGTTACATTATAGAAGCAATGAAATGACCCAAACTGGCCAAGCGGCAGCTCCTGTTACTGGCTGGCTTCTTAGAATTTGCATTAAATTTTATCAGCTGCTACTCTAAAAAGAAATATTCTTTCTCTTAAAGTCTGGGACCTTCCTTAGTACATTGGCTATCACAATTACAGGAACACCTGCCTTTACCTTTAAAAAGGGCAGGATGGGGAGGTTAATTAATGCAACAAATATTTATTCCATAACTACAATGTGCCTAGGAACACAGTGGAGGATATGCGTGTATGAAATATAACATTTCCCTAGGGAGCTGTAAGTGTACATGAGAGGACACATTGAGAGTTCCATGTGAAGAGTGAGATGAGCTCAGACAGGGGATGAGGAGAGATGAGTTACAGATGCTGCCACCGATGCTCCAGGGATTATGGAAGGATACTAGTGTGTCCTGACCTCAGACACATTTAAAGTAAACTTTCCTAAGGTTGATTTTTTTTTTCTACCTGGCATTTGTGGCAGACTAAAAAATTCCTGAGGAAGAAAACTGAAGAAAGTTATTTTTTATCTACACAAAAGAGATGTTTTCACATCATGTAAATACTAAAGAGGACTTTTTACTTTTTTAGAAAGGAAAATAAAAAGCAAGGCAGCTGCTGTTTAAATTAACATGAAGAAATGAAGCTACAACCTTTAAACAGTTCTTTCTAAAATAAGAGTGATAGTTTTCTTTAATATCTTACATAGCTACGATGAGTAAGCAAGGGTCATCAAGATTTTACAGAATATATCACCCCCATAAAAATATGAAAGGATCTGAAAAAATTAGCCAAATATAAAGCATTGGGGTTTCTTATTGTTATAATGTTAGACTTCTTCTTAAGGACTTCCACAATAAACAAAGATTTTGAAATGTTACTAAGTCAAAAGTCAATATAAGTCTCTATTTATAGCCCACATCTTTGATCTTTCAAAAGTAAGATACCTATAAATAGCCTTCAAAGCATTGTTTTTTGACCCTAGATGAACATTTGAATCACCTGGGAGATTTCAAAGACTGTTCAGATCTCCTCTCAGATTAATTAGTACTTTTTAAAGCTCTCAAGGGAGCTGAAATACCCATACTACCACATTTATATTGACTTACAAATTATTATCACCCAAACTTTACTGCAAGGCACACAGTATAAAACAAGTGACAATCTCTGAAGAGTAATTGGTTCCATAAACTCTTAGATGACATTGGTGGTGGGGTTGTCTTACTAAATAATAGACTATTGATAAATCAGGTTGTCTTATATGGAATTGCAATTTCAGCAATGTTAGGCATATTGATTCCAATTACAAACTCTGATCCTAGCCTGAACCTGATATAGCAATATGCTGGTAAGTTTCAGACAAATGAAGAATTTTGCTAAAACAGAGAAGCTTTCTCTGGCAGTTACCCAGTTCTGCTGTCATGGCTCAGAATTCTTGCAGTTGGAATAAAGATTCTTAAAATATTATTTTGTTTTCCTAAGCCTAGAAGAGGCAGTGAAGTCCACTGACATTTGTCAGATGCATGTAGTGGTTTTGAGTTTGTCACCGTAGCTGGGTATGTCACTGTAGCTCAGTGATGAGCAGATACTATACAAGTAAATTCCTTTGCAAAAGAAAGAAACTCCAGCTTCATACACATTGCCCTAGGACAGATAAAACAATGGCTATGTCTGAAATGCACTAACTTTCTTGCTTCAGATTCCCTTATGGGAAAGCTGTCATTCCAATTCAGTCTCTGATCTTAGAATGACATTAAGGTCAAGTTTACACCAAAACTATATGAACAGGTGAATGACTGCCACAAAGGTGAACCTTAACCTTTCTAAAGATATGGAGTTCAGCTAGAACTCAATCTGCATACAAGCAGTCTAACGGGTGTTTAAAACAACAAATATTAGAGTCCAGAAAAGCATCTAAAATTCAGAACACAGGCACTGAAGCCACCCTGCCAAACTGAGATATGTGATCCCAGGTAAGCTATTTAATCAGTCTATCCCTCAGTTTCCTTATCTTTACAGAACATATAACAGCATCTACCTTATATCGCTGGTAGGGAGGAAATAATAGAACACACACACAGAGCACTTGAAATAGTATCTAGTTTATAAATACACAAGCACACACAAAAAGTATCTCTTGTAAGTACTCAAATTCTGTATCTCTCTATTAAGCCACATGTAGCTGTACAATACATACACAAAAAGAAATACTCATATAAGAAAAAACCCATCTTACACCTCTTCTTTCTAGAAATGGGACCACACATATTCCCAAAACAGGAGGGGAAAAAAAAAAAGACAACAGCAAAGCTCTTACCAGCAAGATCATAGGCCCCTTAGCTTTTCCAAGAATGCTTCTGAAGATGGATTAGGTGAGGAGGAAACTGCTCTCACCAGTTAGGCCAGTGACATTAAACAACTAATTAAATTTCAGGACCACAAAATCCTTTATTAGAGATTAGCTTGGCCAGGCTCTCTAATTAGTAATGATTATGTTTTTTCTAGTGATCGGTCAGCTAAATCAGTCCAACAGAGGACATAGTTTTTTGAGTTCCAAATGATACAAATTGTCTGTTGACATCAATAAAATTTACCAACGAATGCCAAATTTCCCCTCCTCCTTGATTTTGGGACTCATTGGACTGTAAATCGCACACTGAAAACATCCCTCATATTTCTCTAACATAAGAGGAAATTATTATTAGAATTTGCAAGAAATGCCTGAGATATCAATGTAGCTTATAGAGTGCTTTTTAATTGCCTCCAAGTTATAATGTTTAATAGTACCATTATATCCTAAAGTGACAGACTTGCACTAAGTACACACTCAATGGGTATTCATTATATAGTTGCTAAACTTATTGATCAAAATTTTTATAAAAGTCAATTTGGGTCAACATTAGGATAAGTATTTGAAGGATTTGAGAATTTTAGGAGTGAGAAAAGGAAGTCACAGAAAAGACCACTAGAGGAACATGTTCAAAGTTACACTGTAATTCAGAGGGAACACAGGAGTGGAATGTCAGTCTATCATAACCAAGACAGAAGCCTTAGCCAACCAAGGGAGATGAATGGAAAAGCAATGCTCCATATTAGGGTTCTTAGTTAGGGGAAGAAACTTAGGCTAGAGTAAAAAAATCTAAAAAAAAACGAAAAAAAACGAAAGACAAACTATAAGACACTCATGAAATAAACTGAAGACAACATAAACAAATGGAAACATATACTGTGTTCTTGAATTGGAAGAAATCAATATTGATAAAATGACCATACTACCCAAGGCAATCGACAGATTCAATGCGATCCCTATCAAAATACTAATGACATTTTTCACATAACTAGAACAAATAATTTCAAAATTTATATGGAAACACAAAAAAACCTCATAGCCAAAACAATCTTGAGAAAGAACAGAGCTGGAAGAATCATGTGTCCTGACTTTGGACTATATTACAAAGCTACAGTATTCCAAACAGTATGGTACTGGCACAAAAAAAAAGACACATAGATCAACGGAACACGATAGAAAGCCCAGAAATAAACCCATGCACTCATGATCAATTAATCTACAACAAAGTAGGCAAGAACATACGATGGAGGAAAAACAGTCTCCATAAAACCATAAAATAAGTGGTTCTGGGAAAACTGGACAGCTACATGTAAAAGAATGAAATTAGAACATTTTCTAACACCATATACAAAAATAAACTCAAAATGGATTAAAGACCTAAATGTAAGACTGGATACTATAAAACTCCTAGAGGAAAACATAAGCAGAACACTTTTTGACATAAATCAAAGCAATAATTTTTGGATATGTTTCCTAAAGGAAAGAAAATAAGAGCAAAAATAAACAAATGGGACCTAATTAAACTTAAAAGCTTTTGCACAGCAAAGCAAATCATCAATGAAATGAAAAGACAACCTACTGAATGGAAGAAAATATTTGCAAATGATATGACCAATAAGGGATTAATATCCAACATATATAAACAGCTCATACAACTCAACATCAAAAAAACAAACAACCCGATTAAAAAATGGGCAGAACTGAATAGACATTTTTCCAAAGAGGAAATGCAGATGGCCAACAGGCACATGAAAAGATGCTCAACATCACTAATCATTAGGGAAATGCAAATCAAAACCACATGGAGATATCACCTCACACCTATAAGAATGGCTATAATCAAAAAGAACACAAATAACAAATGTTGGCGAGGATGTGGAGAAAAGGGGACCCTCCTACACTGTTGGTGGGAATGTAAATTGGTGCAGTCACTTTGGAAAACAGTACTGAAATTTTGCAAAAAACTGAAAATAGAACTACCATATGACCCAGCAATTCCACTCCTGGATATACATTCAAAAAAACCAAAAACACTAACTCAAAAAGATGCACACAACCCAATGTTCATAGCAGCATAATTTACAATAGCCAGGATATGGAAGCAACCTAAGTGTCCATCAACAGATGAATGAATAAAGAAGCTGTGTTATATAAATGCAATGGAATACTACTCAGCTATAAAAAAGAAGGGAATTTTGCCATTTGCAACAACATGGATTGACTTGGAGGGCATTATGCTAAGTGAAATAAGTCAGAGAAAGACAAATACTGTATGATATCACTTATATGTGGAATCTAAAAAATACAACACACTAGTGAACAGAAAAAGAAGCAGACTCAGATATACAGAACAAACTGGGGGTGCAATATAAGTGTGGGGGAGATGGAGATACACACTATTGGGTGTAAGATAGGCTCAAGAATGTATCCTACAACATTGGGAATATAGCCAATATTTTGTAATAACTGTAAATGGAAAGCAACCTTTAAAAGTTGTTTCAGAAGTTAAATTAAAAATAAAATAAAAATAAAATTACACCTGAATTTCTCATAGAGAAAAAAAATTAGAGGTAGGTTTATTCATAAAATAACTGATACTGAGAAGTTAAAAGGACCCTCACGAGTCACTGAATCCAATTTCATTCCAAAATAAGTATACTTTGAACAGAATTCCCAGCACAGGGAACAGCTTTTGCTCCCAGATTCCTATAATATCTTGGCACTCACCACCTATTAACTAAAGAGATGGGTCAACCCAACTATGATCAAGTTGGTCCAAGTCCTCTTCATCCCCTTTTGTAATTGAATGTTTTCTTAACAGTTCGCTCCACTAACACCCAATGTATGTCTCAAATTCCTTCTAATCCCCAGAGTTTACTTGGTACAACTTTTAGTTTGTTTGCTTATTTTATTTCATGTTCCTTTTTCATTATAAATGGGCATTATTGAGCACCAACTAAAACAGGACCTCATGCATCTAAGGCATAAAGTTATGATCACTTTCTGCATGGGCCCTACAGAAATTTACATTTGAATTGGGGAGAGAGGCTTGTGCATTTAAGAAACAAAAACAAACAAAAAGAAACAAAAAAAATACTTCAATAACCACACAGAAGCACCAAAGCAGTTAAGAAAAGCTCTATAAAAGAAGCCCTTTTCACAGGCCTTGCAGAATGGACAAAACTTAAATAAAAGAAGAAAGTTTATCTGACAAATTAAAATTCCAATCCTTAATTAACTACTTAACTAAACATTTCTTGTTCTAACTCCTATGGGCACTAAAACAAAAGATGCAGAGGCAGATGCAAAGTGGAATTGAAAAATGATTTGAGAAGGAACGACCACATCAGGTTTTTTCCCACATGGGCCCATCATGTTCCCCCTATTCCATATCATTTCATTTTCTTGCAAGTTTTCTATAAGATTTCACTTCTGATAAACGAAGTGTACTAGATATCAAGTAATGCTCAAGGTCTTTATCCCTTATTTGTAAGAAACCCATAAAAGTTGGGTTCAGAACCAGAGTCATTTGAACAGTACTCTCTATTTGGCAAGCATGAGGATTGAGCCTGAAGCATGTGGTTTAGAAAAGTTCCTCAGGTAGAATGAGTCCAGCATCATACATGAGAAACACTTTCCAAACAACAGTTCCATTTGCAGGACATTACACTGGCGTCAATGTCGACTTCCCTTCAACACGAGGTAGAACCAGGGAAAGAATAATAATGGAAAAAAGCCTGCCTGGACTATGTCTTTCAGGCAATGCCAAAAACAAAAACAAAAACAAAAACAAACCAAAAACAAACTAGAAACAAGCTAAGCAATGTTTCACTCAGAATCTGCAAACCACTGGAGTCAGACTGAGCAGATGAGAAGAGATGCTTTATTTTTCACTAGCTGGGCCAGAGACTAGATATTGATTGGGTTGGCCAAAAAATTCATTCTGGTTTTTCCATAAGATGTTATTGCACAAAAACCAGAACAAACTTTTTGGCCAACCCAATACAACAATTTATAGCTCATAGCTCAGACAGGAAGAGCAAAAGTTTGAATACAAACTTTTCCTACAGAAAGTTGATAAATGTCACAGGCTTCTACAAAAATGAGCTCTGCCTTCACTGAGCAGCAGTATCGTGGAGGAGAGCTGGGAAGAAAGGGGCAGCCTCGAGGCACTGGGAATTTTACCAGTCATAAAATGACTGACTGAACTTGACCAGAAGCAGTTGCAACAGAAGCAAGTAGATTGTTCAGGGAACAGCTGCTCTAGTAATCCCATTTTAAAATGGGAATTGAGTTTGCAAAATACCTGAAAGGATCAGTGTTCAGCATGCCTGTCCCAGGGGATATGGAAATGCCAGGGAAAGATGAAAAAGATCATAAACAGAACAAAACTCCTGCAAAACCTGCAGAGCACACTAGGGAGAAGCTGCATGGGGTAACGCAAAGAGCGCTGCAAAGTTTCTCTTTCTGGTCTCTGTCTCCACATCTGTAAAATTAAGACACTGGCCCAGTTGATCCCTAAGGTTTTTTTCAGTATTAAAATTCTATGAATTCTGTGAAGCACTACAACAGGAACCATGCAAAATAAACATAATAGTATATGCAGCAGCAACAATAAATACTCAATGTCAGAGACATAGAGTCTGTAAACGAAAGAACCTCTGATGCTACACAGAGGATCCCAGCATACAAGCAAGGTTGGTGCAATCTCACGCTCCCTCCAACTCTCCAAACCAAATTTTGTAAAAATTGTTGAGAAATATACCATGTCCCATGCCCTGTAGATTCATTGATGAATATCATGATTTCACAGTATACATTTCCCTAACTTCTCACTAAAATACTTCAGTGGTTTCCATTGCCCCCAGATAAGAACTCCTGAATCATGTCCTACAGGGCCTGATATTATCTGACCTCTGGCTTTGTCTTCAACCTTGCCCCTCACCCCAATCTCCCTCTGGTTCACTTCATCTGAGACAACTGGCCTTATTTTTCTGCTTTGAGTGTGTCAAGCTCATCACCACCTTGGTGCCTTTTTCCTGGCTATTCCTTCCGCTTGCATAGTCTTCTTCTCCCTGCTCATCACGTGGCCAGCTCCTTCACATCATTTCACTTAACTAGGAAGCCATCCCTGATTTCCTCCACTGGCCACTTCATCCCACTGTTCTCATATTTATTTCAGAGTATGTCTTGTTCTGAAATTAATTACTTGCTTACATATTTATTTTCTGTCTTCCCCAACTGGATCATTAGCTGAGTGAGGGCACAAATGTGATCTGTTTAATGTACTCCTGTGCATCATAGGAACTCAAAAACTGTTTGCTGAGTGGATGATTAAACCACAATTTACTGTCTTAAGAAATATTGGATAAGAGGTTTAGTGACTTGCTAAAGTGAACACTCTACTAAGTAATATGAGATTAGATCCTGGGACTTCGAATAGTCTTTCTACTAGAATTTGCTTCTAACTTTCTAGAGTATTCCATCCAGTTGACCCCAGAAGCCACTGTTCATCTCTCTCTATAGTTGGAGCTAACTCTCTCAGTCTATTTGTAATGCTACTCTGTGCACAAAAGGTTCTATTTTCAAGCGTATGTTGAAGTGGGGTGAGATATCAGGCGGCATATCTAAGCATAAGACTAAGCATTAAATTTGATGATTATAACTATTAAAAATCATACCTTCATTTGTGATGAGAAAAGAGAAAATTGGGAAACATAATTAACTTGGGAACTGGATATATGTCAGTATTGGTGGTCGTTGGAATAATAGTCATGGATTTGAAATTCTGTACTCAGTGGTGTACTGAAATGTTTGAAAGCATGGGTTCTAAAGCCTGGATCTGACTACCTTCTCTGCCACCTCTGTAAGACCTTATGATCCATCTGTGCCTCAGCTGTCAACGGGGGCTACTACCAGTACACCTGATGAAGATTGAATGAGTTTATACATATAGAGCTCTTAGATCAGAGCCTGGAACAGAGTCTGCATCTATATGTGTTGGCTGCTGTTATTGTTATTCTCAGTAGTCTACACTTTTCACCATGAGATTTCACATTGCAAACGATACCAGTTGTTTAATTTTCAGTTGAACTTCACTGTACTATAATAATATCTTCAGTGGCTATGGATCTTTCCCTCATATATCACCATACACCACCCAAATCCAAGGGATCCTTATAGAATTCACTGACGACTTTACTCACATAGCTGAGGGACTCTCAATGGACTCCTACCCTTCATTCTAAATCCCTGGCCTCTGCCAGTGGCTTCAAACTTTGGTTTCCTATTAGCCTAACTCCTGTGGACTAATGTCTAGGCTACACTTCCTATGGTGCTTTCTCTTTAGGTTTTGCCCTGGCATCTGTCTTGGTTTGTTCTTGCTGTGCATCTTTAGGGCCACTCTGGCCTATCCTGACTCAACTTAGGTCTAGTGTCCTGCTCTCCTATTTCTCTGGAAAGGGATGTGAGACCATAAATACTGCAACATGGCATCCTTAACACCACAGATTTTAATAAAACTGAGCTTTTATTATAACTTCTGCAGAACTGAGTCAAGATGCCTTCCTTGGAAAAGACTGAACATCACTTGAGTATGCACTATGAATTCTTACCCTTCACTTTGGATTAGATTCATAAGTAATATCCTCTTTGCATTCTCACTTGTTAATACCACCATCCATTAGTTAGAAGATATTTTCTAACAAATTTTTCTTCCACATTTCTCCTCTGCTTCTTCAAAGCACTGTATGCTAAAAATGTCTTTAAATAAACTTAAAGGCTATAAAAGGCCACCTTATTTCCTGGATCTTTATCTAAAGTCTTAGCTAGAGAGTATATTGCTCTCTGCATATTTTCAAACGTTTCCTTATTTTCCAACTCAGAATCTTTGACAAGATTACTTTCCATGGTAAATTTTAGCTAGGTGTTTCCAAGGAGAATACATGAACTGAAATATTAACATGCACCACAGTCTTATTTTTATTAAGAAAGTCTTTGGTTCAACAAATAATTCTGCTTTGAAAACTAGTTACCTAGGAAACAAATTCCTTAAAAAAAAAAAAACCCAAAAACTAGCTTCCCACAACTGTACTTGCTAAGGGTATTGTACGATCTCTTCACAGAGGGTAATTATCCAAACCAGGTGGCATCAGTTTATCAATCCAAATGCTTCATCTTGCAAAATAAGAAAATACCTTTAATAAGCACATACACTACAGTTACTATAGGAAAATAGCTCTATTTCAAAATATACCCTCACTGAATGAGCATCTCATAAAATAGATACCACGGTTAATGGACAGATGTCCTGTTTCATGCTAATTTTGCTTACAAAGTCAGATACACTCAAATCAGAAAAAGCACAGGGAAGGAGTATATCCAACTTGCTAAACAAAACCCTTTCCGTGGTTACTTTACCTGTCCTTTGAAAAAGCATTCTAGAACTTAACTTGAAAAGCACATATGCCTATAGGCAGGATGAGCTACAACATCAATGATTAGATTAACATTTCCAGTGGGGCTAGGGAAATGTAGCAAAGCATTTCACCACAACTGAGGTCAACTTTGGGTGAGGGGGTACTATAAACTATCAGATGTGGAACTCTCTTCTGGCTATCTGTACAGCCTTCATTTTCTCTAACTAAACATGAGTGTTCTCCCTACCTCAGCAAAAACCTGGATCAACAATAAATCATCACTTTCCCTGAATGAGAGAGGCAAGAGATTCAAATAACTTGAAACAGTCACCCATCAGTGAGCATGGAGATAGGTAGGAGGAGCAGTGAAACGGTTTTAGCTTTGAGGGCTCACTATGTAAGACCTTTACTGTCCATACAATGTATGTTATTTCCTCCGTGGTGAAACCGCAGCCAGGGATTGCCAGTGATGGAAGCAGGTGGACTCGGTCTCAGGGCAACATACTGGACTCATCAAAGATGACACTATGTTCAGAGCATAGAAACATCAACAGGATCTGCTAATGTCAAACTTTCGTAACCAGATATTCAGGTACACATTCTCTCATTCCTCATTAAATATCTGCTGCATGCCTTTTACCTGCCAAGTACTGAGCTGGCTGCTGAAGACACAGAAATGCATGAAACATGATCGCTCTCCTGGGCGAGTTCATAATCTAGTAGATGAGACACACATATCAGGCATCATAACAATGATAAGTACACGGGACAATGGCTGGTTTAGAGGGGATGTTAACTGTGCGATGCTTGTGTTGTCACAGCGTATGGGTCAGCAGGGCTTCCCAGAGGAGGGAGTTCTTAAACCTGCTCTTAAAGTATAAGCAAAAAGTCCATCAGCTCGGGGCTTCCCTGGCAGCACAGTGGTTGAGAATCTGCCTGCCAATACAGGGGATACGGGTTCGAGCCCTGGTCTGGGAAGATCCCACATGCCGCGGAGCAACCAGGCCCATGAGCCAGTCACTGAGCCTGCGCGTCTGGAGCCTGTGCTCCGCAACAAGAGAAGCCGCGATAGTGAGAGGCCCACGCACCGCGATGAAGAGTGGCCCCCACTTGCCACAACTAGAGAAAGCCCTCGCACAGAAACGAAGACCCAACACAGCCATAAAAAAATAAATTAAAAAAAAAAAAAGTCCATCAGCTGGATAGAAAAACACTCCAAGTAGAAGGAAGAACAGGTGCAAAGGCACAGAAACATAAATATGCGTACTGTGTTAGAGAAGCTGCAATTAGCCTGACATGAGCGGAAAAGTGACAAGTGGGGATCACCACAAAATAACACCAAAATGGTAGGCAAGAGCGGGACCATAGACGGCCTAATATGTAAAGCAAAGCTATGTAAGTTTTAAGCAAGGGTGCAGCACTATCAGATCTGGGCTTTAGTAGAATCACTGGCAGCAGAACTATGGATAGTTTAGGTTGGGTGACACTAAAAGTAGGAAAATCAGGAGAATTCTGTAATAATCTTGGAAAGAATACAAATTAAGGATATGACTGATCTGAGATGTTCAGAAGGCAGAAACAGTAAGACTTAGCGACCAGTTGGATGTGCGGAGGGATGGAGAAGAAAGAAGTGTGTGACTTGGGTGGCTGTTTGGGTGGCATTAACCAGGAGAGGGAGAATAGTAGTTATAAGGAAGTGAGTGCGTGGGAGAGGGTGAGGGCGTACGTTTGGGGCAGGGAGGGATTGGAAATAATTGCTGCTTTGGACATGCTGAGTGTGAAGGGCTGCAGGACTCTAAGAGGCCATGTTCAGTAAGCCAACAGGCACGTGGGTCTGGACCATCACACCACAGTCAGAGTTACCATCACATAGATTTCAATGCATCCATATGCAGAGAGTAGCAGAAGTCTTGGGCATGAGTGAGGAATCTCTTCCTTGTTCTTCTACTAAATTAGTGAGACCATTGTCTATTCCCTCTCTTCTATTTTCCTCTCACCACTACTTTCTACCCTTTATTTCTTTACCAAAAATACTCCGTTTGCTAGCTTTCTTCTTGCCCTCTCTCAACTCCTTTCCAGCATTAAGTACGACTCTTACGTTTTGACCCATTCTTTATCCCTCCTTCTTTTATTTTTGTTTCCAATAATTTTTACTCTGTAACAAAAGCCTTCTTCCTTAACACTATTCCAAATACAAAATTTTCTAAATTAGGAAGCTGTGGGTTTTTTTTTAATTTTTAACTTTTTATCATGTAAAATTCATACATAAAGTACACAGAGTATTCTAACAAACTCCAATATGCTTCAACAAGCAGCTGTATTTTTTTAAATAAAATAAAATCAGTACATGACTACTGCAATCATATATGAAACTCATTCTCCTCCTGCACCAGAAAATAACAAGTACAAGAACAGCTCTTATCTGTAGATGTTCACATTTTTCATCCTTAAACTCTTCCCCTGTGTTGTGTACCATTCAAGCAAACTTTCTACTTATTTTATCCTTATAACTGCCTTGTGTGTAGTCAGGTGGTATTATTTTATCCATCTGACATGAAAAAAAAAGAACTTAAGATTCAGATTAAGTGACTTGCCCAAAGTCACACGCAACCAGTCAGTGTCTGAGCCAGGCAACTTTGATGTATTCCTTCAAACCTGCCTCAGTGCTTTAAATTCCCTGGGCACCATGAACATTAGTTGATGACAATTACATTATCCTTCTATAAGGACATGCTTTGCATTATTATTATTTAAAAATTCCTTGATTCAGCAGGTCCTAAGCCTTTAATAGAGCTGTAGGTGAATTTAACATACACAGACATTTAAAAGCCAATTATTTGCAGGTAAGAACAAATCTTCTTTGACAATGCCAGAAGAGTCAGCCTTTTAGATTTTGTTTCAAAAGATTTGTGTCATCATTAATCTAGGTGATCCTCTGGAACCTCAAGTCTCTAAGACTCCCTTTCTATGGTCCAGGGATACCTCAATGAGCTCAGAGGCCAGGGTCCCTGCCCAGAATAAAGAGAAAGCTGCCAAGACAAGACAACAGCTCTTCTTCTACATGTGGTCTTGGTCCTCGCTTTCCAGTCCCATCCTAAAAAAAAGGATGCCTGTTCTTCTCAAGGCTCACAACATTCCTCACGGCCACTAGATGAATAAGTAGAGTCAGATCAGGAATTGCAGGGACTTCCCTGGCAGTCCAGTGGTTAAGACTTTGCCTACCAATGCAGGGGGTGTGGGTTCAATCCCTCGTCGGGGAGCTAAGATCCCACATGCCTCGTGGCCAAAAAACCAAAACATAAAACAGAAGCAATACTGTAACAAATTCAATAAAGACTTTAAAAATGGTCCACGTCAAAAAAAAATCAGGAATTGCAAAGTTATGCCAATTTATCCTGGCAGAAACCTGAGGATATATAAGTGAATGGATTCTAAGAGTGTTAAACAGTGGAGGATAGAATTTAACATTGGATCAGGTTGAGCTTACTGATATGAGTGCACTGCCAGAGATTCTGGATTTTATGTGCTAGCTCTAGTAGCTAGAAGTGCCTGTAGCAGTTTGCTTAGTAGGGCTGAGAGACCAGAACTTCCTTAGCATAACGTAAAGGAAGGAAACCAAAAGTTAAGAATATAGGGATGCTGCAGTAAATTTATCTTGTGAGACTTGAACACCTCCCCAAACCACTGTATCTTTCTGAAAAGATCAAAAGATACTTCCTCCATTAAGACATTGAGAAATACATCACTCATGGGAGTACAGATATCTTTAAAAAGTTCTGTGGGACTTGTCTGTGTAGGTCAGGATGAAGGTGGAATATGCCATTATTGGGACTTCCTCTCTGATTTTAGATGAGATCATGAGATCATGAGATCCTGGAGAGGCATCATGGGGTCCTGGAGAGGCAAAGACCAAGTGGCAGTGGTTAACTACCAGAAGCAAGGACATAATCTCCATCATGGGCAGCAGAAAACAGACAACATGGTAGTGTGAATGTTTTGACTAATGGATGTGACAGTGGCTCATTGATTATAGTTTCCCTAGGAATGAAACATATGGGAGCTTACTTCTAAAATATTACCTGATCTGTATAAAGAAGAACTCAAGCCAGAGACCAGACTTGAAAGTCCTCTCATCCAGCTTCTACAATGAAGCTAGTTCATGGACTTCAAACTTCTTGACTGAGGAAAATGATAGGTCCCCTTGAGGAAGGATCATGTAACACTGCACAAATATGTACTGAAAATCTTCCTTCGAGTGTCTCCCTATGGTAATTGCAGGCCATTTTCTAGAGTGGCCACATATTGGAGAAAGGGAAATACCAAGACCTTTCAGGGGTTTCTAGACACAGGCTCTGAATTGACACTGTTTCCTAGGACCCAAAGAACCACTCTGGTCTACCTGTTGAAGTCAGGGATAACAGTAGTCAGTGATACCTGGAGTTCTGCCTCATGGTCTTCTTGCATTGGGCCCCATGGGTCCATGGATGACCCTGTGGTTGCATCCCCAGTTCCTGAAAATGCAACTGAAGTAGACATGCCTAGCTCTTGGCAGAATCCTCACACTGGCCTCCAACAGCTACACACATATGGATGGAGGAAAAGTACATAAAAGTTGGAAGAGATCCTATTTAGGAAAATTTAATTATTACCAAAAAATAGTTTACAAATAGTACATTGTATAGAATTGCCTCAATCAATTATGCTTTAAAATACAAAACATAGACACCAGAGTCAATGAAATAGATTTTTCTCATTTCTATACACTGAAAATCCACCAGCATTTGATCACTATGTTGTTAATGACAGCTTCAAAATCATCTCTGCTGTTCATCCCCCAAAGATAGCTAACATCTCTGACTTTTGTTCTTCCATCTCTGTTTGATGTCCCATATTTTAAGTCAGTCTATTTGCTTGTAGCCCTTAGAAATAGGCTCACTGATTAAACCTTGACCATTTACTTTCTATGTCAAACTACATTATTTCCAATAGGACCGTAAGTCACATTGATTGTGTCCTTTCACTTAAATAATGAGTAGATAACACATAATTGATTATTGTCTCTCTCAGCAATTTTTTAAATTGCCACGTAAGAATTTTGACTTGAAGAATCAGAGTATTTCCAGTGTCACTATATGAAAAGGTTTCAATAGATTTTCCATAGAATCTCTTAGTGCATGCAAATATAAAGGAAAATTTGGCACACTGGAAGCCGTGTAGAACCAGACTCCTAGGGGAAAATGTACTGCTTTGAATTGTAATGGTAATTCCATCTTCACACCTCAGGAAGATAAAAGCAAATTGAGAAATAGCTAAATAAGCTTTTGAAAGCTTCACACTATGTAAAATATAGAATTTCCAAATAATATGCTGCAGGATCATGAGAAACAGGGTCTCCTATATAACATCATCTGAAAGCTGGTTTTTTAAATTTTTGCAAAGAAATTGTTTGCACATGTATGTTATCTTGGTTCCTTTTGTATATCCAAATCTAATAGCAACAGAATTTGATTGTTGGAACAATCATGAGTTTAAAATGAAAAGGAGGGCTTCCCTGGTGGCGCAGTGGTTGAGAATCCGCCTGCAAATGCAGGGGACACGGGTTCGAGCCCTGGTCCGGGAAGATCCCACATGCTGTGGAGCAACTAAGCCCGTGCGCCACAACTACTGAGCCTGCGCTCTAGAGCCCGTGAGACACAACTACTGAGCCCATGTGCCACAACTACTGAAGCCCGCGTGCCTAGAGCCCGTGCTCCGCAACAAGAGAAGCCACCACAATGAGAAGCCCGTGCACCGCAACGGAGAGTAGCCCCCGCTTGCCGCAACTAAAGAAAGCCCACGCCCAGCAACGAAGACCCAACACAGCCAAAAATAAATAAATAAATTTATTTAAAAAAAAAAATGCTCCAAGTGCTCAAAAATATATTTTTAAGTAAGTACTAACATTTTCAATATTCTTCCTATATGTCAAACACTAAACTTTTTAAAATCAGTTTTCTTTTAACTTTAGATAAACTGCTTAAAAAATAACCCAAAAAAAAAAAAAAAAAAAAAAAAAAAAAAAAATAACCCAAAGTGTACAAACCAAACTTACATACGGTGTCTACTTAACGGTAGAAATTTGAGTACTTGCAGATTTATGCATGATTTGCCAAATATTATCTCACCTTTAAAATATTCTGATGTACATATGGTACAATGTAAAACATTGCTATTTTTTTTACTTGAATATGCTATGTCAACCAAATACCCATATTCCAATCTCACTTTTTTGTTTATACCATCTGTAACCTAATCCCTGACTACCATGAGTTCAAATGTCTCTTCTTGGCCTTTTAAAAGTGATATAATTCACGTATATGCTTGTGTGATGTTCAAACTCAATGAACCCTATTGGACCTAACATTCCCCTTTTATAATATACATTCTGTTATGAACACTCGCATAGATAAAATAACTTGCATATACTTATCATTACCAAATACATATATATATATCAAAAAGAAAACAACATTCAATAAACTAACTGGTATTTCAAAATATAAGTTCTTAGGCACAACTACATTGCAATATTGCAACTGCCCTGGAAGACATAATGAAGAAGTCTTGCTCCTGTACATAGAATCACCATGAATGGGAACAGCAGTAAGTGCATAGTGATGAGTTGAAGCGTGTTGCTCAAATTTAGCTACTACAAGCAGCAGGCATTCCCACTGATGACATGATTTATCAAAGTGGAAATCACATCTCTGTAAAATTAAGACAGTATACAATTTTTCTTTAACATACACTACAGTAGCATTTCTGGAGAATTCAGTTTATATTAAAGCTCTGAAAACAAACAAAAAATCAAACTTTGCGTTGATACAGAAAATTGAGTTACATTCTAGGCCAAGATAATTATATAGGGGGTTCACACCTATGTGAATGACCAATAGAATATTCAGTGATTGTGCAGTGCTATATATGGGGGGATTATATGCTTATAAAACTGTCCTGGACTTGGCAGGATATCGCACATCTAGGCGTCACCCATCAAACACCAGGAGGGTCCCACAGTCATTGCAACAACCTAAAATGCTGCCTCAAATTAAAAAAAAAAAATCCCCTGGGGGTCATAATGGCATTGTTGAGAACCAATGGCCTAAATCATCTTCGTTATCTGTCTGTGTGACCCAAATTCATTGAAAAACTGCTTAGACTGTGTTTTCCATTGAGTTGTAAAGTTCTAACAATGAATATAATCAAGAGTTAGAAAATAACCTTCCATGTGTTAACAGTTTATGATAATTTACTGTCTCGAATAGGGCGCAAAAGCAAAATTAAATTTATGGGTTTAAATACCCTTATTAACTCGCTTACAAGTGAGTCAAAAGTAAAGCCTAATTAAAAATAGCTTCTAGTGGGGCAGTTTCTTTTATATCTGAGTTTCACTTTGAAATATCAATACATTTAGTATCCCATTTATTACCTGAAGCTTCTCTTCCAATCTACTTGCTTGAAATGTTCAATTGCATTTCATGGCACTTTTAAGTTTAATTAAATTTTTGCAACAGCAGGTCCGCCCTTTAAGGCAAGATATTTCTTCCAATCAATATGATTTTCATACAAAAAAGAGCTTGCAAAATTTATTTTCTCCTTTTTGGAAAGCAAATACTATTTGCCTATAAGTAAATAAATGATAGTTTCCCATGGCTATTTTTTCCCATGGCTTATTTTTAAAATAAGGTAGTCTGTGGCAATACGAATGCATTTGACCTTGTAGAAAAAGAAGAATGTTTAATCCTTTGAGATACCATCTAATCCCAGAACCCTATATTTCATCAAGCTCTAGATAATGAAAACATATAACTCACATTTGAATCAAAATTACTTGACATTATTCAGCTTTATGGTTTTTCTACTGCTTGGATTACATTACCAAGACTAGAAAATCTAATGTATCTAGGAATATACCTGAGCTTAGCAAAGTGATTCTTATCTCTATATCTAATTTTATCAGCCAGAAGAAGGCAATTTCTTTTCCTATTTTTAGTTGCTTCTATATTTTTGTGACAACTGTCAATTGCCAATCTGCAGCAGTAAGAGGAAAAGCCACAGACAAGCAGGGCACTCCCTGCCACAGTCATCCTAGACTGCTTCTCATTTCCCCACATCCCAGCCCCATGCATGCAAGCTGACCTCGCCCCAGTCCCCAGAATAATCCATCAAGCAAGCCTGTCCTCATTGGTGCCAAGTGTTCAGTTGCCCAAGCCAGAAACAAGAAGTCATTCTTAACACCTTTCTTCCCCTTCCCCTGTCCCTCTGATATTCAATTCACAGAGCCCAAGCAATTTTACCTGCTAAGCAGCTAAGATCCACCCACAGCTGCCCATCTTTTGCAACAGCAGCTTTTTCTAAACTACCATCACTTCCTGCTTGACAAATGAAAACAACCATCAAATTGGTCCATTTGGATCTACCCTGTTCCCCCATCCCCTCGTCACAATATTTTAAAAATTAATACCTAAAAATATGACTTCACTGCTTAAAATGCTTCAATATCTTACAATTGCTCATTAAACAAAAGTCCTTCACATACACTCCAAAGCCCTGGATCAGTGGTTTTTATCGACCTTTCCTGTCTCACTCTGTTCCTTGCTGTTTTTGCTTGTGTCACATGGTCTAGTTTCAGCTCCTCACTCCAGACAGGCATGCCTCTTCCAGAGCCTTGAACATGTCATTTCTCCTGCCTGGATTCTCTTCCTTATTTAAGGAGATGATATAATAACAGAGAGAACTGGAGCATTGCAACAGCGATTGGGGCTCATATGCCAGGTGCACAGTTTACTAGCTGTATAACCTTAAACTCTCTGGGAACAGCAGTTTCAGCATCTGTAACATGGGGATAAATAACAGTCTGTATCAGAGTTACTCTGAAAATAACAAGATTTGATACATGTAAAGCATTTAGGAAACATCTGGCACATGGTTACCCTTCTCCTCTCTTTACCTAGTTAACCCCTACTAAGCCTCAGATCTTGGCTTCTGTGTTGCTTCCTAAGGAAAGAATTCCCTGATCTCCTTAACCTAACCAGAGCAAACTCCTTGTGGAGAATCCCTTAGCACTGTGTATCCGTCCATCACAGGGCTTGTTACTGTTGCAGTTTTTTAGTTTTTGGTTTTTTTTTTTTTTTGGCTGCGTTGGGTCTTCGTAGCTGTGCGGGCTTTCTCTAGTTGCAGCGAGCGGGGGCTACTCTTTGTTGCAGTGCACAGGTTTCTCACTGCAGTGGCTTCTCTTGTTGCAGAGCATGGGCTCTAGGCGTGCAGGCTTCAGTAGATGTGGCTCACGGGCTCTAGAGCACAGGCTCAGTAGTTGTGGCTCGCGGGCTTAGTTGCTCTGCGGCACGTGGGATCTTCCCAGCCCAGGGCTCGAACCCGTGTCCCCTGCGTTGGCAGGCAGATTCTTAACCACTGTACCCCCTGGGAAGTCCACTGTTGCAGTTTTAAGTTTATTTGTATTAATGTCTGGTTAATGTCTAACTCTCCACTAGATAAAAAACTCTTTAATGGTAGAAAATATTTTTGGTTTTGTCCAAAATTACATTCCCCATACCTAACACACTGCCCAGAACCTAGTAGCACTCATTAAATATTTGCTGAATAAATGAATGTTCTACCTTCTTCCTTGCTTGCCTTCTCTCTCCCATCACGTGTTTTCAATTTATCAAAGTCCTTTGATTCCTGTCTTATTTAGTGGTCTTCCCCAAAATCTCACAGTTGGGATTAATCTCTCTGCTCTCAGCTCTCCCATTGCTGTATTTCTCTTTTAGAACAATAATCATCATCTACCTTGCATCAAGCTACACTTGGTCTTTCTTCAAATGTCATTAGGGTCAGGTTTCTAAAACTTAAACCTGATATATTCAGATCTGATGTAGTCAAAGCTTTCGGATGACTTCTCAGAAGGTAAAGTCAACCTCCTTAGCCTGACACACATATAAGTCACCACCTGATTCCAGCCAACTTTCTTCCAGACTTACGTTATCTTGCCCCTAACCCCCATGTCAGGTTTAGACAGGCATTCTCTGCGTGGAACAGAAGGTACCTACTACGTTTATGGAGAAGCATGACCAACACATTGCATAGTCAGGGGGGAAAAAAAAGTAATAACTTCCAAAGGAAATCAGAAAGAAAACATGTAAAAAGGATTTCCTTGTCTAGTTCTGGACTCCAAAATAAGTGAAACGTTGAGCCTTGAGCACAAGATACTGACACACTAACTAAAACAATGTACTTTGTTACTTTTGCAATACTGATGTCTGGAAATTATGTGTGTGTGTCTGCATGCACCACAACGTTTGTGGTTTGGAAATAAGGTGAGAAAAATTGCTGTTTTCCACCATGAACAGTCAGTGTGGTAGAATGCACTGCTGTTTTCAGTTCTTCATCCCTCCCTCCATCCTTACTTTCTGACATGTGGCTTTGGAGTTTCACCCTCTGAAGGTGAGTATACTCTCCTGCACTACTGATGTTGGGAATGGCCACATAGCTTGTTTTGACCAATGAGTTGAAAGTGACAGTTTGCCAATTTAGACCCCAGTCCTTGAGAGACATCCACTCACCCACAAACTTCTGTCATCACCTGAGAAGAACATGTCCTGGCTAGCCCACTGGACCAAGGAGGATAGGATAGGAGACACTTGGAGCAGACTTGAGCCCATATTAAAACTTGGAGTCACCAGCCAAATCCAAACCAGAGCTAACTAGCCCCAGCTGACCAGCTCATATGCTTATGAAGCCACTGGGATTTGTAGTAGTTTGTAGCACAGCATACTGACTAGAGCTAATTGATAAACAAGGTCACCTTGATAACCTCATGGAGATTTTTTTCGTTAAATACTCACTGTATTCTTCAGTTTGTGAGCCAGTCCTTTTAAAACCTGATCTTTCTTGCAATCTTAATAAGTAAACTTTTTTTCCTTCTCTAGATGCTTTATCCCTGAGTTATCCTTGACAAGAACAATCAATGAAACTGTGTTCAAAATTAGCTTCTAATCACCATGGGGAGTAGTATATTCCTGAGCAGTTTGTCTGCCTGACATTCTCCCCTTGGAATCAGTTCTCTCCTAGGAGATGTCAGAATTCCTCATCTACAATAGACTTCCGGTGGGCTTCTGCCCCTGAATTTAAATTTAAATTCTTCTTCTATGGGTTCTAACCCCCTGATATAGATGACATTGTTGTCTAGTTTCTGGTCCTTATTTAGAAGAGATTGAATATGGCAAGTTTATCTTCCCAAAATGTCTGCAATAATATTTCCAATTCTACGTACTCTCCTAAAATGTTTCCACTCTCGCCTCAAGAGGTGGAATCTATTTCCCAACCCCTTGAACCTGGGCAGAAGTTTGTAACTGTCTCAGCAAATAGAACAGAGCAGAATGTCTGACTTCCATAAGAGGTAACGCACTTTCTGCCTGGATCTCTCTGTTGGAACCCAGTCACCATGTTATGAGGAAGTCCAGGCTACATGCTGGTGTTCCAGCCAAGAGTCCAGCATCAACCATCGTACATGAGAGTGAATGAGTCTCTAGATGATTCCAGCTCCCAGCATCTGCTCTCGTCAACTCCTCAACGAGCAGAGCTGGTGCTTGCCTGGACACTGGAGCGGGGGCACAGGGCATCCGTGTCCGGCTGCAGCCACTGACTTCTGTGAAGTAGGCTTAGTCTTAAATGCAGGGAAAAGTCAAAGTTGCACTTAAAAAGCTTCCTCTCACCCATGCTCTCCCCGTCTTCTGCAGCCCTCCATCCTCAGAAGCTCTCTCCACTTGTACCAGCTCAATACAGACTTTGACTTCTCTGAGGGTTTCTCATGTTTGTTTTATTTTCTTAGTTCCTGAACTCTCCATTTCTCTCTCACATCTGTAGATTCCTCAGGGTTGATTTGAATGCAAAGAGACTGCTAGCGATCCATGCTTGTTCACTATCTTGGCAACAGATATATAAGAAGTACAGATAAGAGAAACATTTGCTTATCCACCAGATATTTTACACTTTGGATTCCTATTCATAGTCGACCAATTTTCCAAATATTGCCTTGACAAGATAAACCTGGTAAGTGTGCATACAGATAGATTCATGGCAGCATCTTGGCAGGTGCCAATTTAAGCAGGGTCCCTGATTTGGATAACATTAGTGCCCAAGATACCTGCAGTCTGTTGGTCATTATTGGAACTTAGAATACTAACCAGACAGACGGTTGCTTCTACCTATGTTTACATTCTTCAGCTCCAACTATATTTAAATAGAACTCTATAACTGGCAGTTTATAAACGAAGGAACCAAACCACACCTTAGATCAACTACTTACAAATTTGTTACACACCTAAATGCTTCAAATCATTTCATGCTTCATTCAGAATAAGCTGTAGAGTTCTGTCATCAGGTCACTGGCTCTGTTTCCCAGTGTTATTCTAGTTTCCAATGTGTCATCCGTACCCCTACGTCTGCTTTTGTCACAGCTTTGGGGAGGAAAGCTGCCAGTCCTGTACTTTGACAAAATATCTTGTCTTATAATACAAAACTTCCTTGTCTTAATGAGAAAATACAGAACTGCTGTTGGTTTGTAAACTGGTCCTCTTACACAGAGGGGAGGGAGAGACCAAAGAGGCAGACCACTCCAGATTGGAAGTGGTAGATTTAATAAACAAGGGAACTTACATATGAGGCTTGTTTTGTGTGACCACAAGACAACTGGGTCTCTGCACCCACCCACCAGAATCTTAAAGGTTTACATAGAGTCCTTAACTGGGTTCAGTCACATATTCAGCCAGATGGTCTTGACAACAAGTCTCTCAAGGATACAGCTCCTTGTGTGGCACTGGTAGGCAGAATGTATTGTACATTCCAAGGGCAGGGGTGAGGGGTGTCTAATTGCCCTGGCCCAGCTCAAGGGCCAACCATCAGTCACATCCTCTCGATGTCCTCCTCCAACATCTTCTCTATGAAAGCTGCAGCCCCTTCATACTGAACCCTAGCAGGACCCTGTAGGGCTCCTGGGCACAAAAGCCTTTCTGTGTCCCCTGTTACTTTTTGGCAGGAAATAGGCTTCATTCAGTCTCCAGGACCCACCCTGAGTTCCAGGGCAGGTTCAAACAGTTGCTAATCAGGGAAGGGAGGGGATGCAGAGACAAGGGAGGAGCAGTCAAGAAACAATAGTGCATTTTTAGTTTTTTAAGGAACCTCCATACTGTTCTCCATAGTGGCTGTATCAATTTACATTCCCACCAACAGTGCAGGAGGGTTCCCTTTTCTCCACACCCTCTTCAGCATTTATTGTTTCTAGATTTTTTTGATGATGGCCATTCTGACTGGTGTGAGGTGATACCTCATTGTGGTTTTGATTTGCATTTCTCTAATGATTAGTGATGTTGAGCATCTTTTCATGTGTTTGTTGGCAATCTGTATGTCTACTTTGGAGAAATGTCTATTTAGGTCTTCCGCCCATTTTTGGATTGGGTTGTTGTTTTTTTGATATTGAGCTGCATGAGCTGTTTGTATATTTTGGAGATTAATCCTTTGTCCGTTGCTTCGTTTGCAAATATTTTCTCCCATTATGTGGGCTGCCTTTTCGTCTTGTTTTATGGTTTCCTTTGCTGTGCAAAAGCTTTTAAGTTTCATTAGGTCCCATTTGTTTATTTTTTATTTTATTTCCATTACTCTAGGAGATGGGTCAGAAAGGATCTTGCTGTGATTTATGTCATAGAGTGTTCTGCAGGGGGGAAGGGGAAGCTGGGACAAAGTGAGAGAGTAGCATTGACATATATACACTACCAAATGTAAAATGGATGGCTAGTGGTAAGCTGCTGCATAGCACAGGGAGATCAGCTTGGTGCTTTGTGACAACCTAGAGGGGTGGGATAGGGAGGGTGGGAGGGAGGCTCAAGAGGGAGGGGATATGGGGATATATGTATACACATAGCTGATTCACTTTGTTGTACAGCAGAAACTAACACAACATTGTAAAGCAATTATACTCCAATAAAGAGATTAGGAAAAAAAAAGAAACAATAGTGCAACCTTGGGGCAGGGTCCTGGTTCCCCCTCAAGGGATCTGCATAACAATATCTTTGAGCTGTTTTGCAGATACTGAAACCCCCACCAGGTGGGAGGAATTAACTGTGTGCTGCCCACAAGCACATAGATCCCAGACCAGTTAGAACCAGGAGGTTAATGATGCAGACTCCCAATTATCTCACACAAGCTGATCATGCCCTCCTCTTTGAACTATTACCATAAAGCTCCTCACTACCCCCTCCAGGTCAGGACACACAGTTTTGAGGGCATTAGCCCACTGTGGCCCCCTTTGCCTGGCAAAGCAATAGAGCTATTCTTTTCTACTTCACCCAAAACTGTCTCCGAGATTCAATTTGGTACCCGTGTACAGAGGCTGAATTTCAGCCACGATACCTGAACGTTCTCTGGCTGTTATCTACTTTTGTGGCTACACCTCCATCTAGGTTCACAGCCTCACAGCCCAAAGCTGAGAACTATGACTTCACCATGTGATTGTAGAGTCTCTCTGATTCTTTACACTTTAAGGAAATTTTTATTTGCTCTGTAGAAGAAAAAGTAAATTCCTGATTTATGCTTATGGTTGGCACACACTAGGAAGTCTAAAATGTTTATTAAGATAATTTACTAATGTTCTGGGGTAAAAGGATTAAGAAGTAAAAAAAAAATTAAGTTTACAAAGGCTAGCAGAGTCAGAGTCATTCATCTGTACAGATGGGAGAAAGCTTTGCTCCATCTCCTGCTTCCCTTATTTTGCAGATAAGGAAAGTGAAACTAAGGGATGTGGCTGAAGTCTTATGGTCACGAGGGTCAGGGCACGGGTCAATCTGGCTCAGTGGGTCCCTGCTCGGGCCAGCAGCCCTGGTGTGCTCACCCCAGGGTGGTCAGCGTCTCTGTTCGCTGCATGAACGATATGGGATCCCAGGCACAGGGTGACCTGTCTGGCCACAAACACAGAGGCTTTGAGAGTGTCTGCTAGAGCACAGAAATACATCGTGGACTCTATGAGAGACCTTAAAATAGCTCTCATGTGGCAGCACGGTTTGGATGGCTTTGGAAAGACATTCACTAGCCAACAACCCAGAGGAAGTTTTCAGTTCAAGGTTGAAGAAGCTCAGAGCCCAAAGTCAAGGGGCTGGAACCTAGTAACATTCTCATAATCCAGAGGGATATTCAACTGAGTGGGTATGGAGGAATGTTTAAGTGGGAAGTGTTGTCAAAGTTGAAACAAAAAATTCTTTTATTTAAAGCTGGGGGGTTCCTGATTCATTCTGGGTGGTGAGTAACATATCTTTAGGTGGGAGGGTAATTGACACGAAATTGTGGATGCCTGGCGGATGGTTTTCAGTTTGCACCTGCGTATCAGGGTACAATGTTGTACGGCAAAGCTGAAAAGCAGGGGAAAAATAAGGGAAGTATGTAAAGTCACTTGAATCTCAAGGTCACCAAAGTACTCATTTATATTTCCAGATACTGGGCACTGAATAACTCGTTTTCAAAATGAATGCAGTAATTTACCAGCTATTATTTCAACAAGGACCAAGTTTGGGAGTTGGCAGGACATGTGGCTGGATAAACTGCTTTTACTTTGCCCCTAACACAATGCCACATGAAGCCAGGCATTTAACACATGCTTTTGATCATCCTGGAGATGGGTTGTAATTGTTGTGAGAGTTAAGGTAACATCAATCAGAATTAAGCTAAAGTCCTCACTATATTCAGATGTGCAGAATCATTATAAGAACTAGTCTTCCTATTCTTAAAAAAAAAAAACAAAAACAACTAAGAACTCTTAATGAGCAGATGAAACGTACCAGGACCATTTTCCCACATTTCAACAGGGAGTAAAATTTTTCAAAAAAGAAATGTAAGGGGACAATAAACGTATATAAAAATATTCAATCTAAGTAAGAACACAAAATGCAAATTAAAAGGATAATAACCAAATTAGCACAGATTAAAAAAGAAGATAATGCCCACTGCTGATAAGGGTACAGTAGAGCAGGCAATTCTCTTTGGCTGATAGAGCGTAAATTAATTTACCCTTTCTGGGTAAGCAAAAACAGCAGTATGCATCAACAGCCTGAAATTGCTTATAGCCTTTAAAGCGATGATTCTATTTATAGTCATTCTGCCTAAAGAAATAATTTTAAACACAAAGCTTTATGCAAAAAGTTGCTCATGCCATCATAGTTTTAACACTTAAAAGTCAAAAATCAACCTAAATGTGTATAGTAGGATTTAAAGAATAATTGATAAAATATATAAAATATCTACATACACATATATGCACAAAAAAAATTTTTAAATACTAGAAAGAAAATTTTTTAAACATCTGGATGATGAGATTCTCCAAAATCTGTAACGTTCATGATGAAGTAAAATCCTGAAAATGGACTGTTTTTAAAAATAAGAGATACTCACTAAAAGTACTTTGTGAGTGTGTTTTTATTCATTAGAGTCTTAGACCACTAAGTGACCTCTGACTTCAGTTAAAATGGTATAAAACTTGTCAATGTCTCTCATTGCAAAGGAGTTCTGTAGATTCCTGAACCCTGATAAAGGTTCCAGCCAGTCTTGTGGAAATCTGATTCTGAACTCAGTATTTGTTGAGTACCTGCCTCTCACTCTCTCTGATAAAATTAGCCAGGCACCCCAGAGTTAAAAGCCCTGCACAGCCACTGCTCTTCATCACCTTCATTTGGGTTCCTTTTCCTTATTTCAGGCCAGGCCTACACCAGTCATTGGCTTCATTGGCTGCCCTGAAAATATTACTTGCACTCCTTTGACTCTTACACCCAACTGGAAACATCCGTCTGGCTGTGCTAAATGGTCTCACTCTATTCTTCAGCCACTCTTATTTTGTTCCTACCAATTAAAATTATACCCCTAGGTCCGTAAAGTGAAGAGAGATTTCTCATTTCTAGCATATACTCCTGAAACAGGACGGAAGGGGGCAGGGCACAACCTTTAAAAGAATGACATAGCCCGAGGACACGACATAAACTGATTAGAACCAAATTGATCTAAGATGGCAGGCGAGTTGACTTCCACTAGACCTTGAGCCTCAGTATACGCTCATGGAAACACATCACCTAAATGACACACCCACAGGCACCATGACAGTTCCAAGACCGACCATAAGGGTCAAAAAGTGGGAGGTGGCCCAATTCCTGGAAATCCCCGCCCCTTCCTAAAATAGCTGGAATATTCCTCCCACTCATTAGCCTATGAAATTACTCACTCCTATAAAAACTGACAACCCCATACCCTGGTGCCTTTCTCACCTTCTGAGATGGCCCACACTCTGTCTGTGGAGTGTGTTTCTCTCTAGATAAATCCACTTCCTACCTATCACTTTGTCTCTCACTGAATTCTTTCTGCAATGAGACATCAAGAACCTGAACTTCATTAAGTCTTGAGACCAGGTATGATCTCAATTAAAAGAGCGTGGGTTCAAGTCCCAATCTGGGTTTTGGCTGGGTTTGAATCCCAGCGTGTGGGTTCAAGTCCCAATCTGAGTTACATGCTTTCATTCCTAGTGTATACTAAAGCATATACACTGAAACATAAGAAACCCATCTCTTGGTAACAGTTTACAAGTTTGTGTATATACATATGTATTAACTACAGTTGATTTATAATGTTGTGTAATTTCTGCTGTACAGCAAAGTGATTCTATTATAGATATATACATTTTTTCTTTTTTTTAAATATTATTTTCCAGTATGGTTTATCATAGAATATTGAATATAGTTCTCTGTGCTATACAGTAGGACCTTGTTGTTTATCCATTCTATATATAAAAGCTTACATCTGTTAACCCCAACCTAGTTTGTGTATTTAAAAAAATACACCTGGCAATGCCAAGTGGCATATGTAGAGATGTTACACTCGCCCACTTCCCTAAAGTATTCAATATTTGGAAAGAATGAAGGATGTCTCCTTCCTTCTCCAGTCTCACTGACCACGTTAAGCAAGACTTCCACGTGCCCCTGAGCACCAGCACAGCCAAGAGTTAAGGCCTGAAAAATGGCCAGTAAAAGCCTGAGTCTAAAACACAAATTTGTGACTCTTCCTAAACAGCTTTGTAATGAATTCTAATGTGAAACATAATGGAAAGCTAGTCATATGACATCAAACTTTTATTACTTGTGATGTATTCATTTTAGGCAGGTGTTTTGAACTAAACTCTAGCCAATTTCATGCAGGAAACCAAGTCATACAGAATTCTACCATAGTGGAAAATGAAGTATGCTTGCTATAAGGTGAAACTTATATACTCTAGTCATGGTAGAAAAGTGACCTGATTAAAGAAGAAACTGGTTAGTCATGTTTTCGAAGTCTGTGAGTCTGTTTCTGTTTTGTAAATAAGTTCATTTGTATCTCTTTTTTTTTTTTTTACATATAAGTGATATCATATGATATTTGTATAACTGAATCACTTTGTTGTACACCTGAAACTAACACAACACTGTAAATCAACTATACTCCAATAGAAAATAAAAATTAAAAAAAAAGAAACTGGTTATATGAATTCTTTTTTCAGTAGGACCATTCAAAACAAATTTCTCTAAAACAACAATTCATTTTTAAAATCACAGAAGGCTTACAGCACTAGACAAAAACATATTGCATTATGCAACAAAATCATCTCCTTTCCATAGACAAGACTGTATTGTCTATAATTTTTGATGGTTTGGTAGGAGACAATATCTTAAGAGTTAAGTACCCTCTCTCCTACTTCCTTCAGTGTCATTTGTCACAAAATAGGCACTTGCTCCAAGATTATTGAAGGTTTTTCAGGATGATATGTTGTTTACTTGCCCTCCTGATCACCAACATCCAGCTCTCCCCTTCTCATTTCCTGAATGTTTTGAAGTTACAGGTTTTTCTTTGCAGACCCTGTTCATATTCAAACTGGGAAATGTTTTTCTGAGGGAAGAAGGAAAGCTGCAAAGAAGAAAGTGTTCCCACTATTGACTCAGGCTACAATCCTGAAAAAAAAAAAAAAAAAAATGAAATGGGACCAAAAAAAGACAACTGAAGCAGGAGAAAAACCAGAGAGGGAAAACGTTCCCAGGATGTTGGAAAGACAAAATAGTCCTAAGAGCAGCAGACCTTTGAATAAACACTGGGTATAAGGAGGAAAGCTCATTAGAATGAACATGAAAGTTTTATAAGGAAATGGGAGGGAGAGAAGGAGAAATGAAAAGCGAATGCAAATACAAAAGCATATTCAGGCAAAAACACAGGTTGAATGAAATGAAGCCAACAACTGAACAGGCCAGGGCTCATTCTTACTAGTGTTTCATCATTTGGCCAAAATTTATTTCCTTGCTTTAATTGACAACACGCCACACAACAGGAGAACAACTGAGCAGTCCCTATAAACCTCCCCTACCACCTCTTCCATGCTCTGTAAAAGAGCCATTCCCTGTAGGAAATTTTGGAAGACTGGGGAAGCCATATCTCTGTCTAATCCCTGTGTTCTCTCTTGCCTTACATACCCATTTCAGAAAATCTATTTTTTGCCATTAAATAAACTTCAGGCCTGTAACTATATCCACGGACATCTTTCTGAAAATAACATCACTGACCCAATGAGACAACTATACAGGAAGCAATCATGTCTAGACACACAAAAAGGTGTTTGTGAATCATCGCCCGTGGCTTCAATTTTCCCTAAAGCGAAGTATGCACCATTTGGAAATGTTTATTGGTCTTATCAAAGAAACTTGTGAGCATCTACCATGGGCACAGCCTATGCCAGGAACATAAAGGGATGCAAAAATAAGTGGCTCTGTTTTCAAGTAATTTACAATTTAATAGGGAAGATCAAATAAATAAAAAGTAGAGAATAATAAGTACTAGTAAAGAGGAAAACATAAAATGCCTCTTCATTTCCTCATGAGGACTCCATGCCATGTAAAGCATATGGGATAAATGTGTATGCTTTTCTCCTGTTAATCGGTCTCTGTCAGTTTAATTTGCAGACCCAGCCAGGGACCCTAAGAGGATCAAGGAAAACTTTTTCACTCCCTGTAGGTGAATCTTTGAGTCAGGGCACACTTGGTATTTTCGAAGATGTAAATGCCCTGAAAATATCCAGGGATCAGAAATCCAGAAAAAGAGATTAATTCCTACTAAGGGGCTTAGGAAAGCTCTTGAACTGGATACTGTTTGAGCTGGGGTTCGGGGCAGGGCGGTGGTTAACAGAACAGAAGAAAGTATAGTTTAAAAGGCATTTTGAACAGGGAAAAACATGAGTAAAGGTACAGAGTTGAGAAATTATAAGATGTGTACAGGAAGAACATCTAATCAAGTTTGACTAAAGCATCAGGTCTATGAAAGAATATTGCTTTACTTCTTCCCTCTTTTAACAAGGCTCTATGGATACTGGTCAAAAGCAAAGTTTCAGGTGTCAGAATGCTTGCATTCAAATCTGTTCTCTGTCCTTGCTGTGTGACCTGGGGCAAGGGAATGAACTTTCTTTGCCTCCATTTTCTCTCTATAAAGGGGGGATTATCTGGACATATTCCATGGGGTTGTCACAAGAAACAGAGACCTTAGAAGTGTCCATGGCCCATGATGAGCGCTGTGTGTTATTAGTTATTATCATTCTTATCTAGGGAGTCTGCAGACATGAAAAGCTATAAGGAAAATTTTCTAATCTCTTCTCCCAGCTACAGCAAACTAGCTTCTTTAACTTACACACAGAAAGCCTGGACCAAAGGGGGTGGGGGAAGAGAAGTTAAAGACTAACCATTAAATAACCTGATACTCTTGCATTCCTGCTCTTAAAATGTATATAGATAAAACAGCTCTTTTTATAATTCTGTTCAACTTTAAGCACATAAACTCATTGTGCTTGCTCAATCTGTCAATGGGACAAGGCAAGTCAAAGAACGGCTAGTTCTACAGAAAAGTGTTGAAAGTTGGGCATTCTTTTCCTGTGTTTATCTGCTTTCTTCCTTAGTCAGAAGCATTTACATCTTCGAAAATATCAAGTGTGCCCTGACTCAAAGATTCACCTACAGGGAGTGAAAAAGTTTTCCTTGATCCTCTTAGGGTCCCTGGCTGGGTCTGCAAATTAAACTGACAAAGACCAATTAACAGGAGAAAAGCATACACATTTATCCCATATGTTTGTTTTACATGGCATGGAGTCCTCATGAGGAAATGAAGACCTAAAGGAACAGTTAAACCTGAGAATATTTATGCTCGGTTAATGTAGAGTGGATAGTCATGTAGCAATATGATAGGTCACATAGCATGAGGTAAGTGTAGCAAACTGGGGGAAATTTAGCAAAGGCCTGTTTGTTTAGATTCTTCTCGGTGTCCCTTTGTCTTCAGAAATAAGGAGGTTACTTTCCTCCAGGGAGGGCACCTCTCACTTGAGAGTCTTATGACCTGTCCTAGGGGAGAAGGATGAGGAGAAGGTCAAGGTGACCTTCCTGCTTCTGCCATTTTCTCAAACTCCTTCAGCATAAAATAGTCAACATGCCAACATGCCATATTTTGGGGTAGTGAGTCCTCAACTCCATCACATCCCAGTTAGCTGGGCAGAGCCCACCACCTACCTCTATTTCCACAGAGAAACCCAAACCAGCCCTGGTGTCTGCCTTCATCTATACATGGACTTCGAGTAAAAACCAGGAGATTTTGGGGAACTTATTTTCCTTCCTCTCAGCATGCTGGTATTCTCTTTTCCTCATCTGTTCGTTCAGTGCAAGAACTGTAGGGTACAGTTAAACAAAAAAGCAGAGTCGAGTCTCAACTTAGAAATAAATTTGAAGCCTAGGGTCATTCCTTTTGGAATATGACAGGAGTTAGGTGCCTAGTAATAATCTACGGCCATAACCTAAGAGCCATGGAATATGCGCTTAGCAAGACACTAAAATAACTGTCGGCCCGGGACTCCCAGGCTTTATCCTTCTCCGCAGTGAGTGACTGTGCTCTGAACTGTGGTCTCCTGTTGCACAAAAACGGGTTCTAGAATGTGAGAATGCCCATCCGAGATGGGAAAGGAAGAGTGAATGAACCTTGCTGTGGAGAAATCATTAATTAAGACAGTGATAAAGACGTTCAAACTCAAAGGTTTATTTTAAGAGCAAATTCATGAACTCTTTTTCATTCATAGAGATAATTACAGTATCTACCTCTCTACTTCTATGTTTGGCTTCATCTCCCCTTCTTTACAAATCCCTAGGCATATAAAGACATAAGTCTTTCATTTTAGACTGAAAGGCACTCGGGTAAGGGAGAAAGCTAGTTAACATTCTTCAGTATAGGGGTCTACATACCCTTACCAATTATAATTGCATTGTCTGCCTGGAAATTCTATTTTAGAACACACCAAAGTGAACAGATGCCTGGAAATACTTTTTGTTGTTTTCCTCCCCACTTTACAGCTTTCTTTCTCTCAAGTGAAAGCTTAGTTTATTTACTGAATTATGGAACAGAGAATTTAGTCAATTCTGGCTTGAAAATGTAGATTCACAGTCCTCTGAACAATGTTCTAGGAATTAATTAAATTGAATTCCAAGTTATTTCTTGCCCATATGTAACTCACATTTGTCTGACTTTTTTTTATAAATGAACATCAAGAAGATATTGCTAGCTTTCACTGAATAACAATGGGCTTGCTTATATTTATACAGAAGCACTCTAAGTCTTTCAGAGAAACTTTTATCATTAACTCTCAATAGTTCTGTGAGACATGAGCCACATTCCTATCTTTGAAACGATAACAAAGAAGTCAGCTCTGAAAATCTCTTGATTAGGAAAATAACACCCTAAATCTTTCAATAGGCACGAGTGCGGTTTCTTTCCAGCGAGCTATTTCAACTTTGAAGTTCCGTTTTCTTTGCCTTACTGGAATTGTTTCTGTTCTTAAACAAAGATTCATTTCTGCCACTAATTATCTTTATGACTTCAGGCAAGTCATGTAATGTCTCTGCATCTGAAATTTCTTATCCGTAAAGTGAATGAGGATTTCCAGTTAAAAATGGAAATTTGACACGCCTGGAAATTGAGAGTAGAAGACTGTTAAAGGTATAAACCCATAAAAACAGAGTAAGGAAGAGGAGACAACAGAAGACAGGACATGTCAACCACATTGTGGAGGATGAAAAGCAAATAGACAAGTGGTACCTGACCGCAGGCGAGCAAAATGTAAACAAACTGGCTGCAGAGGAGAAAGTCAGAAGCCCGCAGATTGTGGGAAACTAAATCCGCCCCCATTCACGTTCTAACGTCCAGAACTGTAATATGTTACCTTACATGGCAAAAGGGATTTTGCAGATGCAATTAAGTTAAGGATCTTGAGATGGAGATAGTGGCCTGGATTATCCAGGTGGAGACAGGAGAGGCAGAGCGAGATGTGATGAGGGAAGCAGAGGTTGGAGTGATGAGGGGCGGTAAGCCAAGGAATGCAAGCAGCCTCTATGAGCCAGAGAAAGCAAGGAGATGTATTCTGCCCTGGACCCACCAGAAGGAATGCAGCCCTGCCAACACCTTGATTTTAGCCCCATTAAGGTTCACTTTGGACTTCTGACCTCCAGAACTATAAGATAATAAATCTGTGTCTTTTTAGGCCACTAAGTTTGTGGTAATTTGTTACACCAGAAATAGGAAACTAATACACAAATTTACACCTCAGAATTTAGGGTAGACTCAGGAACTAGGAGCAGCACACACCACTAAAGATGGGTTGAGGGATGGGAAGAAAATGGGGCCAATTGAAAGTCTATATATGGAAGACGTGGACCCCCAGTTCTCCCCTCTCACCCTATGTAGTCAGGTGACGACCCTTCCCCCATCACCACAGAAGCACGACGTTTTATGTTCTAGAAAAATAAGATGAGGAAGCCTCCAAATGTGGGAAAACCAGGCACAGTGGAGGGAAAGAGTGAACCACTAGGCCAAAAGCCATCTGCATACTGAACAGTGGTGACATTAGCCCCTTCCCCAGACACGCAATCCCACAACACAAGCAACCAAAGGGTTTCTCTCTGAGGAGACGTCTACAGATGCCAGGACAGGACCCTTGAGGAGATCATTTGGTTCCTGCCCTGTACCCCGACAGAAGCCCAGCATCAGAGGGGCTCCAGCTATGCACAGTTTTCACATAGTGTCTTGGCACTTCACACTTCGATACACATGAGCAGACAAGACTCAAGATGTTTGCGATTGTGGGCCTGGGCTCACATCCTGATTCCAACATTTACTAAGTGTGTGACTGTGGACAGGTTTATTAGCCTTTCTTCAGCTCACTGTTCTTATCTGTTAAATAGAACGGTAAGATTTCTACTTCATAAAGTTGTTGTAAAGATTAAATGAGATTCTGCATGCAAAGCATTCAGAATCACCAGTAGAGTGAGAAAAGATAAAATCCAGAACACACACACACACACACACACACACACACATGTATTCCTTATATGTGAACACATATAAGGAATTCAGGTGGAAAAGAGATAATGTAAGGATACAAAGAAAATCCCCCCCCCCCCAAAAAAAAAGCCCTTTAATATCCTCAGATGAAGTGAGAAGAGTATGTATGCTATGGGGGGTGGGTGGAGATCAGGGAACAGCTCTTAAAAATTAAAAATATGATAGCAGAAACAAAAATGTCCATAGACTGCATAGAAAATAAATTTTAAATATTCTCCCAGAAAGTAGAATAAGGTAAAAAGATGGACAATATAAGAAAAATGTAAGGAAATCAGTCATAAAGCATATCTGCCAAGTGGTAGTGGTATTTTGGGGGATAAAATTTTGCACCTTGAACCACAACAGCATAATCTGTAAATAAACTTCATATAACACAAGACACCAAGTATACTGTTCCCATTCCTCTCCCTGGTTCCCATTTCCTTTAAGCTTTAATCAAGAAATACTTAGGAACTATATCTTTCTTATCCTTTCAATCTAATTCATTTCAGACAGCCTTGGACCAACATTTCATTCATATTTAATTTCCATTTTAAACGTGAAAGAGAAGGTGAGCAAGGAAAAGGATAAAGTCAAAACCATAGTTTCAATAAACCACATAAACTGCACAATTTGTGTTCAAATTTTTCAATTCATCCTTCACTTATATGTTATTTGGTCTGTGTATTCCCAGACACGTTTTGTCCAATCTGCACCTGAGTATTACCTGCATTCTTATAACCTGCTTTCCACCCCTTTTAGCTAATTTGTTTCTTACTAGCTACATTAGCTCATTCTCCCATAAAGAATAGGATGGGGAAAAAAATTAAAAGGGAAATTTAGAAATTGTTGAGATTCAGAAGATTCTGTGATTCTACGTGAGTCATATTGTTATCAGCTTCTATAAAATTGAGCCTGAAATGGTCAGCCTCAGTCATGGCCTTTTTATACAGGTATTGAGCCCTTTCAATGACCCTGTATGGATTTATATAAACTTAACTTTAGTTATATTTAATTAAACCAGCATTTAACCAAATGAAAATTGGTTAAAAATAAACAAATGCCAAGAGCTATCTTGATTTTATTTTAACAAAAAGAAGCTTTTAACAAAGCAAATAAAAAGATATCTGTAAAGATAGTGAGAAGTTGGGCTCCCAACCCTGGGTGTTTATCTTACTTTAAGGATATAAGCCTCAGATCATACTTAGCACCAGCTAGCAGCACTGCTTTTTGTTTTCCCTTCACCTGAGGTATTTTCAATTATTGTGCAATTCAAGAACCACCTGGTATCCCTAGCAGAAATAAATAAAATAATCAAGAGAGAAAACACCAGACTTTAACAAATGAGAATTTAAGAATTGTGGGTGGATTTATAACAGCTTTTTCTCCTGCATTCATTATCACCATGATTAATCAAAAGAAGCTCTCTCAACACATTTAAGAGTGTTCCTGCTGAATGTAACATGTCATTTAAATTTTACCTTCAAGGCAAAAATCCCAGAGCAGCTAATACAAGCAACAACAGAGAAACTGCCACCAAAACTCATTCTATATCTGAGAATGGACAGACCAAATATACCAAAATAAAAAGTATGTCAAACTTACATAAGGACCGTACACAGAAAGGTTGTTGATATGTGATGTCTCTCAACCCTGACAGACCTCAAAACACCACCCCTGCCCCTCTCCCTGAAACCTAAACCACAACCAAGCTGACTTTGGTCAATGGCATCATCTAGTGGTATCTACAAAGACTGCCCCAAATCATCTCATTTCTTCCCCAGGAGATCCTACAGTGATTCCACTCTTTCCATACATGTAACTCTGTGTATTTTACCTAAGTAATTTCTATCTTTGGGAGTAGAAAATTTTTTATAATTTTCAAAGTAATACTTATTGGATTGTGTTTTGTTTTATACTAAAGTAAAACCTTAACAGGTATAGAAGATTCAGAATACAAAATATGCAAATTAAAATGAATTCTAACACAAACCCACCATCCCAAATAACCACCAATGGGCTTCCCTGTTAAGATGGAAGGTTTAATACATACATATAATTTCACTTCCTCATCCAACCCCATTAAACTACAATAAAAGGATGTGTTTTTTTTTAAGACATAAATCCACAAGGATAGGAAGTACTGGAGAAAACAGTAACAATTTTAGAAGATGGAAAACAGGTCATGAGACAAAACTGACTTACAGGCCCAAGGCAGGGGAACCTGAAGTCAATAGTGGGGAAAGCTGATAAACAACATAATTTGCATTGTAAATTCCAGCTACAGCTGGAAATGTGAGCAATGGAGACAGAGGCTAAAATAAGGAAACATTTATTACAGTTGTTTGAGCAACAATTAGACCCTTTCCCCACAGCATGCTGACAAATGACTGTCTCTTCCTAATACCAGCAGAATCCTCAAGTTTTATCTTTAGGAGGGTGAGTCAGGGTTTCTGAACCTTGGACTGACTGGGGCACAATTGAAGCATTGGGTACCATACATAAAGGGTAATTAAGGTACCAAAGGCATATTGAATTCTTTGTTCTAGGTGCTGAGACCTTCAGCCCCCTGGCTTTACTTTCCCACAACTTTGGAAGCCAGACCTCTACTCCCCAAGCAGGAGCCAACTAGGGCCAGCTTCTCTGGGTAACCTCAGAGAACAAGGTAACAAGGACATAAGGGTCAAATCACCTTACATTGAAACTCAAAACCCCACACATTCAATAAGAACTGTAGGTTCACTTTTTTTTTTTTTTTTAATTTATTTATTTTTGGCTGTGTTGGGTCTTCGTTTCTGTGCGAGGGCTTTCTCTAGTCGCGGCGAGTGGGGGCCACTCTTCATCGCGGTGCGCGGGCCTTTCACTGGTGCAGCCTCTCTTGTTGCGGAGCACAGGCTCCAGACGCGCAGGCTCAGTAGTTGTGGCTCAAGGGCCTAGCCGCTCCGTGGCATGTGGGATCTTCCCAGACCGGGGCTCGAACCCGTGTCCCCTGCATTGGCAGGCAGATTCTCAACCACTGCGCCACCAGGGAAGCCCTGTACGTTCACTTTTAATTCTGAGCAGACACCCAAGGATCAACGAACATTTGATGAAATCAGTTAACAAGGAAGATAAAGATGAAAACAAACAGGAAAAAATAACTTAGAATAGAGATTTTTCAGAGAGAAAAAAAAGCTTACAATCAATCTATGGTTAATATCCTCAGAACAATAAGGAGATATTACATCCATGAATCATCATGCTCTTGGAAATTAAAAACATAACAAAAAAATATTTTTAATCAATAGGATAATTAGAAGACACACTGGAGAAATTCACAAGGAAAGTAGAGTAGAAAAAATAAAGAGAGGGGGCTTCCCTGGTGGCGCAGTGGTTGAGAGTCGGCCTGCCAATGCAGGGGACACGGGTTCGCGCCCTGGTCTGGGAAGATCCCACATGCCACGGAGCAACTGGGCCCGTGAGCCACAACTACTGAGCCTGCGCGTCTGGAGCCTGTGCCCCGCAACAAGAGAGGCCGCGACGGTGAAAGGCCTGCGCACCACAATGAAGAGTGGCCCCCGCTTGCCACAACTAGAGAAAGGCCTCGCACAGAAATGAAGACCCAACACAGCCATAAATAAATTAATTAATTAATCAAAAAAATATATATATTTCTCTTTTAAATAAATAAATAAATAAATAAAGAGAGGGAAAAAATTGAAGAACAAATACAGTTGATGTAATATCCAAATATTAGCATAGTCTGAGTAAGAGTTCCAGAGAGCAAAAACAGGGGAGGATATCATAAATGAAATCATTCATGAAAATTCCCCAGGACTAATAGACCTGAGTCTCTACATTGAAAGGAATCATCAAATGCTCAATAGATGGAAAAAAGACCCACTCTAAGTCACATCATTGTCAACTTTCAAAACACTGAGGACACACAGAAGATCCTAAAAGCTTTCTGGAGTTAAAAAAAAAAACAGGTCACATACAAATAATAATAAGCATCAGAATGGTTTCTGACTTATCAGAAATACTGGGACATGGAAGATAATAGAACACCTTCAAAATTCTGAAGGAAATAACTTCCAACATAGATTCATACAAGTCAGGTAGAAAAGTAAACTAAAGACATATACAGAGATACAAGATCTCAAATTTATCAAAATTATCTGTCACATGTCCCTTCTCAGGAAATCACTGGTCATTGTATTCCACCAAAACGCAGAAGTAAACTAAGAGGAATATACAAAACATAAGAAATAATATATCCAACCCGAGAGAACAGTGGAGAGAATTTCCAGGGTGATGTGGAAGGAGGAATCCCAGGATAACTGCTGTACTGCAAGTAAGGAAGGAAACTGGTTCAAATTAAACTCATTAGAAAATGTGTGGCCAAAGATGGCACAAGGCCCCATATCAGGAGGCACCTGTCTCTCCAGAGGGAGCAGACAGACAGAGGTAAGGTCAATGGAACCATCACTTCACTGATGTTATCCACAATAATGATGGCATAGGGCTGTAACTGAAAGATGAGACTATAAAGAAATATGTTTCTAACAAGGTTTACAATGAAGTCTAACATCGTTTTTTTGTTTGTTTGTTTTTACTAAATATCTTGACAAGAGTCTTCCAGTCCTTAGAGACGTCAATACCCATTAAACACAAATTCATCCACATATTTAATTCACATGTGTGTATTAATGCTTACATACCTACAAATGCTAGTATATGCATAGAACTTATCTGGAAAGATACACAAGAAATCTAACATTTGTTAGATTTCTTGTGTATCTAACAAATGGGGAAGGCAGCTGGGTCAGCGGGAGTAAAAGGGTGTAAAGGAGAGTCCATTTTAACTACTTTTGTTTTGTCTTTTTTGGTTTCTGTAACATGGACGTATATTAAGTGAATAAAACAAGATGTTTCCTCCCCCCCAAACAATAAATATTTAGGTGCATTATCTGCTATTCCCATCTTCCCATCAGGCTCTTAAAGTTTTGCTCACTCACCCATACACATTTATTTTTAATGCTTTTCTTCATTCCACTCGCTATTCTTTTTTTTATTTTTTTTGCCCAGTTATCCTAGGGGGGAAAAAAATCTTTTCATTTGTAAGGCGAAAGATTATCCTAATTATGGTTGATCAGCCTAAGAGTAGTGCTAATGATATTTCCATATGAAGGAAGAGTAAATCCATAAGTTCCGAAGGGAAATTAACCGTAATAGTCATTGCCATTATTTCTGAAGAACTTGCCTTACGAGGCTCAGATAATTCAAATTTTTAAAATAATTTTCATGTATCTCCTCTTTTCCTCTAATTAAGACTACTCTAAGCACAAGCTTTCAAGATTAAGCAACTATTTCTTATTCAAGTTGCTTTCAGTTTTGTTTAATTACGGTACTGCAACAGCCTTGCTTCCCTGTTTCTTACATCTGGGTCCCTGATTCCGGCTGCACCGCATCTACAGTAGAGTGAGACAGCTGTTGAGCGTGGTGCTCAGGCAAGCCCATCCTAGAACAGGCAGGAGCTGGAGACCTGTCAGAACAATGGAATTAAGTGAGGAAGCACCTAAAACCATGTTTAGGAAGAAATGATAAGGAGGTGGATGTGGTATCTTCAGCCTGCAAGTGGGAATAACCAGATGTCCACGTGATGTTTGATAGCAAAAAGGCTCCACAATGAGCAGCAAACAAATGGCCCCATCTGCCAGCGGGAACCAGCATCTAGGAGTCTGGCAGTGGCAGCAAATAGAGAAGCAAGGCAGGATAGAAAGCATATGAGGGCTAGACAGGGATCATGTCAGTAACTGGCAAGAAAGAAGAACCAAGTTGCTAGAGCCAGTAACAAGTTCTCATCGGGCCAAAATCTAGTTGTAAGTCAACAGACTCCTGAAATATAACTCCTTAAAAAGAGACTTTACAAAGCATCTAATTTCAGAATCTAATTTAGGAAGAGGAAAAGAGATTTAAATGTTGGAATTAAACGGGTTTAGTCTAAGACCTTGGGGGAAGGAGTTGTAGATATGAGTAGAGGAAGCAAGGCAGGGTATCAGCAGCCTAGGGACATGATTATCCTTTTATATCTTTCATTTTATAAAGTATAGAATTATAATTATTAGAATTCTACATAAATTATAGAAAAGTGTGTTCTACATTTTAACCCACCAGAGTCACCTTTGAAAACAAACTTTGCAAGTAGGAAATTTCTTATATGTAAGTAGTGTTTACTCTTTTACCATCTACAATGAATTATACCTTAAGAGTTATTTGGAGAATTGTGTCCGGATGGTTTTGCAGGTTGCAATAACTGGGGTGTACTCCTGGCATCTAGGGTGTGGAGTCCAGTAATTCAGAAAGTCCTGCAATAAGCTAGACAGACATGTGTACACGCACACGTACATACAATGTCCCACTCAAAGTGCCAGGAACACCACCATTGCAATATACCAATTATTTTACTTTACCAATGTGCTTTCTATGTATAAATGCAGCCCTGTACAACTTCAAAGCTTCTAATAGAGACCTGAAAAGTTATATTGCCCATACTTCTTTACCTGAATACCATTTATTAGTGGTTTAAAAATATGGTAAAACTTCTGGTTAGGTTTTAGACACGTCTTTCATGAGCATTTTATCTAATTATGAATAAACACAGTAGAATCAGCTCAAAGCTATCACGAAAAGCACTACAGAAGAGAGTTTTCTTGCTGATGTTTGCTCCTAATGGTAAAGGAAACGTGGGTGAGAGAATCTAAGGCATTCTCCACGTAATAAACTCATGCAAAAGAACAAGAATCAATTAAAGCAAATCTGCCACGGATCTTGGGTTTGACAAATCACCTCTCAGCTTCACAGCAGGTGGCTGCCTTGGGTTAGCATCCGATCCACGCACCGAAGGAAACGTTTTCAAAACGACTTCCTATGTCATTACCCTCAAGAGAGACTTGTTTATCAGAAAGGCACGTTGGTTTTTGAAACAAGAGACGAACATATGTTCTATGATTCCAGGGACTACAGGAGTCCCAGGCACCAGAAGATTAGAATGAACTGTTCACCTATTTCAGCTCATTAAATTCAGTGGAGGTGCTATCTGTACAACAGGATAACGGTGCCCATAAATCTGCAGTTGGCTGTGGACGTACTACACAACACATTCACACGTGAAGCTTCTCTACAAATCTACCTCGATATGAAGCACATCATCAAGGCCACTGTTTTATGCCCGAGCACCATTTAGACAAAGGCATTTCTACTCAACTCTCTTAGAGCACGATTACTTCAATGAGTGACACACACATGAAGTGCATGGAGTTTTAATCGAATCTGTCTTACAGATTGAACTTTCACAGGCTGAGGTAATACGAGGGGAAAACAGGATTCAAATTGTATAGAATTTGGCCAGTCAAAATTAGAGAACAGAATTTTTCACGTCCTTTGGTATTAACTGAAAAATAGACAATCTGGCTGCCGTCCACCGACCCTACCACCACACACACATACGCACTACCTACCCCATGTAAACCCTATTCACCTTCCTGGGCCAGGTAAAGTTCAAGTTATCTCTTTCCTTTTCTAGGTCCTGTGGTTATCGTTTTCTCTAACAAGCACTTAGCATATGTTACTCCATTTTTTGTTCTTTTTTTCAAAAAACAAATTTCATATCTTCATTGCCCATACATAAGCTTTGTTCATGTTGTATACATAGCAAAACCCCTGTGCAGAGTAAGCACGTAGGTATTTACAGATGAGGGTACTGTGGCTAAGGGACTTGCCCGGCTGCTGAAAGGCAGAATGGAGACTTACGCCAGACTTTCTGATTCCATCTACTGCTTCTAGTTGGGAGCTGGGGAGTGTTGCAGTAGAGGTGGAGGTGGGGTGGGGAGGAAGAGGAGGTTCAGCTTAAAAGCTAAAAAGTGACCTCCTTGAATTTAGTTTATTAGAATCTACCTCAGTGATTATTTAAAATATGCTGCTCAGTTGCTGTCTGGTCAGGGGCATTTGAAAGTAACCAGAAGATTTTGCTTGGATCAAAGTATCTATTTTGGGTTGCTGGGTTTTCTTCTTTCCAGCTTTATTTCCTGGTGTATAAGCAAGGAATGCATATACCCATGTATCCTCAACAGAAGCATACATGTGTTACAAGGACAAAGAGTTTTCATTGGGAAGAGATCTATGGAAAGGATCAGCCAGAGGTCCAGAAGTATAGGAGTTAGGCTGACTTTGCCTCCTGGTTTGCCCAGAACAGTCTCAATTATTCTAGTTGTCCTAGAATAATTATTCATGAAGCCCTCTTTCACTCTGAGAGGTGTCCTGGTCTAGTCAATAAGTTATAGGCGCTTGATATGTGAGGGTTTTGGGTTTAAACTGGGACCCATGTTGCTGGAGCCCTTTAGCCTCTCAAAGGTATTAAAGAGGGATGATTGTAAGAGGTAAAACTCACCTCTCCTGACTCCTAATTCAGTGTTTTTTTTTTCTGGCTGGCCTCTGACAACAGCACAGTTACCGTACCTGAATTTTCTCCTCTAGATTACTTTTGTCTCCCCCAAAATGTTTGAAGACCTTTAATGATTGATACCATCTCTCGTCATTCTTTCCCTCGACCCTTGGCATCTAGAACCTGCTAAAACCATAGTGAGCAGTTCAATATATGCTCACTAATCGACTGGTAGTCTTCTTAGATAACAAAGGAAATTACATGCTACCATTTTATGTTCTGAAGAGCAAGTTCTTGACATTTGTCAGGGATGAAACCTGAGATCTTCACAACCTGCCCAGCTCATTTGTACAGTTGTTTTCCTCCAACTGCTAAACTTTCTCTTCCATCTCTGGTGCCAGCAATTGGATTTTTTTTAGATCTACTTGCCCAACCATTTCCTGAGTGTGTCTACACATATAACAAGTCATCTGAGATGGGGTTGCTGGGTGGTGAGCAAGGAGTCTCACTTGCCCACCACTGTACCCTTGCCTCCAATCTGTCCCTCAGCACAGTGATAAGATGTGAGAGACACAGGCTTTAGAGTGGTGGGCTGTGTGGTGCAATTCCAGGTTGCCGTTCTCATCTATGCAGCACAGCAGCTCCACTCTTGATTTCCATGAGTCAGAATCACAAATTTCAATTTGCTAATTCCAAATGTTCACTAAATATTAAAAATGCAAGCTATATCAACAAGGACCTACTGTACAGCACAGGGAACTCTACTCAGTACTCTATAATAACCTATATGGGAAAAGAATCTGATAAATAGATATATGTATAACTAAGTCACTTTGCTGTACAGCTGAAAATAACACAACATTGTAAATCAAATATACTCCAATATAAACAATATATAAATAAAAATAAAATAAAATAAGACAAATTATAATAGGCAAGATTTCTTAGTTTTTTCCTAGTTCAGTTTTGGTTCTGTCTGAAAGAAATCTGATTTCTGACTTAAAAGATCTTTCTTCTCCGTAATTCCATCTTTTAAAAATTGTCCACAATCAAGTTCCACTCAAACTTTGATATCAATTTCGTGATGGAGAAGGGGAAAAAAAATCTGACACCAAATTTTGTCACCTACCCAAGTACTGACAGATTTTGATGGATCTGTTTACATGTATCTAGTCCTACGACATAATGATCACATTATACTAACCTGGCACCTCTGTGCTCTTACTGCTGTGAACTGGCAAAGACTTGCTTGGCATTTATCACAGCCAGGTTTCTAAAAGAAGGATTAAAATGGAAAACACATCTCATTTGAACCAAGTTTAATCTCCAATTACACCTAATTTCATGATTCAGAAATGTTGCTTTTTATAATTATTAAGTATGACCCCAAAAGCGTTTTAAGCCTATATTTGGGATTAACATGGAAATGAGTCAAAAAATACAGCTGGCAGAGCTCACGAGAGATGCAATGATTCACACAAGATACGTATACCCTTCAATTCGGGCAGAACAGGTAGTTACCGTTTAACAGCTTGGTGATTGTTCATGCCTCCTGGTATGTGGCAAGCCAACTTTTAAAAAATTTCTGCATCCAACTCTCTTCACAGAAATTCATAGAGAAAAAAAATATCCATGTGTTTTTAAAATACAAAATGCTTAACTGACAGCATGATTATCAGTTGAAACCATGGACTATTTTGTTGTCAGGGGTTCTCAAGGGCAGATTCTGCAGCTTTGCTGAATTCTTACTCATTAAATGCTTGGTTCAAACATAGGGCTTCCATCTTTAGAGTTGGGGCTACATTTCTCAAGTGCATGGCATCCCAAGGGCAATAGCAGAAGTACTTACTGAGAGTTGCTAATAGAAATATAATTAAAAAGACAACGAGGGGCTTCCCTGGTGGCGCAGTGGTTGAGAGTCTGCCTGCCAATGCAGGGGACACGGGTTCGAGTCCTGGTCTGGGAAGATCCCACATGCTGCGGAGCAACTAGGCCCGTGAGCCACAACTACTGAGCCTGCGCGTCTGGAGCCTGTGCTCCGCAACAAGAGAGGCCGCGATAGTGAGAGGCCCGCACACCGCGATGAAGAGTGGCCCCCGTTCGCCACAACTAGAGAAAGCCCTCACACAGAAACGAAGACCCAACACAGCCATAAATAAATAAATAAATAAAAATTAAAAAAAAAAAAAAAAGACAACGACCCCACCATTTAATCCCCTGAAGAAACAGAGCTAGATTTGTTGGCAACGCCAAGTGGCATCTTGAAGTAATTCAGTAATTCGGTACCAAAATGTCTCTACATGAGGGAAAGAAAGAGGCTTTGGGCCTTCATAGTACAAACTGGCTCTCTATAGTGTTGACAAAATCCTAGTGGAGCACTTCCATTTCCCTGTGTAGATGTCACTTCGCTATACATATACCTCCACTTTCACAGACCATGTTTCCTTAAGGATTCCCTCATTGTGACCAGCAGGCAAGATTCTGCCCACATGAGCCAGGATTCACTCTACTTGAGTTGTTTTGTTTATTTATTTATTTTAAATAAACTTTCTTTTAGGAAACAATCTAAGTGTCCATCAACAGATGAATGGATAAAGAAGATGTGATATATATATATATATACACAATGGAATACTACTTGACTGTAAAAAAAGAACAAAATTTTGCCATTTGCAGCAACATGGATGGACTTGACGGGCATTATGCTAAGTGAAATAAGTCAGTCATAGAAAGACAAATACTGTATGATATCACTTATATGTGGAATCTAAAAAATACAACAAACTAGTGAGTATAACAGAAAAGCAGATTCACAGATATAGAGAACAAAATAGTGGTTACCAGTGGGGAGGGGAGAGGGGCAATAAAGGGGTGGGGGAGCGGGAGACACAAACTATTGTGTGTACAATAGGCTCAAGCATATATTATGCAATACAGGGAATATAGCCAATATTTTGTAATAGCTGTAAATGGAAAGTAACCTTTAAAAATTGTATAAAAATAAAAAATTTTTTAAAATAATTTTAGATTTACAGAAAAGTTACAAAGATAGTAGAGTATTACCATATATGCTTCACCCATCTCCCCCTAATGTTATCTTACAAAACCAACGTATATCTGTGAAAATTAAGAACCTAATATTGGCAGAATGCTATTAATGACAGACTTTATTCCTATTTCACCAGTTTTCCCACTAGCATTCTTTGTTCTAGGATCCAGTCCAGAATACCACAGTGCATTTAGACAATTTCTCCGCCTTTTCTTGTTCTTCAGGATCTTGACATTTTCCCCCTCATTTGTGTTGTCTGATGTTGTCTTATGATTAGACTAAGGTTATGGGTTTTGTGGGAAAATATCACAGAGATGAGGTGCCCTTCTCATAACATCTCTGAGCTGTTTTTGAGCAACAAATAAAATGGTAAAAAGTTCTTACCTTATCCTCCAGCATAAAGATGTAACAGTTTACAAATAGGTGAGTTAAGAAATTGTTTAAACAGGAAAAATCACCTTTAGCATGAAGTTAAAGCATTCTAAACCTAGTCTGTTTGCCTTCAGACAGAGATTTCAACCGAAGGATTACAGCACATCTGTGCATTACAAGCAGTTTTTGAGGTGTTAAAAAATATTTGGTATTAATGACAGAGTACTAAAGCCTACACATGATTGGCTCTATCTATAAACTGGAGTAAATTTAAGAATATCACATAATATACTCCTACTGACTTGCATCTAATATGCTTCCTGGAGTGGGAAAAGATGGGGTAGAGCTACAGGTAATATGCCCATGAAAACGGCTCACATTCACAGAGATGTAGCACATATACAAGCATTAGAATATCATCTGATGGGCTCATTTCCTTTTTAAAAAAGAGTTGATAATTAACTCTTTAAACCGGTAATCTCCAAAATGTTTCTTATATCTTTTCATCAAGGTGTTTTAGCAGGCACCCTACCCTAGCCTGGATTCTTCCCCAAAACAGTCTATAAGACAATGGCATCTGTGCAGGGAATTTGCTTTCAGAAATGATCCCACTAAAGGGAATGGAAATAAGCACTGGATAAAGGAAAAGATGGAGGAGTCAAAGGTCAATCCAAAGGTGCACAACTGGGCTGGTTACTATTAAGCATCAATGAGGTCAGTCATGTGGGGACCCTGTGAGGGGCCATGCAGAATGTACTTCAGCGTCATCCATCTGGGACACGGGAAAGGCAAGCATTTATCCACTGACTCCTGGCCCACACTGAGTCAATTTTCTTACACTTCCAGATTTGTGCATGCATCAGAATGACTGGAGAGAGATAGAAAAAGCCCGGAACTACAGATGAGAGAGGGATATAGCTGAAGTGGCTGACAGATTATGCCTGTGCACAGCTGTTGCCACACAACAGCTGGAGTACAAAGGTGAGCTAAGAGTGTATGAGCCAGGACACAAGGAGGGAGGGCTATATGTATATGCATTCCTATATAAATTCATGTGTTACTCTCAACACATATTAAATATTAGCAAATTTATTTTGTTCTTATTTTCAGGGAAAAATTAATATAAATACAAATCCTAATATTTTCTTCCTACAGCCCAATGAACACTCTTGCCAACCCCTGGAATGCACACGGACCACTTCGGAGACCACTGAGTTAGACTATACAAGATTCTCCTTGAATGATTTTTTCTTTTACTGGAGTATAATTGCTTTACAGTGTTGTATTAGTTTCTGCTGTATAACAAAGTGAATCAGCTATATGTATACAGATATCCCCATATCCCCTCCCTCTTGCATCTCCCTTCCACCCTCCCTATCCCACCCCTCTAGGTGGTCACAAAGCACCAAGATGATCTCCCTATGCTATGCAGCTGCTTCCCGCTAGCTATCTATTTTACATCTGGTAGTGTAGATATGTCAGTGCTACTCTCTCACTTCGTCCCAGCTTACCCTTCCCCCTCCCTGTGTCCTCAAGTTCATGCCCTGCCATTAGGTTCATCAGAACCTTTTTTTTTTTTTTTTTAAGATTCCATATATATGTCTTAGCATACGGTATTTGTTTTTCTCTTTCTGACTTACTTCACTCTGTATGACAGACTCTAGGTCCATCCACCACACTACAAATAACTCAATTTTGTTTTTTCTATGGCTGAGTAATATTTCATTGTATATATGTGCCACACCTTCTTTATCCATTCATGTGTCGATGGACACCTAGGTTGCTTCCATGTGCTGGCTATTGTAAATAGTGCTGCAGTGAACATTGTGGTACATGACTCTTTGTGAATTACCGTTTTCTCAGGGTATATGCCCAGTAGTGGGATTGCTGGGTCATATGGTAGTTCTATTTTTAGTTTTTTGAGGAACCGCCATACTGTTCTCCATAGTGGCTGTATCAAATTGCATTCCCACCAACAGTGCAAGAGGGTTCCCTTTTCTCCACATCCTCTCCAGCATTTACTTTTGTAGATTTTTTGATGATGGCCATTCTGACCAGTGTGAGGTGATACCTCACTGTAGTTCTGATTTGCATTTCTCTAATGATTAGTGATATAGAGCATCCTTTCATGTGTTTGTTGGAAATCTGTATATCTTCTTTGGAGAAATGTCTATTTAGATCTTTTGCCCATTTTTGGATTGGGTTGTTTCTTTTTTTGATATTGAGCTACACGAGCTGCTTGTATATTTTGGAGATTAATTCTTTGTCAGTTGCTTCGTTTGCAAATATTTTCTCCCATTCTGGGGGTTCTCCTTTCGTCTTGTTTATGGTTTTCTTTGTTGTGCAAAAGCTTTTGTTTCATTAGGTCCTGTTTGTTTATTTTTGTTTTTATTTCCATTTCTCTAGGATGTGGGTCAAAAAGGATCTTGCTGTGATTTACGTCAAAGAGTGTTCTGCCTATGCTTTCCTCTAAGAATTTTATACTGTCTGGCCTTACATTTAGGTCTCTAATCCATTTTGAGTATTATTTTTATGTATGGTATTAGGAAGTGTTCTAATTTCATTCTTTTACATGTAGCTGTCCAGTTTTCCCATCACCACTTATTGAAGAGGCTGTCTTTCCTCCATTGTACATTCTTGCCTCCTTTATCAAAGATAAGGTGATCATATGTGCATGGGTTTATCTCTGGGCTTTGTATCCTGTTCCACTAATCTATATTCCTGTTTTTGTACCAGTACCATACTGTCTTGATTACTGTAGCTTTGTAGTATACTCTGAAGTCCAGGAGCCTGATTCCTCCAACTCTGTTTTTCTTTCTCAAGATTGTTTTGGCTATTTAGGATCTTCTGGGTTTCCATACAAATTGTGAAATTTTTTGTTCTACTTCTGTGAAAAATGCCATTGGTAGTTTGATAGGGATTGCAGTGAATCTGTAGATTGCTTTGGGTAGTAGAGTCATTTTCACAATGTTGATTCTTCCAATCCAAGAACATGGTATATCTCTCCATCTGTTTGTATCATCTTTAATTTCCTTCATCAGTGTCTTATAGGTTTCTGCATACAGGTCTTTTGTCTCCTTAGGTTTTTCCCTAGGTATTTTATTCTTTTTGTTGCAATGGTAAATGAGAGTGTTTCCTTAAGTTCTCTTTCAGACTTTTCATCATTAGTGTATAGGAATGCAAGAGTTTTCTGTGCATTAATTTTGTATCCTGCTACTTTACCAGATTCATTGATTAGCTCTAGTAGTTTTCTGGTAGCATCTTTAGGATTCTCTATGTATAGTATCATGTCATCTGCAAACAGTGACAACTTTACTCCTTCTTTTCTGATTTGTATTCCTTTTATTTCTTTTTCTTCTCTGATTGCTGTGGCTATAACTTCCAAAACTACGTTGAATAATAGTGGTGAGAGTGGGCATCCTTGCCTTGTTTCTGATTTTAGAGGAAACGGTTTCATTTTTTCACCATTGAGAACGATGTTGGCTGTGGGTTTGTCATATATGGCCTTTATTATGTTGAGGTAAGTTGCCTACTTTCTGGAGAGTTTTTATCATAAATGGGTTTTGAATTTTGTTGAAAGGTTTTTCTGCATCTATTGAGATTATCATATGGTTTTTATCCTTCAGTTTTTTAATATGGTGTATCACATTGATTGATTTGCATATATTGAAGATTCCTTGCATTCCTGGGATAAACCCCACTTGACCATGATGTATGATCCTTTTAATGTGCTGTTGGATTCTGTTTGCTAGTATTTTGTTGAGGATTTTTGTATTTATGTTCATCAGTGATATTGGTCTGTAGTTTTCTTTTTTTGTGACATCTTTGTCTGGTTTTGGTATCAGGGTGATGGTGGCCTTGTAGAATGAGTTTTGGAGTGTTCCTACCTCTGCTATGTTTTGGAAGAGTTTGAGAAGGATAGGTGTTAGCTCTTCTCTAAATGTTTGATAGAATTCACCTGTGAAGCCATCTGGTCCTGGGCTTTTGTTTGTTGGAAGATTTTTAATCACAGTCTCAATTTCAGTGCTTGTGATTGGTCTGTTTATATTGTCTATTTCTTCCTGGTTCAGTCTTGGAAGGTTGTGCTTTTCTAAGAATTTGTCCATTTTTCCAGGTTGTCCATTTTATTGGCATAGAGTTGCTTGTAGTAGTCTCTCATGATCCTTTGTATTTCTGCAGGGTCAGGTGTTACTTCTCCTTTTTCATTTCTAATTCTGTTGATTTGAGTCCTCTCCCTTTTTTTCTTGATGAGTCTGGCTAGTGGTTTATCAATTTTGTTTATCTTCTCAAGGAACCAGCTTTTAGTTTTATTGATCTTTGCTATCATTTCCTTCATTTCTTTTTCATTTATTTCTTATCTGATCTTTATGATCTCTTTCTTTCTGCTAACTTTGGGGTTTTTTTGTTCTTCTTTCTCTAATTGCTTTAGGTGTAAGGTTAGGTTGTTTGAGATGCTCCTTGTTTCTTGAGGTAGGAGTGCATTGCTATTAACTTCCCTCTTAGAACTGCTTTTGCTGCATCCCATTGGTTTTGGGTCATTGTGTTTTCATTGTCATTTGTTTCTAGGTATTTTTTGATTTCCTCTTTGATTTCTTCAGTGATCTCTTGGTTATTCAGTAGTGTATTGTTTAGCCTCCATGTGTTTGTATTTTTTACAACGTTTTTTTCCTGTAATTGATATCTAGTCTCATAGCGTTGTGGTCAGAAAAGATACTTGATATGATTTCAATTTTCTTAAATTTACCAAGGCTTGATTTGTGACCCAAAATATGATCTATCCTGGAGAATGCTCCATGAGCACTTGAGAAGAAAGTGTATTCTGTTGGTTTTGGATGGAATGTCCTATAAATATCAATTAAATCCATCTTGTTTAATGTGTCATTTAAAGCTTGTGTTTGTTATTTATATTCATTTTGGATGATCTGTCCATTGGTGACTGTGGGGTGTTAAAGTCCCCTACAATGATTGTGTTACTGTCAATTACCCCTTTTATGGCTGTTAGCATTTGCCTTATGTATTGAGGTGCTCCTATGTTGGGTGCATAAATATTTACAATTGTTATATCTCCTTGGATTGATCCCTTGATCATTATGTAGTGTCCTTCTTTGTCTCTTGTAATAGTCTTTATTTTAAAGTCAATTTTGTCTGATATGAGAATTGCTACTCCAGCTTTCTTTTGATTTCCATTTGCATGGAATGTCTTTTTCCATCCCCTCACTTTCAGTCTGTATGTGTCCCTAGGTCTGACTTGGGTCTCTTGTAGACAACATATATATGGGTCTTGTTTTTGTATCCATTCAACCAGTCTATGTCTTTGGGCTGGAGCATTTAATCCATGTACATATAAGGTAATTATCGATATCTATGTTCCTATTACCATTTTCTTAATTGTTTTGGGTTTGTAATTTTAGGTCTTTTCCTTCTCTTGTGTTTCCTGCCTAGAGAATTTCCTTTAGCATTTGTTGTAAAGCTGGTTTGGTGGTGCTGAATTCTCTTAACTTTTGCTTGTCCGTAAAGATTTTGATTTCTCCATCAAATCTGAATGAGATCCTTGCTGGGTAGAGTAATCTTGGTTGTAGGTTTTTCCCTTTCATCACTTTAAATATGTCCTGCCACTCCCTTCTGCCTTGCAGAGTTTCTGCTGAAAGATCAGCTGTTAACCTTATGGGGATTCCCTTGTATGTGATTTGTTGCTTTTCCCTTGCTGCTTTTAATATGTTTTCTTTATATTTAATTTTTGATAGTTTGATTGTTATGTGTCTTGGTGTGTTTCTCCTTGGATTTGTCTTGTATTGGACTCTCTGTGCTTCCTGGACTTATTTCCTTTCCCATGTTAGGAGAGTTTTCAACTATAATCTCTTCAAATATTTTCTCAGATCCTTTCTTTTTCTCTTCTTCTTCTGGGACCTTTATAATTCGAATGTTGGTGCATTTAATGTTGTCCCACAGGTCTCTAAGACTGTCCTCAATTCTTTTCATTCTTTTTTCTTTATTCTGCTCTGCAGTACTTATTTCCACTACTTTATCTTCCAGGTCACTTATCCGTTCTTCTGCCTCAGTTATTCTGCTATTGATTCCTTCTAGAGAATTTTTAATTTCATTTATTGTGTTGTGTCTGCCTTCTGTGGGCAGACAGGGAAGGAATCTCCTCTCCTTGAGGACCCCGAAACAATGGTCTCTTGCCTCTTAGGCAGTTCCAGACTTATTCCCGAGCTCCCTCCTGGCTAGCTGTGGCACACTAGTCCCCTTCAGGCTGTGTTCACGCAGCCAACCTCAGTCCTCTCCCTGGGATCCGACTGAAGCCCGAGCCTCAGCAGACAAGCCTCTCAGGCTGGTGAGTGCTGGTCGGCACCGATCCTCTGTGTGGGAATCTCTCCACTTTGCCCTCTGCACCCCTGTTGCTGTGCTCTCCTCCGTGGCTCTGAAGCTTCCCCTGCTCCCATTCCCCCATCTCCACCAGTGAAGGGTTTTCCTAGTGCGTGGAAACTTTTCCTCCTTCACAGCTCCCTCCCAAAGGTGCAGGTCCCATCCCTATTCTTTTGTCTCTGTTTTTTCTTTTTTCTTTTGCCCTACCCAGGTATGTGAGGATTTTCTTGCCTTTTGGGAAGTCTGAGGTCTTCTGCCAGCATTCAGTAGGTGTTCTGTAGGAGCTGTTCCACACGTAGATGTATTTTTGATGTATTTGTGGGCAGGAAAGTGATCTCCACATCTTATTCCTCTGCCATCTTGAAGGTCCCCCTAATTGAGTGATTTTGACTTGGAAGTTTTTCTTGGTTGCTTCAAGTAAGACAGTGGAAGAAATTGGATACAAAGTCCAGTTAAGAAGCTCAATTTAATTAGACCACTGACTTCCCTCTTCATTTAACAGGAGTTGCAGTTAATTCCACTTCTCTTGTTAAAAATAATAAAGGTCTAATAATATGGACCCATGGCATAGTACAGTGGTTCTCAAATTTGAGCATGCATCAAAATTTCCTGTCAATGATAATTCATGAAACACAGATTGCTGGGCCCCAACCTCAGAGCTTCTGATTCAGTAGGTCTAAGGTTAAGCCTAAGAATTTAAATTTTCAACCAGTTTCCAGGAGATGTACACTTGGACAGTCAGGGAGAAATGGGGGCTGGAGGGTGTGTGAGAGGAGAGGGGCACACTTTGAAAACCACGGGCCCAGTGGGAGGAGCATGGGCTTCAGCATCAGACAGTCAGGCCTGGGTTTAAACTTCAGCTCTACTATGTGCTATCTTGAACTTCTCTGCTGACCAGCTGTACAATGAGACTAATTCTCACTGTACAGGGCTGTTGTAAGAAGTGAGGGAGGAGATAATGTTAGCAAGGGGCCCAGTGTCATGTTGGGCACGCTGTAGGTTTCAATAAATCATCATCAGTTTAAACAAAACCACTAATATCATGGGTTAGTTCAGCAAATAATGTTAGAACAACAAAAAGTAATTTAAGAGATTTAACAGTAATTTGGCAGAATGACAGATCTTTCTAGACCAGGTGGGTTTTTTTGAAAAATTAAGGATAATACAGAACTGGCAATAAAATTTTGGTGTTCATGATTAGTTAAGGACTGCCTTATTATTATTCATGTCTCTAGTTTCTCCTCACTTCCCCACTTGCTCTAGACTTTGTGCAGCTTTTAGTTCAGAGTGGGGGGCAGGGAGAGATGGCCTCACAGGCCTGATCACCAACACACAGAGAGTGGTTCCAGGGCACTGGGCCACCAGGCAGAATTTCCAGGGGTTGCAAAACATCTATTGATCTCTCCCCTGCTTTTACAAATATGAGATCATAAAACCTGCCAAATGTCCTCTGGAGTTTAGATAAATGTTTTCAATTTTTAGAATACAAAATATTTCAGATCGTCCAGTCTGTCAAGCAATATTTTCAATGCTATCTTTTTTTATTTTTAAAAAAAGGCCTGTATTCATCTTAAAATTATTTTTACCACGTTGATTTGCTCATCTATAAATGTATGCTGCTTAAGTAATAGTTTAAATGTAAATTTTAATGAATGCTATGAATCAGTGCCTAATTTGCACATTTTGCTAATTACCTGTGGTTTAGGATAATCCATTCAAGATGTTCCCTATTACCCTGGATAATTGAGTTGACCTACTTTCAAATTTTTGCAGCTCAAATAGAATGCATTCTAGTCAATTTTCTTTCCTAATAGAAAAACCATCATTTATTTAAATTGTCTATCAGACATAATTGGAATGTAAAATCTTGGGATGAAAATTGACTTTCAAAGGTCATAGAATTCACCCCCCTACTCTTGGGTGGACTGTCAAGCCAGCTAGAGAAGAATATATTCCATCTTTGACAGCACAGAATGCTGTCAAATGTAGCCAAAAGGTGCATCAACCTGAGGATCAGCCCATTTCTCTCTTCACCATCTGAGTCCTTGATCTAAAGGAAGGTCAACCATAGCTGTTGCCAATATCAAATATATGAACTTACTTACAAATACACCCTGGCACAGTCTACACACCCCCTCACACACATAGAGGTTTGCAGTAAAAATTCACACAGCATGGAGTTCACTCCTTCCCACAATTCTCTTCCTTGGGTACAATTGATGGTCCTTTTATGCCTAGAGCAGAATCAGACGTTCCTCTATGAGATTTCTCCCCGCTCAAAACAAGAAAAAGAAGTTGACTTTAGATTGTGGTTCATATTCCACATTTAAAAGATTCAGGAGCAGCTTTGCTGTGGACCCTGGTTTGGCAGTGGGGAATTTTTTTTTCCAACCTATCATGCTCTTGTCTCTATCTCTTTTTTGTTAAGAACTCTAGATCCACAGTGGAGCCATAGTGTGAGGCAAATGTGATAACCACTACTATGGAAACAAGGAGCAATAGTTATCTGAGAGCTCCTCTCAGTTTTCCCTCAAGCCCGTTCTGTCAGTTTCTGCAGCACTGTACCCCTAGGTTGTCTTATAAACCTCTTGCAAGCCTCCATCCTGGAATCTGCCTGTGGCCTGATTTGCCTCTTCCTGTCCACACCCAGGAAACCGTATCTACATGTAGGTTCACTTTCTAGGCAGAGGCCTTCTCTTGCCCTCTTTCCACTGAACCAACTCTACCCACTTGTCATCAGCCTCTTCTTGCTCAGATTCCCCATCTCTAAGGCTAGCCATGGCCTAGGGCAGGAGACCCTGCCTCGGACAGACTTTGACTTAATATTAAGCTGCAAATTGAGTGCAGATGCATGGAGCCTGCCCTTCAGTTTCCCTACCTGGATCCTGCTTTTCTCGCCCCAGACTTCACCTACCAGGTCTTCCCCATCTTTGTTGTGACAACTCCTTTTTGCCTGTTGCTTAAACCCAAAACCTCAGAGTCATCCTTCCTGCCTCTTCCTCCCACATCACATATCCAACCTAGACACTCAAAATACTAAATGCGTTTTGGTGGATTGATACTATGGATACAAATCCTTTCTATCCTGCTATGCAGGTCCCTTTGCAATGTGACTTTGCTGCTCTTCTCAAGAGATGGATCTATTTTCCCACCAGTTATATCTGGACTGCCTTTGTGATTTGTTTGAAAAAATAGGATGTGGCAGAAATATTATGAGACTTGGAGGTGAGGATTTTGCAGCATCACATTCGCTCTCCTGGAACACTGCCCTGAACCTCCACATAAGGGGGCTGGTCTAGTACTGGAGGATGAGCAGCTGGGTGGAGGAAAACCAAGGATCCTCACTCAGCATGGGAAGAAACCTGTCGTGGACCTTTAACCCACTCAGCCTTCTAGTGAATGCAGCCCCATGAGCGTGTCCAGAAGAAACTATCAGAGGAACCAGCTGGCCAACCCACAGAAAAAAGATAATAAGTTATTTTAAGCCACAAAGTTTTGGGGTGTGTTACCCAGCCACTTCCTACCACCTGCATTGCTGCCATTTTGATTGGAACCACCAACCAGAATTACCTCAGTAGCTTCTTACTGGGCCTACCTAACTTTTTGCCCTTGGCCCCTACAGTCGCTTATCAATACAGCACCCAAAGTGATCCCTTCAAAAAAATAGTTGCCATATGATCCAGCAATTGCATTCCTGGGCATATATCTGGAGAAAACTCTAATTCAAAGAGACTCATGCACCCCAATGTTCATAGCAACACTATTTACAATAGGCAAGACGTGGAAACAACCTAAATGTCCATCAACAGATGAATGGATAAAGAAGATGTGGAAAAAAAAAAAAAAATATATATATATATATATATGATGGAATATTACTCAGCCATAAAAAAGAATGAAATTATGCCATTTGCAGCAACACAGATGGACCTAAAGATAATCGTACTGAATGAAGTAAGTCAGAAAAAGAAAGACAAATATCATATGATATCATTTATATGTGGAATCTAAAAAAATGATACAAATGAACTTATTTACAAAACAGAAATAGACTCAGACACAGAACACAAATTTATGGTACCAAAAGGGAAGGTATGGGGGATAAATTAGGAGTTTGGGTTAACATATACACACTTCTGTACATAAAATAAACAACGAGGACCTACTGTATAGTACAGGGGACTATACTCAATATCTTGTAATAACCTATAAGGGAAAATAATCTGAAAAAAAAATATATATATATATATATAAGTGTATAACTGAATCACTTTGCTGTACACTTAAAACTAATACAACATTGTAAATTAACTACACTTCAATTTTTTTTAATGAAATAAAGAAATACAAGCCAGATCATGTTACTCCTCTGCTACTAATCTACCAAGGGCTCCTGTTGTACTCAGCTTGAAAGCCCAGGTACTTATAATATCCTGCATGGCCCAACAAGGGTTAGCCCCCATCACCTCTCTAACCTCATCTCTTGGATGCAGAACTCACGGATACAGAGGTCCGACTGTGCTACACTATTTTATATAAGGGACTTGAACATCTTTGGATATGGTCCTGGAACCTGGACTACTGTACTCTCTCTTTTCCCCCTCGGCTTCAACCACACTAGCTCCCTCTGTTCCCAAACACGCCAAACATGCTTCCCGCGCCTGCAGTGCTCCTCTCTCAGATATGTTCATATCTAACTCACTTGCCACCTTCAAATCTTTGCTCAGATATCACCTCCTCAGTGAAGCCCATCCTGACCACCTTATTTAAAATTGCACTTTGCATTTGCATCCTGCCCAGGACTCCTTATTGCTCATACCCTTCCTATATCTCTTATCACCTTCCATCATTCTACAGAATTAACTTATTTATTATGCTTTTTGTCTTGCTCCATGATGGCAGAGATTTATGTCTATTTTCTTCATTAATGCCTGGCATACAAAAGACTGGATAGCTGTTTGTTAAATGGATACTCATTATTTACAGGAAAGGTCATCAGGGTCTTTGATAATTCTGAAATCAAAGTTTAACAAATCATGGTGATTTTCAGAGACTCCATAAATGTTTTGCTTGAATTTCCCTTTTAAAATATGCTTCTGCCATTTTGGAAAGTGGTATGGAAAATACACACTCAAATATGGTATTGACTGAATTTTGTGTTAATCAAAAAAGCCTCCTCATAACTGTCATGACTTGAAGCATGGCAGCTTCCATTTTTCTTCAGTTTTTTCCTATTTTTCCCCTACACACTTTCTGTCCTAAAGCTCCTCAGCTCAGGCGAGCCTCTGCTTTCTCCAGCTAGGCTCCCATAGACCTGCTCTAGCACCTGCTATGCAGTGAGCTTGGGTCCCCAGAGGCACCTGCTAAAGTTGTTCTCTACGGAAACCAGGAACCAGACACAGCCTCTGGAAACCAGGAGAAGGCAACTGGAATTCCCAGAATGATGACAAAGGGAAGGACCAGAAGTACCTAGCAAGAATGCAAACAGTCTCCAGGGAAAAAAATGGAGCTGATTAACTGACAGATTTGACCAGGTGGAAAATTGTATTGAGAGGCATTTTACAAAACTGTCATAGAGTGTGGGAGGACCCAGTGTTAAGTTGAAGAAAAGTAGACTAAAGAAAAAAAAAATGAAATGATTATTAACTACAGAAAAAAATGAAGATGCTGTACTTGAAATAAACATCATAAAAATTGGGACTTCCCTGGTGGTGCAGTGGTTAAGAATCCCACATTACAGTCGGCTAATCAACAACAAGTGCCACTAGAGTGTAGTGGGAAAGAAAATTCTTTTCAATAAATGATACTGACTCAAATTAAATTAAAACCCTTTAAAAGAATCCCATAGTATCGACAGGACAAATAGAGAATGTAAGAGAGACAAAGAAACAGTGTTTAGTGTCTGGGGACCTGCTAGGGACAAGTGCTGCCAGCAGTTGCAGACAAGGTGTGGGTTTTGACTCTAAGAAAGGGACTCATTGCATCTGCTTTCTTTTTAAGCCCATCTTTGATTTTTGCAGAAAAAGGACCTGCAGGTGTGTAAAACATTTTCAGTTAAGGAGGGCTCTGGAGGCATTTAGGTGGACATATTTTGCTGAATTTTGGCACGTTTCTTGGTAAATTTTAGCAGTTCTAAGACTTACTATGCTCTCCTCCTAAAGCATTCCTGGGTCCTGGTGATACTAGAAGAAATACCCTTTATTCAACTTATTTTTTACAGTGGTCCTTTAAAGGGTAAATATGTTCCAGATCAGAAATGTGAACTTCTGTGTATAGCAGGAGTCTTCTTACTTTGTGTCTTTCTGAAAGTAACACTATCATTTTAGTTTAACTAATTTTTCTATTATTTAAACCATTTACTGAAGCAGTATGAAATAGTCCTTCATTCCAAATTTAAGGCCCAAGAAAGAATGGCTTCTGCTCTCCTCACCCCATATCTAGGGAATTCCCAATCAAATTGAACAGTATTTTGAGAATTTATCCAAGGAAACGTAGACCTCAAAAAGATTTCAGTCTAAATGATTCTGATTTTTCTCTACCCAAACTCATAAAATTAACTTGGAACCCTCTTGAACCTCTGCATTATTTCAAATTCTAGTACCTAGTACAGTGCCATGCTCCCTGCATACATTCAATAAGTGTTAATTGAATTTAAATTTAAATTTAATTCAAAGTCCTTGAGGGAACTAAATTTACCACATTTTTGTAGCTTTTTGCTTTACACCAAGGAGTCTTTTCCCTAGATGTACTGTAAATTAACTTCAGAACTTAATGTTTAAATGAAGGCAAAGCAACTCAATACACAGCTTGACAAAGCTGAAAATAAGTCTCCCTGTGATGATCAAACTGTTGTGGTACCTTTGCAGTAATTCTCCTCAGCAGAAAATCAAATGGATAATAGTCTATGTGTTTAGTATATTCTCCTCATCACAATAATAGCTCCGTTAAAACGGGTTCCAAAGGGAAACATTATTAAGCATTTCATCAGTTCACAGTAACAGTTTAGGGAGAGACTATTCATGGAGGCTTGGGCCACAGAGTGCATTTATAAAACCCAGTAACTGCTCATATCATCTTTGACTAAACCTGAAATAGTGATGGCAGACTCTCAGCCCTTTTCACAATGGCACCTAGCTTGTTCCCTCTACTTTTGTCTTCACTTGATTTTTTTTTTTTTGATGAGCAACTCATTCTCCAGAACTAATCATCTTCCCGTGAAACAGAAGACAAACTGAATGGGAGAAAGAAGTTCCGCCCATCCAGAGCACTGCTGAGTAAGACATGGCATCCTTTACTCTTCTGAGTTCTTGTTCTGACTCCTCAAGTCTCCTCCAGGTGTCAGGGGAAGGAGAAGGGAGGGAAAGTGTTCTTGCATGGAAGGAGAGGCCCTCTGAGGATGTCAATACAGCCAAAATGGGGCTAGAAAGAATTCCCCCCCACCCCCGCTGCTTTTCTGGTTCAATATAAAAGGTCAAATATAGAAGAAAGGTATCTCTTCACCCTCAGGAGCACATTGCCCAAAGAAAATAACTAGACGTTCTCACTTTAATCTTAGGCAATGCAGATGAGGGCAGTCTGCCTTGGAAGAGGACAAGAAAGGAATCTTAGTTAGATACTCCCACCATTTTTACAAGAGTTCCTATAAGTATAATTCAGACTCACCGCTTCATGTAAGGAAAAATGTCAAATATATATATATGTAACTGAGATGTGTCCAAAACTGGGGGCAGCCTCTCGTCTCATCTCGAGCCCACTTAAAGCCAGACTCAAAAACAAATCCAACTCTATGAACCATTGGTGAGTGTTTTAGATTTACTGAAAATTGGGTGAGGCGTCTTGGGAACAGCTACATGGTATACTATATGTAAAAATGGCTTCTAAATCCCTAGGGAATATCTCTGCAGTACCCTCCTGTGGTAGCCAGCCGGCCAGATGGTCCGCAAGGATCTGTATTTCCTGGCATCTATGCCCTTGTGTATTCACCTCCCACACTGAGTCAGAGCTGGCTCTGAGTGATCAGGAAAGTGATGGTGTGGTGCTTCTGAGGCTAAATCATAAAAGCCATTATGGCTCCAATGTGGCCTCTAGGATTGCTCGTCCGGGGAAAAGCCAGCTACTACATCGTGCAAACGCTCAAGCAGCTCCACGGAGGGGCCCACGTGGAGAACTGAGGCCTCCAACCAAGAGGTAGCACTGATTTACTGACTATGCTAGCTGGTCCTCCAGCCCAGTCAAGTGTCCAGGTGACTGTAGCCCCAGCCAGCATATAACTGCCACTGACAACTGCCCAACCAAACCTGACTGTCAGAATCTGCAAGCGTAATAAATGATTATTTTGTCACTAAATTTGGGGTGATTTATACACAACATTAGATAATTAGGACACTCCCATCTCCAACTTTCCTCTCTGGCTGCCACCGCCTTTTTCCTTGTTACCTTTTCCCCACATGACTTCTGCCCCACATCTTTCTGCATCCTGAACCCTCAGAAGCAATGCCATGTCTCCTCCCTACCCCATCCCTCCATCTCTGCCTTTTTTATGCAGAACCCTGTTCTCTCATTCCTCTCGGTAAATACAGCTATCCTTTCTCTTAAAAATAGTAACTTTTCTCTTTAATAATATCAAATGATCTCCCCAGTAATTTATTTTCCTTTTACATACAGAGGCGCTAAATCTTACTTTCTTAAATTAAGACTCAGAAATGATGTCACTAGCATTTTCAGGTCCCAAATGTACTTAGGTGAAGTAAGGACTGCTCCTTACGGTCATCTCATTAAACCAAATTAAAAGTAAATAAGCAAGTGAGTCATCTCATTAAAACTAAAAGGTAGACAAACATGAAAGGTTTTCATTCTTATTTTTCTTTGTGTGTCCTCATTATGCAGCGTTATTCTCAACTGAGAAATGTGATTTCAGTTACCCTTATTCGTTTCAGCATTTTGTAACTTATTGTGCAATATTTGCCAATGCTTAAGAAAAATTATTTTGTCCTAATAATAGATCTCTAACCACAGTGGTTGAAACTATTTATTGTAACTTTTCTAGGTATTGCGGGATTTCTGAAAAATAAATAAATCTTCATTTTTTTGCTCCATTGCTGTATGCTGTATTCAAGTGCCTCTCCCTTGAAAAGTACTTGTAGAGAGAAGAGGATGAATTTATCTCTAAATTGTCCATAAACAATTCATTTTCACTCTAGTGTTAAATTTTTAAGCTACTAGTGCCTAGATTTACTTCCATTATCAAAAATACCTACTACTAGAAATGGAGAGAACTTTCAGCTTCTTTTTCCTCCCACCTTCTCTTGAAAACTTCCCAGCCTGTGGTCTTCTGTGGCAGGCTCCAAGTTCCCACAGCAAGTATCCCCCCAACACCCCTACCCCCGCCTCATTCAGGATCCCTGTCAATTCACTTCACTATTGTTTGATGCTCTTATTTGTTTCACTCTATTCCAGAGAAAGAAAAATTAGCTGCCTTAGTTTATAATGCATATGAAAATGTTAAAACCAGAAAGTTTGTCATTTTTTCTAAATCTCTTTTATTCAGAAAAAAAAAAAGAAACATGTTCCTTATTTTGCAGGAAATGACAGTTTTCTGTTTGTTAAATGACAACATATAATTAAAATCAAATAACGATTCCATGGGCTTATATTATACCTGCATAAATAAACTCAAAGACACATTTTAGAATTGTTCCAATTCACTCTCCATGCTCTCATTGATTTCCATAATTTCACCCAAATTCCACATCTGTGTAGGCGAAAACGGGAATTATTACCCAAGTATTTCAGAGACAGAAAAATGGTCCTCATGGAAGTTTCTTTCCTAATCATTGTGGTCACGCCCTTTCTCTTTTATACAAAACCCATCTAGTTTGTGTGTATTAGTCAGGGATCTCCAGAGAAACAGAACCAGTAAGATGTATATAGACATACAGAAAGAGACTTCTTATGAGGGGCTGGTTCATGCAGTCATGGAGGCTGAGAAGTCCTATGATCTGCCATCTGTAAACTGGAGGCTCAGGGAAGCAAGTGGTCCCTTTCCGAATCCCAAGGCTGGAGGACCAGGTGAGCCAATGGTGTAAGACCTAGTCGAGTACAAAGGAGTACAACCTAGTTGAGAACCGGGACCGCTAATGTCTGGGAGCAGGGGAAGAAGGGTGTCCCAGCTTAGGCAGACAGCTCGAGCCTTCCCTTCCTATGCCCTTTTGTTCTCTTCAGGCCCTCGATGGTTTGGATGATGCCCATCAGCATCGGAGGGAGGGCGATCTGCTTTACTCTGTCTACTAATTTAAATGCTAATCTCTTCTAGAAACACCCTCACAGGCACACCCAGAAATAATGTTTTACCAACTATCAGGTTATCCCCTTAGCCCAGTCAAATTGACAGATGAAAAGAACCATCATGATGTGTTTTATCATGAAACATGAAAATTCAGATGCCAGTAATGGTAAATTCAAAAGTAGCAATCACCCTGGTGTTAATCCCAAGATTGTTTTAAAAAAAAGAAAACCATGCCATGTTAGCAGGTATGTGCAAGGAGAGAAAAGTGAAGAAGAGGGAGAAAGAATATAAATCAAAGCGATCACATGAAGAGCAAAATTCTTTAAAATTTTTTATCAGTAAAGGGTCCAGAACTGTCCTGTCCTGTGTCCAGTAGAACTTTCTATGATGATGTGGAGTATTAAGTATTTGAAATGTGGTTAGTCCAACTGAAGAACTGAATTATCTAATTTTAATTAATTTAAACTTAAATGTAAATAGCCTTGTGGATATGGGGCCGCTATATTGGCCAATACAGGTTTAAGAGCTAAAAGGGACTTTGTTTTCCTTAGTGTCTACAGGGGTCTGGCTCAGAGTAGTTCTAGAGACACCAAATGGTGAAGAGAGAGCGCAAGATGAAACATTTAAAAACATGTTGTAAAGCAATTATACTCCAATCAAAAAAAAAAAAAATACTACCAAAAAAAGATGTATTCTGGTCCTGTTTGCTCCATGAGCTTGAGCAAGTTATTTGGCCCGTTGTTTCCTATCTGTGAGTGGGGAAGGTAACTGGCCCCTTTCATCGATTTCCTGTAATTCTCCAAATGAGATCAACAACAAGAAAACCCAATATTATAGTTCAGTCATTCAGGGGTAATGTGCTATTGTTTATTGACTGAGGGTGAGTCCAAAAATGAAAAGCAGGAAGAAAAAGTTTGACTTTACTTAAAACCAGCTCTCTTAAATCGCCTGGAAGCAAACCATGAGAAGATCTCCATGCTGGTGGTATACTAAGGAAGTGCTCCCAGGAGAAACCAGGAAGAGACCAGGAAGCAGGACAGGAAAGGGGAGAAAGACAAAGTCCCAGCCTTAGTCTGACCCCCAGGACAGCTCTCAAGGGTAAATTACAGCTCAGAGTTTGTCTCAGCTGGAGGCAAGGAAGCTGGACTTTCACAGCCCCCAGTCACAACCTAGGGGCTGCCCCAGAGGATGTAAACTTCCGAGTACTTTCAGCTGTGTGTATGTCTGTGTTTGTCTGTTCCCTTGCACACGTACATAAGCATGGATGCTGCAGGCAGTTTGGAGCAGTTCCCGTAGCCAACATAGAGGCAAAAGAGCCATCACAGGCACTGGCCAGGGGAAGGGCACAAAGACATGGTAAAGGGATCCCAGGGATCTGCAGGGTCTGGAGCCCTGGACAGAAAGGGATCCATTAACTAGCAAAGAATGGACAAGGGAGACTTGACAGAGAAATCCTAGAAATGAACAAAATGTCTGCATAAAACTGCTGACAGTATGAATAGAAAGAGCATTTAGCTATAGCAATTAGTCAGAGGTGTGCTCTAGATAAATGTTCTAGGGCTTTTAAGTTTTCCATCTTTTTGGTTAAACTTTCCATATTCCAGAAAAGAAATAAAATGTTTTTGGTTTTAAAGAAGAGTCACTTTGTTTTTCTAGCTCATAAAACAAAGATATCAGGCTTCCCTGATGGCACAGTGGTTAAGAATCCACCTGCCAATGCAGGGGACATGGGTTCGAGCCCTGGTCCGGGAAGATCCCACATGCCACGGAGCAACTAAGCCAGTGCGCCACAACTACTGAGCCTGTGCTCTAGAGCCCGCGAGCCACAACTACTGAGCCCACATGCCACAACTACTGAAGCCTGTGCACCTAGAGCCTGTGCTCCGCAACTAGAAGCCACCGCAATGAGAAGCCCGAGCACCGCAACGAAGAGTAGCCCCCGCTCGCCGCAACTAGAGAGGAAGCCTGCGTGCAGCAACGAAAACCCAATGCAGCCAAAAAATAAATAAATTTTTTTTAAAAACTTTAAAAAACCCCAATAATACCTTATCAATTTAGGAAAGAATATGAAGTTAAACATTAGATTTACTACAGACAAGTCAAACTTGAATGGCCTGTCTACTAAGCATGTTTTGTTTCTGGCCTCTAACTTTCACCTTCAACCTAAAGCAGCTATACTTCCACAGCTTTGTGTTTTCATTGTTTTTTTTTTCCTTAACTAAAAGGATTGTTTCCAGGAAATAATGGAAACTGCTCTGATCTGTTCTCTTGGCCCAGTGCTAATTTTTTCCTACCTCTTATTTTGATACAGTAGTATCTCATTCCTGAGTTTACTTTCTCCTCCAACAGCTTAGATGAGAATTTAATATTATAATATTTTTTCCTTGATACTCTGGTATATCCCTTTAAGAACTATAGGTTGTAAAGAGGTCGTGTTTATATTCATACATATTCTTCACAGATTTATACTTTAAAACTACAAACAAAAATGGGAGCAATCACAATTTTACAACAGTTGGTCATGGAGCCTAACAATTTTTCAGTTACTTTTAAGATGGAGATAAAAATGAAATACACATATTAATTTAAATGATATCAGCAATGCTTAAAGATTTTCATTGCTTGAAAAGTAGACTTTAATATCTGATATGTACAATATACTTAATTCCAAGGAATATTTGACCTGAAATATTATCCTAAATATTAAGTTTATCCAATTTAAGGATTGTATCCCTTCATATTTTAAAAACATTTCCCCAGCAAATTAAGTGAAATTCTAGTATATAATTTCTATTTTTCTATTTTCTATATAATTTCTATTTTTCTGATGCCTTCATAAAATATTCACTCCAAGGGAGGAAAAAAAAATAAGCTCCGGGATATTTTTTTTTTTTAATCTCACACTTGAGCTAACTCTTTACAAAGAAAATATCAACAGTGGTAGAGTAATAATAACCAAAATAATAACAAATCTCGAATAACAGGTATTAAAAACATTCATTATTTTACTATAAATATCACAAAGTGAAGTGTCATGCAGCATCCAAAAATGTACAAGTGTGATTATTTATCTGCACTGAGTTTTTAGCAAATTGCCTGTTTTAACCAGCTCCAAATAGCCTTAAAACTTTTTAATTTCCTTCATAATTTTCCTATCCAAATTTTAACCATTATATCCAATATTTTGTTGCTTTGTCCTTTAGCTTTACTATCCCAGGTCCTGACTACACCAATTGCCTTCACAATATCCATATACCTAAGAAAAACCATCTATCAAACTGTGGGATAAATAACAGGAATGGTTAGATACATATGGGATAGTCCTTTCATTATGGAGTCATAGGTAATGGATGAAAAGATAGATTGCAGTAAGTCCTACCTAGAGAAATATAACTATCAGGAAAATCCAACCACAGTCTTTAAAAAGGCACAGCTTCTGAGTGACAGGTTAACCTCCCCTTCACACACATGCACGAATACAAGACTGATCGGTACCTGGAGAAATACATGTTCAACCTTACTCAGAATTAAAGAAATGCAAATTTTAAGAATTAGACATAATTTCTTTAACCTTCAGATTGGCACAGATCAAAAAGTTTTAAACTGTAAAAGGTAGAAAAAGTGAAGGGAAATAGGCACTCTCATATCCTTCTGTCCAGAGTGTAAATATGGCAGCTTCATATTTTTAGGTACAAATATTCCTTTTCCCAGCAGTTCCTCTATTATGAATCTGCCTTACAGATATACTCACAAAATTATGTCATGGTATATTTATAGGCATATTCATCTTGTTATCTGTATAATACCTAAAAATAAATAAATAAAACCTAGACAAACTATAGATACATACTATATTATGCAGTATACTCTATACATAGGACATATATTACTATCTGAATATAATCTATAGTATATACGCATTAAATATATACTAAATAGATATACTATCAATAGTATATAAATATAGATATATAGATATGACCATATATAGGTATGGTTAATATATATAGCTGGAATATGTATTATATAATATTTTTAGATAAAGCCTAAAAATGCATCTGGAAGGTGACTTTAGGTAGAAAAACTAAGCCTGATTTTTTCTTTCTGTTCCATTTAAATATCCAGCATGTATGTATAACTTTTATTTAAAAATGAAAACTCAGAAACAATTCTGGAAGCAGCAATGGAACACTAGGAAGATGTAGGACTCAGTCATTCACTCTCAAATATAAGCCCCATAATTATTAAGGGCTGAGATATCCAATCTCCTTTGTAATAGAGGCTTCTCCAGTGTTTCCTAGGACATGGAGCTGTCTGGCAATTAACTAATGTCCAATAATGATCTGTAAATTACTAGATTCATCACATGTGCAGCTTCTGCCACCAAACTAATGGTTTGTTTAACAAATGGCTGATGTCTCCATTAGAGGCTCTTCTGTTTCTAGACTGCATTTGCTGCGTTTGGCAAGTGCCTCAGCGTGGGTGTTTGCTGACTGGCACTGCTTGATACGTAAAACAGCATAAGTATGCTCTACAGTGGAGGACAGTATCAAGGGACTGTTAGAGAAGGCCCCTAGACTCTGAAAGTTCAGGGAGGGCTCAACTGCAGACCAAGCCTACGGCTTAACTTTCTTCCCCTTGTTGGTCTGCCTTTGCCATCCATCCATCCATCCAGCAGGTGTTCAATGAGCTTACACTATGTGCAGATAATGTTCTGGGTACTAGAAAAGACTAAAACCAATGAAAACCCTGCCTCCTGGAGCTGACATCCTACTAAAATGATGTGTAAAATAAGAAATTAAAAAACAGTTAATTTAGACCATGTTTGATGGTGATAAGTATGTGAAGAAAACAAAAGAGGGAAGGGGTTCAATTTTATGGTCAGGAAAGTCCTCCCTGAGAAGGTGACCTCTGAGTGAAAATCTGAAGGAGGTGATGGAGCAAGCCTGAAGATAATGTGAGAGGAAGAATGTTCCAGGTGATGCAACTGCAAGGGGGCGAACCCTTCCATGAGAGTGTGCCTGGAAAGTTGGGGAACAGCAAGGAAGTGAGGAAGAAGAAAGATGAGGTGAAAATAGATAACTGGCAGGCTGGAGTAGGCCCACACTAGGTGAGGCCTTATAAATTATCGTAGGACCTTGGGCTTTTCCTCTAGGCCAGATGAAAAGACATTGAAAGGTTTGAGCCATGAAGCAACTTGCAGTGACTTCCTTTTTTTTTTTTTAATTAATTAATTAATTTATTTTTATGGCTGTGTTGGGTCTTCGTTTCTGTGCGAGGGCTTTCTCCAGTTGTGGCAAGCGGGGGCCACTCTTCATCGCGGTGCGCGGGCCTCTCACCATCGCGGCCTCTCTCGTTGCGGGGCACAGGCTCCAGACGCGCAGGCTCAGCAGCCGTGGCTCACGGGCCCAGCTGCTCCGCGGCATGTGGGATCTTCCCAGACCAGGGCTCGAACCCGTGTGCCCTGCATTGGCAGGCAGACTCCCAACCACTGCGCCACCAGGGAAGCCCGTGACTTCCATTTTTAAAGAATCACTCTCGCCCAGTGGTTCTCAAATGGGGGCAATTCCCCCCCCCCACCACCACCAGTCAGGGGATGTTTTGCAATGTCTGGGGACATTTTTGGGGGGCAGGGAGGTGTTACTGGCATCTAGTGAGGAAAGATGCTGCCAAGCATCTTACAATTCCCTGCAACAAAGCACGATGTGGCTCAAAATGCTAAAAAGGTGCCTCGGTTGAGAAGAGCCGTGCTGGACTATGAGAAGAACGTAGGGTGGGCCGGGGACAGAACAAGAAGCAAAATCAATCGATACGATGTAACCCAGATGAGAGAGTATGGCTTGGACCAGCTGGTAGAGGTGATGAGAAGCGGTTAGTTTCTAAATGATTTCTGAGCATAGATTCCATATGACTTGTAAATGGTTGGATGTAAAGTACAACAGAAAGGCAGGAGTCAGTAGTGAGGGTGAGGTTTCTGGTCCTACTCTGCCCTTTGACCCTTGTCTTCTCTAATCCTTGTTTTCTTCACTCACCACATGTCCTGAACCTCCCCGTCAATGCTACCATGTCCCACCATGTCTGGTTCCACACCATGGCTTCTAACTTTCATCCACTGCATTTCACACCTTTCCCATTCCTCAAGAACTGTGCTAGACCACGCCTGCTCAGTCCACACCCAGACTGCTACAACATCATTTTTCATTACATCACACTGTTGATCCAGAGGACTTTGTTCCCCATATCAACTCCCCCCAAAATGGCACAGTAAAAACTCAGTTAATTTCTAAACTTTCTCTCCCATTCACCTTCCATTCCAAGAATACCGACTTTACCATCTCCTGAACGGACCTCATGTCATTCCCTCCCTCTGGAATTTCCTCTCTCTCTTTACCTCTAAGATCGTTTTGAAAGCCCAACCATGCAAAATCTGACTCAATCAACGCCCATCTTTCTAAAACGGCTTCCGTGTTTAAGCCTGGATAATTCTGTTCACACCTCTACTAGGAAGCTGGCTAGATGACTATTTGGTGGGCTGCTTTGAAAATTACTGTTCCGCTGATTTAGCTGTATATGCTAGAATATTCTGTAAGTTTCATAAAGAAAAAAGAATTATACATTTTTGTACCTTTCCCTGAGATGCTATATAGAGCTGCTGCCCACACAGAGAAATTAATTAAATGCTTTGACTTACTGACTAATGAAAGAAATTCTGATATGTTTATTATATAAGAACATTTTGTATAATACAAAAATTGTTAAAGGCACATGGTTGGATAAATGACATAAGATATGCCTACTTAAGGCTCACTTTCTCTTTTAAAACAATAAATTTTCCACCAAAAGAAATAAGAACACAATTCCAAGAGAACTAGAAATGTATTTAGTGAGTGGAATGCTCAAGACAGGAAATGGAGAATATTGATGAAAGAGGACAGCTCATAATAAACGTATAGGCATTGTATTCATTTTCACTGTAGGTCCTGTTACCTGGCTAAATGGCTAACCAAAAGGACTGCAGGCATAAATCAACAAAGTTGAATGCCAGTCAGCCTGCTCTAGTCTTTTTCACGAGTGCCCTCAGTGGTTTCCGTGGGCACAATGGCAGCAGGCATTCAATTTTAGCAGGAAGATAACCTCAGGTCTCACACAGCCAGTCTCCTCAATAGGTAACACAGCCTCAGATATGTAGATAATCCTGCTGATAACCTGGCCTCCTCTCCTCCAGTATCAGAATTGCAACGTAACTTTTTATGATTTTTATTATTTACTGCCCTCCTCCACTAAAATATAAGTTCCATAGGGCAGGGATGTTTGTGTGTTTTCTTCACTTCTATACCTTCAGCATCCAGAACAATGTATGGTGGGTGCTCAATAAATGGCCGCATAGACGTTGCCTGCGGTGCCTATGCTTATGTATTTGCACACACATTTATGTGCATGCACCCGCATACACACACCCGTAGTCAAGCGTGCACATGCATAAACTGGGATTACAGCAGCATCGATTGAAGGATAAGAGCCTTCAAAAACCTCCCACTTTCCTTTGGCTCAATTTTTCACTGTTCACTCCTTAATTCAAAGGCTATGGAAATCGCACCTGCATAAGGGACAAAATGACCAAGTCAAACTCTCCCTCTGTCGATTCATTTAAGGCAGACTCCACTCCTGAAACGCCCAAGTTTTCCACATACTCACATCTCTAACTTTGCAAAGCCTGATGTTTCAAGCCTTTGCAAGCAGACATCCAAATAGCACCCCCATCTACTTGATAAAAAGAAATAACTGGCTTTATCTCTGATAGAGTATGGAATTGACTTTTATGCATTAGTCATTCAACCTTGAATTGAATTTTGACAGGCTCTGCAGTGCGTTGAATTGCTCCCGCAAGGATGAGAAGTACACATTCCTTATTAAATGTGTAACAGAACTCAATAAGGCCTGTCATTTTCCACGGCAGAGATGAACTTGAATTAAAGCAGAATTAATTCGGCTAACTTAAGCAGAAGTCTAATACCAAGTTTATTTCAGTTAAGGTAGAAGACAAATAAATCAAATTCCTATGCAAAGCTCTGTAGTAGTTCAAACAATAATCTCTGATTCAAAAGGATAGCTGGAAGTATGTCAGAATCAAGAATTTTATGACTCCTTTGCAGCCCACAGAAATGCTTAGATGAATGGCACATGTTTAAAAAGAAGTGAACTATATTTTTAGAAAGGACATATTGTTGCAGAAATGAGCCTGTCCTTAAGACAGCTCTGCTGTATTCTCTCCAGCAAAGTGGACAGCTGGGGCATGTGTGGAGAAGGCCTCTAACACTTAACTGAGCACCTGCTATGAACATCTCATTACATCCTTTTAACATACGAACCCTCTTACGTTTCCCTCTCATTTCCCTTTTAATGTCTAATTATGCCTTTTCTTTCTTTAAGACTCTGCAGGTGTATGACTCACAACACTCCTACCCCAACAGTCCTCATTCTCCCCTTACGTCATCTCACTGTTCATTACACCCTGCTATTTGTAGATTTCAGTCTGATTTCATCATTTACGCATTTGCCATGTACCATAACACCACATACACACACACACAGAGTCATGATTCATCTTTCCTTCATTAATAAAACTTACTTAACCTGATGGGTTATTGTTGTACAGAACTGGTCGTGGGTAACATCTTGAAGTAGCTGCTTTTGGCTTTTACCAAATCCCTCCTTCCTTTATTTGAATTCTTCCCATTCCCCCAAAGTGCCAACAACCTTCACAATTCCCCAGCTGTCCAGCACTGTCATGGCTGTTAACCCAGGTCTGCAGTCTGAAGGTATCGAGCCCTTGATCCTTGACTTTCTCTTCCTCCTACCTACTCTACAAAAAGCAGATCTGTTCTGTGTCCTAGTCTCTCTGTGCCTTGGGCTCTGATAAACTAAAACATGTCAACATCAAATGAGTAAGACTTTTTATCCAAGCAAAATATCTGTAGTATACAGGAAATCATCTAAGCAGGAAATAACCCATTAGGAAGGGGAAAAAGGAAAGAAAACAGGTCTGAAGATACCAAATAAAACAGCAGAGGTCAATCCAGAAGCCATTTGGGAGCCAACAAGCTTTCCATCAGTTATCAAACCACATCTCCAGATGACTGCCAACCCACCTCCGTACTGGACCAGCCTCGGCAAACTCGTATCAGTGCTCCCTGTCAGTATCATTTGAAGGCATTTCACCAGAGCCCACCTCTAGGTCCTTACTTCTCTCTAGGTCCCTGTTATTGAACTCAACAAGTCAGACCTTCAGAAGCACGTGTAGAAAATACTTGATGCGGGGTGACCATCACCGCCACATTCACACTAACTTTAAACAGGACTGCTACTAAGTCCTGATAGGGAGAATGGAATCCTAAGTTCATCCTATCCATGCCTAACTGTTCTCCTGGACTTCTGAGAGGGACTTATGCTTGGAATCTCAATTCCTGGACTTTGCCCAGCTTTTTGGACCCCCATTGCCTCCCTCTGAGCCCCTAATGCAACTGCTTACCTGCTTCATACTACCCTTTGGATACTAAGTTCTGTTTGGAACTTCTAATCCCTAAAAGGTAGCTTTTTACCCCAATCATTCCAGAACTTGCCCTTCACTTAACAGGTAAATCTACTTCTGGTTCTTGGTCCCTCTACATGTCCCTCTCACTGTAGTTAAGGAAGTGCTACATCCTGCTAGTTCCAGAGAGAACAGTCTTGTCTTCCCTATCAGGGTTCCACTACCATATAAACAAAGATCATGACATAAGACTCTATAGAGCATCTTCTTCTCCACTCTGTTCATCTCATTTTCCTGTGGTGTTCCAAGCGCTCTACTACAGAGTACTTTACTGAGAATAGAAATCAGTCCTATTCTTCTGAAATCAGTGAGTCGGAAGATTACTCTAGTGGCCTGGGCATTTGGCCACAATGATGGTAGTCCTTATGGACAATTCATACCAAATTCAGCTAGCCTTGGTCAATAATAGAAGATTGCTAAGAAGTGGTAAAGAAGGGGTATGTAAAGATAACAAGATTTGTTCATTTTTTAAAAGTGATCTTAAAGCTTTATTCAAAAAGTTACTCAGAAGTATAGGGCTAGGTGAGAATAGTTAAACGCCACACCCATCCAAAGCAAAACCACATAAATCACGTATACCTTACATTCTATGTATCTTTTTTCTCTTCAAGGTGCTTTCATATAACAAATCTAGTAAAATTTCTATCCCCACTCATTGATCCAGAGTATATCCACAATTTAATCTTGAGAAAAATAGTATGGACTAGGACACTTCCTGACATATCCCATCCCATAGCGCTAAGCCCTGTAAGGATGTTTTCTCCTCTGGGTTTGCTGCCTCACAAGTAGTGCAGGTGATCACAAGCTATTTATCTTTATTTCCAAAGCACTCTGGGAGATCAGAAGAGATGAGAATTGATTAATGCTCTCTATGAAAAGTTCAATAACTGTTTAATCACAGCTTGGAAATAAAGCAATGCTTCTGATATTTTACAAATTAATTTAACGTTGCATTAAAAGTAAAATAGGCCGTAAATTGTGCTGTGCAGGGATAATCAATGGCTCATTATCTTTGCTTCTAGCAAAACACACTGATTCTTTTAAAGCCATTAATGAGCAGTATTGGGCAGTACACAGCTGCAGATGCGTTCAAGTATTATTGATCCTACATCTATAAAACTAATCTCATCTGGGCAGAATTTATGAGCAATAATAATGCAAACTCTTCTCAGTTTATACCAAAGAAATAAAGAAGAAAATTCATGTGCATAAGGCAAGATTCTAAGATCACTGGGGGGAAACAATTTCTGAGCACTTATTCTATTCTGCTGCCTCCACAACACAGTACTTAATCACTGTTAAACATAAATCTAATAAGATATCATCAGTGGTGACCAATGAAATGTTAACAGAGTCTTTCCATATAACCAAACCATTATGGCAATTCCATAATTCGGATTGATGTTACCGCTTTCTTTAGACGTTACTGGGACATTATGCACAAATTAGCAATAAGGTTACTTCTATATTCTTTCATATTTTATGACATAATGCTTACAAATATTTTGCTACTAAAACAGAAACTTTGAGTTAGATTGCTTTCATTGTCCAACTTTGTCAAGTATGTGTTGTCCATGGGTTAGATATCTCCCCCTTGGAGGTCCTTTAAGCTCCTCAAAACTATTATGTCCAAACATCGTGGGCCAGCTCCTAGGGAGGGAGGGTAGAAGTGGAGTCTTGGGACCTAGCTTATCCAGGATGCCAGGGTGTGGGAAAAAGGCAGAACTGACCCTTACAGCCTCTTTAGAGGGAGAATGGTGGGAGAATGGAGAATTCCCCGCAAATAGAAAGGAGGATGGAAAATGGCAATCTAACCACTCCACCATGTATCAGATTTTTACGTTCTACTTTATTTTCATTGCTGCAAAACAGAAGTAAAACTCAACTATTTTCAGGTGACACCAAGGACAGCTTTACAGTGAAACTGTAAGTAAGATGTATCATAAAAGGGGGACATGTTTCGCTGAAAGCTGCCAGACTGGTTCCCTCCCATGCTTTTGTGGAGCTTCACCAGTTTTGTTAAGCCAGTTCTGAAATGCAAAGATTTAACATCCTCCTTTTACTAACTACCCTCATCTCAAATAGCAGGAATGAGAAATAACAACAATGCAGATAACAAAAGCATGTAGAAATTGCCAACATTTGTTAACTCTCTTTAAAACCATATCTTGAAGTTTCAAACAACTAATCATGTTGCACCTTTCAGGGGGTTTCAGATTGCTGCCACTAACACTGGCAGCCTCCTGACCAGAAAGCTCAGGGAGAGAAAGCAGAATGTGATCTCTCCTCTCAGCATTTCAAGGCCCCGATATGCAGATTAATGCCATCCCCATGTAGCAATGGTATGAAGCAATGTGACAGATTTCACCCCCTTTCCTTACATGGTGTTTAAAGGAACGTTCTTGCCTACTTTTTTTTTTTTTTTTTTTTTTTAATTGAGGATCTTGAATCAGATGCGTATGTTTGATTGATTGATTGATTGATTGATTTTAGCTGTGTTGGGTCTTCGTTTCTGTGCGAGGGCTTTCTCCAGTTGTGGCAAGCGGGGGCCACTCTTCATCGCGATGCGCGGGCCTCTCACCGTCGCGGCCTCTCTCGTTGCGGAGCACAGGCTCCAGACGCGCAGGCTCAGCAGTTGTGGCTCACGGGCCCAGCCGCTCTGCGGCATGTGGGATCTTCCCAGGCCAGGGCTCGAACCCGTGTCCCCTGCATTAGCAGGCAGATTCTCAACCACTGCGCCACCTGGGAAGCCCCATTGCCTACTTCTAATTTTATTATAGAACCACAAATAAAACCTCACTCCCAACATGTCCTCAAAAAGATTGCCAAACTTTCCATCAGCTGTCCAACAGGTTCAGAGCCAGATGAGGTCAACACTCAGTCACACTTGGCAAGTGTGAATCTGAAAACACCCACATTTCTCAGGAATGGATCAAAAGGGAGGCAAATTCAGAGGGTGAATGAGGCCACAAGCAGGACCTGAGCTGAGGTAAGACAGTAGGTCCAAACCAGAGGAAGCTGAACATCTCTGATGGCGAGCTGTCCCCCAGCTAATCCAGGAGGGGGCAGCAGAGTGATAGCCCGGGTCTCTAGCGGTTCCAAGGGGCACACCCAGGATATCAGACAAAGATTGTTTTTCTCCTTCACCTAGTAGCTCCAAAGACAAAGCTATCTTTGCCACTTAACTGCTTTCAGCCGTTGGACATGTCAGACTCACAGGCAAGGAAACAAGCTAGTGGGAGTTTCTGAGATCATATATACTTGTAAAGACTGTTGGCCTAATCATTAAGTAATTATATTTTGGCACAGGTGAGTTTAATGTAGATAACTAAGGTCCCAAAACAAGGGTTTAAGCTAAGAACTTTGAATTATAATACATCTACAACCCTTCTCAAACTTTAGTATGAATGAAAATTCCTTACGAATCTTGTTCTTAAAGCACAAGTGTACAAGAAAAAATGCTCATCATGCGGATTAGGAAAATGCAAATCAAAACCTCAGTGAGAGGTTTCCCACTTCATACTCACTAGGATGGCTAAAATCAAAACAACAGACAATAACAAGTGTTGACAAGTATGTGGAGAAATTGGATTGTGAAATGGTGTAACCACACTGGAAAACAGTGTGGCAGTTCCTCAAAATGTTAAATACAGAGTTACCATATGACAAAGCAATTCCATTCTTAGCTATATACCTGTGTTTGTCTGCAAGGGCCGCCATAACAAAATACTTCAGACTGGGTGGCATAAAGAACAGAAATTTGTTTTCTCACTGTTCTGGAAGTTCAAGACCAAGGTACCAGCAGGGCTAGATTCTCCTGAGACCTCTGTCACTAGCTTGCAGATGGCTGCCCTCTTGCTGCCTCTTCACATGGTTGTCCCTCTGTGCACACACACCCCTCTAATCTCCTTTTCTTATAAGGACACTGGTCAGATTGGATTAGGGCCCACCTTAAAGGCCTCATTTTAACTTAATCACCTCTTTAAAGGCCTGATCTACAAGCACAGTCACATTATGAAATACTGGGGGTTGGAGCTTCAACATATGAATTTGGTGGAGACACAAATAAGAATGGAACATATGTCTACACAAAACCTGTATTTGAATGTTCACAGCAGCATTATTCACAGTAGCCAAAAGTGGAAGCAAACCAAATGTCCCTCAGCTGACAAATGGATAGAGTATATCCATACAGTGGATTATTATTGGGCAATAAAAAGAAATAACATACTGATTTATGCTACAACATGGATAAACTTTGAAAGTATTCTGCTAAGTGAAAGAAGTCAGTCACAAAAGGCCATATATTATTCCATTTATATGAAATATCCAGAATAGGCAAATCCATAGAAAGTCAGTTAGCAGTTTCCAGAATCTGGAGGGAGGTGGGCATGGGGAGTGACTGTTAATGGATTGAGTTTCTTTTGAGGGTGATAAAATGTTCTGAAATTATTTACTGGTGGTGGTTGCACAACTTTGTAAATATACTGAAAACCATTGAATTGTATACTTTAAAAGGGTGAATTTTATGGTCTGAGAATTATTTTTTTTAACAAATATATCATTTAAATCGAAAACAATGGGGACATTCTAGGCCCCAATTCCAGAGTTTCTGATTCATGATATCTGCAGAAGGTCCAGAAATCTGCATTTTAAACAAGGGTTTCCACCCCAAAGATTATGTTGAATTATGTTGGAGATATAATAGGCTAAAAAGTTGGTCATGTGGAGGCTACTTTGAATGAATAGTCACCTTCAGGGTCACCCTTAGTGGGAAAGAACTAAAATATACAAACCTGCACTTGAATAGGTGCAGGAACAGGTGGGAAGGGAGAAGCTACAGCTTTGAGCCCTGGATGTCCTGGGAAAACAGAGCTCAAATTCAGAGACAGTCAACTCAAGTGCTTGTTCACTGAGAATTTACATAAAACCAGATGTGTACAGTTTAAACAGTAGAAATTTTTACACTGGAGAAGAATACAGACTCTTCCCTTCCCAGCTTCAACTCTGAGACAGATAAAAAAAAAAATTACCACTGTCAAAGAATAATAGAAAAGTTACTTTAGAATAGCAAGGTGGCCCTGGATTGTATCAGCTATTATTGGATTCTTTTAACTATTATTGAGACCATTTGCAGGCACACAATGCCAAGGTGTGGAGTTAACGTTCAGGTTAAAAATAAGATACAAGATTCAGAATTCTGTCCCTCTTTCTATAAAGAGTATAAATGTATAAGGCCTGAGTAGCCCTACAAAAGTAATGATCATGTTTCTTCCCAGCACATGTCTTTGATAGAAAGCTAATGAGAGAATGGTCAAATTATATAATCTTTAAATATTATCATTAAAAAAGCAGGCAAACGCCACAAACAAATCAATTCATGGAAGACTTTTCCCAGTTCTCAGCCAAAAAAAATTAAAGCTGTGGAAAGTGTGATAGCCAGCCTCCCAGATAGCCTCCTGGTATTCCCACTGCTGTATAGCCCCTTCCCACATCGACCAACAGAACACAGCAAAAGTGATGGTATATCACCTCCAACATTAGATTGTAAAAGACATCACGGCTTCCAGCTTGGTCACTCGCTTTCTTGTATCACACAGTCTGGGGGAAACCAGCTGCCCTCTCATGAGAAACCCTAGGGACAGGCTCTTAAGGAACTGGGACCCTTGCTAGCAGCCATCTTGCTAGCAGATCATCCCGCCCCAGACAAGCCCTCAGATGCCTGCAGCCCCAGTCAACAGCTTGACTGTAACCTCGTGAAAGATCCTGAGCCAGAATCACCCAGCTAAGTCACTCTCAGATTCCTGACTCTCAGAAACTGTGTGAGATAAATGTTTATTGTCTTCGTCTTCTACATTTGGGGGTAATTAAGTTTGGGGATCATTTTTACAAATCAATAGATAACTAATACAGCAAGTTAATATTGTTTTTTATGCTATACTGTTTTAATCAATTGCACCTAATATTTATTGTCTGCTAGAGAGACAACAAAATATATAAAACAAGTAACTAATGGCATGAATGCAAAAGCCAGGAACCACCATCCATGCAGAGGGGGAGTAATGTGATGGGAGAAGGTTTTGAGTCAGGCAGACCTGGATTCAATTCAGGCTCCACTACTTTCTTGGTGAGTGACCTTGGGCAAGTTTCTTAAACTCTCCTAACATTCAACTGGGGATAATGCCTTCCTCGTGGGGCTTTTAGAAAGTTTAAATAAATGATCACATGTGTGAAACACTCAATGCAAAAAGATGTTCAACAAATGTTGATTTCTCCTCCATCCTTGTTGATAAGCTTACTGCAATTTCAGTCACCAATAGTGACATAATCATGTTTTCTCTAGCCGAAGTGTTTCTAATTAGATATCACAAAATAAAATATAACACTCTTTCTTAACATTTTATAGAAAAGAAACTTGACTTCTAGTTACATCAATTGAATTTGTTGAGAATAATTGGATCCTATGACTAACGTGGAACATATTCTCATTCATTAATCACATACATGTAGCAAGAATAAATAACATATTAAAGTTAACTCCTTAGAATACCAACTTCCTTCCTTAGTCTCACCTTCAGAGATGGCCAAATTAATTAATTTATTTAATTATTTATTTATTTAAAAAGGAGAATATATATCTCCTTTTTTTATTCATCTATTTTCAGTAGGGGCAGAAACTATTTTTATATTAGCCATTTTGAGCAAGTATATTAAAAAAATTTTACCTGACATGTAAACATTTTATAAACATTCAGTTTTCACTTCCTCGGCAGGAGTTGTTAGAAGCGCAGGTGGAACCCTCTCTCTCTAGCCCGCCTTGTGGCCTGGGTCCCTGAATCCCGCCTGTTGCTGATGGTCACTCGTGGACATGGCTGCCTGGGACCTGCCCTCCCTCTGGGCGGCTCAGCTCCCCCCAGAGTCTCACACTCGCTTTATTCATGAGGATATAAATCACTGCAGGTTTATACAGTTAAACATTTTTTTCACTTGCAGACTTACAATTTCCAGAAATCAGGAGTGGAGGCCTCTTCTATAACTGCAATGGAAGCTAAACCCTTACTCTTTTCTTTAAGGCTTAAGGCTGTCCCTGAACACAATTATTTGCAAAAGTAAGAAGTTCTTAACTCGCTTTAAAATCCTTTCTCTGAATGGAACCTTCATCCATTTAACAAATATTTATTGAGCATGTGCCCTCTTCTGGGCACTGAGCTCCTGGGAGACAGTTGTGAACTGGACACAATCCTCATCCTCAGCTACAGCTCCAAACCACGTGGCTGTCAAAGCACACTCGGGTGTCTGCAGCCACCTGCACACGGGACATGTGAGATGGCCAGATTTAAATTGACAATATATTCCATATGCTAAAGGACAGAGAGCACCTTTGGGTAGCATTCAATGAAACTGTACCCCAATCTCATAATCAGGAAGGCCTGCTCTTTTCTGTACAGAGGAGAAAAGAGCAGAATTCAGTAGGAATTTCAAAAGTCATAGTAAAGTTACACCTGAACAAAAGAGCGTAAAAAATTTCTTTTTTAGGGAAATGTTTTTTGAAGCAGTTACTTCTCAAAGCACGTTTCTTAGGTTGTAGAACTCCGGGGATTCTTTTCAGGAAGAGGTAAGAGATATAGGTGTTCAGTCTTCAGTTTTCTGCCATGAGAGAAGATGCCCAGTGGAAATTCTTCGGATAGTTGGTTTCCTCCCACCCACCTGCACTGACTGTCTGCTCTTCCGTATGTATGCATAAGATGCTGTCTAATCCAGGTGTCATGAGAGACAGGTGCCATCTGCCTCATCCAGTCCGTGACTCACCTGTGACACATCTAATACTGCCTAGATAATGAGCATTCCAATGGCACAACAGGACTCGAGCTTCTTAACAGCCCATCTGCTCGGCCAGCAATTCACCTCAACTGGATGTGAGAATAGTATGGGAAAGGCTTAGCAGAGCACACCCATGTGCTGTTAAGCAGGCTGATTTTAGAGTACTGATGGTGGTTTTCAGACTGGTTATTTATTAAAATGATACATGCTCCTCTTGAAATGAATTCAGAGTTTAGAAACTAATACAAATGATACACTTAATCTAATATTTTTCCTTAAACCATAAACTCTTGTGATATCCACATCACCTGCATCCTCACTCAAGTCTTTGCTCAAATATGATCTTCTCTGGGTAAAGAAGATGTGGTACATATACACAACAGACTATTACTCAGCCATAAAAAAGAATGAAATAATGCCATTTGCAGCAACATGGATAGACCGAGAGATGATCATACTAAGTGAAGTCAGTCAGACAGAAAGACAAATATAATGTGATATCACTTATATGTGGAATCTAAAATGTGATACAAATGAACTTATTTACAAAACAGAAACAGACTCACATACATAGAAAACTTATGGTTGCCAAAGTGGGGCAGGGGAGGGATAAATTAGGAGTTTGGTATTAACATATACACACTACTATATATAAAATAGATAAACAAGGTCCTACTATATAGCACAGGGAACTATATTTAACATCTTTTTTTTTTTTTTTTTTTTTTTGGCCATGCCTTGCAGCATGCAGGATCTCAGTTTTCTGACTAGGGATCAAACCCATGCCCCCTGCATTGGGAGCATGGAGTCTTAATCACTGGACCACCAGGGAAGCCCCTATATTTAATATCTTGTAATAAACTATAATAAAAAAGAATCTAAAATACATATATATGTAGGTATAACTGAATCACTGTGCTGTATGCCTAAAATTAATACATTGTAAATCAACTATATTTCAATAAAATTTTTTTTAAAAATATGATCTTCTCACTGTAGCTTTCCCAAACCACCCCATTTTAAATTGTAGGCCTCTACCCTTGAACATCCTCTACTTCTTCCCTCCTTTATTTTACTCGATAATACTTATCATAATATGCCATCTAATTTATTGATGTGTTTTGTTTAATTTTTAGTTCCAGTAGAATGTAAAATTCTATTGGAAATGAAAAATGAGGATTTATCGCCAATATCTAAAATAGCAACTAAGGCATAATAGTGCTTACTAAATATTTGTTAAATGGCCACTATTTTTCCGCTAATCTTTATGTGCCAATACAGTGTCTTAAAGTTTTGTCTCCACCTAGTAAGTCCACTGCCCTCTCCCTACTCATAATAGACCTATCCCAGTGCTTAACACAGGGTAAAGTGCAATAAATATTAAGAATATTGATCAATTAATCACTGATTTCACTAGAGAGACACGAGAACAGGAAGAAAAAAGAAATAAAAATTACCTAGATTTAAATATAGTATTTGTTATTCATCTGTTCACTGGATGAACATTTATTAAGAGCCCTCCATGCTATCTTCACTTTCACAAATGGCTTTGCCACTTGTGAGAAACTGAACAGTGAAAATACCTACACTCAATGTAGTCACTTAAGTGTGCTGTCAGAATTTGTGATTTTGCTTTTAAATAATTTTCCTGAAACAATAAAATATAAGCTTTAACATATAATGAGCTGTCTAAGGGTCTGGCACAATTATATATCCTATTCTCAAAAATCAGTTGCTTAGCAAATGGCCAATAACCCCTCTGATTTATAGAAGGAATTTTGGGGACTCTATCTGAAATGCAGAAATAGTTTAAAACCTTGATAACATGGAATGGGCTGGTTGCTTCTATGAGGAAAAGGGAGATCAGGGGTAAATGGAGCTTAATTTTAGAACAAGACAGTTTGGGGATGAGATAACAAGGAGAGAAGGGTCATTGGGACCCAACATCAATGGGGCTTAGACTCTATGAAGCACCCCAGAAGTATTGCCATTCTGAGGTCTCTTGAGATGCCATTAACTAAATTTCTTTGTTAGTGCATAAATGATGTTATTAACTTGCAAGAACTAGCCCAGGTTCCAGGGAATGTCTAACTCACCCAGTGAGCAGTGCTTTAAGCACCAGAGGAGTCTGGCTCATGGTGTGGATGGAGGACTTTTAAAGTGTTCTCCAGATCAAGCATATGTAACAGGTATGCTCTTTGGGGTTAAAAGATTTCCACAGGGGCTTCCCTGGTGGCGCAGTGGTTGAGAATCTGCCTGCCAATGCAGGGGACACGGGTTCGAGCCCTGGTCTGGGAAGATCCCACGTGCCGCGGAGCGACTGGGCCCGTGAGCCACAATTACTGAGCCTGCGCGTCTGGAGCCTGTGCTCCGCAACAAGAGAGGCCGCGATGGTGAGAGGCCCGCGCACCGCGATGAGGAGTGGTCCCCACTTGCCACAACTAGAGAAAGCCCTCGCACAGAAACGAAGACCCAACACAGCCATAAATAAATAAATAAATAAATAAAATTTAAAAAAAAAAAAAAAAAAAAAGATTTCCACAGCTACAAAAGTTATTTCATTCATTTATTTAACAAACATTAGTTGAGCACCCACCCCACTAATCCCCAAGCATACAATGGTGATAAATAAGACAATGAAGCTTCCTGACTTCAGAGGGCTGACGTTTGAGATGGAGAGGCTAGTCAGGAACAACAACAGTAACAAAAAGAAGCAAAACAAAACAAATTTAAAATGCAGATCATCTATGGACGGTGATAAGTGCTATGAAAGAAATATACAGAGTGACGACAAAGAATAACAGAGAGGCGGCTTGAAGAAGGGTCTCAGGAGCTGACATTGAAGCCGTGACCTGAAGGATAAACCGGCCATACAAAGAACAGAAAAAAAATCCCAAGCCGAGGAACAGCCTGGAGTCCAGAGAGGGCCTGCCTTGCTCTCTGCAACAAAAGGAGGCCAGAGAGGCTTGAGGGAGGGAGGTAAGGTTCAAAGGTGCACCAGAGCCAGTGCATACAGAGCAACGTGGGCCAGGTCTAGGGACTCAGAATTTTATTTTAGGTATAATTGGGGAATAACCTTTTCCTAGGACTCCCAATTAAGGCCACGTGTAAAGTAGGATAAATGAAAAACTTCCAGCTACCAACACCTAGAAACGCTGGATAAAATGGCAAAATTTTTTTTTCAAAAACTAAGTGCAGCTCTGAACTTAGGATAAATAAAGGGAGAGTCCCAGGTGCTAGGGGGTAAAAGGGTGAATACAGACTTAGAAGTGGCATATAAGAACATTCTGGATGCTGGAAAGGTTTTAAATTTTGATCTGGGTGATAGTTAAATGAGTGTAGATTTATATAAAAAGCAACAAAGTTGTGCACTTATGATTTGTGCCCGTCCTATGTGCATTTTATACATTGATAAAATTTTTTTAGATAAATAAAAGCAAACAGAGAGGAAAAACAGGGACGGCAGTTAGAATGCCAACCAATTTTTTAACTGCAACAATAGTGGCTAGCATCCAAAGGAATAATATTTCAATGTGCTAAGAGAAAAGTTCAGTCTAGAACTCCATATTCTATTAAATCATCATTCAAAAATGTAAACAAAGACATTTTTAGACAAAGAATAAGTTACCAACCACTGATCCTCGCTATGGATAGAATTAAATAAAAAGAAAATTGCATCTAGTAGAAAAGAAGAAGAAGAAACAATGACAAGTGGAAAATGTGTTACAGACACCACTGATTTGCAGTCCAGTATCTGGGGTACCATCAAATTAGACAATGATTGAGGTTTGTTGGGCTGAGTTTTTAAATGCAAATTCTCTGTGTCTTTGATTTCTCATCTATAATATAGAGATGATAATTGTACCTTCTGCACACAATAGTTGTAAAGATTAAGTGTGTGTATGTGCATCCTTGGAACAGTGCCTGGCAACAGTGAGCTATTATTACATATTATACATCTGAACCCTTGGTAGAAAGATTGCTCTGCTGTACTCTGTCCAAAGAAAGGCTTTTTCAGAAGTGTCATGACTCTTTTTCCTTACATATCACAAATAGCTTATTTTCTACTTAAAGTCTTCAAGATGTTCATTAAACTATTTTTTAAAAGAGTATTGGGAATCCATTGAAGGCTTTCAAGCTGAAGATTAGAAGACTCTGGTTTACATTTTTAAGTGATCTCTGAAACACTGTATGGAAAGTAGGCAAGAGGGCAAAAATGCAATCAAGGAAGCCAATTACAGTGTATTTCAAAAAGAAAAGTGGGAACTGATAGCGCCCTATCTGGGCATAAATTAGGGGGAAATGTAGAAAAAAAAATAAAAACAAAATGTATTAGGATGTAAAATCTGTTACTAAAGAACTATTTTGAAAACACTGGAGTAAAAAGTTAATAACCAGATTCTCAAAAATCAGAAAATGCAACTCTGAAAAGTGTCTCATTGTAGTCTAGTATTATTTTTGTTTGTGTAATACTTTTAACAATCCTAGATTTCTATCCAAACTTATCTCCAACTATACAATTGCAGACTGTACAATTCTCACTCCCTTGCCTTTGATCATCCGATTGCATCTCTGCCCTAAATGTTCCCCTCTCCTTCCTCTGTACTGCAAGATGCCTTACGCATACTATGAAGACTGACTCAGATTTCATCTTCTCTGCCCCAGAGTTTCTGCAGGGGACATCAATATTTCTTTCCCTTGTTTTCCAAATGGGCTATGTCTACAATATTAATGGACCTTTCCTTATTGTAGTCTACCTTGCCTTATAGTTACTTGCATCATCACTCTCCCTGGATTACAAAACTCTAAAAATTAAGGAAAATGTCATATTTGGTCTGCATCCTTTACATCTCCAGCAGAGTAGCTTTACAAATATTAAAGGACTTGAAGTTGAAGTGAAAAGGGAGTCATCGTAACTGAATGATCTAAACAATGAGACCTCTGAAAAAAAGAACAGAACAATCATGACAGAGGAGACCTCAGTGCCCAGGAGTTGCAAAAGTGGCCTCTGATTACATCATCCCAAGAAGTTTGCCTCTTTGAGTGTCAGTCCTGATTTCTGAAATACTACTTAACCACCAGAAACACATTCCTACTTCTAAGTACCAGAGAGGAGGGAAAAGAAAAGCAGAAAGCAATAAATATTTATTTGCCATCACTGCCTCAGGCACCTTAATTTGGAGATGTTATTCTTATTTAACAGGAAAATGAATGACTGAATGAATCCTTAGTCATTAGTATCTTGCTATTTTATATTCTATTCCTACATTTTTGTGATTGACAGATTTTGCCCCATGAGGTGCTTCATGGATACTAACATTAGGAATCAGAAAGCATCCATGGAGTAGTGAAGAGGGTCCAGCTCAGAGACAAAATAATATAGAATGGAAATAGAAATTGACCTCCTTACATAGAGAGCTTGATGTGCTCTCAGAATTATCGGGATAATGTAGTAGTTTTCAAAGTTCTCTTGAGGACAAATGTTGTAGCATCTTGGACAGAATGCGGTAAACGCGTCTGCCGGTGTTCATGTCCTCGCAGGGTGGCTGTTTGAGACTTATCTACAGAACTGTATACGTGCCTTCTCCCAAATAGCCTGGGGCCTAATTTAAAATATGTCAGCTGCTAGGGCTTCCCTGGTGGCGCAGTGGTTGAGAATCTGCCTGCCAATGCAGGGGACACGGGTTCAAGCCCTGGTCTGGGAAGATCCCACATGCCGCAGAGCAACTGGGCCCGTGAGCCACAACTACTGAGCCTGCACGTCTGGAGCCTGTGCTCCGCAACAAGAGAGGCCGCAATAGTGAAGAGGCCCGCGCACCGCGATGAAGAGTGGTCCCCGCTCGCCACAACTGGAGAAAGCCCTCGCACAGAAACGAAGACCCAAAACAGCCAAGAATAAAAATATAAAAATAAAATTAAAAAAAAAAAAATGTCAGCTGCTAAATCATGAGGTTAGGGGTAAGATAGGTTTGTCCCAAATGGCAGAAGCACAATTTTGCAAATTCCCAAAATGGCAGGTTTGGGAAGCCACTCTACCCAACTAAGGCAGACTCCCAATCTGTAAAAACACATTTAGAACCCTCTCCCCTATTCGGCTGCCCATACTTCAGGCAGATCTTTAGTCTCTAGACATGGAAAGTTTAGCTCTCCTACCCAGTGAAGGGAGTCTAAAATAAGCAACTCAAAAAAGACAGAACCAAAGCAATTTTCTTTTTGAGGCTGAAAAATAGCAAATGGCCCTGTGCTGGCCGGTGTTCAGCGGTATTCTGTGGTGTTCCATGGACATTGTGTGGCACACTGGCAGGAACACGCCCTGTCAAGCCATGGCCACCTTTGCTCAGAACATAGTTAACCATTCTGGTCCTCACTTTCCTCATCTATAAAATGGGAATAATAATACTTAACTCACAGTGTGGTTGTTATTGGAAGCATGTTCAATGAAGCGATCATATTACCAGTGTGTGGAGGTGAACGTGTACAAAGTGTGTTCACCCCTTTTAATGCCCCTCAGTCCCATGCACCCCACCCCTGCAGCAGCTACACTTTCTCTCTCCATTAGAAGAAGGGAAGGTGTAGAAGAACCAGATTACACAGCAGACCATCTGCTCAGCTGCGCCAGGCAATGAAGTCTAAAGGCTAAAACATGTCTATGAAAACATGGGACATAATTCCATACTCGGTTGGCAAAATGTAAATGGCTCTAACTCACATACGCATTAAAACATGCATGTATTTTGAATTTTAACAGTTCAATAGTATTTGTTATATGTAATTTCCTGGAACCTTCACAAGGGGATGGAATTTGGTAGCAGGAGGACCCTTTTTTTTTTTTTTTCCTGAGAACGATTAAAATCTTCATCCTTCTTTTAATGACTATCAAGGCATTAAACTTGAAGACAGTATTAAGTTGTGGATGGTGGCATAAAAGCTGGGAGATAGAAGCCAGCAAGAGAAAAAATGCTGTGAATAAAAAGAGTGACAGAGAAGGGACAGGGGAGGATTTAGAAAAAGTAAATCAGAATTACTAATTGCCGGAGGTAGGGGAGAAAGAGAAAGAAGAATATATAAGGCTGTGGGGGTAGAGAAGAGAATGAATGATAAGAAATGAGATACCCAATGGGAATTTCTGGAAATGCTATGTACATCAAGATGTAAACATCCTCCCTGATCACTCTTATAGAATTTTTATTAAATTCTACATTGCTCATTGATGAACTTAGACAAGTGCATTTTTATTTTAAGGAACTTGAAAAGGAAAAACAGAGGCCAAATAATAAATAACTTATAATTATAGAGGCATATTACATTAGTATTAATAGAAAAGTGGTTTCACTCCATGAAACAGATGTTGAGTAAATGCTTAAACATAAGTTTGAAAGGACACCACAGTCCCTGAGGTGCCAACTTGTTTCCTCAATTCAGCTGGTATTTGAGGAAGAGGAGAAACCAGATTAAGACGACACAGAGAGATGCTCAGAGGTCAGACAAGTGTGGAGAGAGGAGAAAGCTGGGGAAGCTGAGAATCCGCTTATCTGCTGGGATTAGTATCAGGTTGCTAACCTACTTCTACAGGATGGGACAACAAAGGAACATTCACAAAAGCAGCGAGAGAGAGGGAGCTTCAGAAGGCAAAGAAAGTGACTATCAGTGTCAAATGCTGCAGCAAGGTCCCGTGAAATCAGAAGAAACAATTCTGCTTGGTGGCAAAAAGCCATCTCAGTAAAGAAATGATCCCTCAACTGATATCACAGACTAACCGAGAGACCAAAGAAGCTTATGAGAGTCAGAGAAGGGCTCCATCTAAGGCTTGCTTCTTCCATCCTGCATGCTCTCTGTAGGCAAGTCCAACCACTTCTGTGATATCAGTGACCTCCTGAAAGATGACCTCCCCAAGTTTATCACCCATGCCCAGACTCTCCCTCCTCCACCTCCTCCACCCAGCATTCCAGCAGCTTGTCAGGTATTTCCACCTGCTTGTCCTATGGGAATCTCCATTTCATTGCATCCAAAATGGAACTGACCATCTTCCTTCCCAAGTGTTCCACCTTTTACTTTCTCTATGAATAGTGCCTACAGTAACACCTGAGAACGGCCTGAATTCCTCCCTTTTTCTCAGTTTTCACATAAACCACTAACCAAATGCTAATGGTACTTGTAACCCCTGGATATCTCTTTATCCACCATCTCCCTTCCTTCCCCTATTCAATCAGTTTTTCAGGTCTTCAACCTTTCCCATCTGTGTTATTGTACCAATTTCCTAACCAGTCTCCCTGTCCGGCCTGGCATGGCTCTACGTCACTGCCAGAGTGACTCTTCTGAAACACAAATCTAATCTTGTAAATATCTTAGATTCAAATTCCTTCCTTAGCATCAGTAATTAACACGGATTCAAGATAGGAGAAAATCACTTCAGTGCTTTAACTTTCCTTTTGTAAAAAGGAAATCATGCTGAATTTCTTAACCTACAGCCAAAGAATTTCTGTGATGATTAATTCAATATTGCTTTCTAAACACGAAGTTTTAATGATTGTAAATGTCAAGGAAACAAGCCTATGATATAAAGCTAAGTTTTAAAGTTTTAACAAGAAGAATCCTAAATTACGTTTTATAGTGTGATACCATCAATGTAAAATGCATAGTAAAAATCCTAGAAGAAAATGGTCTAAAATTTTAATTGCAAGTGCCTCTTAATGATGTGATTACAGACAACTATTATTTTTTTTTTCATAACACAATTTCTCCCTCTCCCACAATGAGCATATAGTTCTAAAGGCAAAAGAGTCAACTTTTCAAAACCTGAGCTGTCTGAAAGGGGCACTAGTACAAAAGAGAATTCCCAATATTTAAAGCTGCTGTCATAATTCTGAGGAAGGTTGCTGGACATGATTACTTACTGAACTGTTACAAGGAATTGGTCCTCTCTTTGTACTTCTCCCAGCATTTATGTCTGGGAGACATGACCAAGGACAGTTCTGAACCATCCCAACACCACCCGGCTAAGGAGGGTGAAAGAATACAGAAGCTGACAGTTAATTAAAGGAGGCTACCATGTGGCAGGCAGGTCCCAACTGTGGTGGGTAACAATTATAGCTCTTTTGGGGCCTAGGAATAAAATTCTGAGTACTAAAGTAGGCACTAAGTGCAATTTATATTGGGACTTTAACAAAATTGCTAAGCGAAAATTCAGCCCATAATATTCTCTACCAGTTTCATGCATACCATCCAGGGAAATTGAAAAATAACCCCAAAAGGAATCATTTATAGATTCTTTCTTGGAGTCTGGATTTTCTTTAAAGGACTATTTTTCTACCGGTCTGCATTTTCAGCTTCTTGGCTTCTCTCTTTCAAAGAGAAGTTTCCTTTTAAATGTTTGTACCAAGCAGAAGGGTAGACCCATGCTAATTACATGGGCACAAGGAGATTTCTCCAGCTTGGTTCCTCTCATTTCATACAGTACAATCTGTATAACAATTGTATAAATAAAATAATCTTTGTAGAAGTAGTCATTAGAAAAGCTCAGTTGCTTTAAATAAGTGGTTCTCAGTCAGGGGCAATTTTGTCTCCGAGGAGATCTTTTCATGATCATAACTGAGGAGGTCTTACTGGCATGTAGTGGGTGGAAGCCAAGGATGCTGTCCAACATCACACAATGCTCAGGAGAGCCTCCCACAGCAAAGAACTATCCCGGCCCAATGTCAAAATGTTAAGATTGAGAAACCCTTAAACATCAAAAAGAGTAAAATTCTAGTTCATGGTAACCAGCTTTCAAGAGTGAGAGACAAATTTATATCTTTCTTTGTTAGACTCAAAGTCACCCACTTTCCTCCTAAGGGCCTACCCAGTAGAACTCAGGACTCTTGCTAGAAACTTGGAGAATCCACCGTCTAGTCTTTTCCAACCTCTTTCTCTGATACCCGAGCAGCGAGCCTCTCCTTATCAAAACCACAAAGTTCCTTCTAAACTTCATACGTACCCGTCATCACATTAACTATTGTTTTTCATCATGTTAATTATAATCTTATAGTTGACAAAGACTATTTAACAACCTCAAAGCAGAGAACAAGAATTAGGTTCATATACTACAAAGCTATAGTAATCAAGACAGTATGGTACTGGCACAAAAACAGAAATATAGATCAATGGAACAGGATAGAAAGCTCAGAGATAAACACACGCACATATGGTCATCTTATTTTTGATAAAGGAGGCAAGAATATACAGTGGAGAAAAGACAGCCTCTTCAGTAAGTGGTGCTGGGAAAACTGGACGGCTACACGTAAAAGAAAGAAATTAGAACACTTCCTAACACCATACACAAAAATAAACTCAAAATGGATTAACGACCTAAATGTAAGGCCAGACACTATAAAACTCTTAGAGGAAAACATAGGTAGAACACTCTATGATATAAACCACAGAAAGATCCTTTTTGACCCACCTCTTAGAGAAATGGAAATAAAAACAAAAATAAACAAATGGGACCTAATGAAACTTAAAAGCTTTTGCATAGCAAAGGAAACCATAAACAAGACGAAAAGACAACCCTCAAATGGGAGAAACTAGTTGCAAATGAAGCAACTGACAAAGGATTAATCTCCAAACTTTACAAGCAGCTCACGCAGCTCAATATCAAAAAAACAAACAACCCAATCAAAAAATGGGCAGAAGATCTAAATAGACATTTCTCCAAAGAAGATATACATATTGTCAACAAACACATGAAAGGATGCTCAACAACACTAATCATTAGAGAAATGCAAATCAGAACTACAATGAGGTATCACCTCACACTGGTCAGAATGGCCATCGTCAAAAAATCTATAAACAATAAGTGTTGGAGAAGGTGTGGAGAAAAGGGAACTCTCTTGCACTGTTGGTGGGAATGTAAATTGATACAGCCACTATGGAGAACAGTAAGGAGGTTCCTTACAAAACTAAAAATAGAACTACCATATGACCCAGCAATCCCACTACTGGGCATATACCCTGAGAAAACCATAATTCAAAAAGAGTCATGTACCACAATGTTCATTGCAACTCTATTTACAATAGCCAGGACATGGAAGCAACTTAAGTGTCCATCAACAGATGAATGGATAAGGAAGATGTGGCACATATATACAATGGAATATTAGCCATAAAAAGAAACAAAATTTGAGTTATTTGTAGTGAGGTGGAAGGACCTAGAGTCTGTCATACAGAGTGAAGTAAGTCAGAAAGAGAAAAACAAATACTATATGCTAACACATATATATGGAATCTAAAAAAAAAAAAATGGTTATGAAGAACCTAGGGGTAGGACAGGAATAAAGACAGACATAGAGAATGGACTTGAGGACATGGGGAGGGGGAAGAGTAAGCTGGGACGAAGTGAGAGAGTGGCATGGACATATACACACTACCAAATGTAAAATAGATAGCTAGTGGGAAGCAGCCACATAGCACAGGGAGATCAGCTCGGTGCTTTGTGACCACCTAGAGGGGTGGGATAGGGAGGATGGGAGGGAGATGCAAGAGGGAGGAGATATGGGGATATATGTATATGTATAGCTGATTCACTTTGTTTTAAAGCAGAAACTAACAGCAACAACAAAAAAGACATGTACATTTTCATCAAAAAAAAAAAAAAAAAAAAAGAATTAGGTTCAAATTAGGCTGTGGGTTTGTACAGAGTCCCAGGGTGAAAGAAACGGGATCAAGGAGAAGATAATCAAGACAAAATCCAATTGTCCTCAAATTCCACCTGAATTCATTATCACAAGCAAAGTATATGGACTTTGGAATAAGGAGACCTGGGTTTGAACTCCAACTCTACCATTTAATAATTGGCTGTGCAGCATATGGTAGGTCATTACTTTGAGTCTCATTTTCCTCCTCTCTTAAGTGGAAATAGTTACATCTACCTCCTAGTAATCTTTTTCATCCCCAAAAGAGTAAGTGATCAGTCAACATTAGCTTCCTGCTCTCTTCTATATTCAACACTGTAATAGCGATTAGGTCACATACATTTCCTAACACTCTTACTCTATGGAAAATTGTTTAGTCTCAGATCCTTGATTTCCCCATCATTAAGGATATACATAAAGCAAATATCAAATAATACATTAGCATCTATGTGCCTGGTACTCAGCAAGTGCTCTAAGATGGTAGCTATCGTTACTCTGCAGTAAAGTCTCACAAGTGTTCATCTTCCTGAAGACTCCTTGAACCCCTGTATGCTCTGGTTAACATCTGTGTGCTCCTGCACCAAGTTCACTTCCCTGGTATCACTCCCTTAGAACATCTGAGCATTCCACTTATTCCCAGGGAGCCCCTTGGTTCCCAGTGAGAAGAAAGTCCAACCTCTCTCAAATAGATTCTGATTTTCCCCTATCCTGGAACTTGCCAGAATGAGAATTTTAAGTTTTAAATATCAAGGTTTATGTTCACTATGGTACCTAGGCCTTGGTGGACACCTAAATAAATCAATACCAATGCAGGGACAGGAACCTGGTATCTGGGGCTTCAGATGAGCAAACAGGGCTGTCCTTAGACCTTCTATATCCTTGCTGACCTTGCATAAAATGATCTCTGAAATGTTGCCTACTTCATTACTTGGGAATTTACCCTTTTTTCTATTTTGACCTTTGTTAACATATCTGAGAGATGGTATAGAACTATACTTCATCTTTTTACAGCTTTTGACCCAGAGCAGTCAAAGTCAGCCTCTCAAAGCCGTTGTGTGCACTATGCCGTGTGGTCAGCTCTACAAAGAGCTTCATCTCTCCTCCAGGTTTGTCCTCTTTCCACCCTTCACTGAAGCACTGAGTTGATTTAGTAAACACTCACAAATCCAGGCAATCTTTTGTCCCAGAAAAAAATTTCTGTGATCTGTCACATCTTTCTACTGCAGTGGTTTCTTGCTGCAATAGATAAGATGATAAAGTCTAAAAGGAACCCACAGTTAATTTCTTGTCTCCTCCATGAACTAATTCCCAGATAATCCTTCAACACTCCTGCCTTATCCTCTGCTCCAAGACATGAATAACATCTCATCCCTCTTTACATACAGTTTGAGGAGCATTTTATCCTCCTGCATGGTACTGTTCACCTATCTTCCCACGTAGACACCAATCATATGCTAAGCAGGGCTGGCTCATTTGTTTCCATAAACTGATAGAGCATAGGGCATGGCCCACTAAAGGTAAGCAATAAATGTTTGCTTAAAAAATGCACCTAAAACATATGTTTATTTGCATGCACCATGTAATATAGGGAAACCCTATAGAAAGAAAATATGAATAGAGATGGTTTATAAGTTGATGTAATTATAACACTCATGAATCAAATGGATTGCTATCCAAACTGACGACAGACCGAGAAAGGGCGTCTTGGCCTTTGAGTAATGGAAGGTGGTGATGTCAACCAAAAAACTCAGTCCACAATAAAGGATCCTAAGGCCTATGAGAACTGGCATTGGAGTACCTTGCTTTCTTTCAGGCAGGCCAATTCAAATTAAACACAGCTCTTACCTGGGGGTGAGATCCTCTGGCTTCATTCCCATGGAACCGTGAACCCTGGGTCATCCCTCAGAGGAATAGCTTCTTCTCTGAGGAGCTTGGGCAGTGACACAGTTGAGACTCACTTCTCAAGGAGTAGCTCTTAGGACAAGTCCAGACCAGGAGATGCATGTGCAGCAACTAAGCAAAAAGGAAATGAGCTGAACTTCAGTAAAAGCGAGAAAGGGGAGCAAGAGAAACGCTTTCTGGCTTCACTGTAATACAGTCCTGTACACAGTATTGTAGTGAATGTTGAGGAAGACTGTATCTGACAAAAGCAGCTCACAGGTCATTCTCAAGAACAGGGATGTTCTGGATAATCAACAATTCCAAGAGCCAAGAGATAGTGGCTTGCCAGTCAGCCTTAGGTACCTGAAATATGTATTGTCTATAATGCCTCAAACTTGAAAACACTCAGTTTTCTGTAGGGAGAGAGACTGTGGCAGCTAAAAAACAATCTTAAGAGTTGATCTGGTTCAAACCTGTCATTTTACAGATGAAGTACCAAAGCCTAGCAGATTAGTTTGTCCAAAGTCACTACTGGCTTAGTCTTAAAATTGTATTTATTTATTTACACTCCAACTTGTTTCAGAAAATATTTAAGACAGCTGAGCAAAATATACATTCAGTTCAACCAGAGGAAATAAATGTTAAATAAGATTAAAGAGCAATGAGCAGGTAAGGGTGAGGTCAGTACACCACAGAACCCTATATTCTGCTGAGAAGTGGGCAACAAAATTGGTTCCAAGCTTTCTAATAGCCAATAATACAAAGAAAGAGCCTCAATCTGTTTCATAGTTTGGTGTCTGTAAATTAAGACCCGGTTGCTCAGAAAATTATTAACCCTGTACCAAGATCACGGGACAATTTCTCCCTTACATTCTCATAGGGAAAGTGCTGGGATTCACAGAAAGGCTGCAGTGTCAGATGGTTCTTTCTGATAATGTCTCCCCATGAAAAATGATAGCACCACACCAAAGAGTAGCTCAACAAAAGGGATTTTTTGGAGGACTAAGATGTTTCAGACACGTAGTTCAATACAGGGACAGTATCTAGAGAATGTAGAGGAATGGATAGACTATATATCCCTAAGGCAAGGCTCAGTAAATAACATTTTTCTCAAACATAATTCTGATGGATGTTGAGTGTTGATTTGTCAATACTTAACCCGTCCCATCTTCACCGTGTTCTCTCTCAACATGGGCCTTCCACTTATCCACTCCATGTTCAAACAAGATCCAGGAGCATTCCTTGATGTCTCCCACTCCCCTTCCACCATATCAGTCAACAGGTTTTATTCATTTTGCTTCCTAGATATCTCAGAATCAACCAGTTCCCTCCATCCTGAACTTCTACACCAACGTGTCATTGTTTCATCTACCACCGAATTTTCTGCTTCTAATCTTATGCCCTTGCAGTCATGGTCCCCACAGAGACCCTGTGACCTTTCCAAATACAACCTGATGGCATCACTCTCCTGCTTAAAACCTTTCAGGGTTCCCCTGGTGCCCTCAGAATAAAATGCTAAGTCCTTCTTAACATGGCAGACCAGGTCCTGCATTGTCTGCTCCCTGACTGTCCCCAGCCTTTTTCCCAGCCACTCTCCTCCTCTCTCTCTTTACTGCAGGTGCACAGGTCTTTGGGCAGTTCCAGTAAGTGCTTTATACTTTCCTCCATCAGAACCTCAAAGTCTCCAATTATTCACGTTCATAGTACTTTATTTGCATTTGTCATGTTATAACTAGTTATTTGGGTAATTATGCTGTTAAAAATCTCTCTACCCCATGGACTATACGCTTCATAAGGTAAAGAACTGCATCTTTCTAGCTCATTGTTGGTTTTCTTATCTAGCATAGCACCAGGCACAGTGCCTGGGACATCTTAAGCATTGAAATACATGAATAAAGAATGGGATAACTAAATGAATAAATAAAAGGTGAATATTAGAGTCTAGCTATTCTGTTTTCCTAGATGATTAGATGATTAGATAGAAATTTTATATGACATGGAGAGCCAAGTATTGGCAGACATACTGTACTGCTCTCTTGTGTTTCAGTCCATCTTCCAAGAAAAAGGCACTGACAGCTTTGTTCTGAAAAATCTCTGCAAGGATGTCTACATAGCAAGCAACGCTGGAAGACAGGTTTTTCTCCAAGGCAGAGGGCATATTTGTTTCCTGACCCAGGTAATAAACATAATGACTTCCTCTGGAGCAAAGGTTTGGCAACTTGCTAGCAGCCCTCTTATACAATTGAGGGTTTCCTAAATTCAGGGTTTCTCTGACAAGTCTACTGTGTGCACAGCATCTGCCTTCATTGCCCTTCATTGTCTCTAAGGGACTTAATGGGCCAAGGGAACCAATACAAACATGAAGCTCATGACACTTGCCGTGCCATGAGTAATCAAGTTCCTTGTCTCTGACCCAAAAGTCTCATGTCTTCTGCCAGCACCCATGAAACTATGGTGGGCTAATTTTTTAGCTTGCAAACAGCGCAAAATCTCAGACTCTTCGCAATTTTTGACACCACGTGCTTGAACAACTGGCAGAGCTCAGAGGAGGAGAGGTGGAGGCTGAGAACCTCTTGTGAAGATTGGGAAGGCTACGAAAGACAGTGCTTCCGTTGGTTGTGAACTAGAGATCCTCCTCCAAAGTTAATTTTGGGGTGACTCAGGAAAAGGACAATCTTGGTTCCCAATCTATAAATATCACGAAATACATTGTAAAAGTATTAACTAAAGTGTAATTCTTGAAGCACTTGCAACAGAATTGTCTGTGTTTAAAATAATGACCCCTGCACCCTATTCCAAGTCTGTTCAATCAGAACTATACTCATAAAATAATTTTCTAGTTTGACAAAGTTTTCACTGGTCCATTGATATTTTTTTCGAATACCTCCTAAAAACCATCTTCACTGAGACAAAAAAAAAAAAAAAAAATACAGTATAACTGGCCTTGTATTAGAGTTGGGCCCAAATAAAAAGCATGTAATATCTATTCAATACCAGGATCAGAACCTCTAAACTCTTAAGAAGAGTTATAGTTAGGCCCCCACCTTACTCTCATTCCATCCTCTCTGTAATAACCCCACCCATTTCTTTCAATTCTATGTAACACCATTGTAAACATATTTTATAAATAAATGATTGATAAAGAGACAGCATATCCAAACATGAGATGAACACAACATACCACAAAAAATAAATCCAATATACTAAAACCTCTCCATTTGGAATAGGGCAAGAATGTAAGGCAAATTAAAAAATTATAAAGTTGAACAGAAAATGAATTGATAGTCTTCTCTTTAAACCTCTAGATGCAAAAAAAAATGACATCTCCAACAAGTTTAAAAGCTCAAAATTCAATCTTCTTTACTGCCACAGTAAGGTCTGCATTTTCTGTTTCCCTTTATTTCACAAATAAGCTCCAAACCTGGCAGTGTTCAATATGAAAGGTAGTGCTTGCTCAAAAGCCAAGAATGAAAGATCTAATTACTGATGGAAACTCACCTGTGAGCAAAACCCAGCAAAAGCCACTAGCGGGGCTCATTTAGTCTCCTAACGGTTTTGAGTCAAAGAACTCCCTGAAGACTGAGCTGATTACATCAGGATTTCTGACTGCAATGGTCAAAGTAACATCCATAGGATATGACAGGAATTATGATGGATATCTAAAGCACTGCAAGGTGAAGAGTAAAATCACTTTTCTACCTGAGAGTTCTGTTCCATATAAAACTCAGTATAGATCAACAGTGAAAAGTTAATCTCTTCCCAGTGGAAGGAATGAAGACATACAACACACAACTCTGCCAGAGAAAAGAAAAAATATTTTCTGCATGAAGATTTTCTCCACAGTCTAATTGGAAATTTGTAAATGATACTAAATAATCTATCAGATTATTAAATATCCAGATTAACATGGGAAAAAAATGATCACTCTTCACGATATATATAAATTGATTTGAAAAGAGTTTAACAATAAATGTCTTCCGGATATTAAAATATGTCTTCAAAAGTAACCTAAGTTTTGGTGCCATGATTAAAATTTTCAATTTAACTTAAAAAAACAATGGTTGTGGGAAATTATTATTTTCCTTATTTTTGAACCTATATTTATAGCACCAAGCCTAAAACTTTTTTTAAAAAATACACATTTAAAATGACCACTGGTTAAAGCCAAATAATTTATGAAGCATAATTCTCCACTTCTAAAATGTGGGTGGTGCATTGTGACTTCCTTCCAAAGAGGACGGTGTAGAAAAAGGGGGAAAAATTTGAGTGGGAAACCTGACAAACACTACCTCAGCCAAGCGATCAAGGTTTACATCACTAGCGACAAGTCATGATCTCTCGATATGATGAGAATGGCACATGGGCCTCCTCCCCAAAACCTACAACCCCAGTCTAATGAATAAAACTTCAGACAAACCCCAACTGAAGGACATCTACAAGACACCTGACGGGAATGCCCCAAAATTATCAGAGTCCTCAAAAACAAGGAAAATCTAGAGGTTGGTAAAAGGGTACAAACTTTCAGTTAGATGAAGTAAGGAGATAAATAAGCTCTGAGCATCTAATGGATAACATGGTGACTGTAGTTGATAATACTGAAATGTATAATTGAAATTTGCTAAAAGACTAGAACTTAAGTGTTTTCACCAGAAAAGACAAAGAAAGAAGTCTTTCTCACCCTGTGTATGAAAAATGAAAGTAAAATGAGTTATACAGTCTAGCGGATAGCAATTCATATCATACAGTGTTCACAAAATAATCATTAGAGGTGCTCCAATTTGCATGTGAAAAAGGAAATTAAACTATAGCCCTGAAAGACCAAAAAAAACAAAACAAAACAGAAAAAAAAAAGTCTGAGAAACCTGTCATAACCAAAATGAGCCTAATGAGACATGACGGCTGAATGTAATGTGATATCTTGGATGGAATCCTGGAACAGAAAAATAACATTAGGTGAATACCAAGGAAACCTGAATAAAGTGTGAGCTTTAGTTAACAGTAATGCATCAATATTTGTTCATTAATTTTGACAAAAGTGCCATACTGTAAGATGTCAATAAGAGGCAAAACTGAGAGTAGGGTATGTGGGAACTCTGTACTACCTTTGCAATTTTCCTGTAAATCTAAATCTATTCTAAAATACACATTTTTAGAATTATTTTACTGAGTCAAACTTTTCTGAAACACAAGGCTACAAATATCTGAAGCCAGACTTGATGCTAAGTCAGTAGTGATATGGCTATATCCATGCAAGCTGATTATAAAGTACTCATGTTCCCACAGAGCTAGACAGCATCTAAAAGCAAGACAAAAGATTATAGATTAACAACCAATGAATAAGAATGCACCTATATATACAAAATCTTCCATGTCACATCTGACTAGCATCTTCTACGTTTTAATTTTTCTAGCAAAAATATGTTCTCAAAATGGAAGCCACTGTTTTACTGTTCCTGGTAAATACAAAGCACTGACCTCAGTTGACAGCAAAAATAAAGTATGCAGGGCTAATAAGGTATGAATTAGGAATAAAAGGTTACCCTTCTCTTTCAAAAAACTGCTTCTATACGGGGTGCCTAAAAATCCTTTTCCCAGGGTATAAAGGATCTCATAACTGAAGAGATTTAATTGCAAATTGTTTCTGATTCATAGTAAACCTATATTTCTACTCAAGCCTAAATGACTGGCAAGGGTTGTTTTGCTTCCACGGCTTGGCAGTAGCCTTTCATGAAGACATAGATTGAGATGAGAAAAAGAAAATAAAGGAGGAAAGGACTGTACTATTCATACTGTAACTCAGCAGCTCAGCTATGTTTGTATTTATATATATTTCATATACACTGAAGTGGTTATAATTGGTATTTAGGTTGCCAATAAATCTCATGAGTTAAATGAAGTCTCATGAGATATACTGAGAAGCTAAATACCAATTAAAACATCACTTCAGTACAAAAATATGTACTGATTTTCAAACACTGCATTATAAGCAACTGACTTTGGAATCCAGACCACGTGTAAAATGTTGCCTACTGATATACATTCATACCAGGAATTTTACATGTTGCATCCACTTATAATATTTGAGTAATGCTATACCTATCCTCATCTTCACAGAAGCTCTATTAAAGTACCAACACTATCTGTCCTAAGGAAAAAATTAAGATAAACTAACCTCTGGTTGCAGAGTTGCCCCATAATAGTATTTATAATAGGGAAGGACTCATTTCTAACAAAAAGGAGGGACTGCTTAAATGACCATTTACATCTGTGTGTTGGTATACTACACAATCATTAGAATCACCATAGAAAAATGTTTGATGTCAGGGGAAAATGTTTATGACATTGTGAATGGGGGTCAATTGCCTATCTGTTCTCAGATCACTCCCCACCATTCTCAGCTCTGTTCCATCTCACAGAGAACTGTATTTCCTTGCCCCGTGGCATCCAGTATTTCCAGACAATGAAAGGCACCGGTAGAAAAAGTCTGAGTATAGCCTACAAATGTCAGTAGTGCACTCAGATCACCTGGGGTTCCCTGTTCATGGTTTCTGTGTGCACCTCACCCAACTCCCACTAGCTTCCATGTGACTTCATTTCAAGGGAACCCCTGCAGTTATTTTCTGGAAAACTGTTTAAGCTCTTGGAGCCCACTTTGCCTCTAGAGCAAAGAGCTGGAAATGCCTGGGAATTTACTTGTGGGGGCAGGGGGAGGGGGTCGCCCTTCACCAATGACCGAGATGGCTGGGGGTAAGAAAACCCAGCTCCTTTGCATCAGGAGAACTAAGGCACAGCTTACACTCCAGATGTTTCCTCCAGGATCCAGCTATAGTCACCCTCAGAGGAACTTTGCCTGGCTTTCTCCCCTCTCTCTCATCCTGCCTCTCCCACCCTCCTATGGAACTCCCCCAGGAGCACTCCTGCAATAATTTTTTATACACAAATCCCTGCTCCAGGAGGACTCAATCTGAGATCATAGAAGGGAAGAAGCCAGGGTATTTCTTCCCCTCTCCCCCTGGCTCCAGGGTTGTCCCCAGCAGCAGCTGCTCTCCTCCATGGCTCCAGCTCCTGTTGGTTGAACCCCACTGAGGTTGTCCAATGCAAGCACACTCAAGTCCCCAATGCTAAGGTTAGGGCATTGTTCAAAAGAGCAAGGCTGTGAGATCTGGGATGGGGATATTTGGGTGTCTCAGATAAAACTGAGAAATCTTGAACCTCCCTAACCCTCTTGGGCTTCCATTACCATTACCATTTCAGAGTGAAAAGGGACTGAAGTTCCAGAAATGAGCTTGTACCCATGTTATTCCCTCATCTTATGCAGCCTGTGACTGAGAAGCAGCAGCCCTAATGGAATAGGAGAATGGTTTACTAAGACTCGCTGAGGTTGGTGTAATATGTTTTAAACCAGAGACAGATACAAGGGGCTATTTCTCCCATTGCCAGTTACACATAGACCTGAAATTAAAAGATGGGGTGGTAGAAGTGGCCTTTTTCACCATTACACATCATGTTCCATCATTGCAACCTTGCATTATGATGGTTTATAGATCTTAATTCCCAAGGGAAGAAGGTTTCCAATAAAAGGTACACAATCATCCCATTAAATTATAAGTTAAAGCTGCCATCTGGCCATTTTGGACTCCTCATGCCATTGATTTAACAGGCAGAGGAGGAGTTACTGTACGAGCTGTGATGATTTATTCAATCTGCCAAAGGGAAATTGCACTGCTGCTACACAATAGGGGCAGAGAAGTCTGTACCAGAGCCCAGAAGATGCACCAGGACACCGGGCAGTACTTCCACATCCAGCAGTGAAAGTCAGTGGAAGATTACAACCCAATCAAGGCAACACCACTAAAGACTCCCATGATTCAGGAAGAAAGATTCCAATCAGTCCACCAAAAAAAAGATCCCAGATAGGGTGTGCCCACGTGTAGGAGAACATGGGATGGATAGTGGAAGAAGAAAATGATCAACATCAACTATGGCCTCATGATCAGTTACAGAAATGAGGGCTGTAGCAGCTATGCACATTTTCATTATACACATGATTATATATATTAACAAAATACCTATTTTTACCTTTTGCTTCCTTTCTTATTCTGATTGAGGAGCATTGGTGAGCCATAATTTTGTGACTTAATTCTCAGATAACCTGACCACAAATAGGAGTATCCAAAATTAACGGAGGGGGCCTCTCACTTGCTCTGCCATTCAACATACTGACTCTTGGTCCAGGCTGCGTCCAGGTGAGGGATGAAAGAAGGAAGTGTAGAAGGACAGAGGGAAACCCCTCGCAGGCTGTCAGGGCTTTATGACCAGCAGCAGCTGTCTACAGCTGGGGGAGAGGGAGGGAGCTCAGAAAGCCCCACAAGGTGCAGGTGCCTGGGGCCATGAGAAGGCTGGGGGCGGGGTAGGAGGAGGGAGGACACAACTCCCAGGCACTCCAGGTCCTCAGGGAGCAGGAAGCAGCAGCCATCAAAGACGAGGAGGAGCAGGAGAGTTGAGGGAGACGTTCCCTGAGGCAGACACAGGGGAAACCCCCGGAGAGAAATGGCAAGGCAGGTCTGAGTACTCAGTTTTTACTTAAAGCTCCCACTCTCTTTGAGAAGCAAGTCATCATCTAGGAGATGGACCAGGAACATACTCCTTTATCAGTCACTTGAGATCTTGAATCTCTTCCAGTGATCAAATCTTTGTCACTGGGCTCATCTCATGGTGCCCAGGGTCCCTCTTCTCAGAAGGGGTTCTCTCATGGGAGGTGTATCAGGTACTCCAAGATACCTACCCATGTCTAATCCCATCCCCTTTTACTTTCCTAATAGAATTCCAATTTCGTGCAAGTGATCTGCCCTCCTCTGGGCATCATGTGCTCTAAGGAAGCCTAGACCCACCAGTAGCCCCAGGGGGCAAACACTGACAGGTCTAAACCAATCATGGAGGTCCCAGTCCCCTTGCCAGTGACTGGTTTAGCCATAGGCACGTGAGGCACTTGTGTCGTATGAAACATGAGATGTCTGCTATCAGCTTCCTGGAAAAGGTTTCTTCACTCTTAAGACACACCTGAGGAGAGATGGTCTCTTCAAGTGTGGACATATCTGGCAATGACCCCTGGAACTGTTGCAGCCCTCTTACAATTAGGAGGGGAGCATGTCTGAGGGCAAATCCAAAAGGCTAAGGATGGCAGAGCAGAAAGACAGAACATGGAGTCTTAATGATGTAATTTATCCATTAAGTTAGCCAGTGCTGGCCCTGCCCTATCCTTGGTTTGTAAGATGCTAAATATCCTTGTTTCAGTGGATTACATTTGGAGTTTTCTGTTGCTTGTAGCCAAAAGCATCCTAACTGATATAGGAAGTATCTCACACTTTCTCCTGATGGTTGGCATTTTACTGGAGGTTTTAATGCTAGTTATTCTGACAAATGACCCTCAGATCTCAGTGGTTTAACACAAAGGTGCATTGCTGTTTCATGATCAGATGTTTGGCAGATGACCTTTTCTGTGTGGTTCAGGGATTCTTGCTTCTTCTGTTTTACGGTCCTAGTATCCATTGGTGTTGCCTTGAAGTTATCTGTTGGATCCTCTGCATTTAACTCACTGAGAAAATACGGAAGATGGCAGAAGATGTTTAGGAGCCAGATCTGCCCAGGTGGTTGGATCAGCCCCATGTTTTCTAGGCATGTCCAGTGTATTTGTCAGGTTTGCCTTTTCTACACATAACAGAAACCCAAGAACACTAGCATTAGCAAACTGAGTTCATTTTTTCCACCAAAAAAAATCCAAAAATGGCAACTTAGCACTAATACAACTATACCAAGATGCCACCAAGGTCCTAGGATCCTTCAATCTTTTCACTCTACCATCCTTAGCACACATCTTTCTCCTTCATGCTTCCAAAATTGTGTTACACTTCAAGGGATTAGAGTATTACACTAAGTTCCAGACAGGGAGGAGGAGAAAGGAGAAAGGGCTAAAGGCATGTGCCACTTGTCTGCCTCTTCTTGAGGGAAAAAGTTTTCCTGGAAACCTTACCCAGTAGACTTCCACTTACTTTTCATTGGCCAGAACTACATTTTCTAGCAAGGGAGTTTGTGTAACAAGTATCTATCTAACTAGTACATTGCCATACTGAACAAAAGTGGGCTTCTATAACTAAGGAAGAAGGCAGGATGGGTTCAGAGTAGGCAACTTTGAGCATGTGCCTCACTCAGACACGCCAGTCATCCAGAGCTTTAGCTGAGATCTCTAGGACACTGATTTGATTTTTTTTCTCCACCACCTTTAAAGGCCTGTAACTCTACAGTCCAAACAATGAAAATAAACACCCTCGTCTTCTTTAATGTCCACGTGTTGAAGGAACTAAAGATTTCAGATTTGCTACCTCTCATAAGATATAAGACTCATTTCCTGTTTGAGTCAGACGAAGTTTGATCAGAGATAGAGTAACATAGGGCGGGGTCCCGGAGTCATTTATTTTCAGCCCAGACACTTTCTGCTATACTCTATTCACAGTTTCCTGATCTAGGAATGAGATTTGATGGACTGTGTCTATAACTCTGGTTAGCAAGAACAGGAAATGGCAGTTCTGATCTCCCTGAGAACTCACAGAAAACTGAGGAGAGGCCTCTGGGGTACGCACAAAAAGGCACCACTTAAGATGCAACTTTGAAGTGCGGGAGGGGCTGAGAGCACACTTTGCATCTGCTCATATGTTTGTTTCACTCACCTAACACATTTTTAAAAATATTTTCCATTATGTGTAAAATCGATATTAGGTAATTTGAAAATACCAAAATATATTAGGCACAAACCCACCTTCAAAGATTTTATAAAATAGAGTGCATATATGTACCAGAATAACCACAATACAAATTAAATTGTGATAAGCACGATTGTATACTAAGAAGTACAAAGGACTGAAAAAAAAAAAAACACTTCCTCTGTGGGTGTTCAGAAAGGTGATTACACATGCATCTGGGTCCTAAGCATGGGTAGAATTTTGGTAGATGGCTATAGGGAAGAGGAAGCTCAAGTGGAGGAAAAACATAAGTATGTAAGCCAAGTCTCCCAAAAAAGTGGAGAACTCTAGATTTAGAAAATCTAGAAGATACCTAGAAAATAAAATTGTCAACATAGGTTGAGACCAAGTTATGAGACCATAGAACCCTACATCTTACATGATTTGTATATATCCAACTGACCTGGGTTGTAAAACAGGCAAGAAGTTTTGGTTTTCTGTTTTTGCTTTGTGAAAGTTACACTTCTAAGGGGCAGAGAAAAAATTTAGAATTATAAGTTTTCTAAAGTGAATGTTCTAAGAAAAGGGAGGTCAGGGCCTGGAGTCAGGAAGAAGCCTGCCTCAAGTTTAGCCAAGTTGAAGGGAACATTAAGGCTCTCTTGGTCCTATCTGAAAAAATAAACTGGGGTCTGTGGGTCACAGGGAACCATAACACTGAGCTAAAACATAGTTACAAAATTCTGTATCTTTTTAATATTCATATTTAGGGAGTTGAACATTTTAAATTAAATATAACAGGTTTTTGTAACAATAGCTTTATACTTAAACTTGAAGTGTATCTCTGTTCTCAGCATTCATTAAATCAACTCACGTTCCTAACTGCATGCCAACCCGCCTGCAATACTGGGGGTACAAAGACAGCACCAAAAGCAGAATCACTCTTCATTTCACCTGTTCCTAAAAACCTTAAGAATTGTGTGTTTACTTGGCATCGATACCAGCATGGCTGTATCTTGCTGTCACTCATCTCTAAGAAATTAATGACATTAGTATAACCAGTGCTACCCTCCTACCAGTATAATCCCAAGTTGCTAATGTGAAGGTGGGAAATTGAAGACTATTTTCATAATTGCTAACTACTCTGATGCAAACATAGAATGAGCTGCTTTCTTCAAGTGTCAATGAAAATATCATCTCAAACATATCATTTGAATGATTCATAAGGCACACTGAAAGTCTGCCCTTGCTCAAAGGCAAAGAAAAAAAAAACTTCATAAAGGAAGAGTTAGATAGGTAGAAGTGGGGATAAAAATAGGTTCTCAAACAAAATATTGGGTGGCAGGAGGTTATGGTAAGAGACACTTCCTCCTAAATAACAATTTTTCTTCAGGATCACTTGATTCTTTCAGAATACATCTGAAATTTTCCACGTATTTTCTGCTTCTTCCAACAGCATGGATGAAAGGCACAGTAAGATTTAGTGTAGACAGCATTTCCAAGATATATTTATGTAAATGTCACTTGAAGAAAAATCCTGTATTCCCAGAGCAAGAAAATTAACCCCCAACCTTACTGAATATTTAACCTATATTTACCTTTCAAGATTAGGTATTGGAAGAACATAACACATTTAATTCCACAGAAGTATTTTTAATGACATTTAAATCATTCCTTATTCCTCCTATACCTATTAACAATTTCTCAGATAACTTTATGAATGAATCTGATGATTCTCAGAGATTATTTATAAGGAATTTTCGAAGCCATGCACCAGGAAGACAAAAGAAGTACTGCATTGCTTTTTGGAGGGATTTTCTAAATGAATGGAGAAGAGTCCAAAACTTGAATTTCAGTGTTTTATGAAAAGAAAATAACCTATTAAGGCAAATTATTTAGGAATTAGAAATTAAGTTCAAAATAACTACAGGTTTGCCTCAGAATGGGAGAAGATATTTGCAAACAAAGCAACTGACAAAGGATTAATCTCCAAAATATACAAGCAGCTCATGCAGTTCAATATCAAAAAAACAAACAACCCAATCCAAAAATGGGCAGAAGATCTAAATAGACATTTCTCCAAAGAAGATATACAGATTGCCAACAAACACATGAAAGGATGAACATCACTAATCATTAGAGAAATGCAAATCAAAACTACAATGAGGTATCACCTCACACCAGTGAGAATGGCCATCACCAAAAAATCTACAAACAATAAATGCTGGAGAGGGTGTGGAGAATAAGGGAACCCTCTTGCACTGTTGGTAGGAATGTAAATTGATACAGCCACTATGGAGAACAGTATGGAGGTTTCTTAAAAAACTAAAAATAGAACTACCATACGACCCAGCAATCCCACTACTGGGCATATACCCTGAGAAAACCATAATTCAAAAAGAGTCATGTACCACAATGTTCACTGCAGCTCTGTTTGCAATAGCCAGGACATGGAAGCAACCTAATTGTCCATCAACAGATGAATGGATAAAGAAGATGTGGCACATATATACAACGGAATATTACTCAGCCATAAAAAGAAACGAAATTGAGTTATTTGTAGTGAGGTGGATGGACCTAGAGTCTGTCATACAGAGTGAAGTAAGCCAGAAAGAGAAAAACAAATACCGTATGCTAACACATATATATGGAATCTAAAAAAAAAAAAAAAGGTTCTGAAGAACCTAGGGATAGGACAGGAATAAAGACGCAGACATAGAAAATGGACTTAGGGACACGGGGAGGGGGAAGGGTAAGCTGGGACTAAGTGAGAGAGTAGCACTGACATATCTACACTACCAAATGTAAAATAGCTAGCGGGAAGCAGCTGCATGGCATGGGGAGATCAGCTCGGTGCTTTATGACCACCTAGAGGTGTGGGATAGGGAGGGTGGGAGGGAGACACAAGAGGGAGAGGATATGGGAATATATGTATACATATAGCTGATTCACATTGTTATACAGCAGAAACTAACACAACACTGTTAAGCAATTATACTCCAATAAAGATGTTAAAAAAAGAAATAAATAACTGCAGGTTTGGTTTGATTTAGTGTCAGCCATCTAAAAGATAGATGGGGCCAGGTATCAGATGGAAGCCATGTGCTTCTTTACTTTTCTCTCAAAAATAAGAAATAGCAACAAAAAAAAAGAATAAGCAGAAGACCAAAACAAAGTGAAAGTGAGAAGTTAAAGAGGTGAGTGCCTAAGTTGACTTTGCAAAAGGGTTTCTGCTGGACCTGAAGCCCTCGTGTTTCTGCTTTGAAGTCTGCATAAGTTTTAAGGGATAAGGCAAAGCAAGTGTAAGGTAAGGAACCTTATAAGAGATTCTCCTCCGTAAACCTGAAATTACAATGGGTTTTACCCCCAATGTAAGGGGGAAAAAAGAGATACCTCAGGCATAAAAATACAAGTATCAGTCTTGGCACTGGAAAACAGGGAAAGGGTTTCCCTGAGAACTTGTAACCACAATCCAGATTTCATAGATGTTAGCAAGCCAAATGATGCAACCTGTGTGATCCACAAAAACTCAGCTGAGAATTCACAGTGATTCTGCATTGACACTTACCTAAATGTAACTAGCAGATGCAAGCACAAATTATCTCTGGAGACCTAAAAAATATTCCCTTAGATAAAATCAATATTAGCAGCTCAAGTCAAAAATTACAAAACATACAAGGAAACAACACTCTAGGCAAAACTTTAAAAATAACAAATGTTAGATGGTCACCTAATCTATGACAATGGAGGCAAGAATATACAATGGAGAAAAGACAGCCTCTTCAATAAGTGGTGCTGGGAAAACTGAACAGCTGCATGTAAAAGAATGAAATTAGAACATTACCTAACACCATACACAAAAATAAACTCAGAATGGATTAAAGACCTAAATTAAGGCTGGATACTATAAAACTCTTAGAGGAAAACAGGCAGAACACTCTTTCACATGAATTGCAGCAAGATCTTTTTCAATCCACCTCCTAGAGTAATGAAAATAAAAAATAATCAAATGGGACCTAATTAAACTTAAAAGCTTTTACATAGCAAAGGAAACCATAAACAAAAAGACAACCCTCAGAATGGGAGAAAATATTTGCAAATGAAGCAACTGACAAGGGATTAATCTCCAAAATATACAAACAGCTTATACAACTCAATATAAAAAAAGAAAAAAATCAGAAAATGGGCATAAGACCTGAATAGACATTTCCCCAGAGAAGACATAGAGATGGCTAACAAGCACATGAAAATATGCTCAACTTTCAGAGAAATGCAAATCAAAACTACAATGAGGCATCACCACACACTGGTCAGAATGGCCATCATTAAAAAGTCTACAAGCAATAAATGCTGGAGAGGGTGTAGAGCAAAGTGAACTCTCCTACACTGTTGGTGAGAATGTAAATTGGTCCAGCCACTATGGAGAACAGTATGGAGGTTCCTTTAAAAAACTAAAAATAGAGTTACCATATGATCCAGCAATCCCACTCCTGGACATATATCTTGAGAAAACCATAATTCAAAAAGATACATGCACCCCAATGTTCATTGCAGCACTATTTACAATAGCCAGGACGTGGAACAACCTAAATGTTCATCAACAGAGGAATGGATAAAGAAGATGTGGTACATATATACAATGGAATATTACTCAGCCATAAAAAAGAATAAAATAATGCCATTTGCAGCAACATGGATGGACCTAGAGATTGTCATACTGAGTGAAGTAAGACAGACAGAGAAAGACAAATAGTATAAGATATCACTTATATGTGGAATCTAAAAAAAGGGTACAAATGAACTTATCTATAAAATAGAAATAGAGTTACAGATGTAAAAAACAAAGTTATGGTTATCGGGGGGAAAGGGGAGGAAGGATAAATTGGGAGATTGGGATTGACATATACACACTACTATGTATAAAATAGATAACTGATAAGGACCTACTGTATAACACAGGGAACTCTACTCAGTACTCTGTAATTGCCTATATGGGAAAAGAATCTAAAAAAAGAGTGGATACATGTATATGTATAACTGATTCACTTTGCTGTACACCTGAATCTGACACAACATTGTAAATCAACTGTACTCCAACAAAAATTAAAAAAAAAAAAAAACAACCAGCAGTAACAACAAGAACAAATGTGAGGATCAGACCTGCAAAGAATTTGAGGTTTTGAAATTATCAGAATAGTACTATTCTACACAGAATATTAAATAACTATTACAATATGTGTACAGAAATAAAGGGGAAGTTGAAAATATGAGCCAGGAAATTATAAGGAATGGCAAAATACATATGAAAATAACAGAATTTCTAGAAATGAAAATATAATTAAAATGTGACACTCAAGGGATGGTATCAGCCTACTAGACACTGCCAGAGAGAAATAATGAACTGAAAGGTGAATCCAAACAAATTATTCAGAACATGGCATGAAAGACAAAGATGTGAATATTATTTGTAAAAAGAGATTAAGGAAATGGAAAAAAGATTGAAAAATATAGTATGCATCTAATGGAAGTTCCAGAAAAATAAAATAGAATAGGAAGAATTTAGAAGAATATTAAAACAGATAATGGATGAGAATTTTCTAGAATTTTTTAAAGTCTCCCAACATTAGATCCAGAAAGTCCAATACCAAGCATGCTAAAGAAAAAAATGTATGTAAATATTTTTATATTTATAAATATATTAAGTACATTACATACAAATCTACACAATTAGATACATCACTGTGGAAAACTACAGGACACCAATGATCAGGAGGTCTTAAATTCAGCTAAGGAGATAAAATAGATCACCTTGATGGTAAACAGCTACAACTAAAAGCTAGAAACCAAATATGTTCGATGTGCTAGGAAAAAAAAAAAAAACAAGCAAAAATCTACAGTTCTAGAATTCTTTAACCAGTGATGAAACGTTCCAATATTGAAGGCAAAATAGGTACATTTCAAGAAGAATAAAAACGGAATTTGCTTCTGCAAACCTGCACTAAATTCTAAAGGATTTCTAGACAGATGGAAAATTATCCCAAATAAAAAGGGATAAGATGCTAGAAGTAATGAAGAGCAAAGACGGTGTTAAATATGGACACAAATCTAGATGAACATGGTATAAAGCACTAATTACAAAGCCTTTTAGGATTCTCTTAATATAGAATTTAAATATACAATAAAGTAGCATATAAATGAGAGGGGGATAAATTGAGTTACAATGTTGTATGGACCTTGTATTGTTCTGCAGGAGGGTTAAGGTTTTGATTAACATAATTTTATAAATCAGGAAATCATGTTGAAATCTGTATGGAAATCAGTAAAAGAAACAGACTGTAGAAATTCTAAGCTAGTGAAGAAGGAAAGTAAGGTCATAAAAGACATAATCAACCCCCAAAAAAAGGAAGTAAAGAAGAGCACATAGCCCAGAAAACATATTTAGGGGGAAATGTATAAATATATAAATACATGTAAAAGTTAAGGATGTATATTAAAATATAGAAACAAAAACAAAGAACAAATTGGACAACAGTACAAAATGTTAGATTTAATCCAAATATGTCAATCATTACATTCAATGTCAGTAGACTAAATTCTGCAGTTAAGACAAAAGTTATAAAAATGGGCATTAAAAATACAGCATACATGTGTGTATCTGTATATGTATAATCTATAATATGAACATACAGAAAAATTCAAAAAGTAGCAAAAGATAAGTACTAACAAAGTTGGTGAGGCAATATCACGCAAAATGAACAAAGAAAAAATTTAAATTACCAAAGATAAAGGTGGTGACAAAAGTTTTAAATCACCAGGATTTACAGTAATCCTATGTTTGCATGCACCTAATAAAATTATTTCAAAATATATAAAGCAAAAATTGCCAATACTACAAGAAGAAATAGAAAATTTCACCATAACAATGGGACTTTTTTAAACACCTTTCTTGCTGATCGGTAGAGAAAAAAAGAATGGCCCCAAAACAAAACAAAAGAAGATGCTCAAGCTGATTTGTATTGGGTTGGGGGGGATACCAGATAAAGCTATAGTAAGATACAATTTCACACCCACCTGTTTAGCAGAAATTTAAAAATCAAACAACAGGACATGGTGCAAAAGGAACTCTCATCTACTTGCAATTGCTTAGAAAAATGTGGTGTGTGCATCCTTTTAATCCAACAATTACACTCCTGGAAAAAAGACCTTAAAGAAACGTTTGCACATGTGTATCAGAAGATTAGTTCATGAATATGTATTTCAGCATTTTTCAAAATCCCAAAAGTAGAAGCAGTAGAAAGGATAAACCGTGGTATAAACAAAGAAAAATTATAAAGCAACGAAAACAAATGAAACAGTGGAAACACAGCAACAACCAGACAATGAGAGGGTCTCAAAAAACTGAACACTGAGTAAGAGATTCAAATCATAGAAGAGAACATGGATTATGATTCCATTGAAAGTTTAAAGCAGGTGAAACTAAAGAATATGCGTGTGGAGTGTGATTGTGTGTGTTTGTGTGTGTTTACACGTGCGTGTATTGCAATCCACTACCAGGATTGCACTGGGCCCACTAACTGTGTCAACTAGCATAACCCAGGACAATCAGAGCATCTGATAGTGACAGTCAAGATACCAGACAAGGGCTGACAGAACCCAAGCCCCAGGACATTGGTCCATGCTCCACAATTGCCCCAAGTAATATAGGCAGCAATGAAATCTGAATTTGAAATTCAAAGAAGGAATCAAAACTCTGAAATAGTTCACAAGACGTGGCCTGAGAAACAAAAGCTGTAAGGTGTTGGAAAGCCCCAGGAAGTCATCACATTCTCTCCCTCAAATCCTCCAATTATTCTTCAGAATTAAATACCAATTCCTTAACATTCTGAACTCAATCCACTGTGGCTAAACAAAACGGGCCACTTTTGCTCTCCAACTCCACACTTTCTCCATCCCTTGTTTTTGTGACATTTGTCACCTCTCTAAAATTCTTTTTGCTGCATCTCATAATGTCAAAATCCCACTGATCACTCAAGGTGATCACACAAATTAAATGTTGCTCTATGAAACTTTCCCTCATTCTCCTGGTTAAAAGTAACCTCTGAACTTGCAAGACAGTAAGAACCTTTATAGTAATACATAGCATTCTCTCCTGTATTACAGCTTAACGGAAGACTGGGGTAGAGAGCCTGCTCTCCCAGGGAGACAGATGTCCTATCATTCTATTTCCATGCACACCTGCTATGCCTCCTGGCAGATGTGGCAAACTAGACTTTAGTAATGATAGATGCAGGGATTGATGTTCCTGAACAAAGAGGAGTAATAAAGATTGGCCCACTCTATCCTCGCTCTTTGGAAAGTGCCTGGGTGGGAAGAATATAAATTCTGAAAGTTAAAGTTATGGGTTGCAAAACTCTAAGACCCAGTGAGCCAGCTATCCCAGCCTTCTCATTTAATTGAAAACTGAATACGCCAGCCTATCAGCATATGACTTTAAAGAAAGATATGGAAATGCTAATGGTCTTCTCAACTTCAGAGAGGAGCAGAGCAGTGATGTCGGTAACAGAAAATTACATGAAACTGTCCACAAAGGCATGAAATATGGATTGAGGTCACCAAGGGGCAGTGAGTGATGGTGCTTTTCTCAGCAAAGGCAAACAGACTTCAACACCCAGTTCTATGAACAGTTCTCAGATGTTTAGTCAAATTAGGCTAATACATGCAGGAAAGGTGGGCTTCTTTTGAAACTCTGAATATGCTAGTTAGACGTGAAGCTGCAAAAGAATGAAGACTGAAAAGAAGTGGCCATTATCTAACGTTTCTCCATCTCCTTTACGTACAGAGCCAATGGTCTTATTATGAAAGCTACACAGGCTCAACTGTCAAGAATGAAATGGCGTTGCCAGATCTTAACCCAAGAATTACTATGTTGTTTTGAAACACCAGTTGTATTTCATTAGAGAGACTGTTAAGAGAGAGTGAGTGTGACATGCTGTGCTGTTAATTTGTAACTGTTAATCTGATCCCATTCTTTCTGCAGTAACCGAAAAGTTGCCTAAAACCTCTACAATCTAGCTCTCTCAAGTTAGGCCTGCTCCGTGAATGGCAAGAGTGTCATGGGAGCAGGAGTGTTTAGGGGATGGATACCAGCCTGTAGAGCACAGATGTAACACAAGACATGAACTTGGCATTTTGCTTTATTCTACCTGGCACCAACCCTGTGCACTCTCTCCAAACAATCAAAGTTGAGTGCATTCGTCTCCCTCCTGATCAGCGTCATCAGTCAAACCTACATTAGCTCACAGAGTTGCCATATTAAATAACATTACAGCTGCCAGATTATTAGGACTAATCATTGCCACGTCCCAGGTGATCCAAGCCCTGCTTGGGTGTTGGCTGCAACACATCTATCGGTTGCAACTAAATTCTCTTTGGGAAATCTCATGCTGCAGAGGTGCGTAGAAGATTCAGTGCATCATTACATTTAATGAAACTGATTTCAGATATGAAATTGCCCCAAGAACTATAATCAAATATGTTGCTTTCATTTATGTCATTCACCTGCTTCAAAACCAGCTCAAAAATAAGACTCCAACTTTTTTTAAGATTTTTAAAATATTTTTTAATTGAGATTATTATGTTGACATCTGTTTCTCATTCCACATCATCTTCAGCCAAGCTCTGAGCACTTACAATTCTCTGACTAATTGTTGGGAGCTTAGTCAGAAGCATCTGGAACACTGGTGGTGGAAGAGTTTGCTGCAACACTTGCAGTAACTGCTGTGGCCGTCCACACACAGCAGTTGCATTTGTCTGATGGTCCACACGCTTCTCATATTCACCTTGAGCTAGTAACTCTTCACCAAGCTGTATTTCTTTTTTTTTATTATTAATTTATTTATTTAATTTTGCAGCAAGCAGGGGCTACTCTTCATTGTGGTGCACGGGCTTCTAACTGTGGTGGCTTCCCTTGTTGCGGAGCATGGGCTCTAAGTGCACAGGCTTCAGTAGTTGTGGTGCACAGGCTCAGTAGTTGTGGCTCACGGGCTCTAGAGCACTGGCTCAGTAGTTGTGGTGCGGTGCACGGGCTTAGCTGCTCCGCGGCATGTGGGATCTTCCCGGACCAGGGCTCGAACCCGTGTCCCCTGCATTGGCAGGCGGATTCTTAACCACTGAGCCACCAGGGAAGCCCCAAGCCGTATTTCTTCAAGGAAGAATTTCTGAACAGCTTCAGCATCTTTAAGGTCAGGTAATTAATTTATTTACACATCACATAACATTTTTCATAAAGCAGATAAACCTATGTAATCATTAAAAATAATCATGAACACAGGATCTTGGAAAGTCCAACTCTCTCCTTGGCAAGCTTGTTTCTTTCTTCCGAGGTCACAACTAGTGAGCGGTGGAGTGGCGATTCAAACCCAGGCAGCCCAGGTAGCGCAAATTTCAGCACATGTGTACTCAAATATTACACTGCCTCTATATACTGTACAGAAGTGAAGACATGCCCATCAATACAAAAGGCACCTCGGAAATAAACAGTCGGCATTTATAGGGCCTTCTCCATCAGACTGCACATTTTTTAGTGATAGTTCCTATGTTTCCATAGCAACTAAAACTTAGGCAAAGACCGTTAAAATAAGTGTTTGAGAATGTAAAGCGGATTATGAATTACCTTTGTTGAAAATGAGAAATAAAGGGGAATGTTGGTGGTGTTTGCGTATTAATTGCCATAAAATGTATCTAATTTAGTTAGTATAAAAGACTAGAAAGATACTCTTAGAATTAAAAATATATGTAAATGGATCAATGTCCAGAATGGTGGTGAGAGGACCATGGACTTTCTCGCCACTGATACAACCATTCAGCTGCTGAAAATTTAATTCCTGGAAATTGTCCTAAGGGCATATAGCAAGTGGAAAAAGTCCACTTAAGATAATCTGCTAAATCTCAGTAAGAACATTTGACCCGTGACTTGCTCTTATCTTCCCCACGCACCCACTCCCACTTCATTTATTGTCAACATTGCTCCAGAATGTACGTCCTACCTCCCCACCTAGATTATCAGTTCCTGGAGATTATCAGTTCCTTGAGAGCATGTTTTTTTTGTTTGTTTTTTTAAAATTATGTCTCTCATATGTTCTAGACTGCTGTAATAGAAAAAGGTTCCAAACAAATATTTTCTGAACAAGATTACTTCCAGAGGCACCTATCCAAAGGAAAGACCAGGGATTTACAGTTGGGGAATTCTGCTATTGTTCTGGCTCTTGGGGTAACACAGAACCATAATGGATAAAGCTGCTATCCTCCCCAAACTGGGGAATCTTCTCTAAATATACCCAGGCTGTTGGAAATACGCTCACTACTCTGAGAACGAGAGGTCAAATGGTGAGAACTCCACGTGGAGGAGACATAAGTTAGTGTGGATTCCAAGTCACTGATACAAAGGAAGGCTAAGCCCCTAATAACTAAGTATGAAACTGTGCACTTGTCAATATAGGCTTCTTCTTTAACACAGGCTTGTGTTGTCTGTGGAGGCCTGGTTCTCGTGTGCATCAGATAAACTGATTTCACAACAGCGGTATCAGTGAAGCATTGGAGACCCACTGGGCTCTTTGTTTAGCGCTCCTTTGTGTAACGCATGGCCTCTCCAAGGCAAAGGCTGTAATGACCTAGTTTTTCAGCTGCTGGTGGAGTCATCCAGGAGCACTTTCAAACAGCAGCTGGAGAAAATCATGATCACCACGTGTGTCTTCCTATGGGTGACACTCATTTGAAAGGAATTCAAAGGAATTTGGTGAGGTTTACTCACATGTCAAATTAGTCCCTCCTGAAGTGAGAGAGTAGCATTGACATATATACACTACGAAGTGTAAAATGGATGGCTAGTGGCAGGCTGGTGCATAGCACAGGGAGATCAGCCTGATGCTTTGTGAAGACCTAGAGGGGTGGGATAGGGAGGGTGGGAGGGAGGCTCAGGAGGGAGGGGATATGGGGATGTACGTATGCATGTGGCTGATTCATTTTTTTCTACAGCACAGACTGGTACAACATTGTAAAGCAATTATACTCCAATAAAGATGTAAAAATATAAAATAAACTAGCTGCACCACTTGCAGCTAGTTTAAAGATGTAAAAATATAAAATAGATGTAAAAATATAAAATAAACTAGCTGCACCACTTGCAAAAAAAAAAAAATTAGTCCCTCCGTAGGAAAAAAGAATGTTCAAACACAGATAAGGATTATGTGAGCTTGTACTAGGAGGGGAAACGAATTCCTAAGAGAGGAGCAGAGTGGCCTTAGGCAACATCTACTCCTTGGAGAAGCCCAGTGTGCCCTGGCCATTAGGGCCCCAAGGCTGCCTGGGAGGCTGCAGTGCTGTGCAGGGGACCAACGTGATTTGCCATGTTTTCCCTGGGCACTGCCACTTCATGGGGCAAGAGTTTGATTGGACAGGAGAGGCTTTCCTGGAGAGACCAACAGACAAGCTCGTCTCTGATGAGTGAATTTCAACATGAAGAGGAGATTTAAGTCTGTTTCTCTGGCAGACACCATATGTTGACCAACACACTCTCATCAACTTCATTTTCTTTGCCCACCTCCCTATAGAGGCCAAAGGAGCTAAATGCTGCACCTGCACTGTTCTGTCCAGTGAAGTGTAAAGGAAAGTCTTCTAGAATCTGGAAAGGATTTTATTTCTTAACAACAGAATCAACTATGGGGCTTCCCAGGTGGCGCAGTGGTTGAGAATCCACCTGCCAGTGCAGGGGACACGGGTTCGAGCCCTGGTCTGGGAAGATCCCACATGCCGCGGAGCAACTGGGCCCGTGAGCCACAGCTACTGAGCCTGCGCGTCTGGAGCCTGTGCTCCGCAACAAGAGAGGCCGCGATAGTGAGAGGCCCGCGCACCGCGATGAAGAGTGGCCCCCGCTCACCGCAACCGGAGAAAGCCCTCGCACAGAAACGAAGACCCAACACAGCCATAAATAAATAAATAAATAAATAAATAAAATTAAAAAAAAAAAAAGAATCAACTATGGCTGGTGCCACCCCCTTTATCCTTCCTGCATTGAAAGGGGGTGCTACCGGGCTTCCCTGGTGGCGCAGTGGTTGAGAATCTGCCTGCTAATGCAGGGGACACGGGTTCGAGTCCTGGTCTGGGAAGACCCCACATGCCGCAGAGCAACTAGGCCCGTGAGCCACAACTACTGAGCCTGCGCGTCTGGAGCCTGTGCTCCGCAACAAGAGAGGCTGCAACAGTGAGAGGCCCGCGCACCTCGATGAAGAGTGGCCCCCGCTTACCGCAACTAGAGAAAGCCCTCGCACAGAAACGAAGACCCAACACAGCCAAAAATAAATAAATAAATAAATTTAAAAAAAAAAAGAAAGGGGTGCTACCACAAAGTAAAAGATCCAGAGAACTGCCCAGAAAATAACTCTGACACCACTGAGCCACTGAAGCAACCCCAGCAGGCACCTACTTCCAGACTTCTCATTATAAGACAAAAATAAAGGTCTTTTTATTAGTCCACTGTTGGTCAGGATTTGTATCTCTTGCAGCAGAAGGCATTCACAACTAATTCTACTGCTGTACCAGGATGGAGAGAAGACTGCTTATAATTGTGACAGGAGACTTGGGCTTTATACAGAAGAATGTGGAAAGTCATTGTGGAACCCATGTCACAATTTTTTTTATTTCCCCACACATACCACTCTATCAGGCAACACATGAGAAGTCACTTGTACTAGGCAACACACAAACTTATTCCTGTGAACAGCCCTGCCATTGAGCAGGACAGTTATCCCTTCTAATGATTGCTCAGCCTCTGTGTACATGTACAACAATGGCTAATACTCCCAGTTTGTCTTCAAGACTCTCAGCTCGTAGTTTAAAGCCTTTTGCCTAAAGTTCATTTTCAATGTGGTCAACAAACTGGAAAATGTTGGAGTCTACACTAGAAACAGTAACAGTCTCATTCCTCAAAACAGGGTAAATTTAAATCCTGATAGTAATGGATATTTGTCTCCAGATCAGCTCCATCAATATCATCTGGGAATTTGTTAGAAATGCAAGTTCTAAGGTCTCTACTGACAGAATTACATGCTATAAGTTTGACAGCCATTTCCCTATAGCACAAGGGTATATCAGGTGAAATGCTCTCCCCCTACTTTCATGTTTTCCTTTTCTCCCCACCTTCTTCTAATCTACTTTTTTCCTTCTCTTCTGTTAAAGCTAAATGTCTTCAGATGTTATCCTAATCCATCATTTGGTCTTATTACCAAGAGGATCATTGACATCACACTAAGGCTCATGGGAGATTTTCCACTTATAGATCAGAAATAAGTAACTCAAAAGTCCAGCCCTCTTGGGGCTTCCCTGGTGGCGCAGTTGTTGAGAATCTGCCTGCTAATGCAGGGGACACGGGTTTGAGCTCTGGTCTGGGAAGATCCCGCATGCTGCGGAGCAACTGGGCCTGTGAGCCACAACTACTGAGCCTGCGCGTCTGGAGCCTGTGCTCCGCAACAAGAGAGGCCGCGATAGTGAGAGGCCCGTGCACCGTGATGAAGAGTGGCCCCCGCTTGCCACAACTAGAGAAAGCCCTCGCACAGAAATGAAGACCCAACACAGCCAAAAATAAATTAAAAAAAAAAAGCCCAGCCCTCCAAGTATTTAACTAAAGACTGTCAAACCCGGGTGGGAAGCAGAGTGAGAAGTCCCAGTCCATGTCTGTCTGAATCCCCACTAAAGACACTGAACCCTTTTCTTCATTTAATCCATCCTAAATCCTGGGTCTTTCTTCTCATTTCTCATTCCCTTCTGTCTTAGTTCTTTCAGGCTGCTTTAGCCAAAATACCATACACTGACTGGCTTTGAACAGAAATGTATTTCTCACAGTTCTGGAGGCTGGGAAGTCCAAGATCAAGATGCTGGCAGATTCAGTGTCTGGTGAGGGCCCACTTCCTGGTTTACTGTGTCAGAGGTGGTGAGAGCTCTTTCTAGAGTCTTCTATAAGGGCACTAATCCCATTCATGAGGACTCCACCCTCATGACCAGATCACCTCCCAAAGACCCCACCTCCCTCCGAATAGTATCACCTCTGGGTTAGTATTTCAACATGTGAGTTTGCGGGGACACAAACATTCAGGCCATAACACTTTTTTTCTCTTCACTTAGTAGTCAATCCGCTTTCACTTCATTTTCAAAGTAGCTCTTACCATTTCAATCTCAAATTATTATCTTTGCTTCTGTCTAAACCTCATGCTATTTTCATTTCTTTCTGCTAGGAGAGTGAAAGCTGAGCTTCGATGAGCTTTGGTATATATCCTAGAGATTCAGTCTAATTATCTTGTGCTAAAGACAAGGTATTAGTGTCATCCATTTTTAATTGGCTGTCACCACAGTCACAGAATGTCCTATTTGAAGAAGCTCAGCATGAACCCCTCCCTCACCCCTAGCTCCCTTTCACTAACCTCTAATTTATGTAAATGTTCACAAAATTGAGTTGATATGCTCCCCACTGTGCATCCCCCTAGCAGATTTTTCGAACAGATATCCTCATGTATTCTCCTTGTCTCTTAAAGACTTTTGAAAATGTGATTTTGGTTGTGCGTTCATTAGAAAGTCATCTAACACCATGCCTCCACCTTGAGACATAAAAGAGCGTGGAGAAAAAAACAAAGGCACGAGACACGCCCCTCCCCCCCAGTCTGGGTGTATAGCAGAGTTCTCCCCAGTACTAATCAAGTGCCCTTATTTAAGCAACTAAAAACAATTTTTAAAAGTGCTATAGGACAGACATCTCCTCAGGTGGCAGCTGTTTAAAGAACATTGAAGGGCTTAATGGAAGTAATGCCTATATATGTCTGTATGTCCTCTTCTATGAGCAAAGCTACACTCTGCTAACCTTTATATTCTCCTTTTTTCTTTGGTCCTGATATTTCTTCTATTTCTATTTTATTATTCTCTTTGAAGCCACCACAAATCCTTTTTGGAAAAAAAACACGTGAAATCAATGATTTATTCGTAAAAACAGTTATAATAGTATTCTATTACATTTAGGAATAATTAAATGGTAATAACAGCATCACTTATATAGTGATTTTAACTTTTCTAAGCATTTCATTATTTTTTTGAAGGATACTCAGAGTAAATTCAGGAGCAGGAACTTTTTTCTTTTAATGAACGAGGAATTAAAATCTAGAACATGATTCTCCCAAGGTCGCACAGTTAGTATTAACAATAACAAACACACCAGCAGCAGAAGCTTATCACATTTGCTAACGGGGACTTAAAGTCTGGTCCCCGGACTCCAAATCTCACACTGTTGTCTCTGTTCATAATATACCTCTCTAGTATCCCTGACACAAAGTAACTAAGTTACCGAGTTACCAGGAAGAAGAAATAATTAAAGCCCAAGCCCATGACACATTTCATTAGCCACTAGCATAGAACAGAATATTTACTTAGTTGCTCAATTCTGTTAAGGAAGTGTGCACAAGAGAGAGGTAGGACAAAATAATGGAAAATCAGTCGTCTTGGATCCACTCAGTGGCAGAACCAAGACTAATTACGTTACCTCATCAGGTTGGTTTTGCACCATGCACAGCAAGCCAAAACACTGAGGTGCCGAGGTTCGCAGCAGAGAGGATGTATTCACAAGGCCGCCAAGCGAGGAAACGGAAAAATAAGCCTCAGACCCGCCTCCCGGAAGGCAAGCGGCTAGGGGTATTATGGGATGACGAATAAAGCAGCAGGTGGTCCGAGGCGTGGGGAGCGTGGGGAGCCTGGAGAAACATGATTGAAAAAGTGCCCTAATCCTCGTTCTGCGCAGGTGTAACTAAGCTACAGGCCTCTGCACGTGCAAACTGGAGGTGCTTAACATGCTCTGAGGGTGGAGTTTTTGGCCCTCAAATGTCAAAAGGTCACCAAGGATGCTCATGTGTGCCCACTTGGAAGGTTGGGTCGGTCGTCCTGACCAGCCTTAACCAGCTCAGCTCAAACTAGACACAGCTGACTCCAAGTTCCTGGAAAACAACTCGGGCTAACATCTTGCTTAGGGCCGCATGTCAAGTAGAGGACGTGCAAGTCTTGATTAGTGAAGGCCGGTGAAATGGATTTGACTAATGATTACCCACGGTTTCAATTACTACTCTTACAATGCACTGGGAATGCCCAGTTCCTCTCATTTTAACACATTTCTCTGTCTTCCACTCTTAACATATGAACTTGGACTAGGTCACTGAGCTCTGTGAAACTTGATGGCCCGTTGCCTATAAGATAATGTTCTTGGACTGGATGATCTCTAAGGTCCCTGTATCATATAGTTTCTGCTTCCATGAATGAGAGGTTGGCAGTTCCTTTGAACAGTTTCTTTAAAAGTAACAATGAAGAAAGCAATGCTCAATGCTCATCAGGTTGGGTCTGACCAATTGTAGCTCAGTGCACCCTTTGTGTGCAGCAAAATCACCTGTAGCGCATGTATCTTAGTCCTCATGGAAAGATATTCTGATCCATGGACCACACTTTGGGAAACATTTATCCTCTCCTTTAAATGCTAATCTTGAATTTGGTGATTCACTTGAGTATTACCTGCTTCCAGTGGGTGTAGTTGGAGCCATTAGTTATCTTAGTTCCAGATGAAAATATTAATTGTTTTGTTAAGGCCTGTTAACATTTTTATTTGCCAATGAAGTAAACAAATTTTCTATTTCTAACAATGACCTTAGTAAAATATATATACTAATAAACCACCTGAAGAGAATGAATTAGCTACTGAGTAAAATATATATACTAATAAACCACCTGAAGAGAATGAATTAGCTACTGAAAGATTAGAAATTATATTACACACTTTAAATGCATTTTCTAAGATTTTCACAAATTTTAAAGGCAGTTTATTATAATAAAGCTTCTCAATCTCAACTTCAATATCAATTCTTTATAAAAATAATAAAGTTAACTAATTTTGAACAATCTTAATCATTGAAATAAAGGTTTGATTGGCCTATATAAGAAATGACAACATCTCAAAGTAAAACTTTGTGAATGAAATTAATCATTATACACATGTAAGCAAAAAGAGAAAATGGGGAACAAAATATTTAACACTAAAGGTTTGGGGACAGAGAATTCCCAAAAACAGAGTAAATCCCTATAGTACTAAAGGGATAGTGTAGAGTTCAATAAAGGATGGCAAATAATAAAAAATTAAAAATCAACTGACACACATCCAGTATAACTCACAAGACATGAGTAAAGCATAATGTATTGGGAGAAAGAATGCTGCAGAGCTATAGACTATCCTAAACCCAGTCTTCTGAGAGATTTAATTTTTTATCACCCTAAACAATTTTCCATATATACAATGGAAATCAATGGAAAAGTAAAACCCCTGTCCTTGACTTTATCATAATAACTGATGTGTTTCCCATGAGGTTTCTAACTTAATATTTTTGAAGCAACATAATAGTTCTTCTAAATAGTCTTAATTTTTTAAAGAAATACTTATTCTTTCATCTATGACCAAACCCAGGTCAATAGATTTTGATTTTGAAGGGAAAAAGTATTTCCAAAAAAGGTTTTAGATCTTGTGATCTAACAGAACAGTGCTTGGGCCATAATAGATGCTTAATTACCTTTTCTTGAATAAATAAATGAAGACAGCACCCACTCAGGAAACTATATTTCTGGTTTCATCATCACTTTTCTTTGTCAATTAATTCAATTTCTTAATTATTATTCTCTACCACATGGAAGGAAAGAAGTTACCATTATGGACAAAAATAGTTAACAGATAAGTTGCTGTCTTTAAAAAGATGAAAAATAAGAAATTAAGACAAATACATAAATTATAACACAAGATAGACTAGGATAGGTGCCCACAAAAAGGTACAAACATAACTTAATGCAGGTTAGAAATGAGAAGATTTTTTTTTCAAGTAGGGAAAGTATTTTATGGAGGCTATCTTACTGGATATACATCCTGAGGGACTGGTGGAATTTGAACAGGTGGAGAAAAGATGAGATGAAATAGGACACATATGAGTTTTTAAATTGCCAAATAGAAAAGAAAAATCAATATATCCAAACAAATACCAGTTAGAAAATAAACGGAGACAACACAATCTATGCAGCAAAATATTGTACAATAAAATGAAATATTTAGGCATAAACTAAGCAAAATATATTCAAAACCTATATGAGAAAAATATTTAAAGACTCCTAAAGGACACACAAGTAGACTTGAACAAACAGACCTTCATTCCATGTTCTTGGATGTGTCATGAATATGTCATCTTCTTCATAAATTATATTAAATACATTAAATAAATGTATGTTAAATACATTTATAAATTTAATGTAATCTCAAAAAAAATAAACAGTCCATTTTGACTGGTCTAGGATAGTAATGGGGTACAGCTTGGCAGGTTTGGAGCCTCTGGGTGGCTGGGTTTCAGAGGAGAGGGCCTCTGAAGATGGCTGAATGGAATTGGCACAAAGAGCTCCAGCCTAGGAAACCCAGCGACGGGCACTCTGTTTGAGAGAGTGGAGTCATCCACAGACCAGGGTCGCCCCAGCCAGGACTGGATCTGCTTCACCACAAACTTTACTGCAGCCAGCTGAGCCACGTGGAGAGATGAAGAACCAGAATCCAACAACACAAGAGTGGCAGCCAGCAATGGCAACCTCAGGGGTTTTCCACCCTTGAAAGTGGAACTCTTATTTAGACTTTAAAAGCCCCTCTGGGTTCTCAATCCAGGAGAAAGGGGGAAAGGGACAAGAGCGTGGTGACGCCCACTCTGCCATCTGCTAGGAGGGCTTAAACCAGTTTTAACTTGTTTGAATTGTAATTATCTGAACCAGTCTAACCTATTGGGTGTGGAGGGTGAGGGGAGGAGGAGACAGGACCACTGTCTTAGGAGAAAAAACTCTGAAGTTGTTTTATCAGAAAGTCTCCTGGGAACACCTGTGCGGAGTAGGGCAGTGGAACTGGGCAGTGGGGTGTTGAGCTGGGACACCAATCCCATGGAGACTCTGGAGCTGGGATGGCCCTGTAGAGTTGCTCCAACTGAACCAAGGAAGCCATGCCTTTGTTCCCTCAGTTGGCCGGTTATTGGTGTGGGTTGTGTACACTCAGGCAAGGCAGCTCCCTTCTGCAGGTAGAGGGTTAGGCTCACAGGACTCAGGTGGGAGCCATCAGCAACCAACACATCAGGTATCAAGGAGAATGAATGGCTTGTTTCTGAAGGGGATCTGGGTGGCGCTCCACAATATCCTTTCCTTTATGAGATCAATGTTTTTGCACATCTCTGTATCCCACACAAATTTTAACCCAGTGACCTGCACATTTTAGATACTCCGTAATTATGTATTGATACTCACAGAGATTCTGAGACTGGAGACAAATGGAATAATCAGATCATTAACATTGATAGGGGAGCCAGGAGAGGAAGTTGGTTTGAGAAGAAAAGAGATGAGGGTGGCTCATTTTGGACAAATTGAATTTAAAGTGACAATGGTGTAGCTAGGTAAAGGTGTTCAAAAGGGGTTAAAAATGTAGGATAATAGGTTGGGGGACACTTCAGTCTTACACAACAGAATTTATGACATTTTTTTCTCAGTTCTTAAGTGGAAAAAACATCTGGGGGTAGAATAGTGGATAAATATTTCCACTTAATATTTTTTATAGAAGATGCAATATAGTTAAAATAAGCATCAAGGGTTTCCTTGCAGGGAAAAACAAAGTAAAGGTTATGACCAGAGGGGCTAAGGGATAATTCTCCTCCATCCGTCTTGGGATTCAGGCTGTATAAGCAAAGACTATAATAGGGTTATATGTACAAGAATAACCCCAATCTCAGTGCTGTAAGTCCTCAACCATGTAAAGAGTAGAAGGTGTCAGCTTTTTTATATAGGAAGTCCTCTCCCTAAATATTCCAAAATTTTCAAAAGTGCCCGCACGCAGCATTTAAATGGCCCCTAAGCCTCACCAGGCCTGGGCCCTTGATGAAATCACTTTATCAGAGTCTCCAAGAGTGGCGAGGGGGCAGGAGGGGGTGTGCAGTGAGGGAAGAGTTAATCAAACACCTTCAGAGCCACTACTTACAGCTCAGCCATCCTCTTGCTCCAGTTCTCTACTGATGCTGGCCTTGGACCTCTGCCATCCTACAGATGTTCATTTGGGACCAGTAGCCACCAGATATCTGTGACTTATCATTCTCTCCAGTGAGTAGAGAAATTCTTTCCCTTTTCTGGTTCACTTCCTCACAGATGATTTCAGAGTAGAGCTGTTCTGAACCTAAGACAATAGTCATTTTTCCTTCCCAGAGCTCATGAGCACTTGCACAGTCAGGTTTATCTTCCTTGAGCACCTGGAGGACCTTGGTGGTGGAGGGAGGGGACCCTTACTGCACAGGTGGCCTCTCAGAGTCCCAGCCAGGCTATTCCTTTCCATACCTGTTAATGATCCATTGTCCTTCCTATTTATCATTACCTTGTCTCAGTTCCCATTTTCTGCCTCTACCTCTTCCCATGGCTTCCTTTGATCCTTACAGCTACCCAAAGTGCCCCAAAGTATGAATCTCACAGTCATGTCCCTAACTTGGTGCATCAAGACTGACTCTACTAGTTTCCTCGCACCAGGCAAGTTCCCCTTAAAAACAAAAAGTACAATCAATTTTCAATACGAAGAGATCATGTTGTCTGAAAGCCTGGGGATAGCAGTTAAACCCACTGAAAATCAATAAAAAGCCCTTGAAAGGCCACCATTCTCATTCATGACATTTTTCTTAACGCTGGATGTCCCATAGCACCAGGCAGTCAGGTAATGGGATTGATTTTTATATGACTCTGGCTTAGGAACATGCAACCGTTATAGGGAAGGTGGAGGGGCAGAAGAGAAAAGAGAAAAATGAATTTTCTTTGCCTTCTCTCTGGCACAGCTCCACAATTCTTTTGTAAGAAATAACTTCTGCTCATATAGGATCAGGAAGCAGGTTTTTCAGCCACTGCATCTGAGTGCTGGGTACCCAACCCAGATACCCCAGGAACTGACCATATTCCCACCTCTGCCACTAATGTACACTATTGGGTGCCCTCACTTAACCTGTGTGGATAGAAAATTAAGAGAAAAATACCAGCCCATTATAAGTCAGCACCATGCTTGATTTAATGTAATAAAGTAGGTAAGTGATTCAAAAAACTACAGAAAAATTTTAAATGAGAGTTGTCTCAAAGGGATTTATGAAATCACTAAAAATTTTCAGAAAACAATTTTCAGTCCTATCCAGCGATAAGCATAATAAAGCCTTCTCTCTAGTCAAGCAGAAAGCAGTGGAAGGACAAACTGCTTACCTTGCATCCAAGAGACTGGCTCTGGGTCAGTTCTATTGAATGTGAATCCAGGTATTGCCCTTCCACAGCTGGCCACGAATTTTTACAACCGACTTTTTTTGCTGCCTCTACTCGGGTTAACCTTTGACATGGGACTCCTCTGGCCTTGATCTCCATCTCCCAGGTCACATCTTTATCATGCTGTCTTTGACATCTGTCCTGAAGACCTCTCTCTCATGAATAAGCAGCAAAAGTCCATCGTACTCTGACTTCCATACCCAGGGTTATGATGAAAACATTCATCTGAACAAACATGGAAGAGTCAGAAACATTTTTAGGAAGGCAGGAGTCTGTAAGAGCTAGCAAATTATGACAATGTATCAACTCAAAAATGTTATTCTAAGAATAAAACCCAGAACAGATAACTCAACTCTTCCTCCAAAAAGTAACTCTGGAGAATGTCTGAATGTAAGAGACATTTAAAAAATAAATATTTGGGTGATTACCCACTACCACTACTCTGTGCAGTACCTTGATATGCAACTTTACATTCCAGTCAGATGGAAGCTTCTTGAACTAGTATTTGACTTTTGCACCTTCTTTTTTACACGAACCATATAGACAATCCCCAACTTACAGAGAAATCACTGCTTCTTCCCCTGCTTACCTTTCGCTCCCCCTTCCCTCCCTGCTAGAGCCCATCTCAACTAGCAGGCTTTCTGAACTGCCTGAATCTGACCTCCGCTGCTGCTAGGGCAGAGTTGTAAAGTGTGTTGGTGCTTTTGGGTGCAGAAGTGAGGAAAGGGATTTAAGAAGTTTTCAGAGCTATGTGTATCAGTTGGAAGTATTCATTTTCAATCAAACCAAAAACCTTAGTAACAAGAGATTTGTTGTTTTCTTAACGAGAAGTCCAAAGGTAAGTGGTCTTTAGTGGTCCACGCACTCAGTGACTTCATCAAGAATCCAAGTTTTCTCTTTAGATTCTGCTAGTACTTTGAGGTACTTCTCTCCAAATAGTTCCTCATCACTGTATCCAGCCAGTGTCCCGGGTCAAGTCTCTGTACAGTGACTCTCTCCTAATAGGGTGACCTCGTACCTAGGCAGTATACTGAGGGGCAAAGGGTGGTCACTGATCTCTGATTCTTAAGACCCTTGACACACAAGTGTGAAGAGCAGTGATCATCCAATCATTTATGGTATTCCAAGAAGGTGAGTTAACACCTAAGTAGGGATGAAGAGAGGAATAGAAAAGAAATAAAAGGCTAGATTAGACTACTACACAGATTAGTAAGAGTCATAAGAGAAGAGGTGCCAACAGGGCTTCAGAGGACAGAGAGAGCAGAGCTGGTTGGGGAAAGCAGGAGGGCTTCTGCAGCAGGTGGCCTCTGGATTAGACTTCAAGGTGTGAGTAGGATGGAAACGTGAGCTGAAGCAGGAGGGGCGTTATGCAGACCCTTGGATGTTAGACTGCAGAAGTTATATTTATAAAGGCACAAAACAAGGCATTAAAAGTTGCTGATGATAAGAGACATAATAAAATTTTGCCAAAAAGCAATTAATTTGGAATGGACATAAACAGTGGACAGAGGGCACCAAATTCAAGAGGTTCACTCAGGAGGAGATTCAACAATTCAGAGAGAGAGAGAGGAGCCGATCTTCTAACAGTGAGACCAGACAATGAGGAGACAGACTCTTCGGGCCCTGGCACTGACCAGATGTGCAGGAAAGAGAAAGGGGGAAGCCACTGACGGTGGCCTCTGTGATGTGGCCAAGCCAGCAGTGCCATTAGCAGGACAGCAGGTCAGGAGCAACATCATTGTATGCAGCTGGAGAGAAACATGGAGAGAATTTTCATTTTCAAAATGTTGACTTTTAATGTGTTTCCTGGAATATAGGTAAATAAATCAGTCAGGTTTTTGAAAATGTGAGTTTGCAGTTTGAGAGACAAGTAGTCAGAAGTGGGAGGTGCATCTATATATACAGTGTAGTCGAAGCCTAGGGAATGGATGAAGTCACCAGGGAGAGACTGCAGGAGAAGGAAGGAAAGAGAAAGGAAGGGAAGGGGAGGGGTGGGACACCGTGCATAGAAACCTAGAGAATGCCCAGTTTAGAAGGAAGGTTATATTCTCCCCACATAGATCACACTGCAGAGAGGTTATTTGAGGGCAAACTGTGTCCTATTCACCATCATAATCCCCAGTGTCTCCCATGGTGCACATAGACACTTACATATCATTGAATGACTAAATAAAGCTAAAGGGGGCAAAAATTAAAAAGGGAAGGAAAAATCCAAAAGAAACAGAGTAATGCAATATCTCTGTAAGGAAAGAAACAAATAATTGGAAGGGTAAAGTTGTCTCTGGTATCATTTCCCACAACAAGATGAAAAAAAGGATGAGGACTGAGTGAAAGCTCCTGGATTTGGGAATTCATTCTGCATATCTAAGAACAAACTTAGCAGATTCAAAAGAACAGTCAGGGTAGAGCCCACATTGCAGTCGGTTAACTGGAAACCATCAGTTCAAAAGGAAAAAAGAAGTGCAGATAAGTGAGATACTCTCATCTTTAAAGAATTTCAACTTTAGAAAGGAGGAATGAGGGTGATTGCTCAAGTCACAGAGTCAAGGAAAATTTTTGCTTAACGTAGAATTTCCTGAAAAGTGCTCATAGATGTTAATAAACATTACAGAAGAAAACAAAAGGGAGACGGTGGGGTTTATGGTAAAACAATTTGAGGATATACTGAGTGAGCAAAGGTAAATGGATTTCTTTCTGGCATTGCAGAACTTCTCAGAATGTTTAACAAACTACGAGGGAGTTCCAAATATTCAAAAGGTAGATAACAGTAGATAGACACTCAAAATTATTTGACAAAGCAGTTCTTTTGTCCACTGTGGACCTCCCAAATCTAGTAGTAGGTAACTAGGCTTTAGAAAACATGTTTTAAATGAAAGGGGAGAGAATTTTATAAGCCAAGAAGAAATAGGCAGTAAAAAGGGAGAGGTTAAGGGAGCACTAGAGAAAGGGGTACCTTATGGGAGAAGGTCCAGAAAGTGTAAGAGGGACAGAGTGAGCAGGTAGAGGAGGGAAGGATGCTCTTTCCTCAGCTGTCTGAGAGACAGGAAGAGAGAGGGAGACAAGAAGCTGTCAGCAAAGCTTACAGGGAAAGAAGAAAGCTGAGGCAGTTCAGAACAGAAGGCTTCATTCTTTAAAAAAAAAAAAGTTAAATGTGTGGAAAGGGCAAAGGGCAGGGTTGGCTAAAGGAAGAAAAATCGTGAAGCCACTGACCTGGAAGGGGCACCAGGGACAAGGGAGATGTGAAGAAGGGAGGTGGGACAATATTAGTTTCCAAATATGTTTTTATTAACTGTCAAAATTATAATTATACATAAACTTTGGCCTAAAATTTCACTTTAATGGAATTTACTCCATAGATATATTTACATAAGTCTGTAGTTATATGTACAAGGATGTTTGTTACACCATTGTTTTTGTTTTTTGTTTTTTAATTTTTGGCCACACCACACGGCATGTGGGATTTTAGTTCCCCAACTAGGGATCAAACCCACGCCCCCTGCAGTGGAAGCATGGATTCTTAACCACTGGACCACCAGGGAAGTCCTTGTTACACCATTGTTTATAGTAGCAGAAAAAAATTTTAAATAACTATATGGAAATTAATTAAGAGGAGTTGATATATTAGGCCACATCCTTACATCAAAACACTAAGTAGCAGACAATAAGAATGTATGGACTTGGGAAGAGTCAAGATGGCGGTGTGGGAAGACACAGAGTTCACGTCTCCCCACAACTAGGGCACCTGCCAGACTCTGGTGGGGGACCCCGACGCCCAAGGAAACAGGAAGAACCCCCAAGCTAACCAGTAGGACGTGGGGGGACTGACGGGGGAGGATAAGTGGAGGCTGGACAGGACCGGTGCCCCTGAGGGGTGGCTGAGAGTGGGGAGGGGTTCCCACACCTGGAGGGACTCTCCGGGGCTCGGATCAGCGGGGAGCAGGCCCAGCATTTCCCCTGCCCAATCGGCTGGGGAAGTCAGCTCAGCTCCCGGGCCAGGCCCTACACCCTCAGAGATCCCCTCTGGGCTGAGTTGGTCCTAGGGGGTGTAGAAGAGATGCCAGGAGAGAACAGAAGAGGCAGACAGGAGGGGCCCTCTGGGACCAGAGGAGCAGGAGAAGAGTTGGGGGCATTTGCTCCGCCCACTGGGACCTGGGGAGCCTGCTAAGCTCCCAGGCCAATCTCCTGCCCTACAAAGCCCTCTCCAGGCCACGTGGGTCCTGAGGGCATAGGAGGGAGGGTGGGGAGATCAGGAGAGGCAGGTGGGAGGGGGCCTCCAGGACCAGAGGAGCTCTGCCTACTAGAGCCCAGGCAGCCTGCTGGGCTCCCAGGTGGGGTCCCCTGCCCTCTGAGACCAGAGGCGGGAGGCACGCCTGGGCCCCTTCTGTTCTGTTGAGCCTAAACCACACCCTCCCACACACCCACCTACCCACCTTTTCCAGTCCTGTGGGTACTAAGCATAGGCCCCTCCCACCTCCCAAACTTCACCCCTGCATTGGCCCCACCCTCCACAACCAAGGCCTTTTCCAGCATCGTTTTTTTGTTTGTTTGTTTCTCCTCCTCTTTTTTACTATTGTGATTCTGTTTTACCTTCTGGTTGTTGTTTCATCTATATTTTTATTTTTATATTTTTTCTACCATAGCTGTTAGTTTCCTAGTCTAATTTTATTTTTTACTTTGTTATTGTTCTCCTTTTTCTTTTTTTTTTTGCCACCCTGCACAACTTGCAGGGTCTTGGTTCACGAGCCAGGGGTCAGGCCGAAGCTCCTGCAGTGGGAGCTCCAAGTCCAAACCACTGGACTAACAGAGAAACTCAGACCCCAGGGAATATGCATCAGAGTGAGGTCTCCTGGAGGTCCTCATCTCAGCACCAAGGCACAACTCTACCCAACAGCCTACAAACTGCCGTGTTGGAAGCCTCAGGCCAAACAACCAGTAAGACAGGAACACAATCCACTCATTTAAAAAAACGGGAAGAAAATGAGACAGCAAAAAAATATGTCATAGAAAAAGGAGCAAGGTAAAAACCTACAAGACCAAATAAATGAAGAGGAAATGGGCAATCTACCTGAAAAAGAATTCAGAGTAATGATAGTAACGATGATCCAGAATCTCAGAAATAGAATAGAGGCACGGATTGAGAAAATACAAGAAATGTTTAACAAAGATCTAGAAGAACTAAAGAACAAACAAACAGAGATGAACAACACAATAACTGAAATGAAAAATACACTAGAAGGAATCAATAACAGAATAACTGAGGCAGGGCTTCCCTGGTGGCGCAGTGGTTGAGAATCTGCCTGCCAATGCAGGGGACACGGGTTCGAGCCCTGGTCTGGGAAGATCCCACATGCCGCGGAGCGACTAAGCCCGTGAGCCACAATTGCTGAGCCTGCGCGTCTGGAGCCTGTGCTCCGCAACAAGAGAGGCGGTGATAGTGAGAGGCCCGCGCACCGCGATGAAGAGTGGCCCCCGCTTGCCACAACTGGAGAAAGCCCTCGCACAGAAACGAAGACCCAACACAGCCATAAATAAATAAATAAATAAATAAATATTTTTAAAAAAAAAAGAATAACTGAGGCAGAAGAATGATTAAGTGAGGTGGAAGACAAAATGGTGGAAATATCTGCCAAGGAGCAGAATAAAGAAAAAAGAATGAAAAGAATTGAAGACAGCATAAGAGACCTCTGGGAGAGCACTAAACACACCAACATTTGAATTATAGGTGTCCCAGAAGCAGAAGAGAAAAAGAAAGGGTCTGAGAAAGTATTTGAAGAGATTATAGTGGAAAACTACCCTAACATGAGAAAGGAAATAGTCACCCAAGTCCAGGAAACATAGAGAGTCCCATACAGGATAAACCCTAGGAGAAACACACTAAGACACATATTAATCAAACTAACAAAAATTAAATTCAAAGAAAAAATATTAAAAGCAGCAAGGGAAAAACAAAAAATAACATACAAAGGAATCTGCATAAGATTATCAGCTGATATTTCAGCAGAAACTCAGCAGACCAGAAGGGAGTGGCAGGATATACTTAAAGTGATGAGAGAGAAAAACCTACAACCAAGATTACTTTACCCAGAAAGGATCTCAATGAGATTCAACAGAGAAATCAAAAGCTTTTCAGACGAACAAAAGCTAAGAGAATTCAGCACCACCAAACCATCTTTACAACAAATGCTAAAGAAACTTCTGTAGGTGGGAAACACAAGAGAAGAAAAAGACCCACAAAAACAAACCCAAAACAATTAAGAAAATGGTAATAGGAACATACATATTGAGAATAACCTTGAATATAAGTGGATTAAACGTCCCAACCAAAAGGCACAGACTGGCTGAATGGATATAAAAACAAGGCCCATATATATGCTGTCTACAGGAGACCCACTTCAGACTTAAGGACACATACAGACTGAAAGTGAGGGGATGGAAAAAGATATTCCATGCAAGTGGAAATCGAAAGAAAGCTGGAGTTGCAATACTCATATCAGATAAAATAGACTTTATAATAAAGACTGTTACAAGAGATAAGGAAGGACACTACATAATGATCAAGGGATCAATCCAAGAAGAAGATGTAACAATTATAAATGCTTATGCACCCAACATAGGAGCACTTCAATACATAAGGCAAATGCTAACAACCATGAAAGGGGAAATTGACAGTAACACAATAATAGTATGGAACTTTAACACCCAACTTACACCAATGGACAGATGATCCAAACAGAAAATAAATAAGGAAACACCAGCACTAAATGACACAATAGACCAGATGGATTTAGTTGATATTTATAGAATATTCCACCTGAAAGGGGCAGAATACACTCTCTTCTCAAGTGCACACAGAACATTCTCCTGGATAGATCACATCTTAGGTCACAAATCAGGCCTTGGAAAATTTAAGAAAATTGAAATCGTATCAAGCATCTTTTCTGACCACAACACTATGAGATTGGAAATCAATTACAGGGAAAAAACTGTAAAAACCACAAACATATGGAGGCTAAACAGTGCACTACTAAATAACCAAGAGATCACTGAAGAAATCAAAGAAGAAATAAAAAAATACATAGAAACAAATGACAACGAAAACACAATGACCCAAAACCTATGGGATGCAGCAAAACCAGTTCTAAGAGGGAAGTTTATAGCAATTCAATCTCACCTCAAGAAACAAGGGAAATCTCAAGTAAACAATCTAACCCTACACCTAAAACAACTAAAGAAAGAAGAACAAAGAAAACCCAAAGTCAGCAGAAGGAAAGAAATCATAAAGATCAAAGCAGAAATAAATGAAATAGAAACAAAGAAAACAATAGCAAAGATCAATAAAACTAAAAGCTTGTTCTTTGAGAGGATAAACAAAATTGATAAACCCTTAGCCAGACTCATCAAGAAAAAAAGGGAGATGACCCAAATCAATAAAATTAGAAATGAAAAAGGAGAAATCACAACTGACACTGCAGAAATACAAAGGATTATGAGAGTACTACAAACAACCATATGCCAATAAAATGGACAACCACAAAGAAATGGACAAATTCTTGGAAAGGTACAATTTTCCAAGACTGAACCAGGAAGAATTAGAAAATATAAATAGACCTATCATAAGTAATGAAATTGAAACTGTAATTAAAAATCTTCCAACAAACAAAAGTCCAGGACCAGATGGCTTCACAGGTGAATTCTATCAAATACTTAGAGAAGAGCTAACACCGATCCTTCTCAAATTCTTCCAAAAAATTGCAGGGAGAGGAACACTCCCAAATTCATTCTACAAAGCCACCATCACCCTGATACCAAAACCAGAAAAAGATACTACAAAAAAAGAAAATTATAGACCGATATTATAAAGTAATCTTGGTTGTAGGTTTTTCTCTCTCATCACTTGAAGTATATCCTGAACATAGATGCAAAAATCCTGAACAAAATACTAGCAAACAGAATCCAACAACATATTAAAAGGATCATAAACCATGAACAAGTAGGATTTATCCCAGGAATGCAAGGATTCTTCAATATATGCAAATCAATCAATGTGATGCACCATATCAAAAAATTAAGGATTAAAAACCATATGATCATCTCAATAGATGCATAAAAAACTTTTGACAAAATTCAACACCCATTTATGATAAAAACTCTCCAGAAAATGGGTATAGAGGGAAACTACCTCAACATAATAAAGGCTAAATATGACTAACCCACAGCAAGCATCATACTCAATGGTGAAAAATTGAAAGCATTTCCACTAAGATCAGGAACAAGACAAGGATGTCTACTCTCACCACTCTTATTCAACATAGTTTTGGAAGTCCTAGCCATGGCAATAAGAGAAGAAAAAGAAATAAATGGAATCCAAATTGGAAAGGAGAAGTAAAACTGTCACTGTCTGCAGATGACATGACTCTATATACAGAAAATCCTAAAAATGTCACCAGAAAACTACTAAAATTAATCAATGAATTTGGTAAGGTTGCAGGATACAAAATTAATGCACAGAAATCTCTTGCATTCCTATACACTAACAACGAAAAACCAGAAAGAGAAATTAAGGAAACAATTCCATTTACCATCTCAAAAAAAAGAATAAAATGCCTTGGAATAAAACTACCTAAGGAGGTGAAAGACTTGTACTCAGAAAACTATAAAACACTGATGAAAGAAATCAAAGATGACATAAACAGATGGAGAAGTATACCATGTTCGTGGATTGGAAGAATCAATATTGTAAAAATGACTATACTACCCAAAGCAATCTACAGATTCAATGCAATCCCTATCAAACTACCAATGGCATTCTTCACAGAATTAGAACAAAAATTTTACAATTTGTATGGAAACACAAAAGACCCCAAATAGCCAAAGCAATCTTGAGAAAGAAAAACGGAGGTGGACGAATCAGGCTCCCTGACTTCAAACTATACTACAAAACTACAGTAATCAAGACAGTATGGTACTGGCACAAAAACAGAAATATAGATCAATGGAACAGGATACAAAGCCCAGAGATAAACCCACACATCTATGGTCAACTAATTTATGACAAAGGAGGCAAGAACATACAATGGAGAAAAGACAGTCTCTTCAATAAGTGGTGCTGGGAAAACTGGACAGCTACATGTAAAAGAATGAAATTAGAACACTCCCTAACACCATACACAAAAATAAACTCAAAATCGATTAAAGACCTAAATGTAAGACCAGACACTATAAAACTCTTAGAGGAAAACATAGGAAAAACACTATTTGACATAAACCACAGCAAGATGTTTTTTGACCCACCTCCTAGAATAATGGACATAAAAACAAAAATAAACAAATGGGACCTAATGAAACTTAAAAGCTTTTGCACAGCAAAGGAAACTATAAACAAGACAAAAAGACAACCCTCAGAATGGGAGAAAATATTTGCAAATGAAACAACAGACAAAAGATTAACCTCCAAAATATACAGACAGCTCATGGAGCTCAGTATCAAAGAAACAAAGAATTCAATTAAAAAATGGGCAGAAGACTTAAATAGACATTTCACCAAAGAAGACATACAGATGGCCAAGAGGCACATGAAAAGCTGCTCAACATCACTAATTATTAGAGAAATGCAAATCAAAACTACAATGAGGTATCACCTCACACCAGTCAGAATGGCCATTATCAAAAAATCTAGAAACAATAAATGCTGGAGAGGGTGTGGAGAAAAGGGAACCCTCCTGAACTGTTAGTGGGAATGTAAATTGATACAACCACTATGGAGAACAGTATGGAGGTTCCTTAAAAAACTAAAAATAGAACTACCATATGACCCAGCAATCCTAGTACTGAGCATATACCCTGAGAAAACCATAATTCAAAAAGAGACATGTACCACAACGTTCATTGCAGCACTATTTACAGTACCCAGGACATGGAAGCAACCTAAATGTCCATCGACAGTTGAATGGATAAAGAAGATGTGGCACATATATACAATGGAATATTACTCAGCCATAAAAAGAAATGATATTGAGTTATTTGTAGTGAGGTGGATGGACCTAGAGTCTGTCATACAGAGTGAAGTAAGTCAGAAAGAGAAAAACAAATACCATATGCTAACACATATATATGGAATCTAAAAAAAAAAAAGGTACTGATGAACCTAGTGGCAGGAAAGGCATAAAGATGTAGATATAGAGAATGGACTTGAGGAAACGGGTGGGGAGGGGGAAGCTGGGGCTAAGTGAGAGTAGCACTGACATATATACACTACCACATGTAAAATAGTTAGCTAGTGGCAAGCAGCAACATAGCACAGAGAGAACAGCTTGGTGCTTTGCGATGACCTAGAGGGGTGGGATAGGGAGGATGGGAGGGAGGCTCAAGAGGGAAGGGATATGGGGATATATGTATAAATATAGCTGATTCACTTTGTTGTACAACAGAAACTAACACAGTATTGTGAAGCAATTATACTCCAATAAAGATCTATTAAAAAGAAAAGAAGGTATGGACTTGAAAATTTTTAAAATGGAACTACCATATGATCCAGCAATTTTACTCCTGGGTATATATCCAAAGAAAAGAAAAATACTAATTTGAAAAGATACATGCACCCCAATGTTCATAACAGCACAATAGATATGACAATAGATATGACATGGAAACAATCAAAGTGTTCATCAACAGATGAATGGATAAAGAAGACATGGTGTATATATACAATGCAATATTACTCAGCCATAAAAAAAGAACAAAATTTTGCCATTTACAACAACACAGACAGACCTAGAGGGTAGTATGTTTAGTGAAATAAGTCAGACAGAGAAAGACAAATACTGTGTGTTGTCACTTATATGTTGAATCTAAAAAATAAAAAAAGCAAATGAATATAACAAAACAGAAACAGACTCATAGTTACAGAGAACGGTTACTAGTAGGGAGAGAGGGAGGTGGAGGGACAAGATAGGGGAAGGAGATCAAGAGGTACAACTACTAGGTAAAAAATAAATAAGATAAAATTATGTAATGCGCAGCTGATGGAATATAGCCAATATTTTATAATGACTTTATATGGAGTATAACCTACAAAAATGTCGAATCACTATGTTGTACACCTGAAACTAATATAATGTCAATCAACTGTATTTCAACTTAAAAACTACTGACTTACACAGATGTCCAAGATGTTTTATTAGGTGACTGGATCAATTAAAAAATAATATGTATGGTATGAACCCATGTGAAAAACATGTGTGTGTGTGTGTGTGTGTGTGTGTGTGTGTGTGTGTGTGTGCATACAGACAAAAAATATCTGGTGCTTGCACATTAAAGTAGATAATTGTAGGCTGTAGGTTTGAAGGAACCCAGGCTGGTAAGGAAGGGGGAGTTTTTACTTTTTACTTAACATCTCTCTGTTTGGATTTTTTATGGTGAGCACATAGTACATGTATAACTTCTATAGTTTGTTTCTTTCTGGGCTGCAACTCTTGAAACCCTCCTTCTCCTCTGCAGCACGGCACTGCCCCTAAGCTCCCAGGAACCTCCTCCTCCTGCTGACAGTTCACATTTGTGGTTCCAGGAAAGTTACTAACCCCTCCTGTGTCTCTGATCTTCAGTAGATTATCACAAAAATCTCATTCAGCTCTAAGTCTGATTCCAATTCTATAGCAAACAGACCAGAAAGTGCCATGCTGGGATGAAAACAAAACATTACCTGCAGAGGGAAAACAAGTTTTGGTTTCCAATAAATAACTTAAAATGGATTCCTGGAACATAAGCATATTTTTAAGTGAAGCCTGATCATGTGTGACTAAAAAATAGTGAAAGTACAGATTTGGAAATTATTTTTATAGAAACACAATGTTGCCTAAATTTTCCTTTTATTATTATTTCTTCTCTGAACTCATATTTTCTCTCTCATTTCTCTTTTATTTATTTTCAAGGAGGAATTCATTGTCTCATATTCACTTTTCATAAAATCCAATCAAACTTTGCTGCTACAATCAGAGTGCAGATATTTCTTATAACCACTAGGGGTCAGACTACTACATTAATACAAGCCTATCCCAAATTGAAAAGTAGCATGAACGGTTTGAGGGCTGTGCCAACTTCTTTTCCTGCATAAGAACAGAAGACTGGTCATTTAAATTAAACATTACATACAAAAGATAATGAGGAAGAATGCATTTGGCCAAAGAGACTCAGAAAGTTGAAACTATCATATATAATGAATAGTATATAATAAAGTAGTTTCATCCTTAATAAAAATTTCAATTATTCACTTGCTCTTTCCGGTTGGCAAGATCTTATTCCAATCTAAGTGGGTTCAGATTGGAGAATTAATCATTGAACTGGGCAAATGCTAAGAGAGCAGAAGCAACTGAAATTATAAAACATGTCAGCAAAAAAAAAGAAATACTTATTGTTAAAGGATGGACTGCATGAATAACAGAGGATTGAGATGCATGGCAGAAACATTTATCCAATGGATTTCAGCCATGTAATAATAAATCTGAACCATTTTACAACGGTGAAAGCATTCACGGATATGGGCAGAAGGCAGCCCAAGACTGGGCCTCTGTTCCTGTCCCAGGTCTGCTACAAACTGATCCTTTGGCCTTGAACGAGCAACTTGTCTTCTCTCGATCATGAAGAAGTAAGATTATATGATTTACAAAGAAACTGCAAGGCCTAAAATTAAACAGATTTATTTAGAATTGTATTTATTTATATAGAAGAAAAGAAAGTAAGGGAAAATGTGCCAAAGTTTTATTTTTCTAATTTAATTTAATTTATTTTAATTTATTTTTTATACAGCAGGTTCTTATTAGGTATCTATTTTACACATGTTAGTGTATATCTGTCAATCCCAATCTCCCAATTCATCCCACCACCACCACCCCACCCCCCCACCACTTTCCCCACTTGATGTCCATACGTTTGTTCTCTACATCTGTGTCTCTATTTCTGCCTTGCAAACCAGTTCATATGTACCATTTTTCTAGATTCCACATATATGTGTTAATATACGATATTTGTGTTTCTCTTTCTGATTTACTGCACTGTGAATGACAGTCTCTAGGTCCATCCACATCTCTACAAATGACCCAATTTCGTTCCTTTTTATGGCTGAGTAATATTCCATTGTATATGTGTACCACAACTTCTTTATCCATTTGTGTGTCAGTGGGCATTTAGGTTGCTTCCATGACCTGACTATTGTAAATAGTGCTGCAATGAATATTGGGGTGCACATGTTTCTTTGAATTATGGTTTTCTCAGGGTATATGCCCAGTAGTAGGATAGCTGGGTCGTATGGTAATTCTATTTTTAGTTTTTTAAGGAACCTCCATACTGTTCTCCATACTGGTTGTATCAATTTCCATTCTAACCAATAGTGCAAGAGGGTTCCATATTCTCCACACCCTCTCCAGCATTTGTTGTTTGTAGATTTTCTGATGATGCCCATTCTAACTGGTGAGGGTGATACCTCATTATAATTTTGATTTGCATTTCTCTAATAAATAGTGATGTTGAGCAGCTTTTCTTGTGCCTCTTGGTCATTTGTATGTCTTCTTTGGAGAAATGTCTGTTTAGGTCTTCTGCCCATTTTTTGATTGACTTGTTTGTTTTTTTAATATTGAGCTCCATGAGCTCTTTATATATTTTGGAGAATAATCCTTTGTCCATTGATTCATTTGCAAATATTTTCTCCCATTCTGAGGGTTGTCTTTTCGTCTTGCTTATAGTTGCCTTTGCTGTGCAAAAGCTTTTAATTTTCATTAGGTCCCATTTGTTTATTTTTATTTTTATTTCCATTGCTCTAGGAGGTGGGTCAAAAAAGATCTTCCTGTGACTTACGTGAAAGAGTGTTCTTCCTATGTTTTCCTCTAAGAGTTTTATACTGTCCAGTCTTACATTTAGGTCTTTAATCCATTTTGAGTTTATTTTTGTGTATGGTGTTAGGGAGTGTTCTAATTTCATTCTTTTACATGTAGCTGTCCAGTTTTCCCAGCACCACTTATTGAAGAGACTGTCTTTTCTCCATTGTATATCCTTGCCTCCTTTGTCATAGATTAGTGCCATAGGTGTGTGGGTTTATCTCTGGGCTTTCTATCCTGTTCCATTGATCTATATTTCTGTTTTTGTGCCAGTACCATATTGCCTTGATTACTGTAGCTTTGCAGTATAGTCTGAAGTCAGGGAGTCTGATTCCTCTAGCTCCGTTTTTTTCCTTCAATACTTCTTTGGCTATTCGGGGTCTTTTGGGTCTCCACACAAATTTTAAGATTTTTTGTTCTAGTTCTGTAAAAAATGCCATTGGTAATTTGATAGGGATTGCATTGAATCTGTAGATTGCTTTGGGTAGTATAGTCATTTTCACAATATTGATTCTTCCAATCCAAGAACATGGTATATTTCTCCATCTGTTTGTGTGATCTTTGATTTCTTTCATCAGTGTCTTATAGTTTTCTGAGTACAGGTCTTTTACCTCCTTAGGTAGGTTGATTCCTAGGTATTTCATTCTTTTTGTTGCAATGGTAAATGGGATTTTTACCTTAATTTCTCTTTCTGATTTTTTGTTGTTAGTGTATAGGAATGCAAGAGATTTCTGTGCATTAATTTTGTATCCTGCAACCTTACCAAATTCATTGATTAGTTTTAGTAGTTTTCTGGTGGCATTTTTAGGATTTTCTGTATATAGAATCATGTCATCTGCAGACAGTGACAGTTTTACTTCTCCTTTCCAATTTGGATTCCATTTATTTCTTTTTCTTCTCTGATTGCTGTGGCTAGGACTTCCAAAACTATGTTGAATAATAGTGGTGAGAGTGGACATCCTTGTCTTGTTACTGATCTTAGAGGAAATGCTTTCAATTTTCACCATTGAGAATGATGTTTGCTGTGGGTTTGTCGTATATGGCCTTTATTATGTTGAGGTAGGTTCCCTCTATGCCCACTTACTGGAGAGTTTTTATCATAAATGGGTGTTGAATTTTGTCAAAGTTTTTTCTGCATCTATTGAAATGATCATATGGTTTTTATTCTTCCATATGTTAATATGGTGTATCACGTTGATTGATTTGTGTATATTGAAGAATCCGTGCATCCCTGGCATAAATCTCACTTGGTCATGGTGTATGATCCTTTTAATATGTTGTTAGATTCTGTTTGCTAGTATTTTGTTCAGGATTTTTGCATCTATATTCATCAGTGATATTGGTCTGTAATTTTCTTTTTTTGTAGTATCTTTGTCTGGTTTTGGTATCAGGGTGATGGTGGCCTCGTAGAATGAGTTTGGGAGTGTTCCTTCCTCTGCAATTTTTTGGAAGAGTTTGAGAATTATGGGTGTAATCTCTTCTCTAAATGTTTGATGGAATTCACCTGTGAAGCCATCTGGTCCTGGACTTTTGTTTGTTGGAAGATTTTTAATCACAGTTTCAATTTCATTACTTGTGATTGGTCTGTTCATATTTTCTATTTCTTCCTGGTTCAGCCTTGGAAGGTTATACCTTTCTAAGAATTTGTCCATTTCTTCCTGGTTGTCCATTTTATTGGCATAGAGTTGCTTGTAGTAGTGTCTTATGATCCTTTGTATTTCTGCGGTGTCCGTTGTACCTTCTCCTTTTTCATTTCTAATTTTATTGATTTCAGTCCTCTCCCTCTTTTTCTTGATGAGACTGGCGAAAGGTTTATTAATTTTGTTTATCTTCTCAAAGAACCAGCTTTTAGTTGTATTGATCTTTGCTATTATTTTTTTGTTTCTATTTCATTTATTTCTGCTCTGATCTTTATGATTTCTTTCCTTCTACTAACATTGGGTTTTGTTTGTTCTTCTTCCTCTAGTTCCTTTAGGTGTAAGGTTAGATTGTTTATTTGAGATTTGTTTTATTTCTTGAGGTAGGTTTGTATTTCTATAAAGTTCCCTCTTGCTGCATACCATAGGTTTTGGGTCATTGTGTTTTCATTGTCAGTTGTCTCTAGGTATTTTTTGATTTCCTCTTTGATTTCTTCAGTGATCTCTTGGTTATTTAGTAACATATTGTTTAGCCTCCATGTGTTTGTGCTTTTTACCTTTTTTCCCCTGTAATTCATTTCTAGTCTCAGAGCATTGTGGTCAGAAAAGATGCTTGATATGATTTCAATTTTCTTAAATTTACCAAGGCTTGATTTGTGACCCAAGATGTGATCTATCCTGGACAATGTTCCATGTGCACTTGAGAAGAAAGTGTAATCTGCTGTTTTCAGATGGAATGTCCTATAAATATCATTTAAATCTATCTGGTCCATTGTGTCATTTAAAGCTTGTGTTTCCTTATTCATATTCTATCTGGATGATCTGTCCATTGGTGTAAGTGAGGTCTTAAAGTCCCCCACTATTATTGTGTTACTGTCAATTTCCTCTTTTAGAGCTGTTAGCAGTTGCCTTATGTATTGAGGTGCTCCTATGTTGGGTGCATATATATTTATAATTGTTATATCTTCTTCTTGGATTGATCCCTTGATCATTATGTAGTGTCCTTCCTTGTCTCTTGTAACATTCTTTATTTTAAAGTCTTTTTTACCTGATATAAGTATTGCTACTCCAGCTCTCTTTTGATTTCCATTTGCATGGAATATCTTTTTCCATCCCCTCACTTTCAGTCTGTATGTGTCCCTAGGTCTGAAGTGGGTCTCTTGTAGACAGCATATAGATGGGTCTTGTTTTTGTATCCATTCAGCGAGCCTGTGTCTTTTCGTTGGAACATTTAATCCATTCACATTTAAGGTAATTATTGACATGTATATTCCTATTATCATTTTCTTAATTGTTTTGAGTTTGTTTTTGTAGGTCCTTTTCTTCTCTTGTGTTTCCCACTTAGAGAAATTCCTTTAGCATTTTTTGTAGAGCTGGTTTGGTGGTGCTGAATTCTCTTAGCTTTTCCTTGTCGGTAAATTTTTGATTTCTCTGTCGAATCTGAATGAGATCCTTGCTGGGTAGAGCAACTTTGGTTGTAGGTTCTTCCCTTTCATCACTTTAAATATATTATGCCGCTCCCTTCTGGCTTGTAGAGTTTCTGCTGAGAAATCAGCTGTTAACCTTATGGGTGTTCCCTTGCATGTTATTTGTCATTTTTTCCTTGTTGCTTTTAATAATTTTTCTTTGTCTTTAATTCTCGTCAGTTTGATTACTATGTGTCTCAGCATGTTTCTCCTTGGAGTTATCCTGCCTGGGAGTCTCTGTGCTTTCTGGACTTGGGTGGCTATTTGCTTTCCCATGTTAGGGAAGTTCTCAACTATAATCTCTTCAAATATTTTCTCCTTTCTCTCTCTCTTCTCCTTCTGGGACCCTTATAATGCAGATGTTGGTGCGTTTAATGTTGGCCCAGAGGTCTCTTAGGCTATCTTCATTTCTTTTCATTCTTTTTTCTTTATTCAGTTCCATGGCAGTGAATTCCACCATTCTGTCTTCCAGGTCACTTATCCATTCTTCTGCCTCAATTATTCTGCTATTGATTCCTTCTAGTGTATTTTTCATTTCATTTATTGTATTGTTCATCTCTGTTTGTTTGCTCTTTAATTCTTCTAGGTCTTTGTTAAACATTCTTGCATCTTCTTGATCTTTGTCTCCATTCTTTTTCCGAGGTCCTGGATCATCTTCACTATCATTATTCTGAACTCTTTTTCTGGAAGGTTGCCTACCTCCACTTCATTTAGTTGTTTTTCTGGGGTTTTATCTTGTTCCTTCATCTCATACATAGTCCTCTGCCTTTTCATTTTGTCTATCTTTCTATGATTGTGGTTTTCATTCCACGGGCTGTAGGATTGTAGTTCTTCTTGCTTCTGCTGTCTGCCCTCTGGTGGATGAGGCTATCTAAGAGGCTTGTGCAAGCTTCTGATGGGAGGGACTGGTGGTAGGTAGAGCTGGGTGTTGCTCTGGTGGGCAGAGCTCAGTAAAACTTTAATCCGCTTGCCTGCTGATGGGTAGGGCTGAATTCCCTCCTTTTGGTTGTTTGGCCTGAGATGGCCCAGCACTGGAGCCTACAGGCTCTTTGGTGGGGCTAATGGCAGACTCTAGGAGGGCTCCTGCCAAGGAGTACTTCCCAGAACTTCTGCTGCCAGTGTCCTTGTCTCCATGGTAGGCCACGGCCAACCCCTGCTTCTGCAGGAGACCCTCCAACACTAGCAGGTAGGTCTGGTTCAGTCTCCTATGGGGTCACTGCTCCTTCCCCCTGGGTCCTGATGCGCACACTACTTTGTGTGTGCCCTCCAAGAGTAGAGTCTCTGTTTTCCCCAGTCCTGTCAAAGTCCTGCAATCAAATCCCGCCAGCCTTCAAAGTCTGATTCTCTGGGGATTCCTCCTCCCATTGCCAGACCCCCAGGTTGGGAAACCTGACATGGTGCTCAGAACCTTCACTCCAGTGGGTGGACTTCTGTGGTATATGTGTTCTCCAGTTTGTGAGTCACCCACCCGGCAGTTATGGGATTTGATTTTATTGTGATTGCGCCCCTCCTACTGTCTCATTGCAGCTTCTCCTTTGTCTTTGGATATAGGGTATCTTTTATGGTGAGTTCCAGTGTCTTCCTCTCGATGATTTTTCAGCAGTTAGTTGTGATTCTGGTGCTCTTGCAAGAGGGAGTGCATGTCCTCCCACAGTTTTAAAAAGGAAGGTTTTGACTGTCAATATACATTATTTCAAATTTTCACCATTAAAAAAAAACGTGGAAAAAACTGAGATCATACATCATGTCCATTGTCAGACAGAGTTAAAGTAATGAATAAAAAGTCAAACTGAAACAGGAGGGAAGGAGGCAGGGCACAACCTTTGAAAGAATGACATAGTCTGAGGACATGACATAAACTGATTAGAACCAAATGGATCCAAGATGGCAGACAAGTCAACTTTATTCACTAGACCTTGAGCCTCAGTATATGCTCACATCAGCAAGCTAAATGACACAGTCACAGGTGCCATGACATTTCCAAGACCAACCATAACGATCAAAAAGTGGGCAGTGGCCCAATTCCTGGAAATCCCTGCCCCTTCCTAAAATAGCTGGAATACTGCTCCCACTCATTAGCCTATAAAATTACCCACCCCTATAAAAACTGACAACCCCATACCCTGGTGCCTTTCTCGCCTTCTGAGATGGCCCACACTCTGTCTGTGGAGTGTGTTTCTGTCTAAATAAATCCACTTCTTACCTATCACTTTGTCTCTCACTGAATTCTTTCTGCGATGAGACATCAAGAACCTGAGCTTCATTAAGTCCTGAAACCAGGTATGTGATCTCAGTTGGAAGACTGTGGGTTTTGGCTGGGTTCAAGTCCCAATCAGGATTTTGCCCGGGTTTGAGTCCCAGCACATGGGTTCAAGTCCCAATCTGAGGTGTGTGGTTTCAAAATCTGCATTTATTTGCATTTTTAATGACCGAGTATTCTAAAGTAAATACTCTAAGCATATATGTGAAAATATATGCAGATCATTCTCTGGAATGATAAACTAGAAATTCAAAAGTGATTACCTGTTGGGATGGGGTAGAATTGGATGGATGTGGGTTTGGGTAGAATGGGTATAAGAATATAAGGTGTATTTCTTCATATGTTGTTTTGATATTTTTACCCATGTGAATCTATTACCTATTTTTTAAATTTTTAATTAACTTAAGAACTTCATAGATGGGACCAAAATGTGTGTCAATACAAAAACAAACACAATTGAAAATCCGCCGTGATTAGAATGGGGATTAGGAATAGGTATAAGGATATATGTTGCTAATATAAGCTGGTAATATAAGAGTGATATTGTGTTTTAAAAGGGCTGCATCAAATTACTTCAACCAAATTAACCATGTAAAGATGGTCATATCCAAAGGTTCTATCTGGCACTTTTATCACCTGGTCCCCAAACCCTCACTGAGCTGCTGGTCCCTGACCCTCTATCTCCAGAGGGGCACTAAATCAGAACAAGTACTATTTTATCCCCCTTTCTTTCTTTACTAACACACATGCACACACACACTCATACACATGCACCCACAAACATTTTCTTAGCAAAGTATCATGAACGTTAACCTATGTAAATAAGCAATGGAGGGGGTTACAAGCAACTCATTTCTACAAAAAGCTGAACCCTGATTCCCAGACTTCCTAACATACAGGTTTAATGCAATTCCTATAAAAATTCCAGCAAGATAATCTGCAAACCTAGACAAGATTATCTTAAAATTTAAATGGAATGGCAAAGGATCTAGAATAGGTAAAACAATCTTGAATATAAAGAAGTAAGTAGGAGAAATCAGTGCACTTGATTTCCACTTATTATATAACTACAGTAATCAAGACTTTATGGTATTGATGGAGAAATAGACACATAGCTCAGTGAGATAAAATGGAGAACACAGAAATAGACCCATAGGTAAGTCTAATTTATTTTTGACAAAGGTGCAAAGCCAATTCAGTGGAGGAAAGATAACCTTTTCAAAAACCGGTGCTGGAATAATTGGACACCCATAGGCCAAAAAGATGAACCTCGACCTAAACTTCATACATTAAACAAAATTAGCTCAAAATATATTAAAGACTTTAGAGAAAAAAAAAAAAAAAAACACATAAGAGAAACTCTTCCAGATCTAGGACAAGGCAAAAATTCCTTAAAGTTGACACCAAAGCACAATTCATAAGAAAAAAAAACTGATATATTGGACTTCATCAGAATTAAAATGTTTGCTCTGTGGAAGACCATATTAAGAGGATAAAGAGAAAAACTACAGACTGGGAGAAAATATTTTCAAACCATATATCTGACAAAGGACTGGTGTTTAGAATAAATTTTTTTTAAAAAACTCTCAAAACTCAACAATAAAAAAATCCAGTTAAAAGATGGGCAAAAGACATGAACACACATATTACTAAAGAGGATATACAGATGGCAAATAAGCACATGAAAAGATGCTTAACATCATTAACGATTAAGGAAATGCAAATTAAAACCTCACTAAAATATCATCACATATCAGAATGGCTAAAATAAAAAATTATGACTACACCAAATTCTGGCAAGGAAGTAAAGAAACTGGGTCTCATACACTGCTGATTAGAATGTAAAATGCCCAGAGAAAAGAAAACATATATTCACATAAAAACCTGTACAAGAATGTTTTTATCTACTTTGTAATAGCCTGAAACTAAGCATAGCCCAGATGTCCTTCAATGGGTGAATGGATACACAAACTCTGGCATATCAATATCATGTGATATTACTCAGGTATAAAAAGCAATGTTGCGGGCTTCCCTGGTGGCGCAGTGGTTGAGAATCTGCCTGCTAATGCAGGGCACACGGGTTCGAGCCCGGGTCTGGGAGGATCCCACATGCCGCGGAGCAACTGGGCCCGTGAGCCACAATTACTGAGCCTGCGCGTCTGGAGCCTGTGCTCCGCAACAAGAGAGGCCGCGATAGTGAGAGGCCCGCGCACCGCGATGAAGAGTGGCCCCCACTTGCCACAACTAGAGAAAGCCCTCGCACAGAAACGAAGACCCAATACAGCCATAAATAAATAAATAAAAATAATTTAAAAAAAAAAAAAAGCAATGTTGCAGTAATAAATGCAACAACTTGGATGCATCTCCAGAGAATTGTGCTGAGTCAAAAAAGCCAATCCCAGAAGGTTATATACTATGATTCTACTCATATAACATTCTTGAAATGAAAAAATTATTGAAGGGAGAACAGATTAGTGAGTGCCAGGGATTAAGAATAGGGTTGGGGAAGTTGGCAAGGGGCGGGGAGTGAAGGAAGGAAGGAAAGTTATAAAAGGGCAACCCAAGGATCCTATGGTGATGAAATCTTCTGTATCTTAATTGTATCCATGTCAGTATCCTGACTGTAATATTGCACTACAGTTCTGCAACTTCTGTTGTATAGTTACCATTGGGGGAACAATGAGTAAACTGGTACATGGAATTGCTCTGCATTATTTCTTACAACTGCATATGAATCTATAATGATGTCAAATGATTGATTTAGTTCAATAAATATATGCATATACGTACATACAAACTATGGCCTCAAGTTCAGTTACAGAAACAAGGTCAGTAGCAGCTACTTATACTTTTCCCCACTAGTTATGTATGTGTGTATTTGTGTATGTGCGCTCAGGTGTAAGCTATTGTCTATAAGTTCTAAATCTACTCTTGTCTCTACTTTGTGTTTCCAGGACTGGGACTCTACAAATCACATTTCCACTTTTTTAGCTTCTTCCCTCCTAAGCCACCAACAGGGGGTGACATAAGGAGCCTAAGCCTGGAGGAGAATGAAGAGCCTTCCTCCTTCTCATTGGCTTTCCCTGGGCTTACTCTCTGTTTCATGTTCCCCTGCACATCACACAATGACATGTCTTCTTCACCTAAGAGTAGTAAGTCCTTCCAGTAGCAGCAGCTGAATCCAATTTGCATTTCTCAACACTTTTGCAAAACCAGTCACATAGAACAGATGTCAGCACACTTTGGCTGTTGAAGGCCAGATAGTAAATATTTGAGACTTTGCTGGCCAGTCTCTGTAGCAGCTATTCAACTCTGCCATCGTAGCATGACAACAACCAGAGATAGTAAATGAATGAGCATGGCAAAGTATAACTTGATTTATAGACAAAATCTGAATTTCATATAATTTTCATGTCTCACAAAATATTATTATTGTTATGGGTTAAACTGTACCCCCCAAGAGAAACACTGAAGCCCTAACCCCCTGTTCCTGTGAATGTAGTCTTATTTAGAAATAAGGTCTTAGCAGATATGATCAAGATAAGATGAGGTCGTTAGGTGGGTCCTAATCCAATATGACTGGTGTCTTTATAAGAGAGGAAAACATCACGTAAAGACACACAGAGAGGAGAGCACTATGTGGAGATAGAGGCAGAGACTGGAGTTGAGCAACTGCAGGGCCAGGACTGCCAAGGCCTGACGGCCACCTGCAGAAGCTAGAAAGGAGCGAGGAAGGGTCCTGCCCAGAGTCGCAGACAGAGCACGGTCCCGTGACAACTTGATTTTGGATTTCTAGCCTCCACACTGTAAGAGCATACATTTCTGTTATTTTAAGCCACCCAGTTTGTGAAACTTTATTACAGTGGCCCTAGGAAAAAAAATACAATTATTCTTCTGATTTTTCTCCAACTATTTAAAAATGTAAAAAACATTACTACAGGCCATACCAAAAAAAAATAATAAGTTGGTTTCAGCCTATGAGCCATAATTTGCAGACCCCTGTCATACAGCCTCCCTGACCCAGAGACACCAACACCAAGCAAGTCATGCCCCCTAACGTCTAAGTTTTAGCTCCACACTACTAAATTGTAGTAATTCCAACCTCTTTTCCTTTTCCTGCACTCTTGGGGGAAGGTAGCTACTTTTTATAATTCCTGCTTCCATTATACCTTACTGATCCCTTTTTCTCCTTCAGTTATCTAGTTACTAACTTTATATCTAGTTAACAATGATTTGTATTAAGTTCTCATGGTTGAAATAACTGTGTGATTTCTGTCTGCCAACTGGACACTGACTGATATAATTTTCTTTTTAAAAAATTCTTCAGGGGCTTCCCAGGTGGCACAGTGGTTAAGAATACGCCTGCCAATGCAGGGGACAGGGGTTTGAGCCCTGGCTCAGGAAGATCCCACATGCCGTGGAGCAGCTAAGCCCATGTGCCACAACTGCTGAGCTTGCACTCTAGAACATGTGAGCGACAACTACTGAGCCCGTGTGCCACAACTACTGAAGCGTATGCACCTGGAACCTGTGCTCCACAAGAGAAGCCATGACAATGAGAAGCTCGCGCACCACAACAAAGAGCAGCCCCTGTTCGCCGCAACTAGAGAAAGCCCGCGTACAGCAACGAAGATCCAACACAGCCAAAAATAAAAACAAATAAATAAATAAATTTAGAAAAAAAAAATTCATCAAGATTTTGCATGAAGTACACTGACCGTCAAGGCTTTTTGCATGTCTTGGTAATTATTAAATTTAATTTTAGGTAATTAAGACAACTCTTTGCAGAGTTGGAATTTCTGACATAATAATTGCATAATTTATTTGTCACAAACTTTAATTAATAATCATTCTCACTTAATAGACTTATTCCTCTGAGGATCCCCAAGTGCTTTAGAAGAACTAAGGAATTAATACCATGTTACACTGAAGTAGGGACAAAGCTGCCAGTGTCTTATAAAGTTTAATGTACACCTACCTTTCAACCCAGCAATTCCATTCTAGGTATTTTCCCAAGAAAAACAAAAACATATGTTCAAAAAAAAAAGACTTGCACAAAATATTCACAGAAGCCTTATTTATAACAGCCAAAATCTGGCAACAACCCAAATGTCCACTAACGGATAACCAAAATATATCCATATAATGAAATACTACTCATCAATAAAAAGGAATGAACTACTGATACACAGAAGAACATGGTTAAATCTCAAGAACATTTTGTTGAGTAAAAGAGATGAGACACAAAACAGTGTATATGATTTTGTTTATATGAAGTCCAAGACCAGGTAAGACTAATCTATGATGATAGAAATCAGAAGAATTGTTGCCTTGGAGCAGGAGAAGAATATTGACTAGAAAGGGGCAGAAGGAAATGTTAGGGGTGATAGAAATATATCTTGATTGGGGTAAGGGTTACAGAGACATATATTTGTCAAAGCTCATTGATCTGCACTCTTAATGTGTGCATTTCACTTTATGTAAATTTTACTTTAAATTTTTATGGATAAATAAAAGGAAAAAATTAAGGCACAGTTGATGTATAATTTTCAGACCTGAAATCCATAGCTTAACCCTTGAAATTACAGACTCTAAACTTTTAGAAGACAAGTACCAAAACAGTCTTGTTAATTGTACATATATTTTAACATGATGTGACATATATGTTAACCCAGTTAAATGTTAGTGTTAGAAGCACAGGTATTTTTCAAATATATGAAGAAACCATGGCTTTCATACAAACTCCATGTAAGTAATTCAAGTTTGACCTTCCCTCCCTCCTTCCCTCAGTCTCTTCTTTCTTTCCTTTCTTCTTTCCTGCTCTCCCTCCCTCTCTTGTTTTGAAAATAATGCTAAAAGCCTTCAGAAGCAAATTTATCATAAAATTAATAAAACCTGCACTTCAAAGGTCTTCACTGCATAGTTTTCTATAAAGCTCAGGAAAGAGCCTTAACAATGTGTTCATGGAGTCATATGTTTCTGTAAAATTTTGTAAAAGGTAAAATATTGACTACAATAGGTAAAAACCACTGTCTCTTCCCATTTTGCATTTTCCCTAGATCACACTTCCCTCTATATCATGTTGGTGAGAGTAACTGCAGACATTCGGGGGATTCGGCTATGTTGAGTTGGTAGATTTATGTCATATGCAGCCCCTTCCTTGTATAGTTAATGCTAGCCATCTTGTGTAGGCATGACTTCCTGGAATACTTCTGCCCAACTTCGCAACATGCCCTCAACTCAGAGATTCAGAACCAGAGGTCATATTGCAAAATGAGTGTGTCCTGAGGCAGCCCTCACCAGAAGTCTGTGAGTAGTGGAGGAAGAAAGAGTTAGAAGTATACCAAGGTAGAGGCTGGCCTGTAAAGAATTCTTCCAATCACCACATGTATAAATTTGGCAATAGGAGATTAAATTGTCATCAACAATTAGTCAAAACAGAAGCTCATTATTCTCAAGAATGTAGTCAAAAAAAAAAAAAAGAATGTAGTCAATAATGCAGTGTATACAATTATAAATGTACAATTTATACAATTTTTTTATTTTCTGGTGGAAACCACTTGGCCTATCATTTATTAGAATTCCTTTGTTTTCAAAATGCAAACCTATAAAGGTATTTTAAACTGTTGAATATATTTATGTGTGAAGTTGCAAATTTATGCATTTCAAGTATCAGTAAGTTTAAATTTTGAAATCAACCAGTCAGATGAAAGTCTTATTTCTTATTTTATAACAATAATTACAAAATTATTGTCATACAAAGAGGTGATCAAAGATACACAGCCAAGAAAGTGTAGAAGAAAAGTTTTCTTAAGTGTGACAAGCCGTTAATAAAATTGGACATTCTGATGTTTGTGGTATTTGTTGACATTTTAAAAATTGGAATTTGTTATTTCTTGTTTCATTTTCAATAAATATTCATTTTAAAACCTAATTTTGTATTTTAAGGAAGGCCACCAAATTTTATAAACTTCAGGTCCCAGCTGAGTCCATTCCTAGATGGGGTAACCAAAACAATGTCAACAATCAAAACAGACAAAAATAAATAAATGAAACTAGGCAAATGAAGAAATAAATATGTACAGGAATAAACAATCAATAAGCAAGGACCCTAAAGAAGGGCAAGTCAGGAATGGAGGTAATTTCACAGCCCTGTTCTAAGCAATACTGTTTTTCTCTTACTAACTCTTACTTAGTTATATATTTCTTCCTCTATGATCTCAAACTCTTGTAATAAAAAACCTTAAAATCTTAAATACAGTATGAGAGATACTGAGGGATTTTTTTCTCACCAGATTTTGGTTCCCAACAAACATCATCTACATAAAATAACTCATTGAAGGGAAGTATTCTCTCCCTTTGGGAAAAGAATAAATCTAAACATTTTTCATCTGCCTAAAGATTATTTCAATGGCATCAACAATTTGAATAATTTAATCTGCTTATAAAATATTGTCTACCACAGAAAGTGCTGGGCAGTGTGTTAGGACTGACTCAATTTAAGAATTTCTATCCACCAAACAGTCAATTTCAAGTTTAAGTGTGACCAAAACTCAACAGTCATTTTCTTTAATCTAGCCCACAGATATCAGGAGTAACTTGCTATATCCAGCCATTCTGGTGTAACTTTTGCCTTTAGTCATGTATGACTAAAGCATACATGACTAAAGTATGACGGAAGCATTCCTTTTAAAATTTTAACCTAAAACCACACAACAGGGGCTTCCCTGGTGGCGCAGTGGTTGAGAATCTGCCTGACAATGCAGGGGACACGGGTTCGAGCCCTGGTCTGGGAGGATCCCACATGCCGCGGAGCGGCTGGGCCCGTGAGCCACAATTGCTGAGCCTGCGCGTCTGGAGCCTGTGCTCTGCAACAAGAGGGGCCGCGATGGTGAGAGGCCCGCGCACCGCGATGAAGAGTGGTCCCCACTTGCCGCAACTAGAGAAAGCCCTCGCACAGAAACGAAGACTCAACACAGTCATAATTAAATAAATAAATAAATAAAAGAACGTGAATTTCTTTAAAAAAAAAAAAAAACACACAACAAATTATTGCCATTGTGTGTGTGTGTGTGTTTTTAAGAAAACTCAGAGAATAAATTGGAAATAACCTACATGCTCATTAATAAGGGAATTTATTAAATAATTATGGAAACGTGCGGTTCTTTTTTTCTTTTTTTTTTTTTTTTTTTTTTAAACATTTATTAAATTTTTTTTTTTTTTTTTTTTAATGAGGATCTTGAATCAGATGCGTATGTTTTGATTGATTGATTGATTGATTGATTTTTGGCTGTGTTGGGTCATCGTTTCTGTGCGAGGGCTTTCTCCAGTTGTGGCAAGCGGGGGCCACTCTTCATCGCGATGCGCGGGCCTCTCTCGTTGCGGAGCACAGGCTCCAGACGCGCAGGCTCAGCAGTTGTGGCTCACGGGCCCAGCCGCTCTGCGGCATGTGGGATCTTCCCAGGCCAGGGCTCGAACCCGTGTCCCCTGCATTAGCAGGCAGATTCTCAACCACTGCGCCACCAGGGAAGCCCGTCTTTTTTTCTTTTTTAATGAGGTACAATTAAACAAAGTGGCATGAAAATTTTTCCTAGATATAATATTGTTATAAAAAAAGTCACAAAAAGGTAGCCATAGTATGATCTCACACGTTAAAAATCTATAAATATGTGTAAAGAAATAAAACTTACCTAAATATTATCAAATACATAGAGAAAAGATCCAGAAGGATCCATCTAAATTGTGGAAGTGGTTAATTGCAAAGGAATGTTAAAAAGAAGGTGGACATAAGAGGATTTGCACTTGAATTTTATAATCAGCACAAAATCCCTGTTTTTGGAACAATGCTTGACAGAGGTAGATACTGAATAAATAGTTGTCAAATGAATTAATGGATTCTATTGCATTAAAACAAAAAAAAGTGTAAAAAAACACAAATAAGTAAAAACAGATGGAAACTACCTAAAATTGCCACCCAAAGAACTGTTTACATATTGCTGTGCACTCATATACCAACATCTTTATTTTTCTTATGAATATACTATATTAAAACAATACACAATATTTTGTAGATTTTTTTTTCCAACTAAAAATACCAGGGCAGGGCTTCCCTGGTGGCCAGTGGTTGGGAGTCTGCCTGCCAATTCAGGGGACATGGGTTCAAGCCCTGGTCTGGGAAGATCCCACATGCCACGGAGCAACTAATCCCGTGCACCACAACTACTGAAGCCTGCTCGCCTAGAGCCTGTGCTCCGCAATAAGAGAAGCCACCACAATGAGAAGCCCGCGCACCGCAACGAAGAGTAGCCCCCCTCACCGCAACTAGAGAAAGCCCCTGTGCAGCAATGAACACCCAACACAGCCAAAAATAAATTAATTAAATAAATAAATTTATTTTTAAAAAATGCCAGGGCATCTTTCCATGTCTTACCATGTATAAACTATATACTGGGAAGTAACTTGAACTTTCGTCCCACAATGCTCTGGCTTGGGGGTCAGCCCAAATGTGTTTCTAAGGGACATAGACACCCTAGAGGAACTCCAGTACCAGCAGAGGGCCTGGCCCTCCTTCAGAAGCTGACACAGAAGAGACCAAACCAGATCTGCCTGGCTCCCTGTGGCCTAATTTCCCTAAGCTCATTTTAACTGTCAGATCACCACAACCCCAATAGCCAGCTTCCCCTCACATGAACAGGTTCAGCTCAGGCAGCTGTGTTTGTGGTGATATAAGGCCTATAATTAAAAAAATGAGACCCCCAGGAGCTCAGCCCGGCACTGACCATGCTGGGGGGAGCCCTTAAGGAGTCCCAGTTGAAAAAGAAAGGACAATGGTGAAAAACCTAAAAACTGCATTTTGAGGAATCTTTAAGGAACTGAGAATGCTCAGCCAAGAAGACAGAAGGCATGGTAGGCATCTTCTAGAATTTGAAGGAAAAAGATGTATGAATGATGTCAACCATTCCAGAGATAACCAGATGGCAGAATTAGAAGCAGTGAGTAAAGCTCATATAAGGCAGATGTCTTAGTCTGGTTTCCTTAGAAAACAGACTTTAAGGCAAAGCTTAGGTCTGACTGTTTTATTTGGGGGTGCTATCTCAGAGAAAAAAAGTAAAGGAAAACAGATGTGAAGCACTGAGAGCTTGGGATTAGCAGATGCAAACTTCTATATATAGGATGGATAAACAACAAGGTCCTACTGTATAGCACAGGGAACTATATTCAATATCCTAATGACGATTGACTGAGGACAGTAATTAACACGATGGGTGCTTTTCTCATCGTCCCCTTTCCATTATGATAAACCATAATGGAAAAGAATATGAAAAAGAATATGTATCAATATGTATGTATAACTGAGTCACTTTGCTGTACAGCAGAAATTAACACTGTAAGTCAACTATACTCCAATAAATTATTTTTTTTTAAATGAGAGATGTGAGGCAGGGAAGAAGGGAGAGCAAATACAAGGTAGTATGTTACCAAGCTGCCCACAATTTCCAAAAACCACAGATGGTCATACAGGATGGTTCTGGAGAGGTGGGTGGACCAATGCACTCTAGCGCAGGAGGAAAAGCCAGCAATTTATCTTCTGGATCCTTCCTATCTCTTATCTCTCCCCATATAGATACCCCTACACTTCTTAGTGACCTTCCTCTGCCCCTTCAGGGGCACTAAGACAGCCAGAGCCCCCGTGGGTCCAGTGGAATGAGACCTGGGTACTGGGGCTGCCCCAGCTCCCACCATAGTGAGCGTTGACAAAGGCTGTGTTGAAGCCCAGCTTTGACCCCAAGGAAGGTCAGAGACAACTCTAGGGTGAAAAGACAAAGTGACCACAATGGCAGCAGAGGCCAAAACTTTACAACTCAGGCGTTGCAGGAAGCGGTACTGGTGGCCAAGGGCTGGGGCCAGACAAGGCTGAGAGCATGCAGGCTGGTCCACAGAGACATCAGTACAGCAGATCTTAGTGAGATGTTATTTTCTGACACTCAGAACAATTCAGTAATGGAAAGGTCCAGTGCTTCTCAAACATTAAGTGAATACAAATACCTGGGGATCTTGTCAAATGAAGGTTCTGATTCAGCAAGTCTGGGGTGAGGTCTGAGATTCAGTATTTCTAACTAACTCCAAGCGTTGCCCTGCTGCTTGCAAACAACCACTTTGAATATTCTGTGAGTGGTCTGCTTCATAAAGTAGTGAGTTTTACATTCCTAGATGTTTTAGCAGATCCTGCATTGATTGACCTCCTGTCACAAAAAGTCAAGGATTTCACAGAAAATTCTGAATGGGGTAAAAGACCATTATAGAACCTTCCAAATCTAAGGTTTTGATTTATTTCCAAAACCAGATATATACTAAACCAACAATGAATGATAAAATAATTAACAAAGAAAAGATGTCTAGCTTTCATTGTCTTCATTGCTCACTCTTCAATGACTGCTTATCAGACCCAGAGCAAAATTAACCCAGACCCTGACTGAAATTTCGAGTTTTGTCTGATGACGATTGACTGAGGACAGATGGAACTCAGTCAGTAATTAACGTGATGGATGCTTTTCTCATCATCCCCTTTCTAATATCCTTCCTCATCCACACGGTGAGGAAATGCAAAGATGTTAAAAGGTATAGACAAGACATCATCTAAGATCATTAGGGACTTTCTCCTTCAGAGATTTATGGAATCCGAGTTAAATGCAGAGTAAAAACGCTATCATTTTACTTCATTCCCTGACAGATAAAACCCGAAACGAAATCTCCTCAATCCAGAACCTTAGGGAACGGGAGTTTCTGGATAGCTGAGTTTTCTAGAGAGATGAAAGTTGATGCTTTAGAGCTACATATATTTTTTCTTTTTTATTCTAATTATTCATAACCACTTAGACCTGCTTACAAATCTGAATTACAAATAGTTTTCTCTTTACTTTTCAATTAATTTCTCAAAGTCATATTCTCTAATATCAGTCTTATATTATCTAACATTACCTAATATCAGCCTCTTGAAGCCTCCTCCCCACATACACACTGTCCCCAAGGGCTGGGCTTCCATACTCCAGAGAAAGTGCCGCTCAGCTTTCACTCTCCAGAGTCCAGATCGGATTAGAGCTGCCACTGCTTCTCTCTGCCACATGGTGGCAGTGTTGAAAACTGATTCTCCCTGCGAGCGTGCCCACTGCTGAAAGGAGCCTTTGCGGTCTAGACTCCTGTAAAGATTTCCGGGGTTCCCTGAGAAAGGGCAATCCCATCTCCCAGTGCTGGGCTCAGCCACACAGTTGCAGCTCTTTGTTCCCAGCTTAGTTTCAAATGTCTTTCTAGTCTTAATGGCTTCACACTATCATTAACTAATACCTCAGGGCATAATATGTAATGACTGAGGCCCGTTACCCCATCTCGACTGGATGTGAATCTGTTTTAATTTGCTAGGGTTGCCATAATAAAGTACCATAGGCTGGGTGGCTTAAACAACAGACATTTATTTTCTCACAGTTCTCGAGGCTAGAAGTCTGAGATTGATTAGGTGACAGGAGGGTTGTTTCCTTTTCAGGGCTATGAGGGAAGGATCTGTGCCAGGCGTCTCTCCTAGGCTGGTAGATGGTCATCTTTTCCCTGTGTCTTCACATGGTCTTCCCTCTATGCATGTCTCTGTGTCCAAATTTCCTCTTCTTATAAGGATAGCAGTCATGTTGAACTAGGACACACCCCAATGACCTCATCATAATTTCATTACCTCTGTAAAGATCCTACCTCCAGATAAGGTCACACTCTGAGGTACTGGGGGTTAGGAGTTCAACATATGAACTGGGGTGGGGGGGGGTAGGGGGATAGGGAGGACACAATTCAGCCCATAACAAAATCCATATTTTAAAGAGTTTTTTTCATCATTTTGAAGTTTTGGGTCAACATGGTGTCATATGTGATCAGCTCTGCCATTGACCCTGCATTGTTACCTAATACTACCTTTATTGTATGGTTCATCTTTTTTCTATTAATTTTTTATTTGTATACAATTTTGAAAGTTTACTTTCCATTTACAGTTATTACAAAACATTGGCTCTATTCCCTGGGTTGTGCATTACATCCTTGAGTCTATCTTACACCCAGTAGTTTGTACCCATGTACTGCCCCTCCCCCACTGGTAGCCACTAGATTGTTCGTTACAAATAGAAGTCTTTGAAGACCCCTTCTCACTTAACCAAGCTCATATAAACTGCAAAATGTCCCAAGATACTGAAAGAAACTAGCGAATGGTACCCGGGCTGTGCAACTTCCACCTGTCCCCCAGGGTACCGTGACCGGTTGACATCCAGACCAGTTGAGGGCAATACTGATTTCTTTACTGCCTAGAGTAAAACTCCAATTCATTCTCTTTTATATATTAAACAAATATATGAGTTCTAACACCTTTTTCCTGCATGCCGATGGATTGTCTTGTGGCTATTATTGTCCCACTCAGGAGACCTCTGATCTGGACCACACTTTGGAGGAACTACCCACACATTTTCAAATTCCGACTGGGAAAGTTATTTGTAAGAAGGGCCTTTGGCTATGAGTAGGCTGTGAAATCATGTTGTAGGCCAATCACATCAAAAGGGCTCGCAGAGTTTATGATTCTCACATCTCTTTTCATCATCATCTGTATACACAGGTATTTAATTGCTCCCCGAGGTTTAAGGCAGTGGACTGAGAATAAAATAGGCTCCAGCAGCACGTCATTAGCTCTGTGCATGATGCCGTCCCATCCACATAGTTGGGAGCATTTGTTGAAAATGTCATTCAGAAGATATCAACGCTGCCTGAGGCATCATTTGATTGAATTTGTACAGTAATGTCATAGGAACAGCATTCTTCACAAAAGTCACAAGGCGATAATGATGACGGGGGGTGGGGTTGAAAGATGCCAAATATTCTGTCCAATTCAATCAGGCAAACAGACAGATTAATGCGTTCAGTGCTGCAGGCATCGACCTCAGCAGAGGAAGTGGCAATGTTACCTTTTTCCTAAAGAACTGCAGGGGTAAAATCTCCTATTGTTTGCAGTGAATTTGGCCAAGTGTATTCTAGCTCTGGAGGCCTAAGCGAGCCATCAGAAGAGCAACAATGCAGTGGCCAGTGGTCTATTTAGAGGAAATCCAGAGCCTACCAAAGGGAAAGGGGCCCTCTGCATGAGAGCAAGAAGAAACGTCATGCCAAGTTACCCCTACAGTTCTCAGAGCTGACGCCGCCTGCTGCCCAATTGCAAAAACATCAGGAAAAGCCAGTTACATGGAGAAGACCATGTTTGATGTTTTTCATCCTCAAAGTGCATTCCAAACTGGCACAAAGTAATTACTTTCTCCAATTCTGGGTAGAAAGCAAATAGCATGGGTGGGCATTACAATTGAATCTAATCGTGGCACAGCAAAAGTAGAGCAAGGCTGGGGCCTTGGTTCTCTGTGACCAAGTGATCCTTGCCTTATAGGCTCCCCCACCTCACTGACCTACTTCCAAGCACACCATGGTGCTGTGTGCCCATGATTTTTATCAGTAGTTGCTGGATAAGCTCATGTCTCTGCTCTATACAACTGTCTCACTCCAGCCACTTTGATTAGGGCCTCTCTTTCATTGCACATATTTCTACAACAATACATATTATCTTATTACATTCTGACTTAAAAAAAAAAAAAGCCAGCCTCCCTTACTAGACTGTAAGTTCATTAAAATCAGGGACCATGTCTAATCGCTGTATTTCCAGTGAAAACATAGATCTTGGCACTTACTAGGTACTCTATAAATATTCGGAGATATAATGAATAACAACCAGATCTGTTGTTAAAAATCAGCAAAGCTTCAAAAGGGCTTTGTTCAAAAGAGCTTTGCTTCAAAGTCCCTAATATTGTTATACACGTGGTCTCATGGACCCCTCACAATAAACCTGTGAATTCTTTCTTGATATTCTCATTCTAAAGATGGGAAACGTGCTCAGAGGAGAGAAGTGGTTTGCACAACATCTCAGAACTTTTAGCAACAGAAGCAGGACTTCCAGCCAGAATTTCTGATGCCAAAATTAGTCAATGCTTTTTTACTACTTTATAGAAATCCATGCCCTCTACGTGGTTAAAGAAGGAGGCACACGTGCCCAGTGGTTTGAGAAACAGGAGTGAAATTCTGGTTCTATAGATGAGAAGATCAGTACATGTGAGTTACTTTTTTATACTGAAGAATACCTAGAAGGGTAGCCAGGTATTCTGTGCAATGAATGAATGAACAAATGAATGAATGAGCAAACAGCCAGACTTGACAACATTAGCAATTCTCATCCAACAATACATCTTAGCACTGGCCTCAGGTGTGGCCTAAAATGTCCAGATCAGGCCTGAAGGGCTTTGGAACTGATTCTGAGAGAAATTACGTGTGAGGTAAATGAGTTCTCATTAAAATTGAGATTTTGCCCTGCAAAATGGGCATTGCATTAGTTCATCTTATGATTGCCACCTTTGTCTTGAGTTCCTCAAGAAACTGTAAAAAAGATAAGTATGAGGCCCTGCCTGCCCAATAATCACTCCTTTGTAGTACCCTGAGGATTCCGGACAGATTTTCTGGGGTCGGGGTATTGAGAGATCTCAAGGAGAGAGAATTTGAAGACAGATAGACCTGGGATGGAATGCTGGTTTTTCTCTCACTGCCTACGTGATGCTGGGAAATTTCCTTAACCTCGCCACACTTCATCTGTAAAACTGGGTTGATGCTAATGTCTACCTCATACAGTTTTTGTGAGAATTAAATGAAGTGAAACTTAGGTAGTAACTCAACCAGTGTTTGTTAACTTAGAGTCCTAGGGCCTCTGAAGGCCCTCAGATTTCCCCAAAATCCAAAAAGTCTATGATAATGTAGGTTTGTGTTTTCATTTTGATGATAATCTAACTATAAATAGTCATGCAAACATAGCTCATGTCATCTGGATGAATATGAGGTTCCAAAGGGTTCCTATATGTTTGTGTTTATAATCAGATATACACCAACCCAAGGACAAATGATGCTACCATACATTGTGCAAGACTTTTGTAGCAATTTGAACAAAGACAAGTCATGGGAGAACTGAGTCATTTTATGGCAAATGACTGTTGAAAAGCTAAACATCCAAGTATCTGTGACGTTGCAGTCCAGCGCCATATTTATGTTCCTAATAAATAAGCAGTAGGCATCCTTTCCTTAAAGGACACTTTCTGGTTTTCAGTGTGGGAGTGTGCACTCTAAATTAACCAACCCATTAAAGGTTTAACATGACTTTATTGTTAAAATAGCAAAAGAATAATAATGAAAATGACTACAATATAAATAGCGATTGGCAATCATTAAAAGAAAGAGAAAACAGTCATGAGTAAAACATAATTATGCCGACGGAGGGGGATGAAGATGTCAGAGTAGGAGGACATGGAGCTCACCTCCCTCCATAAACACATCAAAAATACGTCTAATGTGGAAAATTCTCATGGAAAACTAACTGGAAACTAGCAGAAGAACTGCTATACAACCAAAGCTGCTAGAAAGACCTCCACATAACCAGGGAGGATGGATAAAAAAAGGCACTGTGGGGACCTGAGCTCCTGGGAGGGATCTGTAAGGAGGAGAGGGTCTGCACGGGCAGACCTTCACCCTGGGGAGTGAGCAGGTCAAGTCACAATCTGGGCATCCCAATCCTGGGGTTCTGCGCAGAGGAGACAAGCCCCTTTGCCTGCTGGGAAATCCACTGAGACACTGAGACAGATAGAAGTGGTGGAGAAGCCTAGACTCTACTCATTAGGCATGCACACATGCTGGCTTGCTAACAATCAGGGCGGAGAGAGCCTCGCACTGGTGGCTGGTACCTTGCTGCACTTCCCAATGTGAAGGGGTGAACATCCCAGCCTCACCCACTCCACAACACAGTCTGGCATGAAATCTGGGCAGAGACTCGGTCTAGCTGTGCAGAGACAGACTGGGGCACCTGGGGTGTGATCTGGGTGCAACTACAGAGACCACTGTCAGTGAACACACAGGGCAGCAGGTATAGCCGGGGGGACATCGTCAGCATGTACACAGAGCAGCACCACAAGACTGCACAGCAGCTATGCGCCAGATCTCGGGCAGACAGGCCCTGGGAGGGGACTCATCTAGCTACACAGAGACAGCCCAGAGGGCTTAGGGTGTGGTCTGGTTGGGGTGGCGACGGCCATTGTCAGTGTGCTCAGGAGTGCCTAGCAATTTGTCTCCCAGCAAGAGCACCCCAACTCTGCCCACTCCACACCACAGCTTAGCACTGGATCTGGGGCAGACAGGTCCCAGGAGAAGACTGCCACAGAGACAGCCCGGATATCAGGCAGCAGCACAGACACCTCAATTGCTGCAGCCACAATGCTCTGACCCCAGCCCTAGCCCACTCAACACCACAGCCTTGCACTAGATCTGAGATGAACACACAGGAAAAGGAACGGGACCTTGGGTTGCTTCTGAGCAGAACCACAGATGCCTACACAGGTGGTGCATAGGTCCTCTGTGACTGTATGGGTCTCACTTACTTCAGTGGTCACCTCCTTTGGGGCAGGGCATGTACCCAAGGGCAATGGAACCTGATTGAACCCAACCCTCAGGGCTTCTACTCCAACAACTGGGGGCAGACGCTGCCCCTGACAGGGCAGTGACAGCCAGGGAGCAGAGAGGAAGCCTCGCCTCTCATTCAGCACAGGCTCTAGATACTACAACACCAACTGCACCCTCTATCAAGGAGAAAATGGCAGCACACCCTGAGGAAAGACGTGATTGGCATCCGCCAAAACCAGTCCTAGCACCAAAAACATTGGATGCACACAGTCTACACAGGGATGCTCCCACATGAAAACACCCCTTCCAGACCATAGTAGATAACTGTTTCTCCTAAATTCATAGAGACAGAGAAGGTTAAGTAAAATGAAAAGGCAGAGGAACTACTCCCAACTGAAAGAACAAGAGAAATCCCCTGAAAGAACAAATAATGAAACAGAGCTCACTAGTCTATTAGACTCCAAGTTGAAAAAGGAGGTAATAGAAATACTAACTGAATTAAGAATGGTTATCAGTAGAAATGCAGATCATTGCAACAAGGAACTAGAAATTATAAAAATTGAACCAATCAAATATAGACAATTCAATTGCCAAGATAAGGACTAATCTAGAAGCAATGAATAGAAGACTAAATGACACAAAAGAACAAATAAGTGATCTGGAAGATAGAATAATGGAAATCACCTAATCAGAATGCCAGACAGTAAGACAAATTTAAAAAATGAAAGCAACATACAAGATCTATGGGATAATATAAAATGCAGCAACCCATGCATAATAAGGGTTCCAGAAGGAGAAGAGAGAGAGAACGGGACTGAAAACATATTTGAAAAAATTATGGTTAAAAACTGCCCAAACTGGGACTACCCTGGTGGTCCAGTGGTTAAGAATCCGCCTTCCAATGCAGGGGATGAAGGTTCAATCCCTCATCGGGGAACTAAGATCCTACATGCCATGGGGCAACTAAGCCCATGCACTGCAACTACTGAGCCCATGCACTCTAGAGCCTGCACGCCACAACTAGAGAGAAGCCCGCGTGCCATAATGAAGAGCCCACGTGACGCAACGAAAGATCCCGCATGCTGCAACAAAGATCCCACATGCCACAATTAAGACCTGACACAGCCAAATAAATAAATAAATAAATATGGGCTTCTCTGGTGGCACAATGGTTAAGAATCTGCCTGCCAATGCAGGGGACACAGCTTCGAGCCCTGGTCTAGGAAGATACCACATGCTGTGGAGCAACTAAGCCCGTGAGCCACAACTACTGAGCCTGCGTGCTACAACTACTGAAGCCCACACTCCTAGAGCCAATGCTCCACAACAAGAGAAGCCACCGCAATGAGAAGGCTGTGCACCTCAACGAAGGGTATCCCCTGGCTCGCTGCAACTAGAGAAAGCCCGCGTGCAGCAGTGAAGACCCAATGAGGCCAAAAATAAATAAATAAAAAATAAACAAACAAAAATTTTTTTAAAAGGTGACATTTAAAATAAATAAATAAATAAATAAATAAAATTTTTTTTTAAACTGCCCAAACCTAAAGAAGAAAATAGATACCCAGGTACAGGAAGCACAGAGGGTCCCAAACAGGATGAACCCAAAAAGACCCTCACCAAGACATATCATAATCAAAATGACAAAAGTGAAAGATAGAGGATTCTAAAGACACAAGAAAAAAAAAAGAGTCAATTACAAGGGAACCCCCATAAGGCTATCAGCTGATTTCTCTGCAGAAACTTTGCAGGCCAGAGGGAGTAGCATGATATATTCAAAATCCTGAAAGGGAAAAATCCACAACCTAGAATACTCTACCCAACAAGATTATCATTTAGAATAGGAGAAGTAAAGAACTTCTCAGGAATAAGCAAAAACTAAAAAAAATTCAGCAATACTTAACCAACCCTAAAAGAAATATTTTAGAGTCTTCTCTAAATAGAAAAGAGGCAAGAATCTATAGGAGAGGGAAAATAACAATAGAAAAAGCAAATATATAAAAATACTGAAGATCACTTATATAAGTCAGTACGTAGATTAAAAAACAATTTAAAAAATTGTAAAAGCAATTATAACTACAATTAACAGTAAAAGGATAAGCATGAAGATGTAAAATAGGATATCAAAATCACAAAATGTGAGGGAGGGGAGTATAAAAATGTAGATCTTTTAGAATGTGTTTGACTTGAATGACTATCAGTTGAAAGCAAGTAGATATAGTTATGGGTCAACATACTTGAACTCCATGGTAACCACAGTTCAAAATTATACAATAGATTCACAAAAACTAAAAAGAAAGGAACTCAAGCATAATACAAAAGAAAACAATCAAACCACAAAAAGGAAAAATAAAAAGAAGAAATGAACAAAGAAGAACTACAAAAACAACTGGAAAACAAGGATTAAAATAGCAATAAGTACATACCTATCAATAGCCACTTTAAATGTCAATGGACTAAATGCTCTGATCAAAAGACAGAGTGGCAGATTGTATTTAAAAAAAAAAAAGAATCTACAATATACTGCCTATAAGAGACTTACGTCAGGGCAAAATACACAGACTGAAAGTGGGGGGATGGGAAGATATATTTCATGCAAATGGAAATGACAAGAAAGTGGGGGTAGCAATACTCATATCAGACAAAAACAAAGGCCATAAAGAAATACAAAGAAGGGCATTATATAATGATAAAGGGATCAATACAAGAAGAGGATATTATACTCGTTAACACATATGCACACAGTATAGGAGCACCTAAATATATAAAACAAATACTAACAGACATAAAGGGAGAAATTGATGATAATATCAATACAATAATAGTAGAAGACTTTAACACCCCACAGATATCAATGGACAGATCATCCAGACAGAAAATCAATAAAACAACAGAAGTCCTAAATGATGCAATAGACCAATTGGACTTAATTGATACCTATAGGACACTACCTCCAAAAAAATAAAAACAGAATACACATTCTTTTCAAGTAAAAAATCTTAAAATTTGTATGGAGACACAAAAGACCCCGAATAGCCAAAGTAGTCTTGAGGGAAAAAACAGAGCGGGAGGAATCAGACTCCCTGACTTCAGACTATACTACAAAGCTACAGTAATCAAGGCAATATGGTACTGGCACAAAAACAGAAATATAGATGAATGGAACAGGATAGAAAGCCCAGAGATAAACCCACACATCTATGGTCAATTAATTCTTGACAAAGGAGGCAAGAATATACAATGGAGAAAAAACAGTCTCTTCAACAAGTGGTGTTGGGAAAGCTGGACAGCTATATGTAAATCAATGAAATTAGAACACTTCCTCACACCATATACAAAAAAAACTCAAAATGATTTAAAGACTTAAATATAAAACAGGACACAATAAAACTCCTAGAGGAGAACATAGGCAAAGCATTCTCTGACATAAATCATAGCAATATTTTCTTAGATCAGTCTCCCAAGGCAAAAGAAATAAAAGCAAAAATAAACAAATGAGACCTAATTAAACCTAAAAGCTTTTGTACAGCAAAGGAAATCATAAACAAAATGAAAAGACAGCCTACGGAATGGGAGAAAATGTTTGCAAATCATGCAACTGACAATGGGTTAATATCCAAAATACACAGAGAGCTCATACAAATCAATACTGCAAAAACAAGCAACTCAATCAAAAAATGAGACCTAAATAGACATTATTTCAACGAAGACATACAGATGGACAACAGGCACAAGAAAAAATGCTCAGTATTGCTAATTATTAGAGAAATGCAAGTGAAAACCATGATAAGGTATCACCTCACACCAGTCCGAATGGCTATTATCAGAATGTCTACAAATAATAAATGCTGGAGAGGGTGTGGAGAAAAGGGAACCCTCCTACACTGTTGGTGGGAATGTAAATTAGTGCAGCCACTATGGAAAACAATATTGACGTTCCTTAAAACACTAAAAAGTAGAGCTACCATATGATCCAGCAATCCCACTCCTGCGCATATATCCAGAAAAAAAGAAAACTCTAATTCATAAAGATACATGCACACAATCTTCACAGCAGCTCTATTTACAATAGCCAAGACATGGAAAGAACCCAAGTGCCCATCAATAGACACAGATTGGCTTAAGAAGATGTGGAATACACATCTACAATGGAATATTACACAGTCGTAAAAAAGAATGAAATATTGCCATTTTCAGCAACATGGATGGACCTACAGAATATTATATTTCATGAAGTGATTCAAAGACAAATACTATATGATATCACTTATATGTGGAATCTAAAAATAATACAAATAAATCTATATACAAAACAGAAACAGATGCACAGACATACAAAACACACTTATGCTTACCAAAGGGGAGAGGGAAGGAGGGAGGGACAAACTAGGAGTATGGGATTAACAGATACAAACTATTGTACATAAGATACATAAGCAACAAGGATTTACTGTACAGCACACGGAATTATATTTTATATCTTGTAATAACCTATAATAGAATATAATCTGAAAAAACTACATAACTATACAAATGCATCTTTCTATTAATATATCCAATGGTGACAATTTAAATTCAACCAGTATATCCTCTATAATGTCTTTAATTTTAAATATTTGATTGTAGTTTTGTTTATACTTAATTTGTAATCTTTTGAGTTCTCATGATTTCTATACACATATGTATAGTTTTATATTTTACTTTTTTTTGGCATTTTAAAAACTTTTTTATTTTTTTTAACATCTTTATTGGAGTATAATTGCTTTACAGTGGTGTGTTAGTTTCTGCTTTATAACAAAGTGAATCAGCTATACATAAACATATATCCCCGTATCCCCTCCCTCTTGTGTCTGCCTCCCACACTCCCTATCCCACCCCTCTAGGTGGTCACAAAGCACCAAGCTGATCTCCCTGTGCTATGCGGCTGCTTCCCACTAGCTATCTATTTTACATATGGTAGTGTATATATGTCCATGTCTCTCTCTCACTTCATCCCAGCTTACCCTTCCCCATCCCTGTGTCTTCAAGTCCATTCTCTACGTCTGCATCTTTATTCCTGTCCTGCCCCTAGGTTCTTCAAAACTTTTTTTTTTTTAAGATTCCATATATATGTGTTAGCATACGGTATTTGTTTTCTCTTTCTGACTTACTTCAGTATGACAGGCTCTAGGTCCATCCACCTAACTATGAATATCTCAATTTCGATTCTTTTAATGGCTGAGTAATATTCCATTGTATATATGTGCCACATCTTCTCTATCCATTCATCTGTCAATGGATACTTAGGTTGCTTTCATGTCCTGGCTATTGTAAACAGAGCTGCTATGAACATTGTGGTACATGACTCTTTTTGAATTATGGTTTTCTCAGGGTATATGCCCAGTAGTGGGATTGCTGGGTCATATGGTAGTTCTATTTTTAGTTTTTTAAGGAACCTCCATACTGTTCTCCATAGTGGCTGTATCAATTTACATTGCCACCAACAGTGCAAGAGGGTTCCCTTTTCTCCACACCCTCTCCAACATTTACTGTTTGTAGATTTTTTGATGATGACCATTCTGACTGGTGTGAGGTGATATCTCATTATAGTTTTGATTTGCATTTCCCTAATGATTAGTGATGTTGAGCATCCTTTCATGTGTTTGTTGTCAATCTCTATATCTTCTTTGGAGAAATATCTGTTTAGGTCTTCTGCCCATTTTTGGATTGGGGTGTTTGTTTTTTTGATATTGAGCTGCATGAGCTGCTTGTAAAGTTTGGAGATTAATCCTTGGTCAGTTGCTTCATTTGCAAATATTTTCTCCCATTCTGAGGGTTGTCTTCTTATCTTGTTTATGGTTTCCCTTGCTGTGCAAAAGCTTTTAAGTATCATTAGGTCCCATTTGTTTATTTTTGGTTTTATTTCCATTTCTCTAGGAGGTGGGTCATAAAGGATCTTGCTGTGATTTATGTCATAGAGTGTTCTGCCTATGTTCTCCTCTAAGACTTTTATACTGTCTGGCCTTACATTTAGGTCTTAATCCATTTTGAGTTTATTTTTGTGTATGGTTATTAGGGAGTGTTCTAATCTCATTCTTTTACATGTAGCTGTCCAGTTTTCCAAGCACCACTTATTGAAGAGGCTGTCTTTTCTCCATTGTATATTCTTGCCTCCTTTATTAAAAATAAGGTGACCATATGTGCGTGGGTTTATCTCTGGGCTTTCTACCCTGTTCCACTGATCTATACTTCTGTTTTTGTGCCAGTACCATACTGTCTTGATTACTGTCTTGATTACTGTAGCCTTGTAATATACTCTGAAGTCAGGGAGCCTGATTCTGCCAGCTCCATTTTTCTTTCTCAAGATTGCTTTGGCTATTCATGGTCTTCTGTGTTTCCATACAAATTGTAAAATTTTTGTTCTACTTCTGTGAAAAATGCCATTGGTAGTTTGATAAGGATTGCATTAAATCTGTAGATTGCTTTGGGTAGTAGAGTCATTTTCACAATGTTGATTCTTCCAATCCAAGAACGTGGTATATCTTTCCATCTGTTTGTATCATCTTTAATTTCTTTCATCAGTGTCTTATAGTTTTCTGCATACAGGCCTTTTGTCTCCTTAGGTAGGTTTATTCCCAGGTATTTTATTCTTTTTGTTGCAGTGGTAAATGGGAGTGTTTCCTTAATTTCTCTTTCAGATTTTTCATCATTGGTTTATAGGAATGCAAGAGATTTCTGTGCATTAATTTTGTATCCTGCTACTTTACCAAATTCATTGATTAGCTCTAGTAGTTTTCTGGTAGCATCTTTAGAATTCTCTATATATAGTATCATGTCATCTTCAAACAGTGACAGCTTTACTTCTTCTTTTCCGAGTTGGATTCCTTTTATTTCTCTTTGTTCTCTGATTGCTGTGGCTAAAACTTCCAAAACTAAGTTAAATAATAGTGGTGAGAGTGGACAACCTTGTCTTGTTCCTGATCTTAATGGAAATGGTTTCACTTTTTCACCATTGAGAATGATGTTGGCTGTGGGTTTGTCATATATGGCCTTTATTATGTTTAGGTAAGTTCCCTCTATGCCTACTTGCTGGAGGCTTTTTATCATAAATGGGTGTTTAATTTTGTCGAAAGCTTTTTCTGCATCTATTGAGATGATCATATTGTTTTTATCCTTCAGTTTGTTAATATGGTGTATCACAATGATAGATTTGCGTATTGAAGAATCCTTGCATTCCTGGGATAAACCCCACTTGATCATGGTGTATGATCCTTTTATTGTGCTGTTGGATTCTGTTTGCTAGTATTTTGTTGACGATTTTTGCATCTATGTTCATCAGTGATATTGGCCTGTAGTTTTCTTTCTTTGTGACATCTTTGTCTGGTTTTGGTATCAGAGTGATGGTGGCCTTATAGAATGAGTTTGGGAGTGTTCCTCCCTCTCCTATACTTTGGAAGTGTTTGAGAAGGATAGGTGTTAGCTCTTCTCTAAATGTTTGGTAGAATTTGCCTGTGAAGCCATCTGGTCCTAGGCTTTTTTTTGTTGGAAGATTTTTAATCACTGTCTCAATTTCAGTGCTTGTGATTGGTCTATTTATATTTTCTTTTTCTTCCTGGTTCAGTCTCAGAAGGTTGTGCTTTTCTAAGAATGTGTCCATTTCTTCCAGGTTGTCCATTTTATTGGCATATAGTTGCTTGTAGTAATCTCTCATGATCCTTTGTATTTCTGCAGTGTCAGTTGTTACTTCCCCTTTTTCATTTCTAATTCTATTGATTTGAGTCTTCTCCCTTTTTTTCTTGGTGAGTCTGGCTAATGGTTTATCAGTTTTGTTTATCTTCTCAAAGAACCACCTTTTAGTTTTATTGATCTTTGCTATTGTTTCCTTCATTTCTTTTTCATTTATTTCTGACCTGATCTTTATGATTTCTTTCTTTCTGCTAACTTTGGGATTTTTTTTTTCTTCTTTCTCTAATTGCTTTAGGTAAGGTTAGGTTGTTTATTTGAGATGTTTCTTTTTTCTTAAGGTAGGATTGTATTGCTATAAACTTCCCTCTTAGAACAGTTTTTGCTGCATCCCATAGGTTTTGGGTCATCATGTTTTCATTGTCATTTGTTTCTAGGTGTATTTTGATTTCCTCTTTGATTTCTTCAGTGATCTTTTGTTTATTTAGTAGTGTATTGTTTATTCTCCATGTGTTTGTATTTTTTACAGATTTTTTCCTGTAATTGATATCTAGTCTCGTAGCTTTGTGGTTGGAAAAGATACTTGATAAGATTTAAATTTCCTTAAATTTACCAAGGCTTGATTTGTGACCTAAGATATGATCTATCCTGGAGAATGTTCTATGAGCACTTGAGAAGAAAGTGTATTCTGTTGTTTTTGGATGGAATGTCCTACAAATATCAATTAAGTCCATCTTGCTTAATGTGTCACTTAAAGCTTGTGTTTCCTTATTTAATTTTCATTTTGGATGATCTGTCCATTGGTGACTGTGGGGTGTTAAAGTCCCCTACTATGATTATGTTACTGTCGATTTCCCCTTTTATGGCTGTTAGTAGTTGCCTTATGTACTGAGGTGCTCCTATGTTGGGTGCATAAATATTTACAATTGTTATATCTTCTTGGATTGATCTCTTGATCATTATGTAGTGTCCTTCTTTGTCTCTTGTAATAGTCTTTATTTTAAAGTCAATTTTGTCTGATATGAGAATTGCTACTCCAGCTTTCTTTTGATTTCCATTTGCATGGAATGTCTTTTTCCATCCCCTCACTTTCAGTTTGTACGTGTCCCTGGGTCTGACGTGGGTCTCTTGTAGACAGCAATATATATGGGTCTTGTTTTTGTATCCATTCAGCCAGTCTCTGTCTTTTGGTTGGAGCATTTAATCAATTTACATTTAAGGTAGTTATCAATATGTATGTTCCTATTACCGTTTTCTTAATTGTTTTGGGTTTGTAATTTTAGATCTTTTCCTTCTCTTGTGTTTCCTGCCTAGAGAAATTCCTTTAACATTTGTTTTAAAGCTGCTTTTGTGGTGCTGAATTCTCTTAGCTTTTGCTTATCTGTAAAGGTTTTAATTTCTCTGTCGAATCTGAATGAGATCCTTGCTGGGTAGAGTAATCTTGGTTGTAGGTTTTTCCCTTTCATCACTTTAAATATGTCCTGCCACTCCCTTCTGGCTTGCAGAGTTTCTGCTGAAAGATCTGCTGTTAACCTTATGGGGATTCCCTTGTATGTGATTTGTTGTTTCTCCCTTGCTGCTTTTAATATTTTTTCTTTGTATTTAATTTTTGATAGTTTGATTAATATGTGTCTTGGCATGTTTCTCCTTGGATTTATCCTGTATGGGACTCTCTGTGCTTCCAGGACTTGATTAACTATTTCCTTTCCCATATTAGGGAAGTTTTCAACTATAATACCTTCAAATATTTTCTCAGTCCCTTTCTTTTTCTCTTCTTCTTCTGGGACCCCTATAATTCGAATGTTGGTGTGTTTCATGTTGTCCCAGAGGTCTCTGAGACTGTCCTCAATTCTTTTCATCCTTTTTTTCTTTTTTCTGCCCTGCCTTAGTTATTTCCACTATTTTATCTTCCAGGTCACTTGTCTGTTCTTCTGCCTCAGTTATTCTGCTATTGATTCCTTCTAGAGAATTTTTAATTTCACTTACTGTGTTGTTCATCAGTGTTTATCTGTTCTTTAGTTCTTCTAGGTCCTTGTTAAACGTTTCTTGTATTTTCTCCATTCTATTTCCAAGATTTTGGATCATCTCTACTATCATTACTCTGAATTCTTTTTCAGGTAGACTGCCTAATTCCTCTTCATTTGTTTTGTCTGGTGGGTTTTTACCTTGCTCTTTCACCTTCTGTGTGTTTCTCTGTCTTCTCATTTTGCTTAACTTACTGTGTTTGGGGTCTCCTTTTGCAGGCTGCAGGTTTGTAGTTCCCGTTATTTTTGGTGTCTCACCCCACTGGGTAAGGTTGGTTCAGTGGGTTATGTAGGCTTCCTGGTGGAGGGGACTAGTGCCTGTGTTCTGGTGGATGAGGCTGGATCTTTCTGTGGGCAGGACCACATCCGGTGGTGTGTTATGGGGTGTCTGTGTCCTTATTATGATTTTAGGCAGCCTCTCTGCTAGTGGGTGGGGTTGTGTTCCTGTCTTGCTAGTTGTTTGGCATAGGGTGTCCAGCACTGTAGCTTGCTGGTCGTTGAGTGGAGCTGGGTCTTAGCATTGAGATGGAGATCTCTAGGACAGCTTTTGCCACTTGATACTACGTGGAGCCAGGAGGTCTCTCGTAGACCAATGTCCTGAACTTGGCTCTCCCACCTCAGAGGCACAGGCCTGACACCGGGCTGGAGCACCAAGACCCTGTCAGCCACACGGCTCAGAAGAAAAGGGAGAAAAAAGAAAGAAAGCAAGAAAAAATAAAATAAAATAAAAGTTATTAAAATAAAAAAATTTTTTAATTATTAAAAATTAAAAAATAAAAAGTAATAAAAAAATTTTTAAATTAAAAAAAGAAACAAAGAAGAGAGCAACCAAACCAAAAATCAAATCCACCAATGATAACAAGTGCTGAAAACTATACTAAAAAAAAAAAACCCTCCCCCCCCAAAAAAACGGACAGACAGAACCCTAGGAGAATGGTAAAAGCAAAGCTATACAGACAAAATCACACAAAGAAGCATACAGATACACACTCACAAAAAGAGAAAAAGGAAAAATATATATGTATTGTTGCTCCCAAAGTCCACCTCCTGAATTTGGGATGATTCATTGTCTATTCAGGTATTCAACAGATGCAGGGTACATCAAGTTGACTGTGGAGCTTTAATCCGCTGCTCCTGAGGCTGCTGGGAGAGATTTCCCTTTCTCTTTGTTCGCACAGCTCCCGGGGTTCAGCTTTGGATTTGGACCCGCCTCTGCGTGTAGGTCGCCTGAGGGCGTCTGTTCTTCGCTCAGACAGGATGGGGTTAAAGGAGCAGCTGCTTCGGGGGCTCTGGCTCACCCAGGCCGCGGGGAGGGAGCGTTACGGAGGAGGCGGGGTGAGCCTGCGGCGGCAGAGGCCGGCGTGACGTTGCACCAGCCTGAGGCGCGCCGTGTGTTCTCCCGGGTAAGTTGTCCCTGGATTACGGGACCCTGGTGGTGACGGGCTGCACCAGCTCCCGGGAGGGGCGGTGTGGAGAGTGACCTGTGCTCGCACACAGGCTTCTTGGTGGCGGCAGCAGCAGCCTTAGCGTCCCATGCCCGTCTCTGGGGTCCGCACTGATGGCCACGGCTCGCGCCCATCTCTGGAGCTCGTTTAGGCGGCGCTCTGAATCCCCTCTCCTCGCGCACCAGCAAACAAAGAGGTAAGAAAAAGTCTCTTGCCTCTTCGGCAGCTGCAGACTTTTTCCCGGACTCCCTCCCAGCTAGCTGTGGTGCACTAGCCCCCTTCAGGCTGCATTCACGCCGCCAACCCCAGTCCTCTCCCTACGATCCGACCGAAGCCCGAGCCTCAGCTCCCAGCCCCGCCCGCCCGGCGGGTGAGCAGACAAGCCTCTCGGGCTGCTGAGTGCTGCTCGGCGCCGCTCCTCTGTGTGGAATCTCTCTGCTTTGCCCTCTGCACCCCTATTGCTGCGCTCTCCTCCGTGGCTCCGAAGCTCCCCACCTCTGCCATTCGCCCTCCGCCACCCACCGTCTACACCCACGAAGGGCCTTCCTAGTGTGTGGAAACCTTTCCTCCTTCACAGCTCCCTCCCACTGGTGCAGGTCCTGTCCCTATTCTTTTGTCTCGGTTTTTTCTTTTTTCTTTTGCCCTACCCAGGTACATGGGGAGTGTCTTGCCTTTTGGGAGGTCTGAGGTCTTCTGCCAGCGTTCAGTAGGTGTTCTGTAGGAGTTGTTCCACGTGTAGATGTATTTCTGTTGTATTTGTGGGGAGGAAGGTGATCTCCACATCTCACTCCTCCGCCATCTTGAAGGTCTCCTATATTTTACATATTTAATGCATTTTACAATAAAGAATGATATGATGTAATGCTCTAGGTCCGCAAGAATTTATTTCCTTTCAAAGGGATCTGTGTAAACCCAAGATTACGCAAGTCAGACATTGAACCAGACAGCTCTTCCAGGTCTTAAATTTTCTAATAAGAAACTAATGACTTCAGGGTACAGGTGGGAGGGAGGGGAGTCATGGGGTGACCTCAGTTCATTATAAGACTTTTCATTATAATTTTTTTTTTCACGGTTAAAGATTTGATGAAAGTTCATAATAGTGCAATTGACAAGGAAATTTAATTTTTTCTGAGATATGCATTATAATTATTATACAGTTTTCTCTCTGCTTTTCCATAAGGATTAAGAAAAGACAGCAGAGATATTCCAGATGATCAAGAATGGAATGCTATTATGCAAATTCAAAACGATAAAGGGAAGCATCTCACACTTGGCATGGTTATATCTCATCACTCAGAAATCAGTAAACAGGGAAAGAGGTAGAAGTTACCACATAGTCAAATAAGGACTGTCTTACCTGTGGAGGATTCATCACAAAACTGCTTTTAGTATTTGTAAACTACAAAGTCCATACATCGGAGTATATTAACCCAATGGCTTTATTGCAGGAAACCAGCTGAAAAGTGTCTCTAAGTGACCGATACCAGCTCCTGTTTTCTCCAAGCCAAAACAATGACAAAGGCATTTCTTTTCAAAGTCCCAGGGAGGGTGGGAAGGAGATGATTTTTTTACTGTGTAGTATTTACTCTTAGGTCGGCATCCTCTTTGCCTCTGTCAATGAGCATCACATCCTCCTTTCATTTAAATTCCCTGCTTTGGTGATCCTGTGATTTCAAACAGAGGAGACAGAAGTGACAGTAATAGTGTGGCAGGGTCTCCAATCTGTAACCTGCATGCTAAGTTAAAATCTTGTTGATTCAAGTAAAAACAGGTTTCCAAATTGTGGAGTCAGACACAGAATGTCATAGGTGCATGGTTACACTAGTTGGGCCATGCTAGGGAAACACCACCATGAAGGGCAGGCTGCCTTGGACTAGCCCCAGAGTGGCCTGCTGGTGACACTATATCTCACATGCTTTCTTCCTCCTTTTAGTTATAGCATGAATGGATCTTCTCAAATAAGTGAAGTATTATGGATTAGAGGAGAGCATCCAACCCCAAACAGCAAATACACAGAATGTCCACAGATGCTTGGTGGGCGAGCTTGGCCCTATACCCACCGTAGTGACTCACGACAGCAATGTGTCTCTTTCTCAAACATGTAAACTCAAGGTTGACGTTGAGAGTCAGTTGCAACAGATGTAATGGGAAGGCAATAATGACAGCTTTATTGTTTGAGCAGTTACTGGGTCCCAGGAAATCCTGTAACAGGTTACACCTATTATCTCATTTAATCCTACAACAAGATAGATACAATTAGTATTCTCGTATTTCAGACAAGAAAACTGAGGCCCAGAGAGGTTAGGTAAAGTGCCCAAGGTCATACAGAGAATAAGTCAGAATTCTAACTCAAGCAACCTTATTCCAGGACTTCAGCTAAGCGACTCTGCCGTAAACAGAGACAGAATTGTTGAGTCATGAGAGGATTAAGGCACTAGAGGAAGAAACCAGGAAGAAACTCCTGCAGCTGGGCAAGCGATGAGTCAGCCTGGCCTGCCGTTCCGGATCCTGAATCACCCTCCATGCTCCCAGACCACATCCCAGTTCCTAGATGCCTTACTGTGCCACGGAGGTTGGTCACACGTATCCTGATTGCGCAACCTTTCCTGGGTTCCCATGAAACCTGATTTCTTATTTCCACAAATATTCTTGTAGTAAGCCTTCTCCATTGCCTTGGATAAGCTGGGGAAATCTCGCTTTCTTGTTTCTCAAAAGCCGAACACTGAGGCAAACTGGAAACTATTATCTAGCAGTGGTTCTCAAACTTTAGATACATCAGAATCACCTGCAGGGCGTGTTAAGCCGGATTACTGGGCTCCACCCCCTGAGCTCCTGAGTCACTAGGCCTGGGTTGGGGCCCAAGAATTTGCATTTCTAACAAGTTCCCTGGTGATACTGATGCTGCAGATCCAAGGACCACACTTTGAGAACCGCTGACCTAGAGCCTTGCTCCCCAAAGTGTGGACAGCAGCAGCAGCAGCCTTACCCGGGAACTTGTCAGAAATGAGACCCTCAGCACCCACACAGGCCTATTGAATCAGAATCTGCATTTTAACAAGGCCCCGTTTTAACAAGCACATTTTAACAAGGTGCTTTCTGTGCGCATAAGAATTTGGAGAATCACTGCTAGAGCAGAGGTTCCCAACTGGCTGCACACTGGAAATACCAAGAAGCTTTAAAAACAACACTGATGCCTGGTCCACATACAGAGATGCTGATTTTGGTGCCTGGCCCCTCCCCCAGACATGTTAATTTAGCAGGTTGGGTGTGTGTCTGATGTGGGGATGTTTTAAATCTCCCCCTGTGATTCTGATGTGCAGCCAAGGTGGTGAACCACTGACGCAGAGGTGTTGACTTCAGCTGACCTGCTGACATTTTCTCTTGCCCCACGTTCATTTACAAAGTGTGTCCTTCTAGAAGGAAAAAGAGCAGTCACTATAGTATTTATTAAACTGACAGAAGAGAAGAAAAAGTGGAAATAACTTTATGCCTGAAATTTCCACTTTGGCCAAGTTCAGCTTCAAGTTGTAAATAATTGAAGAGTAAAGGGAGACCAACAAAATAAAATCATGTTTAAATCCTGCAACTGTTCCTGCAGCGCTGGTCTGCAGCAGACCAGTCAGATAGAAAAATACGCTCTTCCCAAATGAGCATTTGTTCTCAGAATGAAGTGCTTCACTGCAGCCCCATTTCCCTGTGAAGCACTATTCCTCCCCTACCTTTTCATGTGTTTGTTTAGTTTTGTTGTTTTTTTTATTTTATTTTTTTTAATGTATTTATTTTATTTTTTTATTTTTTGCTGCATTGGGTCTTCGTTGCTGCACGCGGACTTTCTCTAGTTGTGGCGAGCGGGAGCTACTCTTTGTTGAGGTGCACAGGCTTCTCATTGCGGTGGCTTCTCTTGTTGCAGAGCATGGGCTCTAGGTGCGTGGGCTTCAGTAGTTGTGGCACATGGGCTTAGTTGTTCCGTGGCATGTGGGATCTTCCCGGACAGGGGCTCGAACCCGTGTCCCCTGCACTGGCAGTATGATTCTTAACCACAGTGCCACCAGGGAAGTCCCTAGTTTTGTTTTTTAATAAGATGTGCGACTTTAGACAAGTTATCCATATTCTCTGTACCTCAAGTTTCTCAACTGAAAATGGAGATGAATGCCTAGCTCCACAGAATGTGGAGACTGAGTTGGATTCTATACAACGTGCCCGGCACATGCCTGACTGTACAGGGAAAGCACAGTAAATGGTCTACCTGGGAGAATTCCTCAATTAAGAGCTCTAAAGATTAGGTAGCTAATGATCTGTAATATCCTCCTGAGCACCTGCTCATCTCATTTTAATAAGGAGAGTGTGTTCGGCCTTCTACAGGAAGTCACAGATACTTCAGCCAGCAAGGTTGGAGGAAAGACTAGATCTGGACCAAGAAGGCTGGTCAGCAGGTGCTCAAAAGCCAACCACTGAAATCATGAATCAGAAAGGCTTCCTGCAGCTCCAGGCACAAGATGGGCAGCAGCAGGCACCTCTCTAAATCTTGCAATAGTCAGAGAATTCGGGATATGAGCCCACTCGGAAAGGGTAGGGTGTAACATTTCAAGAACTGTTTTCATCACCAAGAGAGCGAAGTAGGTTGTGAAAAGGCAAATACATCTATAGACTCTCTTGAGAGATAGTTTTGACATGGAAAGTATAAAGGAGAAGGCATTGGCCTGAACAGTGAAACATGCCTCCTTCAAGCTTGTTTCCTTCCGGCCTCTCCCTTACCCTCCATCTTCTGAGCTCTGAGATGGGTGGTATTTAAGAAGGCATCTCTCCTAATAGATGTTTTGTAAGACCTCAGAGGCATTTCCAAGTTGGAGTCAATATACTTTGTATACTGATGAGATTCTGCAGTAAACTAATTAGCTGTCTGCAACTAGTTAATTAAGAGATACTGCAGTACCTTGGCCTCAGGCATTAAGCAACTCTAGCTGATAAGCCCGAAATTGGCAAATAAGAGGATTGACAGTACACAAGGGGATTATGTGTCACTCACTTAGGAATATATTTTTCCAAGGGGTAGATGAACATAGCCTAGAGGAGGTCATATGGGTGGGATCTTCATGAGGCTCCGTAATTGTCAGAAAAGCAGGGATTTCCAACTCTTGGGAAATGCAGCAGTAAACAGAGTTCTCCCTATATTTCATTCTGTTTTCCCTCTTTCTATCACCCCAAGACCTAGTTTATTGAAGTCAAGGAGGGCATTAAGACTCAGAGATCTTTGGGTATGCCACCTGGCAGGGTCATAATTAACATAGACCCTGTGCAGATTTTTTAAAGGTGCCCATTTCTCTGGCTAGCCAGAGCCTGTTACCAAATCAAACTTGGGTCCACTTGCCCCATGCAGCAAAGCCAATCTACTGACACTGGGTTGTGAGGAAGGAAAGTACAGTGTTTATTGCAGGGCCCAGCAAGGAGTATGGGCAGTTAAGACTCAAAAGACACAAGCCCCCCAATGGCTTTCAGAGAATGGTTTTTAAAGGCAACGTTTGGAGTGAGCGTTACAGAGTACATGACTTTCTTCTGATTGGTTGGTGGTGAGGTAACAGGGTGCTGTTTCGGGAAACTTAACCATCAACCTTCTGGTTCCAACCAGTCTGGGGTCTACATGGTTGTGGTCAGCATGTAGTCACCATCCTCCACCTGGATGTGGTTCTTAAGTTTCTACAGAGCAACTCATAGGTCCTGCTCGGTTTCTAGCCCTTGCCCTTCCTCTAACATCTGGCCTGGTGAGTAGGATCTGGACTGGACTCCAGCTATACTCACCCTTTGGGAATGCACCTGCAGCCTGCATAACTGTAGGCAGGGACCTCACCTTCCACCCCCAGCCCAGATGCAGAAGGGACCAGATTATCTCTCCCCACCCTCGAAAGGAAGGAACATTCCCAAAGCCAAGCCTTATCTGCTACTCACCCACAATGCAAGTCCTCTGGTGCCTTGAGTGTTAGCCAAAGGCTCCTCACACCCAGAAATTCCCCAAGAGACACTGGCTATTCTCCAAGCTAAGAATCACCTCTTGGTGAGCGGAGTGGGAAGTGGGAAATATTATCAGCATCTGGGAGGGCTTTACATATGCCCACCTGGAGACTATGATGTGTGACCGCCCCTCTCATTGGCACATTTAACTCTCCCACTACCCCCAGCATGGTTTTCAAATTCCTATCTGATGAGGTAATGGTGAAAGAATATACAAATGTGAAGAGGATCAAAGCAGAAAAAAATGTTTGGAAATTACAGATAGCCCTTTAAGTCAAAACTCTGGGATATCTGAATGGTTTGCTCTCTGTCCCAAGCAGTTTCTGCCGTTCAGTGCCATTCTTTCTTATTGCGTGCTCCACTGACTGCTTGCATAAGAATCACTTGGGGCACATATCTAAAATACCTCCCAGGCCTACTCAATCAGAATTACTGGGAGCAGAGCTGGAAATCTACATTTTTTAACAAGGTCCCCAGGTGACTTTTATGTATTTTAAAGTTTGTGTATGACTAATCTATTAGGACAGGTAGCTTATCTGGTGAATATTTATTCATCTCATTTATCTGCTTATGACTTTTTTCACATTTAGAGAGTGGAACCTGAGTCCCCAGTGTCATTTACACAGATATCTATTAGCCTAAACCTAGCATAATGTAGTTCTACTTTTGTCCTTGCTCTTTCTCTACTTTATATTTAGAAAGATTTTCTTGAAGGACACTATTCTTCCTCATTGTCCCCTCATCCTTTCCCTATAGTTTAAAAGCCTCATCCCCTTCCTCTGGATTTCAGAACCTGCCTGACACTAACCCAGAATTACCACTCCCAAGTTTGGATTTGGACTTGACCTGCTATTAGGCACCTTCACTCCCTCATAATTCAGTCTCCAATATAAATGAATATAAACCCTACGTCCTTAACCCCCAATCTCACCTCCTGTTCCTGCTCTACCACAGTTTTTCCTTTGCTAGAATAAGACATTGCAAAGCAGTCTCTAACAGCCTCCCAGGAGCAAATGCCGAAGGCTTATCTAGGTTCTAGCAAGTGTTGCTGATGAAGAGAAGGAAGTAAAGTTGCCCAGAGAGAAAGACATGCCTCTCACTCTTCTGTTTCTCTTTCTTACCTGTTGGCTTTCATACAGCCACTCGCAGTACAAGAAGCTTCCCCACACCAAGGGGGGGAAACTGCGGTGAGCTGGGGATGGTGGTGTGCTGAATTGGGCGATTGGGATTGACATGTATACACTGATGTGTATAAAATTGATGCCTAATAAGAACATGCAGTATAAAACAAACAAACAAACAAAACAACTAATACTAAACTTTCATTGGGTTATTTGTATGGAAATATGTTAATATAAATGTTTCAGACACTAAATGAAATTTCTAAAAATCTTATATGTTCTGGTATAATGTTATAAGTCATAATCCTAGTTATTACTTTAAAATGTATATCTCAGAAATAACTAATTTTCTTGTCAACTGCATTATTATGAACTTTCATCAAATCTTTAACTGTGGTCATTTTTAAGTCTTTTGTCATTTACAGACAGTTCTGGGTATACTCTGATGCTTTTGCAAATATGTTTCTATAAAAGGGTTTCATCTTCAAGGAATTCATGGAAAAGACTCTGACAAGTACAGGTTTCTGGTAACTGACTGTACTGCTGAACTGAATGAATAAGCATTTTCAGAACTCTAATGAAAAACTGATGAACTCATAAAAGTGCTAACAAAAGATCAAGATGAAAAAAAAATTAATTACATGGGACTGAGTGAACTGATGATGATGAGTATAATTTTTGTGACTTTCTCTCTGAATTAAAAAAAAAAAAATCCCACAAGGACTCAGAGGCAAAGAACATACAAATCAATATTCACTGCAAAGTAAAGGAGCTGTTACAGTGGAGGATTACTGGACTGAATGTCAGTATTATGACATAGTATGAGTGTGTTTCATGTTTGGTAACTGCAATCATTGTTGCTTTTGTTGTGGTCATCCATGTACAATGCTTGGTGTCAGTCTATTTATCTCTTGTAAAAATAAAATACAGTGTGTGTGTGTGGAAAAAAAAAAAAGAAGCTTCCCCTTCTCCCCAAATTGGAACAATTGGGGGATAAAGATCAGACAGAGCTAACTGGATAAATCAGCACACATATCCCATACTGCATGCCAGGGACAGGGGTGGAAAACAAAAATAGCCACTAACACTCTATAGCTTTGAGACCACTTGGAGACCTAAGCAAAGCTTTCATCTTTTTACAACTGCATCTGCTGCTTTTCTGAAACATATGTATATCTGATTGCCAGAATAGCAGAGGCACAATGTTAAACATTCTGCTTTTATTAATGAAACTCCTATCAGGACTTCCTACTCAGTGTTATGACTAAGGCCATTAGCGTCCTTAAGTATGAAACAATTATAAGGAATGAAAATGTTAATATATTTTACACAGTTGCTATCTGTGCTAGTTAGGATATAGTTCAGCTGCTTAAACAGAGACCCAATCACAATGGCTGAAAACAAGATAGAAGCTTATTTCTCCCATTAAAGTTCCATCTGACAGGTTCAGCAGGGAGAAGCTCTACTCCACAAGATCATGCAGGGACCTAGGCTCCTACCTTACTGTTCTGTCATTCCTTAGAGTGTTGTTCTTGTCCTCATGGTCAAAATCGGCTCACCCACTACTGCATCATATATCAGCCTATGGAAAGGGAGAAAAAGGACATAGGGGGCAAGTAGCTTTCTTTTGGGAAGATGTTCTGGAAGTGTGCTTCTGGAAGCATCACTTCTGCTCACATGCACTGGCTGGAACTTGCTTGCGTGGCCACACCTTGCCAAGGGAAACTGGAAATATCATTTCTAGTTGAGGTCTTGGACCTCAGGTGCTTCTGTTACCAAAATTCCATCATACCATATATACAATTTTTAGCCTACCTTTTCATTTAATATTTTAACAATCATTGCCTCATGTCATTAATAAATTTTCATGAACATCACCTTTAATGATTATATAATGGTTCTATATATGAAGTACTTCCCTATTGTCAGACATGTAGGTTGTTTCCAATTTGGGGATTTTATAAATAATACTACAATTAATATCCAGCATATTAATCTTACTTGCTTTTCCGGTAATTTCCTTGGGATTTATTCTCACAAGTAGGATAGTTTTACTTAAAAGTTGTACCAATTAACCTTCTTCTCAGCAGCAAATGAGAGGGTCAAATTTATGCCACTACCGCTAGCAATAATTTAGTCTCTTTTTTTTAATCTTCACAAATTTGATTGATTGAAAATGACATCTAATTGTAATTTTAAATTTCATTCCTTTAATTATCAGTGTGTTTATTTCATTACTTGTGAATGTTAACAAGTTCCAAATATTTATTAACTGCTTGTAAATCTTCTCTTAAGAATTTGTCTTTGCCATGCATTGTCTCTGGTTATTTTTTTCACCTGTAAAACAAGACAATAATAGTACCTGCATAATAGAGTGTGGTGAGAATCAAACTTTGTTTCTTCTGCTCCATCTGTTCTGGTTTCTTCTGGATAAGCCTTGCAACCTAGGGCCCACTCTATGCTGGGGCCACTGTGGATTGGTCTGAGGACCCCTATTCATTCTGCCACATTACCCCATCTTATTTTGTTCACAGCACTGATGATTTTCTTTTTTTTATAGATTTATTTATTTATTTACTTTTGGCTGTGTTGGGTCTTCATTGCTGTGCACGAGCTTTCTCTAGTTGCGGCGAGCGGGGGCTACTCTTCGTTGCAGTGCGCGGGTTTCTCGTTGCGGTGGCCTCTCTTGTGGCAGAGCACGGGCTCTAGGAGCATGGGCTTCAGTAGTTGTGGCTTGAGGGTTCTAGAGCGCAGGCTCAGTAGTTGTGGCGCACGGGCTTAGTTGCTCCGCGGCATGTGGGATCTTCCCAGACCAGGGCTTGAACCCGTGTCCCCTGCAGTGGCAGGCGGATTCTTAACCACTGAGCCACCAGGGAAGTCCCAGCACTGATGATTATCAGAAATTACACTTTTCCCCTGGTCTGCTTATTTCTGTCTGTCTCGCCCCACCCCCGACCCCACCAGCCCACATCCCCCACGCCCTAGAAGAACCAGGCCTTGGTTTCTCCTTTTCACTGGTGTTTCTCTACCACCTAAACAGCATCTGGCCCATAGTAGGTACTCAATAAACACTTGCTGGATAAATAAACAAACTTCCTTCTCTCACCACCGGAATCTTTTGACTATGTAAAATACTTGGGCACAGTCTGCAATTACCTCTTTCCAAAGACAAGCCTTGAAGCCCCCCGTGCGCACACGGGCACGCACACACACACACGCACACACCCCGCATCCCGACACCGTCACTCACTCACGCTTCCAGGCTCTGGTCTCTGCCTCACTCTGTCACACTGACAATCCCAATTCCATGTACTACCACCACCAATTACGTTCGAACATTACCCGCACTGCATCACACATCTGGCCCAGTTTCTACTAAGACCTATAGTCTCTAATCGAGACTGAAGAGAAAAGAAAAGAAAGAGGAGGTAAGCCCTGATCTGGCTGCCTAAAAAATATTGTCCTCATGCAGAAAGGAATGTGGTTGCCTGACTTTCTGGTTAGAAGCCCTGAGCTAGGAACAGGCTATGACTGTAACAGAGAGCTTTTTCCTCTCTTCTGCCAGATGACGTGTACTTTGCCAAGACAGAGGGTGGAATAAATAGAGTCCACGACTGTGCTTCTCAGTCCAACACCGCTGATGTGGCAGTCTGTGGAAATCCTTCCAGAGTCCAACATAGGATTGTCCTGTATACTGATTATCAGAACGGCTGCAATTAAAAACCGAAAAAAGCACTCGTACATTTTCAAAGGGATTTTCATGGAATGTTAGGGGAAGACCGATAAGGTATCTCTCGCATGACTTATATTAAACTGGAAGTCTAGGTAATGTCTAATTTTAAATTCACTTTTTTTAGCATGAAGTAAGAGACAGGTATTATACATCTTTTTGGACATTTCGTCCTATTTTACTTTTGTTGTCTCAGAATTATTATGAGTGTTTTCAAATGTATTTTAATATTTTAAAATCAATTCCACTTTAATTAATATACTTTTATGGTCTATAGTTAGAAGATTAACCACTTTTGGGGCCCAATAATTAAGGACTTAACTTGCAGAATTTCTTTGACAAATTAAAAAGCAGATTGAACGTGTAAATAAAACATTGGAACTTATGCTGAATATTCTCTAGTGAAAATATGAACTATCCTTCTGAAGTGCCCAGGGGAAGCATACCCCTGGTCCTGCCAATTGCTAAGCATCTTCCAACCTCTGTTACTCTTCCTGCATTTACTCAGCTTCCTTGGTGGATTAAACGGAAGTCCACTTTACTAGAGCTACTTCAAAACTATATCCTGGGCTTCCCTGGTGGCACAGTGGTTGAGGGTCTGCCTGCCAATGCAGGGGACACGGGTTCGAGCCCTGGTCTGGGAAGATCCCACATGCCGCGGAGCAACTGAGCCCGTGAGCCACAACTACTGAGCCTGCGCGTCTGGAGCCTGTGCTCCACAACAAGAGAGGCCGCGATAGTGCGAGGCCCGCACACCGCGATGAAGAGTGGCCCCCGCTTGCCGCAACTAGAGAAAGCCCTTGCACAGAAACGAAGACCCAACACAGCCAAAAATAAATAAATAAATAAATTAGTTAATTAATTTAAAAAAAACTATATCCTGACCACCCTCAACCCCAGATCTTTCCATCTTGAAACAAAGGGAAATGACCTCTTTTCTCATTGTTTTATTTAAAAGGGCTACAAACTCATGAAAATACTACATGTTACTTTAGAGTCACGCCAGCTACATTTTTACTGGTTTGGAGATTCACTGGGAGGAGAATGAGCTGTTGGCCAGATAATGAGCCCTTGGCCAAATGCCCTCGTGTGTCCCAATGTGTTACCATGTCCTAAACATGCGTTCGATGAGGCTTCTATTGTGGCTAACATCCGGCATGCCCAGAACTGAAGCCAACTTAGTCATTTCTTCAATCTCTTCCAGATCCGGCTGGGCTCGACAGCTGGGGAGCAGGGATACAGCAGCCTGAGAATAATGAGGTGGGGAAAATATTTACTATGATAAACAAGGTGTTGATGTGGCAAGCTAACCAAAATATCCCTTGTCAGGGATATGATGACAAACTGTGTCTCTCTCCAAGTCCTCTTGTTCACCTATTGTTTGAGTGATTATCTCTAATTTCATCTCAGCACTTCTTAATGTTCTTCACAAATTGATGACCTCAGAATTCATGCCGGGATATTCTTGGTTATACTGGGAATCTAAGATATTCTTATTATCATGATGCTTTCGGAGACATTGATTTCTATGATACAGAAAATGTTAGGAACTGGCATGTCTATGAAACCAGAACTTACAAAACCTGTCTTGTTTGGGGTAGCATGAAAATATTCAAGGGATAAATTGATCTCTAATAAAACTACTCTTTATTACCACAGGAACTCTCTGCAGTACACAAATACAGATGCTCTAAAGGAATAAAATCACTAGCGTTAATACACTGCACCCCGTGGCATATGTAAAGGTAAAGTAAAATGATGTACAAATATATAAAATTTTTAGACGACTTCACAGGAAGATGTTTAAAAGTTTCCAAGGTTCTCGGTTTATAAAATCGAGTTTTAAAAAGTTTTAGTACATCAACAAATGTTTTAGTGCATCGGTAAGACCTAGCCCGCTAACTAATGAATCTGGCGGATTCAATCTAGGCAGAACTATCTTTTTTTCACAGTATTTTAAAGGACATTAAATCTCTGATGTTCCCAGATTATGCTTTAGAAGAGTTCAAAGAAATGGCTTTGATAGAGATGGCTTTGAATGTGGACTGATGATCATTTCTAAGAAGAAACTTGAAAGTAGGTGGAGGCAGTGACAGCAAAGAGCAAACATGGGTCCAGGAGCCTATAAGGAAGGTCAGGCTTTAAACACGGCAGGAGTCCTGCCTCATAGGCACCTCGGAATAAGAACAAGTTAAAATGCTAGCTGCAGAAGCAGAGAAATGTCCAAGCTATCCTGCAGGACTTCTAATACCCATGTAGTGGTCGATAAGATGGGCTCATCCAGAGGAGATATGAAGGGGAGATTAAATAATTTTTCTGTTGAAGAAGTAGTTTTAGAAACTCCTAGGAAATGAAGTGTGCTGAGCTGAATTTAATTCATGAACCTGACCTAGCTCTGAGCCAGTCATGGGCTCACTGGGTTGCAAGAGGCCTTAGAGGTCATGTAGTCTAAGTACCTACATCAGTGTTCCCTGGAAGGCAGCCTGCTAAACAGCTGGATCAAGATCCTCCTTGGGTGATATTTTAAAATATAGATGCCCAGGCCACACCATGGGGCCTTCTAATTCAGTTGGTCTAGAATGAAACCCAAGCATCTCTACTTTCAACAAGCTCCACTGTTGGAAAAGCAACTTGGAAAGAGAGGGATGGATCAGGCTGATAGAGCTCAGGGCCCAGGAACCTGGCCCACCTGCCACTTGGATGCAGGTACTTGGATGAACTTCCAGGCAGGAAGTCACACCAAGGGGCTATCAGATGGGTTGCCCCAGCAAGAGGCTAGGGCATGGTGATCCCTAGTGATCCAAGTAGACGGCAGGCAGGCAGAGGCCAGCAGCTCCATTCACAAGTCTGGAAGGAGGCATAGTCATAGCCAAGGCCAGGTTCAGAGACACATAACTCAGTCTTGAAAGTTATCAGAATCTGAGGAGGTTATCCACAATGGGACAGAGGCATGGAAGGACCAAAGAGGTCCATGGAGGTGGGCAAAGCTGGGGCTTGGTCACAAGAATAGGGCAGAAGCCCGGTCTTTAACACTAAGACAGAACCAAGGGGAATTCATATTTGCTGAACACTTTTTCTCCGGAAAGTATAGGCTGTCTCCTATCCTCCTCCCTGTGTTACCCTAACACATGCTGATTTAATCCCCTCTTAATAGGTGAGGTGAATTTACAAGGTGATCACGAGCTAATTTTTATCTCTCTGGGCCACAACGTCATCATCGTTAAAATGAGTGGAAAAATTCTTACGCCACAGAGTCTGGAAAGGATAAAACACGACAGTATAGTCTAAAAGGAATTTCATAGTTTCTAGAAGGAAATCCTTAATTTATGTGGTACTATTTTGCAAGACAGCGTGTTCAAAAACCTACCAGGACCTTCTATATCCAGTTAACCTCCCTGTCTAGCTGTTACAGCTCTCTGTTAACCAGTCACACCTCTGCACCAACTGCATTTCTCACCACTCCTCTGAGCCCTACATTCTGTGCAAACCAACACAGAGAGACACCAGGTTTCTTCCTCATCCTCACCATGGTCTAGATGGCTGTCCTCACCTGTACATCCTTCCTTTCCTCCTCCCTTATATAAACAGTGAAACTGTATTAAGCATATATACCGTGCCAGCACTGTACTGAGTATTTTACTGGTGTTCTTTCTTTCAAGGACCATAATAACCCTATTCGGTAGGTACCATTGTTTGAACCCTTTTACCGGTGAGTAAACTGAGGCTTCAGAGAAAAGTCACACGTGTAGAATCACACATTTAGTAAACGGCAGAGCCATGACATGGATTCAGGTTTATCTGTGGCCGAAGCTCTTGCTTGCAGCCCATGCCATGGTCTCTGTTCTTGACCAAGCAGTCTGTCACTCAAGGCTAAACTTAAACCCCACGAAATGCAGGGCTGCTCTAGGCTTCACTGGATCAAAGTAACACCAAAAAATTTATTGAAGTACATCACAGTTTGGAAACCAAATAGAGAATCAGTGAGAATGCATCATTATCCCTTGCCTTTGAGGCAAATAGGAAAATGGTGAAGTTCACTGAATACTTAACTGGAGTCTTTTCCCAGGAAGACAGGAGCTGAGCCTTATTTTTTAAAACAGTCAGAAGCATGAAAACAAATAGTAATACATGCTTTAGGAAAATCACTCTGAACTTTGGTTTTAACTCTGTTTAACTCTGGAGATGGTGTTTTAGGACAAACAAGTCAAAGTCTGCCCAGTTCTCATCTCTGAATCTTTCCTCTCTGCCTAGTGAGGGCCTCCTCACCCACACCTGTGGCCCTGGCTCCTCCAGGAAGAATTTAAAACTCCTAGCCTCACATTCTCTGACTGAGGATTGTCACGACTTACGCTACTCTGGCCCTGACCTTATAGTCAGTTTCAAAAACTAAGAGATGATGGTTGGATAAATATATAGGTACGTTTATATAATTATACACATATGCACAGATTTATGTATCTCTATAGATCAATTTGCCTATCTATCAATATAAATATATCTGTATGTCAGTCACCCGGTAGGTGATGTGTCACAGTTTAACAAACATTTATAAAACGCCTACTGTGCACCAGCCTCTGTATTAGGCACTAGGGAAAAAAATATAGTCAATATTATGCACCTAGATGTTACCTCGTTTAGTCATTAGAGTAACCCTGTTACACCATTATTATTTTATACAGAATGAAAAGAGAGACCAGGGACACCCAAAGAAATTAAATAATTTGTTCAAGGTTATAGAGATAGTGGTAGATGCCTCTGTCCCCAAAACACAAACACAGCTGGCCTCCATGTGCTGCTTCTGAGTCTTTCCAAGATCTAGTCTTCCACTTTGACCACTTTGATCCTGTTTCTAGCAGTTCAACCAACCTATGGATCCGTTTCCTGATTCCTCTCCCAATAACCGTTAAATTTATTTCTGAACTCCCACACTCTGATGGGGGAGCTTCCCTAGGGATTGAAATTCTTCCACTAAACTCCAGGTGGCGCTCTGTCACTAGAGGCCATGCATGCCAGCTGCTGGCTGCTGGGCTCTTTGCATCTGTTGTGCCCCTTGTTTAAGGAGGAGAAAGCCACAGTGCTGGCTCCATTGTTCCATCAAGACCAATGTTATTCCAGTGGTGACCTCCCTGATGCTCCCGGCTTCACCAGATGACATCATTGCTTGTCTCCTCGCCCTCTAGATACCATGCTCTGCCTAGCAGCCTGCACGCTCTCTCAGGCCTCCTAGGCCTGCCTGTGTGTGTTCTAGGTCTTTACCTCCCCGTGTGTGCCCCATCCCAAGGTGATTAATCAACTCATGCCTGACTACGCCCCAAGATATAATAGGAAGTACCATAACTGTATTCAATTCTCCTGCAGCTCAGTTTGTCAGTAAATAACAGCACATAAAATGTCAAGGGACTTCCCTGCTGCCACAGTGGTTAAGAATCCACCTACCAATGTAGGGGACACGGGTTCGAGCCCTGGTCCGGGAAGATCCCACATGCCGCAGAGCAACTAAGCCCGTGCGCCACAACTACTGAGCCTGCGCTCTAGAGCCCGCGAGCCACAACTACTGAGCCCGCAGGCCTAGAGCCCGTGCTCCGCAACAAGAGAAGCCACTGCAATGAGAAGCCCGTACACCACAATGAAGAGTAGCCCCCACTCGCCACAACTAGAGAAAGCCTGCACGCAGCAACGGAGACCAAATGCAGCCAAAAATAAATTAAAAAAAAAAAAATGTCAGGAAGGAAAGGGGTTCCACACTAGAGGAGAGATGACTGGCAGGCTGGAGGGAATAATCTGAATTAATCTCTCTCTTATACACCTACACACACACACACACACACACAAACACACATACAGTCTCTCTCTTTCACATATACAAATACAGTTTCTGTCTCCTTCTCTCTCCTCTCTCTCTCTCTCTCCTCATTCTCTCTGTCTGTCTGTCTGTCTCTCTCTCTTTCTCTCCGTTAAGTTTCTATAGAACTGAAGTTCAGAGCAAGGAGTTCTCACCCAGAGCCACAATGAAGGGGTCAGAGTGACTTATGAATCCAGTGAGGCTAAAGCTTTTAGGCCCCTCACTCTCGCTGGCCTCTCTGAGCACCAGGAATATGCTATGAGTGTTCTAAGTGGTAAAAGGAAGCCAGGCTACAACGGGAAGCATTTCATGTAAGCTTTTCTGATAAATTGCCGAAAGAGATCTCTGAAGAAAGAAACATGAATTTCCAAGGAGCCATGCTGTGATTTATTTTCTCATTCTAAACGAGTATTTACATTTTTACCTGTTAGTATTGATAATTCTGCAGTATATTAGGAAAGCTCCCCAAATTGAATAAGCTATGGGCACCACAAAACTGAGACCTGCTCCTGGGAGGGAGAATACTGATACCAAAGAAGGAAGAAAATTCAAAAGTTGTGCTGAGATCCGAAATGCGGGAGGAGACTCTCAAGTGTCAGCCCAGCACAAGGAGCAAAGGCAGTCAGCGAAGGTGATGCATACAGTCTGGAATCCAGGAGTCTAGCTACAAGTAAAATGGGAGGGATTCAAAGAATTGCTAGAGTATTGTAGCTTGCCGTTAGGAGTCCCAGTCAGAGGAGAGGGCAATGGGAGGGGTGATGGTGTAGAATGGTCAGGGCAAGGCATGGTGTCAGGGGTCCAACCAAGGGTGCTGAGGTTGATGGCAAGGCTGCAGTCCAAGCAGAGGAAACCAGGACACAAGTGCCATTGCACAGACTGGGCAGACATGGTGGGGGAGGGGAGGGGAAAGCCTTTGACCCGTGGGCACACAGGCACCATTGTTGCCTCACCCTAAGACATTGCACCCCAGTAGTGCAGTTGGGCGCCTTACACATTTGTAGCTGCATCAGGGACTCCTCAGAGAGGATGCAGTGCTAAATTAGCAGGACTGGGGAAGGCAGGCAATGGCAGACCGGGAAGCATGATAAGCAGTAGAATCTCACCTATGAAATGGGGATAAGAATATTACTAACCATCTCAGAACATTGTTGGGATGATTCAGTCAACGGTGTAGGTAGAATGGAAAGCCTGGTGCCTTATTCAATCCTGGAGAAATACTCAAGCTTTCTGGAATGTGATTCTACCTTGAATATGGTCAGAAGGAAGGAGTTAAAAGCCTCCTGGTATGAGAGTTGCAAATTGATTCAAGGAAATAACACAATAAGGAAAGGGCAGCTAATTTTACTTCAAAAAAGAAATCACCAATACAGTGCAAAAATGCAGTTTATGTGTTTCCTTATTGATTTAATGAATTCCTTGGTAAATTTCTATCTGCTTAGTTGGTTAGTGATTGGTTAGTCTTCCCTTATGGTAACAGTAATAGTTTTAGTTTTCCATATAGTAATGACTAACATTACTGTATTTTATTTTCTCAATTGATATTGTACTCTAATACCACTCTGTTTCCTTGTGTTGTGGGAAAAATTAGAAATTTCTTTCCATTTCAACAGTTTTTCAGGTGTTTGTGACCCTCCCCCAACTGCCCCTCATCCCGGAATGCGGAGCGTCCTGAGTTGACTTGCTGATATCTATGTGTAGATAAAGTCTCCTGGGCGTCTGGCCCATCACTCAGAGATCCTGCCCTCATGAGGACATGTTGATCCCCAGCACTGAGACCTGTCACCAAGGCCTTTGGAAGTGATCTTATCCCCATCTGAAAAGCTAGATTCCAGTTCTATCTCATCGCAAAAGGTTGGGTCTCAGCCTTCCAACAGAGCTGTTTAGACCAAAGCAAGAGATACACTGTTAAGCTGCCAAAGGACGTCAGAAGGTTAGAGGCTGGGATTTTTATTCAGTTCAGATGTGGACACTTTTGCCTTCCTCTGAGGGGAAAAATATTTACTATTATTAAGGAAAAATTTCTACTAACTGCAGTCGTGTTCAAAGCACCCGCAGAAAATACTTTGAATGCACGAGGTTTCTCTCAGGGAAGAATATTTACTGTTTCAGAGGAGGGAAAGGAGTCAGTCATAAATTTTCTCCCACCTACCCTAGCACCCACAGTTAAGGGAATTAATTAGGTTTTACTGAATCTCCATGACAAAGCAATCCTTGCTGGACCTCTCCAATTCTGGTCAATCTAGAGATTATATAAACAGAAGGAGTGGTAGTAAATTCTCAAGAGACAACAGAGGTGAAAATGGGCTGAAGTCTGGAATCACCAATTGCTGCCTAAATCTGTGGGCTCTGGGAGTCTTCCTAAATTGTATCCATAAACCATAGCAAGATTAAACCATGCTTAAATCTCCCCATCCTTTTTTTTAATTGATAAAGTGTAATTCTTTTTGAAAGATAGGAAATATTTACCCTAGCTCTTATTTATTTAAATGAGAGACATCGCTTGCATAAAGAAGCAAATGCAAGTGAAAACACAGCTACCATCACTATATATTATTTTCTAAAATGATTTATAACACAACACAGCATAAATAACGTCAAAATTAAAAGAGAATCATCAACTCAATAAAGGCAAAGCCAAATCATTGTTCTTTAGTAAATGTTTGCTAGAACCTCAAAAATGTACATGAAGTGGAAAAGTTCAGAAATACAACAGCTGTACAGAATTCAGCTTAGTGCTTTGTATTTAGTATGTGCCGAATAAATTTTTACTAAATTTTTCCCCTACAACTCTAATGACCAATACACATTTACATGATCTGAGGTGAAGTCTGTGCCGCTTTGACATAATTCAGTTAATTCAGTATTATAAATGCCACGACTAATCTGCCAAAATTATACTATCAATTCCTCCTTATTTATCTAGTTGATTTATCAACCCCACATTCCATTTTGTGTCTGACCTCAGAATGACATACGAACATAATGAAAGTGAAAATTGAGGACACCTGCAGATATGGTTCAAAATCTAAATCCATGACAGTGTGGGCATCGAGAATAGAAGAGCTCATGCCATGTGTTCTCCAGGGATCAAGGTGGCAACGGCCTGTCCCTGCAGCCAGGCCCTCACATTTGAAGGAGGAAACTGTCAAACGGTGATTCCTCTGGGCAACTCTTTGCTCTGCTGTAGAGAAAATCCAATTAGGGCATTACATGATTGGGTACGTTGATTCTTGCCCTAATACGTATGGATTATCTGCCAGGCCATGGCCTCCTTCTAGGTGCACTGCAGAGAAAAGCCAACAGATATTCTTCTCACACCAGGCTGGTAGCTTAATCTATTACCTTACATAATGACCAGGGCAGCCCCTGATAAATACAGTTCAGCCAGTTTAGGAATCTGATTGGAGAGTGGGAGAATACCGCTGCAGTGCTTCACAGATAATCCCGACTCTGAGATAGCAGGAAAAGAAAGGGTGCTTTAGAAAAAAATAGGAACAGATAAATTGTCGATAGAGATGAATATTTCTAAGTGTTCATACAACAGGCAGACCTCCCTTTCTGCCCACTTGAGATCTTTCAGTGGTTGGCTTTTGAAGTTAATTTTTATCTTGGGCTTCTTAGACCTTCATCAGTGAGACAGGATGACTTGACAAGGAGAACTGGTCCTGCTAGCTTTGAGTGGCTGCGGTGTAATTTTAGGCAACAAGGAACACGCTCCACAATGCAGTGTGGGAGGGAAAGCACCTGACTGTGAGTCGCAAGACCGGGTTCTGGTGGAGCCTCCACCTACAACAATCACAGAGTCTCCATCTGGGTCGATTTCTCCATCTTCAACATGGGGTTGATGGGCTACTTTCTGCCATATCCAAAGGAAGTGCCTTGGAAGAGTATTCTAAAAGAGTTCAAACAATTTATAATTTTTTGGAAGAGAAACAGAGACTGTTAAGGTAAGCCAAGGGGCATAGGATCTTTGCACATGGAGGTGGAGAATGGAACAGTTAGGCAAACAATTACTACAAAAACCACTCCCGCCTGCCACAGAGAAGGGCAAACAATACACACTTAGCAACACTTATCTGACTAACCTGAGCATTTCAGATCAAAGGAAATTCTTGATCTGATTAATTACCTGAAGTACCCAGATAATTCCCTTAAAAATCTCAATTTCACATCGGTAGGGATAACCTCAATAAGGACAATATCCTCTTTTAAGGAATGAGACACTAGACCTAAAACCACTTCTCTCCTTTTTTTTTTTTTTTGTAGTTTGACTTTTTATTATTTATTTATTTATTCATTTATGGCTGTGTTGGGTCCTCGTTTCTGTGCGAGGGCTTTCTCCAGCTGCGGCGAGCGGCGGTGGGGGGGCCACTCTTCATCGCGGTGCGCGGGCCTCTCACTATCGCGGCCTCTCTTGTTGCGAAGCACAGGCTCCAGACGCGCAGGCTCAGCAATTGTGGCTCACGGGCCCAGCCGCTCCGCGGCATGTGGGATCTTCCCAGACCAGGGCTCGAACCTGCGTCCGCTGCATTGGCAGGCAGATTCTCAACCACTGCGCCACCAGGGAAGCCCCCACTTCTCTCCTTTTGAATTTCATGTCTGAAGAAGACAAATATTATGCCATTTTCACCCAAATGAAACCTTAAGACTTCTGCTGAAGACCACAGGAGCTATCTGGAAGGTAGCTAAAGGGTTAAGATTCAGACTCTTCCAGAAAGCCACTCTTCAAGTCATCTCTCTAGGGTGACAGACTGAACCCTGGGGGTTTCTGGGTGACTCTTGCACAGAATTAGACTTTAGTCCCTTGGTTGTGCTGCTAGGAGATATACATCAAGATTGCAATAAATTGCAATCCTTCAGGCTTAGACGAGTTTGGGGGATTTTTTTTAAAATTATTTATTTAATTATTTATTTATTTTTGGCTGTGTTGGGTCTTCGTTTCTGTGCGAGGGCTTTCTCTAGTTGCGGTGAGCGGGGGCCGCTCTTCATCGCGGTGCGCGGGCCTCTCACTATCGCGGCCTCTCTTGTTGCGGAGCACGGGCTCCAGATGCGCAGGCTCAGCAGTTGTGGCTCACGGGCCCAGTTGCTCCACGGCATGTGGGATCTTCCCGGACCAGGGCTCGAACCCGTGTCCCCTGCATTGGCAGGCAGATTCTCAACCACTGCGCCACCAGGGAAGTGGGGGGATTTTATTGTGGTCCTTAGTCTAATTTCTGGAAAGAGTTTGTGAAAGTTCTCCTCAAATCAATAGATAGAATGCGAGAAAGATACACCAACTTTGTACATTCAATTTAACTATTATTGGGGGAGGGAAAGGGAAATAATTCTCTCACTGTATCTAACTCTTTGATTCCAGGAATGAATCTACATTCTTAATTTTTCAAAGATATTTGAGATATACAACTACATATACATATATTTCTCAATTTATGACTACCCTTAATTGTTATAACTCAGGTATGTCATTTAGCATTCCTTAAGACAAATTCCTTATCTTCATAAGGTAGGTCATTTTAATAATGCATAAAAGTTATTGAGAATTTTAATTCAAAACCTTTATTTATGTTATACCTTTACAGTAGCCTTGGGTAGAAGACAGGCAGTGCTTCATATTTATGACTACAGGATGTTAAATGTAACTTCCTGAGTATAACCTAGTTGCCAGAAAAAATAAAATGCTGCTTCTAGAAGCACCTCTGTTAAAGTGTCTTATGTTGAGGAGAAATTGACTGAACAAATGTGACAATGCAAAAAAAAAAAAAGAAGTGACGGTGCAAACTCCATACCTACTGATACTACTACTTGATAAAACTTGGGCTCTGAGTGTCAGCCTTCCACGGCTCCTGTAAGCTGTCAAATTCACCACCAAGTCTCATAAACTTGGGAATCCAAACTTTCTTATAATTTCTTGTATAAATCTTAACCTGCACAGAGATCAGTCTCCCCTTTGGCCTAATGCTCTATCCTTTCATCCAAGCAGTGGTTTTGCCCTTCCCCTAAGAGACAGGCTCTCCCTTCAGCTGCTGAATCAGGCCAGTCAACCCTACACCCACCTCTCCCACCCTCAGGAGAGCACACTAATGCTGGGTTCATCCTGGACCCTGATTAACCCAATATTACACAGAAAACCACAGCAGCAAGAGAGAAAGAAAAAAAAAAAAAGGTCTCCTGGCCTACAGTGCCCTAGCCCTGTTCAGTAAGGTTTTCTTAAAGATACAACTTGAAGCACACTAAGAATCCAGCATTACATGTAACGCCCAGAATTCCAGACCAACAAACACTGATTCATTTTACAGATTCAAGGAAAAACAGGATGCAGGAGGATATGTCAAAATCAGGATCTTGTTCAAAAATATAGTGTTCTGACTGCAGAAAGTCAGTCAAAGCAACATGACTATACATCAGGCTTCATAATTCTTAATATTTGAGGAAAAATACCTTCTTAGACCTACACAAGACTCCAAATTAAATATATAGGTATATATGTAAATCTCTATGTATGTGTATATCTTGACCCCTTATAATTGAATATCAGGCTTAAATGGGGCTTAGCACACAGAAGCTCAAACACTGACCTACAAGCCCATTAAATCAGTATTGATATTTGCAAGATCTAAGCAAAATGAGAAGATAAATTTAGTGTGTGTGTGTGTGTGTGTGTGTGTGTATCATTGTAAGGTTTCTCCTTTCCTTACCCAAAAAGACTTACTCTTTATTATGTCCTTCCTGGGGTTTTTTTTTTTGGTAAAATTATGTCTTTTTTATGAAATGATGCTCATAGTAGAAAATGGTTTTGCTTTATTGATGTTGCTTGGTTTGTTTTTCATTTGGCAAAATACAATGTTGAAAACTTGATATGAGTGTCCAAGTTTGGGGAGTAGCATAGGTATTTTACTGATCCTTGAAATCCTTACTTCTGGGACGTAAGACCCAGACCACATAGAGCAGACTCGATCTGATGTTTAAATGCTTCTTTTTTTTTTTTTTTTTTTTAAGAAATTCACGTTCTTTTATTTATTTATTTATGACTGTGTTGAGTCTTCGTTTCTGTGCGAGGGCTTTCTCTAGTTGCGGCAAGTGGGGACCACTCTTCATCGCGGTGCGCGGGCCTCTCACCATCGCGGCCTCTCTTGTTGCGGAGCACAGGCTCCAGACACGCAGGCTCAGTAATTGTGGCTCACGGGCCCAGTTGCTCCGTGGCATGTGGGATCTTCCCAGACCAGGGCTCGAACCCGTGTCCCCTGCATTGGCAGGCAGATTCTCAACCACTGCGCCACCAGGGAAGCCCCTGTTTAAATGCTTCTTAATAACCTTCACTCATCAGTCCTAGTTCTGGCTCTTGCAGCCACGTGGTTGTCCTTCTTCCACATGAAAGCCCTTTTTATAGTTGAAGACAGTTCCTGTGCTGCCCTTAAAATCTTTTTTGTTCACAATGAAAACAAAAAACAAAAAAAACACCTTTTATTGTCTTCAACTATCCTTTTGAGCCAGACCTCTAAAAAGAGCTTGTCAAGAGGAAGAAAAAACTTGAAAGAAATATGTATATACTGTTATTATTTTTATTATCATTTAAAGAAGGAGTCATATCTTTTCTATGTTTTATAAATGAGGAAACTGAATCCAAGTGGTTAAGAGACAATCGAGATCAAACAGCTTATAAGTGACATTCGGAATATGGCAAAACAATATGCCTTGCCCTTGATAAATGTATGCATGAAGACCAAGGACACAGAGAGTAGCAGATGTATATAAATTAAACAAACATTTTCATTGGGTAAACTACACCATGCCTCGCTATAGCAGCAAGCTTACAAAGAACATGGAAGCATCCCTGCTTTTGAGGAGCTCACAATCATGACACAGTATGTAAATGAAACAGTGAAAGTAGGGACTTCCCTGGTGGCGCAGTGGTTAAGAATCTGCCTGCCAATGCAGGGAACACGGGTTCGAGCCCTGCTCCGGGAAGATCCCACATGCCGCGGAGCAACTAAGCCCCTGCACCACAACTACTGAGCCTGCGCTCTAGGGCCTGCGAGCCACAACTACTGAGCCCATGTGTCACAACTACTGACGCCCGCCCGCCTAGAGCCCGTGCTCCACAACAAGAGCAGCCACCAACCACAATGAGAAGTCTGCGCACCGCAACGAAGAGTAGCCCTCGCTCACCGCAACTAGAGAAAGCCCACATGCAGCAACGAAGCTCTAAGGCAGTCAAAAATAAATAAATATATAACAACAAAAAAATATATCGAAAAAGTATTAAAAAAAAAACAGTGAAAGTATGAAAAAAATTGCATGAGAAAATAGGAACAAAAACAACTAACTTGACTTGGGAGAGATGGAAAGTCACAAGAGAGGACGTGATATTTAGGCTAAGGCCATGAAGGATGAGTAGAAGTTTGCCAAGGAGCATGAACCATTACCTAAGATATTTCCTACAGAAGGAAGAGCATGTTTGGAGGGGAGATATGAAGAGTTCAGTTCCAGAGTTGAACTTCAGGTAACTTGGAAACATCCAAACAGAATAGCCAGGAGGCCATTACACCATGGAAAAGAAAATTGAAAAAACAGACTTAGGAGGTGCCTGCATTTTGACTGTAGAGCTGGAAAAAAACGTTTTCACTCTTCTACTAAATTGCAAAATGCTTTGGATAAAAGCTTAGAATGAATTACTTTTAACTCTATGATCCAAGAGGGTTTTCTTTTCTGAATCCTGGTGCAGAAACCCATTTTCACTGGTAATGATGAAATGAGAAAGAGGATAGGAAAAGTATCCTCTAAAGGGGTGAGTTTCAACAGTGTGAGAATGAAGTTATTCACCATCAAACTTTCTCTTTCACTCATAGCTACATACTGTTAATCTACAGCCAATGGGTTCTCAGGGCTTAGAGAATATTTACTGTAGTTTGTCATTCTAGCAAAACAGAAGTGAAGGTTTAGGCTTAGCTTTGAAATTCCTTAATATTGCCTGCCTGAAATTATTTCCAGGTAAATATGGAAGTGTCTTCTGGAGACTGATAAGCAATCTGTGAATTATTTTTTCCATCCTAGCAGAAATAGGTAGCTTGGTTTAGGTCTCCGTAGATTTGAAGCATGTCTGAGAGATACCGACATACAGATTTGCCATCATTAACTCTGTCTTTAAAGGCAGATGGGTGGTGGGACAGAGAAGGCTGCCAAGGAGCCACTGTGTGCCAAGCAACGTCACTCTGATAACTGTTCTGTTAAAGTGAAGGGAGCTGGCTTATATCAGGGTTACTCTGCTGTGACAAAGGCTGCACACAACAGGCTGCACTTGCACGAGACGGTTCTGGCAGGATCTCTTCAGCCTGGTGTTCGCTGAGCCTACCCCCTGCATGCTCCCTCCAACACCCACAAACTCCACTCCTGGTGTCTCCTGGAATGGAAGCTTGGACCTCATCGTCTTAGCTTTAGCTACACTTACACACAATGCCATGCCCATCGTAGTAGCTCCGTAATTATTTTTTGTTTGATGATAAATGCAGCCAACAAGAGTCACAAATTTAAAAAAATAAATTTGAGTCAACCCCACCTAGCAACACTGCCTGCCCACACGCTTAGGATCCATATGTGGAGGTCTTCAGAAGACACTGATCCAGAAAACTTGCTGCCGGCATTGTTTGCTCCTTCCTTCTTACGCATCCCTTGAAAGTTCCAACTTGAAATTTTGAATACTAACCTGGACAACCAATGGGGCTTATTTTAACCTCTAATACTACATTTCAACTTACTGAACAAAATGATCTCTCTCTGTCCTGAGGCTTCTATTTTGAGTTTTCTCTTGCCACCATTTAAGCATGCACTTAAAACTGGGATTTTTTTGAGCTTGGATGAGATGCAGAATAATTTTCTGTTATGCATGAGTGAGAGGCAGGAAAAATATTTCAGAGAAAGAAAGCTCTCTCTAAGTAGTTGTAAGAATAATTTTGGATAGAACTGATAGAGAATTTAATTTTAGCAGCATTAATATGTGGAACAAAATACTAAAATATCAGTTCCCTTCTTTGTGGTATATTGCTAATCATACGTAACACCTGTGATTAATACATATTTTAGTTGCATCTAAAGAATTCTCCTCTGTATGCCTGCATTATTCTGTCAGTATAATTTGGATAAGAGCATTTCAATGTGGTGTTTTTTATTATCTATCCCTCGGCTGTACATAGAGCCCAGGAAAGAAGAGTCTTTAGTAAATACACCCTAATAATGATCCCAGAACGTTTGATTTATGCACAAAAGCTGCTGTACTTCTTTCTGTTGGTAGCTTGTTTTACACACTGATGGCAAGAAAATTAAGAGCCTCCATTAAAAATACAGAGCTTCAAAATGTAAAAAACCCAAGACTTAGATACAATCCATTCAAGAATATTGTTCTCTGGGGCTGCTTTTGGTCAGCCTCTCTCCAGTTTAATCTGTCTCTCAGCAAAAATGCCAAGATAGTTCCAGGGAGTATTCCACTCAAAAATATTGCTTCTATATATATTGGCAGGAAGCATGTCTGGGAAGGAAAATCATCTTGTCCTAGAAGGCTGCAGAAACTGTCCTGTGAAAAACAGTGAAGTAAATCCAACATGGCAAACCAAAACAATGAAAGTAAAGGTGCATTATACAAAGGCTTTCGTAGCAAATTTGGTTTCCTTTTGAAAATTTTTGAGTCCTGCATAGACTCTACTCCTTAAGGCTGGAAAAGAAATAATTTCTCTCTGTCTTGTTATGAACCCTTCAGAGGAAAATCTGAGCAACAATTTGTGGTATTGTGGGATAATCCATTTTAACACTAATTGTGAAAGCAAGGCCATAATTTAGAGAAAATCAATGGATAGTTTCCCAGGGAGCTAATCCTGGAACTGATGTATTCCTTGTTCTCTTTCTCCTTGACTTCGTTGTCCCACTAAACACAGCTGAAAATCTTTGCCCCCTGAGTCTCTGGTCACAGCACTTGCCTTATTCTTTTCTTTCCTCCCCATCTTCACTCTGTTACCTACGATCCCACTCTGATCATTAATTCACATCAAGGTCTCTGCTTATGTAAAGTTATGAGAATCCATCTCTTGAATTTTCCACGGCAAATCTAATGCCCAAAGCCATACACATCATCTTCTATCCCAAACTTGGTGTCCCTGGGACTGCTGCAGTTCTGGCAAGGCACACATACCTTTCCAATGACTCAGGCAGCTAATTCTCTCCCACTTATGCCCTGTTATCCAGTTATCCAGTTAGACGTCAACTTTTCTAAATTCTTCCACTGTAATATCACCTAACAATGTTTATTTCTGGGTGATGGAATTTTATAATAAATACATATTAATCATTTAAACACACACACATTGCATCTTTAATATACATATAGACAAACATTTCCCTACATAGCCGTATCTTGTGTTTGTCTCTTCTTATCTCAGTACTAAGCTTTGTGTTTCTCTTTACTTCATTTCTAAGCTCATCTCACTTGTCCTCAAAACCTCACTTCTGACTTGGCTAAGAAGATGGAGGGCTTCCAAAGTGTGTTTTCCCTATTTCCATTCTTACAAACCTCAGAATTTCCCAGGATACTCAAATATTCCTCCCCTGTGTTTTCTAATTGGCCTTGATTCTTTGCCTTTATGTATGTTCTTGGATTTTGGTCCATCGACTGAATATCTCCTAACTCTCTCTGGCATCTTCTACCTCTTTCTGGAAAAAAAAAAAAAAAAAATCAACTTCTCCTGTACCCACAACATTCCCATAAGTCATCTGAGAAAAAAGGGCCTTTTTTAGCTCGCTAATCTCTCAAGCTACCAGGCCAATCCCCCTTTCCCTCACACCATTCTTGTTGAGAGAGGTTTGCTTTCCCTCCCTAACTTCCCACTGATTCCTCAACCCGCTGTACTATTTTCAGTTTTTAGCACCCTACTGAAATAGCTGTCTTGAAGATTATCATTTAACTCCCCCAAAACAAATGCAATAGCCTCACTGCCGTTCTTAGCCTTCTTGGCTTCTCTAATACATTTGTCACCACCAACAACCCCCTGATTCTCAAAATTCTCTTCTCCCTTGGCCCTGCGGCTCTCCAGTCCTCTGAGTTCCTTTCTATTTTCTTGACACATATCAGATTTCCCTTTTTGGCATGTCTTCCTCTTTCTATCCCTTAAATATAGATTTCCCCCAAGGTCCCATTGTTAACCCCTTACCTTCTCTCTATAGATTCTTTTTCAGGTCCATTCATTGGCTCACGTGTGACTGGCTAGCAAATTTGTATCTCTTCTCTCTTGAAATGAAGATTCGGTTTCTAACCACTTTCCAGACAGCTCTAATTGGCCTTTTGCAGGCACCTCAAACTCAACATGTCCAAAATGTAGCATAACATCCTCCCTGTAAATTTCCTCTCCTTGCCTGAAGTTCCTGTTTTATCCATATTCTTCCATGTTAAAAAAAAGATCGAATGGGATTGTTCTATTTACTCAACTGTTTCTTCATAGATATTTTAAGTGATCCTCATTACTGGAATATCTTTCTTCTTTCTTTCCAGCAATCCAGATGCTGTGCAACTTTTCAGATCTTGATGTCGAGTCCCTACTGTACTACGACCTGACCACTTCTCTCCTCTGACACCTGTGTCACTTAGGGTCTGTTCCTGTGATTGAACATTTAACAATTTATTACTTGTGACTCATTTATTTTTGTATCATATTTTCTGTAACTTTTTATGTGTCTATATTTCATGTACTCAATTAGATTGTAATTTATTTCAAAGCATGGTTCATTTATTACCTTTCCTCAATCTGTCTCCCTCATTCGTGTGTTAAAAACATGTTTGTGGGTAGGGACTATATGCCAAACACAATGTTAGATACTGGAGAAAAATATATATGACATATTCCAGGTCATAGAGGAATTTACCATCTAATGGAAGAGCCAGAAATAAACATAAATAGATATAGCAATGTGATGAATGTGTGTTAGAGGTTTGTGCAGTCTACTTTGGGAAAACAAGAAAGAATGGCCTTGAGGGATTAAAAATGATCCCAGGGGCTTCCCTGGTGGCGCAGTGGTTGAGAGTCTGCCTGCCAATGCGGGAGACACGGGTTCGAGCCCTGGTCTGGGAGGATCCCACATGCCGCGGAGCGACTGGGCCCGTGAGCCACAATTACTGAGCCTGCGCGTCTGGAGCCTGTGCTCCGCAACAAGAGAGGCCGCGATAATGAGAGGCCCGCGCACCGCGATGAAGGGTGGCCCCCGCTTGCCGCGACTGGGGAAAGCCCTTGCACAGAAACGAAGACCCAAACACAGCCATAAATAAATAAATAAATAAATAATTTTTAAAAAAATAAAAAATAAAAATGATCCCAGAAGACACTACCTAGCTTTATTCTCAAAGGAGGAATGATAGTTAAGAAGGTGGACAAAAATGAAAGGGCATTCCAGACAGAGCAAAGATAAATAGTTAAGAAAAAAGATAGTTTATTTGTAGGACACAAGTAATGAGGTATGAGTAGACTGAGGAAGTGACAGGACTTTGGAAAGACAAGAATCAGAAAAGATTTTAAATATCAAGCTAAGGGGTTGACTCAATCCTGGAGACAATGAAAAACCATGGGGAGATTTTTTAATATAGCTTTTTATTTAAGTCAGACATACACACAAGTACATAACTCATACATCCACAGCTCAATGAATTTTCACAAAGCAAACATACCTACTTAGCCAACACCTAGATTTAGAAACACTACCAGAACCCATGGAAAGATTTGAACCAATGGAAATATATTATCAAACTTGCACTTTGAAAGATCTTTCTGGTGCGTTGGAGGAAGAAACTGTTTGGCAGGGATTTTTTTCCCCGAAGTTCCTGAATCATTTCTTCTCCTCCCCCTTGAGATGGGGACAGATCCCTGAAGCTAATTTATGAGGTAAATACCACTCACTTCTCCAAAGGGACTCTCCAGATCAAGATGTCCAGAGTGGCCCCTGAGCCCAGACCCGACAAATTAAGCACCAAGAGGGATTCCCCTCTACCCTTCCTCAAAGGTCCCCCAGCAAATTAGATGAATTCACCCAGGTGAGCTGCCACAACCCACTGCATCACCTGTTGGGAACTGGAGGAACCCAAAGGGGTTAGGCAAGAGGTCCTGCCAGAGTTGCCAAAATGTGTTACCTGAAAACTGGGTTCACCTCTTAGTGGGTGTTGAGCCAAAAGACACAACAAAGCCAAAGAGCAGGAGAAGGAAGGATTTATTACTTGCAGCAAGTAAGGAGAACACTGGGGATCTTTCCCAAAGCAGTGTCTCCTGTTTGACAGGGATTTAGATTGTAAAAGCACAAAATCATAAAGGCTTTAAAGTAGTGGCATTGTGAATGGAGAGGAAATATTTAAGAGGCAGAATCAATAAGATAAGAGGCAGTCTTTCAATAGACCATTATGCCCATATCAATAATGCCCATATGGAACAGCTCACTCTCTGGTTCTTTGGCAAAGACCCTGTTTAGTCAGGGTTCCCCAGAGAGACAGAACCAATAAGGGTGTGTGTGTATGTGTGTAGGAGGCAAGGAGGGAGGGAGGGAGGAAGGGAGAGAGAGAGAAGGGAAGAGATTTTTATTATAAGGAATTGGTTCACATGATTATGCAGCTATGGAGGCTGAAAGGTCCCAAGATCTGTAGTGATCACCTGGAGACCCAAGAGAACTGAAGGTATAAATTTTCTCTAAGTCTGAAGGGCTGAGAACCAGAGAGCTGATGGTATAATCCAGTTTGAAAGCAGGCAGGCTCAAGACCCAGTTCTAAGGCGGGAAAAGACTGATGTCCCAGTGCAAGGTAGTCAGGCAAGAGGAGTTCCCTCTTACTCAGGAGAAGGTGTCTTTTCTTTCTATTCATGGCTTCACCTGATTCTATGTGATCCTCCCACTATAGAGAGGACAATCTCCTTTACTCTGTCTACAGATCCAAATGTTCATCTCATTCAAAAACACTCTCCCAGACACACCGAGAATAATATTTGACCAAATGTCTGGGTACCCCATGGCCCTAGCAAGTTGACACATAGAATTAACCATCATAGAACCCTCTCTGCTGATTGTTCCTTGAATGAGCACTGGAAGAATTGGGCTCTGTGCCTTTCTTCTTGTTCTGCCTCTGTTGCTGGCTGTGTTTTTGTTTGACATATTCTTTCTTTAGATGGTCTAGCAGCCTTTATCTCTCTTTAAAGTAACTTTCAATAACTACTCTTGTCCATAGATTTATTGTTTTAGGTTAACCACCTCTACATCAATTCCCATGATTAGGAGAATCATATTATCCACCCATCCACACTCCCATACTAGTGGGTTGGCCAAAACATTCCTTTGGTTTTTAAGTAAAAATAAAAGACACATTTTCAATTTTCACCAAGAACTTTATTGAACAACATATTCACTGTTTTGTTCCACTACCTTCTGCCATTTTTCAGGCAACTTCATAATTCCATCTTCCCAAAACTGTTCCAGGTGCCTTTTACAGTCTTCCTGGGAATTGAACTTTTTCCATTAAGAGAATTTTGTAAAGACCAAAATAAATGGAAATCCAAAGGTGCAATGTCTGGTGAATAAGGCAGATGAATCAGAACTTCCCAGCCAAGTTGTAACAGTCTTTGCTTGGTCATCAAAGAAACATGCGGTCTTGTGTTATCTTGATGGAAGATTATGTGTTTTCTGTTGATAATTCCGGACACTTTTCATTGAGTGCTGCTTTCAGTTGGTCTCATTGGGAGCAGTACTTGTTGGAATTAATCGTTTGGTTTTCCGGAAGGAGCTCATAATAGAGGACTCCCTTCCAATCCCACCATATACACAACATCACCTTCTTTGGATGAAGACCGGCCTTTGGTGTGGTTGGTGGTGGTTCATTTCGCTTGCCCCACGATCACTTCCCTTCCACACTATTGTACAGTAGCCACTTTTCATCACCTGTCACAATTTGTTTTAAAAATGAAATGTTTTCATTACGTTTAGGCAGAGAATTGCATGCGGAAATACCGTCAAGAAGGTTTTCTTCCCTTAATTTATGTGGAACCCAAACATCAAAGCGATTAACATAAGCAAGCTGGTGCCAATGATTTTCAATGCTTGATTTGGACATTTTGAGTATGTCGGCTATCTCCCGCGTGGTATAACGTTGATGGTTCTCAATTAATGTCTGGATTAGATCGTTATCAACTTCAAATGGTCTACCCGACCGTGGAGCACCGTCCAGCGAGAAAGCTCCAGCATGAAACTTCACAAACCACTTTTTAAATTTTATTTATTTATTTATTTAGTTAGTTAGTTAGTTAGTTAGTTAGTTATGTCTGCGTTGGGTCTTCGTCTCTGCGCAGGTTTTCTTTAGTTGCAGTGAGCGAGGGCTACTCTTCGTTGTGGTGCATGGGCTTCTCTCATTGCGGTGGCTTCCCTTGTTGCAGAGCATGGGCTCTAGGCGTGTGGGCTTCAGTAGTTGTGGCACGTGGGCTCAGTAGTTGTGGCTCATGGGTTCTAGAGCACAGGCTCAGTAGTTGTGGCACACGGGCTTAGTTGCTCCGTGGCATGTGGGATCTTCCCGGAGCAGGGCTCGAACCCATGTCCCCTGCATTGGCAGGCAGACTCTTAACCACTGCGCCACCAGGGAAGTCCCACAAACCACTTTTGACACGTTCGATCCATCACAGCACCTTCTCCATACACTGAACAAATCTTTTCTTGCGTTTCAATTGCGTTTTTACCTTTCTTGAAATAATAAAGCATAATATGCCGAAAATGTTGCTTTTTTCTTCCATCTTCTGTATTAAAATGACTACACAAAAATTCACCAATTTTGATAAGTTTTTTTTTTAATGCACACTATCACAGCTGTCAAAATACAGTCTAACAAAATTGTTTCAAATGAAGTTAAAGAAAACTAAGTGCTACTAGAGTCATCTTACGGAAAAAACTGAATGAACTTTTTGGCCCACCCAATACTTCTATCTGGTATACGTGCCAAATGATATAATAATTATTATTATTATGTTATTAATATACATACATATTATGTTATTAATATACATATTATTAATATGTATATTATTATAATAAGGATAATAAGAGAAAGGATATATAGAAAACAGAGGAAGTAATACATGTGTGAAAACAGAAGTGCCCTTTCTTAGCTGTAAATCAGTTTTTTAAATGTTTATTGCTATGAATCTGAACAGGTAAAATATATTTAGTTTACTGCTTCTATTTTTTTTTAAATTTATTTTATTACTCAAAGTAAAGGCATTGTCCAGGGCCTTTGCACATACTTGACCTCAGCTGCTCTCTCTCTCTCTCTCTCTCTCTCTTTTTAAAACTTCTCTACCCTTCTTATTTCTTCTTGGTAAATTTTTAACTTTTATCATGCCTGGAAAAAGCTCTGGAATGAAACACACTCAGTGATGGCCGTTCTGGAACACTACTCTCCTTGGTTGTCTGCCTGCTTATCTGACCACTGTTTTTAGCTTTCTCCCCCAGTCTCTCTTTCCCACTCCCTAAATATTCATGCCTGTAAGCTTCTCTCTTTGGCTTTTAGCTCTTCTCAGTTCGTGGTTCTCCTTGAATAACTAATCTACTTTCATTGCTTCAACAGAGTGTTAGGGTCCTCTGAGAAGCAAAATCCAAGATGCAAAGGAAAGTAAGAAGGGAGCTGGTAGAGGCTGAAATGCTGCCAGACTGCGATGCCAGTCAGAACCTAAGTGAGGCACAGAGAGGGAGGGAAAGTCGGGTGGAAGCATCCTGGAGTGCCGTGCAATTTCTGTGAATGTTTGCCAAGGTCACTGGAGAGTCCTCAAACCAGTCACTTATCAGAAGAGCCCCCATTTCCCTTCTGCACCCATTCATTGCCTGGGAGCTGTCCGTGGGAAAGTTGGCCTCGGTGCAAATACGGGAAGTATTTCAAAGTGTAGCAGCTGGAGCCATTGGTCAATTACACTCCCTACAGTCAGTGATATAAGGAGAGCATTGCATAGCTGCCACAAACCACCACCTCACAATTCCCAAACTCTAATCTCCAGCCCTGGCTTCTATTCTAAGCATCAGAATCATAATCTTTCTTTAAAAAAATTAATTAATTTATTTATTTTTGGCTGTGTTGGGTCTTCGTTTCTGTGCGAGGGCTTTCTCTAGTTGCGGCAAGTGGGGGCCACTCTTCATCGCGGTGCGCGGGCCTCTCACTGTCGCGGCCTCTCCAGTTGTGGAGCACAGGCTCCAGACGTGCAGGCTCAGTACTTGTGGCTCACGGGCCTAGTTGCTCCACGGCATGTGGGATCTTCCCAGACCAGGGCTCGAACCTGTGTCCCCTGCATTGGCAGGCAGATTCTTAACCACTGCGCCACCAGGGAAGCCCCAGAATCATAATCTTGCTTGCCACCAATTATCTTCAATACATGCCCCATATGAACCTCATTAATTTGCACAATAAATCATTATTGAGTCCCTATTATAATTCCAGACATTATACTCTTCTGAAGAAGCTGGACAAGGGGATAAACATGTAATAAGTAAATTATAAGTCACTTGTTCTCTCAACAAGTATTGATTGTGTACCTATTGTATACCAGGCACTGGGACAAGGTCCAGAGCTACAACAGTGAATAAAACATGATATGTGCCCTAAGGACTTCACAGTCCAGTTGAATAAGCTGGATTAAAAACCACATAATTATCATACAATGTAGTATATGTAATAGGAAAGGCATAATCTATGTCTTGAAGTACAAATAGGAGGTGTCCACATGGATAAGGGGAAGGGCAGGGTTTCTTAGGTTCTTAACGGCGTAAGCAAAGATGCATTGACAAGGAAAAGCATGGTGTGTGAGGAACTACATGGTCTTATTGTTGTAATTAGCTATTTAGATAAGTTAAGTGAAAAATAATAAATACCAGAGTTGAATGTTTGCCAAGTAAATGAAAGACTATGGAGGGAGAAAGGAGGTATGGGAAAGATATTTAAGAGATACAATTGTGAGGATTTGGTGACAGACTGGATTTAGGATGGCAGAAAAGAAGAATCTTCCCAATCTCAGCATGTCCAACACCTGTCTCACCTCCTATATTTTATCTCTCCCTGCTACCATCATGCACAAAGATGCTCCAGTTGGAAACTTCAGTGAGATCCCAACCCAGAGCCTGGCAGGCATGTGATAAATGCATAATGAGCAAACGACTTCATATCTATGAATCCAAAACATGAACTGGCATCATTGCCTATATCACCAGAGTTCTTAGCTGCAACCTCAGAATCTATTCCAGAGAGCTTAAGCAGAAAAGGGGTTTATTAAGGGGTATTAGGTAGCTCATAGGAAAAAAAGAGAGAGCTGGAGAATGACAGGAGGCTAAATTTTCAGGAAAAATGTTCATGACTAAACCACAGAACTGGTCTGAGGAGGAAATGGCCACCACCCCCCCCCAATGCTAAGTGTTAAACCTTGGAACTTGACCGAAATGTCTGCTGCAGCTGGCATCAGGGCCACTTCTGTGTCAGGCATTTGGCCTGCCCAACACTGCTGCGGCAACCACTATCAAAACTGGGTACCAACCACAGCAGCAACAACCAAAGTCACACGTGGAGCCTGTTTCCTTTGCTTCTGGCATCAGTGGGTGTATCTTGTGTGGGTGTCTCTGACTGGTGGAACCTGGATCACTTGCTTGAGTTTCAGCTGCAAAGGAGACTGAGGCACTTGAGTTTTGTTTTCAAAGTCAGAAATTCTATGTTAGAGAAGTGGGGTTCTTAATGTGGGAAATGTCCAAATATAGGAAGTAGTCAAGCCATGATGGGCAGCTCTACACATGATGTGCATAGCTTCACACATCTTGTGATTTTTATGTAAGAATTAATTTTGACACCTATTTAGAAAAGGCACCAAGCAGACTGTCCCAAGTTAAAAAAGGAATAATCCCTACCTTGAAGCACACATTTCTGAAGCTTAGACTTCTTTAAAGGGTGTGAGACCATTTCGTACTGCAAACACAGGTAGTCTCACAAGTTTTGATTGCAACTAATATGTTACATTGTTTTACATAAGTGGTTAGGCCTATGTTCCACAAAATACATTCCCCTTCTCCAGGCCTACAAATTAGCTGACAATTTCTTCCATTTAGTGGGTTCCTTTATTTATCTTAGATTGAATAATAGTCTGTTTTCTTCTTCCTTCTTCAAATTGAACAGTTTGGGAGTGCTGTGTATCATTCTGCCAGCTACCACTGCTAGTTCTTGAATAAAATTTGCTCAGATGTTTTATGGTCTAAACAGGCACTTCCAGTAGAACTTTCTGTGATGATAGGAATGTTCTGAATCTGTGCTGTCTGGTCAGAAGGCACTACTGTAGTCACAGGAAGCTATGGAGCCCTTGAAATATGACTGGTGACTCTATGGGACTGGATTTATTTTATTTAATTTTAATTAATCTAAATTGAAATTTAAATAGCTACATATGAATAGTAGCTAGTGAGTTGGACAATGTAGGTATAAACCTTCAATATTACAAAAGGACCTTAAATATTAAAAAATGATCCTAGGCTCTTCAATCCCCAACATTCTTTCCTTTACCTCTATTTATGCAAAATATTACTATCCCTGCTATCTGGAGTTGGGTCAGTTTCCTTTCTTTAAATTTTATTGACAGTCTTGACATAGACTTGAATAACTGTCTTCTTTATTGGAATCAGTCAGAACTGGACACACTCCAAGTATATAAAATCTGTATGATCTAGATAAGTGTGTAAAGGCCTCCTTGATCCATTCATTTCCAGCAGAAAATGAATTCAATGATTAACAGTGAAGTGTGATTATACAAGCAAATTCTGGGAAAGGTTATATATATATATGTTTTAACAATAGAGGGACAGATTATTCTTACTGATTACAGGTGTGTCTTTAAAATCTAGTTAAGGGGAAAATGGCCAAATACTATCAATGCAAATATGCATCATGATGATTGTAGGATTAACTAAATGATCTTAAACGAAAATAAATGCATAATGATGAAACTAAACTAATCACAATTTATGCTAAAAAAAGAGAATGAAAATAAATGCCAAGTCTACATCTTATCTGTGTTGCAATTATCCCACGAAGTAACTATCACTCACAGGCAGGCTCAGTAAGAACCTGCTACAAATCCATCAATGCATGGCAGCCAGACTTCATAGCAAAACATAGATAGGAGTTTAGTTTAGTTTAGTTTATAAAATTTTAGAACTCACTTGAGAGGACAGTCAAATTGAATACAAATTTACCATCCACGTAAATTGTATCATTCACCTGGAAAAACTGAAGGAAGGTCGTGCTTTGCTTTCGATTGGTTCACAGCCCAAAGGACTCTCACACTTTGAGAATCCCCCACTCTAGTCATTGAACTTAGACTCTTTGTTCTCTGACACCGTGTTCCACCATTTGGGTCATAGTCTGCCGAATTTAAATAGATAAACAAGCAGATAAATAGGTAAGGATCAGTTACATGATGTTTAACTGGACTGGATATGAAAAGGCATTCATATCTACATTGAGATTTTCCTCACCATTCTAAAATATAATCTTTTCTATCATGAAAGCCCTCTTGATCCTTACACATGAAATCAGGGGGAAACAAAGTAAAGGAAATTGGAAAGCTGAGAGGGGTCAGCAAGAAGGTACTTTGGAGTGTGGAGAAAGTCGTCAAAGCCAATGTAACCTCCCAAGTATACCTGAGTCGAGGTCTGTCCTGTGGCATTCTTAAGGGAAATCAGATCTCCCAGACAGAAAATCATTCACTTATTCAACAATATTTACCTGGTCCTGCTTAGCAACCTTATTTTAGATATATGAAAACAGAAAAGCTTAAACACTACCTTCCAGGGATTACAATCTATTCAGTGAGACTAATTCATCAGACTCATTCTGAACCTAAAGTGATAAAATATAGTTCATCTTAGCATTAGGCAATGCTCTTATTTTTTAGGGTGGCATGCCACATCCAAATATTCCAGAAGTTTCTATTCATTTAACTATTTTTGTATTATTATAGTACTGAATAAAAACAGGTTAAGAGGGGCTTCCCTGGTGGCACAGTGGTTGAGAGTCTGCCTGCTAATGCAGGGGACACGGGTTCGTGCCCTGGTCTGGGAGGATCCCACATGCCGTGGAGCGGCTGGGCCCGTGAGCCACAATTACTGAGCCTGCGCGTCTGGAGCCTGTGCTCTGCAACAAGAGGGGCCGCGATAGTGAGAGGCCCGCGCACCGTGATGAGGGGTGGCCCCCGCTTGCCACAACTAGAGAGAAAGCCCTCGCACAGAAACGGAGACCCAGCACAGCCAAAAATAAGTAAATAAAAATAAATTAAAAAAAAAAAAAAGTTAGTTTAAATTAAAAAAAAAAAAACAGGTTAAGAAATCATTTATCCACAGCAATAATGTTAACAGCATTATGATAATTATGGTGATAATTCTATGAAAAATAAATATGTAGGCCATCCCTAAACATCCAAAAAATTCAAAAGTCATGTGGAAATCAAACATCAGCTTCTCTTATTTTTGAAGAGCAATGTAAAAGTCAATGTATCAAGAAGAATAGTTCCACAATCTGAGGTGGAGATCTTCTCTAGAAAAATAGAACATTAAACTAATCTTAATATTTCTATGAACCAAAAATAAAAAGATAGTGTGTCCAATCTGAAACATAAGCAAAAGATTTGTTTAACCCTCCTGAATCTAAGTTCCTCCAGTCAACTCAATAGTGTGAACTACTTGTAAGGCTTTTCACCCAACAGATCCTTTCAATGCCTGGAAGTAGAGAAGAGTAAACCAATAAATTAATTTTAATGCTTCACATTATCCCTGGGAAAATCCTTAGAAAGTTTTCTTTGACACATCCATGATAGATTCCAAAATATACTGTTAATATGATACAAACTCATTTATACAACTAGATTATAACCTAACATGATTTCTGTATTTAAAAACATGGATATCCACAAGTCCAGAGGGACCACTCCTCATACACTCACACATGACATAAATTCCAGCTTTGGAAGTAGTCACAAGCAAATCTTTTCAGCCCTTCTTCCATATACATTCAGATTCTACAGAGGTTATCTCCAAAGAGAGGTGTTCATACCCCTGACGACTGTATGAGAAGAAAATATTAGAACACTTACTTACGTGTATACAAAAAATAAGAAATAGGTTACTAATATCTTCCATACTAGGTCCCTCACTTGGTTCACTCGCTAGATCGTCACATGAGTGTACAACACCAGAGGTCTCCAGAGGGAAGTGGAGGAGTTCCATGATACCGAAGGATTGGTATTGGCAACCTCACCCAATCTCTGCTTCTAGCAAACTTCAGTAAGTTGTAGTTTACATGTGCTAAGTGTAATTAAAAGTATTTTATCTTCATTAGTAGACTCCTAGACACTGGAGTCTAGCTGTTAAAAGGAGAGTCTCTAAATCCAAAATAGCTAGGGTCAGATCCTGTCTGACTTTGAACAAGTTTCTTGTTAACTTGTCTCTGCCTTAGTTAATCTCATCTGTAAAATGGGAATGAAACTGAATTGATAATGTATGTAATGATGAGATTAACTGAGTTAATATTTGTAAAGCACTTAAAACAGTGCCTGGAGAATAGTAAGCTCCATATAAATCTCTGTTAAATAAATATGTACTCATGAGACAAGGAGTATCTGTGAAAATATTTTGTGCTGCAGAGAGGTTCATGGTTACCCCATGGCAAAACATTTCAAACTCTTGTCAAACTTAAAGTTGAATTATATAGTCTTCTTTTACAGAGAAGAAATGTTTTCCAAATTTGCTGATCTTTTCTGTGATGATCTGGGCGAGACAAGTAGAGAAACCCCAATTGCCCATCCAGACAGGTCAGTCAACGACAAGAGGCAGACAATAATCAGGATGGATGTGCCCCAGTCAATATCCTGTTTGATCAATGTGGAGCATCCTAGTAGATATGAAAAGAAAGAAAATTTGTTTATCTTTTCTGTGATAAATGCCGGTCAGTAGTAAGCCTCCTACAAATATTAAGACAAAACAAAATGAAATGAATCTGCCCCATCAAGGTGGAGGTGAGATTTTAGCAATAAGTAAGAAAGTAACTGCTTCTTTTTGAGTACTATGGAAACAGCCTTCTGAAAATGGGTGTTTAGAAATGTTTATATCAGTGTGTGATTTTGTTTGAAAATGATGGGTCATTCATTAACATTTTTATTTCTACACACACAAAAAATCTTGGAAACAGAATTTTCTAACTCGTTACAAAAATATGGAGTTGCATTGGAGTTTGGAAATGTTTGAAAAACTTAAAAAGCAAAAAACATCCCATTTATATTGCATATTTTTATTTATTTTTAAGTAGTGTTTCTTTTATCTTTGTCACATTCTTTTTAAATTTTACCTTTATGTATGCTTTATGCCCATAATATGTTTGTCAAGAAGGAATATGTATATAATTTGTAAATAAATAATTAAGGGTTATATGATGAAAATATCTTTACTGCTATGGGTGCATGATTTAAAAAAAAAAAAAAAGACTACCATTCTACTACCTAGAAATCGTCATTCTTGAGCACCTGCTGGGTGACAGAAACTTATCATACTAACCTTACTTAATCTTCACGATAAGTCTAAGAGACAGGCACTTACATCATTCCTATTTTCCAGAATAGAAAACTAAGTTTAAAAGAAGTAAAATAATTTCCCTAAAGTCATAGAGCATGCAAGTGATTGAATCAGGATTGGAACACGGTTTTATCTGGCTCCAAGGACATAATGGTAGCTGTGTTGCTTCTCCACTTTCCTAAATACAGAAGGATTGTGCTGGTACCACACAGCAAAATAACTTGAACAGAATAATAGCAGAAAATTCAGCCGGGTTAACTTAAAGAAAAGATATTTTGGTTACATATATACAGACAGTCTTTAACTTTCAAATGGTTTGTGCTCTAAACTGGGAAATCATTTGTTAGGAATGTAAATAGAATGCATTTTCTTATAGAAACAAAACTAAAGATAGCAGCTGAATTTCTAGACTATACACAATCCTATTCTTCTCATAACATATCTGAATTATTAGATATTAGCAGTGAAAAAATAGCAGAAAACCAAACTTCTGCAATGTCAGCAATTGAACACACACATAGAATCAGAATATTGCTGCTTAAGGAAAAACACGTTCTAAAGGACTGTGATAAGGTATAGGGAAATTTTGTGCATGTTTCCAAAGCAATAGTTCCTTCTTTTCATGGACTTCAGAAGTTAATGGTATCAGTTGTTTACAAAGCCTAATTTAACTTCAAAGTATATAAATTTAATGTTCTTGATAGAGGTGTATAATTAGTGTTCTCTTACTTTTATCAGAATTGATTAAGGCCATTTTCTGAGCTAAGGAAAAATGGGCACATGGGCAGAGAGAAAGAAAGAGGGGTTGAGAGTTCGATTTTCCTGAGATAAAGTTAGCAGAAAAAGAGAATAGGAAGATTAGCAATGACGTGTATATTTGTAAAAAAACACTGTCTTCAGTAAAACTGGCATGGGGTGGAGAAAAGAGACACAGCATGGCAAGCGCTTATTCAAACCCATTCACTGTGGTTCTGCTAGGTGCCAATTTTGCTGTTATATTATAATCTTGTTTAATGTTTTTGGATGAGGTAGGCCCTCCTTCCCCTGAGATTGCCAGGAGTTTGGTTGCTCCAGGGCAGTTTGGTTGTGGTGGTGACTGGGATGGATAGGCAACAGATGTCTTGAAGGACAGATGTCAGGTATGTCGATTGCAAGAACATTCTCAAGGTGGCTTTGAGAGCAGAGAATGACTAACAACCAAATTATGAGTCCAGAGTTTTTAATTCAAGAAGCACTTAAGATGCAGCATTATTCTTTCTGGCAATGAATTAAAATCAGCAACCTCCACTGAGAGAAATATTTAACTAATCACTCTGTGAAATCTCCCAGGATTCTCTAGCTCCGAAGAGGAAGAACATTAGAATTGGAATACTTTTCAGAGAATGATTCATTCTCATCTTTACGAGGAAAATGTTTTATATATTTTCGGTCAGCTTCCCTAGATTGTTGCACTTAGAAATACACTGGATACACTGGCTACTCTCTTCTTACTTACAATACACTTTTTTTTTTTTTTTGACTTAAAAAGAAATTTATTTTCTCAGAGTTCTGGAGCCTAGAAGTCCAAGGTAGGCGTCAGCAGGTTTGGTTTCTCCTGAGGCCTCTCTCCTTGGCTTGCAGATAGCTGTCCTCTCACTGTGTCCTCCCATGACCTTTTCTCTGTACATGTGATCCCCTGTGTCTCTCTTCTTATGGATCAGGGCCCCACCGTAATGGACTCATTTAAACTTAATCACTTCTTTAAAGAAATTTTTTTTCCAGTCTAATTGAGATATAATTGACATATAGCACTGTGTAAGTTTAAGGTGTGCAGCATAATGATTTGACTTCATACATCATGAAATGATTATCAATAAGTTTAGTGACCATCCATCATCTCATATGGATACAAATTAAAGAAACATTTAAATGTATTTTTCCACGTGGTTAAGGACTCTTAGATTTACTCTCAACAAATTTTGTATATAACATACAGCTGTGTTACTTATTTTTATCATGTTGTACATTACACCCTAGGACATATTTATCTTATAACTGGAAGTTTGTACCTTTTGACTGCCTTCATTCAATTCCCCCTCCCCCTCCCCCTGGGTGCTGGAAACCACAAATCTAATCTTTTTCTGACTTGTTTTTGTTTCTGAAATATAATTGACCTACAACACTGTCTTAGTTTTTGTTATACAACAGAGTGATTCGATATTTCTATACATTTCAAAATGATCACCACATTAAATTGAATTACCATCTGTCACCATACAAAGATATTACATAATCATTGACTATATTCCCTATACTGTACATTTCATACCTGTGACCCATTTATCTTGCAGTTTGAAATCTGTAACCTCTTAATCTCCCTCCCCTATTTCTTTCCTTCCTTCACCTCCTCCCCTCTGGCAACCACTGTTTGTTCTCTGTATTTATGACTCTGTTTCTGTTTTGTTTTGTTTGCTCATTTGTTTTGTTTTCTTTCTAGATTCCACATATAAGTGAAATCCACATGTAAGTGAAATCTGTCTGATTTATTTCACTTACTATAATACCTCTGGGTCCATCCATGTTATCCCAAATGGCAAGATTTCATTCTTTTTTATGGCTCAGTAATATTCAGTTCTATATATATATATATATATATATATATATATATATATATATATATCACATCTTCTTTATCCATTCATCTATTGATGGACACTTAGGTTGCTTCCAAATCTTGGCTATTGTAAAGAATGCTGCTATAAACATAGGGGTGCATGTATCTTTTTGAATTAGTGTTTTTGTTTTCTTCAGATAAATACGCAGGAGTAGAATTGCTGGATTGTATAGTTGTTCTATTTTTAATTTTTTGAGGCATCTCCATACTCTTTTCCATCGTGGCTGCACCAGTTTACCTTCCCACCAATACTGTACTAGAGTTCCTTTTTCTCCACATCCTTGCCAACACTTGTTATTTGTTGTCTTTTTGATAATAGCCACTCTGACAGGTGTGAGGTGATATCTAATTGTGGTTTTGATTTACATTTCCCTGATGATTAGTGTTGGTGAGTATCTTTTCATGTGCCTGTTGTCCATCTGTATGTCTTCTTTGGAAAAATGTCTCTTCATGTGCTCTGCTCATTTTTCAGTCAGGTTGTTTGGGACTTTTGGTTTTTTGTTTGGTTGTCTTTTGACATTGAGTTTTATGAGTTTTTTGGTATATTTTGGATATTAACCCTTTATTGGATATATCATTTACAAATGTCTTCTGTTCAGTAGGTGGCCTTTTCATTTTGTTGATAGTTTCCTTCACTGGGCAAAAGCTTTTTAGTTTGATGTAGTCCCACTTGTCTACTTTTGCTTTTGTTTCCCTTGCCTGAGGAGACAAATCTCCCCCTCCCCAAATATTACTAAGACTGATGTCAAAGAGTACACTGCCTGTGTTTTCCTCTAGAAGTTTTATGGATAAAAATTTTCAACAAAATGAGTATAGTGGGAACATACTTCAACATAATAAAGGCCATAGATGATAAGCCCATAGTTAACATCATACTTAATGGGGAAAAGCTGAAAGCACTTCCTCCAAGATCAGGAATAAGATAAGAATGCCCACTCTTGCCACTTTTATTCAACCTAGTATTGGAAGTCCTAGCCACAGAAATGAGGCAAGAAAAGGAAATCAAGGAATCCAAATTGGAAAGGAAGAAGTAAAACTCTCACTGTTAGCAGATGACATGATACTATACAGAGAAAATCCTAAAGACACCACCAAAAAACTACTAGAACTCATCAACTTTGGTAAAGTTGCAGGATACAAAATTGATATACAGAAATCTATTGCCTTTCTCTACACTAACAATGAACTATCAGAAAGAGAAATTAAAAATTAATCCCATTTACATTCACAACAGAAAGAATAAAATACCTAAGAATAAATCTAACTAAGGAGATAAAAAACCTGTAGTCAGAAAACTGTAAGACACTGATAAAAGAAATTGAAAAGGATACAAACAGATGGAAAGATATACCATATTCATGGATTAGAAGAATTAAAATTCTTAAAATGACCATGCTACCCGAAGTAATCTACAGATTTAATGCAATCCCTATCAAAATACAAATGGCATTTTTCATAGAACTACAACAAATAATTCTGAAATTTCTATGGAAGTGCAAAAGACCCTGAATAGCCAAAATAATCTTGAGAGAAGAACAAACCTGGAGGTATCATGCTCCCTGATTTTACACTATACCAGAAAGCTATAGTAATCAAAACCGTTCGGTAGTGGCACAAAAATAGACACATAGATCAATGGAACAGAATAGAGAGCCCAGAAATGAAGCCACACTTATATGAACATTTAATCTACAACAAAGGAGGTAAGAATATACAGTGGGAGAAAGACAGCCTCTTCAAAAAATGGTGTTGGGAAAACTGGAAAATTACATGCCAAAGAATCAAACTGGACTACTTTCTCACACCATATTAAAAAATAAATCCAAAATAGATTAAAGACTTAAATGTAAGAACTGAAAGTATCAAACTTCTAGAAGAATACAATACACTTTTAAATTCATTGTAGTTTAACTTCTTGGTCCTCACCCTCTCTAACCTTAAGATAGGGCATAAATTGATATTACTCACCTCCTTCCTTTTTGAAACTCTTGTCTCTCATTGAACTCTTATCACTCTCCTTCTACTTTTTAAAATGCCTCATTTCTGTCTGTCTATGACTTTATATTTGCTGCACTTCTAAATTTAAATATCTTCTAGCATTCTTCTTTCAGTTCTATTTTTTCTTAAACCCTCCCATGGCATGTCATCCACACACAACTTGAACAATTACCACCATTGAATAAATCTCCATATACAATTGACCCCTGAACAACATGGATTTGAACTGCTGGGTCCACTTACATGTGGATTTTTTTCTATTAATATTTATTACAGGATCTGAAGTTGATTGAATCCATGGATGCAGGACCATGGATACAGAGGGCCAACTATAAAGCTATACATGGATTTTTGACTGCATGCAGGGTCAGTGTCTGTAACCCCTAAGTTGCTCAAGGGTCAAATGTTTATCTCTGTCTCCCCCACCTTTATATCTCTTGACCCCTAAAGTCCCAGGACTTGACATCCATGCTTGATAGTAATTCAAATTGCTAAATCCAGTAGGTTCTATTTCCTCAGTGGTTTTCCCTTCCAGTCTCTTTATCCAGTCCTACTACTACATTGGCAACTTGGGAACAATCATTATTTCCATCCTGAACTATTAGATAGCAACCCAAATACTTTCCCTACTTCCAGTTTTCCTCTGTGGATTTTTATTTTATTTTATTTTTTTTACTCAAGTTGCCTTCTGCAAGCATATTCTACATATAATATCCTTGTTCAAAAACACTTAATGGCCCTGAGAAGAACCTACCCAGGCTATGTGGGAATCCTGACCTAGGTAATAAATGGGTGCCGTTTTAAGCTGCTAAATTTGTGGTGATTTGTTGCACAGAAATAGGAAACTAACACACTCTTCAAGACATGGCAGCTAACACCCCCTAGAGTGAGCAGTCCAAGAGACACAAAGGAGGTAGCCACAGTGCTTTTCTGTGGAAAAACGATGAACAGTCTATTGGTTAGAAGTCACTAAGTCACTAAGGCCAACCCACACTCAAGGGGAAAAACATTAAGCTTCACCTCTTGGAGGAAGAAATATCAAAGAATTTTTGGATATATTTAAAAGCCACCATAATAATAATAATAATAATAATAATAATTAATGTCTTCTTATTTTTACTATTGCTAAACAGTAGTTCATTTAATACAAAAAAAAAATAGGTAGCGTTTTTACGCACATTTTTGTAGATGAGGAAACTGAAGCACAGAGAAATTAAATAATTTTCCCAAGGTCATGGCTACTAGCTGGCTGTGTTGGATGCCAGTCCCAAAATCTTAACTCCAAAGACACTGTGTTAATTTTGGCAATGCAGTTAAAAATAAGCTTCATAATAAAATCTGTAAACAAAATACTAAAATATTTGCCAATGAAAATATACCTGGCTGAATTCATAATTAGTTCAATGACCATTTCTTTCTAATTAGGGATGACCAATTAATGACTGAAGTCTACCTGGAAGGGAAAATAGAGTGGTTTGCTTAGAATTATATCTTCTACAATTTTCTCTAAAATATTTTATTAATGCTTTGAATGTCAACATCAAAAGCATGCTTACCAAATTAATGAACGGCAAGAAGATAGTAGAAAAGCCAGTATACCAGACCACAGAATCAGGATCCTAAAGGTGCTCATAGTATATAATTATAGGACAAATCTAACACAATGAAATTTTTAAATGATAAATTTAGAAGTTCAACACTTGAGTACTGGATTGGGAAAACTGACTTAATATTTGCACTCCCTAAAACAATTTTAGGCAGGTGTTAATTGACCCTAAGCTTAATATATGTTAACTTGGTGACGTGCCTGCCAGAACCTGAATAGAACCTCAGGCTGTATTAGAAGCAGAAGTGATGGTACTTAGACCAGACCTAGAGAAACAAATCTGGTATTGATTGCTACACTGAAATGGGAATGCAGGAATTTACAGAGAACAGATTAATAGTAATTGCAGGAGTCTTAAAAAGTATGTCGTAAAAGAAACAATTAAAGCACCCAGGAATATCTAAATTAGAAAAGAGAAGGAAAAAAGGAGAACATATTTCCTGACTTAAACACTAGAAGAGCTGATATGAAAAAAAAAATCATTTTAGGAGGCAGAACTAAAATAAATAGATAGACATTGTGGGCAGGCAGATTTTCAATCAATACAAGAACTCTAACAGTTTTAGTCATCTAACAGCGGTCCAGGCTGTCTTAGAAGTTGGTGAGTTCTGAGTCACTAGAGGAATTCCAAAAGAGACTGAATGGCCTCTTGTCAGATGCTGTAGGAAAGATCCATTTTGTAGACAGAAAGTTGGAAAAAATTACTTCTAAATCACCTTCAAACTCTAAATGTCTTCAGTTCTATCCTACAAGTCCTTGATACCTCCTCAACCTTAACTTCTATCGTTTGGCCTGCTAAACCATGGCCCCCAGGCAAGCATGGCTACTCCCTGTTCCCCATAACCACCACCTTTTATTTCTTGGCTCTGTATTTTTTCTCATCTTCTTCCCTTCACTTAGATTGACTCCATTAGCATCTTACGTGATTGCCAGAATCACACTCATCCTTGAAGATCAAGTACAAAGCTTCCGCATCCCTGATGCTTTCTCCAATAACTAATTATCCTCTTCATTTCCTTAGCACCATGTTCACCTCTCTTACATAGCTTTTTTGACACTCTGTCTTGTATTAGACATTTTTATTAGCTATCTTTATTCCCTATAAAATTGAAAGCTACTTGAAGGCAAATGACCATCTATGCTCATTTCAGCATTTCTGTTCAGTGTGAAGTATGATTGCCGATAACAACCTTAATAAGACATGCTTATTAAACTGGATGTGGCAGAGTTACTGCATGAAATCAATAGCAATATTGTAAGAATAATTTAAATATATTTTTCTGATTAAACATACTTCTGAAGTGGAATATTTGTGCCTTTTTCATTGACCCTACTAATTCTTTTTTTTTTTTTTTTTGGCCTGATTTTTCAAACTGTGGTACAATACCTGGCATTTACCATTTTAACCATGTTAAAGTGTATGGCAGCATTTAGCACATCCACAGTGTTGTATAATCATCACCACTAAGTAGTTCCAGAACTTTTTCATCATCCAAAAATGAAACCCATACCCATTAAGCAGTCACTCCCATTCCCCTCCCTCCCAGCCCCTGGCAACTGCAAACCTGCTTTTTGTCTCTATCCTCTTGGTTCTTTCAAAACTCTGACACAAAATCTTGTGCCAAGTGGTTATTCAGTAAATATTTGTCAAACTAAATTTGAATAAAAAGGCACTCTCAAAAAATGTACATGATGCAAGAGAAATAAATAGCAAGAGAGATCTATATTTTAAAGTGCAAATTATTTTTAAAGGATATTGTTTCTGAGCATAACATTGTATAGAAGAATGTTAGTGATTTTTTCAAGCAAGCACTTTGAAATATAAAGTCTTATGCAAATGATTTAAAAAAAAACAATTAATGAGCTTTCAAAACAAGTCAGAAATTAGCTGTACAAAAGTATTTTGGAATAAAGTCTTTTAATTTTGCAATTAGAACTTCCTATTCTCCCTCAAAATACACATGAATGATTAAGATGACAAAAAAACAACTTAAGAGTTGGTTTAAAAGAGATTTTAGGTTTTCCATATAGTCTTCACTGCTTATTTTGTAAATTCTTATACAAAATAGCTTATTTTGTGATATTCAAAATACTGTTATTTTCTATTTTGCCTTCTTAAAACCATTCAGGAAAGGAGAATTTCTTTTTTGTGGGTTTGTGTGATTTCTGAGAGTTGAAAGATGCACAGGGGTGAGTTCCCATGCCAGTTGTCACTTCCACACAAGAACCTCATTGAAAATTCTGGTACTGGTTTGTGATGTCATCTGTTGGTGGTTGCACAAAAACTGAGTTTGACACATGAAAGTGTTCCTTTAATTTTTCTCTTCTTCCATGGGAGCCTCCATACCTTTATAATTTTATAATTTTTACTCCTGCTGCTGGAGAATTCACTGCCTTATGCCTCAGTTTCTCCACCTAATAAATTAGTTACATAGATCTTATAGCTTAGAGAAACTGTGCATTTTTTGTTCAGTATTAAGAGCTCTCTGACTGCAGAGGGTTTTCCAAAGTATAACAATACAATGATGCACAAGTGACAATTTAAGTTAATTAAATTCAGTGACATTAAACTAACCATAAAACTCCCAATATGCACAAAATGACTCATTTCCAACAAGCCCTATTTAATATCATGAAATTGTAAAGGGATATGATTTAGTTAGCTATTATTCCAAACAATTTTGAGGCCAAATTAAGAGCACCTTTTTCCTGAAAAGAGAAGACTACTTTGCTGTCATGATTATTTTTACTTATTTTAGCCCATTCAAGACTTTTCTTGTCATGTTTTATTTTTTTGTATATCATAGGGGAAAAAAATGGAATGAGGGAATTTCTCTAATTGTTCTAAGTGGAAGTAGAGTAGGTAGTAGACATATAAAAGAAAATAAATGAGGGGAAAAGCTGGTTTACAATAAAAGTGAAGCTAGTCATAGAAAGGTGTCTTTCCTCTGTGACCTCTAACAGATAAAAGGAAAAATGGAAGTTAAACATGGCTGTATTTAATTCTCTCTAGGTGAAAATTAAAAGTCAAGAATGTCACTGGAAAAATGCAGTCATCCTTCCCTAAGAGCTCTCCTCTCTGGCACCACGGCATCTGCTGTGTAAAACCTTCAAACGTGCCCTCGCTTAATCTCCTCCATCCAACTGCCAGAGTTCTCCAACTTTCCCAGTTACTCCTTTTATCCCCAGTGCTGTGTAGGTTATGTTGTGTCATCCACAACACAGAGAGGAAGGGTAGCATATTCTCTTGATACCTATTTGAATTATGCCCAATGATACAGATAAGAGGAAGTAGGAAGGAAAAGTACTAGTGAGTGACATGGAGATCTAGCCTGTCTCATGAGACCTTCAGCATGGAAGTGACTTTGGACTGGTTCCGGGAAGCATAACAGAGTTGTAGAGGTTACAGAAGGCAAGCTGCATAAATTTGAACTCTTGCCAAGAGGAATTTATGCTTGAGGTGAGAATACCATCTAACGGTATAATTAAAGCCTATGGTGGAAAGTTAGGGGAAGTGAATGGAGTCCTGCCAGTTTTGTTGAAACCAGTCCTTTTGGAGGGTCCTTCCTCCTTCTTGTTTTCTGTTCACGAGTACCACAGGGTGGTGATGCTCTGAGTCATTATGAAGAAAATGAAATGAATGGTCAACGTATTTAAGTGGAGGGGGGGTGGTGGGTGGCAGAGGGCCTGCCCCATCCCACTCCTCCCACCCCCAATACTGGGAAGATACGAGTTCCTGTGCAGACCATCTCATTTCCTTTCTTCAGTTCCAAATATAATGTCATGATGTGAAGAAAAAAAAAAGACTATACTTTCAGTCATCTTTGCCTAATGCATTATCTGTCAAATTAAGACCAGAATTTACCTGAATAAGGTAGTTTCATTTTTCAAGAAAAGAGGCACTTTGGGCAAAATTCTATAAATTTAAAGAAAGAAATAGATCATCTGTCATAGATTATTCAAAAATGTCTATGTAGCAAACTGTACATTCTGTGTGGTATCTATAAGGCAGGGACTTTGTGCATTTAGCAGTTGTGCTGTTGGCTGGAGGGCTGGTCACGTTTAAAAGTTTTGAAGATTTAATCCTAAACTGGAAGTAAGAGAGTTAACTTTAATATATAAAATGACAATAAATGGAGAGATGCAAAAAATACTGATTAACAAAGAGTCTGGGGATTAAATGAAGTAAATGCATTACAGGTATTCTGCTAAAATTACATTATCAAAAATAATTAGATGTTAATTAGGTTTTCATTATTAAAGCTTAAACATTATAAAAATAATATACTTCCAAAACCACCACCATAATAAAACAAATATTTTTTATCCATGGGAGTACATCATCTTGTTTAACCCCTCAGCAATATTCGACACTGCTGACCACAACTTCCTTCTTGAAATACTATTTTCTTTGCTCCAGAATTATTCAACATCTCTCCAGCCTGGAAGTCACCTTTGAAGGCTCCTCCTCCTCAACAAGATCTCTTAACACAGAAGTTTCTCAGTGCTGAAAATGAGCTTCTCCCCTAGTCATTCTATACACAATCTATACATAGCATCAAATGCCATTTAAATGCTAATGGCTTCCAAATATGTAATTTCCAACAAGATCTATTTTCTGAGTTCCAAACCTGTATATGCAACTGTCTATCTGACTCTTCCACTAAGTTCTCTAACAAGATCTCAACTTCATGTCCAAAATGGACTTTTAAGTTTTCCTTCCAAATTTCTAACTATACCAAAGATGTCAATGACATCACCTTTTACCTAGTGGTTTAAGGAAGTAGCATAAAGGATAGGGGTTGTAGTTAGTGTTTCCATTCTTACTCCCAATTCGTCAGTAAATTTTATTTTTCTTACCTCCAGATTATAGCTCTATCTTTCCTCTTTTCCTCATCTCTCCAGTTTTAAATCTCATCTAAACCACTTCCATCTCTCTCATGTGGACTACTACAATGGCCTCCAAAGCGGTTTTCCTTCTTCCACTCTTATTTATTTTATTTTTTAATGTTTTGATTTTTTAATATTTATTTATTTATTCATTTATTTGGCTGCATTGGGTCTTCCTTGTGGCACGCGGGATCCTCACTGAGGCGCACGGGCTTCTCTCTAGTTGCGGCACGCGGGCTCTCCAGTTGTGGTGCGTGGGCTCTAGAGCACGGGCTTAGTTGCCCTGAAGCATGTGGGACCTTAGTTCCCTGACCAGGGATTGAACCCACGTCCCCTGCATTGGAAGGTGGACTCTCAACTGCTGGACCACCAGGGAAGTCCCCACTCATTTATTTTAACCCGTTTCCCACATAGCACAACAAGGTCTTAAAATGTAAAAAGGTTCTGGTACTCCTCCGCTGAATAGTTTCAATGGCTTCCCATAGGCTTAAAAAGATAAATCCTGAAGGTATCGCATGAGCTTGTTCCTCAACGTCCACCATTCTCCTCTCATCGTGCTCCAATCACTCTGGTCCTTTCTTCCAGGTCCGTAATGGCATCAAACCCTTTCCCACCTCTAAGTTTCTGCTCCTCTGTTCTTGCTGTTTCCACCTGGAACACTCTCCCCAAGTCTTCCCTTGTCTAACTCTGATGTTTCCTTCACTTCCTCAGAGAGCTTTCCTTCATGAACACCGTCCTCCCCAAACCAGCTTAAGTTCTCCTATTACCTATAACACCCTTACTTCATAGCATGAGTCATAGTTTGTAACTGTATATCTACTTATTTAATAGCTTTCTTCCCCATCAGACTGTGAGGTCCCCCATGTCAGGAATCATACTTGTGTTTTTCACTGCTGTATCCGCAGTGTCTATCACAGTGCCTGGTCCTGAGTAAATTTTTAAGGTTGGGTGTGTGATTGGTTGCAATAATACATTTATACAGTTTCATGTACTGATCTTTTTACGAAGGTAAGCTGGTTTCATAAACAGTCTCTAGTTAGTTATCCCGTGTATTGTTTATAAAACGTGTGTAATATTCCATCAAATACATATGATTATTTCCTATTTTCTAAGTGTTACCTATTTTTGCTATTGTAACTAATGATGCTATAATCGAGCTGTTCCCTTGAGAGAAACTCACAGAGGTGGGAATCACAGGACTACAGTTTTTAATTATTTGCCCCCTATAGGATCCTCAGTTTTTCTTTGAAAGTATTATAACAAATGACAGTACGTCCAAAATGACTGACCTTGAATAATTTGGTCAAACCTTTTAAATGCTTATCAAAGAAAACATGTCTCCCCTTTGTGAACTCCACTCCTACAACAAAGTCTCCCCATGTGGGTCATCTTATGACTCATTTTATGAGTCACAACAGTATTGACACTAGTAAAGTCTAATTTCTTATAAGTCCTTAAATCCTAGGAACATTTCCCATTATATTTTGTGTGTGGTAAAATTATAATGACACCAGGATGTCTGTTGGGAAGATATGTTTATTGTGAATATGACATCTGATCTAGAGTCAAGGTTTTTCATTGACTCAGCTATCAAGAGTAGTAAAATGACTTGTTCTTTTAACTTGTAACTTGCAGCCAGAAACTCATTGCCTTTACTAAAGGATGCATTACAAAAACTTGAATTAGGAACACTAAATATTTTTTTCAATAAGATTTCTTTTTAAAGAAAAGATATTAGAATCTGAAATATATTTTTAAAATACTTTTTTTAAAGAAAAAATGAGTATATTAACTTTCAAGTGGGAATAGACCTAGGACAGAAAGTGGGTGAAGAGGTATTCCTTTCAGAGCCCACAGCATACTTTTTTAAAGCTAGGGGTCAAGGCCCTAGCAGACAGAATTGTGATTCTATTCCAGAAAGAGGCCTGCTTTGGGCCAGTTCCAGATGGTGAGTGCTGTGATGGGGTGGATTTGAATCTAATCTAGTCCAGTTAGCTCTGGAAACTATGACAATTCCATGCCCAGCGTATTGGAGCTCTTTTAAATTCCTGTTTCAAACAGGCTCAAGTCCACCCCTGGGGCTGAACTCAGTTTTTCAGAAACATTTACTTCACTAATGGAGTTCTTTCTTCCCTTTCTTCCTTCCTCCCTTCCTTCCTTCCTATCAATTAATAAATATGCTTTTTTTTTTTCTTTCCCATGGCCCACTGTGCTAGACACTCTAGAGGATATAAAGAAGGTTCTGGCGAATCTCAAGCCTCAAGCAGGATGGATTAGACTCATGCAAACATACTTGTACTGTGTAAACAGACCTGCTAAAAGCCAAAGGGAAGATCCAGGTAAATGAGTGGGAGATGCCTCTGGCTGACACAATCAGTAAAGATTTCCACAGAGCAGGCATTTCAGATAGCTCAGAGAAAAACAGGGTAGGATTTAGATATGCAGAGATGAGGGCTGCAGATTGGAGTAAGAAAGGGCATCCAGGGCAAAGGAAATAGATTTCACCATTAAAGTGCCTTTTATTTTCTCCTTGTCTTTCTTGGCTGGGTGTCCTAGGGCAGTGCTCCTTAAACTTTAATGTACAAATGAATTACAGTCTTGTAATTCACCAGGTCTGGGTAGACAGGAATCTGAATTTCTAACAAGCTCCCAAGAAATGCTGAAGCTGCTAGTCTGAAAAGTGCACTTTGATTAGCAAAGTCCTAAACTGCTCGTTTCCAGGGTGAGACAGCAGCAACAGGGAATTATAGGGCCACCTATGGCTGGGCAGGTCTGCATGGCCTGAAGAGCTTCTGGGGACACAGCAGCAGGAACTTCTTTCACTGTTAGTCTTTGGCAGGGCTCAGGGGCCCTAACAAACAGAAGGGAAAGAGCTGCTGGATGCAATAGAGATGACCTGTCCTCAGACTGTGAATGGATTGCATCATTCTATCCTCCAAACTAGCAGCACAGAGACTTGGGGAGAGATAGCAGCTCTGTGTGTCCAGGCAGAAGAAGGGATTCTTTGTTCGCTCAAAGCCTAGCAGCTTTTCTGGATCTTGGTGGAGAAAGTCATTTGAAAACAAAAATAGGTCTTTCAAAAACATTGCTGAATAAAGGAGGGAGGAATTAGGATGATTCAGTCTACCAAACTCTGAACTTAACACAACAAACCAGGTCTGAGTTAAGGTGGGAGCTCTGTTGCAGCTGAAGGTGATCGTAATTGTCTTAGCAGACTGTTATTTTTCGGCTGGATACTATTCTTCCAGATTTTTAATTCAAGCAAGTCAAGAGATAAGAGGAGTCATACTTGACTATTTGTGATTGAAATTCAGAACTAGTCACTGTTTAAACTTATGTATCTGTATAATGTCTTAGTAAATCCTGAGTCCTAACTTAATAAGTACAAACGATGAAACTGCTAAACTTTTAATACCCCTTCTCCATCCCCCTGCCTCCCACCTTAGGCCTTTTCTTTGGAAATATAGTACTAGGTGGCAACACTAGGACACCTGGACAGCAGAAGGTGGAAATTTTGTAAAAAGCACTTTCTATATAAGTAAAATTGTTTTTGTGAAAACAGGAATGCTATATTGCATCTATGGAGATAAAATATGATTGCTATAGCAGAGGCAGTGTTTCTTAGAAACAGCTCAGATTGGAAATCCAAAACACTCTTTTGGTTTCCCCCTCCCATTTTTCTGGAAGTTACCAAGATGGGTTGGAAGTAATATTTATTCAGCACTTGCTGTGCTTAGTGTATTACGTATGTATTCCCATTTAATCCTCTAACTGAAGCCATAAGTAGATAGTAATATGCATTTTTTGGAGATAAGAAATGTAGTATTTAGACTTTGCCCAAGGTTATAAACAAGAAGGAGTTGAAGCAGAGGTTCAAACTTGATCTGTCTAAAATAAAATTCATGTCCTTTCTCCCATGGCCTGCAGTAGTTTAATAATAGAGCAACCAAGTCCGGAAGTAACCAAGTCTTTTTGCAAGACTAAAACTTCTTTGGTTTCATTTCTTTCAAGAAACTGTTTCTTGTTTTAGCCTATGTCTTATCTATATGTTGGTATATGAAAGCTGAAGCAGCTTAGGGGATAAAGTAGTACCATTAGAGAAGCAGAAAGAAGCTCTGAGGAAAACAGAAGACCAATAAAGATGAAAGGGAAGAATGAGAATGACAGTTTGCCATGCCTCTCAGTAATGTTTTCTTACAGTGAATGGCAGTGGACTCAGTCCCACCATATTTCGTGTCAATAGTTAATATTTACCCTGGCTCTCAAAAGCATAGGAGAGAAAGAAACCAGAAGCTTAGTAAATTAGGGACAGAGTGTTGTCCCATGGCAACTCAGTCAAAAAAAGGTGAACTCCAGTTATAAACCGGCTAGAAACCTTAAAAAGTAAAAGCACGAACCAAGACTAATTGTGTGGGAAACAGAATAGGATCCCAAGCATAAGCTCCACTAACCCACTGAATTCTGCAGGTCTTCCAGACCCCACCATATCCATGTCACTGGAAATGAGAGGTTTTATTCCCAATCTACAAATGATACATACATGCAAGAGCCACAGACCTATCCTAGCCTGGGGATGTTCACTGCTATTGCCAGGGGAACCACTGTGGAAAGCGAAAAAAAACCCCAAACTTCAAAAGAAACCATAGTGTTGAAGAAGGAGGATGGAAAGAAATTATAAACTATAGAATGATAGGGAACAGAACTAAAAAAAGTTCCTTTTCCTCAATATGTTGTTTCCACCCCTCACGATCAGAATTGTTTCTTTTGTCACCTTTCATACTCCGGAATTTTATTATGGAAATGTCCCTTTGAGACCACAAAATACTCTTAAAATTGCATATATCTTTGGGAAGGTTGACAGTCTTCCACAGATAAGGGTGATTTAGTTTAATCAAGTTATTTTATTTAGTTCTAACTTGTAGTATACTAAAGGAATGCTGATTTTTTTTTTTAAATTGTTTTGTATTGGAGAGCTACATTTTGTCTTTTTTTTTTTTAAATTTTATTTATTTATTTATTTATTTATGGCTGTGTTGGGTCTTCGTTTCTGTGCGAGGGTTTTTTCCAGTTGCGGCAAGCGGGGGCCACTCTTCATCGCGGTGCGCGGGCGTCTCACTATCGTGGCCTCTCTTGTTGCGGAGCACAGGCTCCAGATGCGCAGGCTCAGTAGTTGTGGCTCACGGGCCTAGTTGCTCCGCGGCATGTGGGATCTTCCCAGACCAGGGCTCGAACCCGTGTCCCCTGCATTGGCAGGCAGATTCTCAACCACTGCGCCACCAGGGAAGTCCCAGGAATGCTGATTTTTAAGACTAGAAAGCAACAGCCAATCTGGGTGAGATAGGGGTATGCACTAAAGACACCTAAGAGATGTTTGGGGAGAATAGTGGGAGAAAAGGCACAAAAGGAGCTAAAGATTATTTTTACCTATTTTAAGACCAACCAAGACTGGTGCTGTACTCACCAACAGAGGAAGAGAAATGTCCTCCTTTTTGACCCTTTTGTACAGACTGGGCCCAACTCTGCTACCATTACAAACCACAAATATTAAATAGGCTTCTCTGAGCTGGTTTAGTGACACAGCTCTTGTGGGAAAATGAATGGTATGCCAACCAACTTAAAGGAAAGAGCCTTTCAGGTCTAAAAACAGTGTCTAATTTTTGGTTGATTGAACCATATGAAATTGCCAATATTCAAGTAACTGTGACCAACAAAAATGGCAGTTCCATACGGATCAACCTACAAGTTGATAAACTGAGACTTACCTGAAGTCACATGGTTGGAATGAAGAATTTAGAACGTTGTCAGTTATGCTGTATAGAAGGATTTTTTTTTAATGCAGATTTTGCTAGACTTGAAGACATACCGTGACTGATGATGTTATACCATAAGTGATGCTGTTAAAGACAGTGATTTATAATGCACAATTCCCTAGATCAAGCTCTCTTTGTCCATGTCACTTCATTCTATCTGTTATTTAGACAGTACCTCCTTCTACAGCCCTGGGCAACCTAGGATATCTAAATCTGTGGGTGTTTTAGGTTGAGGTTGACAGTGGGCATTATGGGTTTCAGGAGAACTCTACGTGAACTCAATTTTTTCTTGTACCACTCAGTGCTCAGAAGGAGGGTTTCACCACGTGATCTGGTGTCCTTATGACCATGAGTCGACTTGTGCCATAAGAGAAAACTGCTTCATGGTTTCCTTTTCTATTCCAAAATATAATAGCCATTTAAAAGTCTGTAATTTGGTATCTAGATGAACTATATATAAGGTATTTTTCAATTCTATAGTTTTATGATCAGACTTTAAGGAAAAAAGCCAACTATGCTTGTTTTCATGCTCATCGGGTATTTCTGTAATTATATGCAAGAAACTGGTAACAATAGTAGTTCTTGGGGAGAGAAACTTGCTTTTTTCTCTTTACCGAGCTTTTTTTGCATTGAGCTTCTTTTTAATATCATGTATTATTTACTACTACTAATAAAAATATTTAAAAAACAAATACAATTAATTTAAAATTTAAGTAGACAAAGCATTTTACTTTAAAAGTACAGAGTCCCTCCCTTTACAAATGTTTACATCCTGTTCTTCTTGCTCTTCTGTACAACCTTATCACTGTTGTGATTTTTAAAAATAATTCTTAGGAACTGTGGGAGGTGGAACAGAGATACTGAATATTTTGATGATGGAAATTGCTATTTATGCCGCAAACATTTGTAATTACCTATTATGTGATAGGTCCTGGGCTAGGTACTTCCTCCTTTCCATAACTTCTGGAAAGCTTCTTATGTAAACACCAAGTATTTTTTTTTTCTTTGAGAGTTCTGCATGCTTAAAATGCTTCCCATAGATAAGCAGTGGTCTGTTCTTCAAGAATGCAGCAACCAATGTGCTCACCTGCAGGGAGTATCCCCCAGGGCACTGAGGGAAGTCCCAGGTGTCTGGCTGAGGCAGGACTACACCCATGACCTGTAGGTGAGACAGAGGGTAGTCGTGGAGCAGGGTGGGGTGGGGGAGTCATTTTGAGCTAGATCTGCAATACTGAGAAAATAAAAGGTAAAAAGGAAGATTTAAAAAAGGAAGGTGGTGGAAGGGAGGTGACAATAGAAACTAGTACAGGGACTTTTTTTCCCTTCCAGTTTTACTGAGATAGGATTGACATACAGCACTGTGTACGCTTAAGGTATACAGCATAATGATTTGACTTAATCATGAAAGGATTATCACAGTAAGTTCAGTGAACATCTGTCATTTCATATAGGTACAAAGTTCTTTGTGATAAGAACTCTTAGGATTTGCTCTCTTAACAACTTTCATATATAACGTGTAGCAGTGTTACATTTATTATGTTTTACATTACATACCTAGTACTTATTTATCTTATAACTGAGAGTTTGTACCTCTTGACTGCCTTCATCCAATTCCCCTTCCCCCCACCCCTGGCCTCTGGTAATCACAAATCTGATCTCTTTTTCTATGAGTTTGTTTCTGAAGTATAATTGATCTATAACACTATGTTGGTTCCTGTTACACAACATAGTGATTTGCTATTTCTATACATTTCAAAATGATCACCATGAAAAGTCTGGTTACCATCTGTCACCATCCTAAGATATTACATAGTTATTGACTATATTCCCCACACTGTACATTTCATACCTGTGACTCATTTATTTTGCAACTAGAAGTTTGTACCTCTTAATCTCCCTCACCTATTTCTTTCTATACAGGGACATTTTAATTCACAAAATCGTTAAATTACCCAAAAGCTGATTCTGAAGACTGGTAACAGAATCCTGAACCCAGAGAGAGAGCTTGCTAAATCAAAGATGCTTACTACTTAACGACAATTTTTATAAAACTATAGAGCTTCCTTGTTTAAATTCAGATTTCATATAGATGATGTGTAGATAAGAACAATGCCTTATATCTGCTTAAATTCTCAGAGTTTTCAAAGCCCTTAGACATACATTGCTGCTCTAAATCCTCTCAAAAAACGCTATGAGAACTGTTTTCCATTTCACAGATGAGGAAAGTGCAGCTTAGAAGTGGAGCCATTTGCCCATGGAAACCTGGTAGAAAATGGCTGAGGCTTAGATGCAGCAGCCCTACCTGTTGGCATTAAGCTAGCCCTACCACAAGAAATAAGCAGAGACACGTGAATTTATTAGGGAGATCCCTCTGACTTTCACAAAACCACAACCATGAATATGCCCTAGGTATCCCCATTTCTCCCATTCTCCCCCTCCAAACCACCTTCCTGGGTCTGCAGTCCAGCCCATCTTCCTGGAGTTCAGTTCTGATTGTCACTTTCTTCCCCCAGCATCTGCTAGCTCCACACAGCCTACAAAATGAAGTTCAGGTTCCACAAAATGGCAACCAAGTCCTCTGCCTCAGCCCCCATCCACTACTCCAGCTCTCCTTCCCATGTCAGTATGGTGTTTCTTGCCCCTTATATTTTTAATCAAGCAGACCGGGGTACCACCATCTGACACCCCAGCAGGGCCTGGGCTAGGATGAGGCGGGCTGCACAATTTAATAGGACATCAAAGAACCCAATAATCAAGATAAATGTTTTAATGCAATATATTTAAAATTAATACAAAAAATGAAAAATATCAAAATTTAAAATAAAGACAGGGTCATATTACTGGTTTTCCCTTTTTTCCTTTTTCAGACTCCAGAAATGCCTCAGCAGAGTTGTTACGGATCCTACGGTGACTTTCCACTTGGGTACTTTTATTAAAGATGTTTCCCAAGAGTCAGTTCTCACACCCCTTTCCACATTAGTATCAGTATCTTACTTCTCTTCTTGAATGTCTCAGCATTTATCTGTAACCCTCTTCTGTCTGGAAAACCTATTTCCCTTAGTAACTGGTCGTACTTTGATGGCAATCCGAATGAATCATCTTGGATACTCGCCAGTGCCTTTTGGTCCAAACCACAGTGGGCACTCAGCTGCTCTTTGGTAAAAGAACGCAGAAATCACAATCCTCACACTGGCTGCCTGTGGGGTTGAGCAGAGAAGGAACTCAAATATATTTTGTTTGGTCCAGAGTGCTTTTTAAAATCTGAATTAGTTATCAAGACTGAAAAACCAGGATATCTTACATTTAAAAAAAATCGAAATCTCTGTCATTTCTTGAAAAAAAAAATCAGAAAATCTAGCCAAAGCAGGCCCCGATTCTTCCAGGATACCAACGGGAGTTTGGAGCCCAGTGGCTCTGCCTTCAGAGCTCTCTCCAGTTCGCCGCCTCCTACACGTTTCACCCACTTACATTGCCGGCCAGGCCCTATTCGCTCTTTTTTGGCGACCCTAGGCTTGAAGCAACGAGTGCACTGGATAAAACCCATCTGCTGGGTCCACTTGTTCTCTCGGGGAGAATAATATTTCGTCGTTGTCCTTTCTAGGCTTGCAGAGGCTCACAGAAGCAGCTCGCCTTTCTCACCCACAAACTTCCCACGACCCGTGAAACTTGCAGGGCCCTCCTCCTTCACTGTTTCTCCCCCGCCCTTTGCTCCAGGGTCCCCTCCCCGGCACCGGCCCTTCCCTCCCTCCCCCACCCAAGGCGCTCCGGAGCTCGGGGCGGGTCTCCGGCCCCCAGCTCGGCCATCTGCCCCGGCCCAGGGCGCTGGGGCTCGCCCACGGCGGCACTGGGCATGCTCAGAGGCGGCCGCGCGGGCAGCTTCGCTTCGCAGGCGCTAGCACTCGGCGGCGGGCGGGCGCGCGGCTGCAGCTGGAGCTCCAGCGCCCGGAGTTGGAGTTGCCGGGAGTTTCCCCCCGCTCCCCCTTGCGCGCGGCAGCTGGAGCCGGCGCGGCAGCCGCGAGCGGCGGCTAGCCAGCACCCGGGCGGGCCGAGCCTTGTCCGGAGCCCGGAGCCCCGCGCGGGGCAGCTCCCGGGGAGGAGCCTTGCGGGCTGGGTCGCGTGCAGCGCACTGGCACTGCCGGGGCACGAACCGGGCTGCAAGGTAGGGCCGGGGCGTGGGGAGCCGGGCGAGTGAGGCAGAGGCCAGGCCGGGGGTTGCGGAGGGTGGAAGATGCGGCTGCAGCAGCCGCGGCGTTTGGGGCGCCCAGCGCTGGGTCTGAGGCGTGTGGCCGGGTCGGGGACCCCGCTGCGGGGCAGGGGGAGTAGGCAGGCGCCCAGGGAGATGCTTTCAAGTTGGCGGGCGACGGGAGAGGGGGCCGCGCGCTCGGGCGCAGCTGCTTTGTGCGTGCCGAGAGGGACTCGGGTCCCTGGGTTCTCCCCAAACCTGGGACCCGATGTGCGGGCAGGGCTGGGCAAGCCGCAGAGCCAAGCAGTTTCATCCGAGAAAGTTGAGGATGGAGCCCTTCTTTCCTCACTGTCCCCGCGGGTGCCGCCCCGAGGCTCCCAGTGTGGAGGAGCTGCGCCCCTGGGCTAAGTTCCTCCGCCCCGGCTGAAATCCACGAATCACCCAGATCTTCGCTTCCCTGGCTGGCTTCTAGGAAAATCATTCCTGCCAAAACTGAGGTAGGCTGTCCGGGCGGGAATGGCTCCCTGCCTCCGGGATGCTTAGCTGGGCGACGCCCCCTCCTCAACCTCAGACGTGGCCGAGGGCGCCCGGTTCCGAGTTAGTGCTTATGGTGCGCACTGGAATGGAGCGTCACACACATGGCGGGGAACGTGGGGTAGGTGGATGGCCTGATTTTTCCTCTAGTCTTTTCTCAGCTTTAGAACACCCCACCAACCCCACCCGGCTCATCTTCGCAGAGGACAGGACCTGGAAGGGAAGGCCAGGTGGAGAGTTTGGGTTGATATACTACTGTTCCTTAGGAGAGGATGCCTGGGTTGTATCTGTCTTGGGCTCCAGCCCCAGGACTTAATAACGAGCCCTCTCCCCTTTCGGTTATTCTTCCTCAGGGACCGGGTGGGAAGGAATAGGGGCGGTGGGTCCACAAGAATGTCCACTTGATCCTACCATCTCCTAAGAGTGCGTTCCAGGGGACCCCAGGACCCTGGAACTGGCGTTATGTGGATTACGAGAGTGAGGAGGATGCTGGTTCTCCTAGCTTCACTTTTTTCACTTCTTGTTCTGAGTTTTGGGGTTTTGCCCGCACACGAGTCAGAGCTGCTCTGTCATAACCTGGGGGTGGAGGAGCTTCAGCCTGGCAGTGAGCCGCTGTTCACCTCCGAGGCTGCTAGTGGGAATTGGTCCAGAAATGATTATGCAGGCTAGAAATATGCCTCTTACCAACCCCCCCACCTCGCCTTTTGGCTGAACACCTTCGCTGTTGGGTTTGTGTGTTAAGTTCTTAAAGGAGAACCCACACACTGCTCAAGTACTGTGTTTTAGGGGATCACCATTTCTGCTACATGTTCTTCTCTTTGCTTTTTTCCTGAGGGGACGGGGGTGGGAATCTGCTTTGGGGCAGATTTCCAAATGTGGAAATCACCTGGTGTTGGTACACAGGTTCTAGAGTGAGATAGACCTGAGGTCAAGATTTAGGTTTACAGTTGGATTACTATGCTAACTGGCAAATTGTTGGACACTATGAACTTCAGTTTTCTTTTCTGTCAAATGGGGATAATAGTGGCCTTATCTCCTTTCATTGCAGGGTTGTTGTGAGACTTGGGGGAGATAATGGGCATCAGAAGTGCTAAGAAAACTTTAAAGCGCCATTCGTGTTTTCCTGTGGCTATGCTCTTTACTGTTTTTTTTTTTTTTTGAATTAACTACTTCTTTTAATTGTAACAAGCCGCCTAAGTCTTCTCTCCTCCACCCACTCCTCACCCAAAGGTTTGGTTTCTCAGAGCTTTGGAAGTCGCTCTTTATCTTCTTTTTTTCTCTTCTCTTAAATCCATGTCTCTTGATTTTAAGGGTTGAGGCTCCAGTCCTTGTATTTATCTGAAGGAAGCAGCGAGGTGTAGATTAGGAGATGCGAGCGTGGTGGGGTGCCTCATCAGTGTTCAGAGTCCTGGGCCCCAGAATTGGCGTGTTAACAAGGCCCCAGTTTGAGATCCAAGGTTGATGAAGGAGTCAGCAGACCCGGGGCTGGAGCTCTGGCTTGGTCTCTAACAGTGACCTTGAACTAGGGACTCAACCCCTCATCAGTGGAATCAGACCGTGAGCTTGAGGGCCAGTGCTGATCAGAGGCAAGAACAGGTGAGATGTCTCTCACTCAGTTAATAAGGGATTAATCAGGCTCCTGACCCCCTCCTCCCCACCCCCGCCAGGTGCTGCACCTTCCCTAATCCTAGGGTAGTGGTTCTCAAACTGGACCATCAGAGTTCCCTGGAGGGCTTGTTAAATCACAGCTAGCTGGGCTGCATTGCCAGAGCCTCTGATTCTCTGCGTCTAGGGGGAGGGGAACGGGGGGAGGGGGAGGGGGAGGGGGGAAGGGGGGAAGGGGGGAAGTGGGGGAAGGGAGGATCCAAGAATTTGCATCTCTCACTAGTTCCAGGTGATGCCAGCGCTGCTAGTCCGGGGACCATGCCTGTAGAATCACTGACTTAGGGGGTGAGAGGGAGTAAGAGAGGTGAGGTTTGTTCAGAGACACCATTCTTTTAATACGTCATATATAGAGACAGGGTTTCTTCAGGCCATTTTAGGAACTTGCCTAAGGCATTTTCTATTTCTGATACCTGTGCCACTTCTCATTGTCCGGTTTAGATAATAATGATTGCTTTTCAAATGAATGAATTTTACACAAAAGAAGTTCCCCCTTCTTTTCATACTGTAAGATACTTAGCCTCTGGTTTCCAGGACACTCTTGGATAGACTGAGATGGGTGACCTTGATATTGATAAATCCAGCAACTACCCTATTTCCTTTCTTTGGGGATCTCAGACGTTTGTGGAGAGGTTTTGAGAAGTTCTGTCAGCTTAAACCTTAAGATTGGAGAACAGGTGAATCACTTATGAGCAAGATGAAAAAGAATTTGCAGTGTAGTGTCTTCTCTGAAGGGACAGCTTACCCAGGCCTTGGGGGGAGGTGACAGATGTCCTGTGGTGGTCAGATCTGGTGAAGACCTTCCATTCCTTCTGGAGGATGGTGGTGTTGGCTGTAACTGAGGGAGACCCTCTATCACTCTCTGAGGGCCGGGAAGCCCAACTTTTTGGAGCAGCTGTGCGGTATCAGTGCTGCTCTGTGTAGCCGAGCTTATAATCAAGCACTATTTGGGCACAACCCAACCTTAAGCTCTTCTCCTTGCCCCCTAAGCTGTGGTCCTGGGCTGACAGTTTGCCATGACTTAAGGTGGCCTAGGTTGTGGCCTTGAATTTTAGCTGCTTTGTATCAGAGAGGCTTCGGGAACCTGCTGGAGTCAGGAAGATCCCCGAGATGATATTCGAGGGCAGAAATAAGGTTTACGTAGCACCCAAATGGACTGTGTGTCCAAGGGGGTCAGCACTTGAACTAGTTCTTGTGTTGCTGTACCAAATGGAGTCCCAGCTGACCGTCAGGCTTTATCTCAGCTTTCCATTTGTGCTTTGTTTTAGTTTTCAAGTGATTAGCACTAGAGAAACCTATCAGTAAATCAGGAACCTATTCAAAAACTCAAGTGTACCACTTAGTGTTCTAGCAGATAAATCTGCAAGGCCCATGCCTGTCTTCCTGACCGTAATCAGCACTCAGTAAAGACACAACCTTCAGCTTGTAATTCTTTAGATGCACTAATCGCTGATATAAATGGTTTCTCCTACTTAACACGAGTACAGAAAATTTCTATTTTAAAATTATTTTCCATAACTTGATATTTATATTTTGGGTGTTACCCCTACTTTTTGCTGGGAGGATTTCTTTTCCAGGGTGGGGAAGCTTCTTATCACTGTTATTCACTTTTTTCAGCACATGACCACTTGATATCTTGGCTCCCTTGGCTAAGTTTGTTGTGAGACAGTCATTTTGATACTTTATTTCTCTTTCATCATCAGGGCTGTTATAGAAAGTCACGGTCAGTTCCTGGAAGGCTCTTTTCCTCAACCGTCCTAGAGGATTCTTTTAAAATAACACTCAGTTTATACTGCACTAGCTCATTTCTAAGATCCTTTTTTTTTTTCTTTTCACATTTCATCATTTTCCAATTTCAAAAATCTAGATGGGTCTGAAAAATTATGAACACATTTAATGTATGGTTTCTTTCTTCTCTTCCTGTAACCTGTTATGTTAATAGTGGCTTCCAATGAATGGCATCCTAAAACAAAGCAAGTTTGGTTCCTGACCTGGGTAGAAAATGTGGTTCCTGCTGTCCAGCTGATAGAATTGATTAGCCATCGCGTTAGCTCAGCAGTTCCCAGAGTATTGGGAAGAATACTGTTAGGTGGATGTTAATAGTTGTGCTCTTGTAAAGGGCAAATCAATTTGGAAGCACTGCCTGTTATTTTTCCCTGTCTCAGAGATTCTCACTGTGTTCATCATTGTATCAAAGACTCTGAGAAGGACTGCAGTTAACGATATCAACAACAAAAAACTTAGTTCTGTTTATTTAACCAGACATTTCCCAGAGCATTTTGAGGTTACGTGTGTATCTTCTAGGACTCCTTCACTGAATCAGCACATCCCAGCAGTTCTAATATATTATTTAACACCATCTAAATACTGGTCTATCTCTAAAATATAGGGGCATTCATGAACTATGGATATTAATTGATGCATGAACTGTACAGGTGGTTAGTGTTTATTTCAGAGTAGAGAGAAGCCATTTGAAGCTGTGGCAGCTGAGGAAGCCTATATGGATGGGCTAGACTATGAAAACTCTGGAAACGATGCGTAGCACTCCTGTAGAGAGGAGAAAGGGTGTTTTAGGTTGGTGGTGTTAGGGAGCAGAAGTGTGAAGTCGTACTTGTGCCTGCATATAAATAAATACTTTTCAGAGCTCATAAGAAAAGCGCTGTGCCTAGCACAGAGTGAGACTGTGAATCTGTGGCAGTGGTCAGAGAACCTGTCGTTAAGTTCTTTCTTGATTCTGTAAATTCACTGAAGTAGCAGATGAGTTCTCGTGACCACAGGAGAGCTTGCTGTGGATAAAGGGGGGGCACAGCACCCAGGTTGAAAGCAAGGGAGGGGTGCATGGGACAGAAAGGGAGAGAGAAAGTGTTCCTAGGCTTTCAGAAGGTAGTGGTTCCAGGTACAGAGGGATTAATTCAAATGTATGTCCAGCTGAAGAATATTGGATATTTGGGGGAAGAGCTTTCCAGGAAGAGAGGAACTTGACTGGAGTTTCAAAAATAAGAACTCTTATAACTCAACAATAAAAAGGCAAATAACCCAATTTAAAAAGGCTTCCCTGGTGGCGCGGTGGTTAAGAATCCGCCTGCCATGGGACACGGGTTCGAGCCCTGGTCTGGGAAGATTCCACATGCTGCGGAGCAACTAAGCCCGTGCGCCACAACTACTGAGCCTGCGTGCCACAGCTACTGAAGCCCGAGCACCTAGAGCCTGTGCTCCGCAACAAGAGAAGCCACCGCAATGAGAAGCCTGCGCACCGCAACGAAGAGTAGCCCCCGCTCGCCACAACTAGAGAAAGCCCACGCACAGCAATGGAGACCCAATGCAGCCAAAAAAACATAAATAAAATAAATAAATTTATAAAAAAAAGGATTTAAGTATACATTTTTTTTCAGGTAAGATATACAAATGGCCAATAAGGGGATGAAAAGATGCTCAACATTATTAGTCATTGGGGAAATACAAATCAAAACCTCAGTGAGGTACCACTTCACACCCATCAGGATGGCTTTGATCAAAAAGATGTATAATAACAAATGTTGGTGAGGATGTGGAAAAATCAGAACCCTCCTACATTACATTGTTGATGGGAATGGAAAATAGTGCAGCTGCTTTGGAAAACAGGCAGTTCCTCAAAATGTTAAACATCAGGGTAGCTCATGACCAATTCCACTTTTTGGCAAATCCAAAAAGTTACATTAGTGGTTGCCAAGAGCTGGGGGGCGGGGCAAGAGGAATGGGAGTGACTGTTGATGGGCATGGGGTTTCTTTTGGAGGTGATGAAAATATTCTGGAATGGTTGCACAACTTTATGAATACATTAAATACATTAAAACTACTAAATTGTACAGTTTAAAAGGGTGACTTTTATAGTGTGTGAATATCTCAGCTAAAAGAAAAACAGTAAGAATGCCACTGTGGGTAGAGTGAAAGGAGAATAATAAGAAAAACGTGGAGAGAGAGAGATGCAGGAATAGGCTATCAGTTTCAGGGCAAATTTTCTGCTCTTGGGTAAAAAAAAGGTATCTAGATAATTCCTTTCTCCTTGTTTGTCTTTGGATCTTTTAGGATTTTTCTGTTACTCTTTCATCCCAGAGTCCTCCCTCTGAATTAAGAGGGTCGTGTGCCAAGTTGCTTCTGAGTCAGTGGAATCGTTTTCATGGCGAATACCCTGTGACCTTCAGAGAGGAGTGTTTCTGGGCTTCGCTCTGGGGACTAACTCCATATTTAGGCTTCCTTGCTGTGATCCACTAGAGGGCAGTGGGCAGGGCTGACTGGACAGCTTATGTTTAGCTTCTCCCTTAAGATTTGACTGTGGTAGACGTTTTAGCATCATCTTCTAAGTTGTTAGTGGAACTGTGTCAAGACTGCCCTTAAAAAAAAAATCTCTGTATTAAACAGGATTCACGTGGTACTTGGCACTACACGAGCATCAGTGTATTTGGGTGCAAGAGTCATGATGCTAAATGAGGTTAAACACCACTGGAGCAGTTGTTCCCTTGGTAGAGACTTTCTACCCCCTTTAACAGTGTGGTGTAGCTTAGCTGTGCTTCTCCAACTCATGGACAAGAGCACTTGGGGATCTTGTTAAGGTGCTGATTTGGATTCAGTAGGGGTTGGGGTCTGGGATTCTGCACTTATAACAAACTCCCACTGATGCAGGTGCTGTCAGTTCATGGATCACTCTGTGAGTAGAAGCTAATACAGTGTGAAGATGGCATTGGAGTGGGACAGAGCTGAATGTGAAATGTGGCTCTACCATTAATTTGTTGTGGGAACTCGGGTGGGGTAGTTAGCACCTGAGCCATGGTTTTCTTATCTGTAAGATCAGAGTGAGACCTAGCTTGTAGAAAAGTACCTAATATGATGCACCTGGAATGTTTAATGTTCTTTGCCTTCTCCTTCCCACAAGGGCTACGAATCCCACGGTTAGGACTAAGGAAAAAGTATATGGAAGAAAGCCAAGAGCTTCGAAAAGTTTTCTGATTTGTGTGGGTGAGGTTGGGGTAGGGGGAGAGGCTGTAGGGGAGAAGGGCATGAATCCTAGTCCTCAGAACAACATAAATTCGCATATTGATTCTTAAGTTACCATGGTTTTGGTAAAGTCACAGAGGTAGTCTCAGCTGAGTCTGGCTGACTTTCAGTCAAGGTGTTGGGTCTTTTTTTTTTTTTTTTTAAATTTATTTAATTTATTTATTATTTTTGGTTGTGTTGGGTCTTCGTGTGGTGCACGGGCTTCTCATTGTGGTGGCTTCTCTTCTTGGGGAGCACGGGCTCTAGGTGTGCGGGCTTCAGTAGTTGTGGCTCGTGGGCTCTAGAGCGCAGGCTCAGTAGTTGTGGTACATGGGCTTAGTTGCTCCGTGGCATGTGGGATCTTCCCGGACCAGGGCTTGAACCCGTCTCCCCTGCATTGGCAGGCAGATTCTTAACCACTGCACCACCAGGGAAGCCCAAGGTGTTGGGTCTTGAATCTGCTATCATGGAGTTGGTTTCTTTTTGACCAGAAAGGCACCCCTGGGCTGCTCAGTTGGTGCTAAGGTTCCTTGGTGTGGTGGTCTCAGCCCATCCTTGCCTGGCTGCCTTCCCCCCTCACTTACTGATGTTCATCTCTTATGCAGACGGGAGGGGATAAAGCGACCTAAAATGCACATCATTGAGTTTCATTCACAGCAGGAGTGAAGTTTCTTGGGATTAGGTTGAAAATATTTGCTTCACTGTTGGCTTTAGAAAATCTAGGCATTTCATTAGTTTACCTTCGGTGAGTCTTTTAAAGTCTGGAAAGGTTTGGTTGAATTAGGTGAATGGGAAACAATGGAAGAGGAAGAATTGGGAGCTAAATCCTGGCACCTGGAGCCTGGGTCACTGCCTTCACCAAGCCTCAGTTTCCTCTGCTGTTATTTGGGACCACTCCATGCTGGCCGGCCTGCCTCATGGGCTTGGTTTGAGGCTCAAATGAGTAGCACCTGTGAGGGCACCCTAAGATGATGGGCCTCTGTAAAGTATGGACCATCACTCAGCAGTGCCGGCTTAGGCAAGGGAATCGTCTCAGGGTTACGGTGGCCTCTTCTGTTCTCTTTCTGTCTCCTTTGTCATCATCCGAAGTGGGAGGAAATAAGAGATTGTGTTTTCGTTTCAGTGAAGTTGATGGATCCTTTTCATTTTCCTCTGGGGGAAAAATTGCACACAGTTTGTAAGATTTGAACAAAGCCTCAAGTGCAGTAGATCAAACTAGTTTCCAGTCTTCACAGCCTGAATTCACTGCTTTCCTAAGGATGGTAATTTTGCCCTATTTCACCTTGTTTGACTGTTTTGTGGATTGGCAGGTGTGGGTCTTTAATGACCAATGGCTCTGAAGAAAAGGGCCACTTTGTTCCAGAGCCGGGGCTAAGCGTTTAAACCGACGCTGTGCCAACATTAGTAATCAAAGAGAAGAAATCAGAGTTGAAGCCGAATACACTAGGCCTCACCGCACAGCACTGTCCTTCCCGACGGTGGAAGTGGGAATGATCTCAGGCGAGTGAATACACGTGTTACCCTGTAATCACCTTTCATAACCACTGTTGGTCAGAGAGGGTATATGTCAGCGAGCTGGTCTTTGTTTTTAGACTTCCTAGGAATATGTCGCCTCACACAGTCTAAGGTGACAGCCAGCAGTATCTAGTGGTTGAGAAGTTAATATTGTTCCTGAAGAATTTAATCTACCCTATTATTAAGTAGCAATAAGGAGCTAGGTGTAGAAAGCTGGGTGTCCCTGAAGTAAGTCCTTTTAAAATTAAATCCTTATGCAACCGTAACAGTAGTTTAAACAATGAGTTGAAGGTAGAAATTTGGTGCTTATATAAAGAGCTCAATGCTGATAAAGTGGACATTTCTCCCAATTTCATCCACTGGAAAATGAGACTTTCTCCTTTTAATCAGATCCTTTTCTGACCTTGCCAACCACACACTTGCTGGTCTATCTGGTGGTTGACTTTTAAAAATGGAACAGGGAATGCTGAACTCAGACATCTTGTTTATGAACAGCCTTGCTTTCAAACCCCCCTAGACTGTGAACTCCTCCAGAGGCCGGGATCTGTGTGTCTGGCATATAGCAGAGAATCAATAAAAATATGTTGAGCTGGACAGCTGCTTTCTTCTGGGATTCCCCCTTCCTATTAATTTTTCTGTTCGTATATTATTTGAATAACGTTTCCCTAGAGGCGATTATGTGCTTCCATAGTACATGGTTCTAAGTACTTTACAGATACTGATTCCTTTCATCCTCCCAACAACTCTCAGAGGGAGGTACTATTACTTATCCCTATTTTACAGTTGAAAAAACAGGCATAGAGAGGTCATGTTGATACCAGCCAGGGTTCTTGGCCTTCCTTAATCAATAGAAATTGATGAGAGGCCGGAAAAGAAATTCAGGTAAGGCTTTACTGGGGCCCCTGCTGCAATGGGGGGAGCGAAAAGAAGTAACAGTTTCCTTTGTTCGCTCCCCAAGGGGGAGACGAGCTGGTTCCTTACATGGGGTGAGGGTTGGGCAGGAGGGGTGGCTTAGGCGGTCTGCCCACCCCTTTGGTGGTGTTGAGTGCAGGGGGCATGGGCAGTAAGTATCCTATTTCTGCTCCTTACACCCTGTTTTTCCTCCGGGCTCTTCAGAAGTGGCGGTTGGGTTTTTGGTCTTTTTGTATCTTGTCCATAATTTGCCCCCGACTGTGCTTTCATGTAGTTATTTTTAGTCCCTTATAGTTTCTTTGCATTTTGTTGCTCAAGGAGATGTTTGTCCAGGTGCAAGCACTGCAGCAAAGGGTCCCAGGTCCCAGCCTGTCTCAATGCGACGTGTGTAAGACCCCAAAGCTGCTGCGTAGAGAGCTGCAAGTGAACCAGGTGCCCCAGTTTCAGGGTTCCTGCTCTAATGGACAAGACAAGCTTGGCTAAGCTTCAGTAGACACCCCTCTCCTGCCTGCTCAGTGCTCCAACATTACCTTTCTTCCCTGCCCCCCACCCCACCGGCTTTCCTGAGCGCTGCAGAGAAATGAGGGCAGGCACACCTTTTCTGTCTTCCCTTCTCCCCGCCTCCTTTGTCCTCTGCCCTTTTCTGCCCACTCCCAAGTTCCAGGAAAATATGACCCTGGATTTGGAAAGCAGGTACAGCACCATGGCCCATTCGTATGGGCCCAGCCTTGGGGGGGAGGCCATTCACAGAGCGGTTGTTAGAATGAACTCCACTACCTGGGTGAGGCTGTGACCTCCAGCCCTGGGCCTCTCAGTTTGTCAGGTGACAGGCAGTGTGACCTAGGTCAGTGCCTCTCAAGCCTTTAAGTGCAGGTGAATTGCCTGGGCATCCTGTTAAGGCACAGATTCTGATTCCCTGGGACCGAGGTGGGGCCTGGGATTCTTCTCACAGGCTTCCAGGAATGTCGAGGCTGCTTGTCCTTGACCCAAGGCCCTAAAGGAGCCCTGAGTCTGTACGAGGTCAAGCCTGCTATTCCAAGCACTGTCTTGCCTGAACAGGCCTGATTCCTAACCCAGGGCCCAGAGGAGACTTAAGACATCTAGAGAGAGACCCACCAAGATTGGAAGTCTCATGAAGGCAGAAGCTTAAGACAGAATGAGAGCGTAACTGAGAGTAAAGGAAATATGATGCTTCCAAAAGGAAGCGTATGTATCATTCCCAAACGTGACCTGAAAAGCGCTCTTTATGATGGAAAGCTTATTACAGAGTGGCTCTAGTAATCCAGCAGAGAGAATACAAAGTACAGTAACTCCTGTTTGAGTTGATATGAAATTTCACAAAGAACCTATGCCACTGGCCCCTAAAACTCTTGAAAGTAACCCCCCGAAGCTCCTCAAAATCTCCCTCAGTCTCCCCAGGTTCTGCCTGCTTTCCAGCTGCATCTGCTACGGTAGGTGCCCCAGTCCTAGGAACCAATGTTGGGATACCAATGGTACAAATACGAAGTGCTCTCCTGTCTCATCTGAGTCTCCTAATTACCCAGCTGTCTTTGATTGATGAGTAGTGAGACTCAGGGAGTCAAACTCCCTGGGAGCCACAGGCTTACAAGTGATGGAGCTGGGAGAGGGCACGGTGAGGCGGCGTGGCCTGGTGTCTCTTGCTCTTCTTACCCGGCCTGACTACTTAATTAAATCAGTTTGCCCTGTTTGGCTTTGCAAGGAGGAGGCGTCCAGGTGGGTTTGCTTTTTAAAGAAACTGATTTTTTTGAAGGTTAACTTACACGCAGAAACAGGCACAGATTCCATGGGTGCAGTGTAGTGAATTTCTGTTCCAAGAGCACACCCATTTATTCTTAACACAGCTCGAGAGAGGAAGAGCCACCAGCACCCTGGAATCTCTCCTTGGGTGTGTCCCCTCCCGTTACTTCCTCCTCCATGGTACCGCTGTCCTGTCTTCTAAGACTGTAGATCACCTCTGCCTGTTTCTGAGTTTTACATAAATACGCTCGTCCTTCTGTATTCTTTTATGTCTAACTTCTTTCCCTCAACATTGTAAGATTCACCCATGTTGTGCATGCAGCAGTAGCTGGATTATGTTCCATCGTATAAATACACTGCAATGACTGATAATGGACATTCGAGTTGTTTCCCGTTTTTGGCTCTTACGAATAATGCTGCTGTGAACATCCACGTGTATGTTTTTGGTGGTGCACATAGGTATGCCTCTCTGGTGTGTGTGTATATGGGTGTGTGTGTAATGCCTGGGTCCTCTGATGTGACTATGTTCGCCTTTAGTAAATACCGCCAAAGAGTTTTCCAATATGGCCATTTCAATTTATAGTCCCATCTGGTGTGAGCGAGCGTTCCATTACTCCACATTCTTGCCAATACTTCCTTTGAGAGGTCATTTTAATCTTAGCCTTTCTGATGTTGTATAGAGGTCTCTCATTATGATTTCCATTTGCATTTCTCTTATCACCATTGGAAGCTTAGTGTCTTTGCCTGTATATTTGGCATTTGGATATCTGCTTTTGTGAAGTGCCTGTTCAAGTCTCTTGCCTACTTTTCAACTGTGTTGTTTGTTTCACTTTTAAAAACAGTGAAAACATCTGTGAAAAATCCTTGAAATCTGTAGTGATGGGAGTCACCTGTGAGTGAGATCGGATTATATTCTCAGAGGTAATTTCTGGAGATCCCCTCCTGCAGGAGGCCCAGCAGGCTGAGGGAGGCTGAGGATAGGCAGAGGCATAAAACCCTTAGCAGGGAACTTGCTGCAAAGTTGAGGAGCCCCGTGGTCTATGGCTCAGGGCAATTGTCAAGTTGTGAGATCACCTGAAAGCTTGAAAGCACTTCACTTCTAAATGTTTGCCTTTTACGGACCGTCACTCTGGAAGATTGTAGGCCAACTCCAAAAGTATTGCTGAAAACATTTTTGGAATTGCTTTGAGTATATTGTTTTGGATATTTTTAGTTGCTTTCAAAATGCCCTTTGAGCATGTATTTGATTTGGGGAAATAGCAGCAGACATCTCAGAACCCAGCCCAGTGAATAAGGAGGGTGCTTCATGGGTGACTTAAAAAACAAAACATTATTTGTAAGGCTTGCCTGTAGGGGGATGGAAGGTGAGCAGGAAGGAAGAAAGCACTGCACTAAATGCCTGAGTTTCCTGATCTCTTTTCATCTTTATAGTAACCTATGAAGTACTAACTGTTGTGAGTATTCCTACTTTGTAGATGAAAAGTCAGACTTAGAAAGAGAAAGACAGCGTGATTGAGGAGTCAAACCTAGCTCTGTCTTACTTGAGGGCCACTAGTACCCTTTCCTTTTCCCCACCCTGCCTCGCCTCTGATGAGTGTTAGAGGAATCAAAATTGTTGCAGCCAGAACACCGTGTGCTGATGGCGAAGGTCTGGTTTCCACCCTGTCCTGTTATAGACCCTGGGATCTGGGTGGGTCCTCTTCCTGGTGGGGGTTGGGAGAGGAGAGGAGAACTCAGGCTTCAGGGCACTCATTTCCAAACACGATTCCTGGGCTTCCCTGGTGGCGCAGTGGTGAAGAATCCTCCTGCCAATGCAGGGGACACAGGTTCGAGCCCTGGTCCGGGAAGATCCCACATGCTGTGGAGCAACTAAGCCCATGCGCCGCGACTACTGAGCCTATGCTCTGGAGCCCGCGAACCACAACTACTGAAGCCCACGTGCCACAACTACTGCAGCCCTTGCACCTAGAGCCCGTGCTCCGCAACAAGAGAAGCCACTGCAGTGAGAAGCCCACGCACCGCAACGAAGAGTAACCCCCGCTCGCCACAACTAGAGGAAGCCCGTGTGCAGCAAGGAAGACCCAACGCAGCCAAAAACAAATAAATAAAAAATTAAAAAATTTATTAAAAAACCCCCCACGCTTCCTGCGGCTCCTGCTGTTTAGGGGAGCAGCTGAGGGCCTTTCAGTGTCCTGGCCCATGTCCTGCCCAGGATAGTCTGACCTGTAGGCTTTACTTTGCTCTTCCTTCTTAGTGGCTGGCAAGCCACCCAGGAAATACTCTAGGACGTGTTCATGAATATTGCCACTGTTGGAAACTTTATTCTATGTAGAGAGCCTTTCTCCAGATGAGTACTTACAGAAAATCTGACCAGAAGAGGCAGAATGTTGCTGAATTCTTTAATATTCATTCATTCCTGATCTTAAGAGAAAAATCACCCATTAGTTTTCTCTGAAACAGTGGGTTAATGGCTTCGGTGTGTAATGAAGACCTTCAGAAATGATTCCTGGAAAGAGTGTCCTGGGCGGATTGCTTTCAGATAGACCCTGGGGAATCCAGCCGGCCCTGAGATATGAAAGGCCTGCGAGAAACACAAAAATACACTTGGCCATCGCAGAGGCTTGTTCTCACCCTTCCTGTCTCATGGACCCCAACAAGCTGACCCCCTTCCACTGAGCTTTGGAATGTTGTCTCAGAGTTTAGTACCTAGAACGTAGAAACTACAACCTATTTTTCTGTCTCAAAGTAGTAAAGAAGCCTCTGGACTTCTTTTGAGACTGCACAGTAGAATGGTTTCTTCGTTTGATGGTTTCCTTATTCTTAGCACCTTAGATCCTGTGTAGCCTTGCTTTTCAGGGCAAAGCCCTGGGCTGCGGGTAATCAGATAACCAAACCATTTCCTAAACAAATTAGAATTTGATTTCATTCATAGTCACACAGCTTTCCCTAGATAAAATGAGGCATCTGAGAAAAAAAAATGTGAGGACATTTTAATGAGAACTTCTCCTGGTAAGATACTCATTTTCCTATCACATTTAATTCCTGTAGAGTATTCTAGAGCAGGTGTGAAGAGCCAGGTGTTGGCCTCGTTCCCCCAGTGACTGTGAATACCTGATGCAGCATCTTTATCTGTTTCCTAGCAGATTATATGATCCCATGCATGTGTGTAGGTTGGACACCTCAGATCTGGACTTGGCTGGGGGACGTGGGAACTTATTCACCTCCTGCCAAAAGAAAGAAACTTACAAGTAGTGCTTTGTGTTTTGAATTTTACAGTGCACTGAGTAAACACAAGTTATGCATTGTGATGGGAGGAGTAAAAAGGTCCGCCACGTCTTTATTTTTTGAGTGGGTGTAACTAAATGACTAGGTCCTGGATGTGTTACTAAGATGTATGTCACAGTCTCTGGCAGAACGACAGTAAACATTTCTCACCTGTGTTATCTTACAGGTGCAGGTGTCTAAAGTTCTTTTTATCCTAAAATGTTTTCCTCGAAGGTTTTTTGTTTTGATTTGTTTTAATAAGCCTCTTGCTTTGGAAATAAGGAACTCACTTCAGTGAATACCTAAGGCTTTCTTAATTCCCTTATGTTACAGATGAGGACACCAAGGCTGTACAGTTCTACCATGAATCAGTAGTAAACCAAGGACTCTTTAATTCCAGGCTTTTGTTTCTCAGCTCATTGTGATTTTCTAGAACTGTAAAATATTCCTAACATTCTTTGTTTTAAAAATCTAGCTTTCAGTTTAAGGTCATTCTCTCTTAGCAGTTGTTTCCTTGCTTTATGGTAACCAAAGCTTTAAAATGATCCAGTACAAGGGGAGAACCAAGCCATGACTGACTTTCTCTTGTTCTAAAATTAATATAAAAATTTATAGCTGTATAAATAATATTTACTGAATTTGACAATATTATTTGTATGTATGAATAAATAATTTTGAAGTGTACCAATATTTTATGGCTGATCTGGTCAAATTTTCACTTGGAGGAGATTGTATCTGTGTTGAGACGCACTGTCCTTTCTCTGTTATCTTGGCCTTTGTGAAGGGTGAATCCTTGGACTCATGATTTTTCACCCTGAGTTTGTGTAGGAAATCAGGATGTGTCTAATTATCATATAGGGTGTCAGGAAATTCTCATAACAGTTAATTTAAATCCACTTAAATTAAAAATAAAGAACACATTATATAGCAACAGAGGTGGTTGTTTTTTTTTTTTCTTTTAAAGAGGAGATTGGATTCCATGAATCAGATGAGCAATTTCAGAACGCATGGGGATTACTGCTTTAAAGGCCCAGGAGGAGTGGATAAGAACCCATCGGCTCTGTCAGTCCTCACTGTGCCCTGGTATATTGATGCTCTCTGTAACTGTTGATCTATGACCTATTTCTCTCTAAAAGCTGTGTATTTAAAATCAGTTCTCTCTTCTTCTGCCCAGCTCAGTGAGCATTTCTTTTTTTCTGTGCTGCTCTTGGAGCTGACCCTCAGGATGGAGAACCTTTCACAGAATAGCATCTTATCCTTGACTCAAGGTCTCAAAGTCATGATTAACTGGCAGATATTGGCTTCAAGAAAAAAACAAAACAAAACACCAAGACACTAGTGCTTAGAATCCACAGGGCTTATGGGGTAAGAGTAAGGGTACTAAGAGAAGAGTTGGAAAACATGTTGGGCAGAGGTGGCCAGGCTCTCCTGGTGAGTTGATGAGTACCTTGGCTCCCTTTGCCCATGTGTCTGCCTCCTGTCCTCCCTTTTCTCCCTCCTATGGGGGCGGGGTGCTGTCTTAGGTGCTGAGCTCAGACAGGCACAGAAGACTGGTCTTTGGGGACTGGGGTGTGTTGACCTTTGCTTCTCTATTGGCCATCTCCATCCTTCTGTCCCAGCTTTCTCTCTCCATTGTCATTTGATACTATTCTGGATGGCATGAAGTACCCTGGTAGCATCATTCATTTTCATTCTTTTGTCTTTAAATGCCCTTCTCCTCCTGTCCGTCTTGTATCTTTGCAATCACTCTTCAGACACCACCTCTTTGAAACCTTCTGTGACCACTGAACTTGTACCCTGAGGCAGAGTTGGTCTGTGCTACTCCTGTGCCGTATATAACTTACCATGCTCAAGTGTGATTATTTGCTTGCATGTCTAGACTGAACATTTGAGGGATGGGACTGTGACTTGTACATCTTGTATCTTAGCATGGTGCCTGGTGTATGATAGGTACCCAAGAGGGTGGATGGATGGATGGATGGATGGATAGATGGGTGGGGCACATTCAAAGAGAACTTCTGAGAAAGGAGAGAGAACGTGTTTTCAGCTGGGATACATGGGAAAAGCTCTAGGTGGGGACAAGAGTTGCTTATACCACATAGTTACTGAAAAAGATGTATATATAGTAGAGGATAGAAGTATGTGCTATGGAGAATGAGCTGTGCCATTTTTTTTTTTTTTTTCAGAGTAGAAACCAAGTAATCAGCAAGAGATGACTTTGCAGTCATTTGGCTTGCCTTCTTAAAAGCTCTGGGATCTTTACTGAAAGATCCAGTTTCTTATGTGTAAAATGATATCCTATAATGTAGGTTCTATTTTTAACGTGAGGATCAATTGAGACTTTCAAAGGGCTCAACACCCTGCCTTGTCTGTAGTGAGGGCTCAGTAGAGTAAATGGTAGCTCTTGCTATTACCATTGGCCTCTATTGTCTGATAGAATTGAGGTGCCTGATATAAATGCTCTCCCACTCCCTGAATAAGAAATTTAGATTCATAGGTAACCACAAAATGTGTGTCCGGGTATTAGGATTCACTGGAAATGGGATTATGTCATCTCTTTTGTCTTCCTGCTGACTTAGTACTTCTTTTTAGAAAGAAAGGCACTTACCAGTTTCTTAGGAAAGCACTTGGTTCTTTTTTTTTTTTTTTTTTTAATTTTATTTATTTATTTTATTTATGGCTGTGTTGGGTCTTCGTTTCTGTGCGAGGGCTTTCTCTAGTTGTGGCAAGCGGGGGCCACTCTTCATTGCGGTGCGCGGGCCTCTCACCATCGTGGCCTCTCTTGCTGCAGAGTACAGGCTCCAGACGCACAGGCTCAGCAATTGTGGCTCACGGGCCCAGTTGCTCCGCGGCATGTGGGATCTTCCCAGACCAGGGCTCGAACCCGTGTCCCCTGCATTGGCAGGCAAATTCTCAACCACTGCGCCACCAGGGAAGCCCAGCACTTGATTCTAAAACAAATTTTTCATGCAAGGCATTCATGGGAGTCTTTCTAGTTGTTTAAAAATATATGTAATATATGCCTATATCTATATATTATTTGCAAAAAGTGTAATTCTTTCCTGAAGTTCTAGAGAGCAGGGGACATGCATTGCTGTTTCTATTTTGATATGGAAGCAAGTTGTGTTGGTCTGGGACAGCTTGATTTTGGCTGATGAATGCCATTGTTTGTATGTGTACATTTCTGCCCCCACTGTTGGAGATACATTTAGAAATCAGTGGTAGGAGTTTCTAATAGTATTTATTTACACAATCATTCATACGTTCATTTCCTGCTCTGCTTATTGCTGCTTTTCTCACCTGGTCTTTCAGTGCTGGACCCAGCAATTATTACTGTTTTTTTTCCCCTTAATGTTCTTAGAAGCTACTACAGTTGCCAGTGATAAAGACTCTTTGCATGTGCCTCTGAGCCCCTTCTTCTCAGAATATTGTATAGCCTATGTTGCTGTTTGGGTACGTGGCCATTTTTATTTGTTGCCTAATATAGGTCAGTCCCGCCATAGTGAATTTCTGAGCAGATGAGAAAATGGATGGGAGCCATCTACACACATCTGGTGATATAGATCCCCCATCCTTTCTCTCTAATTCCAAAATCCAAAATGCTCAGAAAGCTCTTGTAACCCATTTGGCGGCAAGACCTCCCTTGAGCAGGAGTCTATTTATATTCTTCTTTTATCTCGTTTAGTGTGGTTATCCATCAGTTTTGCTGCAGAGGTATTACTGTGTTTGAGTATGAGGTGCTGACCTACACTCCACGGGGAGCAATAAAGTATATATTACATTTCTAAAATGTTAAAATTTTTGCATTCCAAAGCACATTTGGCTGTACGGGATTTGGGTAAGAGATGTGGGCCTGTAGTATTTTCATTAGGGCCTCTAAGCCTTTTTTTTTTTTTTTGACAGCCTTCCCTTGAGGTTCTCTCCTGGGTACCATCTTTGTGTGGCATGCAAATGAGGATCTCCCTTGTCTGTCACTCAAGCAGTATTTAATGAGCTGCTGTGGCTTTGTACTAGGAATTGGGAAGAATGAGGCATTGGCTCTTTTTGCCCTGGAGAAGCTCAGAGACTCATAATGATGCGGAAGGTGCTATATTAGCCAGTCTGTGGATTCCTGCCTGTGGTGGGATAATCACAGCCCGAAACTTCACCAAAATTGCAAAGGTAAAGAAATGTGGAAGAGAATGTGATCAAGGAGCAGTTGTGTATTTGCTGTGGTCTTTGAAAAGTAAAGCCAGAGATGGGGCTGCAGAGGAGCCAGTTTTTGAAGAGCCTTATCTACCAAGCTAACTAGTTAAGAATTTATCCTTCGGCAGTAAAGATTCTTTAAACCTGGGAATGAATGATTGGGTTCGCATTTTAGTAAGAGCCCTCTAACGTTATCTTAAGGGACCCCCAAAAGAAGTCATTGAAATACTCTGGGCAATAGTCCTATAATACTTACATTGTATAGTGCTTCAGGGTTTGCAAAAGATTTCTCCAGCCTTAATTTCTTTTGCAGTAGCCTTGGGGGATGGGTAGGTAATAACTAAGGAAACATTTCAAGAAGTGACTTGCCCAAGGTCATATCCAGCAACCGACTGTACCAGCTCTCCTAATTCTATGTTCGTTCCTGCTTGAATGTGATATTAAAACATTTTAATATACTGTCCAGATACTGAGCATACTTAAAGGTAATCTGCCACCTGCATATCTTTTATACTTGTACTGGATTAGACTGTCAGCTCCTTGAGGACTTGCAGTATTAAATTTGATGTACCTTTGGCACAAAGATAAGCTCACAATTGGCACCACCAAGAATCTGCTAAACTTTCTCCTCCAGAGCAAGCACAGTCCTAGGAAGAAGAAACATTTGTGAAAACAGAGGGACTGTCATTTTTCTTGTTATAGATCTCATCATGTGTACTTATTAGGCAGTTTCTATGTTTAGGACACAGCGCTAAGTGCTGTGGGGAATACAAAGTGCAAAACAGTTAGATTTAAATTTTTTTAAAAAGTCGTGAATTAAGCCTGTTCTGTCCTATTCAGATCTCACACCAAATTTCTTGGCTTTTTGTAACAAATTTCCTTTTTAAAGGATGTTAGGTGTTGAAATCAAAAGGCTTCTTGCACAGACTGGAAGTATTAGGCTTATACATTTGCTTTCCAGGTGGTTATTTTTGAAACAAAGAAAGAAACAAAATCATTAAATAGGCATATTTTATTATGAAAGAATGAAAGTTTTACCTTGACTAGATGCCCAGTAATATCACCTCACAAGTGAAAATCATCTTGTGATTCATACTTAAAATCAGTAGTCAACTGTAAGTTTTGTGTCAACCCTACTGAATTAGCACTGAAATTAATGATGTAATCTTTTTCTTACACACCTGGCATATATTGCTGTTTATGCTAGCAGTATTTCCTGGGCTGTCTAGGTGTTAGGGAAAAGTCAAGGTCTAAATTATTCTCAGTCTTAAGAATCCATGTCAGTTTTAAAGCATTTATTGAGTTGATTCAGTTCTGATTTCTTTTACCACCTTTGTATCAGAAAAGCTTTGGGGACCCCAGAAGAAATTCTAGAGGTCATTCAGACCCAGGGGCTAGACTGGGGGAAAAGACAAATTAGGAAACTGATCCCTATGGGTTCAAGTCCATTCTTCATCTTGTTAATTATAACTTTGGTCAAGTGTTTGAGCCTCTGGTTCCTTACCTGAAAAATGAGGCTTATGATAATGTTTTTCAAAGATTCTAAGACATACATTTTTATCTTAAAACAAGATGTGTTTTATAGTGCATTATATGTTATGGTTTAATTTGTGGTGTTTTTGTTTAATATAGTGGTGCATAAAATGATGATGCATCTTATAATCAGTGATTTCTTAGATTTGATGAAATATGGTAATAATTTGCCTTACCAGCCTCCTGGGTTGTTGTCAGGATCAAATCAGATATGTTTACTAGAAAACTACCACTGTGCCAACTAACATGCAAACAAAAGCACCTTCCAAGGTCCCTGGACAATTTTTCTGCCTTTGGTATTTCTTTTTTTTTTTTAATAGATTTTATTTATTTAATTATTTATTTTTGGCTGTGTTGGGTCTTTTGTTGCTGCGCACGGGCTTTCTCTAGTTGTAGCGAGCAGGGGCCACTCTACGTTGCGGTGAGCGGGCTTCTCATTGCGGTGCCTTCTCTTGTTGCGGAGCACGGGCTCTAGGCGCGCGGGCTTCAGTAGTTGTGGCACGCGAGCTCAGTAGTTGTGGCTCGCGGGCTCTAGAGTGCAGGCTCAGTAGCTGTGGCACACGGGCTTAGTTGCTCCGTGGCATGTGGGATCTTCCCGGACCAGGGCTCGAATCTGTGTCCCCTGCATTGGCAGGCGGATTCTTAACCACTGTGCCACTAGGGAAGTCCCTGCCTTTGGTATTTCTTTTTTTTTTTTTTTTTTTAAAGTTTTACTTGATTTTATTTATTTATTTATTTATTTTTGGCTGTGTTGGGTCTTCGGTTCGTGCGAGGGCTTTCTCCAGTTGCGGCAAGCGGGGGCCACTCTTCATCGCGGTGCGGGGACCGCTCTTCATCGCGGTGCGCGGGCCTTTCTCTATCGCGGCCCCTCCCGTCGCGGGGCACAGGCTCCAGACGCGCAGGCTCAGCAATTGTGGCTCACGGGCCCAGCTGCTCCGCGGCATGTGGGATCTTCCCAGACCAGGGCTCGAACCCGTGTCCCCTGCATTAGCAGGCAGATTCTCAACCACTGCGCCACCAGGGAAGCCCCCTGCCTTTGGTATTTCTGATGATACTTTATTTCTGTGTGTCTTAAAAATAAACTGGGAAGAGTTGGAAAATGAAAATTGCAAATCTATATGAATTAAGATATCAAATGTCTTTCTTAAATATTTGAAGTAACAATAGAATTTCAGTTGACTTACACTTGGACTTCCTGAAAGATTTTATTTTTCTTTCAAGCAGTACCTCAGTCACGTTGGTCTTATCTCCCCTTACTTTTCCCTCCACCTCCCCGCCCCTACATAAGAGCGCTGAGTAAGGCCAGCTTTGGATGGGAGAGGAGTGTGGGGTGAGAAGATCATTAATTTCATTTTGGGCACATTGAATTTGAGATGAGTTTGAGGCATCCAAGTGAAGATGTTGAGTAGGCAGTTGAATTTGTGAGTCAGAGATAAAAATGTGGCATTCTGGGTATAGACATGGTAGATGAAGGCTTGAGCTTGGATGAGATCACCTAGGAAACAAGAAAGCAGGATTGGGACTGGAGGTTGACAAGCCACCTTCAGCCAGCAAACCTGTTTTATTTGGCCTATGCAGTGTTTTTAAAATATTTGAACAAGTTGCTGTAGCATGTTTATGGTTTTTTGGCTGCCCCAAATATACTTTGTCTTTTGATGGCAGCACCCTAGTTTCCTTTTAAGAAATTCCCTATCCTCCAGTCTCAGACCTTAGCCTTAGATAAAGTTCTTCCCCTGACTCCGAATGAAGTGTGTGACTCAGGGCTGGCCAATCATTCCTGAGTCGTCTACCCACGGTGGTTGGTTCAAGAATGGCCTTCTAATCCAAGCTGGTCTAATCAGAGGGAATTTTGAGACTGGGGGCTGGGGGGTAGAGGAAACTCCAGGAAGAGAATCTTTCTTGTTTTCTGCTTAAACCTGGCAGGATGTGGTCTGGAGGTCTAGCAATGGCCTTGCTGCCATAGGGTAGATCTTATCTGCGAATTAGGGACACGAAGAATCCAGATAGAGAAACTGGTCCTGATCACGTTGATTAAACCCAGTGGCAAGCTGTACCTCTAGGCTTTGTGGTTAAATGTGCCAATAAATTCTCATTTTGGTGTAACCCAGGATTTCTTTTATTCACACCAGAAAGAAATCTTAATGGCCAAGATTTAAAAATCGTGAGTTTTCATTTATAAATCAGGACTTTGGCTTGAGCTAAGTAATTGTTGTTTTAGTAGGAACATCTGCTCTCCATTTTATTATAGTCTGTACCTCTCCCTACTGTCATCTGACCCTGATGCTTCAGGTCTGTTGCCAGCTATCCTGTCGGTTCTGCTGTGCTTTAAATTGTAGACCTGAGGGGGAAGTGAAAGTCAACTTTGTTTCCCTTAATTGTATTACTTGCTTGTCCCTGTGGGTAGTTGGGCTTTTGACTGCTGATATGGAGTGAAAAGGGAAGGAGACCTAGATTCAAGCTTTGAAGAGTTTGGACCCGGGAAGAATAGGCAGAGGAGGATAAGCTTGCAAAGAGAAGGAAGCCATGGTGGCAGGAAGAACATTGATTGTAGAGGCCAAAGCAAGGAGTGTTTCAGGGTTTCAGGGAGAAATTGATCAACATGGCCAGATACTGTCAGGAGGTCAAATAAGATAAAGAATGAAAAAAAATTCTCATTTGAATTTGGCAACAAAGAGATCATTACTGATCCAGCCTGGAGCTGTTTCAGGGAGTGATGGAGCCAAGCCAGGTTGGAATGGGTTGAAAAATGAATGGGAGATGGAAAAATGGGAGATATCCAAGGAGGACAATTTTTATTTTTCCTGTGAAGGAAGCAAAGAAATAAAGCACTAGCTGGAGACATGAGGTTGAGGGTAGAAAGCTTTAAAAATAGGATTTGAGTGTGTTGAATTGTTGATGGGAAAGATCTGGTTGAAAGGGAGAAGTTGGTTGAATAGACAGGAGAGAAGAGACAAGGGGTAATTGATTATATGAGTCTGAGAAGGTGGGGTGAAGTGGGATCTAAAGCCCAGTGGAGAGATTGACCTTGGGTGAGAGGAGGAACAGGATGCAAGAGGAGGGCAGAAGCTGAAGGTCAGTAGTAAGTTAGTCTGATACTGAGAAGTTGCTATGCCATAGGTTCCATTTCTCTGTTAGGAGGCAAGGTCATCTGGGAATGGGGGTGATGGTGGTGTGGATGTCAGAAGGGGTGGCCCTTTGAAAGTGAAATAAGAGTTGAGGAGAGTGGGAGAATGAGTGGGTGGGATCACCCAGCATTGTGGAGGACTGACTCGTTAGTGGTTGGTACTCATGAATGTTGAATGACTCTGCAGTGCCTAGGTGCTCAGTTGTGGGCACAGACAGAGCTACCATAGGCATCAGCTATGGGGTTTGGCAGAAGAGGAAGGACAAAAGGGTGAGCAAGGTAAGTTGAGGGCATTTGTCAAGGGTGTTATGGGATGCGCTCTATGGAGATGTTGGCCTTTAGAAAGGAAGCTGGGTAAGAAGGGACGTGAAATGAAACTTCAGATGAGGCCCAAATGGTTGATCACAACGAAGGGGATTTTAATGAGGCAGCCGAAGCTGAGGGTATGGTAGTCAGAGGAGGGATGCTGGGTGGTGAGGCTTGGGTGGAGTGCTGGAGAGGTTTTGTTGGAGGTGAGGCAGGCACGGGAACAGAGACCAGAGTGTTGATGGATTTTGGATACTCAGGTCTCCCTTGCTCATTGCAGGACTAAGACAGGAAAGGAAAATTTTGGTCATGGTTCTACGTCATTTGTATCTGGGTTGGCTGTTTAATAAGAATAGGTTATCCATTTCCTCTTAACCTCCTTCCCTTTGATTTCAATGGAAGAGTATATTGAAGTGGTTTGGGGCCTACCTCTGTTTTTGCAATATGTCCAGAGAGTGATATTAGGAAAACTGTCTTTAATCACTTTTGGTACAGAAAATGTAAATCCTTTAAACCTCTTGAGTTCATAGACTTTTCAGTTGCTCGAATGATTTGGTGCTCTTTTGCCTTCCATAGTCATGTTACTTCTGAAGGTGACTGATGGTGTAATCAAAACCTTTAAGAGGAGCCCATGTTTAACTGGATCCCTTGTGGCTCTCACTATGATGAGCTTTGAAGGCAGGGTAAGTAGGAAGCTATGTCAGGGACATCTGTTGTTATTTGTAACGTGTGTCGTGCTTTGGCAGTAACAGAACCTGAGCAAGTCCATCAGTCGGTAGTTTATAAGCAGTAATCTGAGAGCTCAAAAAATTCTTCTCTGAATGGTAAGGCATTGGAGCCAGCAATGCTTCTACATGAGAGGGGAAAAAAGGTTTGGAAGTCTCACCAAGGGAAAAAAAAAAAAACCCACTTGGGTTTTGGATTTAATAAGATGCTAAATCTGATAATCTCAAAACATCTGAAGGTTGTGATAAAAATCCTCACCAAGTAATCAGGATGCAGCCATCTAGAGTCTTAAAAAAAAAAAAATTCAAGCGTGTAGGCTTTTAGATACAGCATCTATTTGTTACTGATTCTGAAAAGATTAGGTAAGCGACAGAGCATGGGGAAAGATGGTCCGTGTTTGCAGGCGGAGGGGGATGAGCAGTGATAGCAGAAGTCCCACAAACGCTCAGAGATCTGCCACAGAATGAAGTGTCCTACAGCCCAGAGCAGCTCTGCTGCCAACCAGCCCACACTCTGCTCTCTGTAGGGCTGTTTCCTTATTCTTCCCCAAGGAACCTGTTTATTCATCCCTACTCTTACCTGTACTTTGCCCCATCCCAATGCCTGTCCTCCCCTTTCTCCATCTCACATCCATTTCCTCCTGCCCAGTGAGGCCAAAGCCAAGTCCAAAATGATACTAGATCTTTCCTTTCTCTGACTCCTTTGTGTATATTGTTTGTGTATCTTAGTAAGTTAGCTCTTTCATAGACTTATAGATTGTTAAGTTTGTGAGAAACCTTGGATATTTTTTTTTTCTCAAACTATTCGCAAAACAAGAATCGCTTTACCCAACTCAAGGCTTAACAGTCTGCAAGTTCCTTTAGATCCTGGTGTATTCAAGAGTCTGGAGACTTGGGTTCTCCTGCCTGGGACTTCAGGCCTTTAAGGATTGCTTCATTTTTCTCCAATAAAGAGAACAAAGTGTTACTGATGAGCATGGCATGTCCTTGACATCTGCTGTTTTATACTGTTTTACCCAAGCAATAGTTCGGGCCCTGCCTTGATCATTTTTTCTTGCTCTCTAAATAACTAAACCACCTGCTTTGTCCTTAGAATTTTTTTTGAAAGGCTTAGTTCATTCTCAATGTAAGTCTTCTTGTGGCTTATTAATTCCTTCTGTACTTTTGTGTACATCTTTACTTGCTGTTGTAAAGCTTATAAAGTGGGAGGTGAGGTGTAAGTCTACCAAGCATTGCTTCTTGGGCTCAACAGAGCAGAGGGGGCTGAGTTAAATTGTAGCCAAGGAGCCCTTTCCTCCTTAAGGTCCTTTAAAGTCTCAGTTGACTTTGTAAACTGCCAAGAGCATTGCCTGGGACGGGGTAGGCCATTAATGGTAGCTATTCTTATTGGGCCTAGGTGGCTGGTCAGAAAGATCCCACATTAAAGAAGTTTATCAGTTAAGAACTAATCTCCTACATGAAGTGAACCTCAGGATTTTCATGTCGTGGTAGTTCTCTATACTGAGGCCAAAGCGTAAATGGGGACTTTAGAATCACAGAGTGTTACAGCTGGCAGGAAAATAGATCTCAGCATCCAAAATATTATATAGAAGGAAACTGAGGTCTGGAGAAGATTGATAACCGTCCACAGGCCATATAGTTTATATTGGTACACTGGGACCTGGATGCAGCTCTCTGGGCTCTGGAACCAGGATTGTCCTACCAGACCAAGGTGTATGACTCTGAAAAGTCACTCTTGAGGGAGGGATGTGGAAAGACAGGAGGAAAGGGATAGTATCCGGAGGGCACCGTAACCCTGGGTGGCGATGTCAAATAATAGCATAAATCTAGAGGTTTAGCCCCAGATATTTCACCACATTACTCCTCTCAGATGGTTGGCCTCTATGTCTGCTCCTTTTTAGGTAAATTCTGGGTCAGTACTTTGGAAAGCCAGGAGGGTGTGGGATTCTAGGAATAATGAGAGCCTCCCGTAATAGTAAAGGTCACAGCTTTGACAATGCATTTGGAAAAGACAGAGAAGAGCCTGGTCTCAGAGAAGCCTTCAGGCCCCGTGGGAAACTCGGGTTCTATTGCATTGCTGCCGAGGCCTGGGGTGGGCGCTCAGCATTTAGCTGTGTAAGGACTGAGTTGCAGGTGAGCATGCAGCCCCTGGCAGTGGCTGAGGTCTGAGATATATGGAGAATTTCTGGGAGTCCTGCTTGTGTACACTGCGGGAAGGATGCGAGAATAAAAAAGTAATACCAAAAAAAAAAAAAAAAGAAGTAATGCAGCACCATGATGACAAAACAGAAAGGAATCCATCCAAAGATTAGGCGAAGAATGTGTTTTCTGGAATTACTGACATGGGAACAGAGGATAATGGGGTTGTATGTTGTTGAGAAATCCTGTGTTTCTTTACTTGGGGAGAACACCTGCTAGTGACCCACAACCAAGAGAATTTGGAAAGAGGGAAAGCTCAGGGGTGGATGTCTGAGCGGGCAGAACAAGCGCTGAGTTTGAGCTAGTGGATGGCAAGCTGAGGTTCAAACCCACGCGGTTTGGTTTCACAGCTGGAAATCTCAACTGCTGTGCTGTCTGTCTGCCCCTGCTCAGCTGCCCGCTGTGATCCAAGCCCTGGGAGAAGCAGCCAGGTCCAGTTTAAGTTCTCCTGCCCCCTGGTGTCCCCCAGGGATTCCTTAGAGCCTAGTAAGTCGTTGAGATATATGATGGCCCAGGGCCACCCTTAGTCAAATGGCCATGATTTTTAGGTCCCCATGGAGTCTTGATCTTTTAATGCACTTGCATCCTTTCCTTATACCATCAATCTTATATCTTGGTAACTGAGTACCAACTGGTTTTCTCTGCCCTTTGGAGGTTTTTAGTTAAACTTGGCTCAACCCAGAGGCTTCTCGTGATTCCACACATTCCTGTGTCTTCCTTGCTCACACCCCCCTCTGCCTCCGAGTGTCTGTGTCCTAAAGTGCTGTCTGTGTCACTCACGAGCGTTCTGAGTGCAACACTTTTTCCCACGCAGTTTCCCCGGGAAACCGTGTCCCATCAGATAGGCTTTTGTGTAGACTCGAAGAGTCACAGTTTGACCTATGTGATCTTTCCCCAGCTTTACTGATTCTACCCCTCCTTCATATTCTTTCTCACTTGAGTATCAAAGTTCTATCCACATAGGGGCAGCTGTGGGACAGGTCCTCACTTTATACCTTAACAACTAGCACAAATAAATACTGCCTATTTTCTGAGAATTCTGGTGAATAAAAGATTTGTCCTACTACATTCACTTCAGCTTGGGTGCAGATATATACAGAGATACCTAGGTCTTTGACTATGCCATTACTGGACTATTTCATATTAATTGCTACTAAATCTTTTACTGCTTACTCAGCACTATACACTGTACAGCTGGATAGCACTCACCTCAGATTTCTTTATCTCCTTTATCTGCCAACTTCTCTTAAATGCAAGACTTATTAACTTTGCTTTTAGTTCTCATACCAGTTCCCATGGTTTTAGAACCTAAAGCATGTGTGAATCTCATGCCATCTCCCCTTTCCGACTCCTTGTAGCCTAGAATATAATGATCTTGGTTTTTTTTTTTTTTTTTTTCATGTCCTATTTCACATCCAGGAGTCTCCCTGATAGTACAACACACCTAGAATTTTCTTTTGAGTAAAAGCTGTGTATGACATGTGAATATTCTTAAGACTTGTGTTCCTTTCTCTAGAATCATGTGAATTTCTCCCCATCATTCTTATTGGCATAGATTGTCTGAATGACTTCTTTTCTCAAAAGAGCCATGAGAGACTTAGTGGAATTGGAAACTAGATCCCCAGTTCAGAGGCATCTGGTGGGGATCGGGGAGTGACTATCTCTAATTCTGAGGATTGCCTAGGATCTCAGAAACTGTGAGGTATTTTTTCTAGGTTCAGGGAGTTAGGAATCTGCTACCATTCATGATTGGCATAAAGTAAAGGGAAATCTAACTGCATCCTTGTTTTTCTTTTTTGTTTTTTCCTAGACAAAAAGTTTATTTCTGCTCTGGGGAAAGTAGAAGAGTCCAGGTTTAAAATAGATTACAGTATTCACTGATGAGGCTAAAGAATTAGAAGTTTGTAAAATCTTTGTTTCTTGGACGAAAAAAGGAAAAAAGGGAGAGGCTAGAGTAGAAAAAAGGTGTATTAGATTATAATAGCAATAGTAGGTAGCATTTATAGAGCATGTATGTGTTAGGTACTGTCTTAGGAATTTTTCCATTTCTCATCTCAGTTAGTATAGCCCTATGACACTCCCACTCTTTATTTTATACAAGAGGAACCCATGCTGCGCGGAGAAGTTAAACAGCTTACTCAAAGTCGCACAGCTAATAAATGTCAGATTTGATGATTTTCACGTTGGCAACATAGTCGAAGTCTCACACTCTTTAACTTCAAGGTTACAATGCTGTATGTTGAGTCATTTTAACTTTTTCCCTCGCTTTGAGTACAGCCTCCCACAGTATATATAAAGCACAGGAGAAGTGGCAGTTTCAGCTTCTTTTTCTTGTTGTTGTTTGTTTATTTAATAGCAGGGTTAAAAAAAAAAAGGCAGTGTGCAGTCTAAATCAAGTTTAATTAGACCCGTGTGGAAAGCATAACAATTATCTATGCCAATTTCCAATGTTTTTCTTGTTTTTCATGTTCAATTATTAATAGATACAGCGCACATATTCTTTCATTTATTTTCTAAGTGAAATGATTGAAGCAGGCATAGGATTCTAAGCTGTTGCCTAGTTTTTTTTTTTTTTTAAGAATCTTCATCTGAAAGGAACATTTTCTCTAAAAAAAGAAAAAAAATCTGTTTTTGTTTGTGGGACACATCTTCCCTTGGAGAATATGGTGTTACCAGGTGTGGAATCTTGGCATTAAACTAAATTTCCCTTTCTCTTCCCTGAACTGATGGAAAGGAGTGGGGTGGGTTGGGGGAGGGGAGGGGTGATGGTGGGATATACGTATACATAGATGTATATAGATGCACATCTCCAGACCTGTCCAGTATCTGGACAGAAGGCCTTTCATTAGGTCCCAGACACCCCTGTTTGTCCCCAGCATCCTGTGCTGAAACTGAGGTTTTAGAAGAATCTCAAGAGATTTTCTTGGGCTAGGTTGTCCAGACGGGGTTTTTTAAAAAATAGCTTCTCTCCTTTATTTTATAGAGAAAAAGATAATGAAGAGTATCTCCCCTTTCCCAAATATAAAAAGGGTGTTTTTCTGTTGCTTTCATAATTGAATTAAAAATCCCACGATGATAGTTTTTAATATTTTCTTCATGATTATAATGTTCTTCCTTTATCTGAGCCATGGAAAGGTTCACAGAAATATAACAAATAAAATATTCTTACTATTTAAAAAGAACTGTCTATAGAGTTTTGGTATTATAGATGATTTAAAAATAGTTTATTAGGTTTCTTCCCACATTTAATACAGTAATTGCAGAAAATTTGGGAAATTCAGAGAAAAAGATGCAAAGAAAAGCAAATTCTCGTAGTCCCTATACCCGGGAGAATAAACAACAACAACAAAAAAACTTAAACTTACTGTTTTCATGTGTGTTCTTTATCTGTGAAGAGTTTTTACACCTTTCTCTGTGTTGAGTTTTCGTTTGTTTCTTGGTTAGGATCATACTCTAAATGCAGTGTTGTTTCCTGCTCTGTTGGAAAGATGTCTCAGGTTCAGAGACAGCGGATTCAGGGCTTCTTTGCTGAACCTACCGTGTCACAGGTCAGCTGGCAGCCTCGGTCATGGGGTGCCTCAAAAACATGCTGTGTGCTGCATGCTGCTGAGTGCTGGGCGGCAGAGAGGACCTGCCTTCCCCGCTCACAGAATCGCTGGAGAAGACAAGCAGATGTTTTCATGGCCACTTCTGTTTTTTTGGAGTGGAAAATTTCAGACATATACAGAAATAGAACATTACAATGGACCCTGTGTGCCTTTCTCCCAGCTTCAACAATGGTCAATTTATAGCCATCTTTCTTCATTTAGATCCCAACCTCTTTTCCCACACCCTGGACTATTTTGAAGCAAATCCCTAACATCCTATTATTTCACTAGTAAGTATTTCTATACACATCTCTGAAAGACAAGGACTCTTTCTTTTCTTTTAATACTGTAATATTATTATCATACTTTAAGAACTTCTGTAATATAATCAAATATGAAATATCTAGTCAGCGCTGAGATTTATCTGTTTTCTTCATTTTTTTTTTTTTTTTTTGGTTTGTTTGTATCAGGATCCAAATAAGGCCCAGACATTGCAATTGATTGACATGCCTCTTCAGTACCTTTTAGTCTGTAGGTTCACCCGTCACTATCTTTTCCTTGCAATTTATTTTTTGCCAAACCAGACCATTTATTCTGGTCTATTGGCTGGATTTTGCCAATAACATCCCACAGAGTTAAATGTTAAGTGTTCCTGTGTTTAACGTATTCCTTTAGCCACCAAATTTCTTGGGAATTGGTAGTCACATCTAGAGGCTGGGTCAAATTCTATTTCCATTTTTTTGTCAAGAATACTCTAAGTGTGTGTGTACTCTTATCAGGAGGCATTTAACACCAGTTCCCTCTGTGTGTGTGTGTGTGTGTGTGTGTGTGTGTGTGTGAGAGAGAGAGAGAGAGACAGAGAGAGACAGAGAAGGAGAGAAAGAGAGAGAGATGTGAACAGTTAATGGTGATCCTTGCTGCCTAATCAATTCATTAGGGGTTTCAAAATCTTCATCTCCATCATTTCTTCATTTATTAGCTGGAATACTTGAATAAAGAGAAACTTCTGCTAATCAGCTACTTGGTTCTCCTGGGTAAAATTTATGTAGGAAAGGCAAGAAATATGCCTGATTCTTTCTCTTTATTTACCAGTTTTTAAAGTAATTACAGTTGACCCTTGAACAACATGGGGGTTAGGGGTGCTGACCCTTCATGAAGCTGAAAATTTACATATAACTTACAGTCCGGCCCTCCCCATTGGTGGGTTCAACCAACAGCAGATTGTGTTGCACTGTAGTATTTACTACTGAAAGAAACCCACATATAAGTGGATCTGCACAGTTCAAACCCATGTTGTTCAAGGGTCAACTGTTGTTGGCTCCATTAGCCAGCTAATTAGTAATGTCCTCAAAAGGTAGCCATTGAGAGAGAGTGAGAGAGGTATGTGATTCATGAATTAAAAAATATTGGTGTTTTAATCCATTGCATTTATTCTTGACACTAAAATTGTCCCATCTTTGGCCAGTGGGAGTCCCTTTGTGCTGGCTCCTGGATCCTCTTGATATGATTCTAGTGGTCTTTGACAGCTTCTCTGCTTTCTGTATGTTAAGATATTCGAGGCCAGTGGTTCTCAAAGTATAATCTGAGGATTCCTGAGGGTTCCCAAGACCCTTTGAAGGGGTCTGTGAAGTCAAAACAGTTTTCATTATGGTACTAAGACATTGTTTACCTCTTTTACTTTTATTTTCTTATGTGTTTAGTGGAGTTTTCTAGAGGCTACAGGTTGGCTCTTGGAATGTGTGTATATTCTTGTTTTCTAGAATTTTCTAAAATAAGCTCTTTGGAGTCTTCAATAATCTCTAAGAATGTAAAGGGGTCCTAAGACCAAAAAACTTGAACTGCTGCTCTAGGCTCATTTTTTAACATTTCTTGCCATGTACATGGAATCACTGGTGACCCTGTAAATCAGCTCCCTTTTTTGTCAACTCTTTTATTATGTGTGTGATCTGCTCCAAATCTCAAAGCTAATAAATAGCAAAACCAGAATTTGAACCTAGATTTTTATGCAGTAGTTTTTTTTCCCTGTAAAACAATCACTGATGTCCAAAATTTATGATTAATTAAAGCTTAGAAATTGTAAACACTGCCCGAAATGTAGACATGTACATTTTACCAGACATGTACATGTACATTTTAGAGGCCACCAAGCAAAATTAGCAGTTCTTTTTCTCCAATGGAATGGCTGTCAAAAAGGGAAAAACAGATGTAGAGGCAGGATGAGTGGTTGCTATAGCTCCATGATATAATGTAAAACCATGCACTGAATATGTTGTTTTTCTGGTCACAGTAAGGAAATTCAGAATGCAGTAGTAACTCATTAGCATGGCAACTTTTAAAGATTTCAGTCATCTGGCAAAAAGCCTGCTTAGCCCGTGGAATTCAATAATGGCTCATGTGGGCTTCCCTGGTGGCACAGTGGTTAAGAATCTGCCTGCCAATGCAAGGGACACGGGTTCGAGCCCTGGCCGGGGAAGATCCCACAAGCCACGGAGCAACTAAGCCCGTGCACCACAACTACTGAGCCTGCGCTGTAGAGCCCGCGTGCCACAACTACTGAGCCCACGTGCCACAACTACTGAAGCCTGCGCGCCTAGAGCCTGTGCTCCGCAGTAAGAGAAGCCACAACGAGAAGCCCGCACATCGCAACAAAGAGTAGCCCCTGCTCACGGCAACTAGAGAAAGCCCGCGCACAGCAACGAAGACCCAACGCAGCCAAAAATATAAATAAATAAATTAATTAATTAATAAAAAAATGATGGCTCATGAGTTTCCCACTAGTTTCTGAACCCAGGTACCGATTGATTGCTTGACCATGTAGCTTAGAGATACCTTTTTTTCATCTTGTAGTTCGTTGAATCAAATCCTGCAAGAAAGCATCCTGCAGTTTTCAGATAATGGTGCCTTAAGCCTGGGACACTAATTTTTCCATCACTAGTTTGGGATTAGCAGATGCAAACTATTATATATAAAATGGGTAAACAACAAGGTCCTACTGTATAGCACAGAGAACTATATTCAATATCCTGTGATAAACCATAATGGAAAAGAATACGAAAAAATATATATTTGTTTAAATGAATCACTTTTCTGTACAGAAGAAATTAACAACATTGTAAATCAACTATACTTCAATCAAATTATAAATAAATAAAAAAAAAAATTTTCCCATCACTGAATAGTATACACACCTCTAAAAGATGGCTACTTAAAACCACTGGATTTTGCAGTTCTAGGTCCTTGAGGGAATCTTTATTTTGTCTCACTGTGTTGAGCTGAACTCAGTAACTTGTCCTTTGTTTGCCATTCCCAGTAACTGCAGCTTCTTTTGGATAATGAACAACATTGACTCTTATTTCCCAGCCACACAGGAGAGCTTCCATCATAAGAAAAGGAAGTAAGCCTTCAAAACGGCTTTCTGAAGCTAGTGTATGTACCGGAGACGATCAGCCTTACGTAACGTCCTTGAGTATTTGCCAAAGTAAGAAACACCTGACAGCCTCAGGTGCCATCTGGAAAAGTGTCGTCATAGAGGAAGCTTGGCTCAGAGCTCACATCCCTGTTCAGGTGCTTCATCATTACTTTGTGGTTCACGTGGGGAGTGAGGCAAAGAATTTGTCCAGAGTTTCAGGACTCTCAGTAAAATGCAGATTTCTTTGTTGGAAAGTAGATTTTGAATACTAAATATGTTTTTTTCTTTATGAGCAAACTCATTTTCCACTGGAGCCTTGCTTGTGATTTTTCTCGACATTAAATATCATAGCAAAATGATTTACATATCTGCTTTAGGTGACTGGTTGCATTTAGATTTATGGATTTGTAAAGTCAGGTGCCTGGGCTTTTCTAGCGAGTCATTCATTGATGTTGCTGAAGGTAGTTTTAGAATACGTGCGAGTCAGAGTAAAGGTAGTGTTTCATAGGGATGGGCACTACCATGGGTCATGTCAGAATTTTATTTTCTTTCTTATTTGTCACTTTGACCAAATTACAAAAAAAATTTTTTTTTTTAAATTTCATGTTCAGTTCACTGAACAGTCCTGTCTCCATATGCTCACTGAACCACAGCGTGTGGTTTATGATGTAGCAAGCCTTGAACTTATGGCTGGGGAATGTCAGGAATTTTGGGTTCTGGTGTCATTGAGGAAAATGGCCCCGCCTTACTACACTTTGGTTTCCTGTTTAGAAAGTTCTGTTCCTTCATAAGGACCTTGAAGTTCTAGGAGGAAAGGTGCTGTGTGTGTGGATTTTTCCATGAAGTGCAGTCCTAACGAAAAGGCTGAGTTAAAGGTAGGTGAATGCTTTATAAAAACATGTTTTACATATATATGAGATATTTATTAGTTTATGCCACACTTATTTATTTACTTAAGTATGAATTAGCCCCAGGCAATTTGAAGTCAGATTTAAAATTCAGGTTTTGTTTACTTAATGCCCTTCTTTCTCTTAAGGAAGAATAGAAAAGCTTAGGAAGTGGAAATTGAAATTGATTTTAATTGCCTGAACAGGTTTACTGGAGAATCATTTTATTGAGGTGAAAATGAGGGCCAGATTATTTTTGTTCTTGCTGTGTGTCTAATTCCAGGCAATTTTGGAGTAGTCCATAAATCTCATTCCAAGTCTAAGGGAGAATATCCATCATAAAGTGAGCCAAAGTGTAACAACTCTTTGTGACGACTGCCTTGGCTAAAAATCTCTAATGGTGAGAACTCAGAATTACAGGAGTGCATTTGGAGGTGGGATCGATTATACTGATGATTCCCACGAGGAAAAGGAAGCTATTTTAGGCTCTCCCAGTGTGCTTTTGCAACTCTAAAGACCTCTTCCCTGTTCCCCCAAAGCTCAGTGAGCCACTCTTGGGAACAGTTGTGTTCTGTACCCTTGAGGTGAAGCTGGACTGGTGTGAAAAGTGGGGATAGCCTATTAGAACAGCATTTCTCTCTGGGGAGTGCTTTTACTCTTTCAAGAAAAGATAAGTAGTGGCATTGAGTGATTTGTAACATACAGTGGCAGTCACTGTTGCTTAATTTTAGGATCATGTGATGTTCAAATGTGTGGTATTTTGATTTGGTACTAAATGCAAGTTTTTTGTGTGTGATGTCATTTTTGCGTGAAGAGTCTATATGTGGGTGCTTTGGAGCCCAGTAACAGAAACCAGTGGGACTGGAAAAGCTGCTCTGTTTAGTTGAGGGTCAACACCAAGTTGGAGTGAGTTCTCAAAGAGTATGTGACACTGTGGCCATGCCATGTTCCTTAGGGAGTGAGATTGGGCTTGTTGGGTTTCTGTTTCACTGAGCGGGGAGAGCTTTTCTATGCATTTGATTATGCTCCATGATATGTGGAACATGAAATTCGTGGACTTAGGTCTGGGAAAAAAAATTTGTGTAATTTTTCTCTCTGTTGCTTTGAGAAGCAAGTAGGAAAATGGAAAAGCAAAGAACTCAAGTGATCTGCAAATGAGATTAAGAGGAAAAAAGTCTCTAGGAAATAAGATACGTGTATGTTTAAGTTTTTGAACATCAGGTATTAAACCCAGTGATGGAGAATTCTCTACTGGGAGTTCCCTAGTGGCTTAGTGGTTTGGATTCCAGGCTTTCACTGCCATGGCCTGGGTTCAATCTCTGGTCAGGGAACTGAGATCTTGCAAGCACGTGGTGGACCAAAAAAAAAAAAAAAGATTTCTCTGTTTACCGAACGATTTTGAAATCTCACTTTCTAAAAAAATTTTTTTATTGAAATGTAGTTGATTTTCTGCTGTACAGCAAAGTGATTCAGTTATATATATATATATATATATATATATATATATATATATACATATTCTTTTTCATATTCTTTTCCATTATGATTTATTACAGGCTATTGAATATAGTTCCCTGTGCTATACAGTAGGACCTTGTTGTTTATCTATTTTATATATAATAGTTTGTATCTGCTAATCCCAAACCCCTAAGTTAGAAATTGCACTTTTTCATTGTTGCCTGCCTTAACTCAATGTCTTGAAAAGTCTTATAGTTGTTTAAAGTTGTTCTGAAGTCAAAACAAAACAAATTTGCTAGAAACAATCTTGGCTATCATCTAGTGTATCCTTTGTATTTTGCTGATGAATCTATCCAGTAGCTCACGGTGAAAGTTATATCTGAGTCTCAGTATTCCCCATGCCTAGCACTGGATTTAACACATAATACATATTGGCTGGCTGGTGGGCTGACTAGGGTAGTACTTACTTGAAAAGAAAAAAACAAAACAAAAACAAAACTTGACACAAACCTTTTGGCCAGAATATACTTGAATAGAGTCTTAGTGGAAAATTTGGGAAGTATGGTTGAGGGTGTAAGAACAACTCTTCTTTTTGGGATTTAGAAACTTTGTGCTTCTTCTATGAATTATTAGATCCTAATGTCTTTAGAATGTAAATTCTAAAAACTTCTGATGTGTAAAATGTATTAAAACATTTTGGTGTGTAAAATATCATTTGTGTTACACTTTCAAGCTGGTAGTCTTTTTACCATTACTTTGTGATGGTACTATTTAATTATTTACTTACTTATTTAATTACTATTTATTATTTAATTATTTAATTACTATTTGAGAGTCAACAGAAGAATGAATGAACAAGGATCATCGTTCCCAATAGACGCTGTTCTCCCATATACCAAAAATTAAATATAATGTGGATTTTAAAGTTCAAACAATAGTTTGGTAAATTAATAATAACATTCAGTGATTTCTTAACAACCTAAAGGAGTTTATCTTATCAGGTCATGGCCATGTTTGGAAAGCTGAGAATTTGAACTTGAACCATATTTTTTCTTCCTTTAAATGAATTGTGGCTACTTCCCATGGGTAGAGCTGGGTCTAGGATCTGATCATTTTGCTCATGTGAGACTCGGGAAAATTTGTTTCTGAAGCTGTTTGAAGGAATTTCCCATCCTCCTATTTGGTTTCATGCTTCAGGTGCTGGTGCCGGTTCCATGGGCAAGTGTCTGGAATGGAGAGGGAGTAAGGCCTGCACATGTGGTCCTTGTTTGGTGAAAGGCTGCCCAACGTGTGTCCACTCCTGGAGATTCTGTCCATTCTCAGTTTATTTGGGGCCTTTAAGATGGCATGATAATAACTTGGGTTTCTAGAAACCCTGCTTTATGACCTAACAAATGCGTTGTCTGTGAGATCTCTTTTTGAGATGTTCTCACTAGGTCAGAAGAATCTAACCATGCTGGAGTATTGCAGGGATCGTTTCTTTTGTGGCTAAAATCTTCAGATTTGGAGAAAAGAATCCAAATATCTTCTTTATTTCATCCATTCCTTCCACAAATGTTTATTGAGTACATCTGGTGTGTCAGGCACTCATCTAGGTGCTAGACAACATGGACATAATTCCTTGTCCTTATAGAGCTTCTAGTTGGGAGAAAGGCAAACAAATAAGTTAAATATGTCAGATGGCGATACGAGCTCTGGAGAAAATTAAAACAGGGATGGGAGATAGGAATAGGGCTGAGGGAATCATATTAGGACCTGGCGTCTTGCACTACTTCCGGTGACTGAGTAGACCCACAGGCATGAAACAGCCCAGTTCTTTATGTTTTGTGGCTGATCATGCTGTCACGTCATCACCAGCATTGTCACTGTCACAGTCGGAAGGCGTTTATCTCACACCTATTAGCAAGGTTGTGTACAGAATGAGTCATACAGATGAGTCCCCAAGACTGGCAGCTCTTATGTGGACACATGCAGAGGACTTACAGATGACAAATTTTTCAAATGACGGTATTCATTCAGCAAATGTTTACTGAATGATGGTATATAGACAAGGCATTGTGGAGAATAACAAGATAAATCATGTATATACCTTGCCAACAGAGTGTATAGTCTAGTATATTTGTATATAGTAGATCATTTGCATGCCAGGGATTTCACATTTGAGACAGACTACGAAAAGTCCATGGCGTATGCTGATTTGTCCTTTTGCTGAGGCATGGTTTTTCAGTCAGCTGCTTTGGGAGATGCGTATGGGGTAACTAACCTAAGAGTGGTGGATTAGCACTTGCCCAGTGTCCAAATTCCAGGGCAGCACTGTTTCTACCCCTCGTTTAATGTGTAAAATGCACATTTGAAGTGAAATACGCTTTCTTTGTGAAAGATTGCTCTGAGAAAAAACAGCCAACTGCTAGTGCCGGTGATGAAAGCGCTGATCCTAAGGCGTGATGATTCTTAGCCAGAAAATGGAACCATTGAGGGTCTCAAGGAAATACCAAGCATTTTGCTTCCTTTATAAGGGGAAATCATATACTGTACTAGTATTTTGCCAGCTTGGAGATGAGCCCCTCATGAGTGTATTATTTGGGTGGATCTTGATAAGATCCCTAAGGGAAATGTGGACATGGGAGGGTGTATCCCCCTTGTCTGAAGGTGCCTCTCAGAGGAAGCTAAGCAAAGCTTCTTCATGAGCTGCTTCACCTGCGTCGTAATATCCGCTTATTCCCATTCCTTCCAAATAAAGGGTCACCCATCTTTTTGTGAGGCTCCCTGGCATTTACTATACAGATGGGATCAAAAGTTTACTGTATAAAACATAGTTTTATATATGTATGTGTGTGTGATATATACACACACACACACATATGTACAGACATGCATCCATACATATCCACAGAGGGCAAGGGAAAGCTTGGAAGGGGAGGGAAAAGTCATAAAATACAGTGGCCGAGGTTGTTGGTTAGTCACCAAAACCCACATTTCCCTCTTCCTGAGCCCACAGCAAGAATGCATTTTCCAAGCTCCCTTGCCCTTAAGTACGGCAGGTAACTGAGTTCCTAGCCAATAGAATGACCCTGATAAAGATGGCAGAGCCTTGCAGCCTGAATCCCTATTTCAGTGTGAATAAGAGGAAGACCTCATTCACCCCTTTTCCAGACACAAAGTTCTGAGGTGTTTGAGCCATAATATATTTTGAGGTCTGTTTCAGCAGTGACTAGCCTTCCCTTACTAATACTGATTCTCTGTGTGGTAAATGAGAGAGGCAAAAACCACAGTTTCAGGGCTTTACTCTTACTTCATTGGGACACTGGACCCAGTTGTTTCTACCTGAATGGCAGAATCAGTGCTCTTGGAAGGGGGGGGGGGTGGTTATTGTGCTTATAGGTTCAGGCTGTGTGCTTATTACTGCACTCACCATTCAGTGCTTACAGATAGCTACGCTTCTTCTTGTAGCCCCAGTGGCTGAGGGTAGAGTGCTAGCTGACCCTGATTTTTCTTTTTTTTTCCTCTTGTCCACAAATATTTTAGTTGACCAGACCACCTCAAATGGTACTCTCAGCTGGAGGTAACAAAAAACTCAAGTCAAAGAGAACAAACAGGTGGTTGCCAGAGGGGAGGGGGTGGGAAGAGGAAAGAAATAGGTGAGGGAGACTGAGGTGCAAACTTCCGGTTGCAAAATAAATGAGTCACAGGCATGAAATGTACAGTGTGGGGAATATAGTCAGTAACTATGTAATGTATTTGTAAGGTAACTAGATGTTGCGGTAATCATTTTGAAATGTACAGAACTATTGAATCACTATGTTGTGTAACAAGAACTAACATGGTGCTGTAGGTCAATTATACTTCAAAAACAAACAAACTCATAGAAAAAGAGATCAGATTTGTGGTTATCAGAGGTGGGTAGTGGGGAGGCGGAATTGTCAAAAGGTACAAGCTTCCAGTTACAGGATAAATTAAACCTAGGGATGTAATGTACAACATGATAAATATAATTAACACTTCTGTATGTTATGTATCAAAGTTGAGAGTAGAACCTAAGAGTTCTCATTGCAAGAAAAAAAACATTTTTTCCATTTCTTTAATTTTGTATCTATATGAGGTGGTGGATGTTCACCAAACTTATTGTGATAAGTCAAATCATTATGCTGCACACCTTAAACTTATACAGTGCTATATGTCAATTATATCTCAACAAAACTGCAAGAAAAAAATCAAGTGGATTTCCTATAGGAAAAAAACGTGTTTCACCAGTTAGTGATTTTATTAAGAGCTGAGTGGTACATTTGACTTCAGGTGCTGTTTCTCTGCGACTCTTAATCCAGTCGGACCTTCATCCACAGATTGCCACACCTCAGCTATCTTTGTATTCTTTCCCTAGTCCTTTACCGCGGAGCAGAGCACAGTGCTTTATATATTATGTGTGGCTAAATAAATGTTTGATGAATTAATTAATTACTTAAATCTCTTACGCGGGAAGAGCTTCTTGAGCTAGTTTCATGCTCAGTGAATAGTTCTTTCCATGGTGAACATCACTCCTGCTAGGTTGTGTTGCTGTCAAGTCACGTGATGTTTCACCTTGTATAACTCTGTGATGCTGGCCTTAGCCAATAACAGGAGTCACCCAGCATGAGGTTTGAAAAGGGAAAGAGGTGATGGGCTAAATGGTTGCTATATGAGTGTAGTAGGATGTGTCTTGACCTGGTTCCAAAGGTACTTGTAGGGCTCATGTCTGGTAGATGATACTGAAGCACATTCCTATGCTTTTCTTGGCAAAAGAGTCCTCTCATGTTATTATATGTACTATGCCGCTTGATTTAATAGAAGAACAACAGACTAGTTTTTATCTGCTTGGTAACTAGGTTTGTATCTTAGGTCTTGCTTGACTCAGCAAAGGTTCTAGAGAATTCTCTGAAAAGAGATACATGCACATTCATAATTAGGCTTGTTTCCCCTAATACAATTACAGCTGAAATCTTTCCCTCAGGGATTTATGCTCCTTCTTAAGAGCACGTTTTAATATCGGTAACACAACAGAAGGATGACTTAACAGGATTGAGGACACTAATGGCTAGGAAAGAAATTAGGGGTTTCATCAGCATATCTTCCTTTGAGCAGCAGTGGGGTTACCTTCCATGTCTTTCTTCACTGGTCCTTCCTTCCTCTCCAGCTGAGAGGTGACTTTGAAAGAAGCTGGCTAGAGCTTTTCTGTGATCTTGCTCTTCTCACTTCTTTTGTCAGTTTATGATCCTTTTGCCAAAAGTCAGTGAAGCAAAAGATCATCTTCACGTCTTTGATTGTTTGACCCTTACATTCAAGAATCTGCGATGTGAACGTTTCAGTGCGGACTTACTTGTTGCTAAACTTCAGCTGGCTTGGTGAAGATGGGGAAACCATTGTTTCTTTAACAGAACTTAGGAAGTCACAAGAACTCACTTGTATAGGCTTCCCTGTCATAAGTTACTTAAATTGTAAGCATTTATGTTGGAAATATGGAGCTGATTATCTTCCCTCAAAGTACTCTGTGATGATTAATAGCAAAGAAGTTAAATTTTTCCTGCATCTCAATTCACTGGCCTAAATGACATTATAGAGGCCTGAAAATACTGGTCCAGTCTCATCTACTTAAAGGAATTAGTTGTGGAGAATGTTTTTACCACAACTGTATGTTGGGTTATAAGAAAAGCAACTAGTTTGTAATGTGGATAAATTAGTGCTGTCTCTAACCTTGACTGGTATTGTGAATCCCACCTTTCACAGTGGTTTAAATGGCGTTGCTTCAAGTGGTAGCCTGAGAAACTAGCTCAGTCCAGAGACCTAACAGAAGGTACATGTTTGAACAGGGAATAATGATTAATAAGTTCAAGAATATTTATTGCTTTATTGTGGAAGATAATGCTACCCTCTGCTTTCATTATAGTCACTATGATGGAAAAATAAAAAATCATCACCCTAAATAAAGGCCTACTTACCTCACTTCCTATCAACTGACACAAACTGCCCCACATTCAACAAAAAATTACATGGCATGCCAACAGGTAAGAAAGAGCACAGTCTAGAGAGACAACATAATAAGCAAGAAACAGACTCTTTTATGACACAGACGTTAGAACTATCAGACAAGGAAACTAAATGAATTATGATATATCAAGGGCTCTAATGGAAAAAGCAGACAACATGCAAGAACAGATGGGTAATGTAAGCAGAGAGATTGAAACTCAGAGAAATAATTACAAGAAAATGCTAGAAATCAAAAACATAGTAACAAAAATGGAAAGTAACTTTGACGGACTTGTAAGTAGGCTTGACACTGACAAAGAAAGAATCAGTGAACTTGAAGATAGATCAATGGAAACTTTCCAAACTTAAATGCAAAGAGAAAAAATAATTTAAAAAAAGAATAGAACATACAAAGTCTGTGGAACAATATAAAAAGGCATAGCATATGTGCCATTGGAATGCCAGAAGGAGAAAAGAAAGGAGCAGAAGAAATATCTGAAGTGATAATGGCTGAAAACGTTCCAAAACTAATGACAGACACCAAACCACATGTCCAGCAAGCTTGAGATAAATATTGGGTTGGCCAAAAAGTTCATTCTGGTTTTTCCATAAGATGTTACAGAAAAACCTGAATGAACTTTTTGGCCAACCCAATACCTGAGGGTTCTCCCCACACCCCACACCAAATACGTGTTGTTGTTTTTTTTCCACACCAATTCTCCAGTTCTCTGACACCAACTTGGGTCTCCAGCAATTCAATTCAGTTCTGACACTAGTTCTTGGAGTTAGTAAGGGCTCAGTCCCACAAGTCTGTCCCCACTTCAGATGCCAGCCACAAATGGGGAGCTCAAGGCTACCCACATTTCTGCGCAGCCAACAACAAATTCTGGGGTCCCATGACCCTAACCCCCTGAGGTTGGATCATTCGCTAAAACAACTCACAGAACTCAGGAAAAGTTCTATGCTTACTATTACTAGTTTATTATAAAGGATACAACTCAGGTGGAAGAGATGCACAGAGCAAGCTGTGTGTGGGGAGGTGGGAGCACAGAGCTTCCATGCCTTCTCCGAGTGTGCTACCCTCCTAGCACCTTTGTATGTTCACCAACCTGGAAGTTTTCTAAAACTTCACTTTTAGAGGTTTTTATGGAGGTTTCATTACATAGGCATGATGGACTAAATCACTGGCCATCGGTGATTCAATCTCTTGCCCCTCTCTCCTCCCTGGAGGTCAGGAAAGGAGGGCTGCTGAAAATTCCAACCCTCTAATCATGCCTTGGTCTTTGTGGCAAGCAGCCCCCATCCTAAAGCTCTCTTCCTAAGGTTCCACAGGAGTCACCTTAGTAGCATAAACTCAGGTATGGCTGGAAAGGGCTTTTTATGAATAACAAGACACTCCCGTTACTCCTATCACTCTGGCAATTTCAAGAGTTTTAGGAGTTCTGTGCCAGGAACCAGGGACAAAGACCAAATATATACTTCCCATTACATCACAGTACCCACGCACCCCACCCCACCCCCCCAAAAAAACCCACACACACAGTAAGGCATGTCTTATACAAACTGCAGAAAACAAAAGACAGAGAAAATCCTGAAGGAAGCCAGAGGGGAAAAAGAACACCTTGCCTGTGGAGGAACAAGGATAGGAATTACAGTGGCTTCTTGCTCATCAGAAACCATGCAAGCAAGAAGAGTGAAATCTTAAGAATGTTGAAAGAAAAGAACTTTTTCATTCAAACCAACAACCTTAATTGAGTTTCTGTGCTCCCATCTGGGATATAAACAGGAAAGAGTAGACCGTGAATGCTGCCCTCAAGCAGCTCCTAGGTGGGCTGAGAAAGAAACGTAGATGCTGCATGGGTTTACATAAAGTCATGTCCCTTCTCAGGGCCTCATTTCTTAATCTGTTAAATGCGAGTGTTGGACTAGATTAGTGGCCTTTTATGCTTTTATTTTTCCCTTTCTTTCTTTAGAAATAGAACTTTTATTCAAAGGACCTCGTCTTTAAGTTGGGAGCAAATAAAACAGGTGACAGTGGAGCTGTTCTATTTGAGCTAGCATAGTTGATGGGTGGGAAGTGTTGCTGAGGCTTCTCCCTCCGCATCCTCAAGGAGGCTCCTGTGGGGACTCTGTGGGACCCCCCAGGGCACTGGGGGAGCACTGGTGGAAAACTCCAGCCTAGCAGGACAGAGGAGCCCTTTCAGGTGTGAAGACTCTGTAGCCGAGCCACTAAGCTATTTGGATGATAGTGCTTCCTTCACCTTTAGATGTGTCTCTCTTTTGGCCTGATTTCTTCCCTACCTAATGTCCTGTGTACATCCACGTTCAGTGTCTTTTCTCATTATACCTAAACGGCTTCTCTACTTTAGGCCCATCGTCTTGCTATTTTTCTTCTCTCATATCTCTCGTTTCTTATCGATTTTTTTCCACTTTAATTTGTGTGAGTAGACTGGCCTTTTTAGGATACAAAGAAAATTATGAGAGGTAACACTTATTGAGTGACCCTGGTGGGTGCTGTCCTAAACAGTTTGTGTAAACGATCTCATTTCATCCTCATGATACTTCATGAGGCAGGTATTAATATCATGATTATTTTACAGTTGAGGAAACCAAAGCAGGCACAAAGAGGCAAATCATGCGATGAGGTCAAAGAGTGAGAGTTGTCAGAACTGCGACTGGGGTGTAGGTTAGCCCTTCCGCCTAACTGGGGCCTAAACTTTTTTACTTTCACTTTTTTAGTTGTTAATTCTCAGGAAGGGTGTGCTCCCACTCATTCATGTCTTGGTAGCTCTAGAGCTATGTCTCTGCTTCCTTTCCTAACCCCCTTCCCTTTTTTTGAAAAGCGAGAAGCAAAGAAACCCTATGTGATGCCAAGAATGAGATAATTAAGGTTTAACTGAAACTCACGAGAGAAGTGGTTTGGGGATTGTCGTTCTGAGTGGCTTTCTCAGGATGGGACAGAGGGAAATGAAGCTGAGAGTTTCAGGTGTAGCAAGACCATTTAGGCGGACAGTTGCAAGTTGACCAAGGAATTTGCTGTGAGGAAGGAAGGCAAGGGGAAAGGGGGCAGGGCCAGCACTAGCCCATTGTCAAAGTCAAGAGAGAGTAGAGTAACGATGGAAAGTGGAGACAGCTTACTATTTTGAAAAGCTAAACAGCTTTTAGGGAATGATTTCTCCTTTTGTGCTGCTGTGCAATTTTAACATTATTAAGTGTTGTATGAAGACTATTCTATTAATTATATTAAGAATAGTCTTAATATAATTAGCTGAACATAATAAGAAATGTGTGCCATCTTTGATCTGTGCTAAAGTCTATTGTTGCTACCAAGAAGAGATCAAGGAAAGAAGTAAATGATTAACCAAATTCCCGAGGACGAAAACCTTTGAACTGCAAAATGTTATGATGTTTACTTAGCAGAAACAAGTCTACTAAATGGCCAAGAAGCATTACAAGAAATTAACCTACAAGCTTTTGGCCAGTGTTCGACCTATTTCATCATAAATAAATTTAAAGTGTGAAAGGTAAGTTTGGAGAAGTAAAATTCATGCCGATCTGTTACTTTTACCTATAAAGTTACAAAACTTTAGGAAAAGTTAGCCATTTCTCTTATTATTTCAACTATTTGGGGTCGGGGGAAGACTGAGTTCCAAATATGAAAACACATTTCTAATACATATAGTAAATCTGTATAAAGAGATCAATAGAAAGATATTTACCTCATTGAAGCATTTTTCTTTCCATTTACTGAGTTCTGAAAGTAATGTTCAGGTTTACGACATACTTGGTTTAAAGCAGGTTCTGAAATCTGGTGTGTGTGAGGTTTTTGAAAGGAAAGCAATAAAGTGTATTGGGATCTTATACACATTTTACTTTAGAACAGATGTTGGAAACCAGGTAGGCCTTCTAAAAGGGGAAAGTATGGGTCGTTAAACATCCAGGAGAGTTCAATCACTGTATTTCTGTTTTGTTTTGTTTTTTAAATAAATTTCTTTATTTTTTAGCTGCATTAGATTTTTGTTGCTGGGTGCAGGCTTTCTCTAGTTGTGGCGAGCGGGGGCTACTGTTCATTGCAGTGCGCAGGCTTCTCATTGCGGTGGCTTCTCTTGTTGTGGAGCACGGGCTCTAGGCTCACAGGCTTCAGTAGTTGTGGCCCGCAGGCTCAGTAGTTGTGGCTCGCGGGCTCTAGAGCGCAGGCTCAGTAGTTGTGGCACACAGGCTTAGTTGCTCCGCAGCATGTGGGATCTTCCCGGACCAGGGCTCGAACCTGTGTCCCCTGCATTGGCAGGCAGATTCTTAACCTCTGCGCCACCAGGGAAGTCCCAATCACTATATTTCTAAGGTAGTTTTATCCAGGTGGTTTGCCTGTGGATAAATCCCAAGGATATGTTTTATTCCCAAGAAGCTTATTTTTCACGAGCTGCTTGATAATTTGGATACCCCTAAAAGAAAAATAAATCTTTTTACTTATTTTGGGAGTCCATGGAAACTAAGGATAATAATTTCTGTAAAATTTCTGCAGTGCTGGAGATTGGGTTTAGCAGCCCAGGGCAAAATCCTACCTTCTTTAAGAAGCATTCCCAAATCTCCCTTGTAGGAATTAATCTACACCTTCTTATTTATGGATTTGTTCACTCATTCAACAAGTTATTATTGAAAACCTGCTATGTGGGATTAAAACTGGGAGCAAGATAAGCATAGTACCTGTCTTCCCAGAATTCGTGGTTTTGTGGGAATACAGAGTAAATACAGAGTTAACAGGCAGTATCATTACTGCTATAATGGGTGAAGTTAGGCTGCAGGCAAATCTGGGAAGAATTCCTGGAGAAGGTGTCATGTAAGCTAAGTAGGAGCTAACTGGATGAACAGAGAGGATGAGGGGCACCATATTCAAGGCTGGGGACAGCTTTGTGAAGGGAATGAAGGAGGAGAGTGGTTCTGAAATGGAAAGGAGTTCAGAGTGGTTGAAGCCTGGAACATGAGAAGGAGGAAGGAGTGGCAAGGGGAGAAGCTAGAGAGAGAAACAGTGGTTCTAGAACCCTGAGAGCCGTAGTGGGTTTCACTTTCCTGATGGCACTGGTGAGCCATTGAGGTGATGGCAGACGCTCTATAAGCATCACAGTGGCTGCTGTGTAGGGAGTGCATTGGGAGGCATGAGGTTATCACTGTTCAAGGTCCAAGAGGTAAGCAACTCAGTCCCAGAATCCCACGTTTAGGGTTGATTTCCTGGGAACTAGTCCTCGTGCCATGTACTGCATCAGCCAGGATCCAATCAGAAAATAGATGCCAGGCTGATATTTCAGATAGAGGTGATCTGATGTAGGGAATTGGAGACACAAGGTATTGGGCTGAAAGAATAACTAGTGGAAGCAGAGGTAACACAGAGATTTGGAACTTCAGGAAACGGCTGCTGTCCCTGGGGGTGGGAGGAGCAAAAGGGAATGGGTGTGGTTAACTAAACCCAGAAACTCAGAGGGACCACCATACAGCTGATGGGCCAACTGCCGAGGAGTTGCGTGGGCCTCTGGGGAGGGGTTACCTTATGGCTGGTGCTCCCACCATCCAGGGGGGTCCACGGCTAGTACATAGAGTGCTAAAAGCATGGGGAACTGGAACAGCTGCTACTGTGAAGTCTGACAGGCGCTGGAAAACGGGAGAGTTCCTTCTCCCCACCTCTGCCTTCCGATCTGCCAATGGCTCCCAACGGCAGAATTGAACAAGAAACCAGTTGCAAGGGAGTCTGGAAAATGGAGTTTGCAGACTTCTAGCTCCAGCATCATAAAGCAGAGTACAGAAGGGTGGGCTTGGGCTAAGAGACGGCTGGTAAATAATCTGCCCCAGGTATTTGAGAAAAGTAACTCTAGCTCTACCGTGGGAAGTGGGTTGGAGGGAGGCAAACCGGGATATTGATTGATCCGTTCAGAGGTTGTTATCAAGACAGGAGATGATGGCTGCCTGATTGAGGGCAAGGACAGAGAGAGACAAAGAAGTGGGTAGATGCGGAGAAATTTAGAATGTGGAATTGAACAGAATTTGGCAACTGATATATTGTGAGGGATGAGGGCATAGATCAGAGGGAATAAAGGAGGAGGAGGAGGAGGTAAGGAAGAGGCTTGTGTTTCTGGTTTCTGACTTAGGTGGCTGGTGGTGCTGTTTACTGAGATAGGAACACGGAAACTGTTTAGGGGAAGATGATTCATTCCGTTTTGGACTGTTGAGTCTGATGTGTCTGTGGTTCATCCAGGTGGAAATTCACTGTGGATGCCTGGGAAGAAGATGTAGATGTGATTTGTTTTCAGCCTGTAAGTGGTACTTGAAGTTTTAGGAATGAATGAAATTGCCAAGGGAGACTATAGACGGCACAGAGAAGCAAGCTGTAGGGCAGAACCCGGAGGAGTAACAGCGTTTTAGGAACGAACAAGGTAGTGGAGACAAGTTTGTGAAGGCGACTGTGAAAGAGTGGTCAGAGAGGTTGGAAGAAAACAAGAGCGCGTGATGTCCCAGATATCAGGGAAGAGTGTTGGAAAAGAAGGTCATGGTCAACAGTTCAGGCGCTCAAAGGTTTACTGTTGGTTGTTTTTGGTGCTTCTGTACCATACTCATCAAGTCTGCCTGTTTTTCATTGTTACTTATGGGTGATTGTCCTCTAGAATAGTGTGGGCCTGGGACACTGCAGCACATCCCTCAGCATCTGGCATTGCTGTTTTGCACATGAGTATATCTGTGATATGTGTTTGTTGCATTGGGTTATTTAGGTATCTGCAAACTCCAGCTTGTGGATTGGCCATTTGAGCTTGTAAATAAAGTTTTATTGGAACACAGGCTGCCCATTCATTTATCTGTTGCCTGTGATTGCTTTTACGCTGTAACAGCAGAACTGAGGAGTTGTGACTGAGACCCTATGGCCTGCAAAACCTAAATTATTTATTGTGTGGCTCTTTATGTTTGCTGATCCCTGCATTACGGTCTCGAAGCTGTTTTATGTAAGCTGGTAAGATTGTATCTTTGAATTTCTTTTTTTAAAAAAATCCGTTTAATATATTTAGGGAGAATATGGAGCATAGAACATGCCTTCTCCGGGTTGGTCATGGTCTTGTCTTTGGGATGAAGGCAGCAGAGCCAAGGGAAAGAAAAGTTAGCAGATGGTCGCAGCAGTCTCTTCAGCATGACTGTGGGGCTGAGTAGTACCCTTCTAAGGAAAACTGCCAGCCCAGGGATGGTGGGACGAGAGGGGCGTAGACCTTAAAGGCATGCGTTTAAGACAGGCCTTTTCAGTCCTGTGAGGTACCAGCCACTGTGCTAGGTGTCCAGATTCTCCAGTAGCTCAGAATCTGGTTGGAGACACAGACCCACCAGCAGAAACTTACAATTGCCTGTAATATGCCAGGCACAGTGATAAAGCTGCACGTGTGGTACCTAAGAGGGGCAGCTAGCCCAGCCTGAGGAGAAGCAGCGAGAGGAAGAATGGCCACACCGGGAGGAGGCCATCAGGGCCTCGGGTGCCGCCCCGCCACGTGGGAGCTGGAAGTGGGTGTGGAGGGGAGGAGGCTGGGTGGGGAGGTCTACCAGCTCTGGAGTCGGAAGTTCTGTGTGAGAAGTAGGGCCCTTGAGGCTGTGCAGGCATGGAGACAAGTGGAGACAAGGCAGTTCTCAGAGGTCTACTTGTCTGTCACCAAAGTTTGTCTTCTAGGCATTCTTTTTTTTTATTTTTTAGCTGACATATTTAGTGTGGTTTGCGTTTGTGGGAATCATAACCTTGAATTGCTTGGGGTTTTTTTCCCTCTTACATAAAGTACAGAAGTCATCTTGCATTAATATGTCTTTTGACTGGACTTGTCTTGCCTTTAGGGATGATAAAAGCTCAGTGAGCTGAGCAGGTAACATAGGCAAGGAAAGTTTTCTGTTTATTTAGAACTGTGAACTTGCTGTCATTTTACTATCCACACTCCTCAATAACAACAAATTACACATTCACAGTAATCTGACTGTGCTCCCCCAATGGTTTGTGTGAACTGATTGGGCAGGTGTTAGGCCTATTATATGAATAAAGAAAGTGAGATACATACTTAGATTTTAAGTTGCTTGCCAATGTTCATTGCTTCCAGTAAGTCCTTTTGTTTGCATTTAAGAGCAACTCATTCCAATCAGTTCAGGAAAATAGGAGTTTTTCATTACCTTGCTTATGAACCAGAAAACCGGGTGTAACCAAGAGGCTCTGAGTGTTTCCTTTCCTTTTCTCTGTCTACTTTATCTCTCTGTCTGTCTCTCTCTCCCTCTCCTTCTCTCCGCATGTCTGCACCATCCTTTCCTCAATCTACAGGTCAGTTTTCCCTATAACTTTGCCTTACATGAATCTGTCTTCTTTCAGCCTTTCTCTGCATCATAAATGACAGTTAAAGCTTCAGCTCCCACTGCTATTTGGGTCATTAACTGTTTTCTTTCAGAATCTGATTGGCCCAGCTTCTCTTTTTAAGTGAGGCCATATTGTAGCTGGATTGACTCTTCCTGGGTCAAGGGCCTTTCCTGTTCCACTCAGCTTGGACTAGGAAGGTGTACCCATGTGGTTCATAAAAGCAGGCGGTTGGGTAGCTCCCCTGAGAACCATAAAGTGAGAAGCAAGGCATCTTGAGTTGTGACCTGTCCTGTACATCCCTTCCCTGCCTAGCTCATAACTCACTTCCTACATATAGTTCCAAAGATACCCTCTTCTAATGTAACCCAATCCTCATAGGTAAAACCACACGTTCATTTACCCCTTTCCTAACAGGAAGCACCCCAAAGTCATAGTTGGCTGCTGCTACACTGAGAAGCAATCATGGGACCCCATCATCCAATCTGAATCCACAACTCTCAGTGATGTCCATTTCAACTCTGGTTCTCTCACCATGCAGTCTAGCCAATTCTGAAACCCATGGACTAAATGTTATGTGTAACACCCAACACACCCTGTGTACAATGGTGGAGACTCTCTTAATGCTCATTTTTTAAAAAAAAAAGGGAAAAGAAATTTCCACCCCTTAATCTAGCTGCGAGATACATACATTGGTCACCAGCTCAGCCTATATTCTGTCTAGTAGAATAGAGCCCACATCTGGTGACGGGCAGCCTCCTGCTGGCAGGGCGAGGCCAGATGCTTGGACACAGTGAGATGTATTGGAGGAGCCGTGACTGCTAAGCCTTTGGCTTGCTGCCTTTCCTCTTCTCCCATGAAATGAGTTCCCTGATCTGTAAACAACTACTCTAGGGATATTGTCTTTGGCTGTTGATTGACCTGGGTCTTTGGAAACACCATGGAATCTTTATTTTCTTCCTATGCCTTGTCTTCTACTTTTCTTCTCTGTGTCTTGTTGAAGTCTGGTTGTGGAGGTTTTTGTTTTTGTTTTTGCTTTTTTTATGAGTTCTTTAGTAGTTAATGATGTGACACAGAATAAAACTATCAGCTCAGTGGCTATATCTCAAGCCAGAATCTTTTTGGATTATTTTTCCATTCAACTCCTGTTAAGAGTTTAGAGCACTCTAATTTTGTAATAGATAGAGTAGGTATCTATGGGGCTGGGATTCTGTAATCAAGCTTGTTTATTACTGAGCATTCTTTCTTGGCTAATTTCCATGTGGTTTCTGAGTTAATTGCATAGAAAAAAAAAAGAAAGATTTCATTTTCTGCACTGTATTGACATGACTTTTGCAATTGCATTTAATCATTTGCACTTCTTCTATCTCAGTCCCTACAGTGAGCTGTCTTTATATTTACATACCATTGAGAACCATATGATAAATGAGAGGTAGAATTAGAACAGAGGAAATCAGCATAGTTATTTTGTAAATAACTAGGTATCAAGGAATGCTGCAGCCATCAACCAACACCGAATAACTTCAAACTAATTAAGGCATTGGAGTATTTTTTTAAACATATGTTATTTAGTCTTAATTTAGCTGTAAAAGTTCCTGTTCCCAACCCTGTCCTCTTCCTCTTCAGAGCTTCCAAGCTTTTGCTGGGTTGGTGGGGCTTACCAATGAGAAATAGATACAGCTATCCAGAGCCACAGGAGGACTTCTGTGTTATAGGAGCATACACACATGCACATACATATAGAATTAACAGACCACGTTTATAATGATGTGCAGTGCTAGGCATTTCACACAGGGTGTGAAACAGATGGTGATTGTCCTGGGAATGATGGTTTGGCATCGTGTCATTTACTGCTCTCTAGGTATTTTTGAGGTGAATACAGACATCTAAGAAGTCTGCTGCATGGGCTATGAGCAAAAGGCCAGATTTAAACATTCTTTTAAAAAAACAAAATGCAGGTCTTATATGTTTAAGCTCTCTTCATGAAGCCAGGGGTGCTTAGGACAGCAGCGGTTATTGAGAGCCCCCTGCAGTTCTGGGCTTCTTCCAGTGAAGCCTCCTGCCCATGCCTGTCCTGCTCTGCCTCTCACGTGCATGTCTCCAGTCTAGCACAAACTAGTAGACACTCGATGAAATGCCTGGTCAAAAGCAGGAAAACATGGGTCGGTTTGAAGGTTTGGGCCTTCAAATTTCTGTGGAACACTGACTCTTTACGATTTATATTGAGATTAAATATGATATCAGTGAAAGAAAACTACCAAGCTGGTGTTTTAAGAAAACCAATCAAGTAGATAAACAGCCTTGAATATGCATCTTTGCCCACTTGTTTGATGATTTCCTTAGGATTAATTCTTAGGAGTAGAATTGCTGTGTGCCAATTTTCAGAGCTTTTGATAAATATACCAAAAGTGTCCTCCAGTTAGCTGTGTGTGAGAGGCTGCAGGAGTCCCCACCCCCCACATTTCACCTCATTTGTATTTGTGGTTCCAGAGCCTGGTGGCACTTTCTCAGAGCAGTTGACTTGTTGGGAGCGGTGAGAATAGGATGTGTATATAAACTTCTAAGATGACAGAGTGATATGAACATTGGCTTGTTTTTGTTTATTTTGATACCCTTGGTTTAATTGCCCCAGATTCAAGTGATGATTTCTTTTTTTTTTTTTTTTTTAATTCTTTATTTTATTTATTTATTTTTGGCTGTGTTGGGTCTTTGTTTCTGTGCGAGGGCTTTCTCCAGTTGTGGCAAGCGGGGGCCACTCCTCACTGCGGTGCGCGGGCCTCTCACTATCACGGCCCCTCCCGCTGTGGAGCACAGGCTCCAGACGCGCGCAGGCTCAGCAGTTGTGGCTCACAGGCCCAGCCGCCCTGGGGCATGTGGGATCCTCCCAGACCAGGGCCCGAACCCGTGTCCCCCGCATTGGCAGGCAGACTCCCAACCACTGCGCCACCAGGGAAGCCCCAAGTGATGATTTCTTGATCTCAGCTTTACTTTCCCATTGGGCAGTAACATTTTTTTTTAAACTGTGCTCTCTCTGCCTTATGTGTTCGTAGAAACTTTCCCAATCATGCTAATTAATTTAGTATCTACATCAGGTTCTTCATACTCAATAACCAGACAGAAATAAATCAGCCAAGAGGCCAGATATAAGAAAAGCAGGGCAACTTGGATGATGGTCAACTGATATTAAGCCTCAGTTTGGGCAATAAAATAGACAGTGGTTGGGATGATGAATTTGAGACTGTGGACCGTGGTCGGTGGGGGTGGGGGAGGGGGGCTGCTGGGAGAAGACTGTAGGACTAGTTAATGTTGCTGGATCTTCAGGAGAAACTAGAATTGGTTTCACGTAAAATATGTATTTTTTTCTTTTTTCTTTTTCTTTTTTTTTTAACATCTTTGTTGGAGTATAGTTGCTTTACAATAGTGTGTTAGTTTCTGCTGTATAACAAAGTGACTCAGCTATACATATACATACATCCCCATATCTCCTCCCTCTTGCATCTCCCTCCCACCCTCCCTATCCCACCCCTCTAGGTGGTCACAAAGCACTGAGCTGATCTCCCTGTGCTATGTGGCTGCTTCCCACTAGCTATCTATTTTACATTTGGTAGTGTATATATGTCCATGCCACTCTCTCACTTCGTCCCAGCTTACCCTTCCCCCTCCCCGTGTCTTCAAGTCCATTCTCTATGTCTGCATCTTTATTCCTGTCCTGCCCTTAGGTTCTTCAGAACCTTTTTTTTTTTTTTAAGATTCCATATATATATGTGTTAGCATATGGTATTTGTTTTTCTCTTTCTGACTTATTTCACTCTGTATGACAGATTCTTGGTCCATCCAACTCACTACAAATAACTCAATTTCATTTCTTTTTATGGCTGAGTAATATTCCATTGTATATATGTGCCACATCTTCTTTATCCATTCATCTGTCGATGGACATTTAGGTTGCTTCCATGTCCTGGCTATTGTAGACAGAGCTGCAATGAACATTGTGGTACATGACTCTTTTTGAATTATGGTTTTCTCAGGGTATATGCCCAAGAGTGGGATGCTGGGTCGTATGGTAGTTCTATTTTTAGCTTTTTAATGAACCTCCATACTGTTCTCCATAGTGGCTGTTTGAATTTACATTCCCACCAACAGTGCAAGAGGGTTCCCTTTTCTCCACACCCTCTCCAGCATTTATTGTTTGTAGATTTTTTGATGATGGCTATTCTGACTGGTGTGAGGTGATAGCTCATTGTAGTTTTGATTTGCATTTCTCTAATGATTAGTGATGTTGAGCATCCTTTCATGTGTTTGTTGGCAATCTCTATGTCTTCTTTGGAGAAATGTCTGTTTAGGTCTTCTACCCATTTTTGGACTGGGTTGTTTGTTTTTTTGATATTGAGCTGCATGAGCTGCTTGTAAATTTTGGAGAGTAATCCTTTGTCAGTTGCTTCATATGCAAATATTTTTTCCCATTCTGAGGCTTGTCTTTTTGTCTTGTTTATGGTTTCCTTTGCTGTGCAAAAGCTTTGAAGTTTCATTAGGTCCCATTTGTTTATTTTTGTTTTTATTTCCATTTCTCTAGGAGGTGGGTCAAAAAGAATCTTGCTGTGATATATGCCATAGAGTGTTCTGCCTATGTTTTCCTCTAAGAGTTTTATAGTGTCTGGACTTACATTTAGGTCTTTAACCCATTTTGAGTTTATTTTTGCCTTAGGTGTTAGGGAGTGTTCTGATTTCATTCTTTTACATGTACCTGTCCAGTTTTCCCAGCACCACTTATTGAAGAGGCTGTCTTTTCTCAATTTTATATTCTTGACTCCTTTATCAAAAATAAGGTGACCATATGTGCGTGGGTTTATCTCTGGGCTTTCTATCCTGTTCCATTGATCTATATTTCTGTTTTTGTGTCAGTACCATATTGTCTTGATGACTGTAGCTTTGTAGAATAGTCTGAAGTCTGGGAGCCTGATTCCTCCAGCTCCGTTTTTCTTTCTCAAGATTGCTTTGGCTATTTGGGGTCTTTTGTGTTTCCATACAAATTGTGAAATTTTTTGTTCCAGTTCTGTGAAAAATGCCATTGGTAGTTTGATAGGGATTGCATTGAATCTGTAGATTGCTTTGGGTAGCAGAGTCATTTTCACAATGTTGATTCTTCCAATCCGAGGATATGGTATATCTCTCCATCTGTTTGCATCATCTTTAATTCCTTTCATCAGTGTCTTATAGTTTTCTGCATACAGGTCTTTTGTCTCCTTAGGTAGGTTTATTCCTAGTTATTTTATTCTTTTTGTTGCAATAGTAATTGGAAGTGTTTCCTTAATTTCTGTTTCAGATTTTTCATCATTAGTGTATAGGAATGCAAGAGATTTCTGTGCATTAATTTTGTATCCTGCTAGTTTACCAAATTCATTGATTAGCTCTAGTAGTTTTCAGGTAGCATCTTTAGGATTCTCTATGTATAGTATCATGTCATCTGCAAACAGTGACAGCTTTACTTCTTCTTTTCCGATTTGGATTCCTTTTATTTCTTTTTTGTCTCTAATTGCTGTGGCTAAAACTTCCAAAACTATGTTAAATAATAGTGGTGAGAGTGGACAGCCTTGTCTTGTTCCTGATCTTAGAGGAAATGGTTTCAGTTTAAAATATGTATTTTTAAAATGTACATGGGCCAAGAACATTTATTCTTGCAAAACTACCCATTGATGACCTCAGGTCTGTCCACCCCCACTTCAGTGAACAGGTGGGGATGAACATTTTAAAAGTTCACCTTTCACCTTCCTTCCTCCCACCAACCACCATAAGACTTAATACCAAATGGACATCTGAGGAGTTTATATTTGTCTCAGATACCTTTTTTCTGGAACGGCTTCTCTGACCATGTTTCCTCCCATACATGTACCCAGAGTTTCCCTTTGCTGTTCTGCAAGTGTGTAGGGTCTGTGCAGAAGTGAGTGTGTCCCTCCAGGGAGTCCTCTGCACTCACCTTAGGTCCGGCTGTGTCCGTCTCTCTTGAAGCATCTATGGCACACCCCGGGCGCGGATCCCAGGTGGAAGCCCAGGCATGTGTCAGGTCACTCAGAGTTAACAGCTTCCATGGCTTTCCATCAAAGTGGATCTCCCTGCATAATCCGTGCAGGTCGACCTAATTAAATTCTTTAATTACATCTCAAGGAAAGGCTTAGCAGAGTAAGTAGCTCCTGATCACCAGCCTCTGAAGGATTAAAGTACCTGCCTCTTCTGCTGCTGTGAAGCAGCAGCTTCAGACTCCTCATTTGGTCCAGAGTGGCCTGTTTCCTTGTGCTTCTCCTCGACTAGACTCTTTCCATTGGATAGATCTAACTGGTCTGTAATCTCCATCCCTTGAAGCCCACGTCACGGAAATTACTCAGTAAATGTGTGAAGAAGGATAGGTCCTGTCCCATGGTGGAATTTCTTTGTTACCTCTGATAATAAGGAATAATGTGTTTGGAGCAGAAATAGTCTTCAAAGCTGGATGGATGTCCTCTTAGAAGTCTTGGAGAGCTTTAGTTCCACATGATGTATTTCCCTGTCTGACCGTGAGTGGTGAATAATAGTGACTGTTATACGTCATCCCCTTGCTTAATTGCTGAAACCACTGGCCCAGTCTTAATTGATTTCTTCTCACCTGCTGCATAGAATTGCTTGCTTGTTGATTGTTGTTCTTCTCCACTAGGATGTAAGCTCTGTGAGGGAAAGGACTGCCTTGACCTTAGTGTCCTCAGTGTCTAGGACAGTGTTGCCTATTGAGTAAGTGAGGCTGTGTCTTATCCCAGCTCTGCTCCTTGTGTGTGCCTTTTCTTTTCTTGCCTTTTTTAAAAAAATGTCTACACAACCCTACATCTCCCTTGTGTAGCAACACTGCATCCACATTGGGGCAGACTTCAGTTGGCTCTGTCATTATTTTCCTGTGTAAGCTGGCAGTTCCATATGGCGAGGCAGAGAGGTGCAATGGAAACAGGACAGGACTGCAGGAAGAGACCCCATCTCTTTTCTGGCTGAGTCTAGCAGAGCCATCAAGGTTTTTCCCTTCTCTGAGCCTCATTCTCTTTACCTGTCTGGGAGAGATGATGATACCTCCCTCATAAATTGGGCAGATGAAATAGGATGACACTGGAAGTAAGCTTTGTAAAATACACTGTGATGTGTATATGCTTTTGCAGGTATAAGCTGACATGCTTACATGCCCGTCTGCCTTTCAAGGACCAGGGCACCCCAGGTAAAATCAGGCTGACCCAGGGAGCTGTTTTCCTCCTCCTTCATTCTTCACAACAGTCTTGTGAAGTGGATGGCACTACCCTATCTTAAAATTGAAGGTACAGCTCTCAGAGATCTAGAATTTTAGTCAAAATTATTCATCAAGTAAAGGCAAAGACAGAGCTCAGACCTGATCATCTGATGACAAACCTAGCCTTCTTTTCACCACCCAGCATCTAGAAGATTGAGTGGGGGGTAGTGACCACTATGCTCTTGTCCTGGATTCTGGAGCTGGATTACGTGTGCTTGAACGTCTGTGTAATTTGTTAATGTGTGATACTATACACTTGTGCTAGTGTTAACCTGAGTTAGTATTAGAGTAGTGTTCAATTGATAGATTTTTCTTCCCTATCAAACACTGCACAGCTGGTTAGGTCAGAAGTTACTTATTTTCTGGAACATGCTGACTAAGAAAGGGGTTGACATTGAATGACAGAAGAACTGATTGAATGGGGCAGAATCTGCATTTGCATATGGACCTTGAGTCTGACCTGGATTTGTAGGCTATTCTGAGGCATCCCCAGTGCATAGAACGGGGATGCCTGCCTACCCACTGATCCATCCCTCTCACATGGAGGTTTCACTGTTGATTGGATGGTGGATCCTAACCAAGGCGTTCTAGTTTGTTGCTTCTGGGGAGTCTCAAGTGAACCTGTAGAGACTCTTCAGTTACCCAACAGGACCTTGTGCAGCTGCATGTGGAAATCAGGATAATTTCGGCATTTCTGAGAGCATTTTAATAGAGCACTGATTACAGATTGCAGGCACCTGGTGGTGTTTTTGTACTGAGGCTGAAGGGTGCAGTTCCAAAGACAAGAACTGGACTTGACAGATTCCTATTTTCCTCCCCTGTTGTTTCCAGGGCCTGGAATAAGTGCTGAGAAACCTTTATAAGAGCTGATCCAGGCTCTTGTGTGGTTAGCATTGTGCTTTCAGGAGACCCCCCCAATCCAGAGCATTAATTCCCAGACTGGTACTAGACTCGTGCCTTTGCCCAGGGCATGTTCTCCTTCCAGTAGCTCAGAGCACTGAGACTGTAGGAGGGGCTCCTGTTAGTTGGGGTCAGCACAGAGCCCTGTGGCTTGGAACTTGGCCAAAACAATTCTGTGCTTCTTGGACTGTCTCAACCTGTTCTATTTGGGCAGGCCATCATTGCTTTTGGCCTCGAAAGCCAAATGAGAAAACATAAACTGTGAAAATTCAAGGGAATAGAAGGTGATAGCCAAAAGTTGAGGTTTAGAAATCTATGGGCTAGGGATATTCTAGTCCAACACTTAATTTCATGCCAATTCATGAGAAAAAGGATGAATCTGAGAAGAGTCGCCACTGTAATAAATGATGTTTTCTCTCTTTCCCTCTCCCTTCTGACGTACCATCTATTCTCACCTTCCACAAACTTGGGATTGCTATCATAACTTTGCAGTTATGTGGAGAACATCGCAGTAAGGTGGAGAATAGTGGCTAGCCCTCATCTTGGCCTTGCTACTCTTTAGTTGTATGATTTGGGAATTACCCTTTGGACTTCAGTTTTCTTATGATTTAAGGAAGAGAATTGGATGAGCTAGACAATCACTAAATCACTTCCAGCTGTTAAATGTGTAAGCTTAAGAATGCAAACATACTAACTTGCCCACATCTTTCAACTGAAGTATAAGCTGCTGGTGGGTAGGGCCCCCAAATTTGTCAAGCAATGGTTGTTGGTTGGCTCATTTGGAAGGTCTTGCTCAGATCCTACTCAGTAAAGTCAAGTGGATAGAATTCCTCTTGTCAAGCGTTTCAAATATGTGAAGCCTGGGGCATTGCTGTTAGGGAAGCAGCTAAGGTTGCTTGAAGCATTGGCAGTGGAAGATAGAAGACACAGAAAGAGTATGGGGTAGGAGGTAACAAGGAGGGTCCCAGTTGTGCTCTTGAAATACCAGAGGGGGATAATACAGCAAAGGAAGTGGAAAGAGGAGTTTTCCCTGAGAACCAGCAGAAACCTTTGAAATATGTGCCTTTCATTTTTAAGCCTTTTCCGGTTTGGAAAATAGCCTGCAAGGTTCATAAAACTGCCTGGTGGCAGCCATCCAAGATCCTCCCAGGAGTTGACTCCTGTTATAAACGGCTGGTCTCCAAAGGAGGGTGACAAACAGCTGTGATGAGGCTTTGGTGGGCATTGTCCTGTTTGTGGAGATAGAGCTTTATCACAGACTCTCAGCTAATGTATTCTGAACTCCCCAATTTTCATCTGTGGAATCAAAACAAGCTCTATTCTAACTAGATTACGTGATCCTCTTTGCCAGTTTCACAGCATGACCTGCACACCCAAGATGAGCAGATATCCGGATAGAACGACTTCAAACTCCAGCCTGACTCGTTATCTTTGTAGTAGCTGGGCAGGTATGATGACAGTATCTTGTCCACCCGAAAGCAAGGCTGATCAGAGGCAAAACTGTGAAGCAGATGAATTTGTCTTGATTTACCTGGAATGTATTTCTTTTTTTTTTTTTTTTTAAATTTTATTTATTTATTTTTGGCTGTGTTGGGTCTTCATTGCTACACGCGGGCTTTCTCTCGTTGCGGCGAGCGAGGGCCACTCTTCATTGTGGTGTGCAGGCTTCTCACTGCGGTGGCCTCTCTTGTTGTGGAACACAGGCTCCAGGCATGCGGGCCTCAGCAGTTGTGGCACACGGGCTCAGTAACAGTGGCTTGCGGGCTCTAGAGCACAGGCTCAGTAGCTGTGGCTCGCGGGCCTAGTTGCTCCACGGCATGTGGGATCTTCCCAGACCAGGGATCGAACCTGTGTCGCCTGCATTGGCAGGCAGACTCCTATCCACTGCGCCACCAGGGAAGCCCTGGAATGTATTTCTATCTCATCTCTTCCTACCTTTTTCATTTCTTCAATAGGAGATAGGGAGAGCAAAGACTACTAGTATCACGCTTCCTAGGTTCAAATCCTAGCTCTGCCCTTGAAAAGCTGCATGATCTAGAGCAACTTACTTAACTACTCTGAGCTTTAGTTTCCTCATCTATAAAATGGAATCTCACCCTCCTCTCTCCCATATAAAAATGTATTAATGAGGACTTTCAGATACCAAAGTCACATGTTTAAGTGTACGCATCTCCTGTCGGAATTTGAGGTGCTGACGGGAAAAGCTTTTGGAGGCTAGGAGGGAATCTTTTTCAGCACCATTCAGATTACACTGCACAGGCACAAAATCATGAACTTGATTGTTGGGGAGACTGATTAAAGTTGAAATGACAATCCTTGGCTTGATCCGTATGGGAAGAGTTTAATGACCTTATTGAAAATCTCATTTGTGAAATTGAGCCATTGAAGGACAGAGTCCTTAGTCTTTTAAGTTGACAGTGTAAATATGTATAACAGGGCTTCTGGATGTGTCACATTTCTTCTCTGCCCCTCATTGCTGTGAAGGACTTCATGTCAGAGTACAACACTGATAAAATGTCAATTACAGAAAACTAATTGAAACTCTCTCAAGAAATTATAAAGTGATGATATTCTCCAAATAAGGGATTCAAGTAGGAAATACTCTCAGAATTGATGATTTAGAGACTATTTTGAGAAGTTTTGCTCCGATTTTTAGAAAATATATAAACTTGTTTCAACTACTTTTTTTGGTTCTTGTAGGTTTCATACACTTAAAATTGGAGGGTCTTTTTAAAGGTTTATTACCTTTTTAGTGTTATATTCCAGGTCTGTTCTAAAACAGAAATAGCTGAATCAAGAGAATTTATAATTTACCTAAGATTTGAGTTAACAAACATCTGATATAAAAGGCTCGTTTTATGCTTGCTGGAGGATTTGTTCATTGATTTGTTTGTTTTTAATGGTTGATATGTTTGGTCTTTATTTTTTTTTTTTTTTCTTTTTTTTATTCATTTATTTATTTTTGGCTGTGCTGGGTCCTCGGTTCGTGCGAGGGCTTTCTCCAGTTGCGGCAAGTGGGGACCACTCTTCATCGCGGTGCGGGGACCGCTCTTCATCGCGGTGCGCGGGCCTCTCACCATCGCGGCCCCTCCCGTCGCGGGGCACAGGCTCCAGAAGCGCAGGCTCAGCAGCCGTGGCTCACGGGCCCAGCCGCTCCGCGGCATGTGGGATCCCCCCAGACCAGGGCTCGAACCCGTGTCCCCCGCACTAGCAGGCAGACTCTCAACCACTGCGCCACCAGGGAAGCCCCTGGTCTTTATTTTTTAATCCAAAACTTCTGTTGTAAACTTCTGTATACATCAAAAAGAGAAAACACCTGAACCACACTGTCTTCCACTTCCTTTCATGTGTGGGTTCAGTGTTTCCCCCGTTGTTTTATCTTCAGTGTAAGTAGAAGCAGCACACTAATTCAGCAATCAGTACAGAGCGTGGCACACAATTAAAATGTTTATTTTCATGTTGTCAATCTTCATGTGGCTTGGTCCATATTTGGTTGGAATAGATTTCTCTATTATGAGTGTTGTTAATAAACAATGCTCTCAGGCCAACATATTGTTTTGTTAGTTTGCCAACTAGCTGTCGGCCACCACAATGACATGAGTACTCGAAAATTGGGAGATGCCAACAATTGGAACTCCTTTTGGTTCATTTTCCCTTATAACCCTTTGTTCTTTCTTTGATATGCTTAAACTCATTTTTAAGGCCTGCCTCACACTTTGGATCAATAGTTCTGTCATAATCCAGTGAGTGCACCCCAGCCTGCCCTTCCCTTTGGTACTTTATTTCTCCCCATCACTGTGGAGTCGGTATATGGGTACTGTAGAACCAACTTAGCTGATCCTGGAAATTTAAACTTGTGAATGTGGAGGTTCTATTACAGAATAAATCCCTCAACAAATCCTCCAAATGGTGTATTCCCAGCAGCCTTTTTTTGTTCTTGGTAATGTTATTTTTTGGCTTTGTCATATCATCTGTTAAAGTTAGGAAGTGATCGACAAGGCGGCTAAAAAGTCCACCCACCACGTAAATAAACTTGTGTAAACACAGGTCTTGTAGTCTGGGTGCAGAGAAGGGTTTGTTCTTTGGATGTTAAGCCTACAAGAAGAATGTGCTTACTGAACATATAAACAAGGAAAGAGGAGATGACAATGGTCTAGATTTATAATTGAAGCAGACATGAGTCACCGGCTTGGAGGATCCTGTGAACATAATGTCTCATACAAGAGGAGGGTTAGTATATACACGGAAGAGAAAGCCAGCCAGGTCTTATGGTATTTGGTAGCCTGATGGTAAAAAAGAGCTTCTTTTCCTTCTTTAAGGAGCTAAGCGTCATGACCAGGGTTGCTGTGTGTGGTTGTGCTGCTTTTGCACTGCTCCAACGATTGTGTCCAAGGGAGCAGGTGCAAGTGGACATCTGGCTGGCATTCTGCTCACCAGGTCGTGGGTTCCGGCATGGAGCTGCATTTGCTCAGAGGAAAGGTGACGTTTTCTTCTCACCAAAAATCACTTCTAGGCCTCATTCACGACATCTGCTCTCCCTTCTCACAACTCTTTGAAGGTGGAAATTTATCCGCTTTCACCTTTGGGATTCCCAACACCATGCCTGGACTGGAGTTGAAAAGAGAGTAGGGCAGACTGATAATTGGATCTCAGTAAAATAAATGTTGGTATATCTTCCAGTTTGGGGAAAAAGAGAGTACCTCAAAAACAAATTTTTTTAAGGAACACTCTAGTCAAGTTATAGTGGAATAAGAATACTGCCCTGCAGAATCTTGGACCTATTTTTCTTTGTTTCAAAATCCAGACATAATCATATTAACATTTTGGCAGACGTTTTTCTAGAAATCTCTTTATGCATATCAGTACACACATATAAGTTTACATTCATGAGCTCATTTTCTGTTTTGTAAATTCCTTGTTTTCACTCTGTAGTATGTCATTTTTTTCAAGTTAGTATCTATATATCTGTGCCATGATTTTGAAAGGTTATGTGATAGTCCATTGGGTTGAAGGGCTATACTGCATTTTAACAATGTAGATTGAATAGTGTTGGGTATTTAGGTTGTTTATAATGTTTTGCTCTTAAAAATGGATCTGAAGTAAGCATGCATCATGTATAATACACACAGCATTTCCTTTTCCTCTAGTAGTGGAGTTGCTGGTTCTAAAGGTTTCAGTTCAAATACTAATCTCTATAAGAGAGGATTTATAACTTCTTCATAATCCTGAGACCCATAGGGGTGTGTTAAAAATGGCATAGTTTACCATTCATAAATGCACATACCTAAAGATTCTAATTTACAAAAAGAGCAAGCTTTGGAAGATGCATTTAGCAGCTGTCTTGATTGTATACTTGGGATTGCGTGGAGGTGTTTTGTAAATCATGAAGTGCTGTACAAACCTCAGTGACTCATTACTAGAGCTTTACAGAGCATCTGCCATGTACTCTCAAAAAAGGTTTACGGAGTCTTTATTTTATAAATAATTCATTAAATACAGAGAAAAACCAAAAACCCAGAGACAGTGGATCTGGACCTGGTTGTACAGTGGAATAAATCAAAGATATCATAAAGAAAACAAATCCCAGACCTTGCCCCCCAGGTCCCCTGAATTTGTGTGAGCAAGACCTGGGCACCCCAGTTGATGTTGATGTACACAGTCTTTGTTTGGAATTCCCCCTTTAATATATTTTTTGGCCTATCTCCAAATATTTTTCTAGCAGAATAGAGAATATTTTTAGCTTTTATACATATACTTAAAATTTTTATTTTTCCTGTTTGTAAGTTTCTGGCTCTTTCTAGGATAGTTTTAGCAGATTTGCTGTATGACTTATTGATTTAGTCTCAATCTTTGTAAATCTTGTGAAATCTTAAGTATGGGTTCTTGGTCTGCCATCCCCTTCTGGTTTTATACCATTGGCAAGCCCCTTCCTTAGCCCTTGTTGTTTCTACCAGAAAGAATGATGAACTCATAGTGATTGCAATTTTCAACTTTGAATGGTATCACCAGATTAAAGTTATCTGTCTAGTCTAGTGGCATATCTGACTCCCCTTTTAGATTCTATTTATAAGAACTTTTAGTTGAGAGTAATAGTTGAAGTACATGGAAAAATTGGCTGGTAGTTTGAAACTTTCGTCTAATTTATTTAATTTATCCTCATGCTTACATGCTATGGATAGACTAAAGTTTTCATCTTGAGAACTATCTTATCCAAGAGTAAAGTTGTCTAAGTAGAAGTAGAATTGCATATTTATAATAATCAGTAACCCTTACTTGAGTAAGTTTTTATAAAGTAGCTAAATTGACCTCAAATTATCTCATTGGTCTTAATTTATGAAACAAGAAAAAATAAAATTGATTTTTACTGCCTAACAAGTTGCATATTTTCTGGCTACTAAGTGAAGTTTTTGGATTTTGGAGTACAATTAACATTTTTAGATTATCTCTAAGTTTAATGACTGTGTAATAACATCTGACTTGTAACATTTAGTACTTAAATACTGTGGAGTTTAAGGGAAGCAATTTAACATTTCTCTACTTTGACCTCAATATTTATAACATTCCCCAGTTCCTTGTCAAGGTAATTGTGTTTCTCTTTCAGGACATGAGGCATGGAGTAGAAACAGTTGAATACAGTTATACTTGAATCATATTTATCCTTTAGAATATTACCTTGGACAGTGTAGAGGGACAATGGTAGCAAGATGGGAGTGGCATGAGAACCCTTTTAGGAGGCATCCAAATCATTCAAACCAGGGACGATGGGGATCCGAATTAAGGTAGAGGATGTGAGGATGAAGAGGATCTGGTGGAGCCCAGAAATATTAAATTGGATCTACAGAACTTGGTAATTGGTTAGTTGTTATGGGGACTTGGAGGGTTTGAGAGACAAGACTGAGTCTAAATTAACTCTTAGTGGAAATGCTCAGTTGCCAGCTAGACACATGGATTTAAAACCAGGAAGGCAATGGGATCTGGGTGCATGATTAGTGTCATCCAATTAAAGGCGGGAGTCAAGTTGCGTTTGTAGAATTTCGAAAACAAAGTGGCAATGTAGAGAAGTCCTATCTTAGAGAATAACCTTATTTCTCTTATTTCTAAGTTATTTGAGGTCACCTCACTAGAGTTCCCATGCACTAGTAGAGACCAGCTGATTCTCCCCAAAAGTGTTCTGGGATGATATCCTGTTTGCTGTTAACTTGGAGAATTCTGAAACTTGATATCGGCTGGTTTTGAGTGCATCTACCTCAGGGTTGAGTCATAGTAACTAGTTTAAGAGGGTGAGGTCTAAAACCAGGCATTCTGGTTACTTGTTGGCAATGGGAATATAATCGTCATACAGTCCAGATTACTTGTGTTGGCATAACCAGTGCCATACCATGATCAGAAGATTGCATGTGAAGCGTGGCAAGTGAATGAGGTTAGAGAATCTGTTATCTAATAATATTAAGCTAAATAAATGGCGCCTCTGTTTCACCAGAGGCGGCGCTTACCTCTCAGGTGAGAAATATTTAAGCCCTGTCAGCCCCACCGCCTTCGACCCACCTGCAGGATGATGAGTGCACCACCACAGGTCATCTGCGGTTTTAATGAGTTCCTACCACTCCTCCTTGTCTTTTGACCACAGAGGACACGTGTCAGTTCAAGTACTGGAAATGGAAAATGTTAATGTTGGAATGCAAAGACATCTTACTTCTCTACCCCTTAACTTACGTACTTCATCTGCCTCCTCCGTGCGGTCCTTGGAGTTTACAGCTGCTCCTGGAGAGGAGGATGGTAGGTGGAGGACCATCTCACTACCATAACCATGTGCTGACAAAAGTGGTTATGGGTTAGATGGCTTAAAGGGAGAAGAAGATAGATGAAAAAGCTTGAGGGAGAGGAAAGCTAACTGTGATTAGTTTCCAAAACTACCACTTAAGGCAGCCAGCTGCTTTGACTTGCAAATCATATTGTAGGTTGGTTTCTTGGATGGGAAAGCTTTGTAATTATAGCCTTTAGAAGCCATGGACCAGGAAGAGAGAAAACTTCCATGGGTTGTAGGGGAGGAAAAATAATTTTCCCTTTACTCTTCTGAGTTCTTAGCTGAGACCCCTGTAATAAAAGACAGATTAACAAGAGAAAACCAATCAGAAGTTTATTAACGTGTATACCTTGTGTATACGTGGGAGATACCCTGGGAAAAATGAATAATTCCCAAGGTGGCTTAGAATTCAGGATTAAATACCATCTTATTAGGGAAGGGGGATGGGGTGTAGACCTCTTAGGGGAGAGAAAAAGATTTTTAGAAAAGATGAATGGGCCCTTACAAGACTAGATGGGAGGTGTGACAGTTTGTGACAGAGTGTGTCTGAGTGTGGTGTCGACTTCTAGTCTACTGTCCTGTGACAAGAATCAGTCTTCTCTGGTGGATGAAACTCCTGGAGAGGGGATTTATAACAACCGAGTTCCTTTTGGAGGATCTGTCTTTAGACAGATAAAGGGAATTCAGAGAAAGCCTGTCCCCACATTTGCTGTTTTTCAGATGCCTTTGGCTCAAAACAATCAATATACTAAAGCAGAATATCTTGGGGCGGCTCCCCTTCAGGGTGATGTAGGTTGGAGTAACCGTGGTCAGTGGTGTACCATCGCTGTGTATTCATCTTGTTTTCCTTACAAAGCGGTCCAGCTGTGGGCTGGACATTGATTTACCAGTAGGAAGATCGAAGACCTGAGAAATCTGCTTGGTTGAATGGAGAGAAAAAGTCCTGTACGTTCTCTTCCTGTATTCTGTCCTGAGAATACACTCCTTTCCATCCCCACGGTTCCTCCTTAGGCTCTCAGCTTTTCACTTAGGTGTCAGGATGGCTGCAGTTAGAGAGTTGTTTAAACTACAGATCCCAAGATTCTTATTTGGTGGGGGTAAAGGAGGGGCCCAGGGGTCTGCATTTTTGAAAAGCTCTCCTTGCCGAGTTCAGATGTGCAGTCAGGTTTGGGAGACACGCATAGATTATTTCCATGAAGCTACATTACTCCCCCTTTTACGTTCTGATTCTTTCTCTTCTAATCCACTGTCCATTCCCATTTCCAGGTGGCATCAAAAACATACACACGTGCTCCCAGGCTTGTTACTATCCTCGGCCTGGACAAAAACTTCAGACAATTTCCCATAAAAATGAGCCTGATAGTCTCTTGCAAGTGAGTTTCCTGAGGGTGAAACCTATAAATAGCTCATCCTGATAACACTTTATACAGAGCCCTCCATATGTTAGACTGTTTATCCATATTTAGAGGGTTTCATACCCGTGAGTGAGAAAAGCAAAGCTTTGGTAAATAAAATCGAGTTTCTCTTTTACAAATACCTTCTGGTATGGATGGCTACATTTACTCAGTCTCTGCAAGTTCAGAGGGTCTTTTATTTTTCATATCTTAGTAGGAGAGTTAATAAAAATTTTCCATTTTAAGCATTCATTATGATTCAGGCACCAGAATAAGTGATTTGCATGCATTGTTTCATCTAATTCTTTCAGTGCTTCCGTGAACTAGGTGAAGCTCTCTCCATGATGCAGGGAGTAAACTGAGGGTCTGAATTTTAAGAGATTTACCCACATATAGGTCTTCAGTTTTGGAAATAAGATTTGAACCCAAGTTTGTCTGATTCCAAACTTGTGGTCAGTGAAGTTACTGGTTTTATTTTTCCTCTTTTTTTCTCTCTTTTGTTCTTGGCTGCTGAATATCCATACAAAAAAAACAACAAAAGGCCATTTCCATTTCTTACCAGTTTTTCAAAAGAAGAGCAAGATTCCCTGAAAATTTAATAGCACATGCATGTTGTTCCTTTTCTTTTTTTTTCTCTGACAGATTTTGCATAATACAACGATAGCTTTCTATTTCTTTTAACCACAAGTTTTGAAAAATGTGAATCTGAGTTGGAAAAGCAAAAGCCTTGCCACAGTTGGGAAGGCTCCGGTTAGAGAATGCCTGATGAGTTTGGGAAGATGACTTTCTTTCTACATTGCTTTTATAGGACGTTTGAAGCCACCGTGCTACTACTGGCTTTCTTTTCCACGTGTCCCCAAATGCTGAGAGGTGAGAGGCCTTGGAGCTAGAAAAGAACTAGTTTCTCTCTTTTTAAAAAAATGTCCCTGTAAATTATAACACCCTGCATAGCGAAGTCATGGGGTAAATGGCAGTGGGGGAAATTCTGTTTGGTAACTTCTAGGAAATCACAGGGTGTCGGTTAGAGGTCAGCACATTGAGAAACTCCGTCATCATTTTGTACTCAGCTAGTATGAAGAACCTGGTGGCAATGATAAAATGGCATGATCTGAGCACATAGATCTGGGCATAGATCTATAATGTATAGACAGAGGTATAGATAGATAATAAACACCAACACTATGTATTCTTTATTCTTGCTGCCTCTAAGAAAACCTACTACAGAACTGAAACCACAAGAAATTTCTTTAACCAGGGGAAGGTTCTTTTTTAATATATCTCTTTCCTACCATGAGGTTACAGGTGTGGGACCAGTTAGAGGTGGACAGCTGTGTGGGTAGCATTTGTGAATCTTGCACTGGGAAGGATGTTTCATGGTCTTCCATCGTAAATCATCTGGATTTAAGGGAAACCTTTGATGTAGTCAGTAGTCAACTCCTGGAGAGCGGGGAGCATATCTTAGTTATTTCTTATATCTCTATACTGAGCATTGAGGTGGCAGGTAATAGGTGTTTGTTTACCAACTGGCTCGATTTTACAGCAGGTTGATCAGCTCTTTGAGCTACTGTTACCATATATAGCTGTGCTATTGATCCCTCTGCAGGATCTCTGAATACTCTGTACAACCTGCATGACGAACCCATTGGCCTTCTCTGCACCTTTAGTTCTGATTTGTTAATTGCTTGAGCAAATGTTGGTTACTGCTTAAGACATAGTCTCTGACTAGGATGATGGAATAGAAAACATTTACTCATTTACTCAAGTTGCAGCTGAGTTTTTGGATGATGCAGGGTTAAAATTCAGATTGACCTTGAATATAATAGACGCAAATAAGCAGAATCAAGACCTTTAGGGAAGTACAACTTTGGAAAGCTAAATATAACATGGGGACTGCGTATATGTAAATTTGAGGGGTGAGGAGGGGGGGACTCATTGGGAGTCAGCAACATGATGCTTTATTTTCTTAATTATTGGGCACACACTGCCAGTTAACCACAGGAGCATACCATGTGGGGACTGCTGGGTAACATTTCCAAAATACTTGGCATTAGTCAGACATTTTTTTAGAATTCTGTGTCCACTTTGGCTGAAGGAAACTGTGGAGAATTTGGCGAGGGTCCAGAGCATGGCAATGAGAGGCAGAGGAGCAATGGAAAATAGGACCCGTTGAAAGAGGCTAATAAATAAGGATTAATTACTTAGCCTGATCCAAAGCAGCTGAAGGGTGACTAAATTAATGGTCTTCTGTTGCATATATAGTTATTATGTGGAAGATGATATAATTATTTCTGCTATGAATAGAATTAGGGAAATGGATTTACATTAGAGTTAAAGGAGATTTTGAAGTTGCATAAAGAACCTCTTGACTTTAAAGATTTTTAGATCATCTAAAATGTGAGATTTTTAGCTCATCTCGCATCGCGTTTGTCATTTTCAGCGAGTAAATCTGTATTCCTTTTTTGTTTGAGTTTTTTCACAGTTATTACAAATGTAAAGGCCTTACTTTTAATGATTCTATAGTGCATTTCAAGCAAGTGAGAGGTTAAACCACAAATTGAAAATTGCTTCATGTGTGAATCAACTTGCTGCTCATTCTTTTTTTTTTATTTTAGTTGATTTACAGTGTTCTAGATGTACAGCAAAGTGATCCAGTTACACACACACACACACACACACACACACACACACACATATATATATATATATATATATATATATTCCATTATAGGGTATTACAAGATATTGAATATAGTTCCCTGTGCTATAGAGTAGGTACTTGTTGTTTATCTAATTTTATATATAGTAGTGTGTTTCTGTTAATCCCAAATTTCCAATTTATCCCTCCCTCCCTTCCTTCCCCTTTGGTAACCATAAGTTTGTTTTCTATGTCTATGAGTCTGTTTATGTTTTATAAATAAGTTCATTTATATCATTTATTTAGATTCCACATATAAGTGATATCATGTGATATTTGTCCTTCTCTGACTTACTTCACATAGTATGATAATCTCTAGGTCCATCCATATTGCTGCAAATGGCATTATTTCATTGTTTTTTATGGCTGAGTAGTTTTCCATTATGCGTGTACACCACATCTTCTTTATCCATTCATCTGTGGATAGACGTTTACATTGCTTCCATGTCTTGACTATTGTAAATAGTATTGCTATGAACATTGGGGTGCATGTATCTTTTTGAAATAGAGTTTTCATCTTTTCTGGCTATTTGCCCAGGAGTGGGATTGCTGGATCATACCTGCTGCTCATTCTTACACGAGCCCTTATAATACTGCCAACTCCAGCTTGCCTTTTCTTTTTCTTTAGAAAACTCACTGCGTGCCCTGCTTGCTTGGTCAACAATGAGTGCCAAGTCTGCCATCAGCAAGGAAATTTTTGCACCTCTTGATGAAAGGATGCTGGGAGCTGTCCAAGTCAAGAGGAGGACAAAGAAAAAGATTCCTTTCTTGGCAACTGGAGGTCAAGGCGAATATTTAACTTACATCTGCCTGTCAGGTAATGAAAATCAGATATGAATATTATTAAAACAACTTCTGTTTTAAAGCAGTTAATTCTAAGGTATCCAGGAGGGTTATAGACCAAGGTTTGGATACACCTGCCTTTCCATTCCTTTCCTGTTTCTCTGTTACCTTCTTTGATCCTTATTTACTCATGGCACCTTGGCTTTTGATGTTGCCTAGTATGGAAAGGTAATGAAGTGCAATTTTAATGTCCTTTCAGTTTCATTAAGAGCATCTGTAAAGGGTTTGGCAAACACTTCTGTTTGTCCATACTTTTCCTTCACTAGGGCCTTGACAGAAAGTGGGCTATCCTCTGAGATTTTTTGTTTTAGAACACTTCCTGGTATTTGCATAATTGTTACTACCAGCAGCCTGAGTTTCGTTGACTTTTCTTTTTCTTAACAGTTGCCAATAATCAGTAATAGCTGGTCTCAAGATAGATATTGACACTGTATGGAATGTGAGAAAGTAGACTCAGCTCATAAATCACAGCTTTGCCTGACAGCTGTTCTTTGTCAGGAAGAGACATCTGTTCTACTAAGCTTAGAATTTTGTGGGATTACTTTTTTTCTCTTTGCGTTTGTGATTGTAGGATATCTGTGGGACTTACTGTGAATTCATACCAAGTTTTTTGAGATGAAATTTGGATAAGTTTTCCATGGAACTATGGGTGACGCTAATCTGAGCACATGGAGCATTTGTAATATTTCTGATATTTCTTGTAACTGGGCAATGGAGGAATTAGGCTTACCTTAATTCATCGTTTTTCCAATTTTCTTCAGTTGTGGCCTGGGAATAAAACTTTATTTTTGGACCCATTTTTAGCTTTCTTTAAAAAAAATTAAGCCTCAGATCATTTGTTTATCAGAATTTATTTCAAGGTGGAAATAGCTTTTTTTCCAGAAAGGACACGTAGAGATAATAATAGGACTGTATCTTAGTTTTAAATAAAATGGAAATATAGCCCTTTGGTAAGAATGCCTTTTCAATGGTTAGAATGAGAATTGACCTTGAAATATTGGTCTCTCTTTAATTCCAAGTAACAATTAGGTTAATAAGATTTGGTGACTGTTGGAAGACATTTGCATTCCTTTAGTGTGCTGAGCAGTGCTTGCCATATATAATAGGGGCTCAATTAATATCTAAAGAAGTAGCCTTTCCTAATACCTTCCTAGTATTTTGTTAATGAGGTTCAGGTCTTAAAAATATTTCCACATCTTTAAATTTGAATTCTAGAGTTTCCGCTTATACCAATAAGGAATAGAATGCATTAAAAGAAATTTTGTTTTGTGTTTGGGCTGAGCTGAACATGGGGTGAGCAGGGACCCATAATATTCTAATTAACCTCCATTCTCTCAATGTTTCATTGAGATTTCTTGAAGACCAGTAGTTGCAGAAAAGGTGGATGAAAAAAAGGGCGGTTTTGTTTGCCTTTTAGGCACATGTTATTGTCAGCCTCTTTCTGATCATGCAGTCTGCAAGAGTGATAATGGGGCCTCTAATTCCCTCTCCCGGTGAAAGAGCATGACCCTTTCCCCTGCCATAGGAGATAATGACCGGGGACTTACTGGATAACTGCATTTCCTTTACATATTACCAAGACCTTCAGGTTTCAAGCCTGCAGCTATGAGAATTACTTTTCTGTTGCATTCTAATGGAGGACAGTCTTGAGTTCTGAAAAGTCTCATCCTTTTCATGGATTTGAATTTTGAGAGGATAGGTTAGCAAAGCAGATCTGACATTTAAGCAGCTGATTTAATGGAAACTGGGGCAGGAGAAGGCCAGGCAAGTTTGACACCCACAGTGTTTTTGCAGTTTGATTTTTCTCGTAATTGAGAAAGAAGCAGCCACCTTTATTTTCGAACTCATGAAAAGCGTAGAGGCCTATCAGTACATCTTTGATAAGGTGTTGTTTTAATTAACAAGTAATTAATTAATTACACACATATTTATTAAGTACTTTTTGTGTGCTGAGCACTCTTGGTGCTGGGGGTTCAGTTAGGAGAAAAACTCATGAAGCTTACCTTGTTTGTTGGGGAAGGAGCAGTAGACATTAATATTTTATTCACTAAAATAAACATAATTATTAACTGTGAAAAGGTTAAAGAGGAAAAATATAGTGACGTGAAAGCATGTGTGAGGAGGATTTGACCTGGTTGGGAGAACCCAGAGCTGCAAGAAAAGTAGGGCCTCACTGGTTCTGAAAAGAAATGGTGTGGGTGCAGGGAGCATTCCAGGGAGAGGAAGGGCGGCTTCTTTGAAAGATGAACTGGATTCTGAGTTCATCCTTGTCTCCTGTTTAGTCCTGTTTAGTCTTTGTAGCTCAACTCACATAGGAGGCTGTGAAGTGAAAGCAGAGCCCTGGAGTGACAGCTGTTCCTTCCTGCTATCAGTGTGAACCTCCTATGCTTTCTGGGAGTCTGAGCCCTTCAACTCTTGTGGCTTGGCTGATGAAAACCAGCTCTCCATTTTGAATAGGCAAAATTTGTCCAAATTAGGGCAATGTCCACAAATAATTTTTAACCACTTTTCAAACAGCATAAAGAGTGGTACTCTTTTTTTAAAGAGGAGAGTATCAAAGCTTTAAAAGTTTGCCAACATATGCATGTAAGCATGGGTGTTTTATATACCCAATGTCTTTTACTAATGATTCTTTGTGTGAATTTTTTTCCACCAGTATTTGGCAGAGTTTATAATCTGAGAGGGAGAGGCCTGTGATCATGAGACTTGTTATTTTCAGAGCGGGTTGTATATCCTCTAGGGGAATCCAGAATGGTGCTGCAGCAGGGGAAATAAGATCTTTCTTCAGTTATTTAGCTATAATTGTGTAAGGAGAGAAATAACCTCTCCAATTCATCCATGGAGCTTTGGGATAGAATTTGATTGTTTCTCATTGGACTTCCTGGCTGGCTTCTTGAATGGTATGCAGATACTTACATACTTAGAGGCCTCTGTAATTAACATTCTTAAAGCATTGTTTTCCACTTTCTCTTTTCAGCAATGGCTACAATTAAAAAGGCTGACAATACCAAGTGTTGACAAGCATGTGGAGCAATTTGAGCTCTCACACTTTGCTGGTGGGAATGTAAAAATGATAGAATTGCTTTGGTAAACAATTTGACAGTTGTTTATAAAGTCAAACTTGCATTTATATGACTCAACAAGTCTTTTCCTAGGCATTTACCCAAGAGAAATAAAAACATATGTCTACATAAAGACATGTACATAGGGGTTCATAACAGTTTTATTTATAATAACCAAAAATCAGAATTCAGATGTCCATCTATATGTGAGTGAATAAAATTATTTTTATAACTATGCAGTGGAATGCTACCTGGAAATTACATGAACTACCAATACGTGCAGCAACATGGATGAATCTCAAAAGCCTTGTGTTATGTGGGGGGAAAAAAAAACGGAAAAGACAACATGATGTATGATTCTATTTATATGAAATTCTAGAATGGACAGAACTTAAGCTATAGTGACAGAAAGCCCATTGGTGGTTGCCAGGGGGTGGAGTTGGTGATTGATTGCAAAGGAGCATGAGGGGATTTCTTGCAACGGTGTAAGGGTTCTATATGTTGATTGTGGTGGTGGTTACCTGGGTGTATCACAAGTAACCACCAACTCATCAAACTACACACTTAAAATGGGTGCATTTTATTATTTGTAAATATATCTTGGTAAAATTGATTCTAAAAAATGTCTTACAGAGTCACTTGTGGATGATCATAAGAATTAATTAACCTTCTTATCTCAGTCTGCTCTGTAAGATGGACAGAAACTAGCCCTCTCCCTTAAAGGTATGAGAAGTTATCCTAGATGGCCTTTTGAGTCCTCAGACAGAAGCAGCTGTGTATCATGTAAACCTGTGCTTCCATCTATCTGATCTGTGTGTCAATAGTTCCTTATAGCACCTGGCACATTGCCGAGTATAGACACAATAGATGCTTAAATGGAAGATGCTATGTAAATGGATAGCTTACTAAATACTTGATGATAGTATGGACTTTATTTATAACTTAGAGCTGTTAACTCATTCAAACTGTAAAGCAAGCTCTGCCTACAACTATTTCTATAATCAGTTGCCCCCTCCATGAAATTTGGGTCTATAATACTACACTAGACACTGTCTGTGGAGAGTGTTTCTCTCTAAATAAATGCACTTCTTACCTATCAAAAAAAAAAAAAATACTACACTAGAAGCATGCTAAGAAGTTAATATCAATTTGCTATTAGAGGCCAGTTACCTACTGAACATTCCATAATTTCATGTTTAAAATCTATTTTCCTGATCCTGTTTTAATTCAATATGCATAATGTATAATGCTACCCTTCATATACGTAAGTGGATAAAAATCTTTCCTTGGCTGCTCCCCATAGAAGGAGCGTGAAGAAACTTCAATTTTTGTAATTAATACATTCTCTTATATAAACTTTAATTTTTGTGATTAAAACATTCTCTGTTCTTAAAACAGAGAATCTTAATCTTTTCAGAATGATTTTAGATTTGTAGAGAGCAAAATTTTATTATTAAAAAAAAAAAGTTCTGAATGATCTTTGATGAAATCATTTATGTAAATGGATCCCCATGGAAGGTAATGATGGGGATTAGGAGGCTAGGACTTGGCAATACTGTTCTTTATCTCCGTAGTTGCCAGTCCTGGGTGTTCCTTAGAATAACCTCTAGAATTCTATGGATGGCCTGGTTCCACCTAGGCCCTACTAATGCAGGACTAGGGGTAGTGGGGAAACTTACCTGTATCTTGAAAGTGTCATGCATGAGCTACTGAAGCTAAGGTTGAGAAGTTTCACTATCTTGGGGAGTTATGCTCTGCGTTGTCTTATTGGTATACTTGACATAATGATATATTTATGGTACTCAGTTCTATCAAAAGAATACATCTTAGTCTTTTTCTTTTTGACTAGCCATGGTCAAAGCTCTGAATTTTTCTGGGATTTCAACTCAGTTGACAAGTTCAAAGCTTCTTTTAGGCCCTGAGGTTCTAGGATTCTGAACCCCCTTGGAAATTTTATAGCAAATTTCATTCTTGTTTCATATGTATCATATAGGGAGAAATTCAGGTTGTTAATAATCCAGATGGACATTCAAGCCAATTATGAGGGTTTGAGGACATTTTGTATAGGTTGCTATTGGATTAGGGTAACCAAAGTTAATTGTCAGAGATCTGGCATAAGAAAGAAATTCTTTTTATCTACTTTCTAAAGTCAGACAGGATCTCATCACAAGGTCTATAAATATTATAAGAGAGAGAAGGAAAAAATACAAGACAGATGAAATTTGACCTTGATAGAAATGGTTTATTCAGGAGTAGTGAGCTGACTTTTCAAGACATTTTATCCAGGAAAAATGAAGAAATCCACACTGAACTCAGAGATGGACGAAGATATTAGTAGTGAAAGAAGAAATACAAAACAACTATAATGATGATATATATTTGTTATTATACTTTGTTATAGAAGTAGTAAATATTGAAAATACCAATCTTTCAGATATTATGTAGAAGAAAATAAAAATCATCCTGTGTATGTTTTTTTATTTGTTTTCATTCCAGTTAATCCTCACAACATCCCTATCCCTATCCCAGTTAGGTGGTATATTCTTCTTTTCCCAGATGCAAGCACCAGTGTTCATCAGAGAGGTCGTGATGTCCCAGGGTCACCACTTTTGAAGTAACAGAAATCCACCCAGTCCTTGTGACCCCATTGGCCATGCTTGTAGTGCCACAGCACCTCATTTTTTCTGACATAGGTCAGGAGGGCTTGTGGTGTAGAGTGAGCCATATTTTAAGGAACAGGTTTCTCCCTAACTCTTCAAAATTCATAAAGACGTTGAACAGTTTTGACCTGTACTGTGTCTTCTATCTCATTTCTGAGGTTTTTGAGTAATAGACTCTCCTCCTTTTGGAATATACATCAGGGTAAGCTTTTTATCTCTTTATTATAGAGATTTGGTGTGTAAACCCAGCCCTAAAACTTTAAGTAGCTCTAGAAGACAGTGCAATCAAAAACAAAGTTATTTCCAGTGTCATGATTATATGATTCTTTGTACATCCTTTTTTATTTTAGAAAAATATAATATCTTCTATTATATTTTACATTGAGAATTTGGCCCTTTTGTGACATGTGCATAGACACATTGGATTAAAACATTTGCAATGATATCCTTGGTTACATGAAGTTAAAAGTAGAGAGGGTTTTCTTCTGCAGTGTTTTCTGGCTCAGCAGATGTTGCCACCAGGTGTCATTTGTAAATGACCTTCAGTGTAGCACCTGCCATGAACCCATCACATGCTTCAGTGCTCAATAAGGTTAGAGAAGCACCAGTCCCCCTGTGAATTAGGAGTAGTAATAATACTAATAATAGTAATAGTATTTATTGAGTTCTTATATTGGGCATGATTTTATGCCCTTTACATATATTAACTCATTTAATCCTTATGACAATGAGGTAGATAACAGTACCATCCTCATTTTGTAGATGAGGAAACTGAGCATACGGAATTCAATTGGCTGGTCCAAGGTCATCGGTTTGTGAGTTACAAAACAGATTTAAACCCAGGTGGTTTGATTCTAGGCCTGTATTCCCTTAGACACTGTGCTCCTCTGTTTGTCTGTCTGTCTCTTAGGCATAAGAGTTATATGAGAGAGGACTTCCCAAACCAAGCATCTTTTCTCACACTCCCTCGCACATCTTTAGAGATAATCATGTTTCGCGATTACTCTACTTTCCTACCAGTTTAGGCCTTGGTTGGTTTGGGCTGGGAGGTGACAGTCCTCTACACCAATATCTAGGCTGTTAAGGAAGCCCCACAGGAGAATGATAGTGTCAACGGATGTATTTGAGTCTTAGAGAAAATCAGTTCCCCAGGGAAATTCTGAGAGGCTCCTGACAAGGATACCGCCCTGTATGAACTTTTCTTCAGTTATGCAGTAAAAAAAAAAAGTAGATGCCTTAAAATTTTTTTAGAGTTTCCTTGATGGTTCTAGATCTCTTCCTGAGAAAACTGGTAGTAATAATATTTGTCTTTGCTAAAGCCTTGTGAATAGGGGACTCCAAAAACGGAGAACAAAGCACTTAACAGATGTGATATCATTTAATCCTGGCAACAGCTTTGTGGTGTGGCTTTTGTTGTCTACTTTCCTTGAAATAGCCAAGGTTTAAAGTGGGCGGGCACACTGCCCAGGGGCAGACAGCTAGATGGTGATAAGGCTGAGACTCAAATCTGGGTCCCTCTCCCTCCCAAGTGTGCAGTCTTTAAAATTTTTTTTCAGGACAAGCCTGGACCCAAGAAACTGAACTCTCCCCTTCCTTAAAAACAATGTGACAACATGCCTTGTGCAAAGCGTTTTAATCTCCAAGGATTTAGAGGACGTGCTGTTGACTGCTTTAGCTTTTCTAGTGGTTTCGCACGCCAACAGAATTTTCTTTTTCCATTCTCTCATGTACGCGTTCCAATACTAAAACCAGATGGAAACAAGGGAAAACTCTTAACAGAGGCTAGTGCCAAAACATTTCCTTTAAAAAGGAAACTCCATCTGTGCTCTCTCCCACCACACAGCCCACTGTGAAGCACAGGGATTTCACAGCTGATTCACTTATTTTCGTTTTGATTAGTTTTGACTAATTGCAAAGGTAGAGCAAGTGGAGGTTCGGGAGATTGCAAACTAAGGCAGCTCTCCTTCTGGGATGTTGCTGGCGAGGTGCTGGGAACCTGGCCAATGTCCTAAACAGCAGCCTAGCAGTAGGCAGGGTTTTAATTGATGCAGATACGTTCTTTGGTGGTCGTGGTTTTTACCCCTTTTAGATTGCGCGTTAAACATCATCAGGGATTCATTCATCAGTAAATTGTAGTCAGAGGTGCTTGGGACCACAACAAGTCTCCATTGCTCCAGGCCTTCTCCCAGCCCAGCTGTGCAGAACACGGGCGTAGGCATAAGACTGACTTGGGGTAAAATACTGGCTTGTACTAGGTCTTTCAAGTCTTTGATACTCAGTTTTCTCATCTATAAAATGGAAATAATATCCATATCCCAAGGGCATTTTGAGGATTAACTGAACTCTGTGTGTGTGTGTGTGTGTGTGTGTGTGTGTATAAGTCCTGATTCCTAGAAAGTACTCAGCTTTATGAGCAGTATTATTACCTTGTCACTAAATGGGACATCCACCTGTTATTGCCATCCAAACGTAATTCATCTGCAGATTTTAGAAAACATGTGAATGTTTGTCTGATAGGCTTCTGTGACCCATGTCATGTGAGACAAAAATCACATGAAAACCCAGATTTGTCTTGGGATTTTCCTACCTCCCCTTCCACACTTTTTCCCTTTCCCTCTCAAGTTCACTTTCCCCTCCCCTCTGTGCCCCACCCCTGCCAGGGATCTCAAGGTCATTCTGACTCCCAGTTTCTAAACCTAGCTTCTCTTAATTCTCTGTTCCAAATTATACCGCCCCACGCAAACTGGAATACCAGGGGGAGGCCCACTGCTCTTCTATTTCTGAGAGTTTGAAGACGTTCACTCTGATCTCATGAGTATTTGCACGTTGTTGGGTATGTTGGATGCTGAGGTCCTGTGTTCAGGCCTCTTTATCCCCTTTTGTGGGGAGTTAGAACTGGCTTAGTGGAGTTCCTGTCTCTGAAATGGGAGATGTTATTTTCCTACACCTAATCTTCCCTGATCAAAAGAAAAATTGAAACAAAATAAACCCAAACATCCTTTGGGGTCAATCAAGTGCACTGTTAAGCAAACAGCAGAAGTGGGAGAGGCTGGTACAAACGCCTGTGGACCCAGCTTTTCAGCCCAGATCAGGTTCTTGTTCGCCCAGCTCTTTCCTGTGACCTTTCCTTTAGAGAGAGAGAGAGAGAGAATGAATACGAGTGATATTTCCCTGCCAGTTACAGTCATGCTAAACCACACGCAGAATTTTCCAGAAGAAACCATAAATGACCACGAGGACAGTGAGGTTGCGTGAGAGTAGATGACTAGTTCGTTAGTGTGCTTGAGACTTGCTCCCATTTCTCTCTGGTCTCCCCTGTCATCTCCATGATAGCACTTAGCATGGCCAGGTTGTATTTGTCAGTCTGCTTTCTGTTTACCTCCCCAGACTGCCATTCCCTAGAGGGCAGGGTCCATGTTGTACACACCTCATCCCTTTGTGGAACAGATGAAGTGTCTGGGGGAAAATCAGGCAAAATCCCCTTTGCCTGAGACTGCTGGCTCCGACTCACAGTCTGGGCTGGAGCTCCAGCCTGTGAGCTGGAGTAGTTTTTTTTCCTTTGGTTTGGTTTTGTTTGTTTGTTTGTTTAAGATGCTGCTGGGTGGTCTTTGAATTCCCTTGGAATTCATCAGGTTACTGAGCAGGAGTTTTTATTCTACCTAACAGCCCAGTTACCAAGAAGAAAATGTAGATTTCTCTGATTTATTCAGACTCGAAGAATCATCAAAAATGAGCAATTTATAAATGCTTCTGTCGTCACCTACAGTGGGATGCTGTTATCTCAAATTTTTGAAGCACTTAAGTGTTTCTCCTGAAGAAAGAGTTCACATTACAGGGGAATAAATGACCATTTAATGAGCATTAAATACATCGAAACTTTCCCTGAATGGTCTTTTCTCACAGCAATCGTTTTTAGTTCTACACATTTCCTTAAAGTCGGCTTTCAAGGGAAAAATGGAAACTCTATTTTTATTAAAAATCTCTGAGGATATTCATACTGTCTCCCCCTCCCCCTTACACACCGTTTTAACACAAATTATTATTTATTCACCGCATGTGGTTCCCACGTACCTTAGGTTGTAGACCCCATGCCCAACTACATTTGATGTTTATATCAGTTTAAAAAATTATGCTGCTTTGAGAAGCTACAGCAGCTTGGCAAGTGGATTTGAGATGACAAGAATATATCCAGCCTTGATTCCTGGAGATCTCAGTTTCCATTTTCATAAGAGGAAGCAACAGAATTGAGAGTTGTCCTTTTTGGTTTTCCAGCTAATATGAGTAAGCAGCAGTTAACATAAGTTTTTTCTCTGGTTAGACTCCTTTCCACCTTGTGGGTAGGTAAGAATCAACTGTTTTTGGATCCATGAATTTTCAACTGTATTTCTCCCTATAAAATGTAAATGTGTTCTTTATCAAAAACATAAAGTGCCACCAGAAAAAGAAAAAAAATGGGAAAAAGCATGTAAAAATTGTGACATTGGCTGTTTCGGTTTCACATTTTTTTTAATACCCCTCCCCCTTTATAATATTCTAGGTACAATTTTGTCTTCTTTTTTCTTTTTTTTTTATTAGTTTTTTTTTTTAATTTATTTATTTTTATGGCTGTGTTGGGTCTTCGTTTCTGTGCAAGGGCTTTCTCTAGTTGTGGCAAGCGGGGGCCACTCTTCATCGCGGTGCGCGGGCCTCTCACTGTCGCGGCATCTCTTGTTGCGGAGCACAGGCTCCAGACGCGCAGGCTCAGTAGTTGTGGCGCACGGGCCTAGTCGCTCCGCGGCATGTGGGATCTTCCCAGACCAGGGCTCGAACCCGTGTCCCCTGCATTGGCAGGCAGATTCTCAACCACTGCGCCACCAGGGAAGCCCTTTTTTCATTTTTATGGTAACAAAAATTTTAATTTTTTACACAGTCTTTATAAGGTTAATTTTAATGGCTTCTTGGGCGCCATAGAGTATTTAACCATTCATCTGTTGCTTGATATTTTGTTTTTTCAATTTTCACAGTGAGAAATAAGGAACTTGGTCTTGCCTTTTTTTAGAAAATACCCCTCTTACAGATGAGGAAATTGAGGCACACACATAACGTGTAAGAGGAAACCTCCACACTGCTCCTGAGGGGTAGGAGCAACTGGAATCTCAGTGCTCTGTGGGCCAAAATAAGCTTATCTCAAAGCCCACGTCTGCCAGAACGCCTTAAAAGTAAAATATCCTATGAGTTTGTATGCTTAACAGCTGGTTAGTCATCTCTATGATATTTAAGATAGTTCTAGATCAGGTTCTCTTTGAGGTTCATATGATATCTGTTCCCTTTAGGATTGGGACGTTAGGCGATTTTCATGTGCATTTGCAGGTGTTCGTGCGTGTGTGTGTAACTATGTTTACAGAAAAAGAAGGTATGTGTCTTACCTAGAGTCAGCCCTCATGTTCCTTCAAAGAGGTGGCTCTTCGCCCCATCTTTTTGGTCTGTTTCACGTACTGATTCATTCGACACCTTCTGTACTGTTGTTAGATGAGAGATGGGGGAAGTGGTAAATGTCAACCAAACATATGATGCTTTTTTTCCTAGGTCAGTGCATTTCCTTAATGATTCACATATGACATTATTTCAGATCCAACATTTGAACCTACGGAGCAAATAGGATGAGGGAAATTAACTTCTTAGGAATTTTCTTTCAGAACTCTAGATTTTTATAGCTAGGAGAACCCTTAGTCATTCTCAAATACATCACCAACTTTTATATGAAAAACGAGGCCCAGGAGGTTGGGTGGCTTGGCTGACATCGCAGAACCACTGCAGTCAGGCAAAAGAAGGAAGTAAACATGCCCTGATCTTGCCAGGTCGGTTTTTGACCTTGGGAGTGCCTCTGGTTGAAGTGGGGTGAGATGAGAAAGAGATGAGTTTCGTAGCTAAACTGAATTGGAGGATATATCTCCGTGCCTTTCCTTTTCACTTCAGTATGCAGGCACGATCTGTACCACTCACTCCTGGGAAGAACCTGTCAGCTGCCGATCAAGGAAGTGGCTCTGTCCGTTCTGGGGTCTGGGTATTGTAAGAAACTGGACGTGGGTTACCTGTAACAGCCAAGTGTGCAGGCTTATCTTACTTCTCTGTCACTTCCTCCTGGGCTTGGAGACCCATAAAGTGGAGAGTGCCCAGTGAGAGTGTTTTCGAGGGGAAAAGCCAAAATGTCATTGTCTCTAAATGTGATGCACTGCCTGATCCATTGGGCTAAGAGAAGAAAATGTTAGAATTTCTATTTAAAATATAATTGTTTTCTAATTTATATCTTTCCTGTATGTTTTATAATCGCCATGATATTTTAGAGCCGTAGTTCAAGTCTGTAACTTACAAGCATGCATATATTGGCAGTTAATACTCATAAGTTTTTATTGAGGGGATGCATAGTCAGAAATGGTTGGAGGGCTTCCCTGGTGGCGCAGTGGTTAAGAATCCGCCTGCCAACGCAGGGGACACGGGTTCGAGCCCTGGTCTGGGAAGATCCCACATGCCGCAGAGCAACTAAGCCTGTGAGCCACAACTACTGAGCCTGCGCTCTAGAGCCCGCGAGCCACAACTAGTGAGCCCGTGTGCTACAACTACTGAAGCCCGTGTGCCTAGAGCCTGTGCTCCGCAACAAGAGAAGCCACCGCAATGAGAAGCCCAGGCACCACAACAAAGAGTAGCCCCCGCTCGCTGCAACGAGAGAAAGCCCGTGCGCAGCAACAAGGACCCAACGCAGCCAAAAATAAATAAAAATTAATTAATAATTAATTAATTAAAAATGCTTTTTAAAAAAAAAGGGTTGGAGAGCCCCAGCTAGAGTCGTGGGGGATGGAAGCTTTTGCTACAATAACAACAGCTTCTGGCTGGTGGACTGTAAACGATTGTTGTAAAATTTCTGGCTTTTAGACGTAGTTGCCCCAAGCAGTGAGCATAAAACTGCCCTTTGGAATCAGCCTAAGCCCCACTCCTGCCCCTAACCCACCCCCAGTGATTCCATGGCTTTCTGGAAGGCAGAGAGCCACCTGCTGTGCGAACTAAGTGTCCTAACACAGGTGAGGGGCCTGACACAGTGCTTGGCGCTTGGTAGTTGCAAATGATGGCTCTCCTTTTGGAACCTGAGATCTGGTGAAGATAGTTATCTGTTTCAGTTCTAATGTTTGGTTTGATTTGGACTGGCTGTAAACAACTGTGTTTTTGCTTTTCGTACACTATCATCAAGTCCCACGTGGTTGATTTAGTTCTGAAGCTTCTTGGCCTTTTGTACTGTTTAAAACAGGGAAACCTACATTTCCTTTCTGGGCCTGACGTTTATTGATTCATCCAGGGGAGCCTCATTCTTTGCTGATAGAGCAATGTCCTAGAGCAATTCTGTTTGTTAGTGCATTTCCTCTTTTGTACATAATTATTATTTTTTTTATTTGTCAGTTGTTATACTTCATAGGTTAGAGTTGTAGAGACCATTTACTTCGAGCATGGCTATGTCACCCTTCTTTGAGAAAGAAATTTTTTGAACTTAAATTCAAATACTAGGTCTCCAAAAGGCATTCAGCTGTGTCACAGCTAACATAAACATAAGTGAGAATATTCCCTTTTCCATGGAATTCGGACCTATTAAAAGTATCGCTTTTGTTTCCAGAAATAGCACAGTTCTGAGGATGCGTTTGACTTTCTGTGAGTGTGTATTTCAGAGATCGTGTTTACCCTCCATTCCCCTTTCCCTATTGCTCCTCACTTCAGGGGTCCTGTTCAGCTCCTCTTAGGTACTAATACCCTTTGCAGCCCATCTCAATTGGCCACTGTTCCCTCACTTATGTTATTGAAAACACAGTTCCTCAGAGTGACTGCTCTGAGATGTTAGGAGAGAAATACTATAATTTATGAAAACCTTTACAGACTGATATGTAATCTGAATACCTTCCCTGAGGGCATTTGTATTTGCAAAACATGGCAACCCTCTAAGACTAATGATGCTGGTGGTGGTAGTAACACTGAGAGCATTTATTGAACAATTCCTATCACCCATTTTGTACCTTCTCAGATATTATATCTGGGGTTGATACACACACTGGATAAACATGTGGGTGTCCTGTTTTGATCATTATTCCACAGTGCTTATTTCCTCATGTCCATGTTGGAAGCATTCATTTGTTCAACGCTAATACTTAAGGACTCCTGCTTGGAACCTTTTTGTATGGTGACAGTTTTTACCTTGAATTTTAGAGGACAGCCTGTTAAATGGACTTTGATTTCATTTAATTTGGTTGCTGTTGGTTTTTGCATTTTAACAAAAAAGTGTTGCAGAAAAAACACAACTTGATACTAAGGAGCCTTGCATCACTCATTTTCATAAAGCGACTTCCTGACCAAGGGCACTTAGTATTATAAATGCCTGCTTCAGTTTCAGAAAGTGTGTTTGTGGTGTTTTTTTAAAAATCACTGTTAGCCAGCCTTCCAGATAAAATTCTCTGGCTTTGAGACCGTGATATGATAGGGATCTTGTTGCCAAGATTTTTCTACATAATATTTCAAACTCGCTTCCTTCCAAAATCTAATTTTATTCTGAGCTACAGTATAGCTCTGTGAATGTTGAGGTCAGAGGAAGAAAGGCATCTTCTTCCTCTGAGCATAAAACGAGCTCTTTGAATCTGGACTGGGGATACCGTACAGGTCACAAGCAAGGGGGTCACTGCATTGTCTTGCAGCAATGAGTTTAAATTTCCCTGTGACCAGTTTAATTTTTGCCTGGAGGTAAGAATAGGATGGTGGTACTTAAAGTCTTTTGAGGACACAGCACTTGGCATTATACAGTGTAGTTAGTACTATCATAAATACGCTGGTCTGTGCAGTATTGGAAACAAGATTTGGATTGTAATGACTTACTTAGACTTATGAGTTGGATTACTCTAATTTTAACCTAACCACACTGAGTCCAATTAGAACTTTCAAGTTTTACTTTGATGAGAGGTGCTCTGTAGAACATCATTTTCCGAAGTCTCTAATGGGTCTTGAAAAGATAAGAGTTGTCTGTGTTATGTTGACAATTCAGGTACACCGTGTTGGCGAGAAGTTGCAGAAGCCCTTCTGATTTGAGGCTTTTTGTCACGCATAGTGTAACGAGTGGGGAAAACCTAGGGCCCAGAAATGGCTAATCAAGTGATGGTTCTGTGTGCACAATCTGTTTCATCCATTTCCAGGATCAAAGTGACCAGAAGTAACCCTGTATAAGGGCAGAAGTTTTGGAGACAGAAAAAATACGGATTTGAATCTTGGTTCTACTACAGACTAGTTGTATAACCTGTGTAACCTAGAGAGAATCAGCTTGGCCTTTCTGAGCCTCATTCCCCACTTAGTAAAATGGTGGTTAAAAATAGCTATCTTGGTGGACTATTATGAGAACCGGAAAAATTGTATGCGATTATATATGTATGTATGTATGTATGTATGTATGTATGTATATATATATATAAACCACCTTGCTTGGCCCCAGAATATAGTAAATGCTTAATAAATGTTAGTTTCTTCATCGTCCTCATCTGACATTTGAAAGTGTTCTTCTACTGGTGACAAGGAGTAAGAGTCATTAGTCATCTGTCATAGACTGAACTAGAAAAAGGCAAGAAAGCAGCAGCTGGTGACTTTGCACATTCCTCCAAGAGGAATGGAAATCTGTGGAGGCGCCAAAGAGGGTTTCTAGTCCAAGGAAACTTGACACACATTAGGAGCCTGATCACAAGTTTTGTCACTGCCATATTGACTTGTATAAAAGTATCCATTCTGAAGATGAAAATGATCTGTCTTTTCTGAAGAGCAAATAAGTGACAAGTTTCAGTTTAAAGCGAGGAGGTTGGATGATACTTAACATCATTAAATATGCTGAAAGGTTTGGTGTGGTGAAAGCACAGGTGGACTCAGACACAGCTCTGTTCGAAGCTCGGCCGTGTCCCTTTCTAGCTGGGGTCACAGAACGCACCTGACCCCTGTGAATCGCGTTCCTCAGCTAGGCAGTGGGGGGACAATTCATACCTTGTGGGCTTGGTGTGAAAGTTAAACAAGGCCACCTGCCAAGAGCCTGGCACACCAGAGACCTCAGTAAATGCTGGTTGACAGCACACTAAGCTTAGTGTGTGTGGGTGTGTGTCTGTGTGTTTGTATGCACGTACAGAATAGTGCAAAATGCAGCTCCATCCTCAGCTTAAGAGCCCTGAGAATACCTGGAATGCTTAAACAGCAGTACATTCAAGGGAAGAAAACAGTGGGACCCACCCCTGACTGCTTTATGGCTATGCTACCTGTTGACACCAAGTGCCAGTGGCCCTGGCATTAGCATGAGTGTTGTCTCTGTTAAGAGCTAAGTTCCAGTATCTTGTTTGGAAGGAATAGTCAATCCGTGTGTTACAAGAACAAAGCACACAGACACTTGCTTGGTCGTTTAGCATGAGTTTTTTTTTTTTTTTTTTTTAAGCTGATATACTGTCAATTTTAATTTTCTTCTTCTCAAAATGTCATTGTTTGGGTGGAGAGCCTTAAACCCCCGCAGGCAGCAGGCAGCCTTCACAAGTCTATACACAGCCACGGCTTTAAGCTGGGCCACCAGTCTCCAAAGAGCTTGGATTCCCTGCAGTTTGATAACACGCTTTAAAGATATAAAAGAAACCTCTGAAAACCAACTTCTGGTTTATCATTCTATTTTCTCCATGTTCATTTTTATGCAAGCTAATGCCATTCATTTGGATTTTTTTTTCTACCATTCAAAGCTTTCAGAATGAAAGCCTGCCTCTGACGACTTAGTCTGTAGCATTTCAGCTGTGCCCCTGATGAGGTATCACTCCCTTCATCCCAGTAGGCAGCAGCGAAGCCCTCCGCTGTTGGTGTGCCAGTCTTTGTAACTTGGTCCTAACTCCTTACTGAGGGCTTGTTCTTTTCTGTGTCGCTCCAGTCTATTCAAAGGTGCCATGTTTTTTTTGTTTTTTGTTTTTTTCCCTTAATTCCATTGACCCACATGATCAAATACCCGGTAGGCAATGGTTTCTTTGTGTTCAGTTACCCAGTTGTTTGCCAGTTGGAAATTAAACTCTCTCTTGTGCTTTTGGAGGCGCATGGGGATCACTAGCTAGTAGCTGCATCATAGAGTGGAGAAAAGAACTGGGCCTTGGCAGTCCAACAGGCTTGGGTTTGAGCCTTGCACTGATCCCTGCTGTGTGATCTTGAGCAAGTGCCTTCCCTTCTCTGTGCCTTGGTTTCCTCGGTGATAAAGCTGAACGTCGGGTGCGGTTGTAAAGATTAGAGGTGATATGTGTGAAGCACCTGGTATGTTTCCTGGCACATACGAGGTGTGTTGAATGGCAGCTGCTGCTACTGTGGTTGTCATCTCCTGGTTGTCCACCTGGTTGGTTTGGAGCCCTGGCCCTGGTCTCTGTGGAGAAGAACTTGCTGAGGGAAGCGGGGCCAGATCCTGGAACCACCTGCAGGCTGAGAAGTGCTGTGCCTTGAGGAGCAGCCTCACCACAGCCACTGACTGCCCATCACAGGCCTTATGCCCGGGTTACTTCCACTGAGGGCCATGACTCCATCTCACTTTGCCATTTGGGCTTAATGTCTAATTGTTCCTGGTGGTGAGCGTTCCATGCTACCACTTCACCCCGTAGACGTGTCCAAAGTGGCTGGGGTACCTACATTCCAACCTGTTTGTCCTTATCAGCAAAGGAGGCAGCCAGGACCCCAGGGGCCAGATCCAAAAAGATAATGAACTTTAACCCTTTCCCTTCCACCTGTGTGATGAAGATGGAGAAGGTACGGCAGGATGGGTGGCTCTTGTGGCAGCTGGAGCAGAAGAGTTTGGATGCGTGGCTTGTGGAAGCTTTGGCATCAGACATGGGACTCCCATGTCGGTCGAGTGGGGTACCAGCCCCCAGGGGGGTCGATCACTTTAACATCTCTCCACTAGGCATCCCACTAGTCCTTTGACCATTTGGAAGTGGGTGACCAGTTAGGCATCTTACTAAGGATGTTACTCTCCCTTCCTGCCATATTCAACTTAATTTTTATGGACCAATAGCTGAGCATAAAAGAACTTTTCAGGTGGGAGCAGCAATACAAATAACATTAATTGAACACTTACTATATGCCAGTTACTGTTCTAAGCAGCTTACATGCATGATCTTATTTAATCTACACACATATATATGGATTAAATATATATACACATATACATTTATATTGAATATATATCTATCTATATCTATACTCTTCCCAGAGAGGTGTGGTTGCTTGTTATCCCCTTGCTCAGATGAGGAAAGTGAGGTCCAGTAACTTGCCTAACATCACAGAGCCAGTAAGTATTGGAGCAGGGACTCAAACCAGATCCTTCTGTCTCCAGAGCCTGAGCACTTAACCTCCATGCTTCTTAAAACCACTGCTTTCTGCGTCAGGCTGTGTCCCTCTCCTCAGAGACTATTCCTCTGTAACCAGAAACTGAGAGGGAATTGTTGATCATTTATTTTAGCGCCACTGTTGCACTGCCTTATAGCAACCTCATTTTATAGGAAAGATGACCCATGTCCCCACCACACACACACACACACACACACGCACACAGAGGTTGTGAATTACCATGGGACCCAGACAGCACTTGGCCTCTCCTCGCCTGGCTCCTGCCCATACCTGTTCCGTGTCTGGGGTCACACCTGGGTCAGGGTCAGCTCACATGCAGGTCTCAGTGCTCCGTTAGACCTTCACTTAGCGTGATTCACTTAGCAGAGGGCATTAGTGAGCAGTGTAGACACCGTGAAGTTTCCTTAGTGGAGGGGGGAGAGGGTGTTTACCTCATGTACTGACAGCGGGTAACGCACCCTCTGTTCCCCACGGGACTTCTCTCTCAAAGCCGCCTTTTTTATGAAGAGTGTAGGGCTCTGTTTAGAAGACCTCTCCTCCTCAGCCTGCTCTCCCTTGCCATCAGGCAGAGCAATTCAGGACTTCTTCAGGTGCTACCCCCTCCCCTTGCTTAACCAAACCCATTTGAAGACTCGTCCAAACCCATCTTAACCCAAAATGGAGATAAAACAACCCTAGTCATTATTAGGACCTATCCTCCTTAGGAAGCAGTTAGGGTTTGAAATAACTTTATTTCCCTGGTTGTTCCCTGAGTTAAGGAGATTTGGCAACCCCTGCCATGCATGCCGGAAATGTAGATGGGCCGGTTTTCTTTGGAAAAGAACTGGCTACTTTCACGTCTAAGAGCCAGTGACCAGCTCGCTGCCCCCTTTCTTCTTGTGAGTCGGCAGCCTTTGCAAGGATGCTCAGCCCACACCGGGACCCACTGTCTTTTCCAGCCCTCTCTGAGGCCCCGCCACCCCACCCAAGGAGAGCAAGTAGTACTTAACTACACACTCCATGCCTTCATGCCCTTAGCCTTTTCTCTGTCTTTTCTGAAGATGCTAACCTCTGCTATGAGTATCAGTGATTCTAAGCCTTATGGCCACCACTTAGCTCAAGTTAGTTTTTCATTCATTCAATAAGTATTTATTGAGATCTTACTGTGGACCAAAAATCGATTAACACGGTCAGCTGTATTTATGGTGTTGAGATGGGGAGAGAGCCATAAATAATCAGCTATAAAGTATTGAGTTGGTTACTATGAAAGAGAGCATAGAGCAGAACTTGATGTCTTCAGGAGGAAGCGAGTGACTAACTGGGATGTGATGGTAGGAAAAGAGTTTACTTAGGGGTCTTGGGAAGGGGCGGGGAACCGAGGGGCTACAGGCAAACATTCTCTGCTCCATGTGACAGAAGGGAGCAAGCCAACCTTGAGAACCAGAAAGAAGGCCAGTGTGACTACAGCACAGTAAACAGAGGGAGCGTCATGGACCGAAGGACCAATAGTGGCTCCCAAAGATATGTCCACATCCTCATGCCAGGAACCTGTGAATTTTACCTTATTTGGAAAAAGGTTCTTTGCAGATGTAATTAAGCATTTTGAGATAAGGAGATTACCCCGGATTATCTTGGTGAGGCTTAAATGCTACCTCACGTGTCTTTATGAGAGCGGCAAAGTTAGATCAGACACACAGAGGAGAAGGTGAAGACGGAGGCAGAGATTGGGTGATGCGGCCACAAGTCAAGGAGTGTTGGCAGCCTCTGAAGCTGGAAGAGGCAAGGAACAGGTTTTCCCCAGGAACCTTTGGCAAGAGCATGGCCTGCTGACACCTAAGTTTTGGACTTCCGGCCTCCAGAACTGTGAGAGAATAAACGTACCTTGTTTTAAGCCACATGGTTTGTAGAATTTGTTATGACAGCTGTGGTCTGTTCCCCTCTAACATTCTATATTATCAGCACTCAGGATTTTAGACATTTAGACAAGGTCCATTCCTTTAGACACAAAGGAATGCTATCAGAGGTGCAGAAGACATCATTCATACCTTCATGCTGTCTGTCAGAAATTTCATAGAAATTTAAGCAGGAACAGGTCTGTCCATTGGGCATTTTGCATGTGCTTGCAAATATATGAAGAAATAAAATGTGTTTGGGGGTATTTCCTTACTCTTAGAAACTTCATGGTATGGCTTCTTCCTCTGAGCTAGAGTGTCCTTTGGTCATATCATTTCTTGTGTTGCTTGTTTGAGAAAAGTTGTTGATAGCATTAAACAAAACAAGAGGGAAAATGTACCTTTTTCTACCTATGCTTCGTGAGATGAGGTACTTGTCTAGTTCATAGTGTATTTTTCTTGGGTTATAGTACTTCAAAGTCTTTCAACCCAGAACTTTGTTCTAAAGAGTCTTAACTGCGGGGTCAGGGTTAAATTTTCATGATTCAGAACATTAAATGCTGCTTGCAGAGCATGAATAGTCACAATCCTGCCACTTCAGAAATTCAGTTTTGTCTAGAATAACTCAAAAAGAGAAATATAAAATAATATTTGGGTTTAACCAAGTAAAATCTTCAGATTTGCTTTTGGTTGTGCAGAATATTAGGAATGAACTTTATGGAAGCTTAGAAAACATTTGGTAGAAAAATGTCTATGGTATTAATAGGTGAATATAATATGAATATAATACATGAGAACTATGCTGACATGTATTATTTATGTGCATTTACTTAAATAGGCCACTTGGCCTACAAGCTTGCAATAAGCTTATTATTTTTCTGAATGGGATTTTCTACTTATTTTTTAAAAATTTTTCATGGAAAATTATAAATATGCAACAGTAGAGGGAAGAATATAATGAACCCCATGTACCCATCATCGACCTTCAACAGTTAACTCTCCTGGCTAGTCCTGTTGCATTTATTTCCCATCTACTTCCCCTCACTGAATCATTTTAATGTAAATCATCTCATTTCATTCTTAAATATTTCGATATATATATATATTCAAAAGACAGAGACCTTTAAATAAACAGTCAAAATACCAATATCATAACAACGAATTCCTTAATATCATCAAAGATTGAGTCAGTGTTCAACTTTCCCAATTGCCCCATATAGATTTACCTTGTATATATAAATTCAAATAAAGTGTGAAAATTTGAATGAACTGTAAAAAAATTTGGTTTTTATACCTCATCCATATCCATACATGTCTTTATGCAACTCTAATTAGAATCCAGACAAGGCCTAAGCAGTACAATTGCTAATCTCTTAATAGCTTAAATTTATATTTACATACAAAAAAGTATCCAGATTATAAATGTATAGCCCAGTGAATTTTCACAAAGGGAACACTTCTTTGTAACCAGCACCCAGATCAAAAACCCAAATATTATCAGTTCCTCAGAAGCTTCCTGTGTCCTCTCTTCAATACCTACCACCCCAAAAGATAACCGTGATTTTTATTTCTAGCACCACAGTTTAGATTTGCCTGTCTATGAACTTATGAAATCCTGGAGTATGTACTAGTTAGTCCTTCATTTCTTCCTCTCAGTATTGTTTGTGAGATTGATTCACCCATGCTGTTGCATATAGCTGTAGTTTGTCATTCTCATTACTGAGTACGATTCTATTGTAAAAACTATACCACAGTTTTTCATTCTATTTTTTGGTTGGTTTTTCTTTTTAATTGAAGTTTAATTGATTTACAGTATTGTGTTAGTTTCAGGTGTACAGCAAAGTGATTCATATTTATATGAATGTGTGTGTGTGTATATATATATATATATATATATACACATATATATATTCTTTTTCAGATTCTTTTTCCTTATAGATTATTAGAAAATACTGAGTATAGTTCCCTGTGCTATACACTAGGTCCTTGTTGGTTATCTATTTTATATATAATAGTGCATATATGTTAATCCCAAACTCCTCATTTATCCCTCCCCATAACCCCCAAACCAATGATCATGAGAGGAGAAGAGTACAAATGCAGGATATTTGAAATGCATTTCATTCTGTTTTTGATGGACATTTGCACTTTTTCTGGGTTTTTGGTTATTACAAATAGTGCTGCTATGAACATTCTTGTACATGTCTTTAGGTGACTATATACCTACATATTCCTGTTAGGTATGTACCAGGAATATGATTACTATGTAGAAGAGTATGTACCTCTTCAGCTTCAGTATGTCCGCCAAACAGGTTTCCAAGAGGTAGTACCAACTTACACTCTCAACAGCAGAAGATAGAGTGCCAGTCCCTCTACATATGGGGTCATTATGAATTATAAATTACTTAGTGGGCATGTAGGGTTACTAAATGAATTTTTGCAGCTGAAAATTGACAGGTGTAAGAAAGCTATTTCTTCTAGATCTTAGATTTAGAGCTTAGAAAACACATTACTATTTTTATTAATCTGAAATTTTAAGGAAATGGATTTTGGCCACATGAAAGGCAATTTTCTCATTCATTCTACATCAGAGAAATATTTCCCATTTATAAAGTATCCAACTCTGAGAGGGCACACAGCAGAAGCAAGAAGAACTACAATCCTGCAGGCTGTGGAACAAAAACCACATTCACAGAAAGATAGACAAGATGAAAAGGCAGAGGGCTATGTACCAGATGAAAGAACAAGATAAAACCCCAGAAAAACAACTAAATGAAGTGGACATAGGCAACCTTCCAGAAAAAGAATTCAGAATAATGATACTGAGGATGATCCAGGACCTCGGAAAAAGAATGGAGGCAAAGATCAACAAGATGCAGGAAATGTTTAAAAAAGACCTAGAAGAATTAAAGAACAAACAAACAGAGATGAACAATACAATAACTGAAATGAAGACTACACTAGAAAGAATCAATAGCAGAATAACTGAGGCAGAAGAACAGATAAGTGACCTGGAAGACAGAATGGTGGAATTCACTGCTGTGGAACAGAATAAAGGAAAAAGAATGAAAAGAAATGAAGACAGACTAAGAGACCTCTGGGACAACATTAAACACAATAACATTCACATTATAGGGGTCCCAGAAGGAGAAGAGAGAGAAAAAGGACCCGAGAAAATATTTGAAGAGATTATAGTCGAAAACTTCCCTAATATGGGAAAGGAAATGGCCACCCAAGTCCAGGAAGCGCAGAGAGTCCCATACAGGATAAACCCAAGGAGAAACATGCCGAGACACATAGTAATCAAACTGGCAAAAATTAAAGGCAAAGAAAAATTATGAAAGCAGCTAGGGAAAAACAACAAATAACATACAAGGGAACTCCCATAAGGTTAACAGCTGATTTCTCAGCAGAAACTCTACAAGCCAGAAGGGAGTGGCATGATATACTTAAAGTGATAAAAGGGAAGAACCTACAACCAAGATTACTCTACCCGGCAAGGATCTCATTCAGATTCGATGGAGAAATCAAAAGCTTTACAGACAAGCAAAAGCTAAGAGAATTCAGCACCACCAAACCAGCTCTACAACAAATGCTTAAGGAACTTCTCTAAGTGGGAAACACAGGAGAAGAAAAGGACCTACAAAAACGACCCCAAAACAATTAAGAAAATGGTCATAGGAACATACATATCGATAATTACCTTAAACGTGAATGGATTAAATGCTCCAACCAAAAGACACAGGCTTGCTGAATGAATACAAAAACAAAACCCCTATATATGCTGTCTACAAGAGACCCACTTCAGACCTAGGGACACATACAGACTGAAAGTGAGGGGATGGAAAAAGATGTTCCATGCAAATGGAAATCAAAAGAAAGCTGGAGTAACAATACTCATATCAGAAAAAATAGACTTTAAAATAAAGAATGTTACAAGAGACAAGGAAGGACACTACATAATGATCCAGGGATCAATCCAAGAAGAAGATATAACAATTATAAATATATATGCACCCAACATAGGAGCACCTCAATACATAAGGCAATTGCTAACAACTGTAAAAGAGGAAATTGACAGTAACACAATAATAGTGAAGGATGTTAACACCTCACTTACACCAATGGACAGATCATCCAAAATGAAAATAAATAAGGAAACAGAAGCTTTAAATGACACAATAGACCAGATAGATTTAATTGATATTTATAGGACATTCCATACAGAAACAGCAGATTACACTTTCTTCTCAAGTACGCAAGGAACATTCTCCAGGATAGATCACATCTTGGATCACAAATCAAGCCACAGTAAATTTAAGAAAATTGAAATCATATCAAGCATCTTTTCTGACCACAATGCTCTGAGATTAGAAATGAATTACAGGGGAAAAAAGGTAAAAAGCACAAACACATGGAGGCTAAACAATATGTTACTAAATAACCAAGAGATCACTGAAGAAACCAAAGAGGAAATCAGAAAATACCTAGAGACAAATGACAATGAAAACACGATGATCCAAAAGCTATGGGATGCAGCAAAAGCAGTTCTAAGAGGCAAGTTTATAGCTATACAAGCTTACCTCAAGAAACAAGAAAAATCTCAAGTAAACAATCTAACGTTACACCTAAAGGAAGTAGAGAAAGAAGAACAAACAAAACCCAAAGTTAGCAGAAGGAAAGAAATCATAAAGATCAGAGCAGAAATAAATGTAATAGAAACAAAGAAAACAATAGCAAAGGTCAATAAAAGTAAAAGCTGGTTCTTTGAGAAGATAAACAACATTAATAAACCATTAGGCACACTCATCAAGAAAAAGAGGGAGAGGACTCAAATCAATAAAATCAGAAATGAAAAAGGAGAAGTTACAACAGACACCACAGAAATACAAAGCATCCTAAGAGACTACTACAAGCAACTCTATGCCAATAAAATGGACAACCTGGAAGAAATGGACAAATTCTTAGAAAGGTATAACCTTCCAAGACTGAACCAGGAAGAAGCAGAAAATATGAACAGACCAATCACAAGTAATGAAATTGAAACTGTGATTTAAAATCTTCCAACAAACAAAAGTCCAGGACCAGATGGCTTCACAGGTGAATTCTATCAAACATTTAGAGAAGAGCTAACACCCATCCTTCTCAAACTCTTCCAAACAATTGCAGAGGAAGGAACACTCCCAAACTCATTCTATGAGGCCACCATCACCCTGATACCAAAACCAGACAAAGACACTACAAAAAAAGAAAATTACAGACCAATATCACTGATGAATATAGATGCAAAAATCCTCAACAAAATACTAGCAAACAGAATCCAACAACACATTAAAAGGATCATACACCACGATCAAGTGGGATTTATCCCAGGGATGCAAGGATTGTTCAATATACACAAATCAATCAATGTGATACACCATATTAACAAATTGAAGAATAAGAGCCATATGATCATCTCAATAGATGCAGAAAAAGTTTTTGACAAAATTCAACACCCATTTATGATAAAATCTCTCCAGAAAGTGGGCATAGAGGAAACCTATCTCAACATAATAAAGGCCATGTGCGAGAAACCCACAGCAAACATCATTCTCAGTGGTGAAAAACTGAAAGCATTTCCTCTAAGATCAGGAACAAGACAAGGATGTCCACTCTCACCACTACTATTTAACATAGTTTTGGAAGTCGTAGCCACGGCAATCAGAGAAGAAAAAGAAATAAGAGGAATACAAATTGGAAAAGAAGTAAAACTGTCACTGTTTGCAGATGACATGGTACTATACATAGAGAATCCTAAAGATGCCACCAGAAAACTACTAGAGCTAATCAATGAATTTGGTAAAGTAGCAGGTCACAAAATTAATGTACAGAAATCTCTTGCATTCCGGTACACTAATGATGAAAAATCTGAAAGAGAAATTAAGGAAACACTCCCATTTACCATTGCAACAAAAAGAATAAAATACCTAGGAATAAACCTACCTAGGGAGACAAAAGACCTGTATGCAGAAAACTATAAGACACTGAGAGAAATTAAAGATCACACAAACAGATGGAGAAATATACCATGTTCTTGGATTGGAAGAATCAATATTGTGAAAATGACTATACTACCCAAAGCAATCTACAGATTCAATGCAATCCCTATCAAATTACCAATGGCATTTTTTACAGAACTAGAAGAAAAAATCTTAAAATTTTTATGGAGACACAAAAGACCCTGAATAGCCAAAGCAGTCTTGAGGGAAAAAAACGGAGCTGGAGGAATCAGGCTCCCTGACTTCAGACTATACTACAAAGCTACAGTAATCAAGACAATATGGTACTGGCACAAAAACAGAAACATAGATCAATGGAACAAGATAGAAAGCCCAGAGGTAAACCCACGCACCTATGGTCAACTAATCCTTGACAAAGGAGGCAAGGATATACAATGGAGAAAAGACAGTCTCTTCAATAAGTGGTGCTGGGAAAACTGGACAGCTACATGTAAAAGAATGAAATTAGAACACTCCCTAACACCATACACAAAAATAAACTCAAAATGGATTCGAGACCTAAATGTAAGACCAGACAGTATAAAACTCTTAGAGGAAAACATAGGAAGAACACTCTTTGACGTAAATCACAGCAAGATCTTTTTTGATCCACCTCCTAGAGTAATGGAAATAAAAACAAAAATAAACAAATGGAGCCTAATGAAACTTCAAAGCTTTTGCACAGCAAAGAAAACCATAAACAAGACGAAAAGACAACCCTCAGAATGGGAGAAAATATTTGCAAACGAATCAACGGACAAAGGAATAATCTCCAAAATATATAAACAGCTCTTGCAGCTCAATATTAGAAAAACAACCTAATCCAAAAATGGGCAGAAGACCTAAATAGACATTTCTCCAAAGAAGACATACAGATGGCCAAGAAGCACATGAAAAGCTGCTCAACATCACTAATTATTAGAGAAATGCAAATCAAAACTACAATGAGGTATCACCTCACACCAGTTAGAATGGGCATCATCAGAAAATCTACAAACAACAAATGCTGGAGAGGGTGTGGAGAAAAGGGGACCCTCTTGCACTGTTGGTGAGCATGTAAATTGATACAGCCACTATGGAGAACAGTATGGAGGTTCCTTAAAAAAGTAAAAATAGAATTACCATATGACCCAGCAATCCCACTACTGGGCATATACCCAGAGAAAACCGTAATTCAAAAAGACACATGCACCCCAATGTTCATTGCAGCACTATTTACAATAGCTAGGTCATGGAAGCAACCTAAATGCCCATCGGCAGACGAATGGATAAAGAAGATGTGGTACATATATACAATGGAATATTACTCAGCCATAGAAGGGAACGAAATTGGGTCATTTGTAGAGACGTGGATGGATCTAGAGAGTGTCATACAGAGTGAAGTAAGTCAGAAAGAGAAAAACAAATATCGTATATTAACACATATATGTGGAACCTAGAAAAATGGTACAGATGAACCGGTTTGCAGGGCAGAAATTGAGGTACAGATGTAGAGAACAAACGTATGGACACGAAGGGGGGGAAGCAGCGGGGGGTGGGGTTGGTGGTGTGCTGAATTGGACGATTGGGATTGACATGTATACACTGATGTGTATAAAATTGATGACTAATAAGGACCTGCTGTATAAAAAAATAAAATTCACAAATAAAAAAAAAAGTATCCAACTGTGTTTATAACCATCTTGTCTGGATATATCTCTCTCAGTGTGTTGAAAATGGAGAATTGTTTGCCTTGATTCCTTTGGGAAGAACTCTTAGAAATCTGGAGAGTCTCAGTCTTTTCAAGGTCAAGTAGTGCTTAACCCAAGTACCCCATTTTCACCCCTTTAGTTGTCTGTTTCACTCTTCTGTGGAATCCTTTTTAGTTTCTGCATTTCTCTGAAACTATGAAGGTTAAGCAAAACTTTAAACTTAGGAAGAGAGAATCACTACTAAGTTTAGAGAAAAAGCTTACCTTCTGGCCCATGCATTTTATACTTCTATTAGCATTTTTAAATAAAACATATTAGATGTCAAAATAATGGCATTGTGTGGTGAGGTATCCAGCTGTATGTAACCAGCTTTTGACTGTAGCGAAAATATATTCCCTCTAATGCTTATACTCCATGCTCTTTCCTTTGGAATTTAGTCCTAATTCAGATGGATTCATGCCTTTCCCCCTATAATTACTTTTAGTTCTTTCCTTATCTTTCTTTTCTTTTTAATAAATTTATTTATTTTATTTATTTATTTTTGGCTGCGTTGGGTCTTCATTGTTGTGTGCGGGCTTTCTCTAGCTGCGGCGAGCAGGAGCTACTCTTTGTTGTGGTGCTTGAGCTTCTTATTGCAGTGGCTTCTCTTGTTGCAGAGCACAGGCTCTAGGCACGTGGGCTTCAGTAGTTGTGGCATGTGGGCTCAGTAGTTGTGGCTCGCAGGCTCTAGAGCGCAGCCTCAATAGCTGTGGTGCACGGGCTTAGTTGCTCCGTGGCATGTGGGATCTTCCCAGACCTGGGCTCAAACCTGCGTCCCCTGCATCGGCAGGCAGATTCTTAACCACTGCACCACCAGGGAAGCCCTCCTTATCTTTCCATTTGCTCTGTGTGCACTCCCCTTCCCCACTGATGTCATCAGCTCTGGACACTGGGTATCAAGTCATGCACCAAGGTAGTAGGAAGAAGGTAGGATCAGTTTTAGGATGACCACTAGATCTTGTTCTCCACTTTAAGCTATAGAACAGGTTTCTGTCACATGGCAAAGACCCATCTCCTTCAGCACTTAGGAGTCTGTGTGATATTTTTCAGTAATTTATAACCAATCGCGTTTGTGATTGTTATGTGAGACACAATCAGTAACACTTTTTTATTTCTCCGAGACAGGGATTTCTCTTTTCCTCTATCACCTTCTATTAATTTTTGAAAGTCTTGTTAAGGATAAACTATACACTTTATTGGTCTCTGGTTAATCAGGGACAGCCCCTGCCAAGGTGGCAGCAAAAGAGGAGAAAGTGGTAGTTAGGAATCATTGAAGATGCTGTCTATGTGCTCGTGGGCAGAAGGCAGTTCTCATTTGGTTTTTCTATTTCAAGAGAGTTCTCTGAGCTCAGAAAATCTACCACATGAGAGTAACATCAGGTGGTCCCTCTTTGGGCCAGTAACAGAGAGTCTGTTACTGACCATGAGACACTTGAGTGGCACAGGGCTTCCCAGTGCCTGCCCCAGAGCCTGAGCTCTTGGCAATTCCCAGAGATTCTTTATGTAAAGCACCCGATCCCCCAGACTTTGAGAGGTAGGCTCAAAGTTTCATTAAAGGGCGTATAACATCCAGGCTTTTCCTCATCATTAGAGTCTCCCCTCAGAGATTCTTTGGGTCTAAGCGCAGGGCTGAGCCATTGCCTAGGAGTCTCAGCAAAACCCTGCCCTTTTATCAGGCTCCATTGTGGATTCAAAAATGGATCTTCACAAATTTTAGGACTTTTTCAAAGTGTGAGTCCTTTTCAAGCATTTTTCCTATCTCCAGAGGAAGTGGGATCTGGCACCTTTTCTCACTTCCACTTTCAGGTATGTAGCACTTTGTGCCTTTTGTTTAATACTGGGGCAAAGGATACTGCATATAGAGACTTATTTTTTATATAAAATTAAGGGTTTTTTTGTCAGACTGGAGACTGATCTGACTTAAGAAGCTGTTAGTCATTAGTGAAAATCTGAGTGATCTTCTTGAAAGCAGAAATCAATCTGTGTAGACATATGACCTTATCTAATGAGATGGTACTTCTGATTATTGATCCTTATAAATCGAAGTACATGTTGGGAAGTGGCATGTGGGGAGAAGGTGTTCCCTTTCAAGAAGCCTGTTTGGCAGGTGATGATATCATCCTATAATTGAGCAGTGTGTGGATTTGGACTTTATTTTGGTCATTAAACTTTAGCTATAATATTAGACATTCTTATCACTGCCTATTTACTGTTACGTAGAACAGCCCACTCCCCAGTCTTCATATTTAGTCAGTTTCCCCCACGTGTAAAGAATGTTCAGGGTCTAAGAATGGAAGTTTTGTTTGTGGAGACATCTCTGTTTTGTGTAGCTGATGTGTGAATAATATTCTTCCTCCCAGTTCTGGCTTCTTCCCCCTATAGTTGGCAGTTACTTTTCTGGTTGGTAATTGGTCTTTGTGTGTCATTCTTGGGCATGTGTACACCATGCCTCCTCGGCATTCTGTCAGAATTGTTCTGGATTTTCTCATTACTTCTCCATCACTGTCTCTGTCACCACATCATGCTTCTCAGTCCCTATTTTCTTCAAAGACCCATCTGTGTTGCCTTCAGTGAACTGTGCCTATCATGGCTGTCACTCCTGTCTGAGCATAGCCACAGCTTCTTGTTCAAACTAGTTTGGTCCCAGAGAGTCAGAATAACTGTGAATTCTTTTGCTTTCCCTTCACATATGGAGCTCTATATTATTAATACTGTGTTTTCCCTTTACTTTCTATTTCAGAAGACCTGTTTCACCTTGTTAATCAAGATTAGATTATTTGGGGAGATTTTTACTGATAGATGGGGCCACTTTCTGTTTATTAGTTAATAAGCTCTTGACTTTGATAGTGATCTGCTATGACTTTTGTACTTTCTTAGGTTGTTACTTATGAGCAATTTCTCGGTTACCCATATCACGTAAATTCTTAAGTTACAGGGCTCTAGTCTCTTGATCCAACTACCAAAAATCCTGGCCCCATTCATCTTTCTCTTCTTGCCTCCTTTCAAAGGCTATCCCTTCCCTCTGTGTCATCTGTATCCCATACCTTCTTACTTTCTCAAGGACTATGCTCTTCTGGCTGTCTTGTCTCCATCCAGCTCTAGGAAACTGTTCTCATAGGTACACCTACATGTTTTCATGTGTTCCATTTAAAAAAGAATCCTTTTATGACTCCAGACCTCCTGCCAACCTTTCCTCTTAGCCTCATTTCCCTGGAGAGATGTCTGCACTTGTTTTGGGTACTTGTTAATTCACACTTTAGCCTACTTCAGTCTGGCCAAGACCTTTCCCACTTGACTTCTGCTCCTGACAAGGTTGTGCGGAGCCCCTGTGCTAACCCACTGGCCAGCTTTCCCCTCCTCTTCACCTCATCTCTTAGTAGTTTTCAACACAGTTGACATCTCTCTGCCTTAAAATCATTTCTCTCTTGGCTTCAGACATACCATACTCTCTCTTGGTTATCCTTCCACCCCATCACTAACTGTTGTTTTTGTCTCCACTGCAGATCTCCTGTACCTTAATTCTTAAATTTGGAGACTCTCAGGCTCTGTCCTGGGGTCCTCTGTTGTTATACTTCCTCTCTTTCTCTACATTCTTAGTGCTCTGATCAGTAAGTGTTAGGGATGATTATTTCTAACCTTTATATGGTATTTATGACAATAAGAATTTACATAAACTGCCTAGAATACAGAAAATATTCCATAAATGGTGCTGTTACATACTTTTTCATCTTTGTTTCTCTCATAAACTTGTACATCGAGTAGACTCCACTATTTGTTAAAGGAAAGAATAGTTGAATTTATCTTTCTTTGGTTTCCTATTAGGTGTCAATTGCCACACACTCTCTCTAAGAAGACATATATCCAGTCCACCAGACATTGGGGCAAACATTTTAAGATCATTTTTTTGTTTGACGCATCTACCTTTATTGGTCTACTCTCTTGACTTCACCCATTTTGATTGTTCCCAAATCCAGTGTGCATCCCTGAAAGTCATGTAGTTACTAATTTTAGGAAAAAATTATTAAATTATGTTTCTAATTAAGATGCTTTTGAGAAGAGTTCAATGAGTTAGTATAAGTTTGTAACATACATAAAGCCCTTAGAACAATACCTAGCACTGAGTCAATGTCTGGTAAATGTCAGCCGCTATTTTTTAAATTCTTATTATTCGGCAACATAGGAAACTCCTTGAGGGAAGGGTAAATCCATCTGTTTATGGACATTGTGGCAGTGATGGTCTGACTTTCCTTTTCTGTAGGGTAGGGTTTTCAAGTATTGTCCAAAGGCTGACCAGTTTAGGACAATGCGAGGTATGCAGAAAATAGCAGATTCCTGGGCTCCACTTCATCAGACTTACCATACTAGGATCTATGAAAGTGGGAACTAGGAATCCGCTTGTTAAAACAAGTTTTCCTGGTTGGTTCTTAAACAAAGTCAAGTTTGAGAATTATTTTTGTACCCAATAAATTGTGAGTCCTTGGAGGTACAGTATCTTTCGAAACATCATCCATGGTGTAGTTACTTAATAAATGGTTTGTGGAATTATAGACCTTAGAGAGCATTGGGTCCATTGCCCTCGTGTTGCCAACAGGAAATAGAAGCCTAGTGAGAAGAATCTCCTTCCCCAAGATCAGATCATTTGCTAGTGATAGAATCAGAGCTGAGGCTCAGGCTTTCTGGCTCCCAGTTCTGTTTACTTTCCACATTCCACCCAAGCTCCCCACACCCACATAATGGCTCAGAGGTTTTCCAGTGTGCCTTCCATTAGGCAGTGGAGGGACTGTCCTAGGGGAAAACAGATGAAGGAGGAAGAAAATGTGAGAGGAGACAGAGTGATCTAAAGGAAAAGAAAAAGAGAACCCAAGAAGATGATTGGGATTTTGTAAGAAGACCATAGGTTTTGATGATAGGAGGGTTTAGGGGAAACAAGAAAGGAGGTTATATATAAATATAGAGAACAGAGTAAAGGTAGGAAAAACTGGGACAGGACTGTAATGGGTACGTGTTTACATTTCATGCTCGAAGTGTCCACAGTCCAGTGTAGTGATGAGAGCCCTGGATTGAAGACTGGTTTCAAACTCTTCAGCAACCCAGACTCCTGGACAAGCTTCCCAAGCTCCTTCTAGTTCCAGCCTCTCCAGCTTTGATCTGAATGTGATAAAGTGCCAGTGCGTTGTGGTCCATTCAAGGCACTCTCGGGTTTTCACGGTGGAAAACGATGGGCTCCAAAGGAAACCCTCCCCCATATTCCTAATGCCCTCCCCACATGTGCCTGAGCATGGCTGATGGTGCAAGGATTCTGCGACTGTGATGCATTTTAAAGTAACTTTAATTAGAACTTTTTCATTGGGGGGGTTTTAAAGCAAGAAGAATAACAGCTGTGTTTATCTACCTCTGCCTGAGAGCGAGGCTTCCCGCCCACGCTGGAGGTGGTTGTACCCTTGGCTGCTCTTGGTGGTGGTCAGCATGTCCAAGATTGACGGTGACCAGACCTTCTGTGCGATGGCAGAACTCCATAGGGTTCCTCCTGCTTTTACTATTACTCATCTTCAAATAGAAAAAAAAAAAAAAAGAATGGTCAGGCTCCTTTTACTCATTCGTTCCTTGAATTGACAGCTTTTTGTTGCATACTCTGGCCTCTTCTTGTGGAGGAAACTACATTTTGACTGGCTAAAGAAAGATGGAGAAAGGCCATGGCAAAAAGGAAAAAGAAAAAGCCCTAATTTCTGTTCAAAATATGTTTGGAGGGAAAACAAATCATGTAAGAAATTCATGTTGGGCTTCCCTGGTGGCGCAGTTAAGAATCCACCTGCCAATGCAGGGGACACGGGTTCAAGCCCTGGTCCGGGAAGATACCACGTGCCGCGGAGCAACTAAGCCCGTGTGCCACAACTACTGAGCCTGCGCTCTAGAGCCCGTGAGCCACAACTACTGAGCCCTTGTACCACAACCGCTGAAGCCCGCGTGCCTAGAGCCCATGCTCTGCCACAAGAGAAGCCACCGCAATGAGAAGCCCATGCACTGCAACGAAGAGTAGCCCCCGCTCGCCGCAACTAGAGAAAGCCCGTGTGCAGCAACGAAGACCCAACGCAGAAAAATAAATTAATTAATTTTTTTTAAAAAGAAGAAATTCTTGTTGCTTAATACAAAAAAGCAACAAATGAATTTCAGTGACTATATACATAAATAACAATGTTGAATCACCTAATTATAAATTTTTTTAAGTAAGAAAACAGGTGTTCATTCCAGTTCATTGGTACTTTCGAGTCAAAGCTGGAGTCCCTGCTGTTCAAAATTTTTAATGATTTTTACTTAAAGGTCAAGCTAGAGGCATTATATGAACCAGTGAAACCAACTTTTATTCCTTTCTAAATCTTATAATCCAATTATATAATAGTGCATTGTACTAAATATATTCAGCTCAATAGTGAAGAAAAACTGGTCTTTATTATCTGTAGCAATTAAGTTTTCAAATGTCCTTCTTTACTTCAGAACGAAACCTGGTAGCTTTCATTGAGTGTACCTTTTTAACAAAGAATTCAGGATTTAATTACTGAAAGTCATAAGGAATGTAGAACAGATGTAAAAAATGTAAGGTTTTGATTCTGATGGAACTTTGAGAGTAAATCATTTATCAGTTAAGATTCCGTTCACCTGCACATAATGAAAAACCTGAATAAACAGTGGCTTCAACAAATTGGGAATGCATTTTTTCACCTAGGCGTCAAGGGCAGGTATCACCACTCTTCCGCCTTTTAGCTCTGCCCGAGTTGCCTTGTGTTTGCAAGAGGAATGGGCCACCTGCAGGGTCACACCTGCCTTTCTGGAAGGCAGAAGGGTCAAACCAGGAGACAAAAGGAGCAAGCCAGCTTTCAAAGAGTTCTCCCAGAAACCCAGGTGATCAGCAAGTGCGTTTCCTTGGTCAAGACTCAGTCACATGGCCACGCTCAGCCTTGAGTGAGGCTGAAAACACAGTGCCACCTTCCCATCACCAAAATCAGGGTTCTGTTGAGAAGAAAATGGATATTGGGTGGGCTACTCATAACCCTATCATCCCCTGGAGAGTGAACATACACATTTTCTGAAAGGGTCTTCACCTTAAAGAACTGATTCTAATTAACTTAAGATTTTTCTCTGACCCTTCTTTCACTTGTTTTCTTCTCTGGGCCATGTCACTTTCCTCTTAACTAGCAAGTGTACCCATCTTGATGTTTCTGCTTCATAGCAATCAGTTCAAAAACAATTAAATATGCACTTAGCTATTGGTCTGTGAATTGGGAAGAGGCCAAAACGGCACAAGTCACCCCATTACCTTTTGTGGAGATTCATGCCATTTGTGAGTAATTGACTTGCTCTTTTCGTGGTCTTCACAGCACTCACTACCTGCCCTCACATCAAGGGTGGCTGTGTTCAATAAATGATGAATAAAAAATAAAACTGTCAGTGATAAAAGCATGAGGACAAGATAACTGACCATTGGATTCTGGCCATTTCATTATTCTTGGGAAGAGGGTGAGGGAATACTGTTCATGCATCGTGATGACAGTTTTCTGCAGAACACACTGTCTCCCACCCACCGTGGTCCCTGAGGGTCCTTAATCTCGTCCCCGCAGTGATGGGACTGTATGTGGCAGATACCACTGTAACCACTGGGGAGTTTTCTCACACACTCACCTCCTCCTTCCCACCTTCAGCCAATGAGGGTGAGCCATTTCCAGGTAATCTACTGGTGTCACCCTTCTGCCTCCTCTGGATGGAGTTGTTGGCAATGTGCATTTGGTTATCCAGTCTGCTTTGAAATATGGTTCTAATTTTCTCCAATAAACATGAGGTTCAGATGGTACCACTTGTGTGCCTTTGGTCCTTTGGTCTCGTTATCACTCTTAAGACCTCCACCGAAGGGATCGAAAATGGTTCAAGACCTATTTGAAGAGTTGGTTTCTGGTTTTCTTCTGCTTACTCTGCTTCCCTTCATTTTCTTTTAGGAATCCTGTCAAACTCCATCCTGCAGTTTCATTGAATCATTGCTCTTTACAAGTTGACTGTGTTCCCAACCCCAGATTTTCATTCTCTCCTCTTCTCAGGAGTCGATCTCTTCACAATCTAATTTCTCAAACACAGGATGAGTTGAAATAAGCCCCTCCCCCAGACAGATGTGCTGAGGAGGCACTTGTGCAGATGTACAGCATGGAAGCCTGTTGGCATTCAGCCGGCAGCGCCTGGACCTGTACTCATGGGCTCTCAGAGACTGGAGGAAGTTTTACCTCATTCATTAATTTGCACACGTCTCTGGGGCTGGTGGTCCCTGAGTTAAGTACATATGATGGCCCTCGCTCAAGCAGAGGAAGGAGCCAAGGAAGAGGGAGGACTGAGACAAAAAAGGGTAGACACCTAGGAGTAGGTAGGGGGGTGCACCAGGTGGAGGGCTCCTGGCCTGACCCCAAGGGGGAGAACCTATTGCTGGGCTCTGTATTCATGGCAGTGAACCTGATGTAGCTAGTGGATACAGGGTCTACTCCGTAATGGCCCCTGGACAAAAGTTGGGACTCCATTTAGAATTATAAGCTTGTAATGATCTGTTGTTTGCTTATTTCTTTATTATTCACAACCCTCTGACACTCTTATAATAGCCACTTTTTTCCCTAACCCCACACACAACCTTCGTGTCTGTGTCAGCTGTATGGATTAATCTGATGAACTTGCATATTTTTCCATCTTCCTTTATTTGCATTTCCTATTTCTGTACTCATCTGAATTCGGTGAGTCCTTCCAACTTCCCCTCACATGTCTGTCCCAGATCCCTGCTTGAGTCCCCCAGCCTGATTGGATGCCCCTCACCTGTACTCCCATAGTGTCCTTGTACATCCTAGTCACATTGTCCTGTAGTTTAGGTTTGCTTCTCTTCCCTCCTCCTAGATGGCAGGACTTTGAGGTTAGTGACCATATGTTATTCAGCATCCTAAACACAGTGTCTAACCTGGTGTCTGACAGAAGGTATTTGCTCAGTACTATTAGCTGAATTAATGGATAAAACCTAAAGAAACTGGTTCTGTTGTCAGATGTCATAGCTGCATTTTTCATCTCTCCAATTCACATAATAGATCCTACTTGCCAAGTCCCTGTATGATTACTTAGTTTCAATGTCTATTTGGGTTTGGGGTGAGGTGGAGTGGAGTGGGGGAAGTTGCTGTGGGAAGAGAGAGGAAGGGGAGTGATTTCAGAAAAAGGTTTGCTTGCAGGTCAACAGGTCTCTGACATGCACCAGCATAAAAATCGACCTACGGTCCTTATCATTCTACAGCCAGCCTATTTACTGAAAGGTCAAAAATGAGGCATCGAGCATCAAGGCAGCAGAGCAATAATGAAAAGCAGCCGATGACAGATTCAGGATAAAGGGAAGATGAACATCATCTTAACCACAGACTATACAAACACTTCATGCATTTCTCACCCATGGACCCACCATCTGGCTGAATGCTTTCAATATGAATGTCCATTTTCCATAATCACAATTCCAAGCTGCACTTTGTTTGCCTTGTCCCTTTCAGCAATCATATATCCCACTAAGGTTACGTGTGCCTATGTGAAGGTAAGAGTTTTGGAACTGGAACCATCCTTCTCCATTCCTTCTAAATACCAGATCTTGTCATTTTATCTTATATTGGGAACCATCCCAGTAAAACTCATCCTTTTTACCCCAGTTGGGTGTTTTTCTTCTTCAGGTACCAGTTGGATAGACAGGCAGGTCATCCTCCAAAGTTAATCTCTAGGGCTTAAATTGCTCTCTCAGCTTTATAAAAACATGACTATCTCAAAAAGAGAGCAATATTTGGGGACTGGAGTGTAGGAGGTCAGTAATGACATACCTTTTTAAGATACTGGGCAAACAGGCAACAGAACCCCTCTCTTTCTAAAGGATGTGGATGGGGCCTCAATTTGCTGTATTCTGTAATATAAAGGTCTAGAGATGTGCTGTCCAGTATGGCAGCAACAAGCTATATGTGATTAGAGAGAAGATGGCGGAAGAGTAAGACGCGGAGATCACATTCCTTCCCACAGATACAGTAGAAATACACCTACACGTGGAACTGCTCCTACAGAACACCCACTGAACGCTGGCAGAAAACGTCCGACCTCCAAAAAGGCAAGAAACTCCCCCCGTACTTGGGTAGGGCAAAAGAAAAAAGAAATAACAGAGACAAAAGAATAGGGACGGCACCTGCACCAGTGGGAGGGAGCTGTGAAGGAGGAAAGGTTTCCACGCACTAGGAGCCCCTTCGCGGGCGGAGACTGCGGGGGGCGGAGGGGGGAAGCTTCAGAGCCACGGAGGAGAGCGCAGCCACAGTGGTGCGGAGGGCAAAGCGGAGAGGTTTCCGCACAGAGGCTCGGCGCCGAGCAGCACTCACCAGCCCGAGAGGCTTGTCTGCTTAGCCGCCGGGGCGGGCGGGGCTGGGAGCTGAGGCTCGGCTTCAGTCGGATCGCAGGGAGAGGACTGGGGCTGGCAGCGTGAACACAGCCTGAAGGGGTTGGCGCACCACAGCTAGCCGGGAGGGAGTCCGGGGGAAAAGTCTGCAGCTGCCGAAGAGGCAAGAGACTTTTTCTTGCCTCTTTGTTTCGCTGCGCGCAAGGAGAGGGGATTCAGAGCGCCGCCTAAACGAACTCCAGAGAAGGGCGCGAGCCGCGGCTATCAGCGCGGATCCCACAGCAACAGGGGCGCAGAGGGAAAATCGGAGAGACTCCCGCACAGAGGCTCGGCGCCGAGCGGCGCTCACCAGCCCGAGAGGCTTGTCTGCTCCCCCGCCGGGGCGGGCGGGGCTGGGAGCTGAGGCTCGGGCTGCGGTCGGATCGCAGGGAGAGGACTGGGGCTGGCGGCGTGAACACAGCCTGAAGGGGTTGGCGCACCACAGCTAGCCGGGAGGGAGACCGGGAAAAGGTCTGCAGCTGCCGAAGAGGCAAGAGACTTTTTCTTGCCTCTTTGTTTCGCTGCGCGCAAGGAGAGGGGATTCAGAGCGCCGCCTAAACGAACTCCAGAGAAGGGCACAAGCCACGGCGATCAGCGCGGACCCCAGAGACGGGCGTGAGACGCTGGGGCTGCTGCTGCCGCCTCCAAAAAGCCTGTGTGTGAGCACAGGTCACTCTCCACACCTCCCCTCCCGGGAGCCTGTGCAGCCCGCCACTGCCAGGGTCCCGGGATCCAGGGACAACATCCCCGGGAGAACGCACTGCGCGCCTCGAGCTGGTGCAACGTCACGCTGGCCTCGGCCGCCGCAGGCTCGCCCCGCCTCCTCCGTACCGCTCCCTCCCCGCGGCCTGGGTGAGCCAGAGCCCCCGAAGCAGCTGCTCCTTTAACCCCGTCCTGTCTGGGCGGGGAACAGACGCCCTCAGGCGACCTACACGCAGAGGCGGGTCCAAATCCAAAGCTGAACCCCAGGAGCTGTGCGAACAGGGAAGAGAAGGGGAAATCTCTCCCAGCAGCCTCAGGAGCAGCGGATTAAAGCTCCACAAACAACGTGATGTGCCTGCATCTGCTGAATACCTGAACAGACAACGAATCAGCCCAGATTCAGGAGGTGGACTCTGGGAGCAGGAGATATTAATTCTTCCCCTTTTCCTTTTTTTTCCGTGTGGACGAAAGGCTCTTGGTGCTCCAGCCAGGCATCAGGGCCGTGCCTCTGAGGTGGGAGAGCCAACTTCAGAACACTGGTCCACAAGAGACCTCCCAGCTCCACGTAATACCAAACGGCAAAAATCTCCCAGAGATCTCCATCTCAACATCAAGACCCAGCTTCACTCAACGACCAGCAAGCTACAGTGCTGGACACCCTATGCCAAACAACTAGCAAGACAGGAACACAGCCCCATCCATTAGCAGAGAGGCTGCCTAAAATCATAATAAGGCCACAGACACCCCCAAATACACCAGCAGACGTGGACGTGCCCACCAGAAAGACAAGATCTAGCCTCATCCACCAGAACTCAGGCACTAGTTCCCTCCACCAGGAAGCCTACACAACCCACTGAACCAACCTTAGCCGCTGGGGACAGATACCAAAAACAACGGGAACTACGAACCTGCAGCCTGTGAAAAGGAGACCCCAAACACAGTAAGATAGGCAAAATGAGACGACAGAAAAACACACAGCAGATGAAGGAGCAGGCTCAAAACACACTGGACTTAACAAATGAAGAGGAAATAGGTAGTCTACCTGAAAAAGAATTCAGAATAATGATAGTAAGGATGATCCAAAATCTTGGAAATAGAATAGACAAAATGCAAGAAACATTTAACAAGGATGTAGAAGAACTAAAGAGGAACCAAGCAATGATGAAAAACACAATAAATGAAATTAAAAATACTCTAGATGGGATCAATAGTAGAATAACTGAGGCAGAAGAAAGGATAAGTGACCTGGAAGATAAAATGGTGGAAATAACTACTACAGAGCAGGATAAAGAAAAAAGAATGAAAAGAACTGAGGACAGTCTCAGGGACCTCTGGGACAACATTAAACGTGCCAACATTCGAATTATAGGGGTACCAGAAGAAGAAGAGAAAAAGAAAGGGACTGAGAAAATTTTTGAAGAGATTATAGTTGAAAACTTCCCTAATATGGGAAAGGAAATAGTTAATCAAGTCCTGGAAGCACAGAGAGTCCCATACAGGATAAACCCAAGGAGGAACACGCCAAGACACATATTAATCAAACTGTCAAAAATTAAATATAAGGAAAACATATTAAAGGCAGCAAGGGAAAAAAAACAAATAACACACAAGGGAATCCCCATAAGGTTAACATCTGATCTCTCAGCAGAAACTCTGCAAGCCAGAAGGGAGTGGCAGGATATACTTAAAGTCATGAAGGAGAAAAACCTACAACCAAGATTACTCTACCCAGCAAGGATCTCATTCAGATTCGATGGAGAAATTAAAACCTTTACAGACAAGCAAAAGCTGAGAGAGTTCAGCACCACCAAACCAGCTTTACAACAAATGCTAAAGGAAATTCTCTAGGCAAGAAACACAAGAGAAGGAAAACACCTACAATAACAAACCCAATACATTTAAGAAAATGGGAATAGGAACATACATATCGATAATTACCTTGAATGTAAATGGATTAAATGCTCCCACCAAAAGACACAGGCTGGCTGAATGGATACAAAAACAAGACCCATACATATGCTGTCTACAAGAGACCCACTTCAGACCTAGGGACACATACAGACTGAAAGTGAGGGGATGGAAAAAGATATTCCATGCAAATGGAAATCAAAAGAAAGCTGGAGTAGCAATTCTCATATCAGACAAAATAGACTTTAAAATAAAGACTATTACAAGAGACAAAGAAGGACACTATATAATGATCAAGGGATCGATCCAAGAGGAAGGTATAACAATTGTAAATATTTATGCACCCAACATAGGAGCACCTCAATACATAAGGCAAATACTAACAGCCATGAAAGGGGAAATTGACAGCAACACAATCATAGTGGGGGACTTTAACACCCCACTTTCACCAATGGACAGATCATCCAAAATGAAAATAAATAAGGAAACACAAGCTTTAAATGATACATTAAACAATATGGACTTAATTGATATTTATAGGACATTCCACCCAAAAACAACAGAATACACATTTTTCTCAAGTGCTCATGGAACATTCTCCAGGATAGATCATATCTTGGGTCACAAATCAAGCCTTGGTAAATTTAAGAAAATTGAAATCGTATCAAGTATCTTTTCCGACCACAACGCTATGAGACTAGATATCAATTACAGGAAAAGATCTGTAAAAAATACAAACACATGGAGGCTACACAATACATTACTTAATAACGAAGTGATTACTGAAGAAATCAAAGGGGAAATCAAAAAATACCTAGAAACAAATGACAATGGAGACACGACGACCCAAAACCTATGGGACACAGCAAAAGCAGTGCTAAGAGGGAAGTTTATAGCAATACAAGCCTACCTCAAGAAACAGGAAACATCTCGAATAAACAACCTAACCTTGCACCTAAAGCAATTAGAGAAAGAAGAACAAAAAAACCCCAAAGCCAGCAGAAGGAAAGAAATTATAAAGATCAGGTCAGAAATAAATGAAAAAGAAATGAAGGAAACAATAGCAAAAATCAATGAAACTAAAAGCTGGTTCTTTGAGAAGATAAACAAAATTGATAAACCATTAGCCAGACTCATCAAGAGAAAAAGGGAGAAGACTCAGATCAATAGAATTAGAAATGAAAAAGGAGAAGTAACCACTGACACTGCAGAAATACAAAAGATCATGAGAGATTACTACAAGCAACTCTATGCCAATAAAATGGACAACCTGGAAGAAATGGACAGATTCTTAGAAATGCACAAACTGCCGAGACTGAACCAGGAAGAAATAGAAAATATGAACAGACCAATCACAAGCACTGAAATTGAAACTGTGATTAAAAACCTTCCAACAAACAAAAGCCCAGGACCAGATGGCTTCACAGGCGAATTCTATCAAACATTTAGAGAAGAGCTAACACCTATCCTTCTCAAACTCTTCCAAAATATTGCAGAGGGAGGAACACTCCCAAACTCATTCTACGAGGCCACCATCACCCTGATACCAAAACAAGACAAAGATGTCACAAAGAAAGAAAACTACAGGCCAATATCACTGATGAACATAGATGCAAAAATCCTCAACAAAATACTAGCAAACAGAATCCAACAGCACATTAAAAGGATCATACACCATGATCAAGTGGGGTTTATCCCAGGAATGCAAGGATTCTTCAATATACGCAAATCAATCAATGTGATACACCATATTAACAAATTGAAGGAGAAAAACCATATGATCATCTCAATAGATGCAGAGAAAGCTTTTGACAAAATTCAACACCCATTTATGATAAAAGCCCTGCAGAAAGTAGGCATAGAGGGAACTTTCCTCAACATAATAAAGGCCATATATGACAAACCCACAGCCAACATTGTCCTCAATGGTGAAAAACTGAAACCATTTCCACTAAGATCAGGAACAAGACAAGGTTGCCCACTCTCACCACTATTATTCAACATAGTTCTGGAAGTCCTAGCCACAGCAATCAGAGAAGACAAAGAAATAAAAGGAATCCAAATCGGAAAAGAAGAAGTAAAGCTGTCACTATTTGCAGATGACATGATACTATACATAGAGAATCCTAAAGATGCTACCAGAAAACTCCTAGAGCTAATCAATGAATTTGGTAAAGTAGCAGGATACAAAATTAATGCACAGAAATCTCTTGCATTTCTATACACTAATGACGAAAAATCTGAAAGTGAAATTAAGAAAACACTCCCATTTACCATTGCAACAAAAAGAATAAAATATCTAGGAATAAACCTACCTAAGGAGACAAAAGACCTGTATGCAGAAAATTATAAGACACTGATGAAAGAAATTAAAGATGATACAAATAGATGGAGAGATATACCATGTTCCTGGATTGGAAGAATCAACATTGTGAAAATGTCTCTACTACCCAAAGCAATCTACAGATTCAATGCAATCCCTATCAAACTACCACTGGCATTTTTCACAGAACTAGAACAAAACATTTCACAATTTGTATGGAAACACAAAAGACCCCGAATAGCCAAAGCAATCTTGAGAACGAAAAATGGAGCTGGGGGAATCAGGCTCCCTGACTTCAGACTATATTACAAAGCTTCAGTAATCAAGACAGTTTGGTATTGGCACAAAAACAGAAATATAGATCAATGGAACAGGATAGAAAGCCCAGAGATAAACCCACACACATATGGTCAACTTATCTTTGATAAAGGAGGCAAGCATATACAGTGGAGAAAAGACAGCCTCTTCAATAAGTGGTGCTGGGAAAATTGGACAGGAACATGTAAAAGTATGAAATTAGAACACTCCCTGACACCATGCACAAAAATAAACTCAAAATGGATTAAAGACCTAAGTGTAAGGGCAGACACTATCAAACTCTTAGAGGAAAACATAGGCAGAACACTCTATGACATACATCACAGCAAGATTCTTTTTGACCCAGCTCCCAGAGAAATGGAAATAAGTACACAAATAAACAAATGGGACCTAATGAAACTGAAAAGCTTTTGCACAGCAAAGGAAACCATAAACAAGACCAAAAGACAACCCTCAGAATGGGAGAAAATATTTGCAAATGAAGCAACTGACAAAGGATTAATCTCCAAGATTTACAAGCAGCTCATGCAGCTCAATAACAAAAAAACGAACAACCCAATCCAAAAATGGGCAGAAGATCTAAATAGACATTTCTCCAAAGAAGATATACAGATGGCCTACAGACACATGAAAGAATGCTCAACATCATTAATCATTAGAGAAATGCAAATCAAAACTACAATGAGATATCATCTCACACCGGTCAGAATGGCCATCATCAAAAAATCTAGAAACAATAAATGCTGGAGAGGGTGTGGAGGAAAGGGAACACTCTTGCACTGTTGGTGGGAATGTAAATTGATACAGCCACTATGGAGAACAGTATGGAGGTTCCTTAAAAAACTACAGATAGAACTACCATACGACCCAGCAATCCCACTACTGGGCATATACCCTGAGAAAACCATAGGTCAAAAAGAGTCATGTACCAAAATGTTCATTGCAGCTCTATTTACAATAGCCAGGACATGGAAGCAACCTAAATGTCCATCGACAGATGAATGGATAAAGAAGATGTGGCACATATATACAATGGAATATTACTCAGCCATAAAAAGAAATGAAATGGAGGTATTTGTAATGAGGTGGATGGAGTTAGAGTCTGTCATACAGAGTGAAGTAAGTCAGAAAGAGAAAAACAAATACAGTATGCTAACACATATATATGGAATCTAAGGGAAAAAAAAAAAAAAAAGGCCATGAAGAACCTAGTGGCAAGACGGGAATAAAGACACAGACCTACTAGAGAATGGACTTGAGGATATGGGGAGGGGGTGGGGTGAGATGTGACAGGGTAAGAGAGTGTCATGGACATATATACACTACCAAATGTAAAATAGATGGCTAGTGGGAAGCAGCCGCATAGCACAGGGAGATCAGCTCGGTGCTTTGTGACCACCTAGGGGGGTGGGATGGGGAGGGTGGGAGGGAGGGAGATGCAAGAGGGAGGAGAGATGGGAACGTATTGTATATGTATGGCGGATTCACTTTGTTATAGGGCAGATGCTAACACACTATTGTGGGGCAATTATACTTCAATAAAGATGTTTGAAAAAAAAAAAAAAAAACAAACAAAAAAAACAAGCTATATGTGACTTTGAACACTTGTAATTAAAACTAGTCCCAATTAAGTTGTGCTGTAAGTCTAATATATACACCAGATTTTGAAGATTTAGTACAAAAGAAAAGAATGTGAAATAACTCAACAACCTTTTTATGTGTATTACATGTTGGGTTAATTAAAGTATATTATTAATGTCATCTGTTTCTTTTTACTTTTTAATATAGCTGTTAGAAAATGAATGTTGTTCACATTTTATTCTATAGGACAGTGAAGCTCTAGTGTTGTAACATCATGATACAGTGCACATGCAGTATACATAGTAGGAATTCAATAAACCTATCTTGATAGCTTTGACTTAGAGATAATGGCCATTCCCAACTTCAGAACAACAGAAAATTCCTCATCTTCGCTTCTCAGATTAGCCCAACAAAGCTGTATCTCCAAGGGTACATATATCTAATTGAACCTTTTGCTAAAATCTTTCATTTATCTCTGTTGTTTCCAGAGGAAACCATTGCTTTTCAGTTGCCTAACTGAGCATCTAGGGTTGGAATCAAGACTTCCCAAACTAGAAAAGAAGTCAGGAAGATACTCAGACACCAAGAGCCAGAATTACGTTCATCCATATGGTCTGCTGATGCAGTATCTCTGTTGCCTTGGCCACCAGATCACCACGAGGGGATGTAAATGTTATTAGGCAAATGCAGCAAAACATCTTGGTATTTAGCTTGATCTAAATTAATCATACCTCTTTAGACAAAGGCAAATAAGTGCAATGTGGTTATTTTCTTTTCATATAATGTTGAGATGTAATTAATTTACTGCCTTTCGATCCCTTGTACCCACCTAATTTTTTTCAGTTCTGGGTTAATGGCACTTTCTGGGTCCCTGGAGTTGACTACTTAAGTTTAAGCTCTTTTTCCCCTGGACATCAACAGCCTGCTTTGTTAGTTCACCAGTGAGGCTTATTTGAGCATGTTGAACAAGTGTTTACGCAGAAACTGGGCTAGACCATGTCTTAAATCAGCATGGTGACTTTTCTAATAGGAATGTGTGGCTAATGGGGAGACGACTTGATGGTTAGGGGTTTTGTGAAAGCTTTTGGGTGTGGTTCACCACGGAGATGCTTTTTGTTCTGTTTCCAGGAAGGCCAGGGCTGACTTGCCCCCATTAGGAGCAAATAATATTTAAAAATTCAAACGTCATTCCTTATAATGCAGTTTAGTTCTGGTATAATGAGCAAACTTTGTTTTGTATTTTTTCCCCTTTTCTTATTAAAAGCTGAAAGACTGACTTCCTCTGGTCCTTAGAATCGGGAAGGGGATTTGGTGTAGACATCAATTTTTAAATGCCTTAGAAATGGAGGAACAGTGTCTAATGTAAAATGGACCGGGCTCTTGTGGTGGGGTGTTATTTTTCTTAGCAGAGGTAAAGTGTGAAGTTAAGTATTACAATCATAAAATCATCAAAGAAGAGAGAAATGGAATCTTTTGAAAGATTGAATCTTTGCATGACTGTGTTAGCTGTTATAGAGATATTAGGAGATAAGCAATCCTCAGCGCCGGTAAGCAGGGCACAGCATCTGATGAAGCAGCTCTCCTGCAGTTACCTGTTCACACATTGTGGTTAATATTACCACTTCTATTTTTTTTTTAAAAGTGCTGAGATTGCCATGCTCCCTGCATATTTTGTGTTTTCAGTCCAACAGCCAAATACGAGAATCTAGCCCTGATGTTCTCCTATATAAAGTTTTATGTGATTTCCATTGCCTGGTACGATGTGTGCACTGTAGATAAACAAGATGATTATTTTCTTGCCCACATAAAACTAGGCAGAATTTTTGTGTATAATTTTACATCTGATTAACATGTTACTGCATTTGTAGAGTGGTAAAGTATAAGTGATTTTTGATTGGCAGTTCTAAAATGCCTTCCATCCATAAAGCCCAGAACACTGGAAGCAAAATGATTACCCAAATCTCTGAAAACCTGAACGTACACAGGCAATATTCTTTTATCTCAGCCAAATGGCTATGTGCACATGTACACACACACGTACACACACACAGACTATAAAGCTTAATGTCAAATGGTAATATTTAAAGACAAAACTTATAGCCAGGAAAATAATTGCTTAATTATTATCATGTTTCTGGGTGTTCACATGTTTAAAACATATCAGCTATAGTCAGAAATGGTAATATAAATTACTTTGTTTCCTATATTTCTAAGATGTATTTTTTTTTTTTTTGCATTTTATTCTGCAGTTGGGATATATCTTAGAGTCTGTGACATCTTTAAATTGTTATCAGCCAGGTGGCCATCATGACATAATTGTGATTGCTGTGCAGACTGGATATAACTGCCCATATTGTCATCATGTCATTTAAGGTAGATGGGATTTAATTGCCCTGTAAGCTGCCTTCAAAAAGATTATGCCATTCAGTGTATATATAAAGGCACAGGAACAGAGCAACGTGATATACGATAAGTCTAAGTCTAAAAGAGCTCTTTCAGAAAGTATGAAATAGAAGAGTGTGGTCAAAAAGCATTGTGTCACGGTTTAATTGATGATTTCTTTACTTATTTAGAGTTACATTAATAACAGTACATCTCGATAATCAGTAGTGACCTGGATATGATGAAAACCAAAATATGAGATCAGGGCCTTTGCGAAGCGAATGTAGATTTTTCTCCTTTACATTCTTCCTGTGGGTATATTTTCCATTTCTCCATCTCACTGCAAACTAGTGATCTCTTCTGTCTGAGGCAGCATTGCTGACTCAGCATCCAGAGAGCATGCCCCTCTGGTTTTGGTGCATCTGACGCATCTGCTGAGTGAGCTAAGGAACAATCCACCTGTGTTCTTTTGCCCATACTCTGTGTGTGTGTGTGTACACAATAGTGTTGAAAAGGCAACTGGCCAGTGTTCAAGTCGAGTTGGGACTAATGAAAAAGAGAAAGCCGTTAGACTCCCAAATGGCCCTAAGTCTTGACTGTGACCTAACACAGGTCTCTAGCCGACAGAGCTAATCTGCTACAGACACAAAAACTAAGCTAAGTTCAAAGACATCTGGTCCTACCCAACCTAAAGCTACACTTGTAAATGAAAGGAAGCCTCACCCGTGCTCTGTGATTCTACATGTATTCTCCTGTTTTTCTTGTTTGTTTGAGACTCCTAGGCTAGATCTCTCCTGTGAAAGTAGATATGAATGAGAGTTGCCAAGTTGTTTCTGTCTGGTCCATGCATGGATGCTAAGTTGTTTTGTGGTATGTGTTTATCAGGAAATGATTATTTCCATGGACAATGCAACATTTGAGAAGAAACCCTTTCTAGGTGGAGATATGTCAACTAATCTTGGATTTCAAGGAAAGACTTCAAAGAAAAAGCAATCTAGTATAATTCTATTCTAGTTTATTCTAATTCTGTAATTCTATAATTCTAAGCTTATTATAATTCCATAATTGTGTATTCTAAAAGTAGAAGTTTTATATTTTCATGGACATGTTTACTCTTATGTTTTCAGACAGTACTATTTTTTTGTATACAAAGCCCATCCGACTTCATCTTGGATTATCTTAAATTTCACTTCCTCTTGCAATTCGTTTACTGCATGTACTTCCACAGTTTTCTTTTTCCTGTTAAAATTCAGATCATTCTTACTTGTTTTGCTTTAGTTTGACTTTTGATGACCTCTTTTTCACATGAATCATGCATATGGATTTTTTTTCCTGGTTTTTGTTTTTTTATCTGTTCTCTTTTTTTTGGACATTTTACCTTCAGTTCATTTTCAACTTTATTTTCTACCTTTTCTACATCTTCTACCCTTTTCTCCATTGCCCAAAATGTATTTCCTTAATTTGGAGATTCCTGTATTATCAATGTTGTCCAGCAATATCTATCTCCAGTGGAGAGGCTCTGCAGGAAACATTATGGTAAAATGGTTTCTTGCTTTGAGAAATTGAGTGCACGTAAAAATTCTACACTTGCCCTTTCCACTTTTTCATATTTACTAAATGAGTTTCATTCAGTGCTATATTTGAATATCAATTTTTGTAAAATACAGCTCTAGATGGTACAGAATTTCTCTCTGGGAAGATGAGTCTCATAGAGAAGTTTCCATCCTTTCGTTTTGTGCCCCCCGCTCTTCCACCCATCCCACTGTCCTGCTCACCATACTCCAGTACCTGAAACATGGCAGGTATTCTGCAAATACAGTTGAATGAATGAGTCTGTCTTTAAAATGTATTTTTTTTCCTTCCCCCAAAAGAAAGAAGCCCAACTGTGCCAGGAGAAGTTTGTTGGAAGCTCTGAGGAAATGAGGGAGAAAATGGGCAATAACTCTTAGCATCTGACTTTTTCATCTTGGGTTGGGGAAGTTGGTTAAACAATAGCTTTCTGAGGATGTGCAATATGCTTACACAAGAAGGTATTAATTTTTACACTTCCAGGTGATTTCTTTTAATTGCTTTTATTCAAATATCAGTGTAATAACCATTTAAAAGTTTTCTTGCGAAAGAGCCGAAATCCTTAATCCTGTTACTCAAACTCACACTTTTCAGCCCTTGTCCACGTTCTTTCATACAGTTGTGATTTTAGTAAACCAACCCTTCTCTATATCTGAGTAGGGTGTCTCAAGAAATGTCCTCTTTTATGTTACTGGTTAATTGTGATGGAAGACATTCTGGGTGTGATCACCAGAATAATGAAGTGGTTTATTTAGTTCATAGAGAATAAGGCACAGAGCGTTCCCCCATCCCCCCAACAGTCATCGTGAAAGAATTTATTTTCAAGACTACTGTATGCAGGTAAAAGTTGTGTTCATAAAATCTGTGTTATAACTAGCACAATGCTCGTCTCAAAAACGTGTGGTCAAGATTTCATTATAAAGGATATGCTTTATTTTTTTTAAGGAAATGGGGCTTTTCTTCAGAATCTACAAGTTCAAGGGACAAATGAAAAATACATGAAAAAAAAATACTTTCCACAATTTTAGGAAAATGCAGGTGCAGTGAGATCTGAGACCAGCGCGGACTGTGTTATCTCTGAGTGATTTGTCATGGTCCTGCTCTACCTGAGCAGTGTGATTAGCCGTTAGAGGAGCACATCACAGCCTAAAGCGGATTTGGTTTCAAAAGTGGATTCGTCCCGTGCTAACAGAAGAATAGCAGGTCTTGAAGAAACCAAACAATATTTCTGTACCTATGGCCTGGGGAATATTTGTAAGTTAAAGTGCCTCTAAAAGTTCAGCCTTGCACGTTGAAGACACAGCTGTGTTCTTTTTCGTATAGTAATGAAGTGCTGCTTTGTGAGTAGGAGGCTGCATATTTTCTGCATTGTCTAGAAGCCATTTTGGTGTGACACTGCTAGCATTTCTGCCAGACTACACTTTTCTAAGGGCTGGGATCCAAGGGCAGGAAGGGAAAAGGAGTTCAGTGGATCGTGTTTTCATTCCAACTTACTGAACGATGCCCAGGGTGAAGCAGAGGTCACTTGCCCATCCTTTGTAGAACATTTTTTTTCTCCCCTTCAGCCTTTTCAAGCTGGTGCAGTCTATAACGTTTTGTTGCTGGTATAAATATCTAAGTTGAAGAAATTCCACTTGTGCTGTATATTCTCCTAGTACTAAGAATCTAAATGCGAAACCAGACAGATGTTTCTCAGCTTCCTGGGAAGTTCAACAGTAAAATTTCCTGAAACTGCCGATGTGGGCACAAATGCTTTTTAGAACTGCCAGCTACTACTTGAAATCTCTGCAGTCTCTGGTAAGAGACAAAATAACTTGTTGTCCCAGAAAAGGAATGGTTTGGACTAGATGTTGTCTTAAGGGAATAGAGATGTTCAGAAATCCAGCCTGTGTGTCTCTCACACCTTAAAGTGATGGGCGGGAAACAGTTTCAGCTCTGTGCAGGTGTGTGGAAAGAGGGAACGAAGATGTTTGCCATTGCAGTGTCTACAGCGTCCAAGGAATGGAAAGACCGAAAGCCTTCTGAGAACTCTTTGATTTTGGAACAACTTTTTTCTGAAAGGCCTATGACTTGCCAAAGAGAAGAATTTTCCCCAAACTTAGAGATTTTATTCAAAATAACCAGTCTCTTCTTGGGATAGGTGATGAGTAGATTTGTGAAGAATAGATTTTTTTTGGAGGCCTGTATTCACTCTCTATTTTGGAGCATATTCTTCTTTTCTGCTGGGTTTCAGGGTGAGGTTTGGAAACCTGCAGGGCATATTTCCCTTTGTTGTTCTGCTGAACTTTTACCTGATATCTTCTGTTGTCCATTGGCCTTGTAGAATGTCACACTATTTTTAAAATTTTTTATTTATTTATTTATTTTTTAAATTTATGGCTGTGTTGGGTCTTCGTTTCTGTGCGAGGGCTTTCTCTAGTTGTGGCAAGCGGGGGCCACTCTTCATCGCGGTGCGCGGGCCTCTCGCTATCGCAGCCTCTCTTGTTGCGGGGCACAGGCTCCAGATGCGCAGGCTCAGTAATTGTGGCTCACGGGCCGAGTTGCTCCGCGGCATGTGGGATCCTCCCAGACCCGGGCTCGAACCCGTGTCCCCTGCATTGGCAGGCAGATTCTCAACTACTGCGCCACCAGGGAGGCCCGTATTTTTTTTTTTTTTAATCTAGTGCCTATGTTGGGTTTTAATTTCCAACCCAAGGGAACTACGTGGATTGATATTCAGAGGGTTTTCATTTTTCAGTAAATTTAAAGAACACTTAAAAACTCTATTCTCTTCTGAATACCCATGTACCAGAATACTAGATATGTTTAAAAATCTGGGAGTGCATGGTCTGAAGTACCTTTAAAACAAACAAATCAAAATAAACAGTGATCAGATATGAGGACTGCCAGCCTGGCTTGGAAGCTCTGAGCTGGTGATTGCATGTTTTTGCTTTAATCACCAAGATACTAATTTATTTCAGCTATGCGTTTCTTGTTTCTGTGTATAGGTTTATCAGTATCTGAAGTGACTGCTCATAAACTGGAAAGTGGTGTCAGAAGCCGGGTAGGTTATCCAATTCTAATCTGTGTTCACAGTGTGAGGTTGCTAATAGACTAATAAGCTAGTAGGAAAAGAAATAATGAGTTTATGAGCTAGAGACACCATTAAAATTGTAAATGAACAACTTAGCATATGGCTGTGATGAGAATAAAAACAGAAATTGAGGAAAAAATAAAAAATAAAACACAAAACAAACCCCAACACGTGGTTTGTTTAGAAGCATTGACAGGGAGCAAGGTTAATGAGGGTAAACTGGAATCTCTATATTCCAGAACATTCTTTCCCAGCTTTCCAGTCATTTCCGTGGTGCTGGGGCCTGAACCCTTCTGTTCCCCTATGTACTTGTACATAGTTTTTAATTTTCCAGTTGTTAGTGATGCGTATTTGTATCAATTAGGCCTGGTTTTCTAAGGAAAGTGAGAAGTCTGTAGGGTGCTGACAGATCAATCTGGTTAGGGCTTGATTATTCTAAATTTGGGGGAACTCTTTTGCGATAGGCAGGGCACCTCAGGGCACCTCTGTGTTTCAGTTTTCTACTCTCTCTTCATCCGTCCCTCCACTCACTTGTGCGCAGAGGTGTAACAACGTTGGATAGTAATTCAAAGGCTGTCTGTGCAGTAAATGAAGATTAATGAGAATTAAGCCCCAGATTAATTATAGTTCTCCAGAACTAGAGAAAAAGGACTTTTTGTTAAGTTGCAAATATAAAGATTTGGGAATATTTCATTTTAAATGTTAATACAGCACAATGAAGGGAGGGAAACTATAATAAAGAAAAATAAGCCCCAAACATAGCTGGTTGACATTTCTGCTAATGTCACCCGAAGGAAAGCTACTGCAATTCATCCCTTGGACCAAGAGAGACTATGGGTCTGACGCAGCACAGAAGCGGGTAAAAAGGACAACGTCAGGAGTGACTTAGAAAATAAATAAACTGTTCTTTGAAGATGTCTTTAGGGAAAAGGTTATTGCAAAGTATAATAGTTAGAAAAACTTTCTCTGGAAATCAAGATTTGAGTGATAACGCTCGTTAAAGGATTTTGAGCATAATATGCTCCTGCCTTTGGCAATTATAGATAACATGAAAAATAGTCTCGCTTGTTTCACTCGACTGTATTTCAGAAGGATGTCAACACAGCCCAGAGGCCAAGGAGGAAGCACCCTCCACCACTGAGAACCAAAGATTAAGATTTGAGGGAAGATGGATTGTGCAGCCAGGAGGGTGGGAGCGGAAGGACCCTCCAAGGGCGGCCAGGGACCAGGGCTGGGTGTGGAAGCGCGGAAACCCCCGAGGCGGCCTCCATCACTCACGCACATCAGCCCCGCGTTCGTAAACATTCTTCTTCAGTGATGGCTCACAAAACGCCTGATTCTTCACACGGTGCCTGAATATCATACTCACAGCAAGAGAAGAGCACTGGCAATTCATCCATTATGGTTTCCTTATACCTCTAATCTTCAGTTGTAGTATTCTACACACAAGCTTTTACTCGTTCTTGTCCACAAAAAACCTTGAATTTCACCCACTATCTTAAAATTAGGGAACCAGCATTGGCTAGTAGCAATCAGAAACTTTATTTTTAAAAAAGAAAATAGCAAACGGGCTAACCTTTCCAGAGTACACACTCAGTCTGTTCCAGGTAATATTCCAAGTGTTGCATGTGTATTAGCTCCTTTGATCTAGACCTGTATGGCATGGTTCAGATTATTACCTCCCTTTTAAAGATGAGGAGCCAGGTGTGGAAAGGTGAAGTAACTTGGCCACATTTATGCAGTGGTTAGTGTGGAGCTGGAATAGGAACTGAGGGCCGGGTTTTGTGTTCTGAAACGTTGTGCTATCCTCTCCTATTGGCAAATGACTAGATCCGCATTGGAAATCTTTTTTTTTTTTTAATTTTTATTGAAATACAGTTGATTTACAATGTTGTGTTAGTTTCAGGTGTACAGCAAAGTGATTCAGATATATATATGTGTGTGTGTGTGTATATGTGTGTATATATATGCACACATACTCTTTTTTAGATTCTTTTCCATTATAGGTTATTATAAGATACTGAGTATAGTTCCCTGTACTATACAGTAGGTCCTTGTTGGTTATCTATTTTACATATAGTAGTGTGTATATTTTAATCCCAAACTTCTAATTTATCCCCCCACCCCTTTCCCCGTTGGTAACCATGAGTCTGGAAATAGTTTTTTAAATCTTAATTTAGCATTTATTTATTTACAGCGCTACTCTCCATCTCTAGATACGAACACACAAAAAAAATGGTAGCAGAGTACTAATAGAGTTCCTTAGCCTATATGTTTTTCTCAATAATCACAGGGAGTAAAAATGTGTGAAATCTCACCTCTTTAACTTGCCTGACATAAATTGTTACTTGCCCGAATGAAAGGCCGTGAGATAGACTAACCCCATGGTTCCTACCTGGAGGAAGAGGTATCCGTACCTGACTAGGCAGAGCAATGTTGTGAACCCAGGGACATCTAGAGAAGCAATTTCAGAAAGTAGGTTTAATCTCCCCTATTAGGCCCTCACTTCTTGTCCTAATTTTCACCACCTACTCTCAATTCCCATTGTGTTCTAGCCCCTTTTAGCAAGAACTTTTTTCCTTTCTTTTTTCCTTTCCTTTTTTCCTTTCCTTCCCTTTCCTTTTTTCATCAGGACTTTGCTAGACTGGTGGGAAATCGAATAAATGCTTGCTTGTTTGTTTATCCAAAGAAGAAAAGTGGAAAGAAACAAGCATAAAAGCTCCTTGCCAAAAATTGAATACAACTAGCCAGTCAGCAGAGCAGAAATATTTGAGAATGTATCTGAGCCCTCCCTGAGGAAATATTTCCATTGTAACAGTACTGTTGCATCTTTGTTTTAGGCCTAAGCCACTGGGAAACACTTGCCCCTTACCGGTTTTCTAGGTGACACAGTCTAGGGGACTTCTGACAGGGGCGAGGTGAAATGCTGCTTTTTTTGTGTTGTGAGGTAACTTCCAAACAAGTCAGAGAGTTGTTTTTCAGTTGGATTCTTCTCCTTTACCCTCTTTAATGTAGGGAAAGGATGGAGATTATAAAATTTCTTTCTGGGGGGTATTCGCAGATTATGGAATACTGTAAAAACCTGTGTGTGAGCTTATTCAGTGTTTCTCAAGTCAATTAATTAAGCAATTACTACAGTTTTGCTTGGTCCATGTGTATGGTTCTGTTAAACTTTAAAAGTAGAATTGCTTGTTTCTGAGAAATGACTCAAAAATCCTATGGAGCTGAGAAGCATCTGAGTGTAGAGAAATGCCGAGACCCCTTGTCCTTGGTGTTTCCTCCGGGACAGGGCAGCTCCCAGGACTGAAACAGAAGGTTCCCATCTCCCTCTGCTATTGTATGTTTACGTTTATGGAGGCAGATACCTGAGTAGCGGTGCCATCTTCTTAACAGTGTTTTCTGGCCCATGTGACTTCAGTTGTTTTGCTTCTGTAATTGCTTATGCCTGGAATGGAATTAGTTGTATAAATTCTCTAGTAATGGCAGGAAATATTCTGATCTTCAGGGTACCTAGGGTCTTTGTGTTCATCTGATTGCAGTGTGCTTCGTGTGCCGCTGACACCTGGGCACGAGCTGTCTTCTTTATCTAGGTGTGTCTTGTAGTGAGCAGAGAAGGACTCTTGGGATTGTTGTCTAAACCACATTTTGTGAATAATTAAATGAAAATGCTTTTAGGGGAATTCACCATTTAATGATATTCTATTGTGAATTCACTTTTAAGGGCAAGTCTTACCCTTGTGTAATTCCATATCTCTCTACCTGTCACGTGTTACGAAGGTGGGGTGCATTCGTGACTGCGAGTAGTTTCTCAAATTGAGTACAATACCCTGAATGCAGCACTGTACTGAAACCTGCTAACTGAATGGGCGGAAGAGTATCTTGGTACAATGGTATCCACTTTTTATGGTAGCTAATTCTTAGCTATAACTTTTCTGGAGAAATTTGTAGAAGACAAAGGAGGCCAGTAGGTATCACTTCCTTTTAACAATTCCCTGAACTTCCCCCTTTGCAGAATTAATCGTTCCCTTCTGTAAGTATAGCTTGTCATAATCTGACATCTACTCAACCATGACCCTGTCTGTGTCCCCACTGAGTGTGATTGCCCAGACCCAGAGACTGGGGCTTAGTGATCTGGGTCTCTGCTAATACCAGCACAACGGTGAATATACGGGCAGTAAACACGTGCTTGCCTTATTGAATTCTTCGAAGAAATCGATAAGTGAAGAGATGGCTAGTGAGAATGTAGAAACACCAGATAGGGCACAGAGTTAATGAATAAGAACTAAAAGTAGGTCATTGACCATTGCCCCACTTACTTTTTTCTAACTACTCCCTTGGAGTTTAAGATTTTATCTACTTCTAAGTGAACTCAAAGGCCTGTAGTAATTAGAATTTTTTTCCGAGAAATAATTGCGTTGTTGGGTTAGAAATGAGTCCCTTAGCTCATTGTGAGTGTGCCTGTCAACCACTCAGCATCTCCATTTCAGTATAGTTTGAGTCTCTGTTTATCCCAGAATAAGAAGAACATTTTCTGAGCCATTTTCACAAAAATGCAAGACTGCTAATGCAGCAGAGTGAAGAGGTAAAATAAACTGATGGTCCACACACAGATGGAAACTTGATATTTGATAGCTGGCAGTGCAGGTCAGTGGGGCAAGGATGAGTTGACTCTTCAATAATTGGAACCACGACATTTCGATTATGTTTGATGAGAAGATAGTAGACCTTTAGCTCACACCAAAACCAAAAATCATTTCAAGGTAGACTGAAGATCTAAATGTAAAAAGCAAAGCCTTAAAGCTTTTAGTGGAAAATATGTAGGAGTCTGTATTTACTTCCTCAGGGTAAAGAAGGATTTCCTAAATGACTAGAGAAAGGACAGATCATAAAGGAAAAGATTAATTTGACTATGTTAACATGAAAATCTTTTGTGCACAGAGAAGCACCATCAACAAAATGAAAAGATCGCTGCATTCAAGGAAAAGATATTTGCAACTTTGTATATCTGACAAAGGATTAGAATAGAAGAAGAATTTCCCACAAATCAATAAGAACAACCCAGTAGGAAGTGGACAAACGCTTGGGGCAGGTAGGTCAAAGAAGAGGAAATGCGTATCAGCAGTAAGCATGAAAGATGCTCAGCCTCACTAGTAATCAGGAAAATGTAAATGAGATGCCATTTCACACTCATCAGGTTTGAAAAAGTTTTTGAAATTTGGTAGTACAGCATTGGTGAAGATATAGAGCAATGGGAGGTCTAACACCTTGTGAATGGAAATGTAAATCAATCTCCAACCACCTTGGAGAACCATTTGGCAACAGGTCCTTAAGTGTAAGATAGGTTTATAGGGCTCGGCTACTAGATACACCCTAGAGAAACTGACATGTTCATAGGGAAATATGAAAAAGAATTTTCAGGGCAACATTGTTTATAATATTGAAAAATTGAGCATAGGAAAATGCGTGAATACATTGTGCTATTTTAATGAAATGGGATACTATACAGCAGTGACAGTAACTAAAGCTACAGGAATCAACATGAATAAATTTCACAAACATAATGTTGAGCAAAAATAGCTAGTTGTGGAAGGAAATATTTCCTGTGCTGCCATTTACATAAAGTTTACAAACATAAAAAATGTTACATATTGTGTGCAGTTAGTAACATATAAGTATAATGACATGCAGAAACATTGTTAACATCAAATTCAGGGTTTTGGTCACCGTTGTCAGGGGCAGGGGAAATGTGATCAGGAATGGACACATGACGTGCTTGCTATGGATTATTTCTTATATTGAACGTCAGAAATACTTCATATTAAAATTAAGCAAAAAGAGGGAATATTTCTTAACTAAGGGATAGGAATCAGATTAAAGATTAAGATACTAAATTCAAAATAGCTCAAATCTGTGTCATAAGTCCATCATTGAACTGGACATGCCATTCTTTCATTTAAATTCATTAATGGTCAGAATCTACTTCTCCATCTAAAGTCTGTGTTCATTAGTTAAAAGTGCTCTCAACACTGCGTCTGCTTCTCACCTATCAGAGCTATCGATGCCATTATTTTTCCTCTCTTTAAAATACATCACCAAGGGCTCATTTTCCTCTTGCCACAGTCAGGCTATCGTCTCTGTAAAGATAATCTCTTTCCCTTTCTTATTTCTGACCTTTCCCTTACTAAATCTTCATGGCTAGAATTCTGCTTGTTTTTAACATTCTTCCTAGAATGTATCTTTTTTTCTATAGCCTTCTAATTCCTTTATGTCTGCAGGAATGCTGCCCTTTCCAGCCACAGCCTGGACACAAGATAAGTGCATCCTTCTACTTGAGACATTCTTTGTTTTACATCTCTGCCCAGAGAGCACGTATGACCAGGAATCCAAAGGTGGTCAGGTCTGCTCCTGGTTCCCCCACATACTGACTGCCTGGCTTTGTAGACATCACTTAGTCTCTCTGAGCCTCATTTTTCTTCTCTCTAAGATAAGTTAGGGAATTGATTTTGATGAGCTCTAAAGTGACCTTCAGGTCTGGAATTGTGTGCTAATTTTCCATCTGGAGAGAGGGACGTGTGAGGGAGAGGAATTGAGGGGAGAAGGCAGAAAGAGGTGAAAAAAGGACAGAGGACCTAATAGAGGGGTTGGAGGGTGACTCATTCTGGTGAGATGGCTGCTGAGAGAGTAAAGGAAGAAACCTAAGCAATCCAGTTGTAAAAAGGAAGACCTAGGTAAACTCCTGAGGGGTGAGAGGAGTCTTGGCAAGGCCCGGAACATGATGCATGGTGTCCTGAAGAAGCAGGTTGAAGATTGAGGAATGTGGGAGTCCACTGGGCGTCTTACCAAGTAAGGGTGATGGTGGGGGGTAGGCAGCAGAAAGGAGGGAGGAAGGGACCAAGTGATAGAGAGTGTGGGAAGGGGGGGGGGGGGGGCGACTTTGAAACAAGAAACAGCTGAGATGTAAAAGGAAGGGTTGGAGCTTCTGAGCCATGTTCTTATTTTAAAATATAGTAGGAAGGGCAGTAGTCAATAAAGTAGGTTAAAATAGGCAGATGGGGGCGATTTCCTTCCTATGAGAAAATGACTGTAATTTGCTGCCTGACATTCCTGAGCTGTTGGGGACTCTGTGCGTGTGCCTGGGCACCATGGATCTTTGTTCTGGAGTAAACGGGCAGGCCTTCCGCTGGTAGCAAAAAGGGATAACAAGTTCCTGTTACTTTAATGCCAGTTAATTTTAAACCTTGAATTGGTCTAGCCACCTACCCTGTTACAATGAAATTGCATTTAAATGAAAAGAAACAACTTAACACAGGACACCACTTGACGGCCAGAAAGAAAGGATATTATATAGATTGAATTAAGCCAACGCTTGTTGGCATGTGTTTGCAAATATTGGAAAATTTTAGTGAAATTACTTTTCTTAGGCCATAACTATAAATTCCTTCATGGAGACCACATTTTGCTCTAAGCACCTTATTAAACTGTTAAAGAGCCATCAAATAGATTCCTGGTGGAGCTGGGAATATATAGCTCACACCAGGTTTGCTTTGTTCAGTGGATGAGAACAGCACTCATTGTTACCTTGCACTGAGAGCTGGTATGAACAGCATTGTATTAATTAAGCACTTTACAAATATTTCTTTGAATCCTCACCACACCCCTGTGAGGTAAGTAGTGCTGTTTCCACTTTACAGACAGGAAAAATGGAGCTTAAAAAGATGGTACAACTTGTCTGCTGAGTGGCAGTGACGAAAAGGCAGAGAGCCTCTTTGAAACTGGGTCTCTCTGACTCCAAAGCCAGATTTATTAAGTACTAAGCCTCGCCTCTGGTACCTTGTGTCCGTTGTGCCATCAGCAATGCGTCCCACACGCCAGATTTCTAGATCCCATGTTTGCTTCATCTCTGGTGGTCATGGCATGTGCTGCTCTGCTGAGCTCATTTATTTTCCTGTTTCCTGGAAACGAGTGAAACAGACCATATTGGTGGGAAAAGACAGTCTCCAGTTATACACAGGGGTTGCTTGGCAAGCCCTTCATAATATAAAAAGTTAGATGTCTTAGGACATTTGATACTGAAGGTGAGAAGATGTGCGATGGTCGGGGCTTGAAGGATCTGACACTGAGGGAGGCGTTGGGATTGACTGGCCGGTGAAGAAGGGGGAGACCGGGCTTATTGAGGTCCTCCGGGAGCAGCGTGACTCCACTGGGGCAAAGGCCTGGCTGGTTAACAGAATTTTTCCAATTCAGATAAGGTTTAGTGTATTAATCAGGGTTCTCCAGAGAAATAGCACCGATAGGATATATATAGATAAATACGGAGAGATTTATTATGAGGGATTGGCTCATTTATGGAGCCAGTTAACGGAGGCTAAGTCCCATGGTTTGTTATCTGCAAGCTGGAGACCCAGGGAAGGAGGTGGTGAAGTTCAAGTTCAAACCCGAGAAAAGGCCTGACAACCAGGAGCATTGATATCACAGGGCAGGAAAAGATGGCTGTCCCAGCTCAGGCAGAGAGCATATTCACCCTTCTTCCACCTTTGTGTTCTCTTCAGGCCCTCAGTGGATTGGTTGACACCCACCCGCATTGGTGAGGGCGATATGCTTCACTCAGTCTGCCCCTTCCAATGCTTGTGTCTTCCTGAGACACACGTGCACACACATGCACCCACACCCAGAAATAATGTTTTACTGGCTACTTGGGCATCCCTTAGCCCAGTCAAGTTGACACATAAAATCAACCATCACGTACGGCGAACATTTTATTAAAAATGAAAAAAAAAAAAAAGAATAGCTAGAAATGTGCACTTACTCAGGAGCCTTGAGTTTCATTCTCATTGAACTAGAAAAAGGATAAACTGTTACCAACAAGGAAGTATATAGCACAACCCCTGAGGAATCACACCTCCTCTCTTTGGAAGCAATAAAGAGAAAATGTTAAGTAGTGTTGATCAAACATTAAAAATTGTTGAGGATTTTAATGAGCAAATGTTTTTAAACTGCTAAAAACATTAAAGATGACTTGTAAATGATAGTCTTGTTATTTTTCTAAAAATGGCCACATTTAACACACCTTCTTTAAAACCTAATTTAGTGTACAAACACCAGACATTTACATAGCTTCCTCAGTGTGTTTTGGGTATTGAGGTCCTAATTTCTTTGCTTTCTTTGCTTTCTGAATACCAGGCGCAAGTACACTTATGAGTTTCAAGACTGGTTTGTGGTGCCTTTTGATACCTGACTGCTGTTTGATATTCTGTTCCCTTAAATTGGAAAGACCAAGAGCTACATAAGAATTTTTAAAGTTTCTAGATATCAAAATCTTTGGGAAGCTAAACTTTTTTGAGGGTTTCTCTCCTCTCATTTTCCTTTATATTCCCTATTAGGACACAAATGGAGCTTCTATAGTGTTCCATTTGACTTAACTTGTCTCTCTTAGATGTTGTCACCTGAGTAGCTATTTTTCTTCTTATTACAAGCATACCTTCAAAATTTCAGCTCTTGGGCACTTGTAAGCGAGTCAAAATTTATAAGAGATGAACCTCATTTTTCCCCACGCACCCACCCCATCCTTAACTATGTACCCATGCATACACGGACACATACACAGGCACACCACGCCCCTTCTCCCACTCCTGTTTTTCCTGACAAGTATACATTTATTTAATTCACCAAGTTGCCGTTTTACACAAAAGAGACTGAAGGGTATTAGCAGAGTCGCAGGTGTGAGGCGTATTCACAGGTTTGTTAAAATCATCTTAGATGGGGTAAATTCTCTCCTTCTAGTTTCCAAGTAGGAGCAGAATTTAACGTGACTTGAGGTCAATGTGGTTTAAAAAAAAAATCCTGTTGAATCTTTCTGAAGAGATATAATTCTTTAAAGGAGTCTGATGAACCTTAAAGGTAACTTAAAATCTGTTTTAGGGGGTTATTTTGCATTTATTCATCAGTTGTTAAAACATCCAAAATGTTTTTGTGAAGAACTAGGAAATGAAACACCATACATTCCTGCCAATGTATTTGTCATGGGGTAGTTTTTTCTTTTCCTAGAAACCATTCTTCCTTCTCTTTTTTTTTTTTTTAAAACTTTTTGTTTTATATTGGAGTATAGCTGGTTAACAATGTTGTGATAGTTTCAGGTGCACAGCAAAGGGACTCAGCCATACATATGCATGTAACCATTCTCCCCCGTCTTCCTTCTGTTTAATATGATCTACGAGTTACTATATGATGCGCCCATGTCAGAATGAGATTTGATAATGAGGTTATTTTAAGCATGTGAGGCAGAAATTGCCCTGAAAGTACTTGATTTCTGAGTGTGTCTGTTGCATAAGTAAAAGGCAGGCGACATGGGCAGCCCTGACACATCGCACCCCGAGCAGCGGGTCTTGGGAAGGAGAGAGTCAGGCTGTGGGAGGTGACACAGCCTCCGTCATGGCAACAACAGGCTTCTCATTGGGAGCACATACTTAGATTCGGAGCACTTGCTCTCCTCCCCGTGTGGGAGCTTGAGCCTACGGCCTCGGAGTTGAAAAGCACGCATTACTTCATAGTGCATTTGGGAAGTTCCTTTCTTTCCAGTGCTTAGTTTAGAATAAAATGGAAACAATATTTAAACCAAGTATTTGGCAGTGAATGTTCACACATGAGATGTTACGATTTTGCTTTCCCATATTTGATCTGTCAATATTCTGTGGTGGTCCAGGGTGAGAATGTCCTGTCACAGGGGAGCAGACAGTATCAGAATGATGCATAATTCAGTCTCTATTATAATAAAGCATTTGTATTGAATAGATAAATCCTTATTCTTCAGCGATTTGACAGACTACCAATTTTAGAGCATTTCATTAAGTGAAACTTATTTTCCTTTCTTTCATTTCACCAACTAAACAAGATTTCCCATGGGTTAGACATCTATGCCTGCAGTTAATTTTTTTGTTTGGTTGGTTTTTTGTTAAGAACTAATCACACCATTTTTAGAAATTAAATGTGTTCATGATTCTTAGGACTATCAGTGGCTTCCTCACATGACAAACACCCCATAATTCGAGCTCCTTTGACAGTGACTATAGGTTAGTATTGACACAATTTAAATAAAACCATCAGGGGCCATTCTTTTGTCCCCTTATTGCTGCCTGCCTTTTTTTTTTTTTTTTTTTTAAAGAATAGCTTTATTGATATTTGTCATAGACCATGGAGTTCACCTATTCAGAGTGTATGATGCCATTTTTAAATATATTCACAGACTTATGAAAATATCATTATCTCTACACAACTCTTTTTATCACACCCCCTCCCCCCAAAAAATCATACCCCTTAATAGCCACTCCTCACTTCCCTCCCACCATCCCCTGGCAACCAGTAATTTACTTTCTGTGTCTGTAGATTTACCTATACTGGACATTTCATATAAATAGAAAGATACAGTCTTTTTGACTGACTGCTTTTATTTAGTATAATTTTTTTTTAATATAGCATAATGTTTTAAAAGGAATGAAATACTGATATATGCTACAACATGAATATCCATGTTGTAGCATATATCAGTATTTCATTCCTTTTTATTGCTGAATAATATATACCATTGTATGACTGCACCTCAACTTGTTTATTAATTCATCAGCTGATGGACATTTGAGTCAGTGGTAAGCAGAATGATAGTACCCAAAGATGCCCATGTTCTTATTCCCAGACCTGTGGCATGGCAAAAGGGACTTTGCCAATATAGTTAAGGTCAAGGACCTTTTGAGACAAGATTATCCTTAATTAGCTGGTGGACCTACTCTAATCACATGAGTCCCTCAAAGTGGACAGCCTTTCATGTCTTGTGACTATAGGAGAAGAGTCAAAGAGATGCAATATTGCTGCCTGTGAAAATAGAGGAAGGAAAATTCCATGAGCCAAGGAAGTGGGTAGATCCTAGAAGCTGGAAAAAGCAAAGAAATGGAATTTTCCCCAAGTCCTTCCAGGAAGGAGTGAGACCTATAGTCTGTAATATAATAAACTTGTGATGTTTTAAGCTATTAAATTTGTGGTAATTTGTTACAGCAGCAACAGAAAACTAATATAGGTTTGTGTCCACTTTGGGGCTTTCATGACCAGTGCCACTATGAACATTTGTGTCCAAGTGTGTGTGAGGACACATGCCTTCATTTTTCTCGGGTATCTACCTAGGAGTGGAATTGCTGGGTCATATGGTAACTGTAAGTATAACATTTTAAGGAACTGCCAGACAGTTTTCCAAGTTGGCTGCACCATTTTACTTTCCCATCAGCAAATATTTCCATTTCTCTACATCCTCATTAACACTTCTTATTATCTGTCCTTTTGATTTCAGTCATCCTAGTGGATGTCAAGTGGTATCTCATTATAGTTTTGATTTGTATTTTCCTAATGACTAATAATGTTGAGTGTCTTTTCATGTGCTCATTAGCCATTTGTAGAAATGGCTTTATAGAAATGTCTATTCAATCTCTATAGAAATGTCTATTCAAATCTTTTGTTGATTTTTAACATTGCGTCGTCTTTGTATTGTTTAGTTGTTCTTTATATTCTGGATACAAGTCCCTTATTAGAGCCACAGTTAGCAGATATTTTCTCCCAGTCTGTGGGTTGTCTTCTCACTTTATTGATAGTGTCCTTTTGAGTACAAAATGTTTTAATTTCGATGAAGTCCAATTTATTTTTTTCCTTTTATCTCATATGCTTTTAGTGTCTTATCTAAGAAACTACTGCCTAAGCCAACATCACAAAGATTTATAACAAGATTTTTTGAGCATTACCTCTTACATTGAGATCTGTGATCCATTTTGCGTTAGTTTTTGTGGGTAGTATGGGGTAGGTATCCAGCTTCATTCTTCTGCATGTGGATATCCAGTTTTTCTGGGGCTTAGATAGTTAATTTTTAATTGGCAATGTTAACCCCCATAGTTTATCTTTGGGTGTTTCCCATGCCGCCGGTGTTTGGGGAGGGCTGCTGCTGCGGCTGTGTTCCATGTTTGGAATTCGCCGTGCTGGTGACAGGCTTTTCTCACAGGCTTCAGTGAAGAATGTATAAGGAACCTCCTGTTCCCAGATGGGTTGCAATACCTTGTCAAAATGTGTGCGAAATTTAGGAAATCAAACATACGTTTGGCTACCTCGTCCTTTCCCCTTTTCCTCTAGTCTTTTTTTCATTCCTGATGGTATTGGATTTTTTTCTACAAAATCATTACATGAGTTGCCATGATCGGGAAGCCTGTTGAAGAAAAGGATTTTAATATTACCATTTCCTCACTAATTTAGAGTTGTTCAACTGTTTAAACCCTTGGAAATTATCAAGTGCACCAGGGGCCAGAATGCATTTTATTCCTCCTCCTTACGCTCTGCTTCCTGGACAGAGACGGATTTTTCTCAGCTATTCCTAAACCATAGGATTGCTCTGTGCCATCCCTAGTTTATCCATGATAGGACGTCTCTGGAAAGTAATTGTGGCCTAGGAATGGTCATGTGTGTGTCCAGGAGTTAACTACCTCTGATTTCTAAGTTGGAGAGATCCTTACTCTGGGAAGAACTGGTTTCCTAAAGTAGTGCTTCTCAAATTTGAATGTGCATCTAAGTCAGTGGCATGGACATATATACACTACCAAATTTAAAACCGATAGCTAGTGGGAAGCAGCTGCATAGCACAGGGAGATCAGCTCGGTGCTTTGTGACCACCTAGAGGAGTGGGATAGGGAGGGTGGGAGGGAGGGAGACGCAAGAGGGAAGAGATATGGGGATATATGTATATGTATAGCTGATTCACTTTGTTATAAAGCAGAAACTAACACACCATTGTAAAGCAGTTATACTCCAATAAAGATGTTAAAAAACAAAAAAATGAATTCGAATTCAGTATATCCAGGTAGAGCCTGAGATTCCGCATTTGGTCCGTGCAGAATCTCATGGGGTGCTGATGCTATTGGCCCATGAACCACATTTTGAGAAGTCAGGTCCCCTGGGATCCAAGATTCTAGGGGGAATTCAGGAACTGGTAAACTTTGGAGGCATTTTAATCTAGACCCTGAGTTTTCCCTTAAGTTTTCTAGAAACAAAAACAAAATTTTTTTAATAAAATATTTCTCCCATACCCTTAAAAATAAGTCTATTCCAGACACACTGCAGCAGCTGCAGTCAGGTAGAAGTTCAGTTTCTTGAAGAAATGAAAATTTGCCTTTAGAATAAGCAGAAATTTTGCTGTGGCTAGTTACATAGTTGCAAAGCCTGGATTTATATGCTCCAGGTGATGTCAGGGTGACATATCTGGAGAGTCTTTTGGTGTATTATCCACGTCATGCCTTACAAAGGTGTTACATGATTTATGCTTTGAGAAGAGTGCCCATCCGGCTGTTTTCGGGATAAATTTCCCCCAGGCGATTTACGAATGAAGTGGAGATAAGAGTTGGACCCCCTTAATTGGTCAATTTTACTTTTCTCTAGGTTCAGTTAAGCTTTCATAGCAATTTACGCAGGCATCATCTGATTCCTTTATCATGAAACTCGCATCTAACCAAAGTCCGGGGCTTGAAGACCTTGTATGTTACATTTCTTGGGAGTGATTTTACCTTAATTCATTCAGTGAAAGGCTGATCTCTCTCTGACCAGCGTGTATATCAATTAGAGTCTTTCAGTTTTTGCTGGTAGTTACTTCAAAATCAAAGTTATAACTGCATTAACTATCATAGTTAAAACACAATGATTTTTATAAAACACACATCTGTCTGCTGAATGCTATTAAGAAAGCAGTTTTGAAATGTCAGTGAATTTCTGAAAGTTTAAACCATATTTTTTGGTTCTTTTAGGATCACTGCAGTTTTCTTTCAGGTTCTTTTTTTTTTTTTTTTTTTTTAATTTTAGAATTTTATTTTTTTATACAGCAGGTTCTTATTAGTCATCCATTTTATACATATTACTGTATACATGTCAATCCCAATTGCCCAACTGACCACACTACCACCACCCCCTCCACTTTTCCCCCTTGGTGTCCATACGTTTGTTCTCTACATCTGCGTCTATTTCTGCCCTGCAAACCAGTTCATCTGTATCATTTTTCTAGGTTCCACATATATGCGTTAATATACAATGTTTGTTTTTCTCCTTCTGACTTACTTCACTCTGCATGACAGTCTCTGGATCCATCCACGTCTCTACAAATGACCCAATTTCGTTCCTTTTTATGGCTGAGTAATGTTCCATTGTATAAATGTACCACATTTTCTTTATCCATTCGTCTGTCGATGGGCATTTCGGTTGCTTCCATGACCTGGCTATTGTAAATAGTGCTGCAGTGAACATTGGGGTGCATGTGTCTTTTTGAACTATGGTTTTCTCTGGGTATATGCCCAGTAGTGGGATTCCTGGGTCATATGATAATTCTATTTTTAGTTTTTTAAGGAACCTCCATACTGTTCTCCACAGTGGTTGTATCAATTTACATTCCCACCAACAGTGCAAGAGGGTTCCCTTTTCTCCACACCCTCTCCAGCATTTGTTCTTTGTAAGTTTTCTGATGATGCCCATTCTAACTGGTGTGAGGTGATACCTCATGGTAGTTTGGATATGCATTTCTCTAATCATTAGTGATGTTGAGCAGCTTTTCATGTGCTTCTTGGCCATCTGTATGTCTTCTTTGGAGAAATGTCTATTTAGGTCTTCTGCCCATTTTTTGATCGGGTTGTTTGTTATTTTAATATTGAGCTGCATGAGCTGTTTATATATTTTGGAGATTAATCTTTTGTCCGTTGATTCGTTTGCAAATATTTTCTCCCATTCTGAGGGTTGTCTTTTCATCTTTTTTGTAGTTTCCTTTGCTTTGCAAAAGCTTTTAAATTTCATTAGGTCCAATTTGTTTATTTTTGTTTTTATTTCCATTACTGTAAGAGGTGGATCAAAAAAGATCTTGCTGTGATTTATGTCAAAGGGTGTTCTTCCTATGTTTTCCTCTAAGAGTTTTATAGTGTCCGGTCTTACATTTAGGTCTCGAATCCATTTTGAGTTTATTTTTGTGTATGGTATTAGGGAGTGTTCTAATTTCATTCTTTTACATGTAGCTTTCCAGTTTTCCCAGCACCACTTATTGAAGAGACTGTCTTTTCTCCGTTGTATACCCTTGCCTCCTTTGTCATAGATTAGTTGACCGTAGCTGTGTGGGTTTATCTCTGGGCTTTCTATCTTGTTCCATTGATCTATATTTCTGTTTTTGTGCCAGTACCATATTGTCTTGATTACTGTAGCTTTGTAGTATAATCTGAAGTCAGGGAGTCTGATGCCTCCAGCTACGTTTTCTTCCCTCAAGACTGCTTTGGCTATTCAGGGTCTTTTTGTCTCCATACAAATTTTAAGATGTTTTGTTCTAGTTCTGTAAAAAATGCCATTGGTAATTTGATAGAGATTGCACTGAATCTGTAGATTGCTTTGGGTAGTATAGTCATTTTCACAATATTGATTCTTCCAATCCAAGAACCTGGTATATCTCTCCATCTGTCTGTATCATCTTTAATTTCCTTCATCAGTGTTTTACAGTTTTCTGCATACAGGTCTTTTGCTCCCTAGGTAGATTTATTCCAAGGTATTTTATTCTTTTTGTTGCAGTGGTAAATGGGAGTGTTTCCTTAATTTCTCTTTCATATTTTTCATCATTAGTGTATAGGAATGCAAGAGATTTCTGTGCATTAATTTTGTATCCTGCAACTTTACCAAATTCATTGATTAGCTCTAGTAGTTTTCTGGTGGCATCTTTAGGATTCTCTATGTATAGTATCATGTCATCTGCAAACAGTGACAGTTTTACTTCTTCTTTTCCAATTTGTATTCCTTTTATTTCTTTTTCTTCTCTGATTGCTGTGGCTAGGACTTCCAAAACTATGTTGAATAATAGTGGTGAGAGTGGACATCCTTGTCTTGTTCCTGATCTTAGAGGAAATGCTTTCAGTTTTTCACCATTGAGAATGATGTTTGCTGTGGGTTTGTCATACATGGCCTTTATTATGTTGAGGTAGGTTCCCTCTATGCCCACTTTCTGGAGAGTTTTTATCATAAATAGGTGTTGAATTTTGTCAAAAGCTTTTTCTGCATCTATTGAGATGATCATATGGTTTTTATGCTTCAGTTTGTTAATATGGTGTATCACATTGATTGATTTGTGTAGATTGAAGAATCCTTGCATCCCTGGGATAAATCCCACTTGATCATGGTGTATGATCCTTTTAATGTGTTGTTGGGTTCTGTTTGCTAGTATTTTGTTGTGGATTTTTACATCTATATTCATCAGTGATATTGGTCTGTAATTTTCTTTTTTTGTAGTATCTTTGTCTGATTTTGGTGTCAGGGTGATGGTGGCCTCATAGAATGAGTTTGGGAGTGTTCCTTCCTCTGCAATTGTTTGGAAGAGTTTGAGAAGGATGGGTGTTAGCTCTTCTCTAAATGTTTGATAGAATTCACCTGTGAAGCCATCTGGTCCTGGACTTTTGTTTGTTGGAAGATTTTAAATCACAGTGTCAATTTCATTACTTGTGATTGGTCTGTTCATATTTTCTGTTTCTTCCTGATTCAGTCTTGGAAGGTTATACCTTTCTAAGAATTTGTCCATTTCTTCCAGGTTGTCCATTTTACTGGCATAGGGTTGCTTGTAGTAGTCTCTTAGGATGCTTTGTATTTCTACGGTTCTGTTGTAACGTCTCCTTTTTCATTTCTACTTTTATTGATTTGAGTCCTCTTCCTCTTTTTCTTAATGAGTCTGGCTAATGGTTTATCAATTTTATTTATCTTCTCAAAGAACGAGCTTTTAGTTTTATTGATCTTTGCTATTGTTTTCTTTGTTTCTATTTCATTTATTTCCGCTCTGATCTTTATGATTTCTTTCCTTCTGCTAACTTTGGGTTTTGTTTGTTTTTCTTTCTCTAGTTTCTTTACATGTAAGCTTAGATTGTGTATTTGAGATTTTTCTTGTTTCTTGAGGTAGGCTTGTATTGCTATAAACTTCCCTCTTAGAACTGCTTTTGCCGCATCGCATACGTTTTGCATCGTTGTGTTTTTGTTGTCATTTGTCTCTAAGTATTTTTTGATTTCCTCTTTGATTTCTTCAGTGATCTCTTAGTTATTTAATAACATATTGTTTAGCCTCCATGTGTTTGTGTGTTTTACGTTTTTTCCCCTATAATTGATATCTAATCTCATAGCGTTGTGGTCAGAAAAGATGCTTGATATGATTTGAGTTTTCTTAAATTTACTGAGGCTTGATTTGTGACCCAAGATGTGATCTATCCTGGAGAATGTCCCATGTGCACTTGAGAAGAAATTGTAATCTGCTGTTTTTGGATAGAATGTCCTATAAATATCAATTAAATCTTACTGGTCTATTGTGTCATTTAAAGCTTGTTTTTCCTTATTCATTTTCTGTTTGAATGATCTGTCCATTGGTGTTAAGTGAGGTGTTAAAGTCCCCCACTCTTATTGTGTTACTGTTGATTTCCTCTTTTATAGCTGTTAGCAGTTGCCTTATGTATTGAGGTCCTCCTATGTTGGGTGCATATATATTTATAGCTGTTATATCTTCTTCTTGGATTGATCCCTTGATCATTATGTAGTATCCTTCCTTGTCTCTTGTAACATTCTTTATTTTACAGTCTATTTTATGTGATATGGGTATTACTACTCCAGCTTTCTTTTGATTTCCATTTGCATGGAATATCTTTTTCCATCCCCTCACTTTCAGTCTCTATGTGTCCCCAGGTCTAAAGTGGGTCTCTTGTAGACAACATATATATAGGTCTTGTTAGGTATGTTCCTATTACCATTTTCTTAATTTTTATGGGTATGTTTTTGTCGGTCCTTTTTTTCTCTGTGTTTCCCACTTAGAGAAGTTCCTTTAGCATTTATTGTAGAGCTGGTTTGCTGGTGCTGAATTCTCTTAGCTTTTGCTTGTCTGTAAAGCTTTTGATTTCTCCATTAAATATGAATGAAATCCTTGCTGAGTAGAGTAATCTTGCTTGTAGGTTCTTCCCTTTCATCACTTTAAATATATCATGCCACTCCTTTCTGGCTTGTAGAGTTTGTGCTGAGAAATCAGCTGTTAACCTTATGGGAGTTCCCTTGTATGTTAGTTGTCATTTTTCCCTTGTTGCTTTCAATAATTTTTCTTTGTCTTTAATTTTTGTCAATTTGATTACTATGTGTCTCAGCGTGTTTCTCCTTGGGTTTATCCTGTATGGGGTTTTATCTTGTTCCTTCATCTGGTACATAGCCCTCTGCCTTTTCATCTTGTCTGTCTTTCTGTGAATGTGGTTTTTGTTCCACAGGCTGTAGGATTGTGGTTCTTCTTGCTTCTGCTGTCTGCCCTCTGGTGGGTTTGGCTACCTAAGAGGCTTGTGGAAGCTTCCTCATGGGAGGGACTGGTGGTGGGTAGAGCTGGTTGTTGCTCTAGTGGGCAGAGCTCAGTGAAACTGTAATCTGCTTGACTGCTGATGGGTGGAGCTCGGTTCCCTCCCTGTTGGTTGTTTGTCCTGAGACGGCCCAGCACTGGAGCCTACAGGCTCTTTGGTGGGTCTAATGTTGGACTCTGGGAGGGCTCACACCAAGGAGTACTTCTCAGAACTTCTGCTGCCAGTGTCCTTGTCCTCATGGTGAGCCACAGCCACCTCCCACCTCTGCAGGAGACCCTCCAACACTAGCAGGTAGGTCTGGTTCAGTCTCCTATGGGGTCACTGCTCCTTCCCCTGGGTCCCGATGCACACACTACTTTGTGTGTGCTCTCCAAGAGTGGAGTCTCTGTTTCCCCCAGTCCTGTCAAAGTTCTGCAATCAAATCCTGCTAGCCTTCAAAGTCTGATTCTCTAGGAATTCCTCCTCCTGTTGCTAGACCCCCAGGTTGGGGAGTCTGACATGGGGCTCAGAACCTTCACTCCAGTGGGTGGACTTCTGTGGTATAAGTGTTCTCCAGTTTGTGAGTCACCCACCCAGCAGTTATGGGATTTGATTTTATTGTGATTGCGCCCCTCCTACCATCTCATTGTGGCTTCTCCTTTGTCTTCGGATGCGGTGTATCTTTTTTGGTGAGTTCCAATATCTTCCTGTCGATGATTGTTCAGCAGTTAGTTGTGATTCAGGTGCTCTGGCGAGAGGGCGTCTTAGTCCAGGGAGGGAAAGTTCTCCTGTTCAGCGTCGTTCAGGTTAATTTGAGTTTCATACCTGTTAATGATTCTGCGCATTACTCCCCTATTAAACCCGTCTCCTGACCGTGTAGGTGTTTGCAGCATTCAGACTGGGCACATAACTCCGGACTGCAAAGAAAAAATTGTCTAAAGAAGAAAAAGAGCTCAAATACCAATTAATCTAGTGCTGGCTTCTCAAAATAGCTGTGCGCTGAAGGACCCATTTTTAAATTCCCAGTCTGCTTGGACCGTTGCTTTAAGTACATAGAGTAAAAATGAATTGGTAGAAAAATGAAATGAAAAAAGACACATCCACATTTTTTTTAAAGAGTATTATTAGACTCAACAGTCATAAAATTACTCTATTCAAGTTCTACAAAAGTTTCTGAATACTCTTTCTCAATTTCTTCTCTTATTACAGAACAGGATGGAATAGAACAGTCTGAGGCCCATAGTTTGAGTAGCTCTAATCTAGCACACTTATATTCACTCACTTGTACCCACTGCTGTTCCAAGTCATCTTGTTATTTTTTAATAAATTGTTGTTTAAACCTTTAGACAAAGTATTGCACTTAAGACAAGGCTGTATGACTTTTAAATAGATAGAGGTACATCTAAATTGCAAACTCGAATACATTATTAGTCATAGAAGATTTTAACAATTATTTGGCAAACACTAGTTGCTGCATTTCACATTTCTTTGGCTTCATTTCCTATCACCCATTATAAATCTCACCCAGCCGCTTCTGCCTATTAACAATACCAGATGGTGCTATCAAGTGATTTTTGACAACATCCATCTAGATACCTTACATATCTCAACATAGTTTTTAAGGTCTTGAATTATTTAATTGAAAAAAGCTAATCTGGGACCTTAGTTTTGTTAAAATTACTTTTAAAGCTATAGAAAAATAATCACATTAAATTCTAATCTCACTCATATCTCAAGCAGTTAAAAAATGTTTGAGTTCCATGAATTCCTTGTTCAGAGTGGATACGTAGAAAAACAATGTTACTTACAGAATACCAGCTTGATGGACCTCGCATGCCAAACAGATACTGTCTGCCATTGGTGGTTAGGTGAGCTTCTGTCTTCCCAATGCACAAGGTAAAGTTTAACATGGAGAGAACTCAAGGGGGTGTACTTGCTGTCTTGCAGTGTTTGGCGGGCTGCCATGTAGACAGGAAGGTTGAGTAGCTCTCTGACTGGAGAGCACACAGACCTGTGGGTAGAAGTCAACAGAGAGGCTGATTTCAATTAAATGAAGGGTTTCCCAACTAGCACACACACGTTTAGAGGGAGACAAGGAGGAACTGAAGAACTCTTCTGGTCTTCCTCAGCTATGGGAGGTCCTGTGCTGCACATGAGGCTGCTGGGGTGAGCATGAAAATAGAATAAAAGCTTGGACTACTCACTCCAAGAAATGGAAGAAGGCCTTGCCAGTGAAAGAAGGATTGAGGAGCAGGCACATGACTGATTGTTGGGCTATTGGGGAAGGATACCCATGCTGTGGATACAGATTGGTCTGGGTGACTGTTAAGGTGTTTTCCATCTTTGAGAAGCTCAGATAGCAGATTCTGGTCTCTGTGATGGAGACCGGCTCTACTCCTTCCTTCCTTCCTTCCTTCCTTCCTTCCTTCCTCCCTTCCTTCCTTCCTCCCTCCCTCCCTCCCTCCCTTCCTCCCTTCCTCCCTTCCTCCCTCCCTCCCTCTCTCTCTCTCTCTCTCTCTCGTTATAAAACAGCTTGAACCTATAGAAAGTCACCAGATTTAATATTTTGTCATATTTTCTCCATCTCTCTCTCTCGTTCTCTTTTTTTTTTAATGTTATGGATACAGCTAAGCCTTATCACCACCATTTCATCCTTTTTTTCCTTCTTTCCTACTCAGAGGTGGCTGCTGAATTGTTCAAAAGCTCTTTGACTGTCTCTTGTGAGATTCCTCTGTTGTGAGGAATTTTATTTTTACTTTCTGACTTTTACCCAGCCAAGGCAGTTCTGAGTGGTGATGGTTTTTTAACATCTCTGGTATAAGCAGTAAAGATAGACATAGAAGGTTTGAGGGCTTTGCTAAAATTTATGTTGTTAAAATCAGCCTCTAGTAACTAATTATCATATATATGTGTTTTCTGGTCCTGTGATCTGCTGTCATATACAAAATTGTGAATTGCAAAGTTTACTCTGATTAAAGACACAGATTTTTTTAATTAATTAATTAATTTATTTATTTATTTATTTCTGGCTGCGCTGGGTCTTCATTGCTGCACACGGGCTTTCTCTAGTTGTGGCGAACAGGGGCTACTCTTTGTTCTGGTGTGCAGGCTTCTGATCGCGGTGGCTTCTCTTGTTGCAGAGCATGGGCTCTAGGCACACAGGCTTCAGTAGTTATGGCACGCAGGCTCAGTAGTTGTGGCTCACGGGCTCTAGAGCGCAGGCTCAGTAGTTGTGGCGCACGGGCTTAGTTGCTCCGTGGCATGTGGGATCTTCCCGGACCAGCACTCAAATCCATGTCCCCTGCATTGGCAGGCGGATTCTTAACCACTGCGCCACCAGGGAAGTCCCAAAGACACAGTGATACCAAGAATGCTATAGTTGACTGTCTTATGGTAGCCAGATCAGAAGGGACTAGAAGATGATAATCACAATACATTCATTCATGCAATTAGTTCATTCACGTCTCTCCTCCATTTATTAGATAAGTGTTTAAAGGGCATACTCTGTGCCAGCCATTGTACTAGGCTTCGGGGGTACCAGGCAGTAGACAGAAACCCCTACTTTCATCAAGTTGACAGTCGAGTTATGAGAAGACAGAAGAACAAAGGAACATGTCAGATGGAGGAGAAATATGTTCCGTGGAGAATTATAAAAGAGGATGGGTGAAAAGCAGTGTGGGTTGGAGGCAGGGGCCACTGTTCTGTTTTGGATGGTTGGCGAAGGCCTCTCTAATATGGGGACATGTGAGCCTCCCTCGAGGAAGTGAGGGACAAGCTGTGGGTGTCGAGGGAAGCGCGTTCTAGGGATCAGCAAGCGGAGGGAGGTTTAGGCGGGAGTGTGCTTCGTGTGGGGACAGCTGCGAGGCAGTGTGGATGGGTGGTGTGAGCTGAGGACCAGCCATAGGCGATGTGATCGGAGCTTGCAATTGCTCCTCCACACAGTCCTGGGGCAGGGCTAAAGCTGTTGTTATTATACCCATTTTTACACATGAGGAAACTGAGGCCTAGATAAGTGACTCACTCCAGGTGACTTGCTGGTTGATGACAGGACCAGGACTAGCCTGTCTGCTGGATTCCAAAACACTGCCCCTTCCTGTACCATGACTTCATTTTTTAATGTACTAAGACATGGTCGAGTCTTTATAGCTCATTCTTTGGTCAAATTGCATAAAATCCCTGGACATCAGTTCCCACATGTATAAAATCACGGAAATAAGATTCAGGGTTGTTGTGAGATCCAGACAGGATGACATTGATGGGGCCCTGTGGACTGGAGTGCTCTCTGCTTGTGATGTGCTGCTGCAGCGGGACAGCGCCTGTGGCCGGGTTCCCGATGGGCAGGCCTGGAGTTTGTAAATTGACCTTATTCAAGGCCAAACCTCTATAACCAGAGCGTAGCATTTTTGGTCCTTATAGATGCCCCATATTCTGATTTTTCAGGAATTGTCCAGTCAGGTTCAATGCAGATTCTAACCAATTTAGACATACTTAAGTGACTCTGCATCTCTTTTCCTGCTTGTCCCTAAAGATAACACAGAAATGCAAATACGGTTTGATGCATTTAGCTGGCACAGATTCTACTACTGTGTATTTTACCTGTCTCTATTTTAAGTGCATTTTCCTTTGTAATTTCTGGTTTCCTTTTATGTTCTGCCAAATCCCATTAACTTGTCCTTGAGCTGTGTAATCGCGAGTTAGCTACTAGGGGTGACGGGGTTTGCCTAAAGTGGAACCTGACGGCCAGGAATGACGAGCTCCTTTCTGCCAGCGCTGCCGCTCAGCCCAGCCTCTGACTGCTCCCGGGCTATTGTGTCTTCTCAAGGCAGCTGCTGGCCTGGTGGTCCCGGCACAACCTAAGCCTTATGAGGAAATTTTAGGTCTGTTGGGTCTGAGTAGTAGGCCAAGGACCATTTGTGAAGGTAGACTTAGGAAAGTGCTTTCCAGGCAGAGGGGACAAAAAGTGATGCAGTTCATTGACCAAAGAAAGGTCAGGGTGGCTGGAGCACAGTGGGAGTGGAGAATAAATGAGATTGAGGTGGTAGGCGGGTCCAGAACCCATAAAGGCCTTGTCAACCACGATACGGAGTTTAGATTTTATCACATGGATGGTGGGACGTGGGGGACAGTTTTTAAGCAAAGATATGACATGACATGTTTTACATTCCTGCTACCATGAAGACAAATGGGGTCATACTGCACACCACTTAGGCGGCCGGTACAGGGGTCCAGTTGAGAGATGGCTGGCTGTGGCCAAGTGGAAGCCACAGAAGTGGTAGGAAGCAGTGGATTCAGGGTATATGTTGAGATGGCACTAACAAGTCTTGATAATGGATTGACTTGGGTGAGATGGTTAGGAAAAGAATGGAATCAAGATAGTTCCTACTGTTTTGTTGTAAGCAACTGAGTAAATTAGTGATACCATTTAAATGAAAGACTCCAGGAGGCATGGATTAGGAAAGACTGGGAAAGGGAGGAGATAGCAAATCAATGATGCTATTTGGCAATGTTTTGTTTGAGAGACCTATGATAGACACCCAGGTGGGATTGTCGGGTAGGGGGTTGCAATCCAGAGTTCAAGGAGGAGAAATACAGACTTTGGATGCTTTAGCATTGAAGTGATGCTTAAAGGAATACATTGGATGGTTAAGATCACATAGGAAGAGAGTATAGCCAAGACAGGGACCTGGGATGCTCCAACAGTTAGAGATCTAACAGAAGGAGGAAGAGTCAGAAGAGGGAGCTGAAGGAAGCACACTTCACAAGAAGTGGGAAAAAAGGATTTGCTAAGCTTTTTTAAAAGGCGGAACAACATTAGTGTCTTTTTCTTGGAAACTGTGTTATTGGTATAATTTCTTCAAGTCCGAGAACAATTCATGGTGACTGCTTTTAGTTTTTTAATTAAAATTTTTATTAATTTAATTAACTTAAAAATTAAATTACAATGAAAAACCAATACATTCTCATTCTTTAAAAACATTTTAAATAAAAAATATAGAGAAGAAGAGAAATCACTTAAAACTTGAAGACTCTTAGAAATTCCAGTTTCACATGCTAACATTTTAGTGTGTTTTTCCACTCATTCCTGATGCTTCCAAGGTATTTTTAGATAACTGAGGTGATATTGCATAGATGTAGACAGCTGTGTATGATGCTTTTTACATGCAACATTATAATGGAAGCAATTCCTGGGGTTATACATTTTTTAATAAAATTTTAATTTCTGTTTAAAATTAAACAGAAATTTAATAAGTTTTTAATAAAAACTTATTTTTTAAATGCTTCCAAATCTGTATCTTTGCTATTCTTGAGCAGTTCCTGATTTTTTCATTTTTCCTCCTAGGGGAAAAAGTGAAGTAGACAACTCATCTCCTTGACCTAGTATTTCCCTACTATATAAGTTGCCTGCACAGAAAAAGTAAAAAGTCAGTCAAACTGCCTGCTTAGAAATTTGGCTTAGCAAGATTCCCTCTAGTGAGGGATATGAAAACCTTGTGATTCAGCTCTATCCTTCATTTTCCTGTAGCCCTTAAATTAAAATCTGTCACGAATACTCCATTTTCAGGTTAGATTTCCTAACAAAACAGTCCTTTAAAATATCCAAATACAATGACTTAAAAAATAAGATGGCAGATAAAAAAGGGAAATATTGCTGAAGTATACAGTATTCTGTATTTGAAAGTCTCCAAGCTAGAAAGCTAAATATACTTTCTGCACACAAAAGATCATGATCAATGGCAGTTGAGACAGTGGCTCTTTCTGACCTGTTGATTGGATTGCTGTGTGTAAAAGTCATTAAAATGGCCTCATAAAAAAAAGACTAAGTAAAACGTACACATATATACGTACCTGATTTTTAAAATTTTTATATTGTGGAATATCATTAATACGTCTTTAACCTTGGGTGGTTTTAGTCTAAAGGGACAATTTATGTGCAAATTGAAAAGTAACAATATTTATTTTACAGTAGTAAGGTTTGAACTGAGATGAGTAGAGACCACTCTCAGATCTCTAAATAAAAGGGTGATAGAATTGTCATTCGTGGACTTTTTAAAGAAAATCTGATTATTTGGAACAATGGAAATACCTCTTTAATCAAGATGCATTCACCTTTTAGGGAAAGTATATGATTAAGAAATGATCATTAGAAGTGGTTGATGAGTGTTGTGTGTGTATATGTCCATGCCTTTTTTCTACTCCAGGTTTTTACTCTCAGGTTTCCATCACCATTGCTTGCTACAACAGATAGGAGGGTTTCTGTAGCCCACAGTTTATCTCCCATTGCACCTTGGCACCATCTTCTACAAAGGACATGTGTGTGTGTGCACAGGTGTAGGAGCCAAAAGCTACGTGAGCTTCGACCACAAGCAGGCCCTCTGTTGTTCTTCCAAGGCTTTGTTTAGGAACTGCCACGTAAAAAGTCTTAAGTATTTATTTGTTGGAGTAAGTGAAAAACAATGTTATAGAAACAACAGTGATTCCAGCTGGGAGAGGATTGTACAACATGTGGAACTGGATTGGGATAAGTAGCCTCATGGGCTATCTTCCTCCTTTGGCAGTTCAGCTCCATGGGTCATAGAGCCAGAGATCCATGTTGTTTGTAGATCAGAACAGCAGACTTCCTGTAGGTTCTCAAGGTTTTCTTCCTTAGACGGACTGGGACGGGAGAGCAAAAGACCAGACTCGTAGGGTGGAGAGTGCACAGCAAGATTCAGGTTCAGCGAACATGTATTGAATGTCAGCTGCATTCCAGGCACTTTGCGATCACTTTCCCATGTTCCTCGTGTGAGATGACACTCCTCTACGTAGACATCATTAGCCCACTTTACTGATGAGGAAACTGAAGCTTAGAAAATGTAAATAATTTGACTCAGGCTACCTTGTGTACAGGCAAGGCTGAAATTTGAACTCAAGCCTCCAGACATTTAAGCCACCATAGGAACTTTCAAATAAATAGCCCCAAAGAGTAGATGGGTAGATGATTAAGTCTGAATCCTGTTTAAGATGGTTTCTCATGTCCCTTTTCTTCTTCTTTTTTAAAATTTATTTAAGTATAGTTGACTTACAAAACTATATACTTTCAGGTGTACAACATAGCGATTTTTATAGTTTTATAGATTATACACCATAAGAGTTATTATAAAATATTGACTATATTCCCTGTGCTGTACGTTACATCCCTGTGACATAGTTATTTTATAACTGCTAGTTTGCACCTCTTTTTTTCCTAATTGCATTTTTTATTGAAGTACAGTTAATATGCAATATTAAATAAGTTACAGGTATACAACATAGTGATTCACAATTTTTAAAGGTTATACTTCATTTATAGTTGTTATGAAATGTTGGCTATATTCCCTGTGTTGTACAACAGGTCCTCGTAGCTTATTTATTTTATACGTAATAGTTTGTACCTCTTAATCCCATACCTCTATCTGGCCCCTCCCCCTTCTGTCTCCCCACTGTTAACCACTAGTTTGTTTTCTATATCTGTGAGTCTGCTTCTTTTTTGTTATATTCACTAGTTTTATTTTTTAGCTTCCACTCATCTGTCCCTTTTCTGATCTCCAATAAAAAAAATCCACACAAACCATGGCAGATTCCAGTAAATCACAGAAGCCTCTATTTGGAAAGAATAGCTTTGTATTTGGGGAATAGAGGCACAGAGAAGACGAATGATTTACCCGTAGCCACATTGCCACTTGTGCAAAGCCAAGACTCAAAACCCTCAGGCTGAAGTCTTTCAGCACCCTCTTAATAACCAATATTCGAATGACATGGTAACTTTCCAGCAACTGGCTGTAGTCAAATAGATCTGCTTTAGATGAATCAAGGGAGTATTAAAGCATTGGTCCCCTGTCACTTAGATGGGGTGCTTGACCTAACCATGTAGGTGTGAAGTTGTAGCAGGATGCAATCACCTATATTATTCCACAAAACCAGTTTAATAACTGGGGGTCTGTGTTTGGACTGGACATGTGGGACTTCAGGAATGTATTTTCAGTTCCTTAACTCTGTTCCTTCTAATATGAATGAGTGACAAGGTCATTCATGAGCATGATGTTCCTGGTGCTAAACCTCTGGCATCCTTTGCCTGTGCCCTGAGGCTGGCCCTTGAGTTGTGTGACTGAATGTCATTGTTCTTGCTTCACAGGGACTATATCAAAACCTGGTTGGGAAGGGAGAGGGAAGCAGAGTCGGAAAGATAAAACTAGTATATACGTATACAGGCCCTTTTTTGTAAATCTTCATTTAAGCCTAGAAAATGTTCTGTGAAGTAAGCAATACCCCCATTTTCATAGATGGAACACTGAAACTCAGTGATATAATATAGTTTGTCCACGTTTCTAAGTGGAGTGAATGGTGAAGCTTTGCTTTAAACTTGGATTTCTAACTTTGAAGTTCATATTCTTTTTTACCCCTCTGTGTTATATATCCCTAAAGTATAGAAAACAATGCATTCTTATTTAGTAGATTTTGTTTTTACAATAGAGAGACTTCACACTGGTTGTTCTGGTCATCTCTGTCTGAACTTTTAAGCATATGAAATTTTGGAGTTTCATCTATGTACCAATTGTAACACATCCCTCAAACATTTATAGAAAACTTAGGCGGGTGGAGGGAGGAGAGAAATAAGTGAGGGAGATTGCGGTACAAACTTTGAGTTACAAAGTGAGTCACAGATATGAAATGTACAGTGTGGGGAATATAGGCAATAATTATGTAAAATCTTTGGTGACAGATGGTAACTAGATTTATTGTGGTGATCATTTTGAAATGTATAGAAATATTGAATCACTATGTGGTATACCAGGAGCTAACATAGTGTTGTAGGTCAATTATACTTCAAAAACAAACAAACAAACTCATAGAAAAAGAGATCAGATTTGTGGTTACCAGAGGTGGGGGGGTGGGGGAATTGGAGGAAGGTCGTTAAAAGTTACAAACTTACAGTTATATGATAAATAAGTACTAGGGATGTGATGTACAACACGATAAATATAATTAACACTGCTATATGTTATATTTGAAAGTTGTTAAGAATAAATCCAAAGAGTTCTCATCACAAAGAAAAAAACTTTTTTTCTATTTCTTTAATTTTGTAACTATATGAGATGATGGATGGTCACTAAACTTACTGTGATCATTATTTCATGATGTATGAAGTCAAATCATTATGCTGCATACCTTAAACTTATACAGTGCTGTATGTCAAGTACATCTCAGTAAAACTGGAGGAAAAAATATTTATAGAGAACTTTCTTTAATGGACTGTACTAGGCATTACAGAAAATAAAGATGAAAATTCTGTTCTCAAGTTGTAAAGTATGGGATGTAAAATGTAAAGTTAAATAAGCTGAATGTAATGCAATAAGTAGCAAAGGCCACTGGAGAGACACTGCCCAGGCACTTGGGCAGTTAGAGGAGAGCTTTTAGACAGGAGCCCAAATACCAAAGTATGCCTAGGTTACCTTGAGTCCCTGAGCAGGTTGTCCAATCCATTCTTAACACTCTTTCTGTTTTCTTTTTTCCTTTTTTTTTACATACTTTAAAAAAAATTTTTTTTACTGGCGTATAATTGATTTACAGTGTTGTGTCGGTTTCAGGTGTACAGCAAGGTGAATCAGTTACACATATACATATATCCACTCCTTTTTTAGATTCTTTTCCCATATAGGCCATTACAGAGTATTGACTAGAATTCCCTGTGCTGTACAGTAGGTCCTTATTAGTTATCTATTTTGTGCGCGTATATGTCAATCCCAATCTCCCAAAACACTCTTTCAACAAGACAACAAAAGTAGAGAAAAACCGAATTAAATGTGAACACCAAAAATGAGCGCTCTAACAGATCTAGAAATTTTACAGGAAAGGCACAGGAACATGTGAAAATTCAGAGGGATTCAATATAAAAAACCTTGGTTAATAAAATTTTTTTAAACCTCTGATAAAATGGTTACCAGTGGCTTGCTGGAACCACGTTTCAATGTGGTTATTAGCCATCTTTCATAGATACACCAAAGTTCAAATTAAATGCAAAAGCTTATTCAAAGATAAATAAATTACAAAGTATTTTGCTTAACTTAGTGTGATCCTTGGTGAAAATTCTAGGATGGATCTCCTGGTTGAATTTAGACCTGCCACAATCCTGGGTATTTATACAAAGAGCCCATGGAATTACCTACAAACAGAAAAATGTCTAAATGAAGCAGTAATCCCCAGAAACTCTGCTATACCCTTCTCATCGAATTCCATCACCTTAGATGGTATTATCAGATCTTATCTCTTGATTAACTTTCTCCTACTTTTCTCTCTTGATTGGAAAAAGGACTGAATGAACTCAACCAGGGTTCCCACAAAACTAGTTGGGAGAGATAGACAAGTAGTGTATGTAACTAAGTACTTCACCAGACTGTGTTAGTGAATATTTGATAGTCAGTTGTCAGCTATCTGTAGTGCTGTGAAGTTACTCAAAGGATAGTGAAGTGGTCCTCACTCTTAGGATGCTTAGAGAAGCATCTGTGGTAGGCAGAATAATGGCCCAACCAAAGACATCCAAGCCCTCGTCCCCAGAACCTATGACTTTGTTACCTTACGGGGCAAAAGATGTCGTTAGAGGTTAAGGACCTTGAGATGAGGAGATTAGTCAAGATTATCCAGGTGGGCCCAACCTAAGCACATTCCCTAAAAGTGAAGAACCTTTTCTGGCTTTGAAAATGGAGAAAGAGGGATCCTGAGCCAATGATACGGGTTGCCTCTTGAAGCTGGAAAAGGCAAGAAAATATCCTCCAGAAGGAATGCTAACACACTGATTTTGGCCCATTGAGATCCATGGTGGACTTTTAACCAACCATCATATAATAAATTTGTGTTGTTTTCAGACACTAGGTGAATGGTAATTTATTACAGCAGCAGTAGATAACTAATGGAGAATTTGAAAAGTTAATTAGCCAACTAGAGCTATTTCTGGGAAAGAGAGTTTTCACCAGGTTGGTGTTACCTAGAAAGATATAACAAGGAGGTGTGGAAATTTAGCTGAGCCTTCAAGAATAAACAGTAATACAGTAGAGGGGGAGCACTAGAGCATTCCAGGATAAAGGGGGAATCAGGGATATACAAAGCATCCTTGGAATCAGTAACTAGGCCAGTCAGGGGGAAAAAAGAAAGGTTTATATAAGATAGTATTCATAGGTGGGAGGAAAGAAGCCTTCAAGTTAGGTTTAAGAGATGGAACATTTAGCGCTTGAAGTTTGAATTCGTTTCATAGAATGCTGGTTTTCACACTGTGTCATTTGGGACTTGGAGATATGTCAGGGGATAGCAAAGCATGATTCCTGATACTCCAGCATCCTTCCCCTCCTCCTACCAGAGCAGCTCTGTTCTTACGCGTTGCGGGGTTGGTGATTGCGCCCACCACCCACCCCTGTTCTTACCTGTTTTATGAATAGGGGATCTGCTTAGATTTTGCTCCAAAAAAGATTCTACTACTTTAAAACAGTAAGTGAGGAAAATTAAGTGGCTGGTGGAACAGCCGCAGTGGGTTCCTTCTCCAGCCAGTGCCCTGCTGCTTTCTTGCTTTCCTCAAGATTGTTTCTATTTAACCCTTTACACTTTTTAAGATAAATATAACAAATGTCTAATTTTACAATTAAATTACTTTTACAATCACTCTTGCAGACTATGTCTTGGTATTCTGACTTAAAAAGAAAAAAGATATCACCTAAAGATGAAGCCTGTTATATTCAACTGTGTACTTTCCTGCATACATACCCATATAAAAGGAACCATAAATGTTCTTATACCTGGCTTTTTCTTTTGCCAGATTTTATCTTTCCCTGTCTCTGGCAAATATTACTGTACCATTTTTATTTAGTTCAGGTATAGTATATAATACTGGGTACATATAAATATACCCATAACCAGTTCCCTATCGTTGGACATTCAAATTTGTTTTTCTAATTTTTACCTGTAAGAAACAATTTTACAATGGACATTCTTGCAGCTAAAGCATTGTACTTATCCTTTCATTAGCAAAAAATAGGTATTTCTTATATTTCTTACCTATAATCAGATTTTTAGCTGTCCTTTAGATGCACAGATATGAAATTAATGTTAAAAAATTTCATCTTTTTGGATCTGTATCCCAAAGCAAAGGAAATAAAAGCAAAAATAAACAAATGGGACCTAATTAAATTTAAAAGCTTTTGCACAGCAAAGGAAACAATCAACAAAACAAAAAGACAACCTACTGAATGGGAGAAGATATTTGCAAATGATATGACCAATAAGGGGTTAATATCCAACATATATAAACAGCTCATACAACTCAATATCAAAAACAAAAAAACCCAACCCGATTTAAAAAAGGGCAGAAGACCTGAATAGACATTTTTCCAAAGAGGACATGCAGATGGCCAACAAGTACATGAAAAGATGCTCAACATCGCTAATCATCAGGGAAATACAAATCAAAGCCAAACAATGAGAAATACAAATCAAAACAATGAGATATCACCACACACCTGTCAGAATGCCTGTCATCAAAAAGAACACAAATAACAAATGTCGGCGAAGATTTGAAGGAAAGGGAACCCTCGTATGCTGTTGGTGGGAATATAAGTTGGTGCAGCCACTGTGGAAAACAGTATGGAGGTTTCTCAAAAAAACTAAAGATAGAACTACCGTATGACCCAGCAATTCCATTCTTGGGTATATATCCAAAAAATAAAACAAAAAACACTAATTCGAAAAGATACATGCACCCCAATGTTCACAGCAGTATTATTTACAATTGCCAAGGTATGGAAGCAACCTAAGTGTCCATCAACAGATGAATGGATACAGAAGATTTGATACACACAAACACACACACACCACACACATACATACATACATACATACATATACAATAAATACTACTCAGCCATAAAAAAGAATGAAATTTTGCCATTTACACAACATGGATGGACTTGGAGGGCATTATGCTAAGTGAAATAAGTCATATAGAGAAAGACAAATACCGTATGATATCACTTATATGTAGAATCTAAAAAATACAACAAACTAGTGAATAAAACAAAATGAAGCAGACTCGCAGATATGCAGAACAAACTAGTGATTACCAGTGGTGGGGGGCAATATCAAGGTAGGAGATTTTTTAAAAATCACGTATGTGAAACTTTTGAAAATTGTAAAGCACAATAGAATTGAAAGAATCTTTCATTCAATAAAGAGAAAAAAAGATACTAATGTCTTCAATGTTGTTCATTATTTTACTGAGGGATAACACATGTGCAGTAAAATGCATACATCTTAAATATACTGCTTGATGACATTTTACACGTGTGAACACCCATTTGAATACCCCCCAGATTAAGATATAGAACATTTCTGGCATCTGAGAAAGCTCCTGTGTTCCCCTTACCAGCCAAAAGCCCCAGTCCTCAGAGGTAACCACTATTCTGACTCTTCTCACCATTGATTAGTTTTGCCTGTTCATGAACTTCATATAAGTGGAATCATACAGTGTGTATTCACTCTTTTAGTCTGGTTTCCTTTGTGCAGTATGCTTTTGAGAGTCTTCCATGTTGCTACGGTGGTGTAAATAGTTCCTTTTTATTGCTGAGAAGCATTCTACAGTCTAGATATGCTCTACTTTGTTCATCCATTCTCCGGCTGATGTGCATTTGGCTTGCTTCCAGTGTTTGGTTATTATGAATAAAGTCGCTTTGTACATTCCATTCTCCATCTTTGATGTGCACTCATTTCTCTCAGGTACACAACTTAGAGTGGAATTGCTGGGTCATAAGGATGTTATGCTTAATTTTATCAGAAACTGCCAACAGTTTTCCAGGTGCTTATAACACTTTACACTCTGCTTGGAGAGGCATAAATATTCTGGTTGTTCAAAATCCTAGCCTTCGGTTCTTTGAGAAGATAAACAAAATTGATAAACCATTAGCCAGACTCATCAAGAAAAAAAGGGAGAAGACTCAAATCAATAGAATTAGGAATGAAAAAGGAGAAGTAACAACTGACACTGCAGAAATACAAACGATCATGAGAGATTACTACAAGCAACTCTATGCCAATAAAATGGACAACCTGGAAGAAATGGACAAATTCTTAGAAATGCACAACCTTCCGAGACTGAACCAGGAAGAAATAGAAAATATGAACAGACCAATCACAAGCACTGAAATTGAAACTGTGATTAAAAATCTTCCAACAAACAAAAACCCAGGACCAGATGGCTTCACAGGCAAATTCTATCAAACATTTAGAGAAGAGCTAACACCTATCCTTCTCAAACTCTTCCAAAATATTGCAGAGGGAGGAACATTCCCCAACTCATTCTACGAGGCCACCATCACCCTGATTCCAAAGCCAGACAAAGATGTCACAAAGAAAGAAAACTACAGGCCAATATCACTGATGAACATAGATGCAAAAATCCTCAACAAAATACTAGCAAACAGAATCCAATAGCACATTATAAAAGGATCATACACCATGATCAAGTGGAGTTTATTCCAGGAATGCAAGGATTCTTCAATATATGCAAATCAATCAACGTGATACACCATATTAACAAATTGAAGGAGAAAAACCATATGATCATCTCAATAGATGCAGAGAAAGCTTTTGACAAAATTCAACACCCATTTATGATAAAAGCCCTGCAGAAAGTAGGCATAGAGGGAACTTTCCTCAACATAATAAAGGCCATATATGACAAACCCACAGCCAACATCGTCCTCAATGGTGAAAAACTGAAAGCATTTCCACTAAGATCAGGAACAAGACAAGGTTGCCCACTCTCACCATTGCTGTTAGCCACAGCAATCAGAGAAGAAAGAGAAATAAAAGGAATCCAAATCGGAAAAGAAGTAAAACTGTCACTGTTTGCAGATGACATGATACTATACATAGACAATCCTAAAGATGCTACCAGAAAACTACTAGAGCTAATCAATGAATTTAGTAACGTAGCAGGCTACAAAATTAATGCACAGAAATCTCTTGCATTCCTATACACTAATGATGAAAAATCTGAAAGAGAAATTATGGAAACACTCCCATTTACCATTGCAACAAAAAGAATAAAATACCTAGGAATAAACCTACTTAGGGAGACAAAAGACCTGTATGCAGAAAACTATAAGATACTGATGAAAGAAATTAAAGATGATGATACCAACAGATGGAGAGATATACCATGTTCTTGGATTGGAAGAATCAACATTGTGAAAATGAGTATACTACCCAAAGCAATCTACAGATTCAATGCAATCCCTATCAAACTACAACTGGCATTTTTCACAGAACTAGAACAAAAAATTTCACAATTTGTATGGAAACACAAAAGACCCCGAATAGCCAAAGCAATCTTGAGAACGAAAAATGGAGCTGGAGGAATCAGGCTCCCTGACTTCAGACTATACTACAAAGCTACAGTAATCAAGACAGTTTGGTACTGGCACAAAAACAGAAACATAGATCAATGGAACAGGATAGAAAGCCCAGAGATAAACCCAGGCACATATGGTCACCTTATCTTTGATAAAGGAGGCAAGCATATACAGTGGAGAAAAGACAACCTCTTCAATAAGTGGTGCTGGGAAAACTGGACAGGTACATGTAAAAGTATGAAATTAGAACACTCTCTAACACCATACACAAAAATAAACTCAAAATGGATTAAAGACCTAAATGTATGGCCAGAGACTATAAAACTCTTAGAGGAAAACATAGGCAGAACACTGTATGACATAAATCACAGCAAGATCCTTTTTGACCCACCTCCTAGAGAAATGGAAATAAAAACAAAAATAAACAAATGGGACCTAATGAAACTTACAAGCTTTTGCACAGCAAAGGAAACCATAAACAAGACCAAAAGACAACCCTCAGAATGGGAGAACATATTTGCAAATGAAGCAACTGACAAAGGTTTAATCTCCAAGATTTACAAGCAGCTCATGCAGCTCAATAACAAAAAAACAAACAACCCAATCCAAAAATGGGCAGAAGACCTAAATAGACGTTTCTCCAAAGAAGATATACAGATTGCCAACAAACACATGAAAGAATGCTCAACATCATTAATCATTAGAGAAATGCAAATCAAAACTACAATGAGATATCATCTCACACCAGTCAGAATGGCCATCATCAAAAAATCTAGAAACAGGGCTTCCCTGGTGGCGCAGTGGTTGAGAACCTGCCTGCCAATGCAGGGGACACGGGTTCGAGCCCTGGTCTGGGAAGATCCCACATGCCGCGGAGCAACTAGGCCCGTGAGCTACAATTACTGAGCCTGTGCGTCTGGAGCCTGTGCTCCGCTACAAGGGAGGCCGCGATAGTGAGAGGCCCGCGCACCGCGATGAAGAGTGGTCCCCGCTTGCCGCAACTGGAGAAAGCCCTCGCACAGAAACGAAGACCCAACACAGCCATAAATAAATAAATAAATAAAAATTAAAAAAAAAAAATCTAGAAACAATAAATGCTGGAGAGGGTGTGGAGAAAAGGGAACACTCTTGCACTGTTGGTGGGAATGTAAATTGATACAGCCACTATGGAGAACAGTATGGAGGTTCCTTAAAAAACTAAAAATAGAACTACCATACGACCCAGCAATCCCACTACTGGGCATATACCCTGAGAAAACCATAATTCAAAAAGAGTCATGTACCAAAATGTTCATTGCAGCTCTATTTACAATAGCCAGGACATGGAAGCAACCTAAGTGTCCATCATCAGATGAATGGATAAAGAAGATGTGGCACATATATACAATGGAATATTACTCAACCATAAAAAGAAACGAGATGGAGTTATTTGTAGTGAGGTGGATGGAGTTAGAGTCTGTCATACAGAGTGAAGTCAGTCAGAAAGAGAAAAACAAATACAGTATGCTAACACATATATATGGAATCTAGGGGGAAAAAAAAGGTCATGAAGAGCCTAGTGGCAAGATGGGAATAAAGACACAGACCTACTAGAGAATGGACTTGAAGATATGGGGAGGGGGAGGGGTAAGATGTGACAAAGAGAGAGAGTGGCATGGACATATATACACTACCAAATGTAAAATAGATAGCTAGTGGGAAGCAACCACATAGCACAGGGAGATCAGCTCTGTGCTTTGTGACCACCTAGAGGTGTGGGATAGGGAGGGCGGGAGGGAGGGAGATACAAGAGGGAAGAGATATGGGAACATATGTATATGTATAACTGATTCACTTTGTTATAAAGCAGAAACTAACACACCATTGTAAAGCAATTATACTCCAATAAAGATGTTAAAAAAAAAAAATCCTAGCCTTCACTTGGTATTTCCAGTCTTATTTATTTATCTATTCATTCATTAATGCATGCATGACATCATGGTGGGTATGTTGTGGTGTTCTTTTTTGTTTATCTAAAAAAAATGTATGTCTAAAATGACCCTAAATAGCTGGGTTTGAGAACATTTTGATTTTATATAATGAAAGAAAGTGTTAATATACTCTATACTTAATCCTACATTTCCATAGGTAAAAAAGCCAAAAAAAAACCAAACAAACAGAAAAATCCTGCATATACAGGCCAATTAAATAAATTATTTTTTCCTCTATTTATTTAAAATAAGACTAGTAATTAGATTCTCAGTTTCATGGTTTGGCTTTTAAATATAAATGTTTTGCTTTAAGTTAAAATTTCAAGACTCAGTCTGTCCTGGGTTAATACAGTTTATGCTGCCACAAGCAGAATTGCTCCTTCTCCCAATTAAGCAGACATTCCAATTTTTGTTGCCTTCATCTCTGCTTTAGATTTCGCTGGTCATCATTTACTTCTGATATTTAGTAAAAGCCAGGCAGTTGGGAGTCCTGGTTCCTTTAGAGAAGACATACACTATACTTGCCTTATAGGACTGGCTGATTGCTTCAGTGTTGGATGGGGAGATAATTCATTTTCATGGTTTTTATGGCAACATCATTGGATCCTATCATTTTCACAGTCTGGTATGGACTCCATTTCTTTCTTTTCAGATCCCATGAAGACAGGTCCAGAAACCTCTAAATAGCACACTGAAAAAATTAGGCATGACTAAGCCACAGTAGCTCAAGGGAACAATTTTGCAAAACTTTCTCTCATCCTTTGGCCCAGTTATTTGGCGTAGAGCTCTTCCAACATTGCTCTCCCAACAGAGGCCTGACTCTTAATCTGTATCAGATGCAAGGAGGAAAGCCTGGAGTTTATTTTGGACTTCATGATAGATTAGAAAATCAGCAAATGCAGAGTTTCTTTCTTGCTGTTGGCAAATGGTTGTATTTTGTTTTGACTCTTCTACTGCTCTCCTGTAGCTCAGAGTTCTGTTGGGGTCTGTTGTTCTACAGAGCCTGGGATAGTACCACACCCAGTAGGTGCTTTGATAAAAACATTTCGGTGATAATATTATCCCACCAGGGTTGAAATGTAACTCTCCCATAGAACTGAGAGGAGATGTGTTAGCCCTAGGACTTCAGGGAAATATGTAAATTCTCCCTCCCTCTGTGTCTCCCTCACAGACAATAGAAATGTGCCTTTCCCTTAATATAGTTCCTAAGAAGATGGAAAAAGAAAAATTTTATATTAGGAACAAAATCGAGCAGATGAGCTAAGATTGTATGCATTCATTTTAATCTTTCTTACTGTTTGTAAATTACAAGCTGTAAAACATGATGCTCTGTGTGGCATTTAGCAAGTTGCTTAACCTCTCTGTACTTCTTTCTTTATGAGAGGTGGTACTAATGATATCCAAGGACCCTCTCAGGTCAGAGGTCAACAAGTGACCACCTAGCACGGTGTCTAAGAGCATCACTCAGGATACTTAGTAGATGTGTGACATCTGAGTAAGTTACTCACTTTCTTGGTGCCCTATGTAAGATGGTGATAACTATAGCACCCTCCCACCCCCACCAGCTACCATGATTCAGTGAGGCAGAAAAGCACTTCCAGTTCCTCCTGGCGAAGAGTAGTTTCTCTGAAGTGTTAAGTAAGAGATCCCTGTAATATCTGTGCCAATTTGAACTTTTTAACATCATTTCCTAAGAAGTATCTTTTGACATTCTTACTGGGATGTGAAGGAAGACAAATCACTTTTTATTTAATGTAGTGCTTTAATTTCATTGAAATAAATTTCCAAATCAAATTATATTAAATATCCAGAGATATTTTAGAAAATACAAACTAGTAAGAAGAAGAAAATAATTAAGTGACTTATATGCTTGCCACCCAAATATAATCATTTTGTTTTGTTTCCAATCAGGCTTTGATTTTTTTCTTTTCTATTCATAGGTTAGCTTCATTTATTTTCCAAGTTATAATCATTCTCTATAAACCATTTTGATTCCTAATCTTTTCATTAATCATCAGTCATAAGCATTTTCCTGTTATTACCTGTGATTAATTAAACATCACCTCACTGGTTGCATAATCATTTTAAATAGATACTTTTTGATTTATCTTTTGCCAGATTGTTGCATATCATGGTTGTTTATGATTTTTCAGCCCTATAAATAGTGCTGCAATAACTATCATGTTCGAACTTAAGTTTACAGGGTTCATTATTTCTTTAGGGTAGATTTCCAAAAGTAGAATTATTGGGTTAAAGGATATGAATATTTTGAAGAACTTGAGTTTGCCATGTAACTTTCCAAAATTGTTGCTAATAGTAATGTATTGGGATGTCTATTTCATCATATTCCAACAACATTGATTACTATCTTTTTTCTAATCTGTGCCATTTGTAGGCAGCTTCTGTAGTACTACTACTGTTTTAATTTGTGTTTCACTATTGGGTGCCTAACAATTTGGTCATGGACTTGCTTAGTAAAGGTATTTGCTCTTTCAGGAAATGTCTGTTCATGTCCTTAACCTGATTATTAGGAGTGTTGGTGTCTTCCTCGCTAATTTGTGTGAGTTCTTTTAAAGAAAAGAACACAGCCTACATGTGAAATATTTGCTAAGAATATTTCCTCTTGTATTTTTGCCTTTTATTTTGGTTATGATCTTTCAAAACCATGCAAAAATAAATGAGTGTAGATAGCTAAATTGGTAGTAATTTTCTGTTGCCATTTCTTCTATAATTTCTAAGTTTAGAAGCTCTTCACTTCGTGGAAGTTGGGTAATTATTCAGTTCTGTTTCCCTCTGGTTTTTCTAGGAGTTTGCATATGTATTTATCTATCTATATCTATACTTAATGCCTTTATAGAAATTTAAATGCTTTTAAAGAAAAAAAAAAAAACGTTTATTTCCTTAGTTTTCTTTTGTCAGGTGAGCCATTGCTATAGCCTGGACTCAAACCTAAATCCCTTGACATTTCAATACTTGGTTAGAAAAGCCTGTGGTTTCAGTGGCTTCGGTAATATTCCCCAGTGGTGCAATTATACTAATGAGGATCACTGTCAGGGAGTATTTGTTAAATGCTCCCTGTATGAGGCAGCATCTAGTCATGATAGGTGGACTCCTTGCTGTAGAAGAGATTGTGGTCAGAGATGGAAACCTGTGATGCTCAGTAGACACTTACTGAGAAAGCCTCTGATGTGAGAGATGCAGCAAGTGACTTCCCTGCTCTGTCCTCAGTCTCCTCATCTGGGAAATGAATGAGTTGAACTACATGATTTCTAAGGAGCTCTGCAGCCCTGAGATTGCTGGGTTTGGTGTACAGAGACCCACGTGTGTACAGACAGCTGTGTAAAGGTGAAATGGCCTCTGTCTACATTGGTTCACCATCTGTTTTCCAATTTGCAGCATCCTAGGCTTGGCTTGTTTACACTTGGAGAGACAGGCAAGCAAGGACTGATAAGAATAATAAGGAGGAATTATAAGTGCCAGACAGTCCAAAGGCAACTTCCCCTTTAGAGGAACCTCCACATCAGTTAAGTGGTCCTGGAAAATTGGCTGCTAGGAAAGATGGCACTGATTACTCACACTTATATATTGATAATCACCTCTTAAAAGATTTCCTTGGTTTCTTAAAGCACCATGGCCACTAAACCTTGTTGTTTGTAAAGGTGCACAATTCCTCATCAAAACCTTGGTCCCAGATGTGTTTTAAAATTCAGAATTTTTCTGAGTTCAGAAATGCTGTATATAGTACATGAACTAAATATTATAATATCCACAAATGGGACTTGGGGCAGTATCCCTAATCAAACATATTAATATTTTTGCAGCAGGATGCATGAAGATTCACAGTAAGTTCGATAAATAATGACTATAGGTAACCCCACTTCGTTTCGTGGCAGGTTTTGCCATCAAATGAGGTACAAAAACATCTTTTTGTTTCCTTGGCTTTTTGGATCTTGGAAAGTGGATAAGGGATTGTGGGTCTGAGTAACCCTTTCTAATTCGCCAGAGAAGACTCACCTCCTCAAAGCTCAGATCCACTCAGAAGGTTTCCCTCTGCAGAAACCTTCCACAGCAGTTCCTGGCAAAGAGACACTGGGACCCAGACCCCATCTGGCATTAAAGGCCTTTCATCCTGTCTGCCATCCAGTAACCCCTCCCCACAAGCCACTCACTTGGGCCACAGCCATACTTACCTGCTTCGACATATTCCAGACTTGTTTACTCCTGGCACTTCTGTTTAGCTGGTCCCCTCTATCGGTGACACACTTGTGTTCTACTGCTCCTCGTTCCCGGCCCAGCTTTTTTTCTGCTGTTCATCTTCACTGCCTTCCAGGCTCCCCTCCAGGAGGTCCTCCTAGATTTCCCTGTTTGGGGTGACTCTTTCACTCTTTTGTTCACTCTTTTGTTCACTCTTTTGTTCCGTATCTTTATTATGGCACCTATCAAAGACTGCCTGGTATTAGAATAGCTTGTGTGTGTGTGTATCCTCTACTAAATTATGAAGCCCTAGAATAGTGGTTCTTGAACCATAATATGCATGAAATGCTGCTTGTTACAGTACCGATTCCTGGGTTCCCCCTTCCCCTCCTAGGAGATTCTTTTTCAGCAGGTTTGAGTGAGATCCAGGTAACTGCATACTAATAAACCTCTAATAATTTAAACTGTTCTATTTCGTCTCCTTGACTATCAGGAGCTCGACAGCAGATTCTGTTCTTAAAACAAGAAGCCACCCCAGGACTCCAGAATCAGAACCTAAGCCCAAATTGTGGCCTTAACATCAATCCACACACAAGTGCTTGCCTTTGTTTTTCTTGTCTTATCTCTTCTCCTTTGTGTAACTCCATTAGAAATTAAATCTATAACAGATGATGGTGATTATGGGATAGTCTCTAGTAACAAGTATATAGGCAGTTTCTTGGTAGAGCAAAACTGGAGTCAGTTATGCCTTTAGGAACATCAAAGTGTGGGAAACACGGGACTTCCCTGGTGGTCCAGTGGGTAAGACTCCATGCTCCCAATGCAGGGGGCCCAGGTTCGATTCCTGGCCAAGGAACTAGATCCCACATGCATGCTGCAACTAAGAAGTCCACACACCGCAACTAAAAGTTCCCACATGCTACAACCAAGACCCGCGCAACCAAAATAAATAAGTAAATTAAAAAAAAAAAAAAAAAAGTGTGGGAAACGGCCGTGGCCAATGCAAAACCATCTAAGTGCCAGCAGACTGACAGGTTGATAATCGATCTGGGGATACTGGATTATGGACTTGAAGGGCTGAAGAATTCATCTGTGGCATCCTCTGCCTAAGACAGTCATTTCAGAAGTTCTGCTGCCTATTCTGCATTTAGATTTCTGAGGTTGGACAGAGCCTACCAAAGATACCCCAGAGTGTTCTCTTTTGGTTTCTGATAAGAATGATGTTGATGAACATAAGTATTCATGTAACTGATGTTCAGTGAGCTCTGTGTGCTGGAACTGTGTTAATCACTTTACATAAACTACCTCATTTAATCCTCAGGATGGCTCTAAGAGGAAGTATATTCATTGCCTCATTTACTAGTGAGGACCCCCATGCCCAGAGAGGTTAGGCAGTGTGTCCGTGGTAACACAGCTAATGAGAAGTGGGGCAGGGATGTCAGCCCACGTGACCTGACTCCAGAGCCCACGCTCTTTAATTGTTCCAGCTGCCACTTTTGAAGTTCTCAGCGTCCTGACTTAGTATTGTAATTGGAACAGCGCTTTATCTTATGTGCACATGAGAGAATTTATTTTTTTTCAGTTGTATCTTTGAGTGTGTAGTGTGTGAATGAGTATAACTTCCATTCTGTGTGTATCTGGACGGCTACTAGGCATCATCTGGCATATGGGCAGCTTGCCCAACACAAGGACACACCACCAGGAGTGGCTGGGTGCTGTCGCAGCTCTTTAGAGAAGAGAAGGGCAGCTCCAAGTTGCACTTTCCCTGAGCATGAATGCCAGTGTGCCTAGCCTGCGGTTCAAGTCAGAGAGAAAGAAGGGCAGTCTACATGAAATGTAAGCACGTTACATTTAATTCACTTCTAATTGCTCTTAATGGGACAAATAGAAAGGGATAAAGAGGGTAACATGTGGGAATTCCCTGTGACTTCTTAAATTAGTTTCATGGCTGTAGTCAATCAAATGGTCATTTCAGTAGGAAAGAATCTGGACGGTTTTATGTTCTGTACCTTGCTCCTTTGCTATTGATGTTGGAAAATGTCACTATCTTGACCAACTATAAATTAGACTGATTTCAGTGAGGAAAGCATTTCTTGGAGGCATTGAGGTGCTTAACACACTGACCATGGTTGGGATTGAGATGAAAATAGATATTGACTTGGCATTATTTACTTAGAATCTTATTTTAGAGGTCAGGACTAATACCTGAGAGGTAGAGAAAAATCTCCAGACAGGCTCAAGGCAAATATCATAAAGCTGCTGGCATATAGCAAAGAAAAAGCTGGGGAAAATTTCCTGAGCATTAGTTTAAAAAGACAAGAAATAAAGAGAAGTGTTAGAATGGGAAATTTTTTAAGTTTCTAGGAAGTTATACAAGCAGGAAGGTACATTCTCCATCAGCTTTTCATCTGCCACCTTATAGCGCAATGCACGAGTTCCATGGTTAGGTAGAGAGCGGGGCTGTCCCCTGCCCCGCTGGCCTATAGGGAAGTTATTCAAGCGTGAGTAGAGTTGTGAGACGTGGGTAAGTAAGTACCCAATAAAGCATACACGTGTGGGCAAAGCCAGCTCTCAGACTATGAATATAGTCAAAAGAAAATGCAGTGTGTTCTGTGAATTTGACTATGCGGAATCTGATTAGAGCTCTTCTAACCAGCATTAACTTCCTGTTCCTAGGAGACCAGCCTGCTCTGCTTCTCCTCCAGTTAACTAGGCTGTCTCTGGTCCTCTGCCCCCTCCACCCTGCCAGGCTGCCTATTAAAATATTTCCACCTGACCTGAATCCAGGCGTCACACAGCACCTCCTGGCTTCCCTCCCGTGAATGACTATCAACTATATCACCCTCTATCTCTTTCCCTGAGCTAGAAACCTTAGAATTGAACTTGGTCTCCCAATTTTTTTTCACCTTTTACGTTTATGTCAGTTACCAAATCCTCGTCATTCTGCATTGTTTGTTTCAGACCTGCGTCTTCTCTCTTGTGAAACACCAGGATGCTTTCCAAATTGATCTTTTGTCTTTTTTGTCCCTTTCCGTTCAGGAAATCATCAACTCTGCCAGAATGTTTTTATTTCTCAAATGCAAACCTAAGTAAAATAGTCCTGCTTAATTTCTGAAACAAAACCCAAATTCTCCAGCATGCCTTAATCAGGTCCCATGCTGCTTTCACCGTAGAGCCTATAGACATGTGCTTTTTCTTTTCCTCTGGTTTGATGCTGTATGCATATTTTTATTATCCTTGACTGTGATTTTTATTCTTATTTATATTTTATCATTATTTTATATTTTATGGTCTTTCTGTAAGATGTCATTTGCCCAAAAGAGACATGACTGGATTGAAGTGCAAACCCAGATTTTACTGTAAATCTGGCTGATCCTTTACTGAGATTTGTGATCTTATACTTGAATGTCATTAGGGAGGTCTAGTCTCTAACTTAAGATTTCTTGGAAAATATTAATGGGGGAGGGCATATATTTTTATTCCCATTTGAACCCAGGAGAATGAAGTATCTGACTAGTGAGTATCCCTCCCAGCCCCAATTGCTATTTGTTGATTCTCTGTTGGTGTTTACTCACAAGATTTTAGTCGTAACAGGAAATCACAGATCCCTCTTAAATACCTTACATTTCACACAGATGGGCTTTGTTGTTGTTGTTGTTGTTGTATATACTCTTCATTCTGACGCTCTAAGTGTTTGATGGTCCCAACCTAGGAGGCAGCTGGCAGGTCAGAGCACACAGCCTCTGAAGCCAAATGGCTACATTATAATCACAGTTCTACCACCAACTAGCTGTGTGATCTTGGGTACATTCCTTCATTTCTGTGTGCCTCTATTTCTCCATCTGCAAAGTGGATTTAAGAGTGGTAAGTTTTTCAAACTTACGGTTACCAAAGGGGAAAGGAGGTAGAGAAATTAGGCGTTTGGGATTAACAGATACACACTACTGTATATAAAATAGATAACCAACAAGGACCTACTGTATAGCACAGGAAAATATATGCAATATCTTGTAATAACCTATAAGGGAAAAGAATCTGAAAAAGAAGAGATATGTATTTGTTGTTAGAGCTGTATTTAATCATGTGTAAGGTCAACCTCCCTTTGTTCTCCGTCAATATTTCTACCACTGGATCAAAATTAATCATTTGGGGACAGCCAGCATCTCTGGACATCTGAGCGGGCAGGCTGCACCGCACCGTCACCGGGAGGCTGAGATCACAGCGCCCCTTGCTGTTGAGATTCGGTTCCTGGGCCCTGGTCCTTGCTGCACGTCTCCCCAGAGAGCTCTTCAGAGCCGCAGAATGTGGAAAATGAGGCTCATTCTGCTCCCTTTCCTGGACTGCGGGAGTTCTATTTGCAGTAATTGATAGTTGAGAATGCGCAGGGTCCACTCGGCTCCCTCCTGGTTCCCTCCAAGCCCCCTCTCGGTGACATCTTGGCAGCGTGCCGCACATTTGTCATCTTCCCTGGTGGCCGCCGAGGCTCAGCAGCTCTTCGGGCCGCGGGCCAGATGGAGCAGCGTGGGAGCCGCAGAGCCCAGAGGACTGCCGCTCAGGGATGTCAGGGCGACACCTGGGTCCAAGTGAGCAGGGTCAGACACCTGCTCAGGCGGTCGGCTCCAAATGCTCACAGCTGTGGAGCGGGAATGGGCCCTGCCCTTTGCATGACTGTTCTGGAAAGAGGGACTCTCGTTGGCAGGGTGTGGCTGGCACAGAATCAGGATCGCTTTCTGAGGATACAGCCCCATGTTTTCTTCCCTCTCAGAAATTTCTCATTAGAGGATAGGAGCATCTGGCTCATTTCCCAAGTCCTCTGGCAACCTCTGAAATTTCTAAAGCAAAGTAAACAGATACATAATAAAAAGCACACAAATACATAATAAAAAGTTGATTTAATTTAGAAATAAATACTACTCCCTAAACTCAGGATTTGTACCTAGACTTTTCTTTCTTTTCCCTTCCTCCCATCCTCCCTTCTTCCCTCCCTCCCTCCCTCCCTCTCTTCTTGTTTTCCTTCCCTTTCTCTACTTACCTCTTTCCTTCTTTTCTATTGTTTATGCATGAAGTGTTAATTGGCTGCCTGCATTGTATTAGACACTGTAAACATGTGGGTGAGCAAACAGACACTGCGCTATAGTCATAAAGACCTAGTGTGTGTGGGGTGAGGGGGACACAGTCAAATAATCTCAGAAATATGTAATTATACACTGAGAATAGGTACCAAGAAAGAAAACTGCTAAGAGCCATGGGCATTTATAAAGGGAGCCTGATCTGGGTTGGGAGTTGTGCAAAGGTTGTCCAGAGGATGTGACTTTCGAGCTGTCCTAGAAGGATGAATCAGAGTTAACAAAAAAGTGGAGGGGCAGGAAGGCAATTCCAGGAAGAGGAAGATTCATGCTTAAAGGTCATGAGATGGAAGAAGCAGTATATGTTTGAGACATTAGAATTTTTATGATGCAATGTCAGAAGAGAAGGATTGTTGTTCCATTAATCTTTTAATTTGTCATGGAGATTTTATATATTTGTAAAACAAATCAAAGTTTTACCTAAATATTTTTTCAGATAACTTTTTCTAAGTTATTAAGGAGATGGGGTGCCCTCAAGGCTAATACCAGTTTTGGGTGAAAAGTTTTCCTCTGTTTACTTAAATAGGATATAGTATTCAAAAGGATTCTAAGTAAATTTCTAGGGGGTCTCCTGACACTTTTCTTCCTTTATAGTATGGGGCAGGAGTGGGAGAGAATGAATTAATGGTGAAGTTTTAGTGTGAAATGAGATTGTGATCTTTTAGTCACCTCAGTAACATTGTCTTTTGTCAAACAGGCTACACATCACAAGATATAAACAGCGTAATTCAAGGGGTCATTAGTCCCCATTTATCCTACAGAGGGAGAAGCTCTGGGAGAGACAGATTTAAATTCCCAATTGATTGCCCTCTCCTTTTTTATTTTAATTTTTATTGAAATACAGTTGATTTACAATGTTGTGTTAGTTTCAGGTGTACAGCAAAGTGATTCAGTTTTATATATATATATAAATATTCTTTTTTTACATTCTCTTCTATTATAGGTTATTACAAGATATTGAGTATAGTTCCCAGTGCTATACAATAGGTCCTTGTTGGTTTTCTGTGCCCCATTCTTTTTTTAAACTGGGCACATTTTTGCCTGAAAATAAAATGTCCGTTAAGCCCATTTGAAGGACTCCATGATTGGTAGAGGCAGTCTTTTCTCCTGACTTGTTTTTGGGCTTTATTTGGACCCCAATTAACACAGTACCCAAACGTATCTGTGTATAAAAGTTATTATAAACCCTTCCTTAGGAAACTCCCTGAGAACGAGGGTATAACTGAACAAGAGGGAAACATGAGATACAAGAAACAGGGATTCAACACAGGAGAGAGATAAAGGGAAGTCTTGAAATGAGGGTCAATATGGAGCCCTTATGATCACAGCACACTAGGCACAAACAACTGCAAATGTTAGGAGTCTACCCTGATACTTGATTGATAACTTGGCTAGGTATAAAATTCCAACTTGGAATGATTTTCCTTTGAAATTTTTGAAGATGTAGCTCTACTGCATCCTAGCTTCCAGTATTGCTGTTGAGTAGTACAAAAGGTTCCAAATTATTGATCTTTCCTATATGATGTCTATTTTCTTTTTTTCTGAAAGCTTGTAAGATCTTTTGATCCCCAGTGTTATGAAATTTCACAATAATATATCTAGGTGTGGTCTCTTTTCATCTATTGTACTTGGACTCAGTGGCCTCCTTTAGTGTTGAAATTTATTTCTTTCAAATTTTCTTGAATCATTTTGTGCATGACCCCCTTTCCTCCCTTCTTCCCTCCCTCCCTCCCCTCCCTTTTACTTTTTCTTTTTCTTTCTGAAACTTGTTATTCGTATGTAGAGAACATTGTGATAAATGTGGTGAATTACCTCACATCCATTCCAACTTTCTTCTAGTTTACCTTTGGGTACCTCAGAGGCTGGAAAACTAAATACTATATATTTTCAGACTCTCTTGTATCTAGTGTTCTGGATGTGATTTAGATTCAACTGTACTTCTTCCTATTCTGTTGGCAAACATGGTCATGGAGGCTTTTTACCCTGGGACAGCATTAGCAGATACCCCAGTGTTTGGTCACTAGCTCTGTGAGGATCAGGAAGCAGGTTCCTTGCCATTCATTTTGCTTATATGGATTGTGGCAGGCACAGCCTGGCTTTGGAGCCAAGAGCAATAGCTGTGACTCTCTGATCCTGGCAACAGTAACATGCTTCTGTATTCAGCAGCTATATGTGGCAGTTTGCCACTTCAGGAGGGAGTCTCCTGATGTTACAAGTGGTTGCAGCTCCCTCTGTGGCTTGGTTCTTTGGTGTAGGTTGGGAGTTGTACTGAAAGCTCAATCCCAAATCTGTTTCTTTAGTCCTTCCAGTGATTATGCCATTTAATGTATTGTAAGAAATGATTCTGCTAAAACTAACAAGAATGGATTCTGTTATCTGCAGAGGACCCTTTGCAGTATGACACTCCTGGATTTGCTTCTCTAATTTCTTTTACTTTTTTTTCTGTCTTTCAGCTCTGTTTGTCTTTCATTTTTATATATATTTTATATTTTTATATGTAAAAATATATAATATTTGCTTTCCATATCTTCACTTGATTAGTTATTAAAAGTAATTGTGAAATGTGTGTCTTTAAACTGTGTGTTATTAGGGTTAATTGTGTGTGTGTGTGTGTCTAAAGTTCCTTAACTTTAGTTTCTAACCCTGCAATTGAGTAATTGAGTTTTTTCTAATTCATATGTACATACACATATAATATCTAAGTACATTTTTTCTTCTGTGAATGCTCCTATCTTATAGTGTCCTCTTCTTATTTTATCAGTAGATCACCTAATGTTATCTTTCTGAAGGTATTAATGATAGATTTTTTTTTTTTTCCTTTAAGTTTTCTTCTTTCAGCATAGTCCCTATTTTCTCCAAGCTGCTATTGACTGTCTGTTTTGGGTCTCTAACTCTGATACTAAAGGCTTGGCTCAGTGATTCTTGATTATCTGGTCATGTTTGAGAGAAACCCTGAACCTGTTGTTGGGTGTTGTTACCTGTAGGCTTCCCTGTAGAGCGGTCCAGTTGTGCTCTTTCATTGGGGGAACCCCTGATGTTGGCATCTTCATAGTTTGCTTCTTGTCCAGGTTAGATTCCCCAGAGACAGATGTCTAACAGTCTGCCTGTAAAGTATGGGCTAGCTACCAGGATCCTGGACGCTGAGTATGGAAACAGTAATAGGAGTCTAAGCATAAGTATGTGAATATTCTCTTTGAAGAAGAAAACAACAGCAACTGTTTTGAGCACTTTGCCTCACCCTAAACTGTGTCTAGTACAGAGAGGGTTGGAAAAGTCAGGCACACATCTGTAAGAGCAGAGCAGTGGATGAGCCGTCTAAATACTTCTAGAACAGGCTTTCAGTCATTTCTTCTATTTTAGCTCCATCTTTACCCCTACATTCAAAGGTGCCTGATGCCTTAAAATTCTCAGCTTTAGGGGGAGGTCCTCTGTCATAAATTGGTGTTTTTAAAATTTTTTTTTTATTTTTACTTCTTTAGCTTTTCCCCACTGCCAGCTCAAGTTTCAGCTTTCTTGGTCTCACTGTTTGTAGCCTGCAAAGTTTTGATGTGTGTTCTCTCCCATTTTCTGTTTCTTTGTGGGTTTATGCCTTTCAAACAAAATTCCGCTACTATCATTTTAGGCAGATTAAAGAGAGACTGTTAGTACAGGTGTGTGTGCAGACCCATGGTCTTGACCTGAGAGGTGTTTAACTTTTCTGTGACTCATGAGGAATAGAAGGGTATTGATTTGCTTTCCATATCTTCACTTGATTAGTTATTAAAAGTAACTGTGAAATGTGTGTCTTTAAACTGTGTGTTATTAGGGTTAATTGTGTGTGTGTGTGTGTGTCTAAGCTTAAAATAGAATGGAGAATAGCTGAAAGAAAGAAATGCTATGTGTCCTAAAATATACACTGATTTCTTTCCTTCTCTGCTGGTAGGACTTGCTTCAAGCTGCACTAGTACCAAAGATTTGTTCTTCAGTATGGTTTGAATATAGTTAATGGGAAGCATCTGCAGTCCACATCTCTGCCTTAAACCCTTAGTGTAGGGAAAGGAGTGGGGTTTTGGTATTCTTTTGTTATGTTTTATGTGATGGGAATTTATATTCACCATCCAAACGGCATGCGTTTTTGGCATTTACTGCTGGGGACTTGTGGCAAATCAGAAATGATTTGCTTGAGTTCAGTGAAACCTTTCACATCAGCAGATTCTCAGTGTTCTCCATTCCTGGTGCCTACAGCAAAGATTTAATCAACCCTATTTGCAAAACAAAAAGAGAAATAGGGGAATGGCTCAAGGGAAAGCTCATTAATGTTTCAGACCACTGATTGTTGAATCCAAATATAGATTTTAGGAAGGAGGGCTAAACTCAGATGAGGAGAGTGAATTTCCTCTAAAACATAAACCTTTTTGTTTTTGCTGTGAAGAAAGAGACTAAAATTGAACCATGGAAGGGAAAAATTGATAAAATTGAACCGTGGAAGGTGTTCTAACGATAATAATGGTTTTTGTTTGGAATTTCTTAGTTCCTAGTGATAATAAATTAACAGGTTCAGTATTTTGCTGATTTTGAGAAAAAAAATCAGAATAGATACATGACTTACCTTTTAACAAATGGTACACTTAAAAAGTCTGTTATGAAACAAAGCACCGAAGGGAAGATAAAGGGTATATCGAGTATAATAGTTTAGAGGGTTTTTCATTGAGGCCTTGACTGTCAAGTGCTCATAAATTTGTGGAAGCAGAATTCAATTTCTGCCAAAATGTGTCCTTTAATACTTTGAGCCCTGGTATCACTTAGGATACAGAAGAAATTAGATGAACTAGAGTCTGTAGTTCATGTTAATTGTGTAGAAACATGGTGTAAGGGGTTTCATGTTTTCACTGAACGTGTTTGGCTGTCTCTTTGGGGAGGATTTAGGGAGTAGAGGGATAGCTCAGTACCTATTTGGATACAAGAAACGGCACTGTATTTTTTACTAAGAGTTGGGAAACTCGGATTTTAATCCAAATTTATCTACTAACTAGTTGCATGACCTGAAGCAAGTCCTTCTCAATTGTTTTGTTGGTAATTTTTTTTAAACTCTGAGTTAACTAAGATGCATGTGGCACGAGAAGAAAATTAATACAGAATTATGGTGGTGTTACTTTGAAAGTCAGATGTGAGTTCAGTCTTCATGAAGTGCTGGACAAAGCATAATTATTTAAAGGTTAAAGCTGAATAACAAATCATAATGGTAAACTGAATGGTTGGCATTCCACAGAGCAATTAATACCACTGAGATTCCAGAATAAAATAGTGAGAACATCTAATCTGAATTGTTGATGAGTTCTAGGTATCAAAGATTTCCCAGAGATGATTGTTATGATAACCAAGGTTTATTGAGTGCTTAATACATGTCAGGCCCTGTATTACAGGTCACTAAATGCATTAGCTTATTTATGAGCCTCATAACAACTCAGATTTATAGTTACTGTTACTTTACCTACAAAATAGTAATGATATCTCAACCGAAATCATTCAGGTAAGAAGGGTCAGGTTGCGGACTTGGAGCTAGATCTGCTTGACTCCCAAGCAAAATGTTTTTAACCACTATGCTATGTCAAAAACTGGCACCAATTGAAGATTGTATCACGGAGTACAATATCAGAAACAGCTAATGCTTCTTTTCTCTCTTTTATGAACTCTATAAACTATTGGAGCTAGTAAAAGATTCAGCAAATTATGTAACAGTACAAAAAGCGTTTGTCAGACTGTCCTACCCCATAGGAGATTCTAGTCTGGCTGAGGAGGTCAGAAATTCAAGCAATTTGAGTAAAGGATACAAGGTAGTGTGTGATCACAGATGAAAAAGCTAGGTATATTTACCCTAAAAAAGAGCAAATTCATGAAGATTAATTTCAAATATCTAAGGATTAGTAAATGAAAGGCAAGCCAGATTTATTTTCTGGGACTTGAGAGCCGTGTTCTTATATTTCGGTACATGGAGTGAATGGGCATCGATCCACAAGAGGTAGTGAATGTCCTTTCACTAGGTGAGTTCAAGCAACACAGATGTCGTGGAGGGAATTCACACAGCCAGGGCTCTTTAAGGTCCTCTTCAACCTGAAAATACTTAGAGGTCAAAGATGTTATAGAAAAGGTCAGTTTGGACTAAATGGAATGAATAGGGAGGAGTTCAGGGAGAAGGCAAACCTTGAGCTAATAGCAGAGGGAATAAGTGTCCTTCATTTGTGGGTTAACAGGTCAAACTGCTTTTACAAGTAGAGAAACTGGAGACCCAGAGCTGTGCTAGGGTTCACCATCTTGGGCAGGTCATCTGTTTTCTGACCCTTGCTTGCACCCACCTGTGAAGGTAGGGGACTGGGGGTGATGGTCTTAAGGCCTGTCCATTCCAGGAACTCACAGGGTCCTGAGGTGCCTCTCTCCCGTGGCAAGCCTGCCCAACCTTAGCAGTCTGCCCTGTGGCCTTTGGATATGCCAAATCTTGAGTACAGAAAACAAGCTCTCTGCTCAGGACACTTATTTTGGAGGCGGAGAGACTCACCAGAGAACGAAGACTAGCCTTTTTCGGCAGCACCTGGAAGAAGACGTGGCAACAGCTCCGAAAGCCTCTCCATTCAGAGACATCGGTTGCACTTTTTTTTTTTTTTTAAGCAGCACTTTGCATCAAAGTGAAGAATAGAAATAGCACAGAAACTCGTGGTCCTCCAGATTGCCAGGGATACTACACAAAGTTTTATTTTACCTTGAAGGAGCAGGTTAAAATAAAGCCTTGAGACTTTTTTCCTTCCAAATGGGTACATTGTTCCTGCTTCTTGATTTTCCATGGCTGGGCCAGAGCAGAGCACTGATGGAGAGAGCAGTGAAGTCGATCTTGGAGAATCTAGGAAGGTAGCTTCTTTACTTGTGTTAACGACAGAACGGTGGAAGACACACTTCCTTATGTTTTTTTCCCTGCGGAACTTTGAAAGTATTTGTTCCTCGTGTAACTTTTGACACAAAGGCAAAAGCCACATCACGGTACACAGTAAGGAGCTTTAAAATTCAGTATCTCATTTTAAGTGTACGTCTCTCTCATGGGGCAAGAATATGAACAGAGAGGGTTTAGAGGTAGTACTGAAAATGTGCATTTTTTTGGAAAGTTGGCATTGAAGACCGATTTGCCAGGAGAATTCCTCTGATGCCAAAGGAGTGGATGTTTGGGGAAAAGACATAGAGATGCAGTGTTTGAAATGCCATGTCAGCAAGCGCTCCCCATCTCTTACCGACTCCTGGATCAAATAGGCAAAACTTTGGATTTTTCTTATTGCTTTTGGCAAGGGGAGCTATATGAAAATCACCATCCTTTGGGAAACAAGTCAAAATTGGATTCCTTCAGTATGTCACTGAAATTTAAAATGAAAATTTGTTGATTCAGAAATGGAGATATGGGGCTTCCCTGGTGGCGCAGTGGTTGAGGGTCTGCCTGCCGGTGCAAGGGACGCGGGTTCGAGCCCTGATTTGGGAGGATCCCGCGTGCCGGGGAGCAGCTGGGGCCGTGAGCCACAAATACTGAGCCTGCGCGTCTGGAGCCTGTGCTCCGCAGCGGGAGAGGCCGTGATGGTGAGAGGCCCACGCACCGTGATGAAGAGTGGACCCCGCTTGCCGCAGCTGGAGAGGGCCCTTGCGCAGAGGCGAAGACCCAACACAGCCAAAAATTAATTAATTAATTAATTAATTAGTTAAAAAAAAAAAAAGAAATGGAGATATGGGTACCTTCTGTTCCTGAATTTCCATTATGAATGGAAGATGGAAATCAGGAGCCGTTTGCAGCCATTCGTTCCAGTCCTTTTAACAAAAAATTTTTTCAATTATATTTGAACCTATAAGTATGTTTTGACAGGAGGAAACGGTTCTGGGTTTTTTTTTTTTGAGTATACCTTTAAGGGAGTAGATTAGTCTGCAACCAGCCTCACTCCACAGACTTGTAAGCAGCTGATGGATCCATTGAATCTCAATGGCTTACTAAAGCCTTTTCTTTCTTTTTGTTCTGTATAAGAAATGGCGTTTTTGCAAAGAGAGCCAAAAGTTACTTGCTAAAAAGTGAACATGATTCTGTCTTACCGAGGGAAGACAGCCTTTAATAAAACAGGATTTTTGTTTTTGTTTTAGTTATTTTCCTTCCTTTTAAGTATAGCTTGTTATTTTGTTCTTTCCTTTGACAATTATTTAAGAGCTAGTGTTGTGGGAAAGTTCCAATTCAAAATATTTTTAAAAGGCATTCTTCCTGAGGAGGATGGTCTGACATTTCCATTCGCTTTTGCAGAAGAATCCCAGGGCTGTGTAGACACTATGGAAGAACAAATAACTGGTCAGGGAGTCAGCTTCCCAAACCAAACAGCACAGTGGAGACTCAGGGGCAGATTCAGGCCAGTGACGGCAGTGGGTCATTTTTCTATAATAAACAGAATGTTCTGGAAGATTTTTTAAATGTCTAATAGCAGCCTTTAAAAGTACTCAACTCACCTTGGAGACTTTGGGGAGCAAGGAGTTCCCATGTCTAGATAATTCGCTTAAAGCAGATGCCTCAGCAGTTATGGGTGTTGGATGAAGCCATCACTCAGGAACACTGTCTTCATGGTCCCTGATATCAATTTGGGGGGTATCCTTGATGGATCCCAGAAGAAAAAAAGGATATTAGGTAAAAACTAGGGAAATCTGAATAGAGTGTGGACTTAACCCAATAATGTATCAATATGGATTCATAGGTTTTGACAAATGTACCCCCTAATGTAAGATGTTAACAACAGGGGAAACTGGATGTGGGGGAATGTCTGTATTATCTTCACAACTATTCTGTAAATTTACACCTATTCTAAAGTAAAAAGTTTATTAAAAAATGATAGATGCTTGTAGAAAATTTGAAAAGTACAGAGAAGTTTAAAAAAAAATTGGCTTGCAGTTCTAAGACTCAGAGGAACACTGTATTTTTGTATACTTTCACATATAGTTAAATGTGCATGCTTTTATGAGATATATATGCATATAATTTCATAATTTCCTTTTCTAATGTACAGCTTTACATATCATTAAATATGTTATAGCATTATAATTATTGCATAATATTCCATTATAAGAAAACAGGTCAGAATGTATTTAACCAATCCCTGCTTATTGGAAATGGAAGTTATTACCCATGTTTCATTATTATAAACAATGCCATGACTTAGCCATGTAACTAAAACTTGTTCACACTATTATTTCCTCAGGAGCAGTTTCTAGAAATGGTATCACGGACTCAAAGAATATGCACGTTTCAAAAATGTCGATAGCTTTTTGGAACATAAATTTGAATTATGTATCGAGGGGAGCTGATTATGCATGAGGGAGCATATGAAAAATTGAATTCCTGGTGGGGGGAGGCGGTGGCTGGAACCAGTTAGCTAGGAAGTCGAGGAAGATCTGATGTAAGGGTTCCATTTAGTTGTCTGTTTATTTATTTTTGAGGCTTTACTGAGAACGACTGTGGGTAGGAAACTGGAAGAGAATGAGTAAATAGATAAAGCCCCATTGAGGCATGTGAAAGAGAGCTGAGTAGGTGCTGGTCAGTGCAGGCTGGGCAAGAAGTAGAGCTCGAGAGATGGGTGGGGCAGGCTGCAGTCGAGAATGCTCATCTCCTCCTGCTGGGTCCTAGGAGGACGCAGAGGCACGAGGGTCAGGCGTCTCAAAGTTAGTTAGGTTGGGACCACGTCTGCTAGGTATGGGAAGGCCCCTTGTTATGCCCCATCACCCGGAAGAGTGATGAAGGGTAGGTATTGATGGGCAGTGGCCGCTTTAGGTAGGAACTGTCTTCAGTAGGTTAAGATGTACCAGACAGTGAGGGGAGGACCCTGGAGAGGAGAAAGCTCACATCCTCATTTGCACCTTTCCATCTGCAGGCCACTGGCAGGCAATTTTGAGCATGCTGGAATGAACCTTTCCTATTCATGGAGATACTCAACTGTCTGCACTGTGCACCATCCCTCCAGCCGACCACTAGCCCCTGGAGGCACAGTTCTTCTCTCTTTGCCACTGCAAATCCAGGGTGATGACCAGATTCTCCTGGCTCCTAACACTGCAGTTATCCTGCCCAAACATGCCGGCCCAGATTATCAGCTTTTGAAGATGTATCCCTATCAGTGCTGGAGACAGCCCCCCGGTAATTTCCTGGCCTGTCCCCCACCTTCAGGGAGTTTAGGGAAACTCCAGGAGAGCCCACATAGATGTCTCCACGTTGTGAGTGGCCGTAAATGGACAGAAGTGCGAGTTGTGTTTCTGTAATCCGAGATGCTCAATGAGAGGGGTCATCTCTGCTGTTTTAGCTCGACTTGTCATTCCTAATGTTTTGTGCTGTTGCAAGCCTTTTTCTGCTCGCTCTAAAGTTTAGATTCCTTTTCATGATGTCTTGAAAGGAGGCTCAAATATTGACTGGCGTTCTTTTCTGAAGTCGGCTTCCTCACAGGGCCTCGCTTTCCTGCCATAACCTTGCAGGGTCTTCCAGTGTAAACTGCGTCTGCTGCCTGGGGCGCTGGCCACCCACCATGGCCTGCAGAAAATGAGGAAGTTCAGGAAGTCAGGGAGTTCAAAGGACGGTGTAGAGAGTGCTGCCTCTGGATTAATGACCCACAGACACTGCAGGCAGCCTGAGCCTTTCGCCCCAGGATGCCCACTCTTCTCTTCTCTTCCGTTCAGATTTGCAGAAAAGTCCAGAAGGAGATCAATTCTCTGGACAGCTCTCTGGTGGTGACCTCACCTGCTAAGTTAGGTGTGTGGGGAAGCAAATAGATGGAAGGGGAAGGAAAAGGGTGTGAGAACAATGGTCTCAAAACAATGGAGTAGTATCCAAATGGTATCCTTGGTTTGGAGATCCTCAAAGCAATGAGAAAACACCCTGTTCATGGATGAACGTGGAAAAGCATACGAAACGTGACTCATCTAACCTTTTGGAAACTGGAACTGCCCACGTTCTACTCTGCTGAGTCCTGCCCTCTGCCCATCCCTGCTCCCCGTTCTGTTCTTTGTAGGACTGGGGTATACAGAAGTAGACTTCTCATAATTGTCGGTTCATGACGTGTCCTCATCATTGATCCATTCCCGACCCACTTTTATGCATTTGGTCATTTTAAATAACTGTTTCTTCTATTAATAGGGACTGGGCTATTTCCAGATTTTTGCTCTCGTGTCTGACTCTACCTCTCATTTACACACCCAGAGCCCAAATTCCCAGCACCAGATGGCGGGGAGCAGTGAATCACACAGCTGGACTGCAGGTCCCAGAACTAGGGATGTGGTCCTATTGCTTCCTATTGTATGTTTCCCAGCTCTGACCTTCAGAGGTTCTGCCATCCTTCCAAGGTTCTCCTTCTCTGTGTACCTTGAACCCGAAGCCTTTGATGGGACAGACCTCAGTCTTACCTGTGGCAGAGGAAAAGGAGGAAAAGCGTAGATGTGAACTAAGCATTATTGTACCCCAAGAGGTTGGGAATAGGTTTTATGTTCTCTGGGAAATGTTCAAAATCTTTGATCTTGTTCCTAGCCACTGCATTGTTTTCTTCAATGTCAGAGGCAAATTCCTAGTGGTGCCTAGCTCAGGACCTTTCCACTGGTTTCCCTAAGGAATGTTCTGAACAATATAGTGAATTAGTAAGTCTGGGTTTTTTTTGTTTTATAAATTTATTTATTTATTTTTGGCTGTGTTGGGTCTTCGTTTCTGTGCGAGGGCTTTCTCCAGTTGCGGCAAGGGGGGGCCACTCTTCATCGCGGTGCGCGGGCCTCTCACTATCGCGGCCTCTCTTGTTGCGGAGCACGGGCTCCAGACGCTCAGGCTCAGTCGTTGTGGCTCACGGGCCCAGTTGCTCCGCGGCATGTGGGATCTTCGCAGACCAGGGCTCGAACCCGTGTACCCTGCATTGGCAGGCAGATTCTCAACCACCGTGCCACCAGGGAAGCCCCAAGTCTGGTTTTTTAAAGTGTTTTCTCAATACCCTTTAGCATGAGACAACTTGGAATACGATGAGGAGAGAAGACAAATGTCAGTTCCACCTCGTCATTTCTTAGTCATTCGCTCACAAATGCAGCCACAGCCTTCTCAGAGCACATGGCTGTCAAGCCTAGTGGTGGAAACAGTCACCAATGAATGAGTGAAGAGAGTGCACACCAAGAAGATAAAAGGGAACAAGAACCAGATCATGTAAGTGTTGCCCCCACGTCAGGAGTGGGCTGGGAGCAGGGCAGCCAGACACCCACAGCGGGGAGTGTGCCACCCTCCAGAGCCCCTCAGAGCTGCCCCGCAATTGTGTGGGAATCAATATCTCTGCTGGGCTTTGTATTATTCACAGAGGCATCTCCTGCCAGGCAGGATCCTGTTTCTGTTTTGTAAAAAAAGAGTGTGCCGGGAGCTCAGAGAAAGAAAAGCTGTGTGGAGAGGCAAGGAACATTAAAAGGAGAGCAAGAAAGTGGATTCTGCCAAGTTGTTTGTACAGTTTGTCTCCTTTCTTCCTCATCTCTTCTTAAAATAATTGGTTTAGGACTATAATGGAATTGCCTTCAAACAAACCCAGAGAGTCGGTTATCTTGGATGGAGGCAAGTGAGTGAAAGTGTACCAAATTAATTGGTGGAGTGAGAATGAAAGAGATATTGATCCAGACTCAGGAGCCAGCCTGGAACAGGAAAGAGCGCAAGAGATGTGTGTGTTGGGGCCAGGGTGGGGGGTGTTTTCGATCAGTAGTATCTTATACTAAGCATTTATCCCAATAGCAAAATGGATTACAGGAAAAAGCATTAGGGTACAGACCTCTTTACTCTTGCTCTGTTCTTTTTTTTCTTTTTTTTTTTTTTAAGAAGGCAGACTTTTTTTTTCTTATAAATTTATTTATTTATTTACTTATTTTTGGCTGCGATGGGTCTTTGTTGCTGTGCGCGGGCTTTCTCTAGTTGCGGCGAGCAGGGGCTACTCTTCGTTGTGGTGAGCGGGCTTCTCATTGCGGTGGCGTTTCTTGTTGCCGAGTGCGGGCTATAGGCGCATGGGTTTCAGTAGTTGCAGCAAGCGGGCTCAGTAGTTGTGGCTCACGGGCTTAGTTGTTCTGCGGCACGTGGGATCTTCCTGGACCAGGGATGGAACCCGTGTCCCTCTGCATTGGCAGGTGGATTCTTAACCACTGCACCACCAGGGAAGTCCCAAGAAGGAAGACTTCTACTCACATTATATATAAAGGCTATAGAGAAGATATCAATAGCCATAATGAACCCAATCTTACATTTATTTTCTATGTAATACTTAATTACTAATTATTTCATAGGGGTGATGAACTGAATACATAGAAATTTCCTTCCTTTTCTTTAAAAGGAAGCTTTTTTCTAACCTTCTTCAGTGGCGTGGCTCCTGCGGTGTAAATTTACTTGGCCATTAGTTTTTCATTGTTTGTTTTCTTTTTTCAGAGTTCACATGCTTTGATTCTGTTATAGATTCTCAGTAGTCTTTTCTCATGTTTGTCAGTTTCAGCACTGAGGCCTGTGGTGGTCCTCAGTGGATCAAACACAGTATAATGAGAACTTTAGCTACTGTGTACTTCTTTATAGTCATTCTATCTGGCTCACAGTTTCATTTCAGTAAGAATGGGAATAGGCATAATAGCTCCCTTACTAGTGTGTATTGCTCATATAAATCTATTCAAGCAGATATAAAAGTACCTCCTAAGGAGAGAGCAATTTTTGAATTTGAATCAGGCAAGAGGGCAAGGGAGGAGGGAAGGGATGGGAGTATATGGACACAGAAGTGGGAGTAAGATGTCTCAATATGTTACTCTTGTTTGTTTGTTTGTTGTTTGTTTTAACCCCAAGGTTGAGGTGGGTTTTTTTAGTACAGTTTTTAAAGGTTTCACTCCATTCACAGTTTGTACAAAATATTGGCTACATTCCCCATGTTGTAGAATATATCCTTGAACCTACCTTATACCCAATAATTTGTACCTCCCACTTCCCCACCCCGGTACTGCCCACCCCACACTGGTAACCACTAGTTTGTTCCCCATATCTGTGAGTCTGCTTCTTTTTCGTTTTATTCACTAGTTCGTTGTATTTTGTAGATTCCACATATAAGTGGTAGCATATGATATTTGCCTTTCTCTGTCTGACTTATTTCACTTAGCATAATGCCCTCCAAGTCCATCCATGTTGCTGCAAATGGCAAAATTTCATTCTTTTTTATGGGTGAGTAATATTTCATTGTGTATATACGTACCACATCTTCTTTATCCATTCCTCTGTCGATGGACACTTAGGTTGCTTCCATGTCTTGGCTATTGTAAATAATGCTGCTATGAACATTGAGGTGCATGTATCTTTTCGAATTAGTGTTTTTGTCTTTTTTCAGTTTCAATATATTTTGAATCATGTGAATATTATTACCCATTTAAAATACAAATAAGTAAAATAAAATTTTGGAAAGAATAAGGAGTAAAGAGGCACTGCCAGTCGTTATAAATGGCTTTGAGGTCTTTGGTCAAGATCATCATGAAAGGACCATTCACTTGCTTGACAGCCATCTAGCTGACTGTCTTCTGGGTGCCCCAGTGAGGGGCCAGGTTCTAATGTGCTTTTTACAGTTGAACCATGTCATATTCATAGCGCTCAGACTCCTTGGTATCCCCTATAGGCGTAAGCAATCCCAATTGGGTATTAGGCCAAATATATACCTGCTGAATTGAATTGAACACTTTTTTTTTTTAAATGTTTTTTAAAATTTTATTTATTTATTTATTTATTTATGGCTGTGCTGGGTCTTCGTTTCTGCGCGAGGGCTTTCTCCAGTTGCGGCAAGCGGGGGCCACTATTCATCACGGTGCGCAGGCCTCTCACTATTGCGGCCTCTCCCGTTGTGGAGCACAGGCTCCAGACGCGCAGGCTCAGTAGTTGTGGCTCACGGGCCTAGTTGCTCCGCGGCATGTGGGATCCTCCCAGACCAGGGCTCGAACCCGTGTCCCCTGCATTGGCAGGCAGACTCTCAACCACTGCGCCACCAGGGAAGCCCTGAACACTTTTAAGGTGGAGTTTTGTGACAGGGGAAGCCAAGCTTAAAAAGTAAAATATTTTGATAACCCCTGGCATGTAAGGAAATTGAAGAAAACCAACCAAGCTCAACATCTTCTGCTCAAAACACTAGTTAGCTGTGTTATAGTGCCAAAATTCATTCACTTTCCATTTGCATCTGATTCATTGTTCCTCTCATTTTCAATGTCCTTAAACATTACCTGTTGAAGCTGTTAGAATCCAGTAAGTGCCTTCGCAATCCCAGTTAAATGCCCAATTACCAGTTTGGAGCTCTTGACTTACGTTTTAAAATGAGATGAACCTAGCCCTACAGCTGAGTTGTTAACGGATGGCAGATCTCAAGGGAAGTAGGATTCTAAGTGCTCTTGCTCAGAAACGTTGTTCCCACTGTTTATACAGGAGCACAAGCACACCCTTGCTGCTTCTGCATCAAACCCTGTGTAGTTTGTCCTGAACTAGCGTGAGTGATAACTGTGGGTGCCCTTTCAAGAAGAGGAAGAAAATTGAGGGCAAGGAGGAGTGAGTCGTTGGAGCCTGGGCAAGGGCGCTGGAATCATTTCCTTTTCAAGAAAATAATTGTGCCTTTGTGTTGAGGCCAGGAAACAAGACCAGGAAGCTCAGAGTTCTACTTTTGAATATAAATATGTATTTAACAAAATTACTTCCTAAACATTGAGTTTGAGCCCCAAGGAGGATCCAGGATTCTTGGCCAGGAAATGGGTTGTTTTGAGATTCATCCCAGGTCAAGGTAATTTAAAAGAAATCAGCTGCTCTCTGGTGGTCTTATCTCTGGTTCTCAGTCAGGAGGGTCATCTTTTTAGTTATGGAAGCACAGGGATGGTTGGAGGGGTGAATCTGATCTGTTTTGCTTCTCTTGCCTTGATCCTCATAAGCCTTATCCATCCTTCTGGCTACAGCTCAGATGACACTTCTTTCCTAAAGAAGCCGTCCTGCATCTACAGACACCCACCTCTCACCCCACTCCCCAGCTCCATTCAGAGCATGTTCTTTCCCTACTCCAGACGCCTAATTACACACTTGCTGGTGGTAAGAAATCGACATTGTGGTATTTATCATACCCTGCCTTATATTTGAGGACTTAGGGACTTGTCATTTCTCTTCTGAAATGCAAACCTCCTGCGGAGTAGGGCTGTCCTTGAATCACCTTGTCCTTATTCCCCCCCCCAACTCATCTCCCTCCTCCCTCACTGCTTATCCATCACTTTGCCTTCAGTATACATGCAGTAAATATTTGTTGAATGACTGTTATTTGTGCCTTCAGATTTTCCCAGAAAAATAGAGTAGTCATACTCCTTTCTGATCCAAGTGTTGGCAGTTTAAATTCTTCTTAAGTGAAACAGAAAATTTACATAAACGTCTCATATTCAGCTATGATTCCTCTAGGGGAATTTAGGAGAGTTAGGAGCATATCATTTTGCCACTCCCCAGAGAAGAGTGTTCTCATCCCATGATTCTCCCTTCCTGCCAGGAGACCTCCCCTCACCGCGCCTCACCCCAGTGCTTCATCAGCCCTGCAAAGGGAAACAGCAGGGCTGACAATCTGTTTGATGGAGATTCCTTAAAAAACTAAAAATAGAACTACCATACGACCCAGCAATCCCACTACTGGGCATATACCCTGAGAAAACCATAATTCAAAAAGAATCATATACCACAGTGTTCATTGCAGCTCTATTTACAATACCAGGACATGAAAGCAACCTAAGTGTCCATTGACAGATGAATGGATAAAGAAGATGTGGCACATATATACAATGGAATATTACTCAGCCATAAAAAGAAATGAAATTGAGTTATTTGTAGTGAGGTGGATGGACCTAGAGTCTGTCATACAGAGTGAAGTAAGTCAGAAAGAGAAAAACAAATACTGTATGCTAACACATATATATGGAATCTAAAAAAAAAAAAAAAAAAAAGTGGTTCTGAAGAACCTAGGGGCAGGACAGGAATAAAGATGCAGACGTAGAGAATGGACTTGAAGACACAGGGCGGGGGAAGGGTAAACTGGGATGAAGTGAGAGTGACATGGACATACATACACTACCACATGTAAAATAGCGAGTAGGAAGCAGCTGCATAGCACAGGGAGATCAGCTCAGTGCTTTGTGACTACCTAGAGGGATGGGATAAGGAGGGTGGGAGGGAGACACAAGAGGAAGGAGATATGGGGATATATGTATATGTATAGCTGATTCACTTTATTATAAAGCAGAATCTAACACACCATTGTAAAGCAATTATACTCCAATAAGGATGTTAAAAAAAAAAAAGTCCCTGCTAAAAAAAAAAGAATCTAAGAATGAGTCTAGAACAATGACCTGGTAGAAGGAATTCAAGATATCCTTTATGTGTTCAACATTTTTAAATGAATGGATTGTTTACATTTTCTGCTTTTATTCATTGATTTAACTAATTATATTAATAGAAAGATCAACCTTACTATTTTAATCTGTATAATGGTTTTCTGAGTTTGTTTCTCGTTCTATCAGTGAGACGCCTACACTTGAGAAAACGGGCATCATAATGTGCATTCCTGTGACTCAAGAGTCATAGACTGTTAAAGCTGGCCAGGGCACATGGTGTCCTCCTAGTGTAGCTTCATCCTAGAATTGATGAAATTGAGACCCACACGGTAAAAGACACGTGTCTAAAATGCCCATAGACAGGTAGGCAGAGTGGGCACAAGACCAGAACTCCCTGAGTCCCAGTGCATTGCTCTCTCTCGCTGAAGTTTGCCCTGCTTAGAAGCAGTGCTGGGATTCAGTGCGCTCTAGTCCAGTGCTAACGGACGCAAGGTTTGTTCCCACAGAGAGCAGCTTCTTCCTTCACAGAGGGCATCGCTTAGTTTCTAGGCCAAATCCTGAGCCTAGAATGCTGTTCTGGTCCATGATGGAGCAGGTGAGGAGCTGCGGGGTGATTCGATACCAGAAACGTTGGCCCCTGCTGGAGACCCATTTAATGAGCATGACAGATGTCAGAAAGGAGCATTACCTCCCTCTCAGGAGACAGCAGGTTGGGCTGTGACTCTTTTTTTTTTTTTTTTTTTTTTACACACCTATTATTTAATAAGCTTAAATTTCTGTGGTTATAGAACAATTCAGTATAGTAATTTAATTTATAAGAACTGATAAGGAATAGATTGAATTACACAATGGAGTTTATGATGTACAGGAGCAGAATTTCCCATGCTAAAATATGTCTCTCTGGCATATTAATTGTTTTAAGTTGTTTTTTCTTCTTCTTTCTTTTCTGAGAGACTGCAGACATGGGAAGGGCTCTGAAAACCAAATAGGAGTTGCTATTTTGTAAGAAAAATTTACATTTGTAAAGGAAATCTCCATTTGTAAGGATGTCTCCCTCTCTGTATCTGGAAGAGAAAGATGACAAAATCTAGAAATTCTTATCAATGGAGAAGGCAAGGACTTAAATCTGCATCACAATCGCCCTTGTTTACTGTGCTTTTCTTGGTAACCTCCCATAACTGACTCTCTCCACCCTCAACATCCTCTTTTGTCTGTAGCTGAGGATAGTATTTAAGGTGAGGGCTTTGGACAGTTTGGCTAATGACTCAGTTTTTCTGGGTATCTCCCATGAATACATGTTATTAAACTTTTGTTTGATTATCTCCTGTTAATCTGTCTCATGTCAATTTAATTCTTAGACCAGCCAGAAGAACCAATAAGTGTAAAGGAAAATTTCTTTTCTCCCGGTATGATCAGGTCATTCAAGATGGCTGTTCGCTTGCTCTCAGTACATCCCCTTGCTCGATCTGTCCCTGCTTCACCTACACCCTACTCAACCTGAGTGACCTTCCCTCTTCATCATGGAGCCTAATCAGTAAATGCCTGCATGAGCTGTGGCTCTTTTAAAGGGACTTTTCTGAGGCTCCCAGCAGGAAACATGTTATGTATTCTCACATAAATTCCTTTTTACTTCTTTGTCTCAGCAAACAACTCTTTTCTCATATCTGAAAAATAGCCATTTAGTTAGCTTTACTCTTTCAATTAAGATGACCGTCCACCCATGACAATGCATGAACCATACTAGCTTTCTGCTTGGCTTATATTTGGTGAACAAAGCTTGTTTACATTAGTAGCCAGTTGGGTTCCTCAGAAGCCTTTCAAGCATGCTGGCCATGCATGGGATGGAGCCTGTGGCATATACCTGTGGGTGGAACTGGGGCCGGGGCTTTCAGCAATCCTCTTTGGAACATGCCTGAACAACAGAAACGGAGGCTAGTAGTGTTAACGAAATCCATCATAACGCAAATCTGACATCAGGGCATAAGCACTGGACATCAGAATCTGAGTGACTGTTCCTCTCCTCTGGCTTTGATATGCAGCCTGGAGCCTGCCCCTCTCAATTCAGATCTCTGGCCAGCGAATCTTCCTTCCTCTAAAGGAGGAGAGAAGGAGTGAGCATTTTACCAAGGACAAAGCAGGTTTCCCCGCGCTCTCTCTCGCTCAAAAATTGCCATTACTGAAGATGCGATGTTCCCACTCGGAGTGCTCAATGTATGCTCATTTTAATTTGGGATCCTATAAATGCTTCCCCATCTCATTTATAGGGCAGCAGAATTGACAGTGGAGATCTTCGGCCCCTGCCCATCATCAAGAATAGGCACCTCGGCTAGCTAAGGGGGGTGCAGTGGGCTACGGATTGCTAGACACGTTGTCTTAGGAACAGAGTGCACACAGGAGTCCAGGCAGACGTGGCTGTGTCTGCTGTGTTTGGACACTGTCCCTGTGAGTTCTCGCCACACACCCTCATTATTCCCAGCTGTCAGGGAAGAATGAGATGGACTTTCATCTGCAGAATCAACCTCCTTCCAAAGGAGCCCTCAGGAGAAAGGGGAAAGTTAATGGTCGTGGTCCAGCACAAAGGAAGAAAAACAAATGTGGCATGCAGAAGGAAGTGACCTTTCCTGTGCTTCCTTCTGTGGTGACGCCATGATGGCTCCAGTCTAGACGCGGAAGTCACTGTTCTCATCTGTCTATTTCACCAGGATCCCCAGCCAATCACACTGGGGCCGTTTCCACCCTTACTCTCTTCCCTCTAGAAATGTGGCTTTGGGGCATTCATTCTTGCACTTGAGAGAGTGACTCTTCTGAATGTGTCCTCCTGCTCTGTGAGGGGTTCCGCTGCTTCTCTTTCTTAGGGTCTCCCTTTAGAATGTGCCTCCCCTGAACGCTGACCTGGCTCTTCTGGCCTGTTGAACCCTCCGTTGGTCCTGAAATATAACTACCATCTCTTGCTTGATTATTTTTTTCATCTAAATGTAACCTGAAAGCCCTTGAGAAGCAAGAACTGTATCCTATTTTGCCTAGAGTGCCAAAAACTAATTAACAACAAGATCCCACTGCAGTATTATCAGGGAATACATTTTCATTAGTGGGAGCCTCCTGTGTTCTGAATTTAGAATGTTTGCTAATTCGTCACAAGTTTGGCTGGAGCTTCTCTTTGCACTACCTGCAGGGGGAAAATGCTTCCTGAGCAACTGAGTAGAATGATAAGATGTGTACAAAAAAGGTTTCATCTACTAAATTTTTTTTTTTTAAACTGGCAGTTTAGGACTAATCATTTGCTTGCAAACAGCATATTTCCTTTGTGTTCCTGAATTGAATTCAGTACATCAAAGCCCTAAAATGAGTGTTAGAGAGAAATACCATGGGCGTTTTGGGAAGGAATGTCTTGTGTCAAGGAAAAGTCATGTGGCTGAGGGAGGATCCGGAGTTGGCCTGTGAAGGATGCACACAATTTAGATTTGCAGGCGGTGCCCTAAACCCTCCCAGGCTGAGAAGTCAGAGCAGAGGTGTGCAGACAGGTGGGCTAGGATGTGTGCAAGGCCCTGGGAGGAACCTGGCACTTTGTGGTGCTGAGTCCCTGGTGGAGTCAGTCTTGGAGGTGTGGAGTAGAACGTGAGGCTGGAGAGATGGGGGCCAGGGACACTTAGGAGCCATTGCATTGTATTCCTCAAAGAATTGAACATTTACTTTTCTGAAAATAAGTTCCACAATTCAGACTTGAATTATCAGGGCTTCGGAATGGTTTACCCATCAGGATAGCATCTTCTGCATATGACAGCAATGGGAAGGACTCCCACCCAGCACCATTTGCAAAGACTTCTTGCTAACTGTGATGGTGGCTAGGCATCAAGAGGGCAGCTTTGGGGCTTCCCTGGTGGCGCAGTGGTTGAGAATCCACCTGCCAATGCAGGGCACACGGGTTCGAGCCCTGGTCCCGGAAGATCCCACATGCCGCGGAGCAGCTGGGCCTGTGAGCCACAATTACTGAGCCTGCGCGTCTGGAGCCTGTGCTCCGCAACAAGAGAGGCCGCGATGGTGAGAGGCCCACGCACTGTGATGAAGAGTGGCCCCCACTTGCCACAACTGGAGAAAGCCCTCGCACAGAAACGAAGACCCAACACAGCCATAAATAAATAAATAAATAAAATTTAAAAGAGATAAGCAAAACATTCTCTCTATAAATTTGATCTTTAAAAAAAAAAAAAAGAGGGCAGCTTTGCGATTCATCTGGGATGGATACTGGCTTCTCCCTGTAGGACCCTCAGTGACATCGTGGACCTCCTTAGTGGAGGAAACACATAGGAAAGAAGCATTAATTCTATTCTTAGAACAACATCAGACCCTAAAGTGGCCTTTGTGATGTGTGTTAGTCACTTCCTCAAAGTCTGTGTGGAATTGGCACAGTTTTGCTAGTGCTTATGGCTTTGTGCTGGCTTGTATGATTTGTCTATACAGGGTCACAAGTGACTTGGAACTCCAAAATGCACATCCCCAGTTATCAGTGACCATAGGTATGAAATTAAAGCAGCTGAGAGAGACCAGGAGTCTGTGAATGCATTGATAGACTACAATTTGTGTTTGGAGACATGAATCTTTGTGGGAATCTTGGCATAGTTTAGTTTCTCTATTTGTTTGATACTGCTCGTTCCTGGAGAGTTTTCCATCTTCACAGAAGTGGCAGTACCTGTAGGTAATAAGATTCGCTGAAGGCTCAGCAAAGGCTGCTTTGGGAATGGCTCTGCTTGGCCTGTGGAGTCAGATGGTGAAAAATCGGTACAAATTTGTATCTAGTCTAGGAAGTCCTGCATTAGGATGTTTGTGGAGATAATCAGGAAGTTGATCCCTGTAGCCATTAGGGGAACAAGGAAGAAGCACCAGCTCGTAGCTAAAGCCCCTCAGGCAGATGCAGTGCCTGTGTTACCTCACTTGTCCCATGGAGGCAGGTTCTTAGAGTTACTGCCTCTGATGATCAAGGTGAGGATTTTGAGTCTGTGGTCCTAGGCAATGATATTTGAGTGGACTAGACCTTAGGTTATGGGAAGACATCAGAGTTTCTGAGTTAGCGATCTTAACATTTGAAAAATGTGATCTGGTCTTACCCCAGTCCCTCTGGGTACCATCCAGTAGGGAACCTTGGCTGGAGAGCAGCAGTACAGTGCAGTGTCCACACACTGGAGATGAGATCTTTTATCATTTGCTTCTGCAAGTAGTAAATATTCGGCTGCTTGCTGCATTGTGAGAGTTCTGGTGACCTTTGGACCCCTCACATCGTCATCTGGCACATTCCTGATGTACAGTTTGACAGAACAAGACCTACAGCACATACCCATCCTCCCCATGGCCGTTGTTGAAACCATGGCAAACTACCGATTATACACCTACACAGAGAGACTTCGTGCAGAGCCTTTCATTTTGCGCCTTTTTATTTCTAATGCCATCCTCCCACTTTGATCAACCCCCACTCCCTGATAGTCAGAGTATTCATTCAACAGACGGTCAGTATTGATGTTTCCTGCATGCGAGGAAGATATTTCCCTGAACTTTGATCGAGAATGCGGGGATGGAAAAGGGATAGACCAGAAGCCAGGCCCACACAGTGTAAAATTCCCTAGTGAGGATAGGAAGTAGTTTCTCTCCCTCAAGGAGCTCCAAATGGGCATGATACCTGCCATGTGGAAATAGTGACAAAAAGAACATAGTAGGATGTGAAATATTGGTGTTGCTTGTAGAGAAATGTTTTAAATGTCGATTAAAATTTTTCTAATCTCTTTGAGAGATGATGTGACCAAAAAATGGGTCTGTAAATACTTGTGGCAGAGAATATGACCATAAGCATGCAGCATCATGGGTTTAAAAAGTACTAACATAACCAAATAGAAACCCACATCAATCCAATGCTGAACGTGAACATGTTGCATTGTGTTCGCCATTTTTTAACTGTTCTACTTAGATCTGGTTTCGTATCTAAAAGGGAATGTGAAGGCCCATGGGTGGTAGTGATTGAAAAAGAAACCCACTATGGGAAGGCTGAAGGAACTGGGAGGGTTTTAACTAGGAGAACACTGGAGACCAATTAAATGATGACTTCAGAGAATGTGAAATGCAAGTGGCTTTAATCATCACCTAAAAGGAGAGTTTCTCATTAGTGAAGCTTTTCAACTATTAGGGTGAGTTGTAAATTATTATTATGGACATAAAAAAAGTTAGAAAAATAACCTATATAAAGTAACTGAGAAGGTAACATGCTCAAAGATAAGACCTAGACTGTGGGGAATAAGCCTCTTAAGACATCTTCCAATTCTGTAATTCCATATCACTGTGATTGCATAGGCAGAAGTACAAATCATATATGTAAGGTCGGTTAAGTGAGCTTTAGTTCTATCAAACTAGTGTCGTAAACTGAATAGAACTTTAGTTTGTACACTAAAAGAATGCAAAATATTGCTTTTGAAGGGGTCAATAGAAGTTATAATTTTTAGTATTTTGTTGATGTAAGGAATTCACACATTTGGCTCCTGGTTATAAGTGCTAAATATAGTTTTAAAACAAATTTAAATTAACTTGGAATGCACAATTGGTGACCTCTGTCCCAAATTTCAATCCAAGTAGACTGAGGTTTCGGTGCCAAATTAATTTCATGCCAAGAGTTTGAGAATTCAAAGTTAGTAGGTCCACTTACTGGCATGAATGATCCTTCAGTAAGTTTCTTCTCAGCCGCACATGAACTATGCTTACTTTTGCTATTCATTTTTTAATATAATGCCTTTACTTTCATAGTGAAGATACACAGTGACATCCAGTAAAACCAAGGAACTGCACTCTATAGTGTATACACTGAAGGGTTAGGTGAGCACTCAACTATATCCCTGAGCCCCTGGGCACAGAGTTTAGTGACCACATTCAGCATTTACTGAGAGCAGCTGCTTGTCTCTCTGGCACAGAGTAACAGCCCAGTACAGTGACTGCTCTCCAATTCAGACTGGCCTTAATCAGAATAGCCCCTGGTCTAGGCTGTAAGTATGAGGGAGAGGAATGATACCATGGGACAAGCAAGTGGAGGCCTGCGGACATTGTGACTAGCTGAGTTTTGAGAAGAACTGATGTATCCACAGTTGTGCCTCATCTCCCTAAGACCATTTGTCTTCCACTTATGTTCTGATTTATTTGGAGATCATTGGTGGGGAGTTGGATAGAGGAAGCTGGATGTATCTCTACTCTGCACCAGAGGGTAAGGCGTTTTACTCCTTTTGTTCTGAATCTTCATCGAGGCTGTGCTATTGAAAGATCCCCAGGGATTTTTCTTAGGAAGGACTCATTTAATACAAGTGGCATCATTTAATTCAGAAATGACTCCTAGGCTGTTCCATAAATACTAATGAAGTGCTTAACAATGTGTTCCACCTTGGAATTTGCAGCAGAAGTCACGGAGGTGCTGGCTTTCTGTGCACAAGAAGCAGCTCTTTACCACATGTCAGAATTTGTAATCAGGTGTGCCTGGTTATCCTTTTCTTTTTTTTTTTTTTCCTTCCCTGACATTGCCTTAAATGACTCCAGACAGAAAAAGAAAAACACAGACACGGCCAAAAAAGAGAGTAGGGTGGGTGAGATATTGCTAAGCACAATCGTCAGTACATAGAGCAAATACTTGATTATTTCTGATGGGAATGGAGATATTTCATGTGATACATGATTGAATTAGGACTCTGTGTAGGGCACCCTCCCAGGTGCCCTGAAGTATGCAAAGACATCATCTTTTATTCTCAGGGTGTTTATAATGTGGTAGATGAGATAGCACATACAGATAAATAAAAGTACAAATCAGAGAGTGATCTTTATTCTGACATGTGCAAAGTGTGATGTTTAATAAACAGTGGCTTACAGTACATGAGGCATTAGAGTAGGAAGATGACTGGGACTTGGTGACTGACCTTGAGGATTTCCTCTGGGGGCTCAACAGCTATGGAGAGTGGGACACACTGTCCCCTTTTCTGTGTAGAAGCTCCTAAGTGGTTTCCCTGCTTTCATGCACACTCCTGCCATAACCATGACCTACAACAGTTAGACAGTTTTTTTGAAAATGTAAATCAGACCCATTACACTCCAGCTTCATGCTTACAAAGCCTTGTCCACCTGGGCCTTCACGATCTGGCACTTGTTTGTGTCTGTGACCTCATTCATTCATTCCTTTTCTCACTATTTTGCTATCCCAGTCTTTCTCTTCTTTGAATATGTCCAGCTCTTTGCCACCTTTGAGCTTTGGCATTAACTGTTGTGCCCAAAAGGCTTGTTATGTCCAAAGAATGCCTGAAGGATTGTCTCAAGTGTGTCTAGATTGCAGGCAGTGCTGCAATGAAACAAAGAAGATGATGACAGAAGAAAAAACCATTGGGTAACATAGTTTGGAGGCATTTTAATTTTCATGGAGCAGTTTCTGGAGAGTGGTAAGTGGGCAGGGAAGTGGTGGGAGAAGCAGTGAGGGACTAAGCACACATACCTCTTTTCACTCACTACCACATTTCTCAAAAGAATGGATGGAGCTTGAGGACTGGCCTTGTCAACAGAAGATTCTCATAGGAAAAGAAAACATTAAGCACGTTCACAGTCAGAGTAGAAGTCTGAAAAGAGGGAGTGATGGAAGCTTCAACCAAGAGTAGGGGTAACTGGAGAAAGGTTCCAAAAGAGTTGAGCAGAAAAGGGGACCATTAGCCCACATGGACAGCTTTGCAGGTAGGATATACTTTCAAGTCCCACAGGTAGATTTTTATAAAAGCAAGTATCAGAATTGCAGTGAATAAATTCACTTCTGTTATGGACTGAATGTTTGTGCTCCTCCCCTCCAATTTATATGTGGAAACCCTAACTCCCTCAACATGATGGTATTAGGAGGTGGGGCCTTTGAGAAGTAATTAGGTCATGAGGGTGGAGCCCTCATGCATAAGATTAGCGCCCTTATAAGAAGAGATCCTGGAGCGTTCTCTCCTCTACTGCCATGTGAAGACACAACAAGAAGATAGCTATCTGTGAACCAGAACGTGGGGTCTCACCAGACACAGAATATGCTTTTGCCTTGATCTTGAACTTCCCAGCCTCCAGAACTGTGGGAAATAAATTTCTGTTTATAAGCCACCCAGTCTATGGTACTTTGTTATAAGCAGCCAGAACAGACTAAGAAAACTTACAAGTTTGCACATTATTCCTCTGTGGGGAACATTCTGGGTGGTGTGACTCTCTTACTGACATTAACCTTGGAATGAGCTAGGTGTGCGGCAAGTGCTGAGATACATCTGTCAGGGTTGGTGATGACAAATTGGTAGCAAAGAAGTTCATAGCACCACTACAGGGAAATTCTCAAACTCTGCCATTATCATTATCATTATTATCATTGGTTTACTTTTTACTAAGGTATAACTTACATATTGTAAGGTATACAAATCTTAAGTGTACAGTTCAATGAGCTTTTTATATGTGTGTAAACCCATGTAAGCATCACCTGTACCAACATATAGAACCTTTCCAGCACCCTAGAAGGTTCCCTTCTACCTCCATCAAAGGTAGTTTCCATTTTGACCACAATCACTATAGATTAGTTTTGTGACTTTTTAAATAGCATTATTGAGATATAATCAATATGGAAGAAACTTCACATATCTGAATGGTACAGTTTAGTAACTTTTTACATGTGTGCACCCACAAAATCATCACTACAATCAAAGTAATGAACCTATCCATCATCCCCAAAAGTTTCCTTGTACCCCTTTGTAATCTCTCCGTGGCCCTGAGCGTCCGCATATCCCACTCCATATGTTCAGGCAACCACTGATATGCTTTCTGTCTTTATATGTAAGTTTGCATTTCCTAAAATTTTATGTAAATGGAAATATATAGTATATACTGTTGTGGGGTTTTGTTTTTGGGGGGGGGGCGGTCTGCCTTTCACTCAGCATAATTATTTTGAGATGGATCTTTCGTTTTTTCCAGTTTTGGGCTATTACAAATAAAGCTGCTCCGAATATTTGTGCACAAGCTAATACTTGGCATGGTCAGCCTTTTGAATTTTAGTCATTCTAACAGGTGTGTAGTGGTACCTCATAGTACCTCATCAGCTGTTCATTTCCTTAATAGCTGATGATGTTGAGCATCTTTTGTGCTTTTTTCCCATCCACGTTGTCTTTAATATAGTGTTTTTTCAAATCTTTTGATAATTTTTTTTAAATGGGTTCTTTTTATTGGGTTTTGAGAGTTTTCAAAAGTATACTCCGGATACAAGTCCTTTACCAGACAATGATTTGCAAATATTTTCTGCCACTTTGTGACCTGTCTTTAATTCTCTTGAAGAGCAGTTTTTCATTTTGATCCTAGTTAATTTATTCTTTCCTGAGTTGTGCTTTTAGTGCCATATCTAAGAAGCCTTGCCTAGCCCAAGGTCACAGAGATTTTCTTCTGTTTTCTTTCAAGTTTTATAGTTTTAGACTTTTACATTTAGATCTCTTGATACATTTTTTACTTAATTTTTGTATATGGTACAAAGTATGAGCTGAAGTTCCTTTTCTTTTGCATGTGGATATTCAATTGTTCGAGTATCATTTGTTGAAGAAACAATCCTTTATCCACTGCATTGCCCTTGCACTTTTGTTGAAAAAAATCAGTTTTCCGGTGAAGTCCCTGGCCGTCTAGTGGTTAGGACTCTGTGCTTCCACGGCAGGGGGCCTGGGTTTGATTCCTGGTTGGGGAACTAAGATCCTGCAAGCCGCATGGCGCAGCCAAAGAAAAGTAAAATAAAAGAAAACTAGGAAAAAAAATTTTTTTAAAAGAAAATCAGTTTTCCATATGCAGGCGGTCCCCAACTTAGCTTATGATGGTTCAACTTACGGTTTTTCGACTTTACGATGGTGCAAAAGCAATGCGCATTCAGTAGAAACCATACTTTGAATTTTGAATTTTGATCTTCCCTGGGCTAGCAACATGAGGTATGATCCTCCCTCATGATACTGGGCAGCGACAGCGAGCCAAGCTCCACTCAGCCATGCAGTAACGAGAGTAAACAACAAACTTAAAACCATTCTGTACCCATACAGTCGTTCTGTTTTTCACTTTCAGTATAGTATTCAATAAATCACATGAGATATTACACACTTTATTACTAAGCACTTTATTATAAAATGGGCTTTGTGTTAGATGATTTTGCCCAATTGTAGGTTAACGTAAGTGTCCTGATAACGTTTAAGGTAGGTTAGGCTAAGCTATGTTGTTCAATGTGTTGGGTGTATTAAGTACATTTTCGACTTAAGATATTTTCCATTTACAGTGGGTTTGTTGAGACATAACCCCATTGTAGATCAAGGAAGATCTGTATACTGGACTCTTTATTCTGTTCCATTGATCTATGTGTCTGTCTTGATGCAGTACTATAATATCTTAATTAGTTTGGTTTTATAACAAGTCATGTAATCAGGTATTTTGAGTCCTGCAACTTTGTTCCTTTTTTTCCCCTCAGAGTTATATTTTGCTCTTTTAGATCACTTGCATTTCCATGTGAATTTCTGTAATCAATTGGTCATAGTCTACCTAAAAAACCTGCCAGAATTTTGATTGCAATAGCATTAAATCTATAGATTATATTGGGAAGAATTGACATCCTTTTTTTTTTTTGGCTTTTTTTTTTTAATTGAAGTATAGTTGATTTACAATATTGTATTACTGTAGTTTCATGTGTGTACAACATAGTAATGCAATATTTTATAGATTATACTCCATTTAAAGTTATTACAAAATAATGGCTATGTTTCCCTTTGCTATACAGTATGTCCTTGTTGCTTTTCTACTTTATAGTAGTAGTTTGTATCTCTTAATCCCGTACCCCATTTTGCCCCTCCCCCCTTCCTCTTCCCCGCTAGTATCCACTAGGTTGTTTTCTATATCTGTGAGTCTGTTTCTGTTTTGTCATATATATTCATTTGTTTTATATTTTAGATTTCACATATAAGTCATAACATACAGTATTTGTCTTTCTCTGCCTGACTTATTTCACTAAGGATAATACTCTTTAGGTCCATCCACGTTGTTGCAAATGGCAGAATTTCATTCTTTTTTTGGAATGGCTGAGTAATATTCTGCCATATATATATATATATATATATATATATATATGACAGAATATTAAAGAAGAATATATCTTTTTTATCCATTCATCTGTTGATGGACACTTGGGTGGCTTGCATATCTTGGCAATTGTAAATAATGTTTCTATGAACATTGAGGTGCATGTATTTTTCAAATTAACGTTTTCATTTTTTTTCAGATATTCCAGAAGTGAAATTGCTAGATCATATGCTAACTCTATTTTTAGTTTTTTGAGGAACCTCCATACTGTTCTCCATAGTGGCTGCACCAGTTTACATTCCCACCAACAGTGCAAGAGGGTTCCCTTTTCTCCACACCCTCTCCAGCATTTGTTATTTGTAGACTTTTTGATGATGGCCATTCTGACAGGTGTGAGGTGATATCCCATTGTGGTGTTGATTTGCTTTTCTCTAATAATTAGCGATGTTGAGCATCCTTTCATGTGCCTATTGGCCATCTATATGTCTTCTTTAGAAAAGATGTCTATTCAGGTCTTCTGCCCATTTTTTAATCCAGTTGTTTGTTTTTCTGATATTGCATTGTATGACCTCTTTATATATTTTGGATATTAACCCCTTATCAGTCAAATATTTTCTTCCATTCAGTAGGGTGTCTTTTCGTTTTGTCGATGATTTCCTTTGCTGTGCAAAAGCTTTTAAGTTTAATTAGGTCCCGCTTGTTTATTTTTGTTTTTATTTCTTTTGTCTTAGGAGACAGATCAAAAAAAATATTGCTATGATTTATGTCAGAGTGTTCTGCCTATGTTCTCTTCTAGGAGTTTTATGGTTTCAGGTCTTATATTTAGGTCTTTAATCCATTTGGAGTTTATTTTTGCATATAGTGTGAGGAAATGTTCTAATCTAATTCTTTACATGTAGCTGTCCAGTTTTCCCAGCACCACTTATTGAAGAGACTGTCTTTTCTCCCTTGTATATTCTTGTCTCCTGACATCTTAATAAAATTGAGTCTTTTAACCCATGACCACAGTATGTCTCTCCATTTGAATCTGTAGATGAATTTGGGGATTTTGCCATACTTAACAATATTAAGTTTTCTAATCCTTGAATACAAGATGTTTTTATGTTAAGTCTTCTTTAATTTCTTTCAATAATGTCTTGTGATTTTGACTATACAAGCCTTGTACTCTTTTGGTTAAATATATTCCTAAGTATTTTATTCTTTTAGCTGTTGCTGTTTTCTTTGTTTGCTTATTAGCTATTGTGTTAGTCAGGATTCTCCAAAGAAACAGAACCGATAGGATGTGTATATATTAATATTATATATAATATTTATAGTGTACGTGTTTATATTTATATATGGAATTCACTCATGCGATTGTGGAGGCTGTGAAGTCCGAAATCAGCAGGGTGGGCTGGCAGGCTGGAGACCCAGGAAAGAACTAATGTTGTAGTTCAACTCTGAAGACCACAATTCCTTCTTGCCCTGGAGAAGTCAGTCTACTGTTCTATTCTGGCCTTCAGCTGATTGAATGAGGCCAAATCACATTATGGAGTGCAATCAGAGTCTACCAATTTAAATGTTAATCCCAAGACACCCTCACAGAAACATCAAAAAGAATGTTTGACCAAATACTGGGGTGCCATGGCCTAACCATAGCCAAACTGACGCATAAAACTAACCATCTCTGATTAGTTTGACTCTCTGTTTTGTTATTTCAGTGATTGCTTTAGAGTTTATGGCATACATCTTTAACTTAACATGCTTTACCTTCGAGTGATAGTATACTAGTTCATGTGTAGTATAAGAACCTCCCAGTAGTTCACATCCCTTTCTCCCATCCTGAGTTTTATGCTATTGTTGTCACACATTTTACTTTTCCATATGTTATAAAATCATACACCATTGTCATTTGTAAGCAAGACGTAGAGCATTGTTCAGTCTAGGGCTAATTATTTCTCACTCATAGGGCAAGACCCTTCTGTGTATCCTCAGTGCCCCCTGAATCTTAAGGTTTTCCAGTCTGGCTGGTGGCGATAGGCACTATGCCCAGCCCTTTTGGAGCATGGAGTACTGTTTCCTCTATTCATTTTGAGTGGTTCTTTCTCTGGCCTTAGGTAATTTCCTCACACACCTGTGGTGAGAAGTACTTAGCTAAATACTTAAGGCCGAATCTCTGCAGGTCTCCAGAGTTCTCTGTGTGTGTAGTTCTCTTCCTTCATTACTCTGTCCTGAGAATTTTAATGACCTTGACCTCCCTGGGCTCTCAGCTCTGTCTCCTCAGTGTAGGGAGTCTGACCATCTCTGCCTGGGTTCCTCCTCCTTGCACTACAGCCTGGAAAACTCTCAAACCTGGAAATGAGGGCAGTTGCAGGGCTGGCCTCATTCATTTCCCATGTCTCAGGGATCACTATCATTCCCTGTTTCATATACTTTGTCCATTTGGGTTGCCTCAGGCAGAAGGGTGGATGTAGCCCTCACTTCTGTTGTGTAGACACAGGGTTAGAATTGCGGGGTCTTAGAGTAATGCGTGTTTAGCTTTAATAGATATCACCTAGAGTTTACCAAAATAAATCCAGCTAATTTTAATTGCAGATAATTTTCACTAATACAATTGACATTCGTTTTACCTAGAACATGTTGCTAGATCTTAGTCCCCCACTTAACATAGTAAAGAGTGAAGGTGACAAGTTCTCAGTGACACCGTTCACTTTCTTTAGAACTTCAGTGACGTACACCCTCACATTAAATATATTATTGTAAGTGGTGGTGGCGAGGAGGAGGGAAAGCAGAGAGGGCAGATAAATATGTCTTTGCTTGACTGATAGTTGTCATTATATTTGACAGCATATGTTTGCTAAGTCATAGCAGCTTTGATTTTTCCAGAAATCTAGTGATGTTATAAGTTGCTATTATATGTACCTGGTCCATTAGCAAATTCTCTGTTGCTCTGTCTTTCTAATCTCATTGCGGGGAAGGGGGGGTACTCTTCTCACATAGAAGGTGACCCATATCCACGTAACAACCTCCCATGGTTCTTTTAGACTAAATATTCGTATTAAAAGATTCTGCTCAGCGGTGGGGTCATGTCAGGGAGTTGAGAACCAGGCCCTTCCCTCACACAGTGGGGAGTAAGGGCCCCTCTTCACAGCTGCCGAGAGACGAGGAAGTAGAGGGTGCAAAAATGATTCCATCTTTTCTCACTGTAAGGCGCGTTTGAGCTCTAAGAATGCTTTTTAGCAGCTCCCACTGGTAAAATAGGTATAGAATTTCTACCAAGTATGGCATTTCCCTGAAGAGAATTGCTGCTTGGCCTGTACTTTTCGGTATATAATGGATAATGTGAAAGGAAAGTGTCATGTTCAAGGAGTCGCTTTTTCAAGTTTTATTCCCAGCCTTTGAGCTGCTTGTAGAGTAATGTAATTCATTCTTCAGTCAGGTAGCTGCTGCTTTGATGCCTTTGTCTTTAGATGCTCTGTTTGTAAATCTCTCCTAAGAATAGATCAAAAATGATGTTTATATCTGTTTCCAGAATTGAGGAAGTAAGAACAGAATGAGGCTTTATGACTGCAGTTAACCCCTTCTGTTTGCTTCATTGTATATTACAGGATTTGGTATTGGATTTAATCTCTTTCAGAAACCATCACTGTTCTCACAAATCAAGGCATTTACTTCCCTGGCTTGGGCCTGTTTGTTTATTTGTTTGTTTCACAGTTACACTATATAAACCAGACATGCTATACCCTTTCCATATAAAATATGAAGTTGCAATAACTAACATTAACCAGGTTTTATAAGTCATTGTATGTTTACCCTTTACCCAGAATGCATGCAAATTGATTATTTCCGCAGGTATATAGGGAAAAGTTTAAGGAAGTTAAAAACTCAAGCACAGTGGGAAACCTTGGGTTGCTGAATCTCATGAAATCATGTTTTCAGGGAGGCTGAGACAAACAGAATTGTAAGAGAGATGGTGCTAGAATAAGGCTTGCAGGAAAAAAAGATTGTTTTAAAAGGCTTTAACCCACAACTATTTCTCCTTCTAGTCTCCTAATATTTCTATAATTTCCTGGTTTTTACCATTTTCTCTGCTCTCCTTGTTCCCAGGATACCCCTCTTTTCTAGTAAGAAAGTAGATCAAGCCTTACAACCATGGCTTGACCCTGAAACAGACCAGTTGAGCCTGATATAAGTTGTTGGCTTATTCATGGTTTCTGGTGTTCTTCCTCCTTTTGTCTTCTTCCTTTGTTGATTCGCTCATTCATTTATGTGTGTGTACCTGCACTGGCACCGGGTGTCAGTTTGTAATAGAGAGGGCATCGTGGTACTGGTCTGGAGAGGGGAGCACCCATCTTGAGATGGGAACTCAAGCCTTCTGGGGATTAATAAACTTCCTGGTTTCAAGCTAAAGATTTAACAGTCCAAGATTACCTGTGATGTACCTGAGCCTGTCATTGACTTGAAAAGTAGGATACCCTTTCAAAATAAAAATCTACATATTTTTATAGTTAAAGTAAAATTATTGACAGGGGTAAGAAGATTAAAATTGGAAGGGACTAGATTTGGGGTTTTTGTTGGGTTTTTTTGGCAGCGCCACAAGGCTTGCGGAATCTTAGTTCCCAGACCAGGGATTGAACCTGGGCCCCAGCAGTGAAAGCACAAGAGTCCTAACCACTGGACCACCAGGGAATTCCCAAGACTAGATTTTTAACTCGGAGTTCATGTTGGCATGAGACATTGAAGTTGTATATTCCAGAAGTAATGCTGTCTCCTTTTGGTAATTCGGAAACATTAAAACCAGCTAGTACTTCCTGCAGAGTTAGTTTAGGGGGCTTGCTTGCTGTACAGATGTGTAGCTGTCAGCTACTTTGGGTATGATGCTGTACTTTCATATTAAAAGAATCCTTCCTGAAGGATGCTTGATGAAAGATGTTTCGTATTCTTCTCCTTCTACTGAAGGACTCATCCAAACTTATTTACAAAAAAGAGGTTTCCCATACAAATTTTTTTTCGTATCCCTTTGGAGAAATTTCCTAGACTTTGAATCTCATCCTCCTCCCCCTCCAATCTGGAGATGAGAATGTGATGTAGGTACAGCCCTAGGAACTAGTGATACCGAATAAGGAATCATTTGTGTGGAAAACTCCTTTCTTGTTGATTATCCCTCCTGTAGACCATAGAAGTCTGTCTTTAAGAAACAAACTTCAAAGCCCTGTGCACGGACTCTCCCCTTCCCTCCCCTTTAGAGTTAGTGGAGCAGGGACTGTAGAAGGGCATCCTATATTCTTCCTCACTGGCTTGGTGGTCATGACTGAAATGCCACCGTTTTTGTTGTCGCAGCTGTTGTTTATTTGGATTAAATTTTTCTTCCTAAAAACATGCAGATTCAAGAATACCCTTTCAAACCCATTTGGGTCCTGTGAGGAATCTGACCAGAGAGCCCCCAGGACCTAAGATGGAAGGAGAGGAATAGGGCCCCAAAGACAAGCTTGGCCATTTCATGACTTGGTCTAGTTTGGGAGCCTGTGGAATCTAAACAACTGTGTCCCTAAATTATGACACACTTTGAGAAATCATGTGAGAAGCAAATGATCAACCCTGTGGGGAGAGCGCCAGGCTCCGCTCCCCACTCACCGTAGCAGTGGTGACGGGTCCCTGTTTGAAAGTATGTGATACTAGTCTAGATATTTTTGCTTCTCTAAGCTTTGTAAACATTCAGCCATCTCACTGAATAAAATTGCTGATGCAGCCTCAGACCTGAAATTTATTTCTCCATAGATACAGTGAAATCCACCTGGAATTATCATACATTAGGGTTTGGGAAGAGCATTAAGAAAAACAGTTCCAAGTAATCATTTCTCATCTTGTCCTCTTAGCCCGTCTCTGTACCACATCAGCACCCAGAAGGCATGCTCAATCTTGCTTTTACTTCCTGAATCACATCTCAGAGGATTTCTTTTTTTTTTTTTTTCCTTTATGTCTATCACCTCCGACACAGCCAGAGAGCAGCCCTGATGAGATTCTATGTGGACATCACTTTTTTTCCTTGCTCCAAATTGTTTATTTCTCATCAACAGTCTTATTGAAATCAAAACGTCTGGCCGTTAGACTCCAGCAGAGCAGGGGGCTAAGTCACACCACAAAATGCTGACTTTCACTCAACTACGAGATCAGGAGAGGGCTAAGCATGATGACAGACATTTTTAGGTATCTTAGGTACATAGGTATGGTAAATTCTACGTTTTAGCTGCCTAGCCTTGACATCAAATTATATTGTAGATATTACAATTTGTTCTTCACCTTTGTTTTTTATAAGAAATGACCACATAAAGTTATAAGATGATTCAATTTGAGTTTAATGTGTAAAGAAATGTTTGTGTTAGTGAAAATATAATATCTATGAAAAATGAGATGGTAGAGGTTGTGAGTCATCATTTTCTTTAAATGCTGATTATTTGTTTTCTTTAAAATAATGTCTTAGGACTGAGACTAGATGTTTTGTATTTGGGCAAAATTGATTTTCCTGTTTGGGACTATTGAGAAATGATACTGTGAATAATGAGATTGTAGAGGAAAGAGTGACTTTAAAAAAAAAAAAAAAAGCAGTCTCACAACCTTTGGACCTTGAAATGGTGGATCAGCCTCTTAATCCCTGGCAGAGTATGTGTTTTTCTGCCATTTTGCATCACGTGCAAGTAACTTGCATTTCTTTTTTTTTTAGTTTTTTTTTTTTAATTATTTATTTATTTATTTATTTTTGGCTGTGTTGGGTCTTCGTTTCTGTGAGAGGGCTTTCTCTAGTTGCGGCAAGCGGAGGCCACTCTTCATCGCGGTGTGCGGGCCTCTCACTATCGCGGCCTCTCTTGTTGCGGAGCACAGGCTCCAGACGCGCAGGCTCAGTAATTGTGGCTCACGGGCCTAGTTGCTCCGCGGCATGTGGGATCCTCCCAGACCAGGGCTTGAACCCGTGTCCCCTGCATTGGCAGGCAGACTCTCAACCACTGCGCCACCAGAGAAGCCCCTAACTTGCATTTCTGTCTTTCCTTTCTGATAACAGACTTTGTCCCCTCTTCCACCAATTTCTAACTTGATAAAAGACCAGGTTTGATCGACTAGATGGTACTGTACTATTGGCTGGCTTCTCTGGTTTTGATTAAATAGAATTTTCTCACTGGGCCAAACCAAGACTGGTGATATCCACTCTTTGACTATGGCTAAGTGTCTTATTTCTGTACAATGTTTCATGGCTGGACCATTTTTTAAAAGAACTCTTTATGCCATTAGTTCATGAGAAAGAGATGTTACACCACTTGAGTAATGATGGTAATGATATTCTAGACATAAGAGTTCCTAACACTGCTTCTTAACTACAGCTGAGATGTAGATAAGTCTACATGAACGCTGAAGAGAAGGCATGCAGCCATGAAAACCACATTCTTTTTGTCAGAACTGGTAGCAGGAGGACCTGGATTAGGTTTGCCCCGTGCTTCTGTCTTCTTATGATGCCACCATAGAAAGCAGTGGGTTCCAGGAGTGAGTGAAAAGAAGCATTAGGCTTGGATAACCCCAAAACTTGACTTATCGAATTCCAATGCACATGACTCAGTGGTCTCAGAGAAGCCATTTCCTGTTAAGCCTTTGATTACATCAAGGAGAACATCTATGTTGTGATAGTCTTTAACACCCAATAAAATGTGGCATTTGACATTGCAGCAAAAAGCTGTAGTGGAAAGAGCAGTAGACTCTAAGTTCATTGTTTAGGTCACAGTTTTTTTATTCATTTACAATATTGCTTTGGCAAGTCAACTCTTTCTGTGCCCCAGTTTCATTGTCCATGAATATGACAGGGGATAATAGCAATAACCCTGCCTCTATAACAGAGATGTTGTCAAGTTCAAGAGAAAAAACCAGAAGCTGTATGTATTTAAAAGATTTTTTTTAATGTTAAATGTTTATGTCAATTTATAGGATTCTGCATCACAACCTGATAGGAGATAGCTTAGAAGATCTTTGTGGGGATTTCTCCACATCTTCCGTGTTTTAGAACTAGATGGACATGATAACAATCTGGTTTTCATTCTTCACAAACATGTCAGAGAAACAAACGTTGAATATTTTACCCAGGCTTGAAATGAACCTGTTATGAAACGAACAGAGTTCAGTGAGAGAAAGAACATGGTGGGGAACCTACTTGGGTACAGTAATCATAGAAGGTTTTTCAATGGAGTTGACATGTAAGCTGAAATCTGAATAGTGAGTGAGAGACAGCAATAACACACACACACACACACACACACACACACACACACACACACACACACACACAGGAAAAGGGCGTTTCTATGAAGGGAATAGCATTTGCAAAGGGTACAAAGAGGTTGCTGTTTCCCAGGAGCAAAAGATGACTGGAGCCTGGTGGACAAAAGGGAGAGTGGAATGAGATGAGAATGAAGAGGTACTGAAGGGCCAGATCATCTGGGGCTTTGCAGGTCATGGTAAGGGACTTGGTTTTTATTCTAAGTGCTTTGGGATGCCATTGAGGATTTTTTTTTCTTATTATTTTTATTGAAGTATAGTTGACATACAATATTATATTAGTTTCAGGTGTACAGTATAGTAATTCAGCATTTATATACATTACAAATTGATCACCACCATAAGTCTAATAACCATGTGTCACCATACAAATATATTATTCCCTATGCTATGCATTACATCCCCATGACTTATTTATTTTATAACTGGACTTTTTTGCCTCTCAATCCCCTTCACCTATTTCACCCAACCCCTCTCTTTGCCTCCCCTCTGGCAACCACCAGTTTGTTCTCTGTATCCAAGAGTCTGTTTCTCTTCTGTTTTGATTGTTTATTTGTTTTGTTTTTAGATTCCACATATAAATGAATCACACAATATTTGTCTTTCTCTGTCTTACTTATTTGACTTATCATAATACCCTCTAGGTGAAACCATGTCGTCGCAAATGGCGAAAGTTCATTGTTTTTATGGCTGAGTAATATTCCACTGTATATGTATGCCACATCTTATTTGTTTATTCATCTATTGATGAACACTTAGGCTGCTTCAGTATCTTGGCTATAGTAAATAGTATTGGAATGAACATAGAGGTCATATATCTTCTCGAATTAGTGTTTTTGTTTTCTTTGGATAAATACCCAGAAGTGGAATTGCTGGATCATATGGTAGTTCTATTTTTAATTTTTTGAGGAACCTCCATCCTGTTCTCCATAGTGGTGGCACCATCTTACACTGGCGCCACCGACAGTTCCCTTTTCTGCATATCCTCGCCCACATTTGTTACTTGTTGTCTTTTTGATAATAGCCATTCTGACAGTGTGAAGTGATATCTCTTTGTGGTTTTGATTTGCATTTCTCTAATGATTAGTGATGTTGAACATCTTTTCATGTGTCTGTTGGCCATCTGTATGTCTTCCTTGGGAAAATATCTATTCAGGTCCTCTGCCCATTTTTTAATTGGATTGTTTGTTTTTTCTGATACTGAGTTGTATGAGTTCTTTATATATTTTGAATAGTAACCCCTTATCAGATATATCATTGCAAATATATTTTCCCATTCAGTAGGTTACCTTTTCATTTTGTTGATGTAGTCCCATTTGTTTATTTTTGCTTCTGTTGCCCTTGCCTGAGGAAACAGATCCAAAAAAATATTGCTAAGACCAGTGTCAGAGAGTATACTGCCTGTGTTTTCATCTAGGGGTTTTATGGTTTCAGGTCTTACATTTACGTCTTTAATTCATTTTGAGTTTATTTTTGTAAATGATGTAAGTTTTATTCTTTTGCATGTGGCTGCCCAGTTTTCCCATCACCATTTATTGAAGAGAATGTCTTTTCCCCACTGTACATTTTTAGATCCCTGTTGAAATTAATTGACCATATATGCATGGGTTTATTTCTGGGCTCTCTATTCTGTTCCATTGATCTTTGTGTCTGTTTTTGTGCCAGTACCATACAGTTTTTATTACTATAGCTTTGTAGTATAGTTTGAAATCAGGAAGCATGTTACCTCCAGCTTTGCTCTTCTTTCTCAAGATTTTTTTGGCAAGGAGTTTTTAAAAGATGGTTCAGTCTTATGTATTTCAGTTTGAATAGCCAAGCTGGTCAGAAAGCCAGTTTGGGGAAAATCACAGACGTCCAGGTGAGGGCTAATGTTATAATTCCTGGAATGTGGCTGCTTCATGAAACCTCCCTGACTTTCCCCAACTCTACCTTGGTCCTTAAAGCACCCCCACATACACACCTCAGATGACTCCTAGGTCATTTATCCTGTTATGCTTTAATACTCTGTTGCATCATTCTTATCTCCTCCCCACCAAAGTTCTTGATTCAGGACCACTTTTTACTCAATATATGAATTGCCACAAAACTTCCTTCTATATCTTCCATCTAATAAATATGCCATAAATATTTGTTAAATGACTAAATACATAATTCAGTGGCTCTCAACAAAGTGCCTCAGAGTCAACTGGAGAGATTTAAAATATGGATGCCAGGGCCACACCCCCAGGGATTCTGATTGACAGTGTTTGGTGTTTTTGTTGTAAAACTCCCAGGTGATTTCGATGTGTGGGTCTGAGTGGAAAACCAGGGGATCGGGCTGATTCTGGGTGGTCTGCAGTATTTCCTGGGAATATCATATCCCCTTTAAATGCCTATATATTTACCTTTTCCTCATGAATGATCAAGGCATGACAGAAATGTCCTGGTTATCTCACCTTTAAAGTTATTCAAAATAATGAATATGGACTCTACCATATGGGGGTAGTTGGACATACAGCACTATGATATTACTGATTCAGATCATTTGGTTGCATTTTCCAGAGTGTGCTATCAATTAGCTTTCCTTGGGAAGGAGAAGGTAAATTGCTGTTTTTCACTGGACATCTGGAATTTGACTGACTTCTTTTTAACAGCTATGGACCCTAAAAACACCAAAAGAGGAAGGGGTTAAAACATGGCTCCTCCTAGCACAGAACTCAAAGTCTGGCAGTAGTGTGACTATGCAAGTGTTTTGACCTCGGAAGGGGAAAGTCTTTATTTAATTCTATGTAGTGTGTATATAATAATATCATTTTAAGGCACCTGCTTCAAAATAGAAACTGGGATGTTGGAGATAATAACAATAAACAAAAATTAAAACCAAACCGGGCTCAGTGCCCAGGAAAACTATCAGATTCCAAGAACTGGGCAAGGAATAACTTAATAGAGGGAAAAAAGTCAGGAATGGATGAAGTTGTAACTGCCTCCGTTAAAAATGACCACTCTGCAGTGCGATTGCTGTTGAACAATTCCGTGGGGCATTTGTTGGGTGGGTGGAGTTCCTGCCCTTCTCATTTCAGTGACAAACTTCCAATGGAACTTGCCTTCCTAAAAGTGTCAGTCTCAAACATGCCAATAATTACAGCAATCTTGCATTATGTTTGAACTTTTATAATGCTATAAACTAGTTGGAAATAAATGGACCAGAAATAAAAATATGAGTTAACTGAAGTCAGAAGGAAAGCCTTCATGTTTCCCAGGATGCCTAAATGTCGTGTGATTTACATAAACAAAGGAGGAAATCCTCTTTGTGTGTTTAGGGGTGTGTGTCTAATACAGGAACCCATGTTTTCCTGTTATTGAAAAGCATTCTTTAATCTTTTAAGCACATTTTAGGACCCACATATATTCCAGGTGTGTTGTTTCCCTTGACATTAAAACAGCAGAGCAGGGCATGACTATCAGAGAAACCTATTAGAGCTTCCCTTTGTGTCATATAGACACATAAAATAAATGAATTAAATTAAGTGGATAGACAGCCCTGGGCAGACTGGTAATATTGTGTGAATTTAGTGAAGGGAATTAATGGGACTTAAGCCGACTTATACATGGAGCTGTAGGCTAGACAGGCCATTTGTGAATGGAAGACTATAACATTTCCTTGATCGTGGGTGTTAAGGGGATGATGACTTTTTAACCATGAAAGTAAATGTAATTGGTGTGAAATGTTCATAAGCTTCCAGCCAAATATAACTGAATAATGGGCAGTAAACTTAAGCATTATTTGAAATTTTAAAAAAATGTTTGCTAAATTCTGGTTAGGAACAAAGGGAGAAGATTGTACTGAGATCCTAAAAACAGCCCAGTCCTGTACCATAGGGTTCTTACCAACCCTAAAGGCAGGGTGCCCACATTTCTTTCCCCTCTTGGTCACAGCTTTCACGACCCCAGACACTGAAGCTGTGATGAAACTCTTGTATGTGTGAAGGAGAGCCTTCTTACCACCAATCATGACTGGAATAGGTGTTTTCTGTCCTTCATCCCGCAAGGATTCTTTCTGCCATCTGTTGAGCATTTGCATGGTTATTTGCAAGTGTGGGATCTGTGGGCTTATTTGAAACTAAGAAAGAATGTAGCACTGATGCAGTCTTACTAGGATTGCATTCATTACAAGGAATGCTTTCTACTTTTCCTGGTTCCTTTAAGAGCATCATTTCTATTTAAACTTACAATTCTTAGAGCCAGAGCTCAGGAGGAGCTTTTAGGAAAACCCTTTTAAAATACTTAATTACCTCCCCTCCCTTGAGGCTCTAAGTCATGAAGTAAGCAGACAGAGAAATATTCAGAGTGACTCTCTCCTGGTGGCTGGTACTTGACCTGTGTCCGAGAGGTGACAATGTCCATCCTCAGCATGGAAAGGAGAACTGACTAAGGCCAGGAGGAGGAACTGTCCTGGCCCTACAGTTGTGGTGACCTCAGGAATTCATATGTGGAGAGGGGCAGGGGTTATAATCAGATGCAAACTAGATACAAACTGACTATATTTTAAAGCCAAATAGTTGGTTTTATTTATTTATTTATTTTTTTGAGTGAGGAATTATTTCTAATATTCTCACTAAAGCCTGGAATATTTACACTGGACTATAACATTAGAAATAAGCATTGCAGCTCCCTAGGGGAACCAGTAACCTGCACTTCCTTTAAATTGCAGCCTTTCCCAACTACCCCTACCTGATGCCTGTCAGCCCCATATGCTACTTTCCCTGCTAGACATCACTGTGCATTTGTAGCCTCCATTAGAGGAGCTTGGTGTTAATTATTCCTGTTGTGTTCAATGTGAGTGGATGACGGCATAAATGAAGCTGCCCTTACAATTAAAATTATACTGTAACTGCTTGAGGGTGCACATTATAATTTCTATTTCTTTTGAGTTCACCTCTTACTAAAGGCACACATATTCATTCATTTTCTCTCTTTCTCTGCTTCTCTTTCTTTCTCTCCGTACTTATCTCTCCCTCTCCCTCCCTCCCTCCCTCCCTCCCTCCCTCCCCTCTTCCTCCCCTCTCTACTCATACACATGCACATGTATATACACACATATGTATATTTCTCTCTATATATACACACACACAAAGATATATCAGTTTTTCTCTCTCTCTTATTGCACATACGTATGTAGGTATTAGACACACCACTGAATGAGGACCCAAACCACCCTGCACCCCCACTAACCTGAGTGGTCTTTTCTTGGCAGTGACAAACAAGAAACCCACACAGGCATCCATTACGAAGGTCAAACAGTTTGAAGGCTCCACGTCGTTCGTGCGGAGATCACAGTGGATGCTTGAGCAGCTTCGCCAGGTTAATGGCATCGATCCTAATCGGGTGAGTGAACTGTCCAGTGCTGAGCGAAGGTGTTCTTTTCACACAGTGACTCTGTCATTGACCTTGGCAGGCTGATGGTTGTCTGAGTTATTTTTAACAAGACTATTTCTCTGTTTCAGTTATGCGGCTAAGACTTTTTGATTACTGTGCCCTTCTTATGGGAAATTATAAATCTTTTCATCATGTTTGATGGAGGCACCTAAGGGGATGAATATTGAAGAAGTGCTACTCCAGTAATATGTTTATCAGCCAAGTGCAAAGAGCAGAGTTCAGATAATCACATCTGTGATTATCAATATGAAAAACCATGTTCATCGAAGCTCCATTTATCTCCTAATGCCACCAGTGATGAGGATTATTTACCAAAAATCAAATAAATGAACTGCACCTTAAAAATGATGTATTAGGATTCCAATGGGTTTAATAAGAGAAACATTTCACGGTAGAGTTATGTATTCCAAGTAAATTCCCTTTGCTCACACACTCACCATAAAATACATCAATAATGAGGAAAAAGAAAATGTAAAATGTAACTATATACTAAAATAGTAAGGGGTAATCTTTTCCTACCAAAGGTTAGGGACAAGATTAATACTGTTCAGTGCCAAGAATCTAAAGGAATCCTTTTTTGAGTAATTGGGAAGGCAATGTGTAATCTGAATTCTGACACAAGTTGATATGCAGTTAAGCTAAAGGGACTTCTGTGCTTTTAACTTCCTGGGGACATCTAAAAATACCATGAGATTTGAGGTCTGCCTGATAAAGAGAGAAAGGTATACTCTCTGTGCACCTAGGTGCTAATAAAGATGAGTCTTGTGATTAGGACAAAAGTCTTTGAAAGGTGTTTTAGCCTTTATGAGTCTCTTAACGTGGTAAACTGGAAGCAGCAGTTTTTATAGCTTGAGATCAGTCGTTATTTCACTGTCTTTTCCAGGATTCTGCAGAGTTTGATTTGTTGTTTGAAAATGCTTTTGACCAGTGGGTAGCCAGCTCGGCCTCAGAAAAATGCACCTTCTTCCAGATCCTCCACCACACCTGCCAGCGCTACCTCACAGACAGGAAGCCAGAGTTTATTAACTGCCAGTCCAAAATCATGGGAGGTGAGTGGGCGTTTGTATGACTTTACTCGTTCCGTTTCCTTAGACTCACTTTTACATAAAGAGTTAGGTGTTCAGCAGCATAATTAAAGACCAGAAAAAAAGAATCAAGACGCTCAGAGCTGGACCGCATGAGGACCCTCCTGGGAGTTCATTGTATGCTAATCTAGACACAGTGGTATGTTTTCACTCTTATCCAAAAGCTGATCTTTTTAAAGGAATTAACTCCTTAGCTAAGATTATTTGTACTATGAGAACAAACCTGTCCCTTTATTAGAAAAACCTTTCCGTTTGGTTTCTTCGCAGAACACTCTTCCGGGTTGCTTTTTCCTAGTATTTCTCAAGATATTTTACAAATATTGATATGACCGTTCCTACAGATATAGTCCGTTTCTTTCAAATAGCACCTAGTTTCACATTTATTCCTTGAATGGCAGACAGAGCTGAAGAAGGATGAGTGCTATAAGCCAGCCTTAAGGAACGAGTACCAGCATTGGCAAGTTAATGAGAAACACTGAGAGGGTGCTTAGCATATTTCTTTTAGGTGGCATTTCTTTTTAGAGACTTGAAACTGTGCTAAAAATATAAAGCCTTGCCAGTCACTATGGGAGTTGAGGAAGAGTGTGTATATTATTGGTCTTTTCACTGACCTGTTCTCCTGGTTTTGAAAGCATCTTTTTAAAAATGTACCAACTTTGTCTTAACCAAATGTAAGTGAAGGTCACAATAGAGACATGACATCTTCCCCTTGGGCTGTATCTATCTTTCATATGAACATGAGGCAGAATCCATTGTTCTGTCCCAACAGCTGCTACGCACACTCTCATTTTGCCTTTAGTCTGCTAGATATTGAGGGAGAAAACGCTGTCACTACTTCATTATTTGCCACTGAAGTGTTAGTGTGCCTCTTAAATAGGAAGTTGCTCACATCATATGAACCTTGAAAGGTCTCTCTTAGACGCTGATAAAGACTCTTGTGTTATCACTTCTCTGTTTAGTCCTAGAAAAATATGAGGTGATGAGTGCATATTTTCTTCAAAGTGGCTACATCCTATGGTACAAAAGTGAAGAAAATATTAGACATAGATGTTTAAAGGAAAGGAAATATCAAACACTAACCTCTTACTGTTTGGAAAACATAATGAGACTCTATCACATCTGTGCCACCAATGTTGTTCAGATGAATCCTGCTTTGAAAGTCCAGCCTTAACAGACTTGGCCAAAGGTTAAAGCACCCAGGCTGAGGACCACAGATGGTCACGTTTTCAGGGAATGGAAAATTGGCCAAGCAACCCCAGCTTTCCCTCATTCTTCCTTAGGCTCTTCTCTAGTATCCTAGAATCACATTTGCTTCTTGATCTTAAGTTCCTTCTATGAAACATTTTCCCCATCGGTATCAGTACGGTCAGTAGCTTGCCTGGCTGGCCCCTAAGCAGAGTCTCCTCTAAAAAAGAGTGTGACGTGTGGATTTGAAATTTCTGTTGCTCTTGGAGACAGACTTTCTCTCGAGCACTCCAGTCCTCCAGGTTCCATCCTGGGAGCAGAGGGCATCAGAAGCAGAGGCGGTTCCATGGGGACGACTGCACTTCCTCAGAGTGGAAATAGGAGGCGGAAGCAAGGGGGCACAGACTCACTCCACCGTCCCCATGAGGGAAGCAAGCCGCCCCCTTCCTGCAAAGGTTAGGGAGAGCTCTGGGAACTCTCCCGTAAGGGACGGCGCTAGGTAGCCCTCTTCTCTGTTGTCTCTGAAGCTCTCATTTCTTCTCTCAGAACAGGCCCTTTCATTCCTTCATTCACTCTTAGCTCTCATCATCCAACCACACAACATGTAAGTACTAAGTACCTACCATGAGCTAGTCACTTTGTTACGTCCTCGATGTGGAGAATCATTCTATGTTTGGTCCCTTAATAGACCCTAATTGCCACTACCCAAACCCCAGACTGGCAGGTCCCTAACAGCCTTTCCATATGCATTACCCTCTCGAATATCCTCAGGCCTTTCCACACATTCCCACCCAGCTGCTTCTGTCATTGGTCCAGTCTTTTGGTGTCTTCCACTGCCCTATGAACCCCAAATTATGCTGAGTTGAGACAAGAGTCTATATATCCATTGTTAAATTGTTGGTATGTATAGTGCGTAAAACTGAAGATTGATTTCCTGTAGTAAGAAAAAGAATAAATTAATGAGACCAAGTGCCAGAATTGGCTCTGCCTTCTGTGACCTTAGATGTGTCTCTCATCTTCCTTAGACCTCAGTTTTCCCTGGTGTAACATATGGGGGTTAGACTAGGTGATATCTACAATCTGTCAGGTCTATCGTTTGAGAATCTGTAATTCATAAGTTATAGCTTTATTGTGTAGGTTAGTCACTTCTTAATTTAAGAATCAAATAAAAGATTTAGTGCTGTTAAATATCGCCCAGTTCTAGAGTCCCAGGGAAGGCAAAAAGTTTGAATTAGACACATTGTAATTTGTTGGCACCACATACAGCCTTGATGAGTACAGCCTGTCTTATTTAAACAGTTGCCTATCCTTGATAACAGTTGTACCAACACACCCTAATTAATTAGCATGCTGATTAGTCTTCCTTTCTGCCAGTTATCACAATTCAGAGACTTGAAAAAATTGCGTAGTTTTCGGGTCACTACATTCTGACCCCTTTAACTTTTAGGGTACCTACCCCATCTTCAGCAAATGAGATCTGTTCCAAATTTCACAAAATCTTTTGGTTTGTCCTTACGGTATGGGCCATAAGTGCTAGACACAATTGTTTTCCATGCCGTGAAATGTGATAGATTTTGTAATTTTAGAGAACTGATGCTGCGGCTGGTGTGCTGTCCTCCATCAGGTTCTGCACATATGTTATCTCCTTTAGTTTTTACAGCAGCCTTTGGAAATACAATTTATCATCTCCATTTTACTGAGAAGGAAATAGGATCAGAGAGGTAATTAAACAGCTTGCCAAGGATCGTATAGCCTTTGTCCTCAAGTGGCAGGGCTGAGATTGCAACACAGGCCCTGACCACTCTAAACCATCGTCCTTGGGGTCACTGAGTGTCACACCCCAGGGAACACCACTGATACTGTCTTTGGTATGAATGGTGCCCCCTGGAGTTGTGCAGGAATTTGGGGATATATTTTAGCCAGCACATTCCTAGGGATTAAAAAAGGGAGCTAAGAGGAGAGGGCCAGAGATTATGAGCAGTTTTAACTCTTTTCCTACTTTTATTGAGGTGTATGATTAAGATAATATGATGAAATCATCCGGGACCTTTAAAATCGTTTTGCTTCTGGTTTTGGTTTTTGTTCATAAGAATTTCAATATATTACAGAGATGAAAGTGAGGCTATTTTAGTCAATGGGGAAGATGCTGGAGCCCTGGCCACTCACCAGACCTCTTAGATATTTTGTTTCTGATCTAACCCCCGTCATTGGGAAAACTGAAGCCCAGTGATTTTGAAGGACCAATCTGCCTGATTCCCACTGAACGACAGTTTCTTTAATACCAGTTCAAATAGGATTATCATTTAAGCATCTACAATTTCATGAAGTTCTTCTCTTATATTTATTGTGTATATTCCATATGGCCAGGTTTTTCTTCTTGGGGAAAGTCAGTTACACAATAATAAATTCTTCGGATTGCTTGAAATTCTCTCCTCCAAACACGATATTTCCTTATCTCCAGAGGATAGACTGGGGAGCTTTGATCTTCTGGTGCTGGTTACAGGATCCAGGAGACATGGCCAAAGTCTACAGTTGTGAAGACCCCCACAAATTGAAAGAGAGCGGGACGCTGTAAGCAGGTGTGAAGTGCAAAGTGTTGGTTTCTTCTGCCTTAGTCAGCATCTTTTCAGCCATCTTCTCTTCTCTGGATGGTTGGAGGACTTTATCCTCAAGCCTTGGTCATTCCTGACCTCCACCCTACCTCTCTCGTAGTTCATTCAAGGTCAGTCACCTTTAGAAATACAAAGCCATTCATTCAGTTGCTGGGTCCCTAAGCTACCAAGTAAGCTGCAGAGAAGGAAGGCAGAGGTGTGGAGCAGTCTGGCTGCTGGAATATCACAGGGCATCAGGAGCGACAGGGCCCTGAAGGTGAAGTCTTGGGTTCATATAGGTCATATTTACTTTTTCTAAGATGGTAGTTTTTTTCTGTCTATAGTAAGCAGAGATGATGATATAAATGATAAACTGTTATATGTGTGATAACACATTTGCACTACAAAGATGCCTTGAAGGAGTTAATCACACATGTAGAACTTCAGACTCTAGAAGAGAGACTTGCTTTCAACTAATGTATTTCAAGAGAAACATGGTCTGCCCCAAGTGGTAGCATCAGTTTACTTATAATGGACCTGTCATATTAAGTCAAGGTCCCAAGGGGGACTTTGTTTTGCTTTCTTCATGCTTCTTAACAAAATGTGAGCAAATCCCTTATAGTTCCCCCATTGCTATTTTATTTACACTGACCTTCTTTAGTGATTACTGTCGGCCTATTATTTTTATGCCTAATTCTGTGAACTAAGGAAATCTTTAATGGTGTTGGCAACTTCTGTGTTAGAACCACAGAATAAATGCTTTGAAACCTATTTTCTTTTTTAGTAAGTGCGGTAAATTATTTGCAGGAAAAAAAAGTAATTTATTCCTCAAGGCAAGGTTCTGTTTAACCTGAAGCATGTCCTAGCATTTTTCTTGAATTCTGAGTCCAAACACCCTTGGCTACCTCATTCAATTACCTCTCACTCTTTCATCTGTTCTATGTGGGTCATCCTTTAGGGGGGGCCCCACCTAGATTGTTTGAACCCAGTTGGTTCCATAAGCATTTACTCAGCACCATCTGTCTGACAGGTACTGAGATACCTGCCAACATCCAACAACCAAGTAGGCACCTTTGCCAACTTTACTTATGTTCCTGGAGGGACATCAGATGTAAACAGATATGAAACAATATGATACACCAAGGTGATGGCTGAGCTGCATTTTAAGGGATGGTTAACAGTTGACAGACATACAAGGGCAGGATGAAATGAGTTCTCTCTTACTGCAACAGTTAATCTAGACAGTTTCATTTCAACGTTATCTATATTCAGAATTTGGAACGTGGCAGATTGTTTTTCCACAAAACAGGCTATTTTGCAGTGCCATGTATTTTTATCATCATCAAAGGGTATTTCTTAAGCATTGTCTGTCTATGTGCAGACCTTCAGATGATGATATAAAGCCCAGACTTCTGAGCTCTTTTAGAATTCCAGGGACACAGATGTCTCTCTGATGTCTGCTTCATAGCAGGCTGGCCCTCATTTGCCCCTGCTGATTGGTATGCTAAAGAAGAACCAGATTGCTTTACTTTGCATTCCCCTGGGGTGGTACAGAATCTCAGGATTCAGACTGTGACTTTGTATTGTACTTTTCTCCCAAACAATGCAGGGGCATATCCCTGGGCAAGGTGTGCGAATATTTCACCTTGTGAGTGCCCCAGGCATGGGCATGTGTAAGGTGAGGTAACAGATAGGTGACACAAAGAGCACGTGTATGCATCCTAACAGGGCTCTTACAAACAAACAAAAAAAAAGTGGTCAATATGGTTTTCAATCCAAATGTATTAATATACTGCTCTAGTAGAATCTATAACATTTGCCATAATTTTTTACAGTTCTTCCTCGTGTTTTAACATTTCCTGTCATTGAATAATGGCTTTGTGGGATGTGAACTTCACTCTCTTACACATGCTCCGACCACAGTCATATTACAAAGAGTTGCTTATTTCTCAAGAATAAATTCATGTGTAATTTTGCCCCTACCACTCAAACTTCAGCATACTCGGGGATGCGTGCAGACATATGCTAGTGATTATAATTCACATACCAAGTTAAATCGTATTAAAACCACCGTATTGTTGCTTCTTGATGACATATAGATGGGGAGCAGGCCAGGCTGCTTAGCTGATGCATTGTTATGAGAGGGTCAGGAAGTGTTTCTCATAGTTCTTTAGATCTAGAGGAATCTATGTCATAGTTCCTCCAGTGAGTTTTTGTTACCCTTGAGGAAATAACAAAGTAGCAAACTTCGGTTATCCCGTACCATGATACAAACAAGGAAAGTGGTTTATGAGGAACTTGCCTGAGGTCCCACAGCTAAATAAGGGCTGGAGCTAGTACCTGGGTCAAGGCCTCTCACTTTCCCCATCCATTCAGTGGGGACCAGGACTTCCAAGTTGCCTCAATAAGCACAGGTCTTCTTTTCCTTGTATTGATTCAGTCAAGCAGAAGAGGAGATAACTCCAATTTAACAAGATATTTATGAGGCTCAAATTAAAAATTCTGTTTGAAAGTTCTCTCTAGATGTCTGTTAATGATATTAATTGTATACACATGCAGACTTACCCACCACTCTCCCATCACTCCGTCCTCTTCATGGCAGCCCATACCATCCTTTCCTAGACAGCGTGATATTTTATTTAAGACTTGCTTTATAGAAACTTCTTGGAGACAGTAAGAAATTAAGAATAGAAACCAAAAATTATGCATCAATAAAAATAATGGTACAAATATTTAAACTATACAATTGGAAAAGCCCAGTTTGGGGGATTTTTTTGCTTTGGTTATTGGAATCCCACCAGTGTAACTACTATGTCAAACACAAGTTTGATATATACTGTGCTACACAAAGTACTAACAACGATCTGACATTGGCTGAGCGCTCTTAGGAGCAAGACATTGTAGCAGAAGCTATGAGGTGTTTCTTGATCTGAATCTTTTATGTATGTATGTTTAAAATTTAGGATGACATTACCAATCGTTATGTTGGGCATTTTGTGTGCTTTCTCATATTTTCTGATAGTCGTTCTATTCAGTACTTCATCTTATTCCCAAAAGGTGAATTAAAAGCAGATGCTTTTATTTTCAGTAAGAAAATTGGAGTAACCAAGGACTAGTTCCTTAGGTCCCATCCAGTTCTATGCATGATATAAATGACTAGTAACTAAAGAAAAATTGGGTCACAGATGTGATTTTCTCTTTTTCATTGCTCATTGGCTGTAAGCCACACAGAAATGCATGCTGTGAAACAGCTGGTGGGTTATGGTTAGTCATCTTGAGCCAGAGTGACTTTGTGCATTAAATGCTTTGTGAATCATATCTCTCCACCAAAATCTTGAACCAAACCAAAGCTACATAAAGGGGACTTCTGAGGTATCATTTATTGGCCTGACAAGGATAATGAACATATTTTGTCTTTCCCATGGTTAAACAATCTGCAGTAGACAAGAGCCATTTCTACTTTCAGAATCAACCAGAACACATAATTGCACAACTTGATAAAGTGAAAAGAGCACAGACTAGAATCACTTACCCCTGTTTCTGATGGCATCACTCATTAGCTCTGTAACCTTCTCTAAGCTGCTTAACTTACACTCAGCCTCTCTGTATCATGTATAGCAACGTATACCTTGAAGGAATGGTGTGGGGATTAAAATGAATTTTAAAATATTCAATCAGATGGGATTTTTACAAAGTGCCAGTACATGTCTGAATATCCTATTAAAAAATTATTATATGCCTATTCATAATATTACATGATTTTTCTAGGATATTTATCAAAAGCCCTTTCTTATGAAAGAAGTAAGAAAATATTCTTAAACTTTCCTAATCCATGTTGGCCATAAGAATTGCAAAATAAAAAATTAGTAATTTCGTTGTTCCAAGTGGGAAGGAGCTGAGCTATATTATAGACATTTCAGACGTCTGGAATGCCGAGTTGTTTGCCTGGTTTATAGAATGCTGAATGTGTCGCATTTTATGTTTGACATTTATAGAATGCGTATGTTACTGCTGGCTTTACCAAAACAACAATGTTTAAAATGTATTGAGTGACACTGTGCCAGAGATCAGGGCACATAATTCAGATCTTCTTGTAGGAAAGAAAAACCTAAGACATGTTTTCTGAACTTTATAAGAGAATAGAAATGTTCTTTTTCCACCAACGTATCTTCAACCTAGAATATTTCTTTGAGTCCAGTTCTCTTTACACAGCCCCAAAAGGAGACACATAGATCAGAGGTAAAATTGTTTAATATTGTTAGACAGGAAGTGGTATTTCCAAAACAGACATAAAAGGCATGCTGCATGATTCCCATACTTCTAGATTTAGAGACAAATACAATTTTTAAAAGAATTTGGGAGACAAGTTTGCCAACCAGTTTTCCATGTAAGATGTTAAAAAGAAATCTTCATATCCAGCATCACCAGTTTCACAAAAGAAAGTTTACTTTAATAGTAAAAGATACAAAGGACATCAGGGCTAGTCCTTAAATTGGAAACATTTACCTTTATGAAAAACTTACTACATCTGGTCCTTCTCTTAGTTCATATAGACCAATAAAAACTCCATCATTGACTGGCATTTAAAAGTTGTTGCTCTGCTGTAACATAGAAGCATGAAGAACTAAAATTACTTGGAATTTTAGTGAAGAGAAGCTGTAAATTCACAAGAACGGTAACTGGTTCTAAAAGTGGTCATTTAGTGATTTGTCAAATTCATTCCCACTTCTGGGGGAACCCACTCAGAGCACACACCTTTTGGACAGCAGAACACATCATCTTCAGGGTTGAAGGCCATAGTCCTATTCCTTCCCTGGACCAGAGGTAAGGAACTTGTGCATAGTACCTGAGAAACTACCCAGGAATGTGAGATTTCTAAAACCTTTAGTGAAGGAGTAAATGAAATGGCCTTTTTTTCTCACATTATATCCTAGGCTTTTAAAAATTTCAGCCTTGTATCTGATCATCAAAATAAGACTAAGCCGCTAAATTCATCATAAGTAGATATTTGAAATTTGGACACTGATATAAATCTGAATGTGGAGACTTCAGATTTATAAGACCAAACATTTTTCACCCTTCCACTTGCAATATGCCTACCCAGGGTTGGGTTTATTAGGTGTCCTGCAAGAAGCAAGAGCATTAGGATTGTCAAATTTAGGAAGCAAAAGTAGAGGATGCACAGTTAAATTTGAATTTTAGATAACAATGGATAATTTTTTAGTATAAGTATATTCCATTATTCCATGCAATATTTGAGACAACTAAAAAATTATCCATTGTTTGTCTAAAGTTCAAATTCTATCGAGTGTCCTATATTTTATCTGGCAACCTTCATGGGCATCCCAGTTTCTAGCTACCATAACCAATATGGAAAACATAATATGTTTATTGTTATGTAGAAAAATAAACTTTATGATGGCCAATTATTAGGACTTTAAGATACATTGAGATGGAAATCTCCCAGGCATAATGTTAGGTTAGCCGTTCAAAGATACAAACAGAGAAAAATATGAGACAGACTGCTAAAGAAGGACTATTAGAAGAACTGAGAGTATTCATGTCTTATTGTGGCTATTCTACACAGAAAAATGCTGTGAAATGCAAATTAAAGTATTAATAAGTATAGCAATTCCACTAAAGCTCTTTTGTTACCAAACATGAGATTCCTGGTTACTTTTGCACAGGGAAGAAAGCTCAGTCTTGAGTCTGAATGTCTTTGGCTTGGTTTTGAGGAGTTAGTTTCCTGCAAGAGCAGTGAAAGGAGCCTGCCATTGACTCTTGGGGACACCAGCAGACCAAAGGCTCTCATGTATGGAGAAAGAGTAAGAAGTTCTAGAACTTGCCTACAAGCTTTGGCTTATCTTTATACATCACACTGACCATCTGTAGCCTCCTCTCATTGTCAGGTAAATGAACATGGAAGATAACCCTGGCTTAGCTTTGGGTTGGTTGGTTTGATTTGGGTTTTGTTCTAGCTTCATATGAGTATAACATCCAAAGGTGATGCTACTATAGGTCCCATTTACCATTCAGTGGGTCCTACCTATGAAAGGGGAAGAATGTCTTCAGTATTTTCTAACTGTGAGAACACATTCAGCATAAACACTTCAACTGCAAGACTTGAGTGACAGGAAGGCAATAAAGTAAGTATATCATTATATTGAGGTAAAATACATGTTTTAGGAAAAGAATGAGGACAAGTCTTCATTGGCCTAGGGATTTGTTTACTTTGTCTAACTTTTGAGGGGTTAAATTGTGAGGTGACAAATGTGTGCCTTTTAAACTTAGTGGATGCTGTTAGTGGGAAAGCAACTATTTGTTTTTCTTTTATTTAAATTCATAGTCCATGCCAAAAAGACAGTAGTAGGAAAGACTCAGAGTATTTCTGAGTTTAGATACCTAAGCAGAAGCTGATTATTTATACTTTGAGAAAATCTACATTGTCATAATCACTCATAATGCTATGCCCTATAGAAAAGAACTTTCAAGTGGAATCAATATTCCCCTCATTGAACCTGATCGAGAACATTCTGGTCAGGATCAGCTTCATGTCCCTTATAACCCAGAGAATTAAACGGGACAGAGTATAATGGGTAAAAGTCAGGAGCATTCCATGCTTCACATATAAATATTGCACCAGATCTAATCTCCTTGTGATTATGTATACTGTTATATATTATTCCCACTATCAGTGTTTCACTCCATCCTATGGACCTATTCTCACAGTTGGTTGATTTTATTGATCTTCTTTCCAGTTCCCATTATAAGAGGTTGAGACTTACAGAGGGGAAAAAAAGATGTTTTTCACAAGGTCAGAGTAGATTCACATTCTGTGATAAAAGCCAAAAGCCTGTCCTGATGGTTGGGTTCTAGTAATGTTAGGTTTTTTAGACACCAGGTGAAGGAGAGAAAAAACACTTGTAATTTTAAGAAGGTCTTCATGATGTCAGTATACAATCCTTGTGTATTTTCCTTAAGCTTTTGACTTTCAAACTTGAATAAGACAGAAAATATTATAATTGTTTAAAGGTTTACAGCATTTAAAAGCAAATTGTTCATCTTAGAGTTAAAATATATTTTTTCTATCCACAGTATGTTTACCATCTTGGCCATTTGTGTTAGTTTCCTAGTGATGCTGTACCAAATTATCACAAACTTAGTGGCTTAAAACAACACAAATTTATTATCTTCTAGTTCTGGAGGTCAGAAGTCTGGAGTGGGTCTTCAGGCAGTGTTCCTTCTGGAGGCTCTAGGGAAGAATTTGTTTCCATGCCTTTTCCACCTTCTAGAGGCTGCTTGTATTCCGTGGTGTGTGGCCTGTTTCTCCATCTTCAGAGTCCCCAGTGTAGCATCTTCAAATCTCTCTCTTTGGCTTTTACACTCCTGCCTCCCTCTTAATAAAGACCCTTGTGGTTATATTGGGTCAACACAGGTAATTCAGGATAATCTTACCATCTGAAGACCCTTAAGCACAGCTGCAAAGTCCCTTTTACCATGTAAGGTAACATCTTCACAGGTTACAGGAATTAGGATGTGGGCATCCTTGAGAAGCTGGTGTTCTGCCTACCATACCATTTTTCTAAGACGATAATATACACGATTGTATAATACTGTCCTACATTTAATTTTTTTCCCTTCATAAGATACACTTTTAAATACTACCTATAGACTATACTACTTGTACTAATCTATTATAACTTAAGACATTTAGAAACACCTAAACTTTTTAGGAAAGCCCAGTACTTAAGTAGCTGAAAGGGCTTGCCATGTGCTAGATTATCCAGTAGTTCCTTACTTTACCAACTGGGGTATTTGTACCTTTCTCTTCACTTAAGGAATTGATTTTCCTTAATAATTACACAGGTTCTTTACAAGTTTCTAGGAAGTCTTAGTATTTAAAGCTTTTGATGATGAAGATGTTGTAGGCCATTTGGTTTTGTTAAAAATCATCCTTTTCCTTCATATTCCCCTTCCTGCATCCTCAGAAAATGATCCCAATGCCCTACTTGCAAATACCTTGGTGTTATTCCTCTTGAGACGGACAGTCCCTCTTCAGCTTTGATATAAAATGTCAAGGTCAAATGTATTTAACACATGCTCATCAGACAAGTTCACATTAGCTGGTTGGACTTATCTCTTTAATTCAGCATACATTTAGAAGTGATCTAACATGAGCCCCTGAAATGCAACTAGAATATTAATTCAACAGTTTTCTGTATTGCTTAGGGTGTGTACTGCTTTCCCTGTGGTGTTGTTTCTTAAACCCTGTCTTCCCAGTATGGTATGTTAGACACTAAAAAGAAAAAGACTTTGCACAGATCTGGGTTTGAATTTCTGATCTGTCATTTACTATCTGTGGACAAGTTACTTAAACTGTAAGCTTGACTTCCTCTTCTTAGATAGAATAATAATGCTTATTCCACAGGGTTGTTATAAGATTTTAAATAAGGTCATATATGAGCATTTAGCATGGTACATAAGGAGTACTGTGAAATGTAGGGGTAGCTGTTATAATTAATAATTATATTAATATATTATAATTATTTTCTTCTTTAAATTCTGCCTTCCTGCTATTGTTCTTCCTTCCCTCCTATTCTGAATAGAATCTGAATTCCAGTCAGACACAGAGGAGGGAGTAGAGATACATAGCTTTCAAAGTGTCCCTTACATCAGATACAGTAGAGGTACAGTCATATGTATTTGTATTTGCATTTTTCTTCTGGGAAGAAAAGCCAGCTAATGCTGATAACGTTGATAGTCACCATATTGAGTTCCTACTATATGCCAGACAATTTTTTTAGTTCACATTAATCCAAAAGTAATCGTTATACCCATTTACAGGTAAAGAAACGGGGTCTCCTAACGTTACTTAACATGCCTAAAGTCACATAGATAATAAAGGGAAATCAAGATTTGAACCTGCCTATTCCTAAAATCTACCTTTCCGCCTTCCCCATTAGAGAAAAGTAGAGGAACTCTTCAAAGCTATCACTGATGCATGTTTTTGTCTAAAAGTTCCAAGTGTTCCTCCAACAAAATGAGATTCTATTCTCATTTCATCAGCAATTAGTATAGTTCTTGACATTGGTCAATGCTGTGTTTTCAGGATAACATTTGAATTATAGCATTCATTGCTTTATCACTGTTATTTTCCAGTCAAGTATTTGACTAAGTTCACTTTCCTAATGCTGCCCTATCTTATGGTGTTTCAGATCTATTTTCTTTTCCTCTAGGAACACATCTTTGAAATCATATTATACTTAAAAAAGAAAATGCAATATTATTTGTTGAAATATAAGATATACATAAATTTTCAGGAATACATATGTTATATAAAGTACGGTACATTTATATTCAACTCCTGTGCATAATAAACACTTATAGGCCAGCAACATGCACAGGAAATTAAGATGGAGTCCTAGGTAAGGCAGCCTTTGAAAATAGATTATGTATGTATCTTCTTTTGGGAAATAAAAGACTTGGAAGAATGTGTTAAAGCTTTCTTAAATGCTGATTAAGAAAATTCCAAAATGAAGCCTTCCGTCTTTTGGACTATTATACTTCTCAGCTTCATCCTTTAAAAGCTGAGTAAACACAAGTACAAATAGCTGGATTTCTTTCTGATTAAGATTAGGTTAAAAGCTGCAGAAATTTTAAGTTCTAATACAGATAAAAATCAACAGGACCAGTGAGTTACTACTGCTTCGCAACTTTTTTTTTTTCTGTTAAGAAATGTAAATTGAGGCGACTTCCCTGGTGGTCCAGTGGTTAAGACTCTGTGCTCCCAATGCAGGGGGCCCGGGTTTGATCCCTGGTCAGGGAACTAGATCCCACATGCGTGCCGCAACTAAGAGTTCACATGCTGCAACTAAAAGATCCCGCATGCTGCAGCAAAGATCCCACACATGGCATGAAGATCCCACGTGCCACAACTAAGACCCAGCACAGCCAAGTAAATGAATAAATATTAAAAAAAAAAAGAAAGAAATGTAAATTGAAATTCATCATTTGGGGCCATGTACTTTCAGTTAGCCAGGCCTAGGTAAATAAGACAATCTATAAGTAGGATATAATCAGCTTGTTCTTTGTTTGCTGGTGAGAACAAATGGAAAAATAAGTATTATCACTGCTGAACATTGTAGAATTTTTGGATTGTTATATTGATAAAAATGAATGTTTTAAAAATTGACTCTTGGTGCAGTTTGATGTGAATTTACATTTTAAGGCTCCTTCAGCACCACCACATACAAAATAGAGGAAATTAAAAAGAAATAATCACTTTCAGAAAAAAGGTAAGTATGCATAAACCAGCAACATAACAGAATCACAAAGCAGTTAGTAGGAATGAAGTTGCTTGCCTGCTGGGCTGCAGGTCTAGAAAGAGGTAGTTTGAATTCCGTGCTGTAACAGTGACTAAAAGTACCCCATGCAAAGCAGGAAACCAGAGTCACATTTGCTTTTTGGAACCACAGCTTCTCTGCCCAAGCCAGGAATCTACAAAAAAGCCATGACCAACTGCTCTATGGGGAAGTGGCTTATAAGAAAGAATCTGCATTCCTGGGGAGGCAACAGAAAGAAGACACAGTCTCCCACCCAAGACCTGGAGCCAGCTGCCCACTGGCTTGGCACTGGCTCTGCAGTATCCAGAATAGCACCCAGGAGCCTCAGACCATCACCTTAAGTCCCAGTTGTCTTAGGGGCCAGTACCAGAAACAATAAAACTACACATAGGGGAGAAAGGACCAAGGTGGTCAGGAGGAGGAGGAAGAAATTAAAATTCCCCACTCAGGAAGAATGTACTAACCAAAATTCTATAATATATGAGACATCCAAAACAAACAAAAAAAAAATGGGAATTTACTCCAAATGAAATGAAAATAACAGAGCAATTTGAAAATGACTTTAAAATAAGTATGCTTATGATACTCAAAAGATAAAGGAATTAGAAAAAAAATAAGATATTACAAAACAAAACCAAAACTCAACAAAAATATGAGGTAGTGGGGAGGAGAGAATTCTGAAAATGAAAAAATATAGTCTGAAATACACGGAGTTGTTAGAATAAACTCTAGATTGGCCACAGTTAAAAAATTAATGAATTGGAAAATAATGAGAAATTCACCCATAATGCAGCTCAGAGAGATGAAGAATATAGAGGGGCAGGTGTGCATGGAAGATAGAAGAGGCTCTACCATTCATCTCATAGGAGTTTCTGAAGATGAGTCTATCAGAATGGTGAGAAAGCAGTATTCCAAAAGATATGAGCTAAAACTTTTCCAGAATTGAAGACTCAGATTGAGAATACCACCAAGTGCCACACTTGAATATTAAACAAAGCTATACCTAGACAAAAACATAATGAAGGAGTAAAACACTGAGGACAAAGAGAAAATCTTCAAAGATACTAAAAATAAAAGTTTCCTACAGTGGAAGGACAAACTGATGGCTGTTACTGGCACTAAGAGATGCCAGAAGTCAATAAATTAATTTCCAGAAATAACTGTCAATCTAGAATTCCATACCCAGCTAGACTATAATTTAGAAGTGAGAGAAAACCAGATATTTTCAGACAGGCAAAGATTTGCTTCCTCCTCCACCCTTGCTGAAAGAGCTACTAAATGATATACCTCAACACGAAGCAAAGTGAACCCAAAGGGAAGGCGTAGGATGTGAGAAACAACAGTGATCACGAATATGGTAAAAATACATCGCCAAACTAAATTGCCTAATGATTATTTTTAAATTATTTCAGATGTTTCCTTTAAAAAACTGGAGCTAAAATTCTAGACATAATTAAGGAATATATGCTGTATGTTCAGTGGATAGTTAATCCATGCTGAAGTCTGTGCTGAGAATGATAGAATTACTGAATTAATTTGACTTTGATAGGGAAAAAAGTCATAGTTGCATCTGTTAGACTTCTGGTTTTAAAATGGTGGAATAAAAAAAGGATTTTCCTCTCTTCTCTTGAATGCTATCCAAAATCAACTAAGAGAATGTAGGATGCAAACTATCTCTGATGAGTTGAGTAGCTGTCTCTTAATTACAAACCCCTATATATGGGGAAGGCCTGACAAATACAGTAAAGGTCAAGGTAGACCCCCAGGGAGAGCTCTCATAGCTATGGTCTCAGAGCATAAAGCCAGCAGAATGAAATGGTCCAAAGTGTATGCTAACAATCCCTTTTTGAACAATGAGCAGATGCCAGAAAAGCTCTGGGAGTTTGATGGACTCAGCTTGGCACGATGCCTAGACAAGCAAGAAAGGCTAAACACAGAATCACAGTCAAAGCCATATTTGTAGGACTCAATCTGTTGATGGAGGAGGAAGGAAACTGAATTCTGTGTAACCCTGTGGTACAGATCTCATTTGGGAAAGTAAAGGCTCAAGAGGCCTCTGTCACACACACAGCCCTGTGTCATAAAGAGAACACCTGGCGCCTGCTGGTCTAGAATGTGGTCTTCTTCCCCCTTCAGTAACGTGAACCTCCTGCAAATAGGTGTTCAGAAAGTGATCATCTTATTTTCAAAATGGTCATCCCAACAAACCCAGCTTAGACAGCTTCATCACTTACTAGGTTAGTCCTTACACAATTCATAACCTCCCTAAACCATGGTTTTTGTTAAAATAGGGTAAGAGCTCCTCCCATATAGCACTGTGAGTAGGATTAAATAATATATGTAAAACACTAGGCATGCCAACACATGATTAAAAGTCAGTAAATATTTGCTAATCCACAGAGAGGTCCAACCATCTATCTGTGAGGTGGAATTCCCAGGGCTAAGCATTGACTTGCCTTCCTTTTCCTCTTGCTCTCTGAAGAGCAGTGATTAGGATCACAGATTCAGGAGCAAGAATGCATGAGTTTGAATCCTACCTCTCACCTACTAGCCTTATGATCTAGGCCAAATTATTCATCTGGGCCTCAGTTTTCCCATCTGTGAAGTGGAAATAATAACAGTACCTACATCACAAAGTTGTTGTAAGGATTAAATGAGTTAATTCTTGTAGAGCATTTTGTATAGTGTCTGGGATAGAGTAGTTCAGTACATATTAACTATTAGTAGTATTTTTCAAGAATTACAAGTCACACCATAGATATGGTTACCATACTTCTTAGGTTTTTAGGAACAGTCACTTTCTGAGGAATGGGATTCTTTTCTTTTTTTTTTTAACATGCTTTTTTTTTTTTTCAAAGATTGCTTTATTCTTTTTTTTTTAACATCTTTATTGGAGTATAATTGCTTTACAATGGTGTGATAGTTTCTGCTGTATAACAAAGTGAATCAGCTATACATATACATATATCCCCATATCTCTTCCCTCTTGTGTCTCCCTCCCTCCCACCCTATCCCACCCCTCTAGGTGGTCACAAAGCACCGAGCTGATCTCCCTGTGCTATGTGGCTGCTTCCCATTAGCTATCGGTTTTACATTTGCTAGTGTATATATGTACATGCCACTCTCTCACTTTGTCCCAGCTTACCCTTCCCCCTCCCCGTGTCCTCAAGTCCATTCTCTCCATCTGTGTCTTTATTCCTGTCCTGCCCCTAGGTTCTTCAGAACCTTTTTTTTTTTTTTTTTTTTTTAGATTCCATATATATGTGTTAGCATAAAGTATTTGTTTTTCTCTTTCTGACTTACTTCACTCTGTATGTCAGACTCTAGGTCCATCCACCTCACTACAAATAACTCAATTTCGTTTCTTTTTATGGCTGAGTAATATTCCATTGTTTATATGTGCCACATCTTCTTTATCCATTCATCTGTTGATGGACACTTAGGTTGCTTCCATGTCCTGGCTATTGTAAATAGTGATGCAACAAACATTGTGGTACATGACTCTTTTTGACTTATGGTTTTCTCAGGGTATATGCCCAGTAGTGGGATTGCTGGGTCGTATGGTATTTCTATTTTTAGTTTTTTAAGGAACCTCCATACTGTTCTCCATAGTGGCTGTATCAGTTTACAAGGAATGGGATTCTTTAAACATAGAATTGACTGATTTTTTTTTTTTGGCCAGGGTGTAATACCCTATTGCTAGATCATGTATTCCAAATTTTGGTTTATTTTGATCATAAGCAAAATTGTTTTGCCAATGGTTAGTTATTTTTTTAAGGTAGATCAACACCATGTGTTGAATAAATTGGTTGTGGGCTGGTTCCACCCTTGAATAACTTGTTAGTTATGAGCCTGGAGCAGAGATCTGCAAACTATAGGCGTCAGGCCAGATCCAGCCTGTTTGGTAAAAAGTTTTATTGAAATACAACCATGCCCATTAATTTAGATATTTGCTTATAACTTTCACACTACAACAACAGATTGAGTAGTTATGCCAGAACATTATGGCCTTCAAAGCCCAAAGTATTTACTATTTGGCCCTTTACAGAAAAAGTTTGCAGACTCCTGCCCTAGAGTAGCAGTTTTCAGTAAACTTTTAGTCAAAAACAGCATTTTTGGATGCATTTGATTATGGGCTTTAGCGTACTTTGAAAATATAAAGGGTAATGTAATTAGAAGGAGGTTGGTAGTGATATGGTTACAGCCCCCCATAATGTTTTCTGTGATTGCATGAAAGCTGCCAATCTACAAGAAGATGGTAGGGAATCCCACTCCTTTCTCTTAGTATGGGAAACATCAGATTTGGGACCTAAGAGCTTGCTGCTGCTCTTTTTGTTAAGGGATGCTGTCAAGGCCAATATGTCTAAAATTAGAGAACAGAAGAGAATGAGGGCAGACAAGGACAGACATGCAACTTCCACTCATAATCACAGAACTCAAGTCCCTGTGGGGTTGCTTGGCCGGGTTCCTTGTTGAGAAGGGAGATCTCTGATGGACCTGGATCATCGGGACTATCTTTTTCTTTTCCTTCCTCTTCTTTGCTTTGGATTTTTTGTGTTATTTTCTTCAGACTGATTGACTTTTTAATCTCAGCTTATAGAAAACATCGCTATTTAAATCTGTTGGGAATGTTTAAATGGGTAGAAAGTAGGAATTAAGTAAGGGAGGGCATCTTGTGTGTGTGTGTGTGTGTGTGTTTTAGTAGCTTTATTTTCTAAAAATCTATCCTACAAGTGTTTTCTTCCTGCATCTTCACTCTTCAAAAATAAATAGAAACAAGGACAAAAGCTTATCATGATACAGGTTTAGTCAGCCAAATTCAGCTTTAATAAGTTAAGGTCAACCAGAAGTTCTGCACTTGGCTGCTACAAAGCACTGTCCTTCCAGCAGCATTGCTTGCTCTTCTCATGTCTTTTCCCAGGGATGGAGTCCGTGGCATCAGCTGCTGAGAGAGAGGGATGGAGATATAGACTGTTATGGCATAGAGCACATACTGACACATCCCTGAGTAAGGAACCTCCTGGGTTTGCCAGAGGGTGATGGCGAAAGAGGAGGTGTCAGCTTTGGATGTTATGATCTCTTCTGTCAGGAGTCCTGGGGTTCCCTGGGGGTATGTGCCTCCTGGGTGGTAAGGAGGAGTCTGGATGCAACCCGTCACCGATCTTGCAGACATCCTGCCTACTTCCATGACTACACACCACAACAAATATGTCTGTTGCTCATTTAAAAGCCAGCAAAGCTCTCAGTTGGGAAACTGAATCCAGATCCTCAACCAGAATTTAACAAGAAGGAAAAGATTCTTTTGGTTGCCAAACTCCAAGAGGTCATTAGCTGTTGTTCTTCCTTTTTAGTTCCTATTTCCAGCCATCGTCAGCTCACCAGTGCATCTCGGACACTTATGCTCCCTAGAGATGACCTAGTCTTTCTGGCAGACCTCCCTTAGGGTGGGAAAGTCCAAGATAAAGATGCTCATCTACAGCTAGTCAGGTCAGGGCACTAGCCTAGACCTCTCTGAGTAATAACGAGTGTTATGTTTCCTACTCATTTGTTGTCTTTCTATTTAATTTTACCAACACGTTCTGCCCTAGCCTTCACTGAAATGAGCCCGAGTCCCTGTGTAGCAGAGCTCTGGGTGACTGGGCTGGCAGGTGCTCTACTTGGACTCAGCCCCAAAGTTCTAGGGACAGTTCCAACCTGCTCACACAGTTCCTCCTGCCCACCACCCCCAAAGCCACAGAACAACCTTTTGCTGCCTCTTTTTCTTGCCTTTGACTAAAGTATATGTGTGGAAAAACTTAACATGTGAATATGCCACTTGAGGGTACAGTTGGGTGGCAATACATGATCAGGTCACTAATGGTGGATCTGCTTCTATTCCTGAACTTAAACCAAGAAAGATAGTAGTTTAGCTTCTTACAAGAGTATCCATTTAAATATTTCCATGGAAATAACTGCCTGGTGTCCCCTCAAGTTTGCATAGTTCTCAGACTCCTTTTCGTCTTTAAGAATACTAAGTTTTCCTGTGTTCTGCAGAGCTGAGGAATTTGTCCTTTTTTCTTCCATCTTCCCTGCTGTTTCAACTTCTTGTTTTAGATCATTTGTGTCAACTTACATTTATTCAAAATAAGCAAAGCGTTCAATTACCTGAAAAAGAGAATAGAAAAAATTGCAATGCCATAGATTCCCTATAACTTCTAATAATTATATCTGTATCGGCTAACATATGAATTAAAATATGCATGTTCTTGATGTCTTCTAGTTCACAAAAGGAAATGATTACTGCATTTTGTCAAGCTAATGCCAATATGATGATATGTTAAAACATTCTGCTTGCAGCTGCAAGTTAGTAAGCCATATAAGGGAAAGCTTTAATTATAGCTTCATCCTGCAGTAAAAGTGCTTAATTAGACTCATGTAAGATTTTACTTGAAGCTAGATTTTTTTCTGAAGATTTACAGAATTAAGAAAAAGATTTCTTTTCCTATTCATCTTCCTCTTTCACTTGCTGACCTTGATCCGTACATACTTCCACCCTAGTTTCCTCCTATAACAAGAACATAAGGAAATTTTAGTCTGTCAATGAATAGATAACCCTCTTGAATGGTTGTTGATTTTCACTTCAGAGTTATGAGTTTTCAAATGCTATCTGTCTTTAGTATTTTGAGCAGGTCTTGAGTGCAAAATAAATATTTCACACTTACAAAGTCCCTTTCTGTACTGAATCGAGTGGTACTGTTTTGCATTTTGCCAGTAATGTTATTAAAAACCATTCAAGTACCAAAGCTTGAGTATGATTTCGTACATACCTTCAAGGGTGTCACTCACTGAAAGGTGAGCAAGGGTGTTGCTCCTGGCTTTCTTGAGTGGCAGTGAAGGGTGGAGGGACAGCTAGCATCCCACCTCTCTCTGCTGCTGTTTCCAGTCCTCCTAATGGTCCCAGTGACTGCAATATATGGTCTGTCTTGTACAGTACACTATTGCTTACCTTGCTGCCATTTTTTCTTTTAGTTTACCCATGGATACATTTTTGATAAGAAGGCAAGTAAAAAATGGGTATTTGAATCTACACTGCACAGAGAAAATGACATTTTGAATCTTGTTACTAAGAGTAGCTACAGCTACAAATTCAAAGCAGAAAATGAGATGTTAATAACAATACTTATATTAGTGTATTAAAGTCTGTTTTTAGATTTTAAATCATAAAATTAGGTTAGTTAATGCTTATTTTTCAATAGCACCTACTTTTTTTATCCTTACAGTACAGAATTGAGTAAAAAAGAACTTTCTAAAATAAAATTTAGTATTTTTAATTAGATAATGTTATGGACTGCATGTTTTTCCCCCCCATAATTAATATGTTAAAACCCCAACCTGCAGTGGGATGGTATTAGGAGGGGGGGCCTTTGGGAGGTATTAGGTCATGAGGGTAAAGCCCTCATGATGAGATTAGTGCCCTAATTATCAGAAGGGAGCTTGCTTCCCCTCTGTGCTATGTGAGGACATAGCGAGAAGATGGCCATCTACAACCCAAGGAGAGAACCTTTCATTTAGTTAAATAAAACACCTTTAAGGAGGTCTTCTAAACCTGGATACTCTCCTCAAAATGTTTTGAAAATGTGAACATCATCCCTTTTATTGGTCAGAACAACACTTGGTTATGCTGTGATAACAAGCATATGTCAGAATCTCAGCGGCTTAACAAATAAGACATTGTCTCTCACTTCAACAAGTTCGGTGAATTTAATTCCTCTTGAGGGCAGCTTTTAAGTGGTGACTCAAAGATCCAGTTTGCTTGCATCTTGTTGATCCACCGTCTCAACAGGTTCCTTCCAGAGTCAAATTCCATGGAGGAAAAGAGAGCTCCAAGGCCACCCTGGACTTCTCATAACCTCAGCCCAGAAGTGACACTCATTGCTTCTGCTTACAGCCTACCAGCTGTATTACCAATCTAATTGCAACGAAGGCTGGAAAATAGATACTTTCTATGTATCCAGGAAGAAGGAAAATGAAACACAATTTTGTCAACACCTATCATTATTTCTACCAAACCCTTTGTGTGTATCATGGAGAAGCACTTTTTGAGATCCATAATTTCTGATCAGGTAACTTGAACTGATCTTATAGTAAGTTACCAACCCAAAGACTCTGCTTTTTCCCTTTCAAAATCCATGATATATTGTCAGCAAACAAGTCATCTTTATTTTTATTTTTTATTTTTTTATCAATCATCAATTTTATACACATCATTGTATACATGTCAATCCCAATCTCCCAATTCAGCACACCACCAACCCCACTCCACCGCGGTTTTCCCCCCTTGGTGTCCATACGTTTGTTCTCTACATCTGTGTCTCAACTTCTGCCCTGCAAACCGGTTCATCTGTACCATTTTTCTAGGTTCCATATACATGCGTTAATATACGATATTTGTTTTTCTCTTTCTGACTTACTTCACTCTGTATAACAGTCTCTAGATCCATCCACATCTCAACAAATGACCCAATTTCGTTCCTTTTTATGGCTGAGTAATATTCCATTGTATATATGTACCACAACTTCTTTATCCATTCGTCTGTAGATGGGCATTTAGGTTGCTTCCATGACCTGGCTATTGTAAATAGTGCTGCAATGAACATTGGGGGGCATGTGTCTTTTTGAATTATGGTTTTCTCTGGGTATATGCCCAGTAGTGGGATTGCTGGGTCATATGGTAATTCTATTTTTAGTTTTTTAAGGAACCTCCATACTGTTCTCCATAGTGGCTGTATCAATTTACATTCCCACCAACAGTGCAAGAGGGTTCCCTTTTCTCCACACCCTCTCCAGCATTTGTTGTTTGTAGATTTTCTGATGATGCCCATTCTAACTGGTGTGAGGTGATACCTCATTGTAGTTTTGATTTGCATGTCTCTAATCATTAGTGATGTTGAGCAGCTTTTCATGTGCTTCGTGGCCATCTGTATGTCTTCTTTGGTGAAATGTCTATTTAGGTCTTCTGCCCATTTTTTTTTTTTTTAAATTAATTATTTATTTATTTATATTTATGACTGTGTTGGGTCTTCGTTTCTGTGCAAGGGCTTTCTCTAGTTGTGGCAAGCGGGGGCCACTCTTCATCGCGGTGCGCGGGCCTCTCACTATCGCGGCCTCTCTTGTTGCGGAGCACAGGCTCCAGACGCGCAGGCTCAGTAGTTGTGGCGCACGGGCCTAGTCGCTCCGCGGCATGTGGGATCTTCCCAGACCAGGGCTCGAACCCGTGTCCCCTGCATTGGCAGGCAGATTCTCAACCACTGCGCCACCAGGGAAGCCCTCTTCTGCCCATTTTTGAATTGTGTTGTTTGTTTCTTTAATATTGAGCTGCATGAGCTGTTTATATATTTTGGAGATTAATCCTTTGTCCATTGATTCGTTTGCAAATATTCTCTCCCATTCTGAGGGTTGTCTTTTCGTCTTGTTTATGGTTTCCTTTGCTGTGCAAAAGCGTTGAAGTTTCATTAGCTCCCATTTGTTTATTTTTGTTTTTATTTCCATTACTGTAGGAGGTGGATCAAAAAAGATCTTGCTGTGATTTATGTCAAAGAGTGTTCTTCCTATGTTTTCCTCTAAGAGTTTTATAGTGTCTGGTCTTACATTTAGGTCTCGAATCCATTTTGAGTTTATTTTTGTGTATGGTGTTAGGGAGTGTTCTAATTTTATTCTTTTACATGTAGCTGTCCAGTGTCCCCAGCACCACTTATTGAAGAGACCGTCTTTTCTCCATTGTATATCCTTGTGCCTCCTTTGTCATAGATTAGTTGACCATAGGTGCGTGGGTTTATCTCTGGGCTTTCTATCTTGTTCCATTGATCTATGTTTCTGTTTTTGTGCCAGTACCATATTTTCTTGATTACTGTAGCTTTGTAGTAGTCTGAAGTCAGGGAGTCTGATTCCTCAAGCTCCGTTTTTTCCCCTCAAGACTTCTTTGGCTATTCGGGGTCTTTTGTGTCTCCATATAAATTTTAAGATGATTTGTTCTAGTTCTGTAAAAAATGCCATTGGTAATTTGATAGGGATTGCATTGAATCTGTAGATTGCTTTGGGCAGTATAGTCATTTTCACAATATTGATTCTTCCAATCCAAGAACATGGTATATCTCTCCATCTGTTGGTATCATCTTTAATTTCTTTCATCAGTGTCTTATAGTTTTCTGCATACAGGTCTTTTGTCTCCCTAGGTAGGTTTATTCCTAGGTATTTTATTCTTTTTGTTGCAGTGGTAAATGGGAGTGTTTCCATAATTTCTCTTTCAGATTTTTCATCGTTAGTGTATAGGAATGCAAGAGATTTCTGTGCATTAATTTTGTATCCTGCAACTTTACCAAATTCATTGATCAGCTCTAGTAATTTTCTGGTGGCATTTTTAGGATTCTCTATGTATAGTATCATGTCATCTGCAAACAGTGACAGTTTTACTTCTTCTTTTCCAATTTGTATTCCTTTTATTTCTTTGTCTTCTCTGATTGCTGTGGCTAGGACTTCCAAAACTATGTTGAATAATAGTGGTGAGAGTGGACATCCTTGTCTTGTTCCTCATCTTAGAGGAAATGCTTTCAGTTTTTCACCATTGACAATGATGTTTGCTGTGGGTTTGTCATATATGGCCTTTATTATGTTGAGGTAGGTTCCCTCTATGCCCACTTTCTGGAGAGTTTTTATAAATGGGTGTTGAATTTTGTCAAAAGCTTTTTCTGCATCTATTGAGATGATCATATGGTTTTTATGCTTCAGTTTGTTAATATGGTGTATCACATTGATTGATTTGCATATACTGAAGAATCCTTGCATCCCTGGGATAAATCCCACTTGATCGTGGTGTATGATCCGTTTAATGTGTTGTTGGATTCTGTTTGCTAGTATTTTGTTGAGGATTTTTGCATCTATATTCATCAGTGATATTGGTCTGTAATTTTCTTTTTTTGTAGTGTCTTTGTCTGGCTTTGGTATCAGGGTGATGGTGGCCTCATAGAATGAGTTTGGGAGTGTTCCTTCCTCTGCAATTGTTTGGAAGAGTTGAGAAGGATGGGTGTTAGCTCTTCTCTAAATGTTTGATAGAATTCACCTGTGAAGCCATCTGGTCCTGGACTTTTGTTTGTTGGAAGATTTTTAATCACAGTTTCAATTTCATTACTTGTGATTGGTCTGTTCATATTTTCTGTTTCTTCCTGGTTCAGTCTTGGAAGGTTACACCTTTCTAAGAATTTGTCCATTTCTTCCAGGTTGTCCATTTTATTGGCATAGAGTTGCTTGTAGTAGTCTCTTAGTATGCTCTGTATTTCTGTGGTGTCTGTTGTAACTTCTCCTTTTTCATTTCTAATTTTATTGATATGAGTCCTCTCCCTCTTTTTCTTGATGAGTCTGGCTAATGGCTTATCAATTTTGTTTATCTTCTCAAAGAACCAGCTTTTACTTTTATTGATCTTTGCTATTGTTTTCTTTGTTTCTATTTCATTTATTTCCGCTCTGATCTTTAAGATTTCTTTCCTTCTGCTAACTTTGGGTTTTGTTTGTTCTTCTTTCTCTAGTTCCTTTAGGTGTAAGGTTAGATAGCAAACAAGTCATCTTTAACAAGCCATTCTCCCTTACCCTGGGTGTTCCCTCTGTGTCTCTTGCAATTCTGCTTTTTCATTTCTATCTTTATCATTATAGCTCAGGCCCTTGTCATCTTTTCCTTGAATATTTGCAATAGTCTAATCACTGGTCACCTTATTTCCTTTCATTATTCCCACCCCAACCAGATTATCATTATTTATTCAGCACTGTGTGGTCTACCTTATAAATTTCAAGGAGCATTAGCCTCTGTATTATTCATGTGATATGTAACAGTCACATACCTTAAAAGTACAAAGATTATTTATTCCTCAAAATATAAAGATCCTTCACACAACAAAGATTACAAGTGGCTTATAATGATACTTAGAAAACCCAATGAGTGAAATGCAAGATATTTTTAAATTGACAGAAATTTTTATCTTTTAGATGTGATTCTGTTAACAGTTTAACCTGTTTGTTGGCAAGGGATGAAATATACGAAAAGTTTATTCTTCTAAATTGAGTTTTCAATGCTTAATCCTTTTTATTTTTTTTAATCCTTTTTAAACGTGTGGTATTTAAACAGGAGATGTGAAAAACATGCCTTTCTTCATATATTCTAAATAGAGTAAACACAGGAAGAAGCAAAATCTGTTTTGGTTTTCACTCACTTTGTGTGTCATCTTTTCCCCACCAGAACCATAACAACAATTTTGGAAATAGTGCTCGTTCTTTTGAAAGTAACATATTCCATAGCAATCAAATATCCTGAGCTTGTATTCTGTACATTATTGTATCTTTGACAGAATAAAAAGAAATCCCAAACAACAATTTAGAAAAATGCTGTAAAACTGGAATTTTGTCTCAGGACATCCAGAAGTTGATCCTTTCTGTGTGCTGGTTAGAATAGTACAATCCAAGAAGAATACCAATGAAAATGATTTAGGCATAAATAGTAACCTCATCACATCTTTGTAAAACCGAAACCATTGTCTTTATCAGTTCACTATCCATTCAACAAGCATCTCTTGGACACCTGATAAATGATAGACATCATACCTGGAAATGCCAACAAATAAAGGGGCTTCCCTTGTGATCAAGAATAAGTACAAATAAGTAGACCAACAGTTTGGGTGCATTATAATAAAATACTTCATCAGAGAAATGCTAAGGGTTCTACGGGAAGCATAGACAGAATGGGAATCAGAACTGAATTCCAGGAGGAAGAATTGTGGCTTAGGTTACCAAGGTGATGAAGAGGGAAGGAAAACAGCATGTGAATGTCATGTTCATATCCTAAGTATAAGCATACATCATGCGGCTGGGACAAATGAAAATCTACCCTTGGTACTTTAAGATTGGGTACATATATACAATGGAATATTACTCAGCCATAAAAAAGAACAAAATAATGCCATTTGCAGCAACATGGATGGACCTAGAGACTGTCATACTGAGTGAAGTAAATCAGACAGAGAAGGACAAATATCGTATAATATCGCACATATGTGGAATCTAAAAAAAATGGTACAAATGAACTTATTTACAAAACAGAAATAGAGTCACAGATGTAGAAAACAATCTTACGGTTACCAGGGGGGAAAGGAGGGGAGGGATAAACTGTGAGATTGGGATTGACATATACACACTACTATATATAAAACAGATAACTAATAAGGACCTACCGTATAGCACAGGGAACTCTACTCAAAACTCTGAAATGACCTACATGTGAAAAGAATCTAAAAAAGAGTGGATATATGTACATGTATAAGTGATTCACTTTGCTGTACACCTGAAACTAACACAACATTGTAAATCAACTATACTCCAATAAAAATTTTAAATGAATAAAATAAAACTAGGATAACAAAGTGAGGAAAAGAAAAAAGATTTCGCCTCACAAGGTGTACCCTTAGGAAACTTTGGAAACTCTTATGATACCAAAAAAAAAAAAAGTGATAATAGAGTCACCCAGACTTGAATTCGAACCAAGATTCTATCAGTCACCAGCATTATAATCTTAGGTGAATTTCTGACTTTTATCAGTTTTAAGAGGGGGATGAGAGTATCTGTCTTAAAGGGTAGCCATTAAGGTTTATAAAATAATGGATGTAAAGCATTTAGCACAAGTCCTGGTACATAGCAGGCACTTAGCAAGTCATAGTTCCTAGTAAGAAGAGTACAAGTGGAAATGGGTTGCATTTGTAACTTTCGTAATAGACATCCAGGTCTACAGTTGGTTGATCATTCTTTCTTTCAGTTTGTATCTTGTTAATATAAATTGAAAATATTTGTGTTTAAAATGATACAGTATAGATTAAAATTCTCTATGTAACTGAGAGTAATTCGATTCAGTTGATGATAATTGCAGTGGATTTTTTTTTTATTATTTATTTATTTATTTATGGGTGTGTTGGGTCTTCGTTTCTGTGCGAGGGCTTTCTCTAGTTGCGGCAAGTGGGGGCCACTCTTCATCTCGGTGCGCGGGCCTCTCTTGTTGCGGAGCACAGGCTCCAGATGCACAGGCTCAGTAATTGTGGCTCACGGGCCTAGTTGCTCTGTGGCATGTGGGATCTTGCCAGACCAGGGCTCGAACCCGTGTCCCCTGCATTGGCAGGCAGATTCTCAACCACTGTGCCACCAGGGAAGCCCTGCAGTGGATTTTAGTGACCAGTTGGCAGGAGTTTTCAGAGCATTCTTCTTAGGAAGTAAAATGTGTCACAGGAATTCATTAGTAATCAAACAAAATACATTTAGACTGCAGAATAACTAATGAATAATCATGAAACCCACTGGAATTCTATATCAATTTCAAAATTAAGTATGATACCAGAGAGATGGTACAACTATCAGCCTGGACAGAAACTGTACTTGACATATGTTAGCACAGCTGCTCACTCATCGCCATATTCCCAGTCTGTCTGTGAGGTGAGATTCCGGTTTTGCATTCACCATTATTAAAACAAGAAATTAAATGACTCTTAAGTTCATAAGGGTGCCAGTATGGGGACAGAGTCAGAAAGGGAAACTGAAGTTCAGTGAACTGTCTGCTGAATTCTGTTACCCATGACCATGTCTGAAGCGTAATTGACCCAAACTTTGAAATTTTCAGATGCCAATATCATAAAAGGAAATAGGTCATGGCTGCAGGCTGACTTGATTCTCTTATCTCCTAAAAAATAGGATTTAACTACAACAATAATGACCTAATCCAGTAGTAAAGTAACCCCGGTGACTATAATAGAAGGTTTTTGTTATGTTCAGCATATTTCACCTGAAATTTAGCAGCAGGGTTATCTTTGTCTGTGGAAGTTCATCTGTCTCATTTCACCTGCTCAAGATAAGACGTTTCCCGTGGTGCACAGTTTGATTCTCGTCACATTGCCAGTTTAAGGACTGAACTGTCAGAAGAGCTTTCAGTAACTGAAAGTTTTCTTCACAATTCTTCAGTCCTTTGGACCACATAAATTGGCCATATAAGATATCCCTGGTGCTGTGTACGTGTACACTTTTCCTTGAAGTGTATGATTTTCCCCTTGGATTTTATGATTATGAAATCAGAGCTGGGTAGTATCATACACTGAAATCACAAACTGGTGTACGGGTACACATTCACTGGTGTTAAGGGTCACACTTTCCAAAGGGGACACTCGTATAGATTGTCTTAAGGAAATCAATTGCCAGATTCTCAGCTTCTGCATGTGTTTTTCTTGAACGCTGAAGACCATGATGGAGCTGAAAACCTCCCTGAGCTCCAAGCCAGCAAACATGGCGTCTAGGGTCAGCTCTGCAGTACCTGGGATGTGCCTGGAGCAAATCCTTTCACTTACCCCTCCGACCACAGTTTTCTCTCCTAGGAACTGGATGATCCCTAAGTTGCTTTCCAGTGTAAAGCGCAGGGATATTAGCTTGTTTTACATGAAGAAGTCATGCTAAATTCCCAAAGAGCCTGATCACTTAATGGCAATAGGATTAAGAGACAATTTGAATTAGTTTGAGGTAAAACATCTCTAAGAAACAATTTGGGCTGGACACATACTACATGTGGCAATCATATTTTCTTAAAGGGCACAGTAAATTCATTTTTTGATTATTGTAAAGGATAGTCAACCTCAGACTTTGTTCTCTATTTCTAGAGCCTCAAACCACTCAACCTTTTATTGTTTTAATCCAAGACCATTTAACTTCCTATTCCATGTTAATAAATTAGCCTTGGTGAGTTCTTTCTCCTTGGTGAGGTTTCTCTATATTTTCCACCCTTTGTATCCTTATTTCATATTTGTAAAAATGTATTTATTTTCATATAGTAGTACCAGCCACATAATGCATGGGATGTATAGGTTGGGTACTCTCCTTGGCACCAAATATACAAATAAAGAGGAAAAAGTCAGGAAAATATAAGAAATTCACAGTCTATTTGGCTAAACAGACACTTAAATGAATAATTATAATATAATGTGTTAAATATAGTAATGGAGGCATGAATAAAGTGCTAGGGAAGCTTGGAAGAGGGAGCATAATCTTATTAGTTTTGATGAAGTTACTCTTCTTTTGTTGCTTGTGCTTTTGGTGTCATATCTAGGAAGCTATTGCCTAATCTAAGGTGAGGAAGATTTGTGCCTATGCTTTCTCTGTTTCACAGTTTAGCTCTTATGTTTAGGTCTTTGATCCATTTTGAGTTAAATTTGTGTATGGCGTGAGGTAAGGTCCAACTTCATTCTTTTGCATGTGGATATCCAGGCGTCCTAGTACATCTAACTGAAGACTATTCTTTCCCCATTGAATTATCTTGGCACTATTATAGTGCCTTTTTGATGTATTGTCCTGACTTAGATTCCACTATGCCAAATTCACCTTGGGTTTTCTCCTACCTCTCAGGCTATTTCTTCTCAGTGTCCTTTGCCGCCACTTTTGCCTTCACCTTACTCTAAATGCTAAAGTTCTTAAAGGTATGGCTTGGGGACCCCTTCCCTTCTCTCTCTCGTGTTGCTTTCTAGGTAAGCTTACCCATTCCCACTCTCTTTCTATGCTGGTGACTTAGAAATTTCATCTCCATCACAGACTTCTCTGCAGAGCTTCTATAGGAATATCTATTTGCTTACTGACTTCCCTTAGATATTTCAAAGACAACTTAAGCATAAAATTATCCAAAATGAAATACTTGATTCTCATATCTGCTCACCCTCCAAGGAAATTTGTCTTTCCAACAACTTTTTCTATCTTGTAAAGATATATACCTACTTGCTCAAGTCAGAAACCTGCGATTCACTCCCTGTTCTTCCTTTTCTCTCATCTCCCATGTGTAGTCCCTCAGTGTATGTCTTTTAAATCTGTCCACGGCTCTCATCTCCACTGACATCATTCTAGCTCAGGCCACCATTATCTCTTACTTGAGTTACTGCAATAGCTTCTTAACTGTTTGTTTATTTTGTTTTTCCTCATGCTTCTGTTCTCAGACTATAGCTAGAGCAAGAATGTAAAAAATGACCGCGGTCCAGGTTACCCGTTTTAAAACCCTGCAATGGCTGCTAGTTGCACTTAATATCCGTCTCGTGACCATGGTCTGTAAGTCCCTACATAATCCACTCCTGCTTCTCTCCCTAGGCTCATCTCAAACCATGTTCCCCCTTTTATAAGCCACACCAGTCTTTTGGCTCATGGAACACATAAGTTTTTTCCCCCCTTTCAAGCCTTTGCACATGGATTTTGCCCCAGCTTGTCTTTTCACATCACAGCTTAAATATTAGCTCTTCAGACAGGTCTTCCTTACTGATGCTTCCCCTTCCCTTGAATTCACTATCACAGCACATTGTTAACGGCCCTGCAGCTTTTAAATTGTATTTGTGTGTGTGTGTGTACATAACATACATACACCTACACATATTGTTTTAAACTATACATAATTTGCCTCTTGTTTCTAGACGAGCTCCTTGCCTGGCATGGGGTGGGGGGTGCAGACAGTGTGTTGGGAGAGCATGTCTCTTTTACCTAGGACTGTGCCTATGGCAGATAAAAGATGACTGAAAAACATTTCAATGAATGAATAAACAAACAAACCAGCAGGGAAATTTGGAAAAGATGGGGTGACATCTGATGAGTGCAAATTACCAGGCAGTCCAGGAAAGAAAGGGCATCACAGGTTGAGGAATAACCAGAGTGTACAAAAGTTCAGAGGCAAGAAGAGAGATGGTATGTTTGAAGATATTGATTTCTTTAAAGACTGGTGGGATGTTGCGCATGGAGAGAAAATACTTTTATTTTTGCTTTGTTTCATGCTTAATTTTTAAAATATTTCTACTAAACAAAACTTGGAAAATCAAATTTTCTTACCCTTTTAAACACTTTATTGCAATTTAATGGGACTGATTATTTTGAATATTTTAGATACTTTAAACAGATAAGACATATGCAAAAATAACAATTACAATACTTAAAAGAATATTATATTTAAGCCTGTTATGAACTAGCAACACCATGAGTTTAATATATGTCTTCATTATTTCTTTACTTCTTCATAGATCTTCTAAATGTAATTGAAACGCTTAATTTCATGTTTCCTGAGTCTAGAGGAATTGGGTTGGCAAACAGCTGGTTTTTGGACAGGGCACAGCCTGACTTCTTCTCACAAAGTGATTCAAACCTGAGTTGCTGGATATCTCACTGGGTCCCTTTTTGTAATTGGACTTGATGTTTCACATCAGCAGCACTGTTAAGCCCACGGTTTTTACATGAGTCCATCTGGTTGATGATGAGTTTTCCTCCAGATCAGGGTACCCTCTGCTTTGCTTGGCTGGCATTACATAGTCCTCCACCATGTCATTATTACACACTGATCTGGTATATTAGGAAACATACAAATGCCTCATTACTATCTTATCGTAATTTGTCAAGTTATCCAGTAGTTTCTTCTCCTAGCAGATGTGATCTGAACAGATAGCCAGATTTCTAATGACCATTGACACCCATCAGTCCTTTCTGGAACAGTTTCTATTCTTTTGGCTTACTCATAGTTTCCTGTATTTACCCACTGCTATTGGTGCAGATAGACACAAATAATACTTTTATAGAGAGATAAATACATAGAAGAAATCAAATATCCAAGTATTTTTATAATCCTTACTTATTAGAGTCAGTAAAATAAATTAAGCATCCAATTATAGTTATTCTTATTTTGGATTTCAACTTCATTTTTGTACGTTAATTAACTCAGCATTAAAAAGTTATGGCTTCCACAAAGTTATACAAAATTATTATAATTATTATCCTCTTCATTGTCATAACCTTTATTGCTATTGAAGTTCTGACATCACAATTGATATCACAGCTTGTCTAGTAGGACCTGCTTTAAACTGGCTTCTCTTTCCTTTCAGCACTATCCCTACCATCCTTGAAGGTATCCTCGTTGTCTGGCAGTAAGACATTTCAGACCTGAGTTTTCCTTGCCCCAAGGCATAGAATTCACTACTTTCCAAAGAACTTTGCTTTCTTCTAGCAGAAAACGGTGTTAGCCACCAAAACCTAAGTGCTAGGTTTGCATTTAAGTTAGCAGTGTTGGAAAAAAAAAAACAAAAAACTGCTATTGCCAATGTTTAGACACTCTTAAGGGCAGAGCTGGACCCAGTGTTCCTTGTTATTCACATTGATTTTTTCCAAATTCGTTTATTATACACTCTACCTATAGTAAGAGACTGATAAAATTTTAATGACTTTTCTAAAATTTGTCGAAAATTAGGCGGTAGAAAGAGATTGGAGTCTGTTGGGGGTGGCCAGTAAGTAGCGTGGCATTAAATCAGGAAGGACTGCTTTAGCTGACCGTGTTGTATTATGAGTGCGCCAACAAAGGGTTCAGACAAGGAAGAAGTATGATCAGGCTAGCACTATGGAAAGAAGGGCATGCTATGTTAGAGAACTGAGAGACCAGTGGCAGGAAAACCACCCAGGCCTCTGTGGTGGTCCAGTATGACCTGGTAGGTACTAGAAATAGAGTGGAGAGCTGGGTGAAGAGCCCTTGCTGAGATAAATGCCCTGGACTGCATGAACATTTGGATGTGATGGAGAGTTAGATATGATATGATGGAGAGTTAGAGTTAAAGGTGAGTTGAGTGTAGTATGCTGGGTGGACAGAAGAGCCATTAACAACAGTGAATTCAGGAGGAGGAAAAGGTCAGATGGAGGGTGAGGAGGGAAAGAATAGGCTAATATTAAGGTAAAATTTGAGGAGCAGACATGTATAGGTTATGTCTAACCCATGTTTATTCTACAATAAATGTGCTGAATGAATCGGATATTACTAATACTGCAGTGTATATTAAATTCATACTGTACTATCAACACTATGATAAGTATATATTTTATTTAATTCTCAAAACAAACTCTATGAAAAAGAGGTACTGTTTTTATAACCATTATGCTTATGAGAAAAACACAGGCTCACAGAGATTAAGTAATTGACCTGAGATCACAGTGCTAGTACATGGCAGAGACATACTCAAACCCAGACCTCTCTGACCTCACAGCCCTAACCAAGAAAGGAATGAAAGTGACAGGGAAGAACCAAAGTGATGGGGGTTCTGGGGAGGTTATCAAGAAACAGTGTGTTATAGAAGCCCAGGGAAAGAGCAGCTTTTAAGTCAGCCCACTTGTAGTCCAGTGGCCAAGTGAAGGAAACTTAAAATAAGCAGTAGACTTGATCAGTCATTGGTGAATTTGAGAGACAGTGTTAGGAGAGTGGGGTGGAAGCCACTTCACTACAAGTGCAGAGTGCCTGGGAGTATGAAGGGTCGCAGTGGGAGTAGACTCTTCCTTCAGCAATGTTCAGGGTGAGTGAGAGTAGGGAAGAAAAGATGAGCTAAAGTGGAAAGCTTAATGGAAAGACTCTTTAGTGCCAGATAACTGAAGCGTCTAAATGGCTAAAGTGTCGGCTATGTGCCCAACACTGTCTAAGTGCCGTATTTGTACAACCTCATTTATTCTTCCCAACAATCTTTTGAGGTAGGTACTGGATCAGCCCCCATGGAAGGTGAGGAAACAGACTGAAGCCCAGAGGGTTAGGTATTCATTCAAGGTCACACAGCTAGCAAGTACCAGGCTGCCCATGTTGAACAGAATTTGTTTTGGCCAGTAACACTGTAGAGGGTTTTCAAATTGTATCTATCAGGACTTGAAATTGTGGTTATTAAAGTAAAAAGCCCTCGCCTCCAACTGTAATAAAAGCAGAGAGCTGCCGATCATCACTGGCTTATTGCCATACATACCAAAGACAGAGAACAAAATCAATTTTACCAAACTTAGAGGCACTTTAGGTGGTTAACCTCAGAAGTGTTCCCTCTTTGAAGCTACATTTCAGCCACCCTTCTGAGAACAAAAGAGAACCAAAAGAAGTATCCTTGAATTCATTCTCCTGATGCCCTATAACTCCTGGAAGAACATGTTCATAAGGACCAAGTTTCAATGAATATTAAAAGACTGGTGGGGCTTCCCTGGTGGTGCAGTGGTTAAGAATCCGCCTGCCAATGCAGGGGACATGGGTTTGAGCCCTGGTCCAGGAAGATCCCACATGCCACAGAGCAACTAAGCCCGTGCACCACAACTACTGAGCCTGTGCTCTAGAGCCCATGAGCCACAACTACTGAGGCTGCACTCTAGACCCTGTGAGCCACAACTGCTGAGCCCGTGTGCCACAACTACTGAAGCCTGTGTGCCTAGAGCCCACGCTCCGCAACAGGAGAGGCCACCACAATGAGAAGCCCACACACCGCAATGAAGAGTAGCCCCCGCTCGCCGCAACTAGAGAAGGCCCACGCACAGCAATGAAGACCCAACGCAGCCAAAAATAAATACAAATAAATTTAAAAAAAAAAAGATGTGAATTTCTTTACATATCCTGAGTTTAAGTGTTTAAAGGACGTGAATAAAATCCTAAGTGTTTGACCCTTGCCATTGAAAATACTTGGACAGTGAACTGAAAGGAGGGTATGCACTCATACCTTTTATAGGACAGGGAGGGTCCATTGGGCTTTCTCCTGAGGTCTTAGCTATGGCACATGCCTTTGACCTGGGAACAGGCTGAGGTTCCACTAAATTACTTTAACATCGCCAGCAGAAGAGAATCGCCTGATAGAATGGTCCATTCTTCTTCCTTTGGTAATGCCAGCAATAGATAACTCCAAGGTCTCCTTCAAGTAGACTTTTGAGTTTATGGGTTTACAAAGTATTCCTGAACTCTGAGTCCATTTTTCTTTGTCATCCAGCTGCAGGAAACAAACAAGTTTCATGGTCCCTGAAATTAGCCACCAACTTAAGACAAAAGATAATTCTGGAACTGCCACTCAGCATGCTATATCTGTTCTGCTGCTCTATAAAGCAAGCCTTTTTAATGTAATTATATGACTAGTCCATCTATTGCTAAAATGATGAGGACAGCCTGGATTGATTTATTTTTCCTGCTTTAACTTAGCAATCAGTATACTTTATTGTAGCATTTCCCAAAACAGATTCTGCAGAAATCCACCCTAAGATAATCTATGCAGAAGGAACCTGTGAGTAAATATATTGGGGAAATTCTGCTAGCAGATCTTTCCTGCTCCCACCCCTACCTTCTTTTGATTACAATTTATGTTAGTATATTAAAGGTTTTCCAAAGTTCTGCAATAAAGGAACCAGACTGGCATTTCATAAAGTCATGTACCATAGAATTGGGCTTTCTATGTAGCACTTTTTTAAACCACAGAACCACTTTGGGAAATGCTGACATAGTTGTTCAGAGCTTTGAGGTCAACTCTCAGCTTCTATGTATTCAGCTTTTTTAGAGTCCATATATAAGTGAGGTCATGCAGGTTTTTTTCTTTCTGTGTCTTGCTACCATGGGCAGGGAGGTGGAGGAAATGGGAATGTGTTGGTCCAAGGGTACAAAGTTGAAGTTATGTAGGATGAATAAGTCTAGAGATCTAATGCATAGCATGATGACTATAGTTGAATACTAGAAGTTTGCTGAAGAGTGATTTCAGGTGCTCTCACCACAAAAAAAAAAGGGAAAAAAATGGTACCTATGTGAGAAGGCTATGTTAAAATTAATTTGACTGTAGTTATCATTTCACTATGTATATGTATATCAAATCATCATGTTGTACACCTTAAATATATACAATTTTTATTTTACAAAATGATTTTTTAAAAAGAGCTTCGGGGCCTTCCCTGGTGGCGCAGTGGTTGGGAGTCTGCCTGCCAATGCAGGGGACACGGGTTCGAGCCCTGGTCTGGGAGGATCCCACATGCCGTGGAGCCACTGGGCCCGTGAGCCACAATTACTGAGCCTGTGCGTCTGGAGCCTGTGCTCCGCAACAAGAGAGGCCGCGACAGTGAGAGGCCCGCGCACCGCGATGAAGAGTGGCCCCCACTTGCCGCAACTAGAGAAAGCCCTCGCACAGAAACGAAGACCCAACACAGCCATAAAAATAAATTAATTAAAAAAAGAGCTTCGGGGTCAAGATCTAGGTGACCTTGGGCAAGCTATCTCCCTGACCACTTATTTCCTTAATTGTAAAGTAGGGTAAGAATATATTTCTTTGAGGAATTTCACAGTTTAACATAGCACTGCACATAGTAACCATTCAGTGAAATGTAGCAGTTTCTGCAACTAGCTGATGTTCACACTGCATCCGTGCCCAGCATGGGTTAACAACTCTTCCTTTTGGAAAGCTGATGTAACATAACCTGGATTTGTAACAGAATTTATCTGATTAGTCACTACCACAAAAGTACAAATGAAATTTTAAAATTTAACAGTTTGGAAGAATCTCCCATCTCTAAAGGGGCTCCTAGAGGTTGTCCAACATTGAGATGCAGCTGTGTGATTAGTATTGATTAGTCAATGTAATGTAGAAAGAACTTGGTAATTTACCCAAGCTCTCAGATAATTAATGGAGTCTGTGAATTAAGAACTAACTTGTTTCACCAGGTGGAACTTTGCATTTAATCACTCTGTAGAAATTAATATCATTATTATTTAAATTATTATTCATTTATAAAATGCTTAATGCAAGTCACAGTCCTAAGCAGAAACCTCCTTGGAAGTATCACAATTACCATGCAACTGAATTACCACCGACAGGGGTGGAGATGGCTGCTCATCTCAGGAAGCAGAAAAGTATGTACACGGTTCAGAGAGCCTTTAGGACTGAAAAGGGACCCTGCCATCAGGGAACCAAGTTTCCACGTGACTTTTCTTGTCTTTTGCTCATATGGCCTCTAATGGTAGAGAAGCTGACCAATGAAGATTGGAAGTAGAAAAAAAAGAACATCTTGAGTGTATCCTATAGATTTATACCTAAATTAATCTGAATGTCACTAATACTGGACCAGGCTTAAGTGAACCTTATGTCTACCCATGAAAATACTCTTGGTAAAACAATTAATACAGTAGACAAAGATAGAATAGGAACTATTTAATCTACTCAAGGAATAAATTATTATTGAACACTTTGGGTATACAATATGAGAGTTACTCATGTTCCTGGACTACTAACAGTTTGCATATAATAGATCTCCCTGGGGAGAGGAACCAAGATGGCGGAGTAGAAGGACGTACTCTCACTCCCTCTTGCGAGAACACCAGAATCACAACTAGCTGCTGGACAATCATCAACAGGAAGACACTGGAACTCACCAAAAAAGATACCCCACATTCAAAGACAAAGGAGAAGCCACAATGAGACGGTAGGAGGGGTGTAATCACAGTAAAAATCAAATCCCATAACTGGTGGGTGGGTGACTCACAGACTGCAGAACACTTATACCACAGAAGTCCACCCACTGGAGTAAAGGTTCTGAGCCCCACATCAGGCTTCCCAACCTGGGGGTCCGGCAACAGGAGGAGGAATTCCTAGAGAATCAGACTTTGAAGCCTAGTGGGAATTGAGTGCAGGATTCGACCGGACTAGGGGAAACAGAGACTCCACTCTTGGAGGGCACACACAAAGTGGTGTGCGCATCGGGACCCAGGGGAAGGAGCAGTGACCCCAGGGGAGACTGAACTAGACCTACCTGCTAGTGTTGGAGGGTCTCCTGCAGAGGCGGGGGAGGGGGGGCTGTGGCTCACCGTGGGGACAAGGACACTGGCAGCAGAAGTTCTGGGAAGTACTCCTTGGTGTGAGCCCTCCCAGAGTCTGTCACTAGCCCCACCAAAGAGGCCAGGTAGGCTCAAGTGTTGGGTTGCCTCAGGCCAAACAACCAACAGGGAGGGAACCCAGCCCCACCCATCAACAGTCAAGTGGATTAAAGTTTTACTGAGCTCTGCACACCAGAGCAACAGTCAGCTCTACCCACCACCAGTCCCTCCCATCAAGCCTCTTAGGTAGCCTCATCCACCAGAGGGCAGACAGCAGAAGCAAGAAGAACTACAATCCTGCAGCCTGTGGAACAAAAACCACATTCTAAGAAAGATAGACAAGATGAAAAGGCAGAGGGCTATGAAGGAACAAGATAAAACCCCAGAAAAACAACTAAATGAAGTGGACATAGGCAACCTTCCAGAAAAAGAGTTCAGAATAATGATAGTGAAGATGATCCAGGACCTCAGAAAAACAATGGAGGCAAAGATCAAGAAGATGCAAGAAATGTATAACAAAGACCTAGAAGAATTAAAGAACAAAACAAACAGAGATGACCAATACAATAACTGAAATGAAAACTACACTAGAAGGAATCAATAGCAGAATAACTGAGGCAGAAGAACGGATAAGTGACCTGGAAGACGGAATGGTGGAATTCACTGCTGCGGAACAGACTAAAGAAAAAAGAACGAAAAGAAATGAAGACAATCTAAAAGACCTCTGGGACAACATTAAACGCAACACCATTTGCATTACAGGGGTCCCAAAAGGAGAAGAGAGAGAGAAAGGCCCAGAGAAAATATTAGAAGAGATTATAGCCGAAAACTTCTCTAACATGGGAAAGGAAGTAGCCACCCAAGTCCAGGAAGCGCAGAGAGTCCCATACAAGATAAACCCAAGGAGAAACACACTGAGACACATAGTAATCAAATTGGCAAAAATTAAAGACAAAGAAAAATTATTGAAAGCAGCAAGGGAAAAATGACAAATAACATAGAAGGGAACTCTCATAAGGTTAACAGCTGATTTCTCAGCAGAAACTCTACAAGCCAGAAGGAAGTGGCATGATATACTTAAAGTGATGAAAGGGAAGAACCTACAACCAAGATTACTCTACCTGGCAAGGATCTCATTCAGATTTGATGCAGAAATCAAAAGCTTTTCAGATGAGCAAAAGCTAAGAGAATTCAGCACCACCAAACCATCCTTACAGCAAATGCTAAAGCAACTTCTGTAGGTGGGAAACACAAGAGAAGAAAAAGACCCACAAAAACAAACCCAAAACAATTAAGAAAATGGTCATAGGAACATACATATTGAGAATAACCTTGACTGTAAGTGGATTAAATGTCCCAAACAAAAGACACAGACTGGCTGAATGGATACAAAAACAAGACCCATATATATGCTGTCTACAAGAGACCCACTTCAGACTTAAGGACACATACAGACAGAAAGTGAGGGGATGGAAAAAGATATTCCATGCAAATGGAAATCAAAAGAAAGCTGGAGTGGCAATTCTCATATCAGACAAAAGAGACTTTAAAATAAAGAATGTTACAAGAGACAAGGAGGAACACTATATAATGATCAAGGGATCAATCCAAGAAGAAGATATAACAATTATAAATATATATGCACCCAACATAGGAACACCTCAATACATAAGGCAACTGCTAACAGCGATAAAAGAGGAAATCGACAGTAACACAATAATAGTGGGGGACTTTAACACCTCACTTACACCAATAGACAGATCATCCAAAATGAAAATAAATAAGGAAACAGAAGCTATAAATGACACAATAGACCAGAGAGATTTAATTGATATTTATAGGACAGTCCATCCAAAAACAGAAGATTACACTTTCTTCTCAACTGTGCACGGAATATTCTCCAGGATAGATCACATCTTGGGTCACAAATCAAGCCTCAGTAAATTTGAGAAAACTGAAATCAGGCTTCCCTGGTGGCGCAGTGGTTGAGAATCTGCCTGCTAATGCAGGGGACACGGGTTCGAGCCCTGGTCTGGGAAGATCCCACATGCCGCGGAGCAACTAGGCCCGTGAGCCACAACTACTGAGCCTGTGCTCCGCAACAAGAGAGGCCACGATAGTGAGAGGCCCGCGCACCACGATGAAGAGTAGCCCCCGCTTGCCGCAACTAGAGAAAGCCCTCGCACAGAAACGAAGACCCAACACAGCCAAAAATAAATTAATTATTTAATTTAAAAAAAAAAAAACCTGAAATCATATCAAGCATCTTTTCTGACCACAATGCTATGAGATTAGAAATGAATTGCAGGGAAAAACACGTAAAAAACACAAACACATGGAAGCTAAACAATACGTTACTAAATAACCAAGAGATCACTGTAGAAATCAAACAGAAAATCAGAAAGTACCTAGAGACAAATGACAATGAAAACACGATGGTCCAAAACCTATGGAATGCAGCAAAAGCAGTTCTAAGAGGGAAGTTTATACAAGCCTACCTCAAGAAACAAGAAAAATCTCAAGTAAACAATCTAACCTTACACCTAAAGGAACTGGAGAAAGAAGAACAAACAAAACCCAAGGTTAGCAGAAGGAAAGAAATCTTAAAGATCAGAGCAGAAATATATGAAATAGAAACAAAGAAAACAATAGCAAAGATCAATAAAAGTAAAAGCTGGTTCTTTGAGAAGATAAACAAAATTGATAAGCCATTAGCCAGACTCATCAAGAAAAAGAGGGAGAGGACTCAAATCAATAAAATTAGAAATGAAAAAGGAGACGTTACAACAGACACCACAGAAATACAAAGCATCCTAAGAGACTACTACAAGCAACTCTATGCCAATAAAATGGACAACCTGGAAGAAATGGACAAATTCTTAGAAAGGTATAACCTTCCAAGACTGAACCAGGAAGAAACAGAAAATATGAACAGACCAATCACAAGTAATGAAATTGAAACTGTGATTAAAAATCTTCCAACAAACGAAAGTCCAGGACCAGATGGCTTCACAGGTGAATTCTATCAAACATTTAGAGAAGAGCTAACACCCATCCTTCTCAAACTCTTCCAAAAAATTGCAGAGGAAGGAACACTCCCAAACTCATTCTATGAGGCCACCATCACCCTGATACCAAAACCAGACAAAGACACTACAAAAAAAGAAAATTACAGACCAATATCACTGATGAATACAGATACAAAAATCCTCAACAAAATACTAGCAAACAGAATCCAACAACACATTAAAAGGATCATACACCATGATCAACTGGGATTTATCCCAGGGATGCAAGGAGTCTTCAATATACGCAAATCAATCAATGTGATACACCACGTTAACAAATTGAAGGATAAAAACCATATGATCATCTCAATAGATGCAGAAAAAGCTTTTGACAAAATTCATCACCCATTTATGATAAAAACTCTCCAGAAAGTAGGCATAGATGGAACCTACCTCAACATAATAAAGGCCATATACAACAAACCCACAGCAAACATCATTCTCAATGGTGAAAAACTGAAAGCATTTCCTCTAAGATCAGGAACAAGACAAGGATGTCCACTCTCACCACTATTATTCAACATAGTTTTGGAAGTCCTAGCCACGGCAATCAGAGAAGAAAAGAAATAAAAGGAATCCAAATTGGAAAAGAAGAAGTAAAACTGTCACTGTTTGGAGATGACATGATTCTGTACGTAGAGAATCCTAAAGATGCCACCAGAAAACTACTAGAGCTAATCAATGAATTTGGTAAAGTTGCAGGATACAAAATTAATGCACAGAAATCTCTTGCATTCCTATACACTAATGATGAAAAATCTGAAAGAGAAATTAGGGAAACACTCCCATTTACCACTGCAACAAAAAGAATAAAATACCTAGGAATAAACCTACCTAGGGAGACAAAAGACCTGTATGCAGAAAACTATAAGACACTGATGAAAGAAATTAAAGATGATACAAACAGATGGAGAGATATACCATGTTCTTGGATTGGAAAAATCAATATTGTGAAAATGACTATACTACCCAAAGCAATCTACAGATTCAATGCAATCCCTATCAAATTACCAATGGCATTTTTTATGGAACTAGAACAAATCATCTTAAAATTTGTATGGAGACACAAAAGACCCTGAATAGCCAAAGAAGTCTTGAGGGAAAAAAACGGAGCTGGAGGAATCAGACTCCCTGACTTCAGACTATACTACAAAGCTACAGTAATCAAGACAATATGGTACTGGCACAAAGACAGAAACATAGATCAATGGAACAGGATAGAAAGTCCAGAGATGAACCCATGCACCTATGGTCAACTAATCTATGACAAAGGAGGCAAGGATATACAGTGGAGAAAAGACAGTCTCTTCAATAAGTGGTGCTGGGAAAACTGGACAGCTACATGTAAAAGAATGAAATTAGAACACTCCCTAACACCATACACAAAAATGAACTCAAAATGGATTCGAGACCTAAATGTAAAACCGGACACTATAAAACTCTTAGAGGAAAACATAGGAAGAACACTGTTTGACAGAAATCACAGCAAGATCTTTTTTGATCCACCTCCTAGAGTAATGGAAATAAAAACAAAAATAAACAAATGGGACCTAATGAAACTTCAAAGCTTTTGCACAGCAAAGGAAACCATAAACAAGATGAAAAGACAACCTTCAGAATGGGAGAAAATATTTGCAAACGAATCAATGGACAAAGGATTAATCTCCAAAATATATAAACAGCTCATGCAGCTCAATATTAAAGAAACAAACAACCCAATCCAAAAATGGGCAGAAGACCTAAATAGACATTTCTCCAAAGAAGACATACAGATGGCCAAGAAGCACATGAAAAGCTGCTCAACATCACTAATTATTAGAGAAATGCAAATCAAAACTACAATGAGGTACCACCTCACACCAGTTAGAATGGGCATCATCAGAAAATCTACAAACAACAAATGCTGGAGTGGGTGTGGAGAAAAGGGAACCCTCTTGCACTGTTGGTGGGAATATAAATTGATACAGCCACTATGGAGAACAGTATAGAGGTTCCTTAAAAAACTAAAAATAGAATTACCATATGACCCAGCAATCCCACTACTGGGCATATACCCAGAGAAAACCATAATTCAAAAAGACACATGCCCCCCCAATGTTCATTGCAGCACTATTTACAATAGCCAGGTCATGGAAGCAACCAAAATGCCCATCGACAGACGAATGGATAAAGAAGTTTTGGTACATATATACAATGGAATATTACTCAGCCATAAAAAGGAACGAAATTGAGACATTTGTTGAGACGTGGATGGATCTAGAGAGTGTCATACAGAGTGAAGTAAGTCAGAAAAACAAATATTGTATATTAACGCATGTATGTGGAACCTAGAAAAATGGTACAGATGAACCGGTTTGCAGGGCAGAAGCTGAGACACAGATGTAGAGAACAAACGTATGGACACCAAGGGGGGAAAACCACGGTGGGGTGGGGATGGTGGTGTGCTGAATTGGGCGATTGGGATTGACATGTATACACTGATTTGTATAAAATTCATGACTAATAAGAACCTGCAGTATAAAAAAACAAACAAACAAAACAACTAATAAAAAAAAAAGAAGATATAGTGTGTGTGTGTGTGTGTGTGTGTGTGTGTGTGTATGTGTATATATATATAGACAATGGAACTCAGCCATAAAAAAGTGAAATCTTGCCATTTGTGACAACATGGATGGACCTTGAGGGTATTATGCTAAGTGAAATAAGTCAGAAAGAGTAATACAAATACAGTACGATTTCACTCATATGTGGAATATTTTTTAAGTTAAAATTAATTTTTAAAAAAATGAACAAGCCAAACAAAAGGAAAACAGACACATAGATACAAAGAACAGAGTAGTGGTTACCAGAGAGGAAGGGGGTTGGAGGAGGATGAAATAGATAAAAAGGGGGTCAACTGTATGGTGACAGATGGAAACTAAGCTTTTGGTGGTGAGCACACTGCAGTGTATACAGAAGTGGAAATATAATGGTGTACACGGAAGGAAGGATGGACACTTTTGGACACACACCCAATATTGAAAAGGGAAATAACTGAATAAATTACAACAGTGTTATGTAGCCATTATAAACAGTATTTTCAAAGAATTTTCCATGACATGGGAAAGTACCCACGATAGGATACAGTACTAAATATATATAGTATGGCCTCAACCATGTTTTAGAAAAATATAGACAGAAAAATTACTAGAATAAAATGTACCATAAATGTAAATGTGGTTATCTCTAAGCAATTGAATACTACACGGTTTTATTGCCTTTTTATAATATGTGTAATATGTATTCTAAATTTTCTATAGTAAGTTGTTTTAGCTTGTAATAATGACAAGATGTTTTCTTTTGTATTATGGCTTTAAGAAATGCTTTAGGAACTGCTACACTGAAGTCTTCATTCCATACAGTTAATGCAGACTGTATTAATCTCAAATACAAGAAAATTCCCATGGAGAGCCAATGTAACAGTGAGTAAGAGAACTGGCTCTGGAGCTGGGCTTCCTGAGTTCAAAACCTAGCTCTGCTCTTCACTTACTGTGGGATCCTTGGCGCACTGCTAACCCTCTCTCTCTCCGTTGGTGCTCCCATTGGTAAAAATGGGATCAGTGATATGCCATCGCATAGGCTGTTGTGAGGAGCAGATTTTAGTAAGTGCCTAGAACATAGTAAGTGGTCAGGCAACTGCTATTTTTGCATTGGATTTAAAAACTATTTAACTTCTGTTATTTTTATATCTTGCAGTTGTTTATTTTAAGGCTGGTAACAACAGATTTTTTACCAACTTTCTCTTCACTTTCACTATAGCAAAAGCATTCCCCTTTTTGCATTTTGTTGTTGACTTAATTCATTGAATGCCTGGCACAATCTCTAGGTGAGATAGCTGGCTTCATTAGACACAGACTAAACCCTTAGTCATTTGGCAAGTTTAGAATTTGAAGACCTAGTTAGATCATGTAACAGCATCAGTCACGTGTCCAACCCTCTGCTAAGCCATGGAGAAATCATTAGAATGATGATATATTTTTCCTGCCTCTAAGCCAACCAACATTTATTGAGTCTCTCCTATGTGCCAGGGATTGCAAATACAAAAGTGAGAAAGGCACAGCCCCTGCTTTCAAGGAGCTCACACTAGATACCCAGCAATTACATGCATTATGATAAATGCACCATTTGAAATAGACACAAGATAATGTGTATGTTGGGGGCAACAATGGTTTAGGGTGGGCTAGACATGACAGTCTTTCCTAGGAAAGGGGTCTGAAGTGTACTGAAGCACATAGGAGTAAGCGGGAAGGCTAAGATGAGACTCAGAGTTCACACAGAGGTAGCAGTAAGCACAAAAGCATACAGGTAAAAGAAACATGACACATCTGCGAAAATTTAGGTAACTTGGCAAGGCGTGGGATTGGAGATCGCTAGGGAGAGGAAAAATGGATGAGGTTCTAAGATGAGCTGAGAGTGAGGCAGGGCAAAGTTCTCAATTTTATCTTGGAAGCAGTGAGAAGATGGTAACGAATTTGCCTTTCTAAAAGCGTACTATAGAAATGTGTGGAAGATGAACCAGAAAAGGTGTGGGGACACCTAACAACAAAAGGCTCCTGCTATATCTCTGAAGGCAAGAGGGACTGGATCAATACAGAGATAATGAAGCTGGTAAAGAGGGCAGAGAGTAGAGAGCTGGATAGCAGGTGACGTGTAGTTGTATGTGGTAAAAGTAAGGGAGGAATCTGGACTGGACTCCCAGATTTCTGAATTGAGGAGCAAGCCGGGCAGATAGTGGAGTTATTGACTGAGCAGGGGACCCCAAAGGAAAAGCAGGTGTGATAATGGGGTCAGGTGTAGACATAGCGAATTCAAGATGACTTTGGGTGACTCACCTGAAGTTGCCCAGTAAGAAAACATGGGTCTGGAGCCTCAGCAGCACAACCTAGAAAAAAAGCAAAAATTTGGTCATTGAAGCCATGAGCTGAGTAGAATTGTCCTAGGGAGAGTCTGCAGAATGAGAAAGAGAAGAGGGCCAAGGACAGAACCCTGGAGTTACAGCATTTGCAAGATATCAGAGAGAATAGAGTAAGCAAGCGGGAGACCCGAATCTAGAGGAGGAAGATTCAAGATTTAGGGAATGGTCAACAGAGTGAAAGGGTGCCCTCAGGGAATATATAATCCAGCTGGGAAATCATTGCATCTGTGGGTGAAGAAATGAGGTAGAAGAGTTGCCCATGACTGTACTTGATCAATCACCCAAGAAGGATATAGACAGCTCTTACAAAGTTGAGAAGAGAATGTAACTGACCTGAAAGGCAATGGGACTTCACTGAGCCTGAAATACAGGTAGAATTGAAACCAGAGGACATTTCAACTGAGGTGATGAGATTTGTTCAAATCCATCCTCGTGGCTGAAAATAACTGAAGGTGGATTTTTTATTGACAGTGGTCAGCAGTGTCATCACTGAATAATGAAGACAGCATTTGGTTCTCTTCTAGTTATAACAACTCTTGGTTAAACGGTATCATGTAAAACTGGGTGCAGTGTTGATCTGACGTCTGTACAAGATTAACTTTAAGAAAGTCATGACAGGAAAACAGTATGGCTCACGCAAAGCAGATTCATTCTAGAAACACAGATGTGTCTTACTTTGAGGGCACCATTAGGGTCAGTTCCGATGGGAAAAAAACCTATCCTGGTTATATACCCTCTTGATTTTATGATAACTAATTCTAAAATCCCTTTGGTTTAATGCAGCTGTTCCTGGCTGTGGAGTTGCAGGTACCCTGCCCCATCTTTTCTCTAGCCTCTGGCGGCTAAGCTGTGGGCATGTGGAAGGAAGCAGGAAGGGGAGATTTTCTTGTGCCCTCCCCCAACTCCTCTGCACCTTCAGTCCCTTCACTGTCTTATTCTTTCCCATTGGCCTGTTCCTTCTTGGGAGCACCTGGCTTGCAGTGCAGCTTAGGCAATAACTCTTCATTTACCAAGAGGAAGAGGTTTCTTTAGGACAGAAACAGTCAGGCATTACCTTGGGAAATAACCTGTCAAAACCTATCTATGGTGGTCTTCTCACAATTCTGTCATAGTGATTGCTTTCCATGACCAACGCCACACCTGCAGAGAGGAAGGTACAGAATAAGGAAAAGGCATTGGGAAAGCAGGTTCTAGTGCTAGCTATGTCACTTCCCTAGTGACATGATCTTGTGGAAGCCCTGAACCTCACCTAGTCTCAGTCTTCTCAATAGAATTTCTGTGACAATCAAATGAGACAATATTTGTAAAGATGCTTTATGACTGCAAAATGCTATTCAAATATTAAGCAGTGGTGATAGGCTATAATCATAACCATGATATGAGGGCAAATGGGAACCCAGATTTCTCCTCCTAAATCTGTTCTGAAGACCTAGACAGACATTCCATTCCAACCCTTGCATTCAGCCAGTTTCTCCAGAGCCACGTCTCCTCTGTTAATCTGTGCTGACTTATCTTGGCTCCAGTAGTGCTTGATGCAGCTGGGTAATAGTAAGCTAACTCCATTCTCCTCCCCTTAGTGCATAGTGGAAGCCCTTGAAATCACCCCTAAAGAAGAAAACTGGAAAACAATTTACAAAGTGCTTCCTCTGGGGCAGGCACTTTCTTTGCCTGAGATCCTTTTCCACAAACCACAGACTGTTCCCACAGAGGAGAAATGAGGGAGCCTTTGCAGCTGAGACCAGTGGAAATTACGTTTCTATTAAAAGCTGTCTGTGGCTAGATGTATCCATCCCAGGTACAAAGTTAAATGATGTAATAAAAACTTATTCAAAGACATAAAGCTATTCTATAAAATGCCATTTAACTATTTTCCACTCAGCATTAACAAAATACAGCTATAAATCTCCTTTGGTTGTAATTTGGCAAGTTTCTAGGTCTCCGTGGATTATGCATCTGCCAGTTTGTCACTGTTGAATTCTCTTTTCCAGTCCTGGTAAATGGGATGTCAGGGATGCATAACCATTTGAAATGTGATGGTTTTCAACTTTCTCAGTATCATCATTCATGAATCTGGGAATGCTAAGTTCCTTCTAGGACAGGTTTCTGTCACTGTTTTTTTTTTTTTTTTTTTTTAATATTTATTTATTTATTTATGTATGTATGTATTTATTTATGGCTGTGCTGGGTCTTCCGTTTCTGTGCGAGGGCTTTCTCCAGCTGTGGCGAGCGGGGGCCACTCTTCATCGCGGTGCGCGGGCCTCTATCGCGGCCTCTCTTGCTGTGGAGCACAGGCTCCAGACGCGCAGGCTCAGCAGTTGTGGCTCACGGGCCTAGTCGCTCCGCGGCATGTGGGATCCTCCCAGACCAGGGCTCGAACCCGTGTCCCCCGCATTGGCAGGCGGATTCTCAACCACTGCGCCACCAGGGAAGCCCCTGTCACTGTTTTTTACCTGCTGGCTAAGTACAGAGCTGAGGCCCCATATTTCATATACTTGAGATCAGAGGCAAAGAGGCCCAGCCAACCAGGCCGTGGCTCGGGATTCAAGGTTGGGAACTGACGTATCTCCTCTGAACTTTGAGACTGATCGATAGCTTCTTACGTGGGGCTATGCATTTAGGGGTGAAGGGGTAAAATGGAAGGGAACAGTTGAAAGGAATACAGAGCATCCTATCTGGAGAAGTTCTGTACCCCCAGTTTTCCTGTGGTTATCCATCTAAACCTCAGGTCAAGAGGAAATGCTCATATGATCCAGATATGTCTCACTGAACTTGCCTAATTCTATGGACTTGTTAGGGTTTCCATCTACCTTTGCAAGCCAAGTCCTAAATTCAGATGGACCCCGCTCTTCTGAGCCTTACCCAAGAGAATGCCGGTAGAATGGAAATGAGTGCTGTCAGTGATGGGGCTGCGAAAGAAGCCTTCAGCACTTGCCCAGGTCCTACAGTCAGTGGGTATTCTTCCTAAAAGTGAGTCAGTCGGACCAAGTCAGAAGAAAAGTCGACTTGTTTCCTAGACACTCGAGGCCTTTCCAGAGTCTGACCCACCTTGCTTTTTCGGGGCGCTCACCCTGGGTGGGGGGTGTCACTGTAGGTCAGCCGAGCCAGCTTCTCATGTTCTTCCTGTTCTCTTTCAGGAAACAGCATCCTCCATTCAGCGGCCGACAGTGTGACCAGTGCAGTGCAGAAAGCGAGCCAGGCCTTGAACGAGCGCGGGGAGCGCTTAGGCCGCGCAGAGGAGAAGACGGAAGACATGAAGAACAGCGCCCAGCAGTTTGCAGAAACTGCACACAAGGTGGGTCCCGCAGCGCGGCCAAGGGCTCAGCTCTGGGTTGTCAGGGAGCTTTGGTGCCCAGAACTTTATTTCAGTATGTTTCCCATGTGGGAGGCACAAAGTCAAGCCTTTTTTTTTTTTTTTGGCCCCTGTATACAGTTTCCTTCTGCTACTTAGTAAGTACCAGAGTTGGGAAGATTTCTTCTTGGACCTGTTTCTTTGGTTATCTCGTTTCTGCTGTCTTCAGACCTGTCTCTGACCCCATATCTTTGGGAAATGTGGACCATCTTTACTTCCTACCCAGAAGTTTAAGGCTCAAGTTTCAGGGAACAGGATGGGGGTGGGGGTAGGACAGGTTTAAGAATATCCCTCCTCTGTTAGCCAGTGCTTGAAAGAGGACTGTGGGCTCTTGTGCTTACTTTTCCATGCTGTCCCTTTCTGGTCATGAGCCTCGCATCCTGTGTTCTTATCTCTTTACCATATAAAAAGCAAACTCTAGTCCCAGGGCACCTCAGGGCTAGTTTCCCCTGTGGAGGGGCCTTGGACCTCTAAGGCTGACCTGACTAGTGCAGAGCTGCCTGCAAAATTCCCACCTGCCTCTGGGTCCAGAGAATGGTGTTTTCCACATGCCTCAGGTGTACACATGCACATTCACATATGCACTGAAAATGTGCCTTTCAGAAGGGGAAGGGGGAGTTTTTATTGGCAGCCAGCTATCTAAGGCAGTCACAAACCAAAGGAAAGAGAAGCCCTGTTGGTCAGGTGATAAAAGAGGATTTATTACTGTTCTTGTACTTTGGATCAAAGGGCAGCTCTTTTTTGGCTAGTGATTTGAATTTAGGTTTCCAGAAACAACTTTTGCTGATAATTGTTGGCATGTCAGACTCATGATCTGGCCTTTCAAGATAGGCTTTTCAGGTGACCTTTGGGGAAAAAATTAATTTGCTTCAAAAGAAAACCCCGCTTTTGTTGAGGAAACAAGAATGGACAACCTGAAAAGCAACGGGAAAAAATCTATCCAGCTGAGCCAGGCTGGCCCCTTCCCGAGGCGTGAGCCCAGGCCCGACTGCAGATCCAGATCTGAGTGGATGCATCTAGCCTGCCCTTCCTGCATCCCCTTTGCACAGACCTGTCTCGTGTCATCAATTCCCTATCATGACAGTGTCTTACTGTACTGCTGCCTTAGGGGCCCATTTGGAGTTCAAACCTGGCTGAAAATGCAGGCAGCCCTGCTGGGGGCCAGAGCCTGTCTTGCTGCGGCTGTCACAGAGGGAGCAAGCTCAGAATTATGGTTCCCCTCATCCCTTCTGCAGCCTTTGTGATACAGAAATAATGATGGAGTGGAGATGTTAGAATTCCTACCCAACTTCATTTATAGCAACAGCCACTGTAGTGATTTAAAAGGGGGATGGGCAGTGGAAGTCTGGGGAAACATTTAAAGTGTTGATTTGGAGAAGAGAAGACTACAGGAATTATTTTTTAATTGTATTCAGGTCTGGGAAGGGCGATATTGCAGCAATTCTCTTTCGTGTCTTGTTATACAGAATAGAGCACTCAGTGGTGCACTGATAACATTCTGCTAAAATAAGAGTTTAGGTTAATGATTAGGCCATGAACCAGGTTACCAAGGAAGTCTGTGAGATCATTCTTCCTAAGGCGAGTAGACAATACCTGGAGGTCATCCATGTCACTGTCTGCCTCAGAGGAGGTCATACAAACACTGGGTTGGATAACCTAACCAGATGGCCAGAATTCTTGGCCCTGGTCACCCTGTTTCCCTGATACTGTGGCCAAGTTTGCTAGGTAGTTGGGAAGACAGTATGATATGGTAGTTAACATCTTGTGTTTGATTTAGCAACTCCATGACCTTGGGCAGGGGCTTAATTTCTCTAAGCCCCAGTTTCCTCATCAGTAAAATAGGGCTAACTGATAATAGTACCTTTCTCCTAGGGTGTTGAGAGAATTGAATGCATTCAAACCTGTAAATTGGTTAGCACAATACTTGGTGCATATAAACCTCAGTTAGTATTAGTTATAATTGTTTCCATAAAAATGGTTTCTGCTGAGCCTGCTGCAATCCATCACATGATGAGCACTGTAGAGGGTTGGAGAAATGTGACTGAGGATCCCAGCCCAGGGGTGGGGAGGGACTGGTGGTGAAGATTCTGTGCCTCCGAAGGGGGGTGGGAGGGCCTCCTGCTGAATGCTGACACTTTCTAAACACAGAGCAGCCCTTGCAAACAGGACCTGTCAGAACAGAAACTGATTAGGCCACCAAAGGCACTGGCTTTGACCACTGGGAGGACTGGTACCAGCCAGTTACCTACTTCTGTAGAGATGGGCGCGGCAGGGGGCAGTCTCCACTCGCTTTGGCTTCTTCTCCTGTGGGTGGCGTCAGGGTGGGGGGAGGAGCTGCTAGTGTCTCTCAGTGTGTTTGAGGGAGTGGGAGAGAGACACAACAATAACCAGACTTGCAGTTTTCTAAAACTGCAAGTCTGGGATGTGTGCTTATGAATCACCAGCATGGGCAGGACTCCTCAGGAGGAGGTTGCCCTCTTGAGATAAGGTGTGGCTATTTTCCCAGGGACCAGGACTCCTGATTTGTCCCACTAGTGTAGGCTGTCCGTGAAGATGTCATTTCACTGGCCGAGCCCCTACCAGGCCTACTGGTGAGGAGAGAGTTCAGAGGTGGAACCCAGGCCTTCCACCACTGCCTCCCCAAACATGGCTCTGGTGACTCATAAAGAGTGGGCTGTGTTTAGACGTCGAGACACAGTGCACTTGTTAGAGCCCTGACAGAGAAAGGCAGTGCCGGGTGACAGTTCCTCTGGGCTCCCTGGTTGAACAAGAGCATGCAACCTCAGCTGGAGAGTAGGGCACACCTTCTGGATTGCAATAGAAGAGGCTATCTCTGGCTTTCTCGATTTTCCCAGGACTCCTACAGAGACCCAGGTACGTTAGTGAGTGGATCACCTTTGTAGGCGCCTGCCATCAAGACATGCGGGCGCTTGGCTCCCGCAGAGCCAATGGAAAGGTGTCTGCACCCCCTTCTCCCCCAGCTCTGTTCAGCCTGGCTTGGGAAGCGTGGTTCCTTCCTGAACTATGAGCTTGGTACAGTCTCAGACCTTAGGGAAGTCCAGCTCAGCCGCAGAGCAGGCCTGCTCACTCTCCTCTGCTTCAGAAAGTGCGACAGTGCAGTGTGCGCAGTGCTTTGACGCCTGCCTTGGCTGGTGAGTCAGCAGGCGAGAGGGATACCCACACCTAGGCATCCTCAGATGCTGTTTATTTCCCACAGAAAAGAACAGTGATCTGCCCTGTTTTGCACAAGCGCACACTTGTAGGGGAGGGAGTGGTGAGTGGCATTTCCCTCCCTGGCAGGGAATGGCTGCCTCTGTCCCCACCACGGTCATCTACTCCCTGGGGGTCTGAGCGAGAAGGGGCCTCAAGAGTCCAGGCCCCTTAAAAAATACCCCCTGTATGAGTAACAACTTTTTCTATTATTGTTGTCATTATTATTTAGATGGAGTCATTTACACAGCTTTGAAAGAGAAAGCTTTCCATGAAACATGAAGAGAACAAAAATATAGCAAAAGGAAGTTTTTAACTTCTCTTCTGTAGAAACTCTGACATCTACATTAATCCATAAGCATTTGAGTTGGAGATGATATTTACAGACATGAGGAAACTGAGGTACGGAGCAATTGTGGCTTAGAGCTCAAGGTCATACAGCAGATTTGTAGCAGGGAAGCAGCAGCACCGTGCCTTCCATATTCTAAAGCTTCTAACTCCCAGGAAGTTAAAGAAAAAAACAAAACGAGGTAGCGTGGAAATGATGCGCCTTTCTGCAAAAATACCTCAAATGGCAAAACGTCCAATCCAGCTGTACTTCTGCGGAGCTGAACTGGCACGGCCCCGCCCGCCCGGGGCTCCCCTTAGCGCCAGTCCCAGCTGCACTGGAGAGGTGACCAGGGTCTGGCCTGAGAAGCAACACGATTGCTGCTGAGGATTAACGACTGTGGGTAAATTGGCAAAGCCCATTAGCTGAAGGTTAACAGCTGAGTGAATAACAGGACATCAGCACTGATCAAATATTTATGGTTGGTATTCATTATGCATAACACTTAACAGCTCTGTGTTGATTTGAATGGTCCACACTGCTAAATAATGTATTAAAACTAGAGACAGAGCAAGAAGTGGAGGCCGTACAGTGGAGGGGCTCAGAGTGTGGCCAGGGAGTGGGACGGATCTGAGAGAGCGCCCCGGCTCTGCCATTTCCACCCACCATGTGTCCTGGACTGTAAAGTCTTCGAGTTCAGGAGTTAGCCTTCTTGGCAAAAACCCACAGCACTTAGCACAGCAGCCTGGACACACTCAGGGCTTCACAAACACCATCTGACAGTTGACTGGCTGTTGGCATCAGCACTGCAAAAGGTCGTTGGGGGTCTTCACTTAGGCTGGCTTCACCAGGTACAGGCACCTGGAGCTCTTACCAGCTGACGTTGCCCAAGTAGAGACTAATTTAGCGACACGACTACCCCCAGTAACTCCAGCCCCAACGTCAGGGATTAATCCCTAATATCAGACTCTAGACACGAGGGATCACAATTCAGCCTCAACCCTGCCTTCTGCTTCACGATCAGTGTATGGGCTCCTTGGAAGGGATCTGGCTAAGGAAGGCAATGTCAGATTAATTTTATGTTCTGTACCTCCATACATTTCCTTAAATATATTATCATGGGCTCCAGCTGGGCTTGGGAAGCTATTGAGTGATACAGTGGTATTTGGTGTTCCCATTTATAAAGATCTAACATTTCAATAAACCACATTTTTCAAATACCAGTGGGAGCAGTAAGTCAAGGTCTGAATTTGGTCTATTGTTCAGTCCTGGTTGGTAAAACAGTCTACTATTGTTCAGTCCTGGTTGGTAAAACAGTCTAATTGTCAAGTGCTTTGGACCTGGTTGAATGTCCAGGATATTACGTGGATTATTGCAGCTTGTTTGTTTCTCTACAGTTGGTGATTTTTAATACTTTACGAGATGTCAGTAAATACATTTGGAGAGTGTTGGTCTTCCTGGATAACTAGTAACCTGGGAGCCCAGAGGCCTTTGTTTCTAGGGTAGGTCACTCATTCTGCCTCTACTTTGCCTCTTCCATTTGCTCCTTCAGTGGCATGAAGGAACATCACGTAGCACCCTCCCTGACCTGGACACATACACCAACAACAGTACTGTAAGGGGGAGTAACAAATGCAGTGCTCAGGGGACTGTTTAGGGACATGCTACACATTTACTAAGTACCACTGTGAACTGTAGTGGTGATCTGCCACAGCAAGGAGAATCTTGGTGTTGCTTCTCATCGTGGATGTGGGCAAGGAGCAGCAAACAAACTCTCCCCGCTGCTGATAACATCTTACTTTTGTCCCTTTCTCTCCTTAGCTTGCCATGAAGCACAAATGTTGAGAAACTGCCTCTCCTGGTGACCTCTTAAGAGAAAGTGAAGTTTGTTCAGCTGTTTTTACAAGAATTCTGGACCTCCGCTTGCTTCTTTTTTTCCCAAAATGTGGACCTTTAGGTTATTTTTCCTTTTCAGATGTTAATATGAGAGAAAAGATGTTGTGTTTATACATTTCCCTAATAATCTTGCTAAGAAATGCTGCAAGCATCAGCTTTATTTTTTTCCCACTGTGTGTATGCGTGTGTCTGTATGTGTTTTCTCTTTAAGGCTTTTTTTTTTTTTTTTGGTAGTTTGAATATGAAATTTGGACCAAATGATATATTGAGCTAGGTCTAAACTGTATTTTTTTCCTGATATTAAGCAGGAAGCCATTTTAATGTGGTGACGTCAGATGTTATTGTTCCTGGTTGGAAATAAAAGTCAAGCAGTGATTGGCTTCACTCAGTTTCTTAGCTACTCTTAATCTGAAGGTTAAGATTCTATATCCTGAGACACAAATCTGTATTAGAAAAAACAATTGGATTTATCAGGGGAAACAGCAGTCTTAGATTTTGCTTTTCGTGTAGTAACTTCTTGCATGAGCCATCACCAGCATTCAAAAAAACAAATCAGAATCACAGATAGAAATCTACTTTCTGAGCTACAGTTTAAATTCTTTCATTACTTGTTTCCAGGCTGATTATTTAGAATTACCGTATAAAGGATAAAAATTTGAGATTAAAGACCTAAGGAAAAGCCTATTTAAAAACCTCTGTGCATTCATGAATATTTCTTTGTCACTGTCCCAAATTACGGTAGCTGGTCTTGAAAAGAGCTTGGATTTTTATCAAGAATTGATTTGTCCAGATAAAGGTCTGTGTAAAGGATAATGTGAAAAGATACTACATTTAAAATCTTTTTTCTTTTCTTTTTACAAAGTCATGCCTGTTTAGAGACGCCTTCATAATGTCCTTGGGAAATGGCCTTCGGTTCTTGGTATCTGATTTTTGGAGGTTTTGATGTTGTTATTGCTGTCTATTAATCTAATTTAAAGTGTGGGTTTTTCTTGACAAATTGCATTTCATGGCAATTGCAACTTGCCTGGTCTGACATAAAACAGCACAGTCATAAAGCCTTTACATTGCAGTCAGACTGAATGAGGTTGGTTCATACAGCTCCTGATTTTGTATCACTCAACACAGGCCTGGATTTTCGGTCTAGGAGTTTGGTTTCTTAGAAGGTTAAAATGCTAAATATAAAAGCTGTGTGCTTTGTCTTTCTGAAACAAGGAGGCAAGCTGTACATCCCAGATACATTCTCAGCCTCCCGCTGCGATGCATTGATTTTTTTAAGCTGCCTGGATCTTTAGGACCCCTTTCTATTCCTTCCTACCCATTGAGGCCATGTGTATTGTAGGCTCTTACATAGCAGCATATGATGACTTTGGGATTATTTATGCTGATTTAAATAGCTTAAGTTCTCCTGATAAAGCATTCCCAGGGAGATAGAAAATTGGGCTATTGTGGGGAAAAATGATCTTAGTCACTATGTGTCAAAAGGGAGATGGGATTTGCCAGAGACAAATTTCTGAATCCTCTTAGGGAGATGATCCAGTTCAAGAAAACTCTATGTAAAATTTATAGGGTAAACTATATAAGTTTACTATAATATTTTGTACTTTTCTTTTGGTGTCTTAAAAGTGTAAAGAAGCAAGGAACTTGCTATCTGGTGAGTACCATTAGAAGCATTTACAATTTCTAAGAAAAGCTGAAAATATCACACCAAATAGGTTTTCTTTGCAGGCCTCAGTATAGAAAATGCACGTGCGCACGCGTGCACACACACACAGATATATTCATCTTCCCAAATTGAATTCTAGCTTCAGATAGATAGCTGGTATAAATAATTGAAATGGTAAATCTAAAACACCCTGACAATCAGCCAAACTCAATTTGTCGCCAAGTATCTAACAACAGTGTATGTGAAGCTGCTTCTAAAGTAGCAGAGGGTGAGGTCATAAGCATACTGTGAAATTTGAGATTTTTTCCTCTCCGGTAGACTTGTGATAGTTACTCTTCATAAATGTAAGTACTCCACATCTTGCCCTCTTTTCCTCACTCTCTGCTTATCCTTTTAGACTTAAGTCTTCTTGGAAATGTCCTGGATTTGAAGAAAGCCTATCTGCATTGTTATTACCTTCCTCTATTGATTTGCTTCCAGGCTGTGGTCATGTCCTTGACCTCCCTGTGTCCAAGTCCTACTACATAGGGCTCTGCCCACAGAGAGGCCAAACAGCAACCCCAGTCCCTCCTGGACCTCCTGACTTCTTGCACAGGAGCGAGCCCTGTGATGACATACATGAGGTTCTTTGCTATCCTTTTGTAGAAGGTGCTTCAATACAAAATATTAATACAATCTAACCTAGAGAAAATTGCTAAAATGACTCACGTTATTTGGGACCAATTCAGTGGCTTGCTAAAAGACATTTCATCTCTTTGTTTCATTTCTGCACCTCACTATTGAGTTTTGGAAATACTACATTTCAGTGAAGGATTTCTTAAACTGTATTGACAACTCGTAAAGAAAAGAGACTTCCCAGTGTTCTCACTTCTTCCTGGAATGTAGCTGTAGTATTCTTCCCTAGCACTATTAAGTACCTGTGTACAGGAAGTAGACAGTGATTCAGGTTAATGTTTCATATTAAAGAAGGTATTTGTAAAATGTAACAAGATCAATGTAGTTAACTTTTTTAAGCTCTGAAAAAATAAAGGTTATGTGTTAGACTTAAAATTACAGTGAAATCTGTCTTAATACTACTTTTGTGGCTAACAAAAGTTATGCATTTATGTAAAAATATTTACAGAATGCCCACAACAAAGGATATTAAAGATAGGTTTCACTTTTAATTTTTAGAATTGTGACACTGCTGATGTCTGTTGTACAGTTATTAATTCTTCAGAAGTTCCCTAAGATGTCAAATATCATTTTTGTTCCTTTCAGAGACAAGTAACACCTGCTCTGTGATTCACTAATACAGCAAACTCTATAATTTTGTCATTAAATATTTGAACTCTGTGATGAAAGTTCGTTTCTCTCAGTTATTTGGGAAATCTCTCAAACACTACCAGATAGGTAGGCAACGTCACACTTTTGTTGCTAATGGGAAGACCCTGTGTGCCTCCAGGAGACCTAAGAATTGGGATTAGCATTCTGATAACATTTCTTCATGGACATTCTAATGGGAGAACTTGAAATGTAAAAATGACTAAAGAGCTAACTAACCTTAATTTAGACAATGAGCTTCTATCCAGCAAGCGTTAAGGTTTTTTATTTTCTTTTCATGGGTAAAGCAGTTAAGCTTGATTTGTAGTTACCTTTCTGCTGATATTAGTGATGTGCTCAACTCAAGTACATATTACTGCATGTGCCCTCGTTCAGCAAACTATTTTCATGCCCTTTTAAATTGGAAAGAAGACTTGATCAAATTATGTCAATTTATTTTTATGGGAAAGCAAATGCAACTTATTGCATCGCCATTTGCTTTCAAGGGAAGTGGCTTTGGTGATGGCTGTAGCAGAACAACCCTCTGTAGGTAGGCATAGATACAGTGAAGCAGGCAGACTTTGAAATATTTCCTGGGAGGACTGCAGGTGGAAGGGAAAGGCTACCACCTCCAGTTTCCAGAGAAAAAAGGATAGAGAGATGGTTTGCCTAGATGAGGACTTGGCCTTTAGTTAATTAGGTATTTAAAGGCATCGTTCTTGTGAACTAATTATAAACCCACTGACTTGCAAAGGTGATCTTTTCTTTTAGTATATTTTTTGTTAGCAATTATACCACAACCAACTCTCAAATTTTATAGGAGAATTAATATAAATATATATTTTTTAAATCAGTAATGCCTTTCCTTCTTGCTATCAACGAGAACATGCTTAGAAAAAAACTATAGTTGTCCCTTGAATAACGGGTTTGAACTGCCTAGGTTCACATGTATGTGGGTTTTTTTTTCAATAGATGCATACTACAGTACTACACAATCCATAGTTGGTTGAATCCAGATTCAACCAACCACACATACGGAGGACCAACTGTAAAGTTATAGGCGTATTTCTGATTATTTGGGGGGGGTGGCGGGGTGGCACCCCTGACCCTTTCATTGTTCAGAAGTCAACTGTATTGACTTATCAGTCATCATCTGCCTAAACAAGCAGATTGAGGGCAGGGTGAGATAGAGAGAAGAGGGAGGATAAAAAATACCAAAAATAGGGCTTCCCTGGTGGCGCAGTGGTTGAGAATCCGCCTGCCAATGCAGGGGACACGGGTTCGAGCCCTGGTCTGGGAGGATCCCACATGCTGCGGAGCAACTAGGCCCGTGAGCCACAACTACTGAGCCTGCACGTCTGGAGCCTGTGCTCCGCAACGAGAGGCCACGATAGTGAGAGGCCCGCGCACCACGATGAAGAGTGGCCACCGCTTGCCACAACTAGAGAAAACCCTCGCACAGAAACGAGGACCCAACACAGCCATAAATAAGTAAATAAATTTATTTATTTATTTAAAAAAAAAATACCAGAAATAAATTTCAAGCAAGTGCAAATGTTTCCATATTATTCCCTGATGATATCCATCCTGTGCCCCTCCTCTCCCTGGCGTGGGCAAACCTGGGTGGTAGCTGGACATACGTATGCACATCCACATATGCATACACACAGCTGGCATTAGAAAAGATACATGCACCCTAAGGTTCATCGCAGCACTGTTTACAGTAGCCAAGACATGGAAGCAACCTAAATGTCCATAGACAGAGGAATGGATAAAGAAGATATGGTACATATATATATACAATGGAATATTACTCAGCCATAAAAAGGAATGAAACAGTGCCATTTGCAGCAACATGGATGGACCTAGAGATGATCATACTAAGTCAGACAGACAAATATCACATGATATCATATGTGGAATCTAATTTTAAAAAATGATACAAATGAACTTATTTACAAAACAGAAACAGACTTACAGATACTGAAAACAAACTTACGGTTACCAAAGGGGAAGCATGGGGGTGGGGGAGGGATAAATCAGGAGTTTGGGATGAACATACACACACTACTATGCATAAGATAGATAACCAACAAGGACCTACTGTATAGCACAGGGAACTCTACTCAGTATTCTGTGATAACCTATATGAGAAAAGAATCTGAAAAAGAATGAATATATGTATATGTATAACTGAATCACTTTGCTGTACACCTGAAACTAACAAAACATTGTGAATCAACTATACTCCAATAAAATTTTTAAAAAGAGCTGAGCTGCACTCCTAGATTCACCTGAATTCTCTTAGTGACCCCTTATTGCCTATCTGGACATAGATTGGCAGGAGACAATAGTTCCAGGGGTCAGTGAAATTTGAAAGTGCCTCAGGTGGGCCATGATCAGAGCATGAGAAATACAAAGACTGAGACATGGAAGAAAAACACATCCCACCCACAAGGCAAGTCTTACTTTATTTCAGTAAATGTGAGTGTGCTAATGGCTGTCTTTCAACAAGATAATGCAAAAGATGGATTTCCTTTTGGTTTGCTTTTTGAAAATCCAGGAAGTACATATACATAAAATGATTCTGTAGAGCCAGTGTGATGCAAAATTAATCTCTACTTATACATCACCCCCTCTCCCCATTCTCCCCTCCACGCTCTTCGCCTTGCTTTCCGACATTTCTTAAATTCTGCTTTAAGCTAACCCCTCCTAAGGTGTTACCTGTATTACAGTGCTGGTTTATAGTGGCTTAGGACAGTTTCTCCATCCAAGCTCTGTGTCACAGTTATTTGGGGAGGTTTTGGAAAATGTACACATTTTATTCCCAAATTTGCCTTCTTGTTGCCCCTAGTCATCTTGTCTTCTGCAAAGAAAATAAAATGGCTCCAGCAGGCCTGAACAGTGGGGCACCTGGCTTCTCCAGATGCTTACTAGATTTAAACCAGCAAATTAAAGCTGTCAAGGAAATTAACATAATGTGCCTTTAAGCTGGATGACTGCTATAGTGTAACCTTCTGCCTTGACCCCCATTATATTTTTCTCCCTTGAGCCTCATCTGAAGCCTCAGGATTTCCTGAGTCGGATTTTCACTTCCCAACCCCCTCCCACCCCTGAAGTTTTCTGCCACATTTTCTTCTTTCTGCTGATGAGTCATGGTCCTGGGCATTGCAGGTCTTTGGGGGGCTGCTTCAGTGGCCTGTCCCACTGGGCACTGCAGGATGTAGGCTGGTTGGGCAAAGCCACCTTGTTTCCCTCAGTCCCACAGGAACCAGTGGACAGACCTAAGAGATTCTAAAATGACCGCTGAGGTGCACTGTCACTGAGCTCACATTTTGTCTATTAGGCATCTTAAATGCTATTGATTCTCTCAGATAGAGTGGAGCTGTTCCTACAGAACATACATTCTTTTCCTGTCTTTAAGTGCTCAACCCGTTCAAGGACGCCTGTTTCACTGGGGTCTGGCCCCATCACACACTCATACCTAGATGTGTCAGAGGTTGGACAGGAATCGCCATTCCTACAAGTCCCAGGTTTCACTTATCAACATTGAATAGGAGCCTTTGTCCTATGACACTGTATCCCAATTGCTTTGCCACTCTGATCATTTGTCAGATGACATGGAAAGAAGGGAAATGAGCTCATGAATTCTCAGCTTTACCCTGACAGCTAAAACGTGGCTTGGATGATCCACAGCTTCTGAAGAAAACTCCTCTTATATGCTCTGACCATGTGCACCAAGTGCTCTGTGTAATTATAATACTACATACTTGGTGATTGAAACCTGAAGCTTTCTGTTAGTTTTTCATAAAACCGATCCTTTCTTTTACTGCCCCAGGAAGGAAAATCTGGTTCCTACCATCAAACATACTTTTTTATTCACAGTACAGTGGCTTCCTTCAAGGAGTTTTGCTTTTTTTACACCTGGAATTACAGTGACCGATACTGGTGGACGCATGTACATTGGTCTGAAACTTTCCCATACTGAAATAGCCTCAGCATTTGGACAGAAACTGTGGGAATGAACAACGTGTGAACTGTGTCCCACACCACACCCCCCGGGGACTAAAAATAAAACACACCTTTAACTGGAGTGGACATGGGCAGGACGCCCCCTTGTGGTGGTTTACTGGAGGCAGCACTGCCCTGTGGTCCTGCCCTGCTTTGAGTTCCAGCTCCAGTCTTACCAGGTGGGTGGTCTTGAGCAAGTTATTGACTCTCTCTGTGCCTGTTTTCTTAGCTTTAAAATGGGAGTGGCTATCTACTTTACAGGTTATCATAACGATTAAATGAAATAATGAATGTAAAGCCTTTAGCCCTGTGCCTGGCACATAAGGCTTCATGTACGTCAGCTCAGCTATGGGCTATTCTCTGTGATGGATCCAAAATAAAGTAGTAAACCTTGCAGGCTGATGATGCCTGCCAGACCATACTGCTGGCTAGAAGAATGGACGTGTTTTTCTTAAATCCATGTTGGTACAGGGCACATGGGCAGACGTTCCAGGCCTCTTTGGCCATTTTTATGATCTATGGACATAGATCCCTTGACATTTCATATATTCCAGCCCTGCGATAAAGGAGAGGCTCTGGTCTAAAGGCGCCCAGGGGTAGCCATTTTCTGGAGGAAATTTCCAAAAAGACTAAATTCACAAGAAAGAGGACTGAAAGAATTTGTCTTTAGTGTCTGTGGCATCAACTACAGGAATGGAAATGAGTGGTTTTATGGTCTAGATTATTTGATATGCCCTTTGGGCAGCAATTCATACTCCTCTTTAAAAAGAAGTTCAAGGTTGGCCTACATATGTATAGCATTTCTTTTCTGGAAGCATCTTTAGACATTCAGCTAAAAGAAGGAAAGAAGACCCCAGAAAAACTATGATGGCAGCATACTGTTTTCCCATGGTTGTCATGGTGCTATTATTTATGATGTCCAAGTAAACCCAACATGATTTGGGAAATAAGTCATTTGTAAAGGACCATCCAGGCAAGAAGGATCAGGCTAGTTATAACAACGGATCTGCCCGACCCCAAATCCCAAACTCTACTTTTCTGAAAATTACACTATGCATTATTTTTTAACAAATTGCAAGCCATGCAAGTTTCTTTTTAAAAATCCTTTCTAGCAGAGAGCCTCCTGGCTTTGTCATTAGCTTTTTGTTCTCAGGCAAATTACATAATTTTTTTGTGTCTAGTTTTTCATCTTCCAAAGGAAAAATAATCTACACCCTGCCTGCCCCAGAGTCCCGGTGAGTAAACTAAGATGTGTGGAATGTGAAAGAGCTCTGGGAAGTACAAAGTGCTAAAGAAGTGTGGGTTACACACTAAAACCTTGATCTTCAACTGTTCCCACCCAGTGCCTAAGGGATTCCTTTATACACCACCCCCCTTTCTTCTACAGGTCCATCCTTGTCGTACTAGATGGTATCACTACCCCTCTCTTCCCTCTCTCTCAAGGAAAAAAAATCCCACAGACAGCTGGAGGCTACTTGCCATCTGGGAAGCAGAACAAAGGCAGGAGTAAGAGACAGTCCCAAACTGCTCAGGGAAGGGGACAACTGGACTTAGAGGCAACCCCAAGGGAAAAGATTCAGAGCATTCCAGGGGCTCAGGGAGAGAACTCCTGGGCAAGTCTCCTGGATGCAGCTCACCCCAGGACCACAGGTAACTCTCGAGAGTTCTGACATCCTAGTATATAAACTGCTCTCCACCCACGTGGGAAGACTGATTGAAAACAAAAAATTTCAGGAACTAGTCAGGGAGGATGGACCCCTCAGGACCAGGGGCTAGACGGAGGCACGGCCATGTCCTTACTGTGTCTGGGTGTCCTAAGGTAGGAGTGACGTGAAGAGGGCCACGGAAGTGGCCGAAGTCTTAGGCATTCACTGAGTAAATGTGAATGCAATGACACTTAGTTATTCCAGAGAGACAGGATACGGATTAAAGGATGCGATCTGAGGACGTTCTTTCAGACACAGGAAAGACTAGACACTCTTCAGCTCCACTCGCTGGGAGCAGCATTATTATCCCGACGAGGGGAGACTGGGGCCATCAGCTCTGTTCTCCCCTTTGGGGGGTTTCACCTGGCCTCATTTTCCCTTTAGAAAAAGCAGGATAAAGGGCTAGAAGTGGACCTAACTGTCTCCTTCCAGGCCTAATGCCAAGCGGGTCTCAGCCACCTACTCATGCTTCTGCTTCTCTGGGCTCCACCAGATTCTCCATGGTGGGTGAGTCCCCACCTCTCTCTCTCTCTCTCTCTCTCTCTCTCTCTCTCTCTCTCACACACACACACACACACACACACACACACACACACACGGCTGTCCTCATGCATATGCCACTCACCAGCTATGTTAGATGAGAGAGCTTGAGGACCCCACATGGAGAACGGGAATGTGAACCACAGTCGATCCCCCTTCCCTGGGCTTCCTTCGGGCCCCTGTTTAGTTTTCCGCCTACTCAGTTTCTCCTCCCTGAGGTGGAATGAGGGTGGATGAGAGGCAAAAGGAGGCTGATGTTGCCGCTGGGGGGACAGCAGTTAACTCTACCAAATACCATCCTTACAAAAGTGTGAGTGACAGGAAGGAGCAATTAGGGGAAAGGACTGACTCTTCTTTCAGAAGCCATTCAAACCCATCTTTCTCTGTGACGAATGGTCCAAGAGTAGCCTTGCCTGTGGGCAGATGTCAGCTTCTAAGCCATAATTCCACAAGTAAACCCACACAAGACACTGGCCTAAAATTTCATTGTAGGCTTTTTATCTAAGAAAAGCAAGCCTTGAATATAGTGCTCAGGTCTGCTTAAGCCTTCAAGAGTTCTATCCCCCTGAATTCAGCCAGGACAGGAAATAAATCCCACCTCATTACTCACTGTACTTTCACTGGCCTGGCCATCTTTCACTTCTCCAAAAATGTGAGGTTCTTTTGCACCTGAAAATCTTCACATGCTGTCTCTGATGCCAAGAGTACTTCTTTCCCCAACTCTCCTCGTGGCCCTTCATTTCTCATCTATCAAGTCTACACTTAAATGTCTCCTCAGAAAGACCTTCCCTGACCACCGCATCTAAAGGATATCCCTTGCCTTTTCCTCTCACTGTATCCCTTCTTTCCTTTCATAGACCTGATGGAGATGTGTATTTATACGTTCGTTTTCTTCTTTACTGTCTCGCCCACATCCAGCTCGGAGAGGTCAGGAACCATGTCTATTTAGTTCACCAGGTTGCATCAGGACCTTGGATTTACCAGGCGCTTAGGACACTCTTATTACATAAATGAACCTGTCCTCCACTTAAAGCCCCCATGCAGGACCAGTAGGAGTTCACAGAAAAACAAAAATCCAAATAGCTAAACACGTGAAAAGATATTAGCCTCACTCATAGTTAGATGACACTTGGTAATCAAATACTATTGAACAAGACCACATTTTTGAAGGCAAATTGTCAACATTTATCAAGATTCTAATCACTTGAACCTGCCCCCCTAACTCAGCCACACCTCCAGGCTCGTGCTCTGCTGGTCTTCAACCACCAGCTTTTCTCGACCAGCCCACAGTGTATCCACACTCAGATCACTGTTCCTTAGCTCACCCTCATTAAAGCAGCTGAATTACAGTAAGTTTCTCTAGCTCTGGAAGACAGAAAGCAGTTATCAGGGGTGAGTTAATTCCCCAAAACAAACAAATAAATACACTCTGTTTTTGTGTTCCTGTTTTATATTAGATATAGTCAGGTACTCCACTGCTCCCATTCACCTTCTGTGGCAATGCATTCTCCTCGACTCTAGTACTTTCCTATCCTTTAGGATTCTGAATATGGAAAGGAAAGAAGGAATAATGCTTTTCTAAGCATTAACTGTTGTATTGGGCAACCCTCTTATTCTTCTACACCAGTTATCAGTTAACTGTCTCTCAGTTCCAAATCCACACTTTTTTGTTCTACTCTGTGATGCTGGAGCTGGACTCTGTGAACACTGCACCTGCTGCTTTTGGACCCCTGAGCAATTAACTACTTTTAACTAATTAGTGATTACTTATGTTAAATTCTGCCTGTTCCAGTAACTGGCATGGTTTCTTTTTCCTGCCTGATATAACATCTCAGTAAATTCTCAGGCAACTGGGCACAGCATCTGTTCCAGCCTGTAATCACTCTCCCCCAGTCTCTTTCGGCAAATCCCTTACTTCCGGCAAATGATCTAATTTCCTACTTTGCAAAGATCAAGACTATCCTGTTGAAAATAATTTCACTCCTCCCACCTCCTTATCTAAGTTCTGTTGCATCTCCTGCACTCCCAACTTTAGTACTCCTATACCTATTTAATGAGTACCCCTCTTCTGGAGCCCTTGATCCCCACTTCCTTCTGCTTCTTCAAAGACCTTACTCCATCAACAATAACCTCATTTTCTTATATCTCTAGTCTTTCCTCCTTCACTTTTCCTTCTCTTAAAGGACAAATGTTTGCCTCCTCTATCGTGAAATCTGTTCAAAACTTTTTCTTGCCCTTGCTACCCATTAAGATACCACCTTCTCGCGACTCCTGCACAACAGATTTTGTGAGTGAATGGTCTCGACTCACTAGGCCTTAAAGTCTGGTTTCTTTCCCCATCATCCTGCTGGCACTGCTCTCTCAGGGACAACCCAGTCCAAAATTCGATGACCAGTTCTCTGCAGTCTCAATGAAGTCATCCACTTTCTAGCTTTCTGACTTGCCTTCTTCCCAACCACAAGGGCATACTTTTCCAAAAATTCTGTACTTCCCCTCTCCTCTTTTTACACACCTTTTTCCAAGTCAATGAATTCATTCCACAAGCTAATTCTTTTTACTTGTAGGCAATTCTACTACTCTAGCCTTGACCTTTCTCCTGAACTCCAGAACTGAATTTCTGGGTTCCTGCTGGAAATTTCCACATAGCTCAACAGGTCCAAATCTGAATTCATCTTGTCTCCTCACAAGCCTGTCTTCCTTCTCTTGACATCCTACTTAGGCTGAAAAACTTGCTCTCCTTGATTTTCCTTCCCTTTCCCTTTCATTTTCTCAGTCATAAACTAGGAATAATAATAGTGCTCATCTCATGGGGATAAAATTTTGTTGTAAAACCATTAAGAGAGTTAATATTTTTTATTACTACGATCGCTTCAGTTAGTGGAAATCTGGCAATCATATTTCTTATACACCACCTTTCCTGCATGACTTTTTCCATCTCTGTCTCTAACCTAGCTCTGACTCTCACTAATGTTGGACCTGAACTACTCCAATTGGTCAACATTTATCAATAGTCTGCTGTATGCAATGTGTTTTGCATAATAAGGTAATTCAGACTCAGTCTCAAAGAGTTCTACTTTTTACTCCAGTGGGAAAGGCAAACACACAAATTGAATACAACCCAAAATGAACTGAGGGCTGCACCAGAGATTGGGGATTGCAGTAGCATTTCCCTGCCTCCCCAATCCAAACCTGCCTGAAAGTACTGTCAGATTCATCTTCAGAAACTGATCAGTTACATCAGAGCTCACATATTCTTATGCCAACAGAGGACAAACAGGGAATAAAATGGAATGAAATAGATTTGTAGAAGGAAGTAAAAAGTGGTGTGGACTGTGGCTAACTGAACGTGGTGAGTATATGCCCTAAAAGGGCATGCTGGTACTCAGTTTCAGTCATTGTGGCTATATGGGAAGCAGGGGAGTCCTGCTAGATCCTCCAACTTTTCAAAAGAGAAACCAGAGTAGACATTTTTATGTGAACCATATCATTTGAGCCAAACATAACACGTCAGTAGGTAATATCTGGCTCTTAGGCTACCAATTTGGGAGCCCTCATTTATGTCACTCTTCTGCTCAAAAACATTTAGAACATCCTCATTACCTTCAAAATTAAATCTGAATTCCTCAGTCTGACATGCAAGGTTCTATGTGATCTAACCTCAGCCACCTTCCCAACCTACTCCTCACTTTCACATATGATAGTGCAATCCTAATACAGGAGGCCATTGCTTCTCTCACCTCCTGGGCTTTGGTCACAATGTGTGCTGGCCCAGGATGCTATCCCCATTCAAATATTGTCTATTAATGAAAACACAACGACCCAAAACCTATGGGATGCAGCAAAAGCAGGTCTAAGAGGGAAGTTTATAGCCACAGCCTACCTTAAGAAACAAGAAACATCTCAAATAAACAACCTAACCTTACACCTAAAGCAATTAGAGAAAGAAGAACAAAAAAAACGCCAAAGTTAGCAAAAGGAAAGAAATCACAAAGATCAGGTCAGAAATAAATGAAAAAGAAAAGAAGGAAACGATAGCAGAGATCAGTAAAACTAAAAGCTGGTTCTTTGAGAAGATAAACAAAATTGATAAACCATTAGCCAGACTTATCAAGAAAAAAAGTGAGAACACTCAAATCAATAGAATGAGAAATGAAAAAGGAGAAGTAACAAATGACACTGCAGAAATACAAAGGATCATGAGAGATTACTACAAGCAACTATATGCCAATAAAATGGACAACCTGGAAGAAACGGACAAATTCTTAGAAATGCACAACTTTCCAAGACTGAACCAGGAAGAAATAGAAAATATAAACAGAACAATCACTATCACTGAAATTGAAACTGTGATTAAAAATCTTCCAACAGGGACTTCCCTGGTGGTGCAGTGGTTGGGAATCCGCCTGCTAATGCAGGGGACACGGGTTCAAGCCCTGGTCTGGGAAGATCCCACATGCCGTGGAGCAACTAAGTCAGTGTGCCACAACTACTGAGCCTGCGCTCTAGAGCCCACGAGCCACAACTGCTGAAGCCCACGTGCCCTAGAGCCCGTGCTCCGATAGGAGAGGCCACCGCAGTGAGAAGCCCGCACGCCTCAATGAGGAGTGGCCCCCACTCGTCGCAACTAGAGAGAGCCTGTGCGCAGCAATGAAGACCCAACACAGCCAAAATAAATAAATAAAATTAAAAAAAAAAAAAAAAAAAATCTTCCAACAAACAAAAGCCCAGGACCAGATGGCTTCACAGGCGAATTCTATCAAACATTTAGAGAAGAGCTAACACCTATCCTTCTCAAACTCTTCCAAAATACAGCAGAGGGAGGAACACTCCTAAACTCATTCTACAAGGCCACCATCACTCTGATACCAAAACCAGACAAAGATGTCACAAAGAAAGAAAACTACAGACCAATATCACTGATGAACACAGATGCAAAAATCCCCAACAAAATACTAGCAAACAGAATCTAACAGCACATTAAAAGGATCATACACCATGATCAAGTGGGGTTTATCCCAAGAATGCAAGGATTCTTCAATATACGCAAATCAATCATTGTGATACACCATATTAACAAATTGGAGAAAAACCATATGATCATCTCAATAGAGGCAGAGAAAGCTTTTGACAAAATTCAACACCCATTTATGATAAAAAGCCCTGCAGAAAGTAGGCATAGAGGGAACTTTCCTCAACATAATAAAGGCCATATATGACAAACCCACAGCCAACATCATCCTCAATGGTGAAAAACTGAAACCATTTCCACTAAGATCAGGAACAAGACAAGGTTACCCACTCTCACCACTATTATTCAACATAGTTTTGGAAGTTTTAGCCAAAGCAATCAGAGAAGAAAAAGAAATAAAAGGAATCCAAATCAGAAAAGAAGTAGTAAAACTGTCACTGTTTGCAGATGACATGATACTATACATAGAGAATCCTAAAGATCCTACCAGAAAACTACTAGAGCTAATCCATGAATTTGGTAAAGTAGCAGGATACAAAATTAATGCACAGAAATCTCTTGCATTCCTATACACTAATGATGAAAAATCTGAAAGTGAAATTAAGAAAACACTCCCATTTACCATTGCAACAAAAAGAATAAAATATCTAGGAATAAACCTACCTAAGGAGACAAAAGACCTGTATGCAGAAAATTATAAGACACTGATGAAAGAAATTAAAGATGATACAAATAGATGGAGAGATATACCATGTTCTTGGATTGGAAGAATCAACATTGTGAAAACAACTCCACTACCCAAAGCAATCTACAGATTCAATGCAATCCCTATCAAACTACCAATGGCATTTTTCACAGAACTAAACAAAAAATTTCACAATTTGTATGGAAACACAAAAGACCCCAAATAGCCAAAGCAATCTTGAGAAAGAAAAACGGAGCTGGAGGAATCAGGCTCCCTGACTTCAGACTATACTACAAAGCTACAGTAATCAAGACAGTATGGTACTGGCACAAAAACAGAAATATAGATCAATGGAACAGGATAGAAAGCCCAGAGATAAACCCACACACATATGATCACCTTATCTTTGATAAAAGAGGCAAGAATATACAGTGGAGAAAAGACAGCCTCTTCAATAAGTGGTGCTGGGAAAACTGGACAGCTACATGTAAAAGAAGGAAATTAGAACACTCCCTAACACCATACACAAAAATAAACTCAAAATGGATTAAAGACCTAAATGTAAGGCCAGACACCATCAAACTCTTAGAGGAAAACACAGGCAGAACACTCTATGATATAAATCACAGCAAGATCCTTTTTGACCCAGCTCCTAGAGAAATGGAAATAAAAACAAAAATAAACAAATGGGACCTAATGAAACTTAAAAGCTTTTGCACAGCAAAGGAAACCATAAACAAGACGAAAAGACAAGCCTCAGAACGGGAGAAAATATTTGCAAATGAAGCAACTGACAAAGGATTAATCTCCAAAACATACAAGCAACTCACACAGCTCAATATCAAAAGAACAAACAACCCAATCCAAAAATGGGCAGAAGACATTAATAGACATTTCTCCAAAGAAGATATACAGATTGCCAACAAACACATGAAAGAATGCTCAACATCATTAATCATTAGAGAAATGCAAATCAAAACTACAATGAGATATCATCTCACACCGGTCAGAATGGCCATCATCAAAAAATCTACAAACAGGGGCTTCCCTGGTGGCACAGTGGTTGGGAATCTGCCTGCCAATGCAGGGGACACGGGTTCGAGCCCTGGTCTGGGAAGATCCCACATGCCGCGGAGCAACTAGGCCCGTGAGCCACAATTACTGAGCCTGCGCGTCTGGAGCCTGTGCTCTGCAACAAGAGAGGCTGCGATGGTGAGAGGCCCACGCACCGCAATGAAGAGTGGCCCCCGCTTGCCGCAGCTAGAGATAGCCCTCGGGCAGAAACGAAGACCCAACACAGCCATAAATAAATAAATAAATAAAATTTTTTAAAAAATTAAAAAAAATTAAAAAGGAGATACTGTTCTTTAAAAAAAAAAAAAAACTACAAACAATAAATTCTGGAGAGGGTGTGGAGAAAACGGAACCCTTTTGCACTGTTGGTGGGAATGTAAATTCATACAGCCACTATGGAGAACAGTATGGAGGCTCCTTTAAAAACTAAAAATAGAACTACCATATGACCCAGCAATCCCACTACTGGGCATATACCCTGAGAAAACCATAATTCAGAAAGAGTCATGGGGGGCTTCCCTGGTGGAGCAGTGGTTGAGAATCTGCCTGCCAATGCAGGGGACACGGGTTCGAGCCCTGGTCTGGGAAGATCCCACATGCCACGGAGCAACTGGGCCCATGTGCCACAACTACTGAGCCTGCGCGTCTCTGGAGCTTGTGCTCCGCGACAAGAGAGGCCACGACAGTGAGAGGCCCACGCACTGCGATGAAGAGTGGCCCCCGCTCACTGCAACTAGAGAAGGCCCTCGCACAGAAACGAAGACCCAACACAGCCAAAAATAAATAAATAAATAAATGAATGAATGAAGAGTCATGTACCAAAATGTTCACTGCAGCTCTATTTACAATAGCCAGGACATGGAAGCAACCTAAGTGTCCATCAACAGATGAATGGATAAAGAAGATGTGGCACATATATACAATGGAATATTACTCAGTCATATAAAGGAACGAAACTGAGTTATCTGTAGTGAGGTGGATGGACCTAGAGACTGTCATACAGAGTGAAGTAAGTCAGAAAGAGAAAAACAAATACTGTATGCTAACACATATATATAGAATCTTAAAAAAGAAAAAAAAAAGGTCAGAAGAACCTAGGGGCAAGATGGGAATAAAGATGCAGACCTACTAGAGAATGAACTTGAGGATACAGGGAGGCGGAAGGGTAAGCTGGGACAAAGTGAGAGAGTGGCATGGACATATATACACTACCAAACGTAAAATAGATAGCTAGTGGGAAGCAGCGCATAGCACAGGGAGATCAGCTCGGTGCTTTGTGACCATCTAGAGGGGAGGGATAGGGAGGGAGGGTGGGTGGGAGGGAGATGCAAGAGGGAAGAGATATGGGGACATATGTGTATGTATAACTGATTCACTTTGTTATAAAGCAGAAACTAACACACCATTGCAAAGCAATTATACTCTAATAAAGATGTTAAAAAAAAAGAGAAACAAACAAATATTGTCTATTATTCAGGGTTTCAGTCAACATCTTTTTTTCCCCAAATTTCCCAATTTTTTTGCCAAGCTGACGTAACTACCTCTTCTTATACACTCCCATTGCTTTTCCTGATACTCTGGCACATTTTGCTGTAATTTTTAGATGTGATTTGCTCTCATTGCTAAACAGCCATCTCCCAGAGAACTGAGACTGAATTTCAATTATGTCTGCATATCTAAGAGCACACATTAGTAAATAACATATGTGTGTGTTCATGTATTACATGAAGACATTGTCTCAGTCAGCTCAGGCTGCTGTAACAAAACACTACAGACTGGGTGGCTTAAACAACATATCTCACAGTTCTGGAGGCTGGTAAGTTTAAAATCAAGGTGTCAGGCAGATTTGGCTCTTGGTGAAGACACTTCCCGGCTTGTAGAGGCTGCCTCTTCACTGTTTCCTCACATGGCAGAGAGAGAGCTCTCATGTTTCTTCCTCTCTTTATAAGGGCATTAATTCCATCATGAGCACCTCACCCTCATTAGCTAATCTAACGCTGATTATGACCCCAAAGCCCCACCTCCAAATACTATCACATTGGGTATTTGGGCTTCAACATATGAATTTAGGGGTATACAACATTCAGTTCATAGCATACATGAATGACAAATGTTACTGTAATGCTTTACGATGCCTCTACCCTCAAAAAAGACCAACCTAAAGTATTTTTCTCTTTAACATTTTTTACTGCTTCCATTTGTATATTAATTTTTGGATTTTTTTTTTAACCTAAACTCTGCTGAGAATTGTGTATGTGTCTGTGTGGGCATGTGTGGTGTGCATGTGTGGTATGTACACATATGCACTGAACAAGTAACTTTGCTAAACCTTAGTTTCTTCACTTGTAATATTAGAAAATACTACTCATTGGGGCTTCCCTGGTGGCACAGTGGTTGAGAGTCTGCCTGCCAATGCAGGGGACACGGGTTCGAGCCCTGGTCTGGGGGGATCCCACGTGCCGCGGAGCGGCTGGGCCCGTGAGCCACAATTACTGAGCCTGCGCGTCTGGAGCCTGTGCTCCGCAACAAGAGAGGCCACAATAGTGAGAGGCCCGCGCACCGCGATGAAGAGTGGCCCCCGCTTGCCACAACTAGAGAAAGCCCTCGCACAGAAATGAAGACCCAACACAGCCATAAATAAATAAATAAATATTTAAAAAAAAAAAAAAAAAAGAAAATACTACTCATTTCATAGGGGTGTTGTCAGGATTAAATGAGATAACTACATGTATGGCAATTTGCATACGGTAGGCATTCAATGCATGTTAACTCTGTTGTGGTAGTGGTTGTATGTATGTTTGGCTATGAGAAAGCTGAGGTCTTCCTTTTCACAAATAATAAATCTAAAATACTTTTGAAACTACAGACCAGAATTCCCTGGTGGTCTGGTGGTTAGGATTCCACACTTCCACTGGAGGGGGCACGGGTTCAATCCATGGTCAAGGAACTAAGATGCTACATGCTGCATGGCGTGGCCAAAAAAAGAAAAGAAATTACAGGCACCTGTGAGCTGTGCCAATACATGTTGTACAAAGACCTAACTGGTTGTGCAGAAGAAAGAGGATGAGAGCGTAACATCCCTGGAACAGAAGGCAAGGGTGAGAGCTTAAGACAGAGGTGAACATCAACAGGTGACCAATGAAACTGTGTGTGGCAGTGGGTGGGGGAAGTGTGGTAGATATTTTTACTCTGAAATACAGATGCCAGCAGCACAGCTGGTGCTTCCTGTCAAGTCAAGTGGAGCTGGGAATGAGAGTGGGGCAGAGAATGGGAGGAACAGACCTGTTCCTTCCTAAGGAGGCTTAGGCCTGGGGAGAGGGTGCTGATGATGAACTCACATTCCAGATATCTCTACTGTTTTCTGAAGGTTTCCTCTTAGACCCTTCTTAGAAGAAGCATGTATGCAGACCATGAATGTAGATACACCAAGGTATGCAAACCAAGAGCCAGAAGAGACCTTGAGAGTATGTGCTCAGTGCCAGAAGGTGAATTCCTAAGCCACCTGAGGAAGAATTTCTCTTCTTTTCTTTGATCAACTTGATAGTACTTCTGTAGCCTACCACACACCAGAGTTCTTCATTCCCCCTGAATACCTTGTAAGGAACATATTTCCTCTATTCAGACAAACTGGAAAAAACCTATGAGAACATTAATGATGGCTGTGACCTTTCAGTAACAAAGTGCCTGACCAAACAACCTTAAAGTCTGGTTTGAGAGGGCCCTTGTAGGCTGAATAAATGGCCTCCTAAAAGTGTCCATGTCCTAATCCTTAGAGCCTATGAGTAAAAGGTGATTTTTACAGAAGTGATTAAGGATTCTGAGATGGACAGATTATCCAGGTGACCCCAATGTAGTCATAAGGGTTTGTATAAGAAAGAGGCAGGTGGGTTAGAATCAGAAAAAAAGCAATGTGATGAGAGAGAGAGAGAGAGAGAGAGAGAGAGAGAGAGAGAGAGAGAGAGAGAGATTGGAAGATGGTAAACCACTGGCTTTGAAGATGGAG